>NC_079507.1:22423749-23884188 GCF_030052815.1 Hevea brasiliensis
TTCTTATGTTGAGCAAACTATTCAAATCATGGATACGTAGATAAGGAAGCTCTGGAATAAGGAGATACTTATAGTTAAGGTATTATGGAACCGCTACAACATGGAATAGCGCACATGGAAAGCTCATGACTCCATGATACAATAATATTCCCATCTTTTTTAGGTATGTTATGTGTTTTGTTTTAACATTTGAGGACAAATGTTTTTAAGGGGGGAAGAATGTAACACCCACCATTTTCCAATGTCAGAATTTCTGTCACAGATGGAATAGTCTGGCAAATTCAATGATTTCACAATGAAGGGAATGGCAATAGAAGGCATATATGTTTATGTATATGTGTTTGAGGTGTTCAAAATGTATTTAAAAAATAAAAATGTTTTAAAGGTTTTCTTTCCTAAAAGTTTTTAAGTGTGTGTGTTATGGGCAAAAGGAACTTTGGCAACCGGAGAATGGACTTTTGGCATCCGAAGTCCCTTTTCCTATTCAAATTCTCTATTTTGATAGAATAGACTCCGGCTAGGGGTGTAAATGAACCAAGCTGCTCATGAGTTACTTGAGGTTCAGCTCGATAAAAGCTCAGCTTAGTTCGACTCGTTTTCTAAATGAGCCAAATTCGAGCTCAAATTTTCGGTTTGTTTAATAAATGAGCCAAGCTCGAGCTCAGCAGTATTTGACTCGACCTTGAGTTTGAGCTCTGTTCGTTTATAAGCTTGCGAGCTGGCTCGTTGAATGGGTTCATGAGTAGGCTCGTTTATAGGCTTGTTTGTAGGTTCGTTTGTAGGCTCGTTTATAAAAATTTATATTAGTTATTGTAATTTCATAACGTTATAAATATATTTATTTTTTTTATAATTATTTTAAAAATAATATATTATTTAAAAATATGATATAAACAATATATAAAATATATTTATAATTATATAATTATTTGTGCTTTAGATTTATTTTTTAAAAAAATAAGTTGATTTTTGTATGAGAATAAATTTAGAATATTAGATAATAAATATATAAAAATTATTTTGAACTATTTTATTTATATTAAATTACTAAATAAATTAAAATTGCATACTTTTGGTGTTGGTGTGATTTGAGACCTAACATATCTCCCTCCCTCTCTTCCTCTTCTATCAAGATTTTAATCTTTTAAAAGTTTAAGCTTCAAAATTAATACTAATATATCCAATAATTATTATTACTTTCTCTCTATACATTGTCTCTCTTTCTTCCAATCTCTTTGACTAGTTCTCTTTTATGTGAATTTTAAACTTTCAAAAGATTAATATTCAATTTTAATACTAAGCTATCTATCCATTATTATTACTCTTCTCTCTCTCTCTCTCTCTAAGGACTTTCTCTTTATGCATCCTTTAAAAATTTCTCTCTTAAATCTTTTCCTACTTAATATTGTCCACTTATTCCCTAAAAATTAAATTATTAATATATTAAATTTAAATCATAATATGTCTACTGGAAAAAAAAAAAATTTACATCATAATACTATTGAGTTTAGTTAAGAGCCATGAAATTAGATTATGTGTGTGTATATATATATACACTTGTGTAATTGAGTTTATTATAATTGTCATTAATATATTGATATCATATAATATCTTGTATTTATATCACATATAATCTTTTTAATTAAATTATAATACTATTAAGTTTAGTTAGGAGTCATGAAATTTGATTGTATTTTTATATATGTATACACGTATAATTGACTTGATTATAATTATAATTAATATATTGATATTATATAATATCTTAAATTTGTATCACATGGTAATTTCTTTAATTAAATCATAATACTATTGAGTTTAGTTAAGAGTCATGAAATCAGATTAAGCATGTGTACAATGTAAATATGATTTTAATCAAATTTAAACTTTTTTTAATCAAATTTAAACTTTAAAAATTTATAAATGCAATAATAAATATGACAAAATTTTAATTATACATTATATTGTGCCATTAGGCTTTTATTACAGTAAATTATTTATATAAAATAAAAATAAAGTTAAAATTTAATAAATAAAAGTTAACAAATTAAAAAAAAAAAAAAATCCTAATGTGGGGCTTGTCCCACATCAAATAGAAAGGGGTGAGGGTAGCTATGGCTTCCTTATAAAAAGGAAGCCACTCTTATCCAATTTATTGTTGGTTGGCTAGCAAGCTAGCATGTGGGGCCCAAATGGGCTCCTTAGTATAATTTTTTTTTCAATTTTAAATTTATTTTAATTAAAATTAAATTTATTTTTAGTTATAATTAAATTAATTTTTAATTTATTTTTTCTAAACTAAAATTCATTTTAATATAATAATATTAACGAGCTCGAGTCGAGCTCATATTTGAGCTTGAGTTTAGCTTACTTATATTATAAACGAGCCGAACTAGAGCTTGATTCTTTATATTATAAATGAGTTTGATACAAGCCAAATTCAAATCGAGCTCGAGCTTAGTATATATATAATGAGTCGAACTCAAGCTTGAATATTAAAGCTTGAATCGAGCTCGAGTTGAAAAATATAATGAGCTAAGCTTGAACTATTCAAAGTTCAGTTGGCTCAATTCGTTTACACCCCTAACTTCAGCAGCCAAAAGCTGGACTTTCGACAGCCGAAAGTCCCTCAACATTGAGGGTATAAAAGGGACCAAAGTTCGTGTTTCTACCAAAACAGTTGGGTTTTTCTCTTTTTCCCTCTCTCTCAACTGCTGAAGCATGCAAGGAGGGTTTTGAAGAGATTTCCTTGACTTTTTTCAAAGTTTGAAGGTGGATTCTTCCATTAGAAGTTTGAGAGAGCAGATTCAAACTTTGGGTCTTTATTTCTCTCACCTACAAGCTCCAAGAAAAGAGCTAACATTCTTTTCTTCTTGATCTAATAGGTAGATCCTAGCATGTTGATAAGAAATTAGGTTTTTATAACTTCACTTTCATGTAAAGTTGTTTTTAAGATGAGATTTGGGAAGTTTATGCATGTTAGGGTTAGGGTTTTGTGATTTATGTTAAAATTGCATTGTTAGTTTACGCATGTTTAAGTGTTATGGGCCTTAAAGGGCTAGTTCCCCTTGATGGATTTGAGGGAATCCTTATATATGTTATGTTGGGTTTTGGGAAAACCCAGGATTTGAGTTTTTATTTAATGTATGTCAGAATCAAGTATGATTTTTAAGTTGTTTTAGGCCTTAAAGATATGGATATGTGTTTGGTTTATATTTTGAAACTCTGGAGTGAGTTTAAGTGTTTATCAGAGAAGGATTCTATAGGTTTTTTACTTGAGAATTATAGAAATTTCTAGATTTGGCAATCGAAAACCATATTTTCAGTAGCTGAAGTATGTAATTTCTCGAGAAAATTAGAAAATTTTCTAGGTTTGGCAACCAAGGTCTAAGACTTCGATAGCCGTAGTCAGTACTGAACAAAAAGGGCTATCAAAAGCCTGAGACTTATGTAGCCAAAGTCCAGGAATGTGGGCAGCCGAAGTAGGTTTTGCTTGACTTTTTCTCTCTTCTTTTATAAGGTTCCAAAAAATGGTTTCATAGTTCCTAAGGGCTTAAAATAAGACATTTATTATGTGTATAGAGTTTTAAAACCTTGTATAACTCTTTAGGGTCTAATTTCATAGGATCAAGCTTGAGGTATGAAAGGCTAAGGATCTGAAGATAGCTACCATTCAAGATAGAAGATTGATAGGCTACAAGAAGTGAGTAACTGTAACTTTAATAAAATGGAAATTATTTAAATTTAATTTATGATCATCCTCATGCGTCATGTGATATTTATTTAGGATGTACATATTTAGAACATGAATATATTTCATAATTGCATAAGTTTTGTTGGTACATTTGATGGATGATGGATGACCCATTGACTCTCCCCTATTTATGACTATATTATGTTATGTATGTTATGGATCTATAAAATCCAAGGGAAGATCTTGATGATGCCCCTGGTGCATGACACATGTCATGTTTTAAGTGAAAGTTTTGAGGAAACTCTGTATGAGCTTAGCACATTGGATATATTAAGTGAAAGTCTTAAGAAATCTCTATATGAGTTGGGCACATTGGATTTAGGGTATCACTAATGATAAGTCTATCCTACGTGAAATGTTTATAATGTGAAAACCCATTTAGAAGATGCATTGCATATGTATGAAATAAATGACATAATTAATATTGGTTAGTTTACTCATTGAGCTTGTGTAAGCTTACCCCTTTCCCCTAAGCCCCAGGTGTAGGTTTGCAGGATTAGAAGAGTTCTTTGGAGAGAGAGCAATAAGGCTAGCTTTAGCTATTTTGTGTATGATATATGGGTAAATGGACATGTAAAATGTGAATGGATAGTACTATACTGGTACTTATAGAAAATTGAAGTTATGTAACACTTTAAGTATGAACGATGATGTTTATAATTATGTTAACTCTTTTAGGAGTATATTTATATGATGAACTATTACAATTTAGAGCTTATGTATGTTAAGGTTCAAATTATAAATCACTTTTATATTAAAGACGTTATGTATGGATGAAAAGACTAAAGTATAATATTTTGTTATATGTTTGAGTGTTCATAGAACAGATGTTAAAGGTATGTTTACAGTCTTTAGGTTGGCTATAGGTTATAGTAGTCTTAAGTTGATCCGATCCCTAGTGCCGGTAACGGCCCTGGCTTGGGTCATTACATTGAATTCCATGATACAGGTTTGAGGACACAAAATAATAGAGTTATTGTAAGTGGAATTATTGGTGATGAAGGTGGCAAAATAGATTACCATGGTGTCTTAACTGAAGTTATTCAATTGCAATATCTTGGAGGAAGACTTGTGTGTTATTTTATTGTAATTGGTGGGACATTTATGATCAAGTGAGGGAGGGTTAAAATTGATGAATACATTGTTAGTGTTAACTACAAATGAACTCTGAAAACAAATGACCCTTTCATATTAGCTAACAAAGCATCACAAGTCTTTTATGTCCCAGACAACATTCACAAAAGCTGGCATTGTGTGACAACAGCCCATCCTTGAGATTCCTATGAGATGCCATTAGAAGAAGACATTGAGCCGTTGATTTGAATCAAATAGATGAAGCATATTAATAAGATGAATCTATCAATCCAGAACATTTGGAAATGACTATAGTTGATGCAGATGATGAAATTACTTGGAACAAGATGGATTCAGAGCCACAAATAGTTGATATATCTTTAATGCAAAAGAAAAGAAAACATAGATCGTGAAGTGTATTTGATCATGGAGTGTGTTTACTTTTTATTATTAGAATGCTAATGTCTTACTTTTCTCTTATAATAAACTCTACAATATATCAATATTTTATTTTGGATGTTTATGTGTAATTATGTTATTCAATGTAGTTTTAACATATTAGTTTAACATAAAGTGATTATTTTATGTCCCTTAGATTGTATTAATGTATTGAAAATAAATGACTATAGGTTCATGATGCAAGGAAGTGGACCATAAAAAGTGAAAGGCCCTAGGACAAAAATAGTGAAAGGTTCGTTCATACCACAAGGTGCATAAGGAAGGGGACGAGGACGTGGACATCAATCAACCTGTGAAATTCACATGAAGGAATATTGGATCAATTGAACATAGTACATCAGAGCTACATGATGACACCTCTTTATTTCAAGATGTTGATCCTAGGGAAGAAGATAGTGGAATACAAGGACAAGTATCTGAACAAGTGCATGAAGGTGATTCTTTCTTTTCTATTTCATTTGAGATTATGAATTTAGTTTAAACTAATAATTTAATTTTATTCTTTATATTTATAGATTTTGATACTATGCAAAATAATACAAGAAGCCAACATCAAAGTAATAGCATTTTTATAGTAGAGAATCCAGTGCAAGAACAAGCACACGCAGGTCCAAATAATTATTATCATATGCTTTATGATTACTTTATGTTCATCATACTTATTTATTATTGATACATTATTTCTACACTATTAATGAAGTTTTAAAGACTTATTTTTTTAGATATTACTGCTATGGAAAAGAAGAGAAAAACTAGGGGGATGAATAAGGGTAAAAGGGTTGCAACACTGAAGGATGGGGAGAATCTGGGTGTGGGTTTTTATAATAATCGAGTTATTGGAGAAAATCATATAGAATGACTTGGGCAAAATAGTGCGTGACCCAAAAATTTGTCCAATAAGAGTGCACTCATGGAAGGAAATTAGAGAAGATGCAACAGATCATATATGGGATTCAGTCAAGGTACCTTTACTTTTGGTTAAAATTTTGATTGATTTTTAATTTGCATTTATTCATTCATTCTAATCCTTTTTGTAGGAGAAATTTAAGAATGATAACATTAAGTCGTATCAGGAAAAGACTTTGGAGCATATGAATCAATTGTGTAATAATTGGAAAGGAGATTTGAAACACCACAAGATAACATTTTGTAAAGTTCTCATTAAACTTTTTAATAACAAAGTCGATAAATACGACTTAATGACTAACTTTTACGATCGTTAATTAGTATTAATAACCACCTTTTAACTTTTAAAGAGAACTTTTCCTCTTGTTAAAGACCATTTTTCTTATAGTGTTCTTTAAATTCCTCAATTTTACATGTTTATTTTCTGTTGAACTCTTAATGTTTTATTGCTTTATACTAAATTAATAGATTTTTCTATGGAAAAGTAATTGTAAATTAGTGGTTTGTAATTTTAATTTTGTTTGCAGGACTATCAAACAGACGAAGAAGAGAAGCACTCGATCACCATCTTTTGGATTGGAGAGACTACCCCAATAGTAAATCCAATAATATGAAGTAATTAATATAAGCCCTAATCCCTCAGTATATGAATTAAGTAATTAGTTAGGATTATTACACAGTAGTATTATTTTCTTTGATGGAGAATAAATATATAGAGGAAAAATATATGCCCTCATCCTCAATATATATAATTCATACAAAAGATAAAGAAATCCTGCAAATTATTTATCTTGCATATATACCGCTAATATTATGGAAGGTGTAAAACCATCTTTAGGTTGATATTTTATGTAAAATTTTTTATGCACTGAAAAGCTCTCTCTAAGGAGAACACCTTTCCCCTGATGCAGTTTTTAAAAGATCATTGGTGTTCATTGAAAAAATTAATACTAATTTCACGCTACTATCTAAAAAACCTTGTACAATTTTTATGCGTTGAGAAGCTCTCTCTCAAGAAAACATTTTTCTTGCTGATGTAGTTTTTAGAAGACCATCAGTGCCCATTGAAGAAATTAGTAGTGATTTTGTGCTACTGTCTAGAAATGTTTGCGCATGCATAAAACATTACTCTTGTCTGCATACAACTCCCACCTATAACAATAGACATATATATATATATATATATATATATATATATGAAGCATAATTGAAATAATATTAATAAAAGGTAACTTTTAAAATGATCATTTACTAATTATTTCAAAATTTTTCCTCTTTTATTATCTTTTATAAAAATAATATTGGTAAAAAAATGACTTTCAAAATATTTATTATTGATAGTCATTTTTTTGTTATGTAAGAATTTATTGAATATTTCTCTTTTATATTATTATTTCGTAAACGATTTTTTTATGCTAAAATATTAATTAATACTATATTATAGCATAAAATTATTTCATAATTCATTGAATCTTTCTCTTTTATTATTATATAAAAAGTTATTAGATAAATATAAAAATAAATACTGTTAAAAAAAATTGTAAACTCAAACACTGTTAATTAATAATTCATTTATTAATTACCTAAAAATTCATTGAATCATTTTGATTAATAATTCTAAAAGTATCGAATGTAATATTATTTAATATTAATTCCTCGACTCTATCTTAATTGTACCATAAAAATTTATAATATGATATTTTAATTACTTGACACTATCTTAATTGTATTAATAGAAATAAGAATGAAAAATATTTACAAGGTAAAAAATCTTTAAAATTTTCATTGAAAATTTAAATTCTGTAAAAAGAATAATAAAAAGATTTTTAGAGAGATGCTCATGTAAAATCTTGTAAATATGCAAGATTTTATCTATTAGAAGAATCATTGAACATCTTCCGTGAGATAAGTTGGTCAAAATCATTTTTAGTCTTAAAATAATGGTAAAGCTTTTGTTTTATCATCTGCATTAATGGAAAAAGATAATAATAAATCTTTGATCCTGTCCGCATAGTTATAACTCATAAAGTGGTCTAATCATTTCTTGCAAGAAATATTTTTTAAGTGAGCATTTGATAATTTTTGTGACAAAATAGAGGTTAAAAGAAAAGCCACCTTTAGTGGTCAAATATTTGTCTCGAATATGTTCTTTAAGGGTCATAGCAACCTAATTAGATCCAAGAGGAATTGGTCTTACCTCTGCCATGGCTAAATAGAGAGAAAAGTGATAATTTGCACTTCTATTTGCATTTCCACAAGGATGCAACACCAGTTTCCTATATTCCAATGCATTATAGTCAGAGTCATACTCGTAGCAATATATAATATTAATTGATATTGACTTGAAAAATTACAAACCATTTGTAGCTGTCGACTTGAAAAGAAATAAAAAAAAAATGTGAATTTTATATTTTAATAAATTATCAAAATTACATTAAAAAGAATTAACTATAGCCAAAATGATATATAACGATATAGGAGTTGAAAAAAAATTAAAAAAGAAAACATCAGTTTATGTTAAGTGTTTCAAGATGGCTTATTAGATTAAGGTGCTAGGGTTTAGGATTTAAAATTTAAGAATTGTGGAATTTAATCTTAGGGCTACTAACATAATTAAGGTGGCATATAAGTTTTTGATTAAAATATTTATTTAATTGATTTTTGAAAAATAAAAGATAATAGATAATTTATATATTTTTGACATTTGCAACATAAATGGTAGATTAATTTTTTCAAATGAGTATACTTCACGCATCATGAGAGTGTCCATGTTATACTTTGATTATATATATATATATATATATATATAAAGATATTTTAGAATTTGAAATAAAATATTATATTTAAACTAAAGGTTGTCATTTCCTTATTACAATTATTTTTCTAAGTCTCTTTACAAATTAAATGGAAGGAAATCGATTGTAATAATAAAAAAATAACATTTTTACTTTTACATGTAAATAAGCTGTACACCAGCAGCTATACATTATCAATTGCCCTTATCAACGGTCTAAACTTACTCCAAAGGAGTTTGGTAATTTTGTCTTTTTCTTTTTTTTTTTTTAATAAATTGCAGTAGAATAAATATTTATTTAGGTTAATAGATATGACAACAAAATTATAAAAAAAAATAAAAAAAATTAAGAAATATACAAAATTTCCGTGGTTTGACATAAACTTATGTCTACGAACGAAGAGGAGCAAAAAATCCACTAATAAACTGAAAAGTGGTATAAGAACAATAAAATAATCACTCAAAATCCTTAAATCCAATTACATCCAAAACTCACAAAATATAGTCATTTCTTTTTAATTTTTTTTTTCTCTCTCAGAAGGGTTTTTAAAAAAAATAAGAATGATCTCCTTTATACAGCCATATATTGTCAACTATCAAAGTTGGCATTTGTTAAGTCGAAGAAAGACAACTTGGCTCCATAAATTCTTGATGGCTAAGTAATTCATACCTTGGCTTGAATACTCTTGCTCTGAATTAGAATATTTCTCTCAACCTTCTCCGAAATAAGCCCTTAAGGGCAAATTCAATTATTACAAATTCCAATCAAATCTAAGTAATACTTGAATATTTATCGAGAAGTTATTGTCCTATTTTTTCAAAACTTTCATTCAATACTCCTGATCTTAAGTGACAAATCATCTTTCTCAATCTAATAGTATTTATTTATGCATTTAAAAGTTATTGAGATTGATTTCAACTATACCTAAACCTATTTAAAGTTGTGTAAGTGTAAGGACACACTTGTAAGAGGTTTTTAAGCACCTTGTAAAGCTTATGGATCATGTGTGGAAAGCAAAGATATTGTAAAGATTTAAACACCTGTGAAGCTTGCTAAGATTGTAAAAGTTTTAAATCTTGCCTTTGAAAAAAAAAAAAAACAAATAGTAGAGTGACTCTCAAAGTGAGACTTTGGGAAGAGTAGATGTAGGTTAAAAAAGTCAAACCAGTATAAATGTTGTGTTTTATGATCTTCTTCCCTTAATTCTTTAAATTCCAGCATGTCTTGAATGTGTTGAGAATTTGTTTTATTTAGTTAATATTGAGTTTGAACAATCAGACCTACATATCTTGAGTTATATGAGAAAAAAAAAACTTGATATAAAGTTATTATCTTATGTTTGAACTACTATTTGTACATAACTTGTTTACATAAATATGTGTACTTTGAAAACAGAGTTATGCACATACTCAGAAGTACTTAGGTACAATTTTTCACGGAATCTTGATCATCGACTGAAAAATTACACAAACTATCTAATTTCTTGACCACTTTCTTTGGAACAGCAGTTAAGTCAAGACAACTTGACTTCATAAATTCTTCACGGTTAAGTAATTCATACCTGAAGGTTTCTTTTAAGGCATCGACTAACATTTATCATTAAATCATTATCTTTCCAGCTCCTGATGATGTTGTCTCCCATAATTCTCATTATCCAATAGAATATTTTCATTCTCATTGTTATGACATTAGGCCCAAAAAAGTATTTGTAAGTATTTTCCTATTCAAAATTCAAAAATTATTTTATTTTATCAAAATTAAATTGAACTAACTAATGCTTAGTCCTAAAACAACAATGAAAAAATAATTCTATAGTTGTCACACCCTACTCCTCGTAAGATGTAACATGCTCCCGTAGTACATTTAATGAATTATCGTACTTCGCCTACCGGTAACCCATGATATATACTACAAGAGATTTTGAACAATTTTTATTCATTTTTAAATTGGTGGGTAAAATTTTTTCAGATATTAAAAACCTTTATTTAAAGTCCAAACATAAATCAAATTTTTAGATATTTAAAATCTCCGTAATTTTTACAAAAATTTCGGCAGAATGCCGTCTGTATTTTGAGAAAACAGTTCTTCAAAACCTGAAAATAAAAGCACTCCCAATATATTTCTCAACAACTTCTTCAAATTCACAATCATCCCAATCAATTTCAACACATTTATCAACTTCCAAAAATTCAAATCCAATATTCAACAATCGTCATTTCACAAATCAACACAAACAACTCAATACACAATTTAAATTAAATCAAACATTGAAACCTCTCATTAAGGTAACAAAATTAATATTTATATTCATGGGATCATTAAAAATTTAATAGTGAAAAACTTTATAAATACATAAAATCTCAAGGTAACCTTATAATAATTTGTATTTCATTATAATTCAAAAATATATTACAATAGAGTTGGTACAATTGCTCAAAGGAAATTTCATACATATAATTACAGAATTACATCAAAATCTAAAGTACAAGGATATACCTATGATATACCCGAAGATAGTCTCACTATGTCTTTTCAGAAATCTTGCTCAGCTGCTTAATTATTCCTTTCACCTGCGACAGCATATAAAGCTATCGCTGAGTGGTGAACTCAGTGGTGCACAAACTAATAATTTAAAACTTAATACAAGTTATGCTTGACAATTCATAACAAATAGAAATTTAAAATTTCTAAATTCTTCAAAATCCATGACCTTCAGAAATCAACATTTTCATTCATGCAAATTATTCATTTGAATAACATTTTGATCAAATAGTTACTATTTATTTACATTTCTTTTAAATTCCGAAACAATACAAAAATTTTTGAATCACTGATAAATTATTTATTTCAATCACAATTTATCAAATTATGCATAATTTAAAGGGCGTTGCCAATAATTCACACAGTCGAACCCATGACCCAAAATTCAAATAGATGCCGTGTTGTATACCACTACATTTCACACTCTCCCAATAACTGAGGCTAAAAGGGAGGAACAAAGACTAGATAGTATATATGAGTACTCATTCAAATCATTCCCCAACTGGCAAGCCAAAGAGGAAGAAACTCGCCCCATCAAGTGGAGGAGTTATCTCACTAGACAAGCTAATGAAAATTCACAACATATTTTGTCATGTCAACTGTGGTTTCAAATCATATTCAAAACAATTTCTATTTATAAAGTGTTGACAAACCGTCAACATATTTAATCATTATAAATTCATACTCAAAGTTGGCAACACATCAAACTTAAAATTTACAATCCTTAAAACCATGCAATATATACTTAAATGCATAAGAAAATTTACACTTAAGTTATACAATTTCATTCAACAAATTAAAATCCTAAACACAACAAAATTATAAATCATAAAATAAACTTGTTCAAATCAATTTAGAAGTTTAAGTAATAAAATAGTTAGTTGTGCACAAACCTTAAGCGAGTCGCCTCTTGGCCTTGACTCGATTCCTCGGGTTCTTTCCCGGTATTCTTTTCCACTGAAACACACAGTTTCACAGTGTTTCAGTACCATAACTTAGCATAAATCCAAAAAAAAATTTAAATTCACTTTTCCTAGCTCTAATGCCCTAAACTTGACGTTCTTTAAATTTTGTGTTTTGGGGTTACTATTCACTACACTATTCAAGTCAATTTGTTGACTTTCTAAGGCTTAATAGGTATGGGAATTCCAAGTTCACCCACATACCACATTTTGGTCACTAAATTTGTTGGTTTTGGTTGTTTACTCAAATTCTAAGTCTTTTAGGCAAATTTATAAATTTTCAGTTTTGGTGTCCTTAATTGTACTGTTTCATTGGTCAGTTTACTGTTGGAATTTGGAAAAACTTTCTTCATAGAAAATGTTCTTATTGTCTTAACTTTATTCTCCTTTTTGAATCACTCCAATTGGAGTTTTGTAGCTCAAGTTATAGCCATTTAAATCATGGCTGCCGGATTGGACTTAACCCAGATTTCTGGGCAAATTTTAGTTCTAGCAGTTTTAGGTTACCAACTTGGGGTGGCCAAATGACTTGGTTAATGGCATAATTTGGGTTTGTGTTCTTCATGAAAGTTTTAGGCCTATATCTCAAATGTCCACAGGTAAAATTTCAGGTTATTTAGACCTGCCTAGCTCAAGTTATGGCCAAATGAACAAACACTGTTCATTTGGTCAGTTTGTACATGGCAAACTGAGAATTTCCGGATTTGGTCAATTTTTTCACTAGGTTTTGATCGCTTTTTGGGCATTCTTTCTAAATAAAAATTGTGTCATTTTATGTCTATTTTCATTCCCAATTGGTCTCATACCAATTGGACTTGTAAATTTTCAGTTATGGTCCCTCAAAGGAACCTTAGTCATGCTGCCAACAGCATGACCACATTGAATCCGAATCTAAACTCAATTCAAACACTTCCAACACACTTCATTTGGTCACAAATGACTATTTCTCACTTCAAACTAGGTCAAATACATCATTCCACCATTTCTCCAAATTTTTTCTCCTAAACCCTAGGTGTTCAAAACCCTAACTCACTAAATTTTTGCATTTAACCAATTAAATGCCTATATACATGCTTCTTCAACCCAAACAAGATCACATACACCTTTAAGTCCATCAAACTCATGCATACACACATCAAAACCCTAGTTGACCGAAATTAAGGTTTAGTGCTCCAACAATTAATTTCATTTCATTTTAAGCATAATTCTAAGTTATTTAAGCTATAAATACAATAATTAAACTATAAATTCCAAATTTAGCTCCTAACCTTAAATAAAGCTTTTCAATCTTCAATTCCCTCAACTTTTTCTTCTTTCTTTCTCCTTTAACCTTCTTTCCAAGATTTGCTTATAATTTTTCTTCAAGAAAATTAAAGGATTTATGGTGGAATTTAGTGTTTAGAAAGCTTAAAAATAAGCTTTCATGGAAGAAATTTTGAGAGAGAGAACTTGGGAGAGAGAGAGACGGCAATGGAAGATGAAGTCCCCTTTTTTTTTTTGTTTTCTTTTCTTTTATGAGTTAGTAAGACCACAAATTTAAATTAAATAAATTTTAATTATAATAATTATGGCATCATGCATGATGTCATCTCTTTTCACCTTTTTCATTTTCTTTTGTTTTTTTCTTATTTTTTTTTATTTTTCCATTAATTCTTTAATTAAATTTTCGATCCCGAAATTTTCTTTTCTCCGATTTTATTTGACAGTTAGGTCAGGAGTCAGCTCTCAGGGTCAATTGACCAAATTGCCCCTCGCCGGTTCAACCCGGTTTGCAAATAATTCAATATTTCCTCCGGATCCCTGACCTAATTATTTGACTAGCTTAACAATTCTTTTTCTTGATTTTCTCTTTTCCACAGTGTTCGTGATAGTCCTAAGGACCGCAGCATCACATTTTACAGTTAAAAATTTGAGTTTAAATTGACTTCGCAGTCCTTCCCGAGAAGGTCACCCATCGCTGTGACTCTCGGCTCATTTAGCTTCTTATGTTCTGTTTTTCTTATTTATACTTAATTAATTGACAATTACTAATTATTTGTGTTCAAGGCTTATCTAGTTGTCTTAAGTATGGTTTTAATCCCCTTAATTGTCCGGACCGATACCGGTCACCGGAACAGTAACATATACCAGGCTATGCAAATAGGGGTGTTACAATTCTCCCCTCCCCCCCCCCCCCCCCCTTTAAAATAATTTCATCCTCGAAATTTTACCTGGTATCAGTCTCTGAACAGTTATGGGTGCTGTCTGCTCATGTCCTATTCACGCTCCTTAATAGCTTCTTGGCCTGAATGATGGTTCCTTAGCACTTTAACCAATACTATTTACTCATCGATTGCTCACCTCGTGTGCCAAGTTTCTTATGAGCTTCTGTCATAAGTTAGATTCAAATTCATTTCAATTTTAGAGGTAAGTAAATCTGTGTGCTAGTGGATCCATTCTTCTAGGACCTCGTATGATCCTATGGGTGAGAACTTAGTTTTACTCTTTTCTTATCAAATCTCTTGATCATTTGATGCAACTTTCAGTTTAGTTTAGAATATTTTAGTCTTTTCTTGCTATTATTTTAGCAATTATTTTCTTTTGTAGTCTCTTTTTTTTTTTTTTTAAATGACCTTGTTGGTCATATATGAACTGTTTATCTCTTTCTTGGCCATAGGTCCATAACCATTATCTTGCCATCTCCATTTATAACCAAAGCCTATGTGCCATTTTGCACTATCTTGTTTGCTTTTGTTTAACTTATTTCCTTCTTGATAAAATAGTTCGGGATATCGTTACGCGTCTTAAGTAGGTTGTTTGCCCTGGTGACAATTCCTCATCTAGTGTTTTTCTCATTTCTTACTGTTCTATTTTTTTTTCCTCAGGTTAACTTTAATTATTTTATTCCTCAATCTTATTTTCTTCCTTAACTTGGCTGTCGAGTCATGATTTAGAACCTTTTATTGTCTCTAATAAATCCACTATACTTCAATATTACTTTGATTTGGTCCTTTGACCATTCTTGTCAACACTTTAACTAATATTCATAACGTTTCTTTATTACATTTGCACCAACTATTCTAATTTTTTTTCTTCCACAACTCTTTTATCTATCGATATTCTATAACTTATTTTTTGCTGGATTTGCGATCATCACCCTTTTTTTTTCAACCATAAACAATTTTGTAATTTTAAGAAGGGAGTCTATCGGCTTCTTCTGTTTCCCATGCTATTCAAAAGTTTCGCTTGAATTCTAATCTAGTCCTTATGATCCGCACACTAAAATTGTGCTCTTCCTAAAGAATACCTGGCCAACTAGTTCCTATCGAATTACTGTTATCAGTAGAATATCATTTCTTAACTATTTTATAAGTTATAATTGTCATCCAAAGCATCCTGTATCTTCTAAGGGAACAAAATTATATTTTGTGTCTTACTGTTACACAAATAGAATATTGTTCCTTACTAAACTTTGAGCAAAAGATCCATTGTAATACCAGAACAACTATAAACCCCATATCGGAGATTGGATGACTTAGCCCTATTGTAACACCCTCCCCGTAGCAACTCCGTACATTCTACTGTTTCGGTGACCGGTGTCGGTCCGGACAGCTAGAACGTCCGGAAAAATATTTAAACTAAAGTGAGGGACCATAATTAACTCAAATATTAATAAGAAACATTTAGTAAAAATTTTAGAAATAAAATACAACTAAGTTAAACGAGCCGGTGCCCTAGCGAGGGGTAACCCAGAGGGAAGTTGCGGTTCTCGCAACGAGGAGCCCTAGACCCGGGAAAAAATTTATAAAATAATTTTTGTGACTCCAGAGAAGGGTCATTGAGGTTCCTATGGCATTAGAATGCCAAGAAAATATTTAGAAAAATTTTTCAATCGGTACAGACAATTTTGACCCGTTAAGCCAAACGGAGGGCATTTTGGTCATTTCGCCTTCAGAGACGATTTTTGGCCGACTTGTCCAGTTGAGTAAATAATTAATATGACATAAAATATGAATAAATAATGCTAAAAATTAAATTGAAAATGAGTAGAGAAGAGAAGAAAAAAAAATGGAAGAAAATACCAATTATGACATCATATGATGTCATTAAACACTTACCCACCAATCACATTTAGTCAACACTTAAATTAACTAATAAAATATGTATAAGAATACAACAAAAGCTCCTAAAATTCCAGCAACCATCACCTTCACAAAGCTCACCCGTAGCTTTCAAATTCCATAGCCAAACCTCCATTGATTTTCAACCAAAGCTTCATTTCTCTCCTCTTTTCACCATAATTCCTCCTACTCCTTTCACTAAAAATTATACCCACACCAAGGAGAAGTGTTTGGCAGCCAAGAAAACAAAAGAAAGTGAAGAATTAACAAGAGAAAATTCTGCCACTAAGGTTAGTGCTATATCTCTCCATTTTTCTCTTTAAATTTGAAGTTAGGTATATGGATTTAGTTAGAAATTCATGAAATCAAAAGAACATATCCATGTATGGACCACTTAAAAATTGTTGGCAGCCTTAGTGATGGAAGTTTTGATGAGTGTTGAATGAATTTAAGTTGTATATGGGTGGTCTTGAACATGAGTATGAGACATAAACATCATTAAGTATGTTGAATTGATGTATGTGCATTAATGGTTATTTGAGAATTAGGGTTTTAGAGAGAAATTTGGACTTTGTGTATGTGATGTTGAAAGAACATTTTAATGGTCAATTAGTGACCATTTGAGGTAAGTTGACCATAATTTGAAGTGCATTAGAGGATTACAAAGAGTTTTGGTAGGCTACCTAAAGACAGCAGAAATGAGGCTGTGAGTCCAGCCTGTTTGGACTGCCATATCTTTGGCTGTGTAGGTCCAATTGGTGTTTGGCCAATTGGACATGAAACTAGACTTATAATGGCACATTTTTTCTGAAGAAACCATGCCCAAAAGACCAAAGCAAGTGGACCAAAAGTTGGACCCAATCCGGATACCCTGCAACAGCACCTGCAGAAATGACCAAATGAACAGTAACTGTTCATTTGGCCATAACTTACTGTAGAAATGGTCAATTGACCTGAAATTTTTACAGCAACAAGTTAAGACATAGAAAAACAACTTTCATGGAGAAACCTACCCCAAATTATGGCCAGAACCTAACCCAAATGGCAGTCACAGTCACTGTTCATGTTACTGTAGATTTGGTAATTCTGCAGTTTTGGCAATCCGGCCAGCTATGGTTTTTGGACCATATCTGGAGCTACAAAACTCCAAATGGAGTGATTCAAAAAAGGAAATTCAACTAGACAAAATAAGGAACAACTTTCATGTTTACCATTTCCTCAAATTCCCAATGCAACAGGGCTTAATGGAACAGTAAAGTTAGGCTTCAAAAACTGAAAATTCTGCCCTTTTGGTTTTAAGCATAGAAATGGTAATGGCAATCAATTCCAACAAGTTTTAAATACAAAATGTGGTATGTTTGGGGTGTTAAAACCAATACACCTATTTTCTATCCAAAATTGAACATTTTTGTTGACCAATGAAGTGAATAGTGACACCAAAACTTGAAATTCAAAATTTGAAATTAGAAATGCATCTAGGGGACTTTAAATTGCAATTGGCAATTAATACTAGCAAATGTAAAACTCAAAATGTGGGATCTTGGTGTAATTAGAATTAACATATCCCTTAAGTATGAAAAAGTCAACATTTTGGTTGACTAGTAAGGTGAATAGTAATCAAAATGAGTAACAAACTAAGATGAAGACCTAGAACCAATTCTAAGCTTAAATGCTTAGAATTGTATGACAAATGTGGACTATGCATCTTAGTCAAAACTGTTAAAAGGAAATTAAGAGCATAAATTTGAAATCCATGAAATTTTCATGGATTACTTGAAACATGATAAATAAGTCACCTAATTGATGTGAATAGATAGTTAGGGCTTATATGCCCATCACAAGTGGAATTCATAAAATATTAGTAACTCAACTTGAAATATAAAATTTGTAATTACATAAATAAATTCTTAAATGTATAAATGAGAAAGGAAAATGTTTTGAATACAATGGTACAGGTGAACCATTGTTTAGAATTGTGATCAATATGAATAACATAATGAATGAATAAATGAACTATATTAATGTATGAATGAGATATTAGTTCTCATTATTATAGAAAGGAGAAGTATTTTGAGTACAATGGTATAAAAGGATAATTGATGTGAATTGTGATCATATAAATGATCAAATGAATGTATGAATTATAATTGAAATTTCTCATGAAATAATGAATTCATAAAACACAATATATTAATATTTAATGATATTATGTGCCCTTGTATTGCCTAGACACGTGTGTCAGATTGGATAGATTGGCATGCCAATAGGGTATTGTTTTAGCAGTACTGCAAAAGGCTTTATGCCTGTATTCATGGCTTTATGCCCGTATTCATGGCTTTATGCCAACATTCATGGCTTTTATGCCCGATTATGTGTTATCATGGCTTTTTAGCCATACTGACTGCATACGTGGTTGACGTTCTGCGTCCCATGGTATGACGGCCCGAGGCACCGCGGTGTCCAGTGCCAACGACCCGTTATCCAGTTTAGTCAGCCTGTCGTAGGTTGCTTGGGCAGTGTAATTTATTGAGATAAATTAAGAATATTAGCAATTAAAAATATTAGAAATTAAATAAAATAAATGAGTAAGATGACCTAAAATAAATTAGGATAGTTATTTATTAGAAAGAATCGAAATGGACTGGACAGATATCAAAATTTACTTATTATGAAATAATCTGAGACAACCTAGCAAGTATAGAGAAAATGCTAAAAGATTAGCAAAGAAAATTATAACATAAATAAATATTGCAAATGTGCTTATATAACAATATAAGCATAAATTTATTATTTTCAAATCATTTTTCTTTGTACATTATTACTGTACATTGGCAAATAAACACTTTCAAAGAAGACTAAATTAGGATATAACACATTAAATTTTAGAAACCGCATGTGAAGTATAAATAAATCTTGATTATTTGAATTATGTTTTATGTCTATCTTTATTTGTATATTATTTCCTTGTTATATTATTGCACCACTAAGCAGCAATGCTTAGCGCGATGGAATTGTTTCCTCGCGCAGGTACTGAAGCTAGAACCCACTGGACGTTTGACTGGAAATTTTGAGAGTTCAGATCTGCAGAGTGTCAAAGGTTGTCACCTCCTCAGCAATGCATGTAGATAGGGCTCACATTAAGCATATCATGTATTTTGTGTATGTTAATTATTTCTTATATTGTAATATAAATTAGCAAATTGTAATTAATTTGTATATCATGTAAATTATGAAATTTTGTAATTATTTTGTAAATTATGTAAATTAAGGAAATTTAAAAATTTTGCTTATGTAATTTGAGAATGTTTACATACGAATTGAGTATGCATGGAAATGATTATGAAATTGAAATGTATGAATGAGATTTGAAATATGAGAAAATTATGAGAATGATTGATGAGATAATTATGATTAGCATGGATGAGATTTTATTTGTAAAATATTATTGAAACTTTCAAACAGGTAAATAGTAAAATACGTCAACTAGTAATAAAATAGGGGAAACTCCGCTGGTTTCTCCGTCGAAAAATTTATTAATATTAAAATATATCGAGATCAAAATATGAAAGGAATAAAGTAAGATAAGATAGGGTGCTTCGGCACCGAATGTAGCACACTTTGCTCGGCTACACTGTAGTCGGGTGAGGGGTGTTATATTTATTGGTATCAGAGCACGGTTTAGGCGTTTCTGGACCTAGATAGATTGCATATCATGCATTGCATTCATAAGAGTCGAGGTGACACTATTGCAGATCTGTATTTCCTGTTTATTTTAGGTTAAGGTAAGAGAGTGAAGAGACAATGAGATAGCGAATGGAGATGAGAAAGAGACTGTATTTAAGATGAAAAAGGATGAGTACATAACTGTTTGAGGATAGGATTGAGACTAAGGAGAAAGTGAAGTAGGATAACACGGAAAGGAGAAGAAATAAAGAGGTAGTAGCTCCTTGGCTATTTACATTGGATAAATTTCGAGGACGAAATTTAAATAAGAGGGGAAGAGTTGTAACACCCTCCCCGTAGCAACTCCGTACATTCTACTGCTCGGTGATCAGGTGTCCGACAGCTAGAACGTCCGGAAAAATATTTAAACTAAAGTGAGGGACCATAATTAACTCAAATATTAATAAGAAACATTTAGTAAAAATTTTAGAAATAAAATACAACAAAGTTAAACGAGCTGGTGCCCTAGCGAGGGGTAACCCAGAGGGAAGTTGCGGTTTCGCAACAAAGTGCCCTAGACCCGGGAAAAAATTTATAAAATAATTTTTGGGACTCCAGAGAAGGGTCATTGAGGTTCCTATGGCATTAGAATGCCAAGAAAATATTTAGAAAATTTTTTCAATCGGTACAGACAATTTTGACCCGTTAAGCCAAACGGAGGGCATTTTGGTCATTTCGCCTTCAGAGACGATTTTTGGCCGACTTTTCCAGTTGAGTAAATAATTAATATGACATAAAATATGAATAAATAATGCTAAAAATTAAATTGAAAATGAGTAGAGAAAAGAAGAAAAAAAATGGAAGAAAATACCAATTATGACATCATATTATGTCATTAAACACTTACCCACCAATCACATTTAGTCAACACTTAAATTAACTAATAAAATATGTATAAGAATACAACAAAAGCTCCTAAAATTCCAGCAGCCATCACCTTCACAAAGCTCACCCGTAGCTTTCAAATTCCATAGCCAAACCTCCATTGATTTTCAACCAAAGCTTCATTTCTCTCCTCTTTTCACCATAATTCCTCCTACTCCTTTCACTAAAAATTATACCCACACCAAGGAGAAGTGTTTGGCAGCCAAGAAAATAAAAGAAAGTGAAGAATTAACAAGAGAAAATTCTGCCACTAAGGTTAGTGCTATATCTCTCCATTTTTCTCTTTAAAATTTGAAGTTAGGTATATGGATTTAGTTAGAAATTCATGAAATCAAAAGAACATATCCATGTATGGACCACTTAAAAATTGTTGGCAGCCTTAGTGATGGAAGTTTTGATGAGTGTTGAATGAATTTAAGTTGTATATGGGTGGTCTTGAACATGAGTATGAGACATAAACATCATTAAGTATGTTGAATTGATGTATGTGCATTAATGGTTATTTGAGAATTAGGGTTTTAGAGAGAAATTTGGACTTTGTGTATGTGATGTTGAAAGAACATTTTAATGGTCAATTAGTGACCATTTGAGGTAAGTTGACCATAATTTGAAGTGCATTAGAGGATTACAAAGAGTTTTGGTAGGCTGCCTAAAGACAGCAGAAATGAGGCTGTGAGTCCAGCCTATTTGGACTGCCATATCTTTGGCTGTGTAGGTCCAATTGGTGTTTGGCCAATTGGACATGAAACTAGACTTATAATGGCACATTTTTGCTGAAGAAACCATGCCCAAAAGACCAAAGCAAGTGGACCAAAAGTTGGCCCCAATCCGGATACCCTGCAACAGCACCTGCAGAAATGACCAAATGAACAGTAACTGTTCATTTGGCCATAACTCACTGTAGAAATGGTCAATTGACCTGAAATTTTTACAGCAACAAGTTAAGACATATACAAACAACGTTCATGGAGAAACCTACCCCAAATTATGGCCAGAACCTAACCCAAATGACAGTCACAGTCACTATTCATGTTACTGTAGATTTGGTAATTCTGCAGTTTTGGCAATCTGGCCAGCTATGGTTTTTGGACCATATCTGGAGCTACAAAACTCCAAATGGAGTGATTCAAAAAAGGAAATTCAACTATACAAAATAAGGAACAACTTTCATGTTTACCATTTCCTCAAATTCCCAATGCAACAGGGCTTAATGGAACAGTAAAGTTAGGCTTCAAAAACTGAAAATTCTGCCCTTTTGGTTTTAAGCATAGAAATGGTAATGGCAATCAATTCCAACAAGTTTTAAATACAAAATGTGGTATGTTTGGGGTGTTAAAACCAATACACCTATTTTCTATCCAAAATTGAACATTTTTGTTGACCAATGAGGTGAATAGTGACACCAAAACTTGAAATTCAAAATTTGAAATTAGAAATGCATCTAGGGGACTTTAAATTGCAATTGGCAATTAATACTAGCAAATGTAAAACTCAAAATGTGGGATCTTGGTGTAATTAGAATTAACATATCCCTTAAGTATGAAAAAGTCAACATTTTGGTTGACTAGTAAGGTGAATAGTAATCAAAATGAGTAACAAACTAAGATGAAGACCTAGAACCAATTCTAAGCTTAAATGCTTAGAATTGTATGACAAATGTGGACTATGCATCTTAGTCAAAACTGTTAAAAGGAAATTAAGAGCATAAATTTGAAATCCATGAAATTTTCATGGATTACTTGAAACATGATAAATAAGTCACCTAATTGATGTGAATAGATAGTTAGGGCTTATATGCCCATCACAAGTGGAATTCATAAAAATATTAGTAACTCAACTTGAAATATAAAATTTGTAATTACATAAGTGGATTCTTAAATGTATAAATGAGAAAGGAAAATGTTTTGAATACAATGGTACAGGTGAACCATTGTTTAGAATTGTGATCAATATGAATAACATAATGAATGAATAAATGAACTATATTAATGTATGAATGAGATATTAGTTCTCATTATTATACAAAGGAGAAGTATTTTGAGTACAATGGTATAAAAGGATAATTGATGTGAATTGTGATCATATAAATGATCAAATGAATGT
Source organism: Hevea brasiliensis (assembly GCF_030052815.1). NCBI lineage: Eukaryota > Viridiplantae > Streptophyta > Magnoliopsida > Malpighiales > Euphorbiaceae > Hevea > Hevea brasiliensis. Next base: position 22,447,052 of record NC_079507.1, read on the forward strand.
ATGAATTATAATTGAAATTTCTCATGAAATAATGAATTCATAAAACACAATATATTAATATTTAATGATATTATGTGCCCTTGTATTGCCTAGACACGTGTGTCAGATTGGATAGATTGGCATGCCAATAGGGTATTGTTTTAGCAAGATCGCGAAAGGCTTTATGCTGTATTCATGGCTTTATGCCCGTATTCATGGCTTTATGCCAACATTAATGGCTTTTATGGCGATTATGTGTTATCATGGCTTTTTAGCCATACCGATCGCATACGTGGTTGACGCTCGCGTCCCATGGTATGACGGCCCGAGGCAATCATGTGTCCAACGACCCAATTATCCATTTAGTCAGCCTGTCGTAGGTTGCTTGGGCAGTGTAATTTATTGAGATAAATTAAGAATATTAGCAATTAAAAATATTAGAAATTAAATAAAATAAATGAGTAAGATGACCTAAAATAAATTAGGATAGTTATTTATTAGAAAGAATCGAAATGAACTGGACAGATATCAAAATTTACTTATTATGAAATAATCTGAGACAACCTAGCAAGTATAGAGAAAATGCTAAAAGATTAGCAAAGAAAATTATAACATAAATAAATATTGCAAATGTGCTTATATAACAATATAAGCATAAATTTATTATTTTCAAATCATTTTTCTTTGTACATTATTACTGTACATTGGCAAATAAACACTTTCAAAGAAGACTAAATTAGGATATAACACATTAAATTTTAGAAACCGCATGTGAAGTATAAATAAATCTTGATTATTTGAATTATGTTTTATGTCTATCTTTATTTGTATATTATTTCCTTGTTATATTATTGCACCACTAAGCAGCAATGCTTAGCGCGATGGAATTGTTTCCTCGCGCAGGTACTGAAGCTAGAACCCACTGGACGTTTGACTGGAAATTTTGAGAGTTCAGATCTGCAGAGTGTCAAAGGTTGTCACCTCCTCAGCAATGCATGTAGATAGGGCTCACATTAAGCATATCATGTATTTTGTGTATGTTAATTATTTCTTATATTGTAATATAAATTAGCAAATTTTAATTAATTTGTATATCATGTAAATTATGAAATTTTGTAATTATTTTGTAAATTATGTAAATTAAGGAAATTTAAAAATTTTGCTTATGTAATTTGAGAATGTTTACATACGAATTGAGTATGCATGGAAATGATTATGAAATTGAAATGTATGAATGAGATTTGAAATATGAGAAAATTATGAGAATGATTGATGAGATAATTATGATTAGCATGGATGAGATTTTATTTGTAAAATATTATTGAAACTTTCAAACAGGTAAATAGTAAAATACGTCAACTAGTAATAAAATAGGGGAAACTCCGCTGGTTTCTCCGTCGAAAAATTTATTAATATTAAAATATATCGAGATCAAATTATGAAAGGAATAAAGTAAGATAAGATAGGGTGCTCCGGCACCGAATGTAGCACACTTTGCTCGGCTACACTGTAGTCGGGTTAGGGGTGTTACATTTATTGGTATCAGAGCACGGTTTAGGCGTTTCTGGACCTAGATAGATTGCATATCATGCATTGCATTCATAAGAGTCGAGGTGACACTATTGCAGATCTGTATTTCCTGTTTATTTTAGGTTAAGGTATGGAATAAGAGAGTGAAGAGACAATGAGATAGCGAATGGAGATGAGAAAGAGACTGTATTTAAGATGAAAAAGGATGAGTACATAACTGTTTGAGGATAGGATTGAGACTAAGGAGAAAGTGAAGTAGGATAACACGGAAAGGAGAAGAAATAAAGAATTGTAACACCCCTAAGTTCGGTAGTGCGTTCTGCTGTTCCAGTGACCAGTACTGTCCGGACAGCTAAGATGCCTAGAACCACATTTCAATGAGAGTGAGGAGACATAAAATAATGAAATACAAGAAAAGAAAGTGCAAGAAAAACAAAGGAAAAATGATAGCAAAGAAATGTGATCAAGTTAAACGAGCCGGGAAACCTAGCGATGGGTGACCGCACCGGGAAGTCACAGCGTGGACCGTTGACTAATACTGGATCATGGAACCCGGAAAACATTTTTAGGACTTAAATAGAACCTTGTTGAAGAATAAATCTCATTAGAAAGATCAAAGAAAAATTAAATAATTAGTACAAAGAAAAGTGAGAAATCGAAAAAGCAGACAAAACCCAGATACAGAAAAATCGAACGAATCTAACAGGGCATTATGGTCATTTGACACCGAATTGTCTTTTGACCTAAATGTCCATTAAAAATAAATAATATTACACTTAGAAAATAAAATGAAAAATTAGTTTAATGGTACTTAAAGTAAATAGTTAAAATCATGGGTTAATGTGGGATTAAGTGAACAATTAGATTATAAAATGATTAAATTTGTGAGTGGACCACTAATGCATAAATTAAATACATAATAGGGCAGCTGTAACTCCACTAAACCAGCAGAAATATTCATCTTCTCCAAAGCATTCAAACTTGCCGAATTGAAGGAAAGGAGAAGAACTCCATGGGCGTTTGCATGCAAGCTTGATCCATCCTCCATTTTCAACTCCAATCTCTTAGGTTCCTTCATGAAACTTTGTCTACACATCACAAGGAAGATATTGACACCAAATTTGAGAAGTTTGGTGAAGGTTTAGCAAGTTACAATTAAAGGTAAGTTTACATTTTTGAGAATTCCTTTGTTAAACTTTATGTTCATGTTATGGGTGTTAGTTTTGTGAAGGAAATTTTAAAGTTTAAATAGTTATTGAGATAGCCATTTTTGGACAGCCATGGGGTCACGCATTTAATGATTTATTATGCATATAATTGATGAGAAATAATGTTGATCATGGTGATTTAATATCCTAGTGAATTATTTCACATATATATGGTGATTTATGCACTTGGATGGGAATTGGTAAATTGTAGGGCACTTTGATGTTGAAGGAAAATTTTCGGCAGCTTGGGAACACTTGAGTAAATGTATGTATTCATGGAAGTGTAGGCAGAATATTGACCTAGAAGGATTGATGGATATGTATGGAGATTGATATTGTAAAGTGTATGTAAGATTTGTAATGGTTAGGTGTGAATGTAATGGTACTTAGAACTTGTAAATGTGAATTATATTTGGTGTGTTGAGGGTAATTGTAATCTGCCCAAAGTAATGTTAGTGTAAAGTAGAATATGCTTTTGGTAATGTACCAAAACAGATTGGTAGATAAGTAAACAAATTGCAAGGTAAATGTGTGTAATTGATGTGTGTTAAGCAAAGTAACCAAGGGCAGTGTACATTTTAGCCAATAAGTTTAAATGTGTAACCTCAATTGGTATGAGACCAATTGGAGGTGGAACTAGGCACAAAATGTGCCAACTTTCATTGAGAGAACATACCAAAATTCTGCTTGCAAGGTGATGTGAAAAAATGACCAGTTCGGATTAGGTACACTTGAGACCTAAAAACTGACCATTTGGGCAGCAGTGAGTGTTTAGGCCATAACTCACTCAAAACAGGTCCAATTGACCTGAAATTTTGACCAAGAATAGTTAAGACCCATACCTACAAGTCTTATGAAGACACCAAAACCCAGAAATGACCAGAAGCAAGTCAAAAAGCTTGCACAAGTTCGGGTCCAAAAACTGGCCGAACCAAAGTTGACCAAATTGACCAAAAATTGACCTAATTTGATACCAATTGACCAGCAATAGTATAATGACCATAACTTGGTCTACTTAACTCGGATTGACCTGAAATTTTGCCCCGCGTGCAATAAGACATAGATCTACAAGTTTGTAGTTTTGACCAAAACCCGAAAATCGAGGGAACTAGGTCGTCCGGCTAGGTCAAACTAGTATCCCGAAATCCAGCAATTTGCAATAAAATGCAAGAAAACGCAATATACATAGAATTGAGTTTGGTAACACGTACCAAACCTAAAACCCTATCGAATGTGACATATTAATGACACCAAAACCTAATTTACCTAAAACGCATCGAGGGTTGGTATATTAGGTGATTAAGCAAATAAAGGTATTCAGTGAATTGTTTATCGAACATTATCGTTAGAGGCAAATTAATTTAGCACTGAAACACTTCAAATTGTGTTTCTCGATTAACAAGGACTCAAAGAAAAGGGAAAGAAATCGAGTCAAGACCAGAGACAAATATCAGAGGTTTGTGCACAACAACTATTTCTCTTGAATTTTTCAATTGAAATAAATATTGACTATTTGTATATTATTGTTTTAAATTGTGGAAATGTGTTTGATGGACACTTATTGATTGAAAAACATTGTGAATGGTTTGAAACTGTGAAAAATTGTTTGGATGATATTGATGGATACTTATTGATTGAAAAGCACTGTAAATGGTTTTTGTGGAAATTGAAGTGAATTACGAATTGTGTTGCCATTTTGTGAATGAAATTATAACTTTGGAAAGTTATTGAATTCTTACGGATCATTTGAATAAAATGTTGGAATTGTTTTGACTCACAATTGGCATGACACTGATACTATGTTCCTCCTCCATTAATGGGGTGAGTGTGATTATTCCTCCCTCTTTGACTTATCAGTCTGGGGTGAGTATGATTATGTTCCTCCCTCTTTGACTTCCCAGTCTAAGGTGAGTATGGATGAGTACTCATTATATAGCTAGCTTCCTCCCTCATTGATTTTGATTGTTGGGGTGAGTGTGTCTTGTCGTGGTGTACAACACGGCATGTACGAAAAAAATTGTGTCATAGCTTAAATTGTGATATTGATTGGCAACACTGTATTCTGCATTTATTTGATCGAATTGTGATATTGATTGGCAACACTGTATTCTTCAGTTATTTGATCGAATTGTGTTATTGATTTACAAAACGATATTATTCAGTTATTTGATCGAATTGTGTTATTGATTTACAAAACGATATTATTCAGTTATTTGATCGAATTGTGTTATTGATTTACAAAACGATATTATTCAGTTATTTGATCGAATTGTGTTATTGATTTGCAAAACAATATTATTCAGTTATTTGATCAAATTGTGATATTGATCGGCAACATCAGTGTTATTCAAAGAATTTGATCAAATTGTGTATGAATTGGCAATACGGTATTCTTAAACTATTTGACTAAATTGTGTTATTATGAATTTTGATAATTTGTGAATTGGAGTTTAAATTCCTTATGACATTCATTGTCTTGAATTTAACTATGGTTTTACGTATCCACTATTTATATGGCTTATGAATCGTGATTTAAAGTTGTATTTGGTTAATGTTGTGCACCACTGAGACATTGTCTCAGCGATAGCTTTATTCTTTATCGCAGTAGAGACAGATAGAGGCGTGAGACTAGATTTGCATATACATCCAAATGAGGGATTACAGTATAATGAGTATACCAATATTTTGCATTTTGTACTGTAATGTATGACACTGTATGTACATTTTCTTTTTTTGGTTTTGAGCAGTTGTAAATTCAAATTGTACCTTGAAGTTGTAAATTAATTATGAGTTATTTGACTTGTAAAAATTGTATTATATTTCCTTATCTCAGACTTTGAAAAATTTCTATGGATTTGAATTGAGAAAAATGTTGTGTTGAGAAGTATGTTGGAGTTGAGATTTGGAAATATATTGAAGTGTGCTTTTTACAGGCTTTCTGAAGAACTGTTTTGTCCAAAATACAGATGGCACTCTGCCAAAATTTTTATAGAAATTCGAAATAATCCAAAGGAGTTAGCTATTTCACTTCAGTTCACAAAAGTTTTTAATACCTGTAAATAGTGCTCACCACTGTAAAAGAAGTAAGAAAAGTTTTTAAAATCCCTTGTAGTGTATTTAATGGGTTATCAGTAGACGGAGTTGGTAATTCATTAGGTATACTACGGGATCATGTTATGCCTTATAGAGGGGTAGGGTGTGGCATAGGGTGCTCCGGCACCGAATGTAGCACACTTTGCTCAGCTACACTGTAGTCAGGTGAGGGGTGTTACACCTATAAGTGTTATTTCTAATTTTTTATCATACTAAAATCTCTAGTCCCATAACAATTCTTGATGTACTGTAATTCATGCTAGGGTAACAGAGTCTTTAACTCTCACTACCTTGCAAGAATGATCTTTTGATATTCTAATTATAGAGTTTTAAATCCCGAATTAGGATTTTCAAATTCAGTTCTAGTAATAAAACTCTATTCTGATATATTTGTACCAAAGCAAAGGTCATTTATAACTATTATTATCCTTATGTACTATTGGGTAGTACGTAGCTCTACACAATAAATCTCAAGTCAGTACTATAATCTGCAACTTACAACACAAACATCAAGAATATTGCATAGTTACTACGATACATCCCAATAGATCAAACTTTTCTATGTCTTATTTCTTTCAGATCCACTAATATCTTAATGTTATTTTGATTATGGTACTTACTAACATCTATCAACAGTAATACCTTTACTTCCATCTAGAGCAGATATATTGCTATAACATACTTTTTGGTCCTCTTGCCTTACCTAATTAGGCTTACTAATTAACTTTATAATTTATCGTAGTCTAGGAGATGTCTCTCACTAGAAACTTTTTCGAAATTAATTCCAATCACGCTTATTATCATAATTATTATCCTAAAAGACTAATTACTAACACATTAAAATTTATCTCCATGCAAGGGAATAGCAGTAGAATATATAATTTTAGCATTAGCATATAAACAAGTAGAGCCAGAATCAAATAGTACATAATTATTCCTTTCACAAGTTAAGAACATACCGATAACTACATCTGAAATCTCTGCTTCTTCCACTCGATGCATGGCGTTTCCTCTTTCTAATGTATTCCTCTGCTCGGGTTGGTCCATTGTGCGAGGATTACCAGAAGTGTTGTCTTTACTTCTACCTCTGCCCCTACTAACTATTAATGAGCCTTTAAAATTAGAATCTTGAATTGATTCTTTTGGTGTAATATGTGGCATAAATCGACGTGCGCTAGTACAATCTCGGGCGAAATGTCCAATTCCATCACAATTGAAGCAGGCTCCAGTGACCCTATGGCATATACCCCCATGTAATTTTCCACAAACGTCACAGATACAAATAGGCAGGAACTTCTGGTTCTTTGATGAATGGTTTTTTATTGCTTCCGCCCTGAAGATCTACCTCTATCATACTTAGGAGCTCGGAGTCCCTCAAAATCTTTTCTCTTTCCCAATTTACTACTCGAACTTTGACCGATGGGTTTCCCACTTTTCTCTTTTTCATACTGCTCTCGAGGGGGTTGGGTTTGTACTTGGGCCTGGGCTAATAGATTATCAGCCATTTGCTGAAAGAACATGGCCATCTGCTGGGCCATTTATGCAGTAATTTGCATAGGAGGGACAGGTGTCACACCTTACCCCTCCGTAAGGCATAACATGATCCCGTAGAATACTTAATGAACTACTGAACTTCACCTACCGATATCCCATTAAGTACCCTATAAGGGATTTTAAAACGATTTTCTTACATTTTGGAAGTGGTGAGTATTTTAGGGAGAATTAAAAACTATTTATTCAAAGCTTAAATACTAGTAAAAATTTTGTCCATTTTAAATTTTGCCGCAAATTTTATAAAAATTTTGACAGAGTTCTGTTTGTTTTTGGAGAAAACCGTTCTTCAAATACCTGAGAAAAACACTCCCAAAAATGTTTCACAACTCCCAACCTCCAATAATTCACAATTCAACTCAAATCAATTCATTCCAAAACAGTTCCACAATCCAAATCAAATTTGTCAACTCAGAATATTTAATAATTCCATTCACAAAACATAAAGCAGGAAATTCATATGTACAAATATTAAATTTACAAAAGAAAATCCAAAATAATATTATTACAATTTATTTACAACTGCTTGACTTTATATTGATACATACAACATTTTCATATTTACATCAAAATTTATCTACAAGGGCAAAAAATAATACCCGTATAAAAGATCAATGTAATCCTCGATTTAATCGCAGCTCACTCTGCTGCTTTTTCCTTGCTCTTATCTGCGACAGCAAAATAAACCATCGCTGAGTATCAAAATACTCAGTGGTGCACAATAAAAATTTAAAATGCAATAAATAAATCATTCATTGCCAAACACAATTCAAATATTTCTCAATCACATTTCAATAATGATCAAAGTTCATAATAACACCATTTTGTCAAATAATCTATTAAACACAGTTTTGTCAAACAATTTCATAAACACAGTGTTGCCAAAGTCACACACAACTTAAGCCATGACACAAAATTTCCGATCAATGCCGTGTTGTACACCACGACAAAGCAATCTACAACCCCATTAATCGAAATCAACGAGGGAGGTGGCTAGCTAGCTAGCTAATGAGTACTCATCCGATCTACAACCTCAACTGGCAAGCCAGAGAGGGAGGAAAATAAACGATCTCAACCCCATAAATGGAGGAGGAATAATAAGTAACTGTCATGCTAAGTGTGAATCAAAAATCCATTTCAAACATTTCATTCAAATATTGCATACAAAAATCAAATCAATTTTCAAAGTTACAATTTGATCACAAGGTGGCAACAAAAAAGTTTATAAATTTATAATGCGTACTAAATCAATTTTTTTCAAGGGTAAAATGCTTGAATAGGATTTATTGTGTACAAACCTCAAGCGAGTCGTCCCTTAGCCTCGACTCAGTTCCTCGGGTTCCTTCCCGATATTCTTTTCAACTGAAACACACAATTTTACAATGTTTCAATACTAGAACTTAACATAAATCCAAAATAAATTTAGCTTCACAATTACCTAGCTCTAACGTGCTAAATTCGACGTTCTTTAAATTTTGTGTTTCGGGTTACTATTCACTGCACTATTCAAGTCAAATAGTTGACTTTCTAAGGCTTAATAGGTATGGGAATTCCAACTTCACCCACATACCACATTTTGGTCACTAAACTTGTTGGTTTTGGCCATTTTCTCAAAGCTTAGGTCTTTTAGGCAAAATTGCCAATTTTCGGTTTTGGTGCTCCGAAGTTGCACTGTTCCATTGGTCAATCTACTGTTGGAATTTGGCAAAACTTCCTTCATAGAAAATGTTCCTTATTGTCTTAAGTGTATTCTCATTTTTGGATCACCCCAATCGGAGTTTTGTAGCTCAAGTTATAGCCAAAATACAATTACTGTTTACGTGCACTATTCATACTGCAATTTTGGTTCTGGCAGATTTTTGGTCCAAATTCATTCAATAATTTGATCAAGTTAAGTCCATAATTTGGTCTAATTTCCTTCAAATGAAATGTTCTACTATGTCTTAGGTTTCCATCGGTTCAAGAATCGCCTAAATTGGAGTTTTCTAGAGAGAGCTATAGCCATTGGAACTTTACTGCTCAATGGCAATTCTGTAGAGTTGCACGTTCAATAATTCAACTTTGCTCAATAATTTGACTAGGTTAATGGCATAATTTTGGGTGGTGTTCTTCATGAAAGTTTTAGATCTATATCTTATCTAATTGCTGGTAAAATTTCAGGTCATTTTGACCTTCCTAGCTTGAGTTATGACCAAATGAACAATTACTGTTCATTTGGTCAGTTTGGTGCAGTGGCAGCATGCTCTCATTTCACTTTGGTCAATTGTTTCACTAAGTTTTGGTCAGTTTTTGGGCATGGTTCTTTAATGAAAATTGTGCCCTTTTATGTCTATTTTCATCCCCAATTGGTGGCATATCAATTGGACTTGTAAAATTTCCATTTTGGTCCTTCAAAGTTGGTTTGGTCATGCTGCAATTGACCTACGAATTTGTCTTCCATTCTAACAATTCTCATACATTTCCTTTGGTCATTATTGACCATTTTTCAGTCCAAAATTGGTCAAAGATATCATTTATGCATTTCTCCAAAATTTGGTTCACAAACCCTAACATTCAAACCCTAATCTCACTAATTCATTGTATTTAACTACATTAATGGTTTTAATGCTAATCATTCAACTAATTAAGGTTTCTACACTCATTCAAACTCATTAAATTCATGCAATTCATACTCCCTTCAACCAGACCAAAATTTTAGCAATGGTCCTTCCCCCATATTTGTTTCATTTAATCAAGTTCTAAGCTCTCTTTCACAACTAATTATGCATTTAAAGAAGTAAAATGGTAAGTTTGCATACTAACCTTTCTTAAATCCTTCAAACCCTATCTTTAACTCTTCTTTCTTCTTGTAATTCTTCTTCTCAAGTTGTAATAACAAGCTTTAGTGAAGTTTTTAGGGAAGTTATAAAGGTTAAGTGGAAAAAATTAAGCTTAAGTGTAAGCTTAATGAAGAAACTTCCATGGAGAATTTTGGGAGGAGTGGGGTGGCAAAGAGAGGTGGAAGAAGAAAGGATTTTTGTTTTTTTTTTTCTTTTCTTTTCTTTATTTATTTAGGCTTATGGAAGACCACAAAAAGTCCAATTAAATAATTCAACTAATTAATTTATTTTTGGCATCATGCATGAGATCATGCATGATGTCATCACTTTTGACTTTTTCGTTTTCCTCTCTTTTTTTTTTCTATTAGTTCTTTAATTTAATTCTCGATTCCAAAATTCCCTTTTCTCCGATTTTATTTGTGATTAGGTCGAGTCACTCGGGTCAATTGACCAAATTGCCCCTCGCCGGTTCATCCCGGTTTGCAAATAATTTCATATTTCTTCCGACTCCCTGACCTAATTATTTGACTGACTTAACAGTTCTTTTTTGTGATTTTCTTTTTTCCACTATGTTTATAAGGGTCCTAAGGACCGCAGCGTCACTTTTTACGGTTCGAAATTTGAGTTTAAAACGACTTCGTGAGCTGCAGGAGGTCACCCATCGCTGTGACTCTCGGCTCGTTTAACCTCTTATGTTCTGTTTTTCTTATTTATAATTAACTAATTAAACATTACTAATTATTTGTGTTTATGGCTTCTCAAGTTGTCTTAAGTTTGGCCCTAATCCCATTAATTGTCCGGACCGACACCGGTCACGAATGTTGAAATATACCGTGCTATACAAATAGGGATGTTACAATTCTCCCCTCCCCTTAAAATAAATTTCGTCTTGAAATTTACCTGGTATCAATTTCTGAATAGCTGTGGGTGTTGTCTCCTCATGTCCCCCTCTCGTTCCCAAGTAGCTTCTTGGCCCGAATGATGGTTCCACAGCACTTTTACCAATGGTATCTGCTTATTTCGTAGCTGCTTCACCTCATAAGCAAGAATCTTTATGGGTTCTTCTTCATATGTGAGGTCTGGATTTACTTCAATTTCTTCTACTGGCAGTACATGAGATGGGTTTGATCAATACCTCCTCAACATAGACACATGGAAGACATTATGTATCTTCTCTAACTCTGGAGGTAGTGCCAAACGATATGCCAAAGGACCCACTCTTTCCAATACCTCATATGGCCCGATAAAACGAGGACTTAGTTTCCCCTTCCTGCCGAATCTCATAATTCTCTTCCAAGGAGAAACTTTGAGGAAAACTTTCTCACCCACTGCATACTGAATATCCCTTCTTTTCAAGTCAATATAGGACTTCTGACGGTCTGATGCAGCTTTAAGTCGACCTCTAATGACCCTGATTTTCTCTTCAGTCTGTTGAACAATTTCGGGTCCAATCATTTTTCTTTCACCCACGTCATCCCAACACAACAGGGTTCTACATTTCCTGCCATACAAAACTTCATATGGAGGCATCCCAATGCTTGATTGGTAGCTGTTGTTGTAAGCAAACTCAATCAAAGGCAAGTGTGTATCCCAACTACCCTCAAACTCAATCACACAAGCCTGTAGCATGTCCTCCAAGATCCGAATTACCCTCTCGATCGCCATCATGCGTGGGTGGAATGTCCGATCTGAAGTTCAATCTAGTTCCTAGGGCTCTCAAGACTACCCTGAATCTAGAAGTGAACCTAGGATCTCTGTCGATACAATGGATACCGGCACTCCATGAAGTCTCACAATCTCATCAATGTACAACCCGCCAATCTGTCTAAATCGTAGTCCATTCGATCGGCAGAAAATGAGCGCATTTAGTCGATGTCGATAATGACCCATACTGCATCATGACTCTTCTGTGTCCGCGGAAGTCCCATTACAAAATCCATTGTTATTCTTTCCCATTTCCATTCTGGCACTGACAGTGGATGTAATAACCCAGTTGGCACTTGATGCTCTGTCTTTACTTGCTGACAAGTTAGGCATTTGGATACAAACTCTGCCACATCTCTTTTTAAACCCATCCACCAGTAATGCTCCTTTAGCCCTCTATACATTTTTGTACCACCAGGGTGCATAGCAAAAGGAGACTCATGTGCTTCCTTCAAAATGATCTGCCTCAAATCAACATCATTAGGAACACACATTCTCGCCTCGTGTAGCAAAGAAACCATCATCCCTGATTGAGAACTCTGGTTTCTTGCCCTGCCGGACTTCTTCCAACAGCTTATGATACCTTTCATCATTCTGAGCAGCCATTCTGATCTGATCAATTAACACTGGCTGTACATGCCATGCAACTGCTGTCTGCCCCTCATCATTAATCTTTAAACTGGCATGTAATGATCTCAACTCATGTACCAAAGACAAGGGAGTAACTTGTAGACTTGCCATAGTCTTGCGACTTAAGACGTCAGCCACAACATTAACTTTCCCTGGCTAATAGTCTATCAGGCTATTGTAGTCTTTTATCAACTCTAACCACCTCCTCTGTCTCAAATTCAACTCTTTCTGGGTGCCCAAATACTTCAAGCTCTTATGATCTGTGTAGATGTAGCACTTCTCCCCATACAAATAATGTCTCCAGATCTTAAGAGCAAACACAATAGCTGCAAGCTCCAAATCATGTGTTGGATAATTCCTCTCATGCGGTTTCAGCTGGCGTGATGCATAGGCAATAACATTTCGATCTTGCATCAACACACAACCTAACCCATTGTGAGAAGCATCGCTGTAAACTGTATATTCTTTACCCGGTGTAGGTAAAGTCAGGACTGGAGCCTCTGTCAAACATCTTTTCAATTCATCAAAACTTTGCTGGCATTTGTCCGTCCACTGAAATTTCACATCCTTTCTAAGCAACTTGGTCAATGGAGATGCCAACATGGAGAATCCCTTCACAAATCGACGGTAGTATCCGGCTAAACCCAGAAAACTGCGAATCTCTGTGACATTTCTGGGTGGCTTCCAATTAAGGACAGCTTCAATCTTGCTAGGATCTACCTTAATACCCTCACGATACTATGTGCCCCAAAAAGGATATCTCCTTCACCAAAATTCACATTTCGGCGTTTGGCATATAGTCGCTTTCTCTCAAAGTCTGCAAGATAATCCGCAGATGTCTATCATGCTCTTCTCGCATTCCTCGAATAGACCAATATATCATCAATAAATACCACAACAAACTGGTGAGGTATGGTCGAAGATAGTGTTCATCGATCCATGAAAGCAAATGAGCATTAGTTAACCCGAATGGCATGACCAAGAACTCATAATGACCATAGCGTTCTCAAGGCGCTTTTGAAATACTCGCTTGAACTTTCAATGATAATAACTCGATCTCGTGTCAATTTTGGAGAATACAACTGCACTTCAACCGATCAAACAAATCATCAATACGGGTAATGGATATCTGTCTTTATTGTCACCTTATTCAACCGCCGATAGTCAATGCATAACCGGAGAGTGCCATCCTTCTTCTTAACAAACAATACCGTGCTTCCAAGGTGACACACTAGGGCGGATAAAGCCCTTTGTCAAGCAATTCTTGCAAATCGCACTTTCAATTCTTTTAGTTCTCACTGGTGCCATTCTCGTATGGTGTTATGGAAATTAGGTCCACACTGTGCATAACATCAATTTCAAATCGCACTTCTCTTCTAGAGGTAATCCTGCAATTCATCAGAAACACATTCTAAAGTCACATACAGAGGATTGTCCTCGGTCTGGACTCCCACTTGGGTGTCTATCACATGTGCCAAGTACCCCACACTCTTTTCTAATCATTTTTCCGCCAAATTGAAATGATGTTTGAAGGTAATAATCGTCTCTCCCCATGTATTACTACATCACCATACTAAGGGAGACCAAAAGTGATCGTTTTCGCCATACAATCATAGCATGATGCCTGGCTAACCAATCCATGCCCAAGATAATGTCATAATCTCTGAAGGGCATTTCAATTAAATCAGATAGAAAAGTATGTCCTTGGATCACCAAAGGACAGTCCCTATATAGCCTATTTACCCTGACCTCCTGGCCTAATGGACTAGTTACTAACACATCATAGTCCATTGGTACACACTGAATAGCAGTAGAGCACATCACACTAGCACTAACATATGAATGTGTAGAGCCAGGATCAAATAACACATACACATCTTGGTCAAGGATGGAGAAAATACCAGCTACTACGTCTGATGTTTCAGCCTCCTCCCTCTGACGCATGGTATACACTCTGACTGGTGCGCCACTGGGTACTGACTGGTGCGCCACTGGGTACTGACTGGTTAACAGTGCTTTGCCTTCCAGGGGTGTTACCAGGACCCCTACCTCTGCCTCTGCCTCTAGCAGCTGACTATGACCCTCTGGGTGCAGAGACTTGGGCTGATCCTTCAGATGTAGTGAAAGATCTAGACCGGCGCGGGCTAGTGCAGTCCTTCGCGAAATGTCCGCTCCCTCCACAGTTAAAACATGCACCAGTAGCTTTAAAACAAACCCCGCCATGAGTTCTACCACAAGTTTCACACTGCCATACTGATAGAGATCCTCGAGAAGCTTGTTGGCCTACCGACTGCATCGAGGTGGTCTTTGGCCGTAAAATCATCGCTGCATTTACGAGAGTTGGATCCCCCAATCTGTTTCCTCTTTCCAGAACCACTTTCAGATGCTTTCCCCATAGTCTTTTCAGTTTTCTCTTGAGGACCCTTCTTCACTGCCCCTTCTGATTCTATCCTTTCCAGTTCCAGGGCCTGTGAGATCAATTCAGCGAAATTCTGATGTCTAAAACCCACAACTTGCATTCTTAAACTTGGCCTTAGCCCGGACTCAAACCTCTTGCATCTGTCTCTGGGGGTGGAGACTAAGCTTCCATCATAGTGGCTTAGCCTTGAGAAGTCTCTCCCATATTCTGCTACAGTTCGGTTCCCTTGTTTCAAACTCAAGAATTCTTGCAACTTAATGTCCACATATGCATCGGGAACCCATTTCTGTTGGAACTCCCTCAAAAAGTCTGTCCATGTCAAGCATTGTGGCTCAACCAGTCGTGGGGATGGTCTTCCACCATTCAAATGCATCCCTTGCAACAAGGAAACAGAATACTCAAACTTCACTCTTCCGTACATTGCCTTTCTCAAAACTCGCTCCATTCTTTCCAACCATCGTTTCGCCTCCAAAGGATCCACAAAGGTTTTAAACTCGTGGCCCCAAATTTCATCGCTTTTTCATATTGCCGAGCCGAGGGTCGTGGTTGTGCTATGTGCATCGCATTTGAACTTGGGGTGGCACATTACCCGCCATTTGTCGAAGAACGCAGCCATCCGCTTGCATACAAATTGAGCAGGAAATCGCGTGCCGAGCAGAGCCGGAGTGGTGACCCACTCACGCTCGAGGCCTTGGGCTTCCTTGAACCTCAGCCTCAACAGATTGTTCTTCGGAATGATCTCCTCCTTCCATTCCGTTTTCTCAAAATTTTCTACTTCCTGAGATTAAACACAAGGAGGTTGACCTCCGTTAGTGCATATTCATGATGTAAATATGTCATATGTATCAATTAAAGACACTTGAGCAGTTATACTTATCAATAAAATGTTCATACACGTAGTCAAAATTTATTGAAAAACCATGCTCTGATACCACTAAAACATGTCACACCTTACCCCTCCGTAAGGCATAACATGATCCCGTAGAATACGTAATGAACTACCGAACTTCACCTACCGATATCCCATTAAGTACCCTACAAGGGATTTTAAAACGATTTTCTTACATTTTGGAAGTGGTGAGTATTTTAGTGAGAATTAAAAACCATTTATTCAAAGCTTAAATACTAGTAAAAATTTTGTATATTTTAAATTTTGCCGCAAATTTTATAAAAATTTTGACAGAGTTCCGTTTGTTTTTGGAGAAAACCGTTCTTCAAATACCTGAGAAAAACACTCCCAAAAATGTTTCACAACTCCCAACCTCCAATAATTCACAATTCAACTCAAATCAATTCATTCCAAAACAGTTCCACAATCCAAATCAAATTTGTCAACTCAGAATATTTAATAATTCCATTCACAAAACATAAAGCAGGAAATTCATATGTACAAATATTAAATTTACAGAAGAAAATCCAAAATAATATTATTACAATTTATTTACAACTGCTTGACTTTATATTGATACATACAACATTTCCATATTTACATCAAAATTTATCTACAAGGGCAAAAAATAATACCCGTACAAAAGATCAATGTAATCCTCGATTTTATCGCAGCTCACTCTGCTGCTTTTTCCTTGCTCTTATCTGCGATAGCAAAATAAGCCATCGTTGAGTATAAAAATACTCAGTGGTGCACAATAAAAATTTAAAATGCAATAAATAAATCATTAATTGCCAAACACAATTCAAATGTTTCTTAATCACATTTCAATAATGATCAAAGTTCATAATAACACCATTTTGTCAAATAATCTATTAAACACAGTTTAGTCAAACAATTTCATAAACAAAGTGTTGCCAAAGTCACACACAACTTAAGCCATGACACAAAATTTCTGATCAATGCCGTGTTGTACACCACGACAAAGCAATCGATAACCCCATTAATCGAAATCAATGAGCGAGGTGGCTAGCTAGCTAATGAGTACTCATCTGATCTACAACCTCAACTGGCAAGCCAGAGAGGGAGGAAAATAAACGATCTCAACCCCATAAATGGAGGAGGAATAATAAGTAACTGTCATGCTAAGTGTGAATCAAAAATCCATTTCAAACATTTCATTCAAATATTGCATACAAAAATCAAATCAATTTCCAAAGTTACAATTTGATCACAAGGTGGCAACACAAAAGTTCATAAATTTATAATGCGTACTAAATCAATTTTTTTCAAGGGTAAAATGCTTGAATAGGATTTATTGTGCACAAACCTCAAGCGAGTCATCCCTTAGCCTCGACTCGGTTCCTCGGGTTCCTTCCCGATATTCTTTTCAACTAAAACACACAATTTTACAATGTTTCAGTACTAGAACTTAACATAAATCCAAAATAAATTTAGCTTGCTCTAACGTGCTAAATTCGACGTTCTTTAAATTTTGTGTTTTGGGTTACTATTCACTGCACTATTCAAGTCAAATAGTTGACTTTCTAAGGCTTAATAGGTATGGGAATTCCAACTTCACCCACATACCACATTTTGGTCACTAAACTTGTTGGTTTTGGTCATTTTCTCAAAGCTTAGGTCTTTTAGGCAAAATTGCCAATTTTCGGTTTTGGTGCTCCGAAGTTGCACTGTTCCATTGGTCAATCTACTGTTGGAATTTGGAAAAACTTCCTTCATAGAAAATGTTCCTTATTGTCTTAGGTGTATTCTCATTTTTGGATCACCCCAATCGGAGTTTTGTAGCTCAAGTTATAGCCAAAATACAATTACTGTTCACGTGCACTGTTCATGCTACAATTTTGGTTCTGGCAGATTTTTGGTCCAAATTCATTCAATAATTTGATCAAGTTAAGTCCATAATTTGGTCTAATTTCCTTTATACGAAATGTTCTACTATGTCTTAGGTTTCCATCAGTTCAAGAATCGCTTAAATCGGAGTTTTCTAGAGAGAGTTATAACCATTGGAACTTTACTGCTCAATGGCAATTCTGCAGAGTTGCAGGTTCAATAATTCAACTTTGCTCAATAATTTGACTAGGTTAATGGCATAATTTGGGGTGGTGTTCTTCATGAAAGTTTTAGATCTATATTTTGTCTAATTGTTGGTAAAATTTCAGATCATTCTGACCTTCCTAGCTCGAGTTATGACTAAATGAATAATTACTGTTCATTTAGTCAGTTTGGTGCAGTGGCAGCCTGCTCTCATTTCACTTTGGTCAATTGTTTCACTAAGTTTTGGTCAGATTTTGGGCATGGTTCTTTAATGAAAATTGTGCCCTTTTATGTCTATTTTCATCCCCAATTGGTGGCATATCAATTGGACTTGTAAAATTTCCATTTTGGTCCTTCAAAGTTGGTTTGGTCATGCTGCAATTGACCTACAAATTTGTCTTCCATTCTAACAATTCCCATACATTTCCTTTGGTCATTATTGACCATTTTTCAGTCCACAATTGGTCAAAGATATCATTTATGCATTTTTCCAAAATTTTATTCACAAACCCTAACATTCAAACCCTAATCTCACTAATTCATTATATTTAACTACATTAATGGTTTTAATGCTAATCATTCAACTAATTAAGGTTTCTACACTCATTCAAACTCATTAAATTCATGCAATTCATACTCCCTTCAACCAGACCAAAATTTCAGCAATGGTCCTTCCCCCATATTTGTTTCATTTAATCAAGTTCTAAGCTCTCTTTCACAACTAATTATGCATTTAAAGAAGTAAAATGGTAAGTTAGCACACTAACCTTTCTTAAATCCTTCAAACCCTATCTTTAACTCTTCTTTCTTCTTGTAATTCTTCTTCTCAAGTTGTAATAACAAGCTTTAGTGAAGTTTTTAGGGAAGTTATAAAGGTTAAGTGGAGAAAATTAAGCTTAAGTGTAAGCTAAATGAAGAAACTTCCATGGAGAATTTTGGGAGGAGTGGGGCGGCAAAGAGAGGTGGAAGAAGAAAGGATTTTTGTTTTTTTTTTCTTTTCTTTTCTTTATTTATTTAGGCTTATGGAAGACCACAAAAAGTCCAATTAAATAATTCAACTAATTAATTTATTTTTGGCATCATGCATGAGATCATGCATGATGTCATCACTTTTGACTTTTTCATTTTCCTCTCTTTTTTTTTTCTATTAGTTCTTTAATTTAACTCTTGATTCTGAAATTTCCTTTTCTCCGATTTTATTTGACAGTTAGGTCAGGAGTCAGCTCTCGGGGTCAATTGACCAAATCACCCCTCGCCGGTTCATTCTGGTTTGCAAATAATTCCATATTTCTTCCGGGTCCCTGACCTAATTATTTGACTGACTTAACAGTTCTTTTTCGTGATTTTCTTTTTTCCACTATGTTTATAAGGGTCCTAAGGACCACAGCGTCACTTTTTAGGGTTCGAAATTTGAGTTTAAAATGACTTCGCAGTCGTTCCCGAGGAGGTAACCCATCGTTGTGACTCTCGGCTCGTTTAACCTCTTATGTTCTGTTTTTCTTATTTATAATTAACTAATTAAACATTACTAATTATTTGTGTTTATGGCTTCTCAAGTTGTCTTAAGTGTGGCCCTAATCCCATTAATTGTCCGGACCAACACCGGTCATCGAAACAGTGAAATATACTAGGCTATACAAATAGGGGTGTTACAACTGGTGCAATTGGACCTCCAACGCTCTGTGAAACTGGGGCCTCTTCTTGTATGTTAGCTGTATTAGACTGCTCTGCCGTTTTATCCCCCTTGTCCATATCTATTCACAGGATTTTTTTTTTCTATTTCCTGTACAACTAACACAAGGAGATTTCTCCTCGTTAGTTCATATTTATGATGTAAATGTACTATATATATCAAACATTCGAGCAGTTGTACTTATCAAAAAATATTTCAAATTCACAGTTCAAAATTTACTTTAAAACCTTTGCTCTGATACCACTAAAACATGTCACACCCTACTCCTCATAAGATGTAACATGCTCCCGTAGTACATCTAATGAATTACCGTACTTCGCCTACCGGTAACCCATGAAATATACTACAAAAGATTTTGAAACAATTTTCATTCATTTTTAAATTGGTGGGTAAAATTTTCTTAGATATTAAAAACCTTTATTTAAAGTCCAAACATAAATCAAATTTTTAGATATTTAAAATCTTCGTAATTTTTACAAAAATTTCGGTAGTGTGCCGTCTGTATTTTGAGAAAACAGTTCTTCAAAATCTGAAAATAAAAGCACTCCCAATATATTTCTCAACAACTTCTTCAAATTCACAATCATCCCAATCAATTTCAACACATTTATCAACTTCCAAAAATTCAAATCCAATATTCAACAATCGTCATTTCACAAATCAACACAAGCAACTCAATACACAATTTAAATTAAATCAAACATTGAAACCTCTCATTAAGGTAACAAAATTAATATTTACATTCATGGGATCATTAAAAATTTAATAGTACAAAACTTTATAAATACATAAAATCCCAAGGTAACCTTATAATAATTTATATTTCATTACAATCCAAAAATATATTATAATAGAGTTTGTACAATTGCTTAAAGGAAATTTCATATATATAGTTAAAGAATTACATCAAAATCTAAAGTACAAGGGTATACCTATGATATACCCGAAGATAGTCTCACTATGTCTTTTCAGAAATCTTGCTCAGCTGCTTAATTATTCCTTTCACCTGTGATAGCATACAAAGCTATCGCTGAGTGATGAACTCAGTGGTGCACAAACTAATTGTCGACACCATATTTTGGCCGATCCCCGAAATCAATAAACTTTGAAACCGATCCCCTGCATCAAGTCTCCTAATCAGTCAATCACATTTCCGATCTCTCCTCAAAAGGAATTGAATCAATACTAAGTCTAAAGCCTCACCAATTATCAAGTCTCCTAACCAGTCAATCACATTTTCGATCTCTACTCAAAAGGAATCGAATCAATACTAAGTCCCCATATCATTTAAAGCCTCACCGATCTCTCAAACCAATTGTTAAGTCTCCTGACTAGTCAATTACATTTTCGATCTCTCTTGTCAAACGAAATTGAACCAACACTAGACCTTTATGTCACCAGTCTTATTGCCGATCTCCCTTTTAAAAGTTTAGGGATAATCGTCTGATAAAGTTAAGGTTTCAATCCGGTTTAATGATGATTCCGATCTTAAGTGTTCAAATTAAATTTCCAATTTTAATCAAGTCCCGTTTAGCGTTTGTTCTCAGCCGATCTCATGCTTACAATGTTTTCCGACCTCTTACACTTGGATTAATAATCACTTTTAGTTATCGTAATATGTTCAGATAATCAAGTGCATATGCAATTCAGTTACTTTCCGATCTCATCCATTCATTGAACAAAAAGGGGAGCTTCATTTCATTTCAAATTAAAATTTATACAAGTTATTCGGCTGGAGGATCACCCCCAGCCTGTTCTACATTTTGTTCGCTTCCTCTCTCACCTTCAGCCTCCTCCTCGCTATCCTCACCTTCGTCCTGGGGAGCCAGATCCACCATCCAAGAGAAGTCCTCCTTGGGATACCGCTTCCTGAGCTCGGCCAAGAGATCCCCATGAGCGTTCACATAGGCATCGGCCTCCCTAGTTACTGCCTCTTTTTCTTTTGCTTTAAGCTCTTCAGTGAGGCGAGCGACTTCAGCAGCTCGGAGCGCCCGAACCTCCTCAAGAACATGAGCCTGCTCGGCCAACTTATCCTTGTAAAATTTCATCCGCCCCTCAATTTCAGATATGTAGTTTTGGGCGGATGAAAGTTGAGATTGGAGGGAAGCAGCTTCCTGACCCACCTTCTCGACATCCTGCCTCAAGTGGTGAGCCTTCGCCCGGATGATATTTTGGTTCACCAGACTCTCCACGCTCAGGCTCATAGTTTGTGTTAGGATATCATCGAGGCTGTTCGAGGTGAGCCTATCCCGATCCTCCCGAATGCAGATGGAGGACCCCAAGACCTTAGCAAAACTCGGGTTCTCTCGAACCGTGCGGTTCTTCTCCAGTGAGTGGATCAAGATTTAGGCGCCGCGAAAAAGGGTCCTCACAGGTGGTTGGGAAGGACCACCTTCCGCACTCGAAGCAACTGGAGGGGGTGGTGGCGGCTCTTCTTGACGAGGAGGAGACCGAACCACTTCTACGTCAGGGATCGGCTGTCCCGAGGGTTGAAACGAACCTCTTTGCATCTCCCCAGGATCATGCCTGGGCGTCTGAAGCAGCTCGGCCCGCTTTATCTCCCGCACTTTCCGAGAGACCTCTCTTTTCCGCTTCCGGCTCTCTTTAGAAGCCTCGCCGCTTGCCATACCTGCATAGAGAAAAGGTCAGTGAGATCGCTAAGGCCCAAAGATCAGAGATATAGAAAGTACCGAAGCCGAGGTCAGAGAGCTGAAGCCCGCGTTCTTGGCCGGTGACCAGCTGCATAGTCCAATGATGCAGTTCGGCTGTCACTGCATCTACACAAGAGAATTTTTGTTTGGCCGCCTGATCTTTCAGTTCCATCACCATTAGGCCCTCTTCCCTATTCAGGGTGATGCGCTTCGGAAGTAAGGGACCCTAGTGTAGCCAGCTGCGTGGGAAACCCTCAAAGCCGTTCGGAATTTTGCTCCTCAGAATAAAGAAGCGATTATTCCAATTCTTCAAGGAGGAGGGCAGATCGGTAAAGAGCTCGCAATGTGGCTTCGCCTGAAAGAACCAGTACTCATTGTCCTTTCGGCGAGTTAGCCTATGTAGCTCGACGAATACCTTTGCCGTTGGACTCAGTCCTTTGGCTTGGCAAAGGCCTCTGAAGGCCACTAGAATCCGCCATGAGTTCGGGTGAACTTGGGCTATGCACACTTGGAGAAATTTTAGAACTTCCTTGAAGAAGTCGTCAAGAGGGAACCGCAGCCCGGCTTTTAATTGCTCTTCATATACCATAATCATGTCATTCTCTTCGAAGAAGTGATCGGCTCAGAGATCGCCGTGACACCGGATAAGTTCGTATGAATCCCCCAGAATGTTATACTCCTCGCTGAACGACTGCAGGTCGATTTCTTGAAGGATTGATGGTAGCTCGTCTATGGGAAGGTTTTCTCTCCCTGAAGAATGTGTTTGCCTCGAGGATGCTGCTTGACCGCGGGCTGGAATAGAGGTCCTAGGGGGTTCAGATCGCTCGCTTGTTCCGACTACCTCTACCTCATATGACGACCACGAGACCTGAACGGAAAGGGGGCTTGCCACTCTCTGACCCTCAGCGCTGCTCATTTTTAAAGAAAAGAGGAAATTTAAACTAAAAGAAAGATCAAAACCCTTACCGGAGTGTGATCGGTGTCGGAAGAACTTGAAAAATGAGAGGATTTTGGAATTGCTCGCGAAAGGCTGAAAATGACATAAGGAAGCAACTGGCTGACCCGTCCCCTATTTATACCCGTCTGAGCATTTAATGCTCACGGTGTCCCAAGCGGCGCATCGGTTAGCGGGATTCGCCAGCTTTTTCTAACACGTCTCAGGAATATTCTAGAAATTCCATCATAAGGAAAGATCGGCTAGTTACAGATCGGTGAATTAAGGCGGATGCTTGGAAGTGCGGATCGGTTAAGGGTTGTTCAGTTAGGAACCGGATCAGATAAACACATTAGAGATCGGAAAATAATCAATACAATAATAATAAAAATGATATTTTTCAAAATAAAACTTTATTTCCGAAAGGTCTGATTACATCATTTGGATGATCTCTAGAGATCGGATTACATTAAAGGTCTGATTACATCATTTGGGTGATCTCTAGAGATTGGATTACATTAAAGGTCTGATTACATCATTTGGGCGATCTCTAGAGATTGGATTACATTAAAGGTCTGATTACATCATAGGGGCAATCTTTAGAGATCGGCAGTACATCCCATCTAATAAAGACCTATGTCAAAGCCTAGTCTCGTGGCTGAATCAAAAGATGTGTTAGACCAGCCATCGACATTGGACAGATGTACAGCTCAGATGGGGGGATTATGACTCTCATGAGGATGAGAGAGGTCGTCATCAATGTTATTGCTCGGAACTGAGCCGCTGTCGGGACACCCAATGTGGTGAGAAGCCAAATGAACTTCAAGGGGCAGTCACCAATGTTAAGGGGAATATTAGCAGTCTTCTTGCCCGAAATCAGTTCGCCGATTATATCAGTTGAACGATTCAAGATCGACACGATCAAAGTCCTCGATCCAGGTCGGTAAGTTAGTCCGGTTCTCTCACTGTCATCAAATGAGGTTATCATAATTCTCTGATCACCGGGATCGTAAATTTTCAGTCGAGGAATAAAGAGGACAATCGGGAAAAGATCAAAAGCAACTATCATGGCTGGGATTATTGCTGGAGCGGTTAGAATAGGAGATGTGAGAAGGAAAAAGGAGAAAATCAAATGAGGAGGGGTTTCCCGTTGAAGGTATATATAGGGAAAATCTGAGCATTTATTACGAGCAGAAAACGAAGCGGATGACTCGGAAATCGAGGGAATAAATGCTTTGACTGAACCAGATCGGATAGAGGAAAAGATCGGAGTAGGAGAGTTCGAAGGAGGGGAGCCCGGCATGAGAGATCGGAAAAGGATCATGTTAGAAAGATCGGAAGGGAGGGGAGGTCGGAAAACAAGGAGAATAAGACAACTTCCGCTAGCTGTCGTCATAATCAGAGCCGAGGTAGTTAAAGCATTGCAGACGAAATCTCCACCGCACACCTCAGAATCGCCCACATTACTGACATGTGCCAGAGTATGTCATGACAGTGCTGTACATCCCAATCTCCACTATTGATCCTACTTGTAAGGAATAGCCCGGAGCCCTTAGATCAAAGAAGAAGAAGACAAGACCGACGCCTTTTATTCCCAGCCCTTGGATCGCCCTGGATAAGAAAATTTAGAACCGTCAGATTAGAAGAGAAAAAGGATAAAATTTCTGAAAAGGATCTCAGCCGTTCATTCTGATTCTCTTTAATCCCCAAGCATCAGATCATGTCCTTCAAAATCCAAACCTTCCATCTCCCTCAAAATAAATCCTGACCCTTCATGGGGAGCACCCGGTCCCTATAAATACCTGCATGAAAACTGTTCAAGGAGGATGAAAAAAAGGATGGTAATTATAGTGGAAAGGCTCTGAAAATTGATTCAGTCTTGCTACTCTGCTATTTTTAAGCTAGAAAGACCTTAGAAACCAGTTTTCTAAAGTATTTTCTTGGAAGAAATATTGGACACTGGAATTCCTGATTTTCAGTTTGTTCATTGCTCTGTGATACCCTTTCTTAAGTTTCAGCTCTGTTTTCACCACCTTTATATCCACTTTTATTTTCTGAAGCTCAATCTTATTCATTATCATTCTGGTTTGATTATATGCTAACTAGGCATTCGTCATTTCAAGGCAAGCATTAGTCTCCAGACTGTTAGCCCGAAACTCTGCAACATTTGGGACTCCATAGTTAGTTCAATAGGTTCAACTTCCTGCAGGTGAGTGTCCGAACCATCGCCTTATCCAGTGTTCGCTTTTATTTTCTTTTTACGCTCGTAATTTTCGTTAAAGTTTGTTTTATGTCATAAGGTCCCACGTAGGTGGTTATTCTCATGAATTTATCTTTTGATGCAACAGTTCGTGTCATTTATTTATTCTTGGTCTTTTATTATCTCTTAATGTAGGTGTTTTATTTACGGGTAATGTACAGGTAGTTTGATAAAACGTTGGTAACAGTGTCTTAACATAAGAGTTTTTTTAAAATAAATGTTCGGATAATAAATCAGAGAGTTATGAAGTTGAATTACTAAACTAGCCCGAGAATATGACTGGGAAAAGGTGCGGGAGGTCCGAGTAAAATTGAGTTTCGGGATAGCAAATGAAATAGAGCAAATGTTGCCTGTCGAAAGGTATTGGTAAGGCGATCACATAGGAGGTCGGTAAAATTCAGTCTGATGTCTCCTATCTAGTCATGAGGTACCAATGAGTTAAAAGAAGCCTCATTCGGGTCCCTGGCATCGTTGGATGCCAGAACCCTTGGTCTTAGGCTCTTATGATGTGTAGCTGTAATCAAATTTCGAGAGGTCGAAAAAGTCCTTATTCGACTCCCATTCAAATAAAAGAGATCGGAAGAGAGTTCTTATCCGATTCTCAACCAAAAATTTTAATAAATATCTAAAAGAGATCGGAGGAGAGTTCTTATCCGATTCCCAATCCAAAATTCTAGTAAATATTCAAAAGAGATCGGAGGAGAGTTCTTATCCGATTCTCAATCCAAAATTCTAGTAAATATTCAAAAGAGATCGGAGGAGAGTTCTTATTTGATTCTCAACCAAAAATTTTAATAAATATCTAAAAGAGATCGAAGGAAAGTTCTTATCCGATTCTCAACCAAAAATTTTAATAAATATTCAAAAGAGATCGGAGGAGAGTTCTTATCCGATTCTCAAATCGAATTCTAACAAATATGCAAAGTAATCCCACAAACGAAAACCGCAACACAACACCAATTCACTAAGGTTGTCTCATTTACTTATGTATCTGGGTAATCCGAATTAGTGAAAAATCAAATATTCCTTTTTATCAAAAGGATTAACATTTCCATTCGAACCCCCCTAACTATCAATTCTAATTTATAAAGAACGTAAGGTTAAATCTGCTCACCCTCATTGAGGGACGAGGTGGGGTGCCTAACACCTTCCCCACCCGTTTACGGACCCTAAACCTAGAATCTCTGTATTTAAAGTGGTTTCATTTTAATTTGCATTTCACAAATGGTTTTCTTTAATTTCCCTCAAAATTAAAGTGGCGACTCCTCACTCTTTCCCACTTCGGTGAGGGTTCATCCAGGCGACCACAAAATACCTTGCGACACTAATAATTTAAAACTTAATACAAGTTATGCTTGACAATTCATAACAAATAGAATTTTAAAATTTCTAAATTCTTCAAAATCCATGACCTTCAGAAATCAACATTTTCATTCATGCAAATTATTCATTTGAATAACATTTTGATCAAATAGTTACTATTTATTTACATTTCTTTTAAATTCTAAAACAATACAAAAATTTTTGAATCACTGACAAATTATTTATTTCAATCACAATTTATCAAATTATGCATAATTTAAAGGGCATTGCCAATAATTCACACAGTCGAACCCATGACCCAAAATTCAAATAGATGCCGTGTTGTACACCATGACATTTCACATTCTCTCAATAACCGAGGCTAAAAGGGAGGAACAAAGACTAGCTAGTATATATGAGTACTCATTCAAATCATTCCTCAACTGGCAAGCCAGAGAAGAAGAAACTCGCCCCATCAAGTGGAGGAGTTATCTCTCTAGATAAGCTAATGAGAATTCACAGCACATTTTGTCATGTCAATTGTGGTTTCAAATCATATTCAAAACAATTTCTATTTACAAAGTGTTTACAAACCGTCAACATATTTAATCATCATAAATTTATGCTCAAAGTTGGCAACACATCAAACTTAAAATTTACAATCCTCAAAATCATGCAATAAATCCTTAAATGCATAAGAAAATTTACACTTAATTTATACAATTTCATTCAAAAAATTAAAATCCTCAACACAACAAAATTACAAATCATAAAATAAACTTGTTCAAATCAATTTAGAAGTTTAAAGTAATAAAATAGTTAGTTATGCACAAACCTTAAGCAAGTCGCCTCTTGGCCTTGACTCGATTCCTTGGGTTCTTTCCCAGTATTCTTTTCCACTGAAACACACAGTTTCACAGTGTTTCAGTACCATAACTTAGCATAAATCCAAAAATAAATTTAAATTCACTTTTACCTAGCTGTAATGTGCTAAACTTGACATTCTTAAAATTTTGTGTTTCAGGGTTACTATTCACTACACTATTCAAGTCAATTTATTGACTTTCTAAGGCTTAATAGGTATGGGAATTCCAACTTCACCCACATACCACATTTTGGTCACTAAATTTGTTGGTTTTGGTTGTTTACTCAAATTCTAAGTCTTTTTAGGCAAATTTGCAAATTTTCAGTTTTGGTGTCTTAAGTTGCACTGTTCCATTGGTCATTTTACTCTTAGAATTTGGCAACACTTTCTTCATAGAAATGTTCCCTGTTGTCTTAAGTTTATTCTCCTTTTTAAATCACTCCAATTGGAGTTTTGTAGCTCAAGTTATAGCAATTTGAGCCATGGCTGTCGGATTGGACTAATCCCAGATTTCTGGGTAAATTTTGGTTCTGGCAGTTTTAGGTTATCAACTTGGGGTGGCCAAATGACTTGATTAATGGCATAATTTGGGTTTGTGTTCTTCATGAAAGTTTTAGGTCTATATCTCATCTGTCCATAGGTAAATTTCAGGTCATTTAGACCTGCCTAGCTCAAGTTATGGCCTAATGAACAAACACTGTTCATTTGGTCAGTTTGTACAGGATAGACTGAGAATTTCCGGATTTGGTCAATTTATTCACTAGGTTTTGGTCACTTTTTGGGCATGCTTCCTAAATGAAAATTGTGTCATTTTATGTCTATTTTCATTTTCAATTGGTCTCATACCAATTGGACTCGTAAATTTTTAGTTTTGGTCCCTCAAAGGGACCTTGGTCATGCTGCCAACAGCATGACCACATTGAATCCGAATCTAAACTCGATTCAAACACTTCCAACACACTTCATTTGGTCACAAATGACCATTTCTCACTTCAAACTAGGTCAAATACATCATTCCACCATTTCTCAAAATTTTGTCTCCTAAACCCTAGGTGTCCAAAACCCTAACTCACTAAATTTTTGCATTTAACCAATTCAATACCTATATACATGCTTCTTCAACCCAAACAAGATCACATACACCTTTAAGTCCATCAAACTCATGCATACACACATCAAAACCCTAGTTGATCGAAATTAAGGTTTAGTCCTCCAACAATTAATTTCATTTCATTTTAAGCATAATTCTAAGTTAGTTAAGCTATAAATACAATAATTAAACTATAAATTCCAAATTTAGCTCCTAACCTTAAATGAAGATTTTCAATCTTCAATTCCCTCAACTTTTTCTTCTTTCTTTCTCCTTTACCCTTCTTTCCAAGATTTGCTTATAATTTTTCTTCAAGAAAATTAAAGTATTTATGGTGGAATTTAGTGTTTAGAAAGCTTAAAAATAAGCTTTCATGGAGGAAAATTTGAGAGAGAGAACTTGGGAGAGAGAGAGACGGCAATGAAAGATGAAGTCCCCTTTTTTTTTTTGTTTTCTTTTCTTTTATGAGTTAGTAAAACCACAAATTTAAATTAAATAAATTTTAATTATAATAATTATGGCATCATGCATGATGTCATCTCTTTTTACCTTTTTCATTTTCTTTTGTTTTTTTTATTTTTTTTATTTTTTCATTAGTTCTTTAATTTAATTTGATCCCGAAATTTTCTTTTCTGCGATTTTATTTGATAGTTAGGTCAGGAGTCAGCTCTCGGGGTCAATTGACCAAATTGCCCCTCGCCGATTCAACCCGGTTTGCAAATAATTCAATATTTTTTCCGGATCTCTGACCTAATTATTTGACCAGCTTAACAATTCTTTTTCGTGATTTTCTCTTTTCCACTGTGTTCGCGATAGTCCTAAGGACTGCAGCGTCACATTTTATAGTTAAAAATTTGAGTTTAAATCGACTTTGCAGTCCTTCCCGAGAAGGTCACCCATCGCTGTGACTCTCGGCTCATTTAACTTCTTATGTTCTGTTTTTCTTATTTATACTTAACTAATTGACAATTACTAATTATTTGTGTTCAAGGCTTATCTAGATTTCTTAAGTATGGTTCTAATCCCCTTAATTGTCCGGACCGATACCGGTCACCGGAACAGTAACATATACCAGGCTACACAAATAGGGGTGTTACAATAGTAAAGGAAAACGTTTGCTTTCTAATGACAATAATTCTAAAATAAAAACATTAAATCTATCTCTTAATTTACATTGTTATTAAAAAAAAAAAATCAAATTGTATGATGGCACATACTACACATTATTTTTAAATTTTTCAGTATAATTGTTTGATTTTGTTTCTGCATGAAATTGATTTTACTCAAGTTACACGTGTCAAAAAGCGAATATGGTCTTTTTTGCACATGAGATGTTTGGATTGCAGGCTTACTAGGGATGCATATGATCTCACTTGTAAATTTATTTGCGTCGGTCTGACTCTAATTAGAGCGATTGGCTGGAAATAAAGGACTGAATTTTTTCTTGGGTTTCTTGACTCCACTAAGAAGCACTTCATCAAGATCACTACTTGATTAATTTGAAAATTTTGATAACTGGAATCGACTGTTGAGAAATTAAAATATCACTTGTGCATGAAAAGAGTAAATATTGTGCTTGAAAATTAAAGGTTGATCATGGTTGATTACTTCAAAAAGTAAATATGTGCAGAAAATATAAAATTTGCAGTTGATTGAAAAGTAAATTACTTATTGAGAAAATGTAAATATGTGCAAAAAGTGTAAATAAGAGTTTTGAAAAATTTATCGACACCATATTTTGGCCGATCTTCAAAGTCAAGGGACTTCAAAATTGACTTTATAAGCCGCTCTCAGCCGATGTCCTTCGATCACAAATGACTTCTCTGAACTCATCGATTGCTCGGCCATGAAATAAACTGATCCCACACTTAGTTAATTGTTTTCCAATCTCTTATCAGATGGGTTCGAATCAATGACGGGTCTCCGGACTATCCAGTCTTGCCTTTGACCTCTCTTTATAAATATTGTAGAACTTTATTTAACTAATGTTAGGAGCAAGCTTCTCACTTGAATGTCCCAGATATTCCTTAAAATAAAGTTAAAATTTCTGTCCGGTCTAATGACGATCCCGATCTTAAGAATTCAAATCAAGTCTTTCCAATTTTAATGTTCTAAAGTTTTACCCCATGTTTAGTCGTGACTTAGTTTGATTTCAAGCTTACGTTTAGTCCGATCTCAAGCTTACGTGTAATGTCTTGCCGATCTCTTATACTCTGATTAATGGTTGCTTTTAAGTTTAATGTTCAAACACGTGCAAACAATTAAGTACTCATATGACTTGGGCGCTTTCTGATCTCAACAAAGAAAGTAAACAAAAGGACTTCTATTCATTTCAAGGAAGATATATACAAGTCACTCAGCGGGTGGATCAGCCCCAGCTTGCTCCCCAGGTACATCTTCCACTATCTGATTCTCTCTCTCTATCTATGGCTCCTCATCGCTCTCCTCTTCGGCATCTGGGGCGAGCTCATTCATCCAGGAGAAGTCCTCTTCAGGATATCGCTTCCTCAGCTCGGCAAAAAGGTCATGATGGGCATTCACATAAGCCCCGGCCTCTTTTGTAGTGCTCTCCTCTTCCTTAGCTTGGAGCTCCTTATCCTTAGCTCGGAGCTCCTCTTCCTTTGCACAAAGGTCTTCAGCAAAACGAGCGAGATCGGCAGACTGACCAGCCTAGGAGCTTCAAGTTCCCGCTCCACCTCCGCTATCCTCTCCTCAAAATGCTTTATCCAATCTTCCATTTCGGTGATGTAGTCATTAGCAGAAGAAAGTTGAGCTTGCATAGCTAAGGCGTCCTAGACTGCCTTAAGGATCTCCTTCCTTAAGGCGTGGGCTTTTTCTCTGATCACGTGCTGATTTGCGATGGCCTCCAAGCCCAAGCTCATTGTCTGAGCTAAGATATTATCGATGCTCTCCTCTGCCAACCTGTTCCGATCTTCTTGGAAGCAGATGAAAGCTTCCATGACTTTGGCCAGGCTGGGATTCCCCCTTGTAGAGTGGTTCCTTTCCAGTGATTGGATCAGGAGTTGAGTGCCCCAGGAAAGTGTCCTAATCGTAGGACCTGAGGACTCCCCTTCCACATTAGAAGAGATCGAAGGAGGCGAGGGAAGCGGAAGTTCGATCTGCTAAGGAGCAGGAGCGATGATCTCTACCTTTGGGATCGGCTGCTCTTGAGGTCGGGGAGGTGAGCTCGGTACCTTTGCCTATTCCCACTGGGGGGTCTGAACATTAGCAATGGTGGCCCCCTTCATCGCCCACACTTTTCAGGAGACCTTCCTCTTTCGCTTACGGCTCTCATTGGAAGCATCGCCGCCTGCCATACCTGCATAGAAAAGAAGTCAGTGAGTTCACTAAGATTCAGAGGCCAGATATATGGATAGTACCAGGGCTAAGGTCAGAGAGCTGAAGCTCGTAGTCTTCATCAGTGATCAGCCGCATCATCCAATACTTCAGTTCGGCCATCATCGCGTCTAAGCAAGATAATTTCTAGGTGGACGCCTGAGACTTTAACTCTTTCACCATGGCATTTTCGTCCTTATTTAAGATGATCTTCTTTGAGATCGGAGCGATTAGGTGTTGCTAACTTCGGGGGATACCCTCAAAACTGTTCTGAATCTTGCTCCTCAAAATAAAGAACCGCTTCTTTTAATTCTTCAATGAAGAGGGAAGATCGGTGAAGAGCCCACAGTTCAGCTTTGCCTGAAAGAACCAAAATTCGACATCCTTCCTTCGGGCAAGCCTATGTAGTGCGGTGAAGACTTTGGCCATGGGCTCCAGTCTCTTAGCTCGGTAGAGGCGCCAGAAGGCTACCAAAATCTGCCAAGAGTTCGGATGCACTTGAGCCACCGAGACATGGTGAAACTTTAGGACGGCCTTGTAAAATTCGTTTAAAGGGAAACGAAGCCCGGCCTTCAGCTGCTCTTCATACACCATGATGAGATCTCTTTCATCGAAGAAGTGAATGGCCTGATGATCGCCGTGGCATTTGATCAGTTCAAAGGAGTCGATCCGCAGATTATACTCCTGCTTTATAGATTAGAGATCGGTTTCTCTCAAGACCAAAGGTAACTCATCAATTGGCAGGTTTTCTCTCCTTAAAGATGCCCCTCGCCTCGATCCAGTAGCCGATCTAGTAACCAGAATGATGGTCGTGCTAGTTCGACTGCCTGATTTAATCACATCGCCCTCTTTCGAGGTCCATGAAACATAGACGGAGGGCAGGCTCGCAGCTCTCTGACCCTCAGCGCTACTCATTCTCAGAAAAACAAAAGAAATTAACTGAGAAAAAAAATCAAAATCCTTACCGGAATTTTATCGGTGCCTGAAAAACTTGAGAAAATGAGAGAATGCTGAAATTGTTAAGGAAGTTTTAAAAATGACATAAGGAAGCAATTGACTTACCCTCCCCCTATTTATACCGTCTGAGCATTTAATGCTCATGAAGTCCCAAGCGACGCAGTGGTTAGCGGAATCGGGTCGCTTTCCTGATACGTCACGGAAAGGTTCCAAAAACACAATAATAAAATCGAATAAATGAGATCAGTTAGTTAGGGTTATCAGATTGAGCAAACTTTCAAAACCATGGATCGGCTAATGGTGATTCATTTAGAGATCAGATCAGATATGCATATCAGAGATCAAAAAAATAACTAATGCAGTAATAAAATAAAAACCTTCTAATAAAATTTCATTTCATTTTCAAAAGATCGGATTACATCATTTGGGCGATCTCAAGAGATCGGATTACATCATTGGAGGAATCTTTAAAGATCGGATTACATCATTTGAGCGATCTCTAAAGATCAATACTACATCTTACCTAATAATGGCCTATGTCAAAGCCTAGTCTTGTGGCTGAATCAAAAGATACATTTGATTAGAAAGCCAGCCACAGGCATTGGATAGATGTGCAGCTCAGATAGGGTGACTATGACTCTCATGATAGTGAGTAGAGTCATCGTCAATGTCATCGACCAGAACCGAGCTGCAGTTGGGATGCTCGATGTGGTAAGGGGCCAAATGAACTTTAAGAGGTGGTCACTGACATTAAGATTGAAATTAGCAGTTCTCTTGCCCGAAATAGGTCCACCCATTCCATCGGTAGACCAATTCGAGATCGGCACGTTCGTTACTTTCGATCTTGATTGGTAAATTAGTCCGGTTCCATCACTATCATCAGATAACGTCCTTATGGTTCTCCGATCGCGGGGGTCATAAACTTTCAGGAGAAAGGAGAAGAAAATAGTAGGGAAAAGATCAAATGCAGCCATAATCAAAATTTTTTTTTTTTTTTTAACGGAGAAGCTTGAATTGGAGAAAAGAGCATTGAGAAAAAAAAAAAAAAACTAAAGGAAAAAATTTAAAGTGTGAAGGGGACTTCCCCGTTGGTGCATATATATAGGGGCTGGGCATTTATTGCATACAAAAATCGAAGCGGATGCATCGGTAACTGCAGAATTAATTGCGTTGACCAAGGCAAGTTAGATGAGGAAGAAAGATTTAGAATGGGAGAGATTGAAAAATGAGAAGGGACTTGATTCTGGAGAGATCGGAAAATGAGAAGGGACTTGATACTAGAGAGATCGGAAAAGGAAAGGGTCATAATAGGGAGATCGGAAGAAATAGAGATCGGAGAGCACGGAGGGATTAAAATAACTTTCAATTAACCCTCTTCATAATTAGAGCCGAGTTAGTTAAAGCATTGCAGACATGATCAAATCTACACCGCACGCCTCATTTGATGAAATGCCTACCTAGCTGAGAGACGCCAAAACAGTTATGCCAGTTCTGTACATTTTGATCTCCACCGATGATCACAATTGTAAGGATGGACTTGGAACCCTTGGATCAAAAAGCAGATGATAGGTTCAGCACTTTTTATTCCTAGCCTTCGGATCCATCTTGTAAGGCAAGACCCTGAGCCGTTGTCACACCCTACCCCTCTGTAAGGCATAACATGATCCCGTAGTATACCTAATGAATTACCAACTCCGTCTACTGATAATCCATTAAATACACTACAAGGGATTTTAAAAACTTTTCTTACTTCTTTTACAGTGATGAGCACTATTTACAGGTGTGAAAGACTTTGGTGAATTGAAGTGAAACAACTAACTCATTTGATTTATTTGGAATATCTGTAAAATTTTTGGCAAGGTGCCATTTGTATATTGGACAAATCAGTTCTTGTAAAACTCAGTAAAAGCACTTAATATATTTTCAAATCTCAACTCCAACAGTTTTATCAACACAACACATTTCTCAAGTCAAATCCACAGTGATTTTCAAAGACTAAGATATAAAAATATAACACAATTTTTACAAGCCAAATAACTCATAATTATTTTACAACTTTACTGTACAACTTAAATTTACAATCGCCAAAATCAAGAACAAAATATACATACAAAGGAATATACATTACAAGACAAAATGCCACATGTGGTATACTCACTATACCAAAAATCTCTGCTAAGCGGTACTAGCAACCTAGTCTCATTGGCCCCGTCTGTCTCTACTCTGCGATAAAGAATAAAGCTATCATTTGAGACAATGTCTCGATGGTGCACAACATTAACCAAATACAATTTTAAATCACAATTCATAAATCATATCATTAGTGGATACTTAAAACCATAGTTGATTTCAAGACAATGAATGTCATAAGGAATTTAAACTCCAATTCACAAATTATCAAAATTCATAATAACACAATTTAGTCAAATAGTTTAAGAATACCGTATTGCCAATTCATGCACAATTTGATCAAATAACTGAAGAATACCTTTTTGCAAATCAATAACACAATTGATCAAATAACTGAATAATATCGTTTTGCAAATCAATAACACAATTCAATCAAATAACTGAATAATATCGTTTTGCAAATCAATAACACAATTGATCAAATAACTGAATAATATCGTTTTGCAAATCAATAACACAATTCGATCAAATAATTGAACAATACAATGTTGCCAATCAATAACACAATTTATGCCATGACACAATTTTTTTTCCGTACATGCCGTGTTGTACACCACGACAAGACATACTCACCCCAATAATCGAAATCAATGAGGGAGGAAGCTAGCTATCTAATGAGTACTCATCCACACTCACCTCAGACTGATAAGTCAAAGAGGGAGGAACATAATCATACTCACCCTGCATCGATAAGTCAAAGAGGGAGGAATAATCACACTCACCCCATTAATGGAGGAGGAATATATTATCAGTGTCATGCCAATTGTGAGTCAAAACAATTCCAAACATTTTATTCAAATGATCCGTAAGAATCCAATAAATTTCCAAAGTTATAATTTCATTCACAAAATGGCAACACAATTCGTAATTCACTTCAATTTCCACAAAAACCATTTACAGTGCTTTTCAATCAATAAGTATCCATCAATATCATTCAAACAATTTTTCACAGTTTCAAACCATTCACAATGTTTTTCAATCAATAAGTGTCCATCAAACACATTTCCACAATTTAAAACAATAATATACAAATAGTTAATATTTATTTCAATTGAAAAATTCAAGAGAAATAGTTGTTGTGCACAAACACAATTTAAAACAATAATATACAAATAGTCAATATTTATTTCAATTGAAAATTCAAGAGAAATAGTTGTTGTGCACAAACCTCTGATATTTGTCTCCTGGTTTTGACTCAGTATTTCTTTCCCTTTTCCGAGTCCTTGTTAATCGAGAAACACAATTTGAAGTGTTTGTGCTAATTTAATTTGCCTCTAACGATGGTGTTTAGTAAATAATGCATCGAACTCAATTATTCACTTAATCACCTAATATACCGACTCGCTATGCTTTTAGGTAAATTAGGTTTTAGTGTCGTTAATATGTCACATTCGATAGGGTTTTAGGTTTGGTACGCTTTGCCAAACTCGTTTCCTTGTTTAGTGCATTTTAATGCAACTTGTCGGATTTCGGGATACTGGTTTGACCTAGCCGGACGCCTAGTTCCCTCTGTTTTCGGTCAAAACTACAAACTTGTAGATCTATGTCTTATTGCACGGGGCAAAATTTTAGGTCAATCCGAGTTAAGTAGACCAAGTTATGGTCATTACACTATTGCTGGTCAAATGGTATCAATTTAGGTCAATTTTTGGTCAATTTGGTCAACTCTGGTTCGGCCAGTTTTGGACCCGAACTTGTGCAAGGCTTTTGACTTGCTTATGGTCATTTCTGGGCTTTGGTATCTTCATAAGACTTGTAGGTATGGGTCTTAACTATTCATGGTTAAAATTTCAGGTCAATTGGACCTGTTTTGAGTGAGTTATGGCCTAAACACTCACTGCTGCCCAAATGGTCAGTTTTAGGTCTCAAGTGTACCTAATCCGAATTGGTCATTTTCACATCACCTTGCAAGCAGAATTTTGGTATGTTCTCTCAATGAAAGTTGGCACATTTTGTGCCTAGTTTCACCTCCAATTGGTCTCATACCAATTGAGGTTACACATTTAAAGTTATAGGTCTATTTGCACACTGTCCTCTATGTGTCTTTCAAACCCCAATTCAAACACACATTTAACTTGCTCTACCTTAAATCCCCATACCCAATTCTGATGTTATACCATTCCATATTCATTTATCACTTCTTACTATGGTCAATTTGGACAGAATACAAACATTCTCAATACATCAATTACAACCCTAAACCACAAAGTCCAAATTTAGCAATATATGTACATAATTACACCTAATCATTACATATAATTTCCACTACTAATTTACATACACATTCATCAATTCTTCTGTGTCAACATTCTGCCAATACTTCCATCAATACATACAATTATTCAAGGGTCCCCAAGCTGCCGAAAACCTTCTTCAACATCAAAGTGCCCTACAATTTACCAATTCCCATCCAAGTGCATAAATCACCATATATATGTGAAATAATCCTCTAGGATATTAAATCACCATGATCAACATTATTTCTCATCAATTATATGCATAAATATCTCATCAAAAACGTGACTCCATGGCTGTCCAAAATGAAAACAACAATAACTCTTCAAACTCAAAATTTTCCTTCACAAAACCAACACCCATAACATGCACACAAAACTTAACAAAGCTATCTTCAAAATTATGGACTTACCTTATGCTTGGAGCTTGTTAAACCTTGCTTAAACTTCTCAAATTTAGTATCAAACTCTTCCTTGTGATGAGTAGACAAAGTTTCATGAAGGAACCCAAGTGAATGGAGTTGAAATGGAGGGATGGATCAAGCTTGCATGAAAATGTCCATGGAGTTTCCTCTCCCTTCATTCACGGCAACTTTGGTACAATGGAGAAGATAAAGTTTCTGCCTTGGATAATGGATGTACACCTGCCCCACTATGTCTTTAGTTTATTCCTTTAGTGGCCCACTCACATTATTTAACCATATTATAAGTTTAATGTGTTATTTACACCATTTCCACTCCATTTTTGGCTATTTATTTTAGGTACCACTAAACAAATTTTTCATTTCATTTTCTAAGTGTAATATTATTTATTTTTAATGGAAATTTAGGTCAAAAGACAATTCGGGATGTCAAATGACCATAATGCCCCTGTTCGGGTGGCATTCCCAATTTTTCGGTAACACCGTATTTTGTCTGTTTTTCGATTTCTCATTTTTCTTTGTACTAATTATTTAATTTTTCTTTGATCTTTCTAATGATATTTATTCTTCAATAAGGGTCTATTTAAGTCTTAAAAATGTTTTCCGTGGTTCCCGCATCCAGTAGCTAGTCAACGGTCCACTCAGTGACTTCCGGTCTGATCACCATCGCTAGGTTTCCTACCACTTATTCGGTTACATTTCTTTGCTATGATTTTTCCTTTGTTTTTCTTGTATTTTCTTTTTTTGTATTTCAATATTTATGTCTCCTCTCTCATATCAAGGTACGGTTCTAGGCATCCTAGCTGTCCGGACAACACTGGTCACTGGAGCAGTAGAACGCACTACCGAACTTAGGGGTGTTACAGCCGTTGGATTAAAAGAAGAAATGATGGATATTTTGAATAAAATCCCAACCCTCCATTTTGATTCTCTTTAATTTTCAGACATCAAATTATGTCCTTTTAAATCTAAACCCTTCGTCTCCCCAGATGAGATCCTGACCCTCCATGATGAGCACCTGTTCCTTATAAATACCTACATGCAATACTGTATAAGGGACAGACAAAAAAAAGGTGGTGGTGATTATAGTGAAAAGCTACTTTGCCATTCTAAGTTTTTGAGAAACTTTAAAAACCAGTTTTCTTAAGTATCTTCATTGAAGGAGTTTTAAACCCTGAAATTTTCATTTTCAGCGCCCGTTTATTGCTTCGTAAAGGCCATTCTCTTTGTTCAGTTTCATTCCCACTGCCTCGATATCAGTAAATTATTCTCCTTGTTCATTCTGACCTGGTTCCTGCTACTTCGAGTAAGTTTTAGTCTTTTGGCCATCGGCTTCCACCTCTACAAGATTTGTGGACGCTAGAGTTTACTCATTAGTCTCCTCAACTCCCAACAGGTAAGTGTCCAGACTGTTATTTTTGCCGAATACTCGTGCTTTATTTTATCTATTTTTATTCTTGAAATTTCTATTATATTCAGTCGTACTAAAATCCTAGTGTAGATTATCCAGGCCAATAATTATTTCCCGAGTCTTCTTTTTCTATTTATTCGTAAACTCTATTTACCTCTTCTCAGTTTTCATTTCCTTCGAAAATAGAGGTTC
This sequence comes from Hevea brasiliensis, assembly GCF_030052815.1. Taxonomy (NCBI): domain Eukaryota; kingdom Viridiplantae; phylum Streptophyta; class Magnoliopsida; order Malpighiales; family Euphorbiaceae; genus Hevea; species Hevea brasiliensis. The sequence continues at coordinate 22,486,466 of NC_079507.1, forward strand.
TAGTCGTGGACAACTTGTAGACAATTTAAAAGCTATCGGTAGAAGTATCTTAACATGAGAGTTTTCAAACAAATAAAAATGACAAAAGGTTAGTCGTAACAAAAGGTCGAGCAGTAGGTCACATGAAAAATTTATAAGGTCAGGGTACGAAACGAGCCCAGGAGATAACATAATAGAGCGGGAATCGAGATAAGATCGGGTCCCGGATTAGTAACCAAAAAGTGATCGGATATTGCCAGCCAAAGAGTTCTGATAAGGCGATCACATAGGAGATCGGTGAGAAGCTCAGTCTTGTATCCACCCTCCAGTCATAAGGCTCAGTGGGTTAAGCGAAGCTTTGCACGGATTTCTGGCGTCCTCGGGCTCCAGAATCCTTAGTTCAAAGTCCTCACGATATGTGATCCTAACAAATACTCCAAGAAATCGGGGGAGAGTTCTTACCCGATTCTCATCCAAAATTTCAGAAAAATATATGGAGATCGGAAGAGAGTTCTTATCCGAGATCCTTCACTTAAAATTTTAAACAAAATACTTTAAGAGATCAGGGGAGAGTTCTTACCTGATTCTCAGCCAAAACCTCAAAAAATATGTGGAGATCGGAGGAGAGTTCTTATCTGAGATCCCTCGCTTAAAACTTTAAACAAAATACTCTACGAGATCGGGGAAGAGTTCTTAACCATTCTCGTCCAAAATTTCAGTAAAATATATGGAGATCGGAGGAGAGTTTTTATCCGAGATCCCTCGTTTAAAACTTTAAACAAGATACTTTAAGAGATTGGGGGAGAGTTCTTACCCGATTCTCAGTCAAAACCTTAAAAAATATATGTGGAGATCGGATGAGAGTTCTTATCCGAGATTCCTCGCTTAAAACTTTAAACAGAATACTTTAAGGGATCGGGGGAGAGTTCTTACCCGATTCTTAGCCAAAACCTTAAAATATGCAGAGATCGGAGGAGAGTTCTTATTCGAAATATCCCACTTAAATTAATACATCAAGGGATAGGAAGAGAGTCGTTACCTGAATTCTCTTAACTAAAACCTGAATTAAAACACCACAACTTCAATACATAAAGTAACCCTTAGACAAAATCTGCTACCCGACACTTACTCACTAAGGGTCATCTCATGTACTCATGTCCTTGAGCAGCCCTAAATAGTGAAATATCAAATATTCCTTTTACCCTTATGAAGGAATAACATCATCACTCCAACCCCCAAATTACCAATTTCAATTTATAAAGAGCATAATGTTAATCTGCTTAGCCTTGTTGAGGGACGAGGTGGGTGTCTAACACCTTCCCCACCCATATACGGACCTTGAACCTAGAATATCTGTTTTCAAAGTGTTTTCTCCTTAATTTATTTTCACAAATGGTTTTCTTTAATTTCCCTCAAAATTAAAGTGGCGACTCCTCATCTTTCCCACTTCGGTGAGTGCTCGTCCAGGCGACTGCAAAAATTCTTGCGACAAAATTGAAAGACTGATTTGCTTAAAAATGTAAATATTTATAGAAAATTGTAAACTAGCTTGCTAAAAATTAAAAAGTTGATTTGCAAGAACTAGAATATGAACAGAAAATTATAAATTGCGTTAAAAACTGAAAAGATTAATTACAAGAATGAAAATTTTGGAAGAGAAAAAGTAAATTATTTACTTGAATTGAAAAGTAAAGACTAGAATTGAATCTAATGCTAGACTGAAAAGTAAAAAATCACTTAAAAATATAAAGAGATTGTTGAACTAAAGAAATTTTAATTGAGACATTGTGTTTATCAGGCATTGATTGATTGATTGGTTGTTATCATTTGTTCCCACCCAGCACGTCAATTTATAGTGAAGCTCTGATTGGTGGCGAAGTTTGGTGGTTACCACCTTATCTACCACTAGCACATTTCTCTCACCGCTACTCCACTTCTCATAACCGCTTATAACCACCAACGAGCACAAAAAACCACCCACTAACTCTATAAACACCCACTCATACTACTTTGTCTACTCTCTCACTACTTCACTTTTACGCCTATCATCTTCATCTTTAATAGATATTTTTAAACACGGAATGTTTATAATTGTATAATAAATAATATCTATTTGTATAGATATTTATTTAATTAATTTAACTCTATATAATTAATACTAATGACTGTTAATTTTTTATCAATTTAAATTATGAGTCTAATCATATTAAATTAATAATTTAATTTAATATTTAATATTTATTAATTAATATAAAATTTAAAAATATTAAAATTAAATTATGGTGTTAACCGATATACTTTTTGAAAAAAAAACTATAACAGACATTCATCAGCGTTTAAACAAATTTGATTTAATGATTCTTTTAATCAAATTGCAGAATGCTAATTTTCTAACTTTGATCCAATAGAATATTAAGGAGTTTAATATTTTGGGCAACTTTTATCATCGGATGTAGGGTGACCTGATTCCAGACTTTGTTGACTTTTCTTTCTCTTACTTTGAACGCGTAGTAAATTCTTGCACGCCAATCGAGTGGTAAATTCGACAAGGATCTCGTGAAATTATGTCGGAGTGGGGGTCCACAAGCTACGACTAGAACGTCCTTTCTCGATCGGAAATTCCTGGCCTGGAGCACCGTTTCTTTAGAAAACAAATTGCATTCTTTACTCGAAGCAAATCACAAATAACAGGTGAAGCACTCCACCCCAACACTGTCCCTCCGTCTCTTTTTTTCTCTCTTTTACGCAAATAAGAACTGTATTATATACTTGCAAAAAACCTCTCTGGCGGGTTTATTGTCACCGACTTTTGTTGTAGTGGTCGGGTTGCATAAGTCTAGCGACTCTGCAACTTCTGATGGCTTCTCGCTGGGCAGATCGCCCCAATGAAACTAGAGGTATTAATTGTTTTAGCTGATGCTTTATAATGAGTGCAAATAGTAATATTGCCATGGAACTTGTGTTTATGCTTCTCCTGATGCTCCTTGTCTTATGTATATGGGATACTTGAAGGAATCGTTTAATTCTTATACACTGGTTATTTGGGGGACCTATATATATACATATACAGGGACATTTATCTTTCTCCACTAACTAATTGAAGCCCCTTTTTTGTTTATTTGCTCAGTAAGTACAGATCCGAATGAATCTAGCTCATCTCCTGAGGAGAATCGAAGTCATGCATCTGAGTCTGTGAATTATGAAGTTATTGGGCCGAGGCAATATTCATATGATCAACTAGCAAAGGCAACTCATTATTTCTCCAACAACTACCTCCTTGGCGAGGGTGGTTTTGGTCAAGTTTATAAGGCATTCTTAGATGGTAAAATCCGAGCTGTTAAGAAACTTAAAATTCTTCCGAGCTCGAAAGAAAATTTGGGTAATGAGATTAAGGTCGCTGGCAAAGTCAGTCACAAAAATCTTGTTAAGCTGGGTGGATACGGCATTGACGGAGCCGATAGATTGCTTGTTTTCAAGTATTTTCCTAGTAAGTCCTTGAGGTCTAAATTACATGGTGAGTCCTTTCTCTTGCCTTGGATATATTCTTTTGTTTTTTTTTTTTTTTTTTTTTTTGTCAAAAGATAAAATATTAATTGCAGAAAAAATGCCTTAGACAGAGGATCCAACTAGAATCTCAAACATATAACACCGTGCCTTAATTAAAAAAAAACGGCCCAAGGGGTCGTTCCAACCCAGATAACTAAAGGCCCGACGCCCAGAGACACCCAACCCAATTTCTAGTTTGACCCGCACGAGCATGCCCTGGAAACCATGACATTACCACCATCTAGCAGAGAAGACCCATCCATGGCCATTTTAGAGGAGATGAAGACAACACGGTGAAGCTCAAAGGGAAGCCATTTAATCAAAAGTTTCCCAGCAAAAGCACCTCCATAAAGGAACAGCCAAAAGGGTCCAAGCAACACATGGTGGAACAAATTTGAACCAAGAGGATCAATGGGCAGCAAGACTAAACCCAGAGGGAAGAAGAACCCAACGAGAGGGGAAAGAGAAAAGTTATTACTTCTCAGATATATATATATATATATATATATATATATATATATATATATATATATATATATATATATATATATATATATATACACACACACACACAACAAATATGACATTAATATCTTACAAATAAAAAATGGTATTGTAGAAACAGAGATTGACTAGCAAAAAAGAATGAATATCGCCAAGGGCATTGCAAGAGGATTGGAATATCTGCATGAACACTGAGTACATAATTGAATATATTCACTGCTTGCTATGCTTTTTATTAGCTCTTCAGACTCAATCTATTTTTCTTTTTCGTTTGTGTTAATAATGTATTCCCTCTCAAATTTTTCTACTCTCCTTATATTCCATTCAGGTAAAACTAGAATCATACAGATATCAAACCAGAAAACGTCCTTCTTGATGATAAATTTGAACCAAAGGTAAGATAATTTCATAATAAATAAAAAATTTTACCTATGTGATTAAAGCCAAATATAGTGGAACTTCGATTGCTGAATGCCAAGTGTCAGATACAATTTATTAATCTACCTAAATCATTTTGTTTAGATTACAGATTTTGGACTTGCCCTTTTTAAAGGATGCTGCTACTCACATCTCCAAATCAGCAGTTATGGGAACCCAAGTGTAAGATACAATTTATCTTTCCAACGTTTTCTTAATTACATCACTGTTATTGTCTAATTTTTTTCTTAGTGCCATTATGGTATTCTTTTAGAATAGTTAAAAAAAATAAAATACAAATGCAAACAGATAAATAAAATAAAAAGAAATTAGGGATTATTTAGTTAATAGGATTTTAATTTCATTCTTAGAAAAAAAAATCTTAACTTGTATTTTTATTGTGTTTATTCAACTACAGTTATGCAGATCCAATGACAACATTATTAGGAAATCATTCTGATAAATCAGATATCTATTTTTTTGGTGTTATATTTTTGGAATTGATTACCGGAAGAAAACCCATGAATGAAGACGGTGATATTATTACTTGGGTATGTATCTATTAACCTGTCGTAGTACAATAAAAAGAAAATTGTGATATTTAATTACATAACTAAAATATAATAAAAAGCTAGTTAAGATACAAAACTAAGCATTGAAGTAAATGAGAAAATAAATGGTATAAGTGAAATACAAATTCACATGCAACTTGCATCAATCATCCGTTAAACGAGTAATAGTACATTTTATATTTAATTTTAAAAAATAAAACTTGAGTAAAATTTCATATTTGATATAAATATATTTGAATTTCTCATTTGGTATAAATATGACATAACAAATACTTCTTTTATCAACATCTTACAGGCAAAACGTCAAACTAAAAGTGCTTTGGATGGAAAATATGTAGCTTTTGTAGATTGGAGATTGCAAACGTTTGATTGCGTAGAACTGCATCAAATGATTTTTTGTGCTGAAACTTGTGTATAGAGACCTCCAGCATCTCGTCCATCAATGAGAAGGGTAAAAATCGTTCATATATTACGTTAATATAATGTAATTAATGCATGCGTATGAATTTTACTTTAGTAATATTAGAGTTATTTTTAAATCATAAAATTTCAAAATTTAAATATGAATAAGAGTTAAAAAAAAATTCCAAACTCTATTTTCAGTTAATTTTGTCCAAGCATTGAGAGATTACATGGTTGACTTGTAATCTTTTTATTATTGCTATGCCATATAGATACTTCTAGCTCTTGAAGGAATTTTGCCTTTAGAGAATTTATGCGATCAGGAGAATGACAACAATGTCAACGGATTGTCACAGAGTATTAGAGGTCCATTCTTATGAAAATTATGATGCCTCTTTTAAAATGTTAATTAATTTTCTTTATAGAAAAATTATATGCATGTTTGCTACATTTTGACTTAATTGATGTGTGTTTTTTTTTTTTTAGTATGGAACTCAAGGAATGGCAACTCAAATCGAATGTCAGGTGAGTTATATTTCTTTAATTATTAAACTAAGATAAATTAGACATTTAATTAAATGATAAAGTAAAATTATTTTAATCTTAAAAAAATCCTAATATTAGAAATAAAATTTGACTTTCATCAATTTTAATTATTTTTTTGGTTATAATTTAAAATAAATTAGTTGTTTTAACCAAAATCAAATAAATAGAAAATTGGCAATCAAATCAAAATTGAGTGCATATTATGTTTTTTCACTACCACATAATTTAATGAATCAATTTTTTTTAAGATAAACAGTTACGCAATAAAAATATAAATTATTTTGATTTATATTTTTTAAAATATTAAATTTATTTAATTTTGATTGGTATATACTTATTTTTGTTTTCATTTTTTTTTTTAACGTATGAGTAATTTTATAGTATTACCGTGATTCGATATAAGCAAATCTACATGAAATGATAAATTAATGAGTAATTTACATGCTAACAAAAGTAGTTATTTTCACTCATTCTTATCTCTTTATTTCAAAGACGGTTATACTTTCTTTCATATTCAATAACTACTTTACTTATTTGTAAACTACTCATTGATTTACCGTTTCATATGGGTATGCCTATATGAAATCACCATAATAGTATATAATTTCTCTCTCTCTCTCTATATATATAATTAATATTATATTAAAATAATAGAATAAGTTTATCCAATGCAATTTAATCTTTACAATAATATCAATTTTTTATTTCAAATTTTATTAATTTGAATTTTTTATTTGATTAAAAAAAATACACTGTACATACTTCTAAAGTAAAAATTTAGGTAAGAAAAGGCATTAATTAACAACAAGGGATAACTTTATTAAAATTATGTTTATGGCAATTGGCATCCACATATAGTGTTGACTTAGAGTGGTGCCATCTGAATCAGTTTAATGTATTTGCATAGTTTTTTAATATATTTTTCTTTAATTTGTTTAATGGTTTCCTTATTAGAATTTTATGCTTTTCATGGTGTATTGAAGAAATCTCCTAATATTGCAATGATCCAACTTGTACCTGATGATAAATTCTAAAAAAAAAAAAAAACATCTTTTTCCCTTTTTCAAATCCATCTAATTAAAGTTTTCATTTGAATGTCCATGTTTCATGTAATATTGTGGGTATAATATTTTTCTTCTACTCTTGTGAAGTTCAACCATTTAGGTCTCCTGTGGAAAGTAAGGAAATTATTCGTTCTCAATACTCAATCAAACACCCTCCACATCATAGTCCAGACAGGTATACCATATTTTCTTGTTAGCATAATTAAATATTGTGAATTACTTTGATTTCTATTCCATCATTGTAATTATAATATGTCGAATCTAAATGAAATTGTAGGGTTGAGTCCGAATTTGATCTAGATCTTGAAGACATTATGGTTATGGAGGCTATTTGGCTTTCTATTCAGGTAAATATTTTTTATTGCTAGCTCCAACGTACATATGAAATGGACTCTATATGTGCATCACTTTTACGAAGAACTACACCTGAAACTTGAATTGAATGCTAGATATCTCCCACGCTTTGTTTGGTTCAGTTCAAAAGTAAATTTAACTAAAAGAATCTAAATAATAAAAAATGTTTATATATGTTAATTGAAAATACTATTAAAATAATTAATGAATATAAGTTATTGAGAATTTTATTTTTTTTAATAAATTTTGTTAATAAAATTTTATATAGTTTATTCTTTTTTATACTGAAACATAATTTCGTTAAAGTGATTAAATAAGAACTATGGTAAAGTTTGATCTTTGTAACTCGACTCATAGGCAGTTATATACACCAGTGTTGCTTCATTCATCTGCTTGCCTTCGTTCACAATAAAATCAATGTGGTTATTAGAATACGCTTTATGAATTTTATAATTGATGTTGATTAATTAACAAAATAAATTTTATTAAATTTAGAAAATTGTAATGTTTTTAACTAAACTAAAAGGTAAATTTAATAATTACGATGGAATAGTTTGCAATTATCAAATTATACAAAAATAAAGGTTACTTAATAATATTATAATATTTAATATCTGTAATTTATGACTTTATGGGTTTTATGAGGAAATTGGCTTCAATTAATTTAAAATATATTTAAATATTAAATAATTATATTATATTAAATAGTAAATATCTAAATTATATTTGTTAATTATTACATTTATTACTTATTTTGAATAGAGTCTTGTAGTGCGGTCTGTTCCTCTATTGAGTAGTTTAATAGCTTCTGTGAGGCACAGAATTAACAAGTTCTCGAAAGAATAATATTGCAGAAGACTTTTTTGGATGTCCAAAATAAAAAATGATCGATTACTACTTGCCAGAAAGTTATTCCTACTTTATCCAAATCAACTCTGATTAGAATATTTTAATTATTTACGTTTATATTTTTTTTCTCTTATGAGAACATTGTGCTTTACTTATCTTATTATTTTTATTAATAAACTGTCAAATTTTGTTAAAAAAAAATTTCTAAATTATATTTGTTAATTATTACATTTATTAATTATTTTGAATATGGAATTTTGTTCAAAATCAATTTATCTTTTGGTGATAGAGATTTACTAAATACCATACTGACATGTGAAATCTTTTGCTTCATTTTCAAATCAAATGCATGTTAGGCCCACCGTCAGGAACTCATCGTCCATCGTCCCCATCGTCCTCGGTTTCCATGGTGAGCTTGAACCTCGCTCTATTGTCATTGCCGTCCTTGGTCCCAAAGAGCTAGAGACTCATCGTTCAATCGTTACCTTTGCCGATTTCTACTTAAATTCACTGTAGCTTCAACCTTCTAGGTTTTTTCTGCTGAGATGTAAAAATTTTAGAATTTTGTTTATTTATTTTTTTAAATTTGCATATTTATTGTTTGATTTTGTAATTTGATGTTCATTTGTGGGGTAAAATATTGGAGGGAAAGTTGTTTTATGAATAATAAAATCACAATTTTGCTCATAAATTTAAAAAGAAAAACTATAAAATATAGGGTTATATTTATAATTTTGAATGTTTTCTTCCTATTTTCCCCCCATTTTGGAGAGAAAGTAGAAAAGGACAAAACATTTTTATTTTCCCTACAAAATTTCCTTTCTTCTTTATTTTCTACTCAATTCAAACAAAAACAATGAAAAATATAATTATTTTCCCCTCATATTTTTTTTCTTCTCTTATTTTTCTCCCTTCCCAAATATAGTGTAAAAGAATGTAAGGAATTCCCTAAAACTTTGGCTATGATGAGGACAGAAAGATAGAAAGGATAATTGTATATATAAATTAAAATTATTGAGAGACACTAGCTCTATTCAACACCAGAGTTTAGTATTAGACGGATGTAACTTTTAGACCTAGGTATTTTGTTTACTAAACTCATAATTTGAATTTTTTAAAAATATTTTTTATTACCTAATTTAAAATTTAAAAAATATGGGCCATTAATTTTTTAATTTTGTTAAATCAATAAAAACTAATATTTTAAAAATTAAAATACGGATTCATTAATTTTTTATTTAATTGTGCTGATAAACAAAATTTTAAAAATATTAAAATATTGATACTAAAAATATTAAAATATTGATACATTAAATTTTTTATTTTACTGGGCTAATAAAAAAATCAATTACTAATGACTATAATTTAGATATATAGAGCCAATGACATATATAACAACTAGACAGAGTTATTTTATGTATCTTGTTAATAATTTAATTCTTTTAAATTCTTTTGTATTTTTTAAAAGTAAATTTAAAAAATATTGGTAATCAATTTTTTTAATTAAGTTGGGCCTATAAAAACATAAGTTTCAAATTATTGGAATATGAGCTCATTAAACTTTTTATTTGGTAATAAAAAGATCAACATTTTAAAATTTTATTAAAATTTTTTTGAGGCTAAACGTCCCAAGCAATTAAAAATATTCCCACATTTGAAATATTCTAAAGTAAATATTAAAATGTTGAAGGGTTGTGGCTTTGTTTGAATCTCTAAATTCGATATTGGATGAATGCGACATTTAGACACTGGTTTTTTTTTTGTATTTAACAAACAATTTGAATTTTTTTAAAATATGTTTTATTACTTAAATGAAAATTTTAAACTAATCTTTTAAAAATTAAAATATTGATCAATTAATTTTTTTTGTTTACTTGAGCCAATAAAAAACCTTTGAAAATACTAAAATATTGAGCCATTAAATATTTTGCTTTATTAGGCCAATAAAAATATTAATTAATAACGATTATAACATTTAGATATATAGAGTCAATAAAGAGTATAACAAACTAGACCTATATGTTTTATGTATCTTACTCGCAATTTAATTTTTTTAAAATTCTTTTTTATTAATAAAAAATAAATTTAAAAAATATCGAAAACTAATTTTTCAAATAAGTTGAGTCAATAAAAAAATAAGTTTCAAATTATTAGAATATGGACTTATTAAATTTTTTATTTTATTGGGCTAATTAAAAAATTCTTTAAATAACTAGAACATGGGCTCATTAATTGTAATACCCTCCTTGTAGCAACTCCGTATATTCTACTGTTCCGGTGTCCAGTGTCGATCCGGAAAGCTAGAACGTCCGGAAAAATATTTAAACTAAAGTGAGGAACCATAATTAACTCAAATATTAATAAGAAAAATTTAGGAAAAATTTTAGAAATAAAATACAACCAAGTTAAATGAGTCGGTGCCCTAGCGATGGGTAACCCAGTGGAAAGTTGCGGTTCTCACAACTAAGAGCCCTAGACCTGGGGGAAAATTCATAAAATAATTTTGGGACTCCAGAGAAAGGTTATTGAGGTTCCTATGGCATTAGAATGCCAAGAAAATGCTTATAAAAATTTTTCAATCGGTACAGACAATTTTAGTCTATTAAGCCAAACGGAGGGCATTTCGGTCATTTCGCCTTCAAAGGTGATTTTTGGCCGACTTGTCCAGTTAAGTAAATAATTATTATGACACAAAATATGAATAAATATTGCTAAAAATTAAATTAAAATTTGGTAGAAAAGAAAAGAAAGAAAAAGAAGTTAAATTGGGAATTATGATGTCATGCATATGTAATTAAGAGTTTCCACCCAATCACCACTTAACAAAATGACTTAAGAGATAAAAGGGACACAAAATAAGATAAAAACAAAGAAGAAAAATTCCAGCAGCCATTTTCTTTCCAAACCAAAGAGAAAGAGAAGAGAAACTCCATGGAAGCTTAGGAAAGCTTGAAATCACAACTAAATTACCTTGAAACTCAACTTTGTCTTCACAAAAAATTATTCATACATCTTGGGCAAGCTAAAGACAGCAAAAGGAAATAGAAAGGAGGAGCTTTGATAAGCTTGGAATTTACTTCATTAAAGGTTAGTGACTAAACTTACTCATTCTCTTTTGATTCATGTTAAAGGAGTAGAGAGGAATGTAAATTTGCATGAAAATTAAAAATATACCATGTGTAAACTTTTCTTAAAATTTTAGTAGCCTTGGGCTTGGTAGGGTTTTGAAGATTTTCTTGAATTAAAATAGTACCCTAGCTGCCCTTAACACTAACTTATTGTTTAGGATGATGAAATGCAAGTTAAATGCATGATTTGAGATATTAGGGTTAGAGTTTGGGTATAAAATGGAGACTTTGATCATGTAATGATGAAAGTAAGTTTTAATGGTCAATTAGTAACCATTTGGTTATGTGTAAACAAGAAATGAAGTGGTTTGATTAGTGGGAATTGCAGTTAGTGTTACTGCCTTGGTTGACCTGCAGGACTGAGCATGAGTCTAGCAGGTTTGGGCAGCAATAACTGGAGTTGTAGAGGTTCAATTGGTGCAAGGCCAATTGGACATGAAACTAGACACATAATGGCACAACTTTGGTGAAGAAACCATGCCCAGAAAACCAAACAAAGTTAACCTAAAGATTGCCCTAATCCTGGTGACCTACAATCTGCCTAGGTAAAATGACCAAATGAACAGTGTTTAGTCATTTGGTCATAACTCAGTGTAGAGGTGGTGGTGATGGTGGTATTACCTCAGCTATTTGTCTGAAGAATTCGGTCATTTGTTGGAACATGGCCTATGGAGGCTGAGCAGGCTCTACTTGAGCTGGCGGAGCAGGTTTTTCCAAAACTTCATGGACTAAAGGCAGGAAATCCAAGAGAAATTTTATGCATTCCTTCATGAGCATCAAACGCATATTTTCTTCTTTGATTGGTTTAAAAAATATGCTTTTGAAAATCAACTGGAATATCCTTTTGCTTCTAAAACCTTAAACCCACTTTCTGAAACAACTTCCTGGCAAACTTCAAAAGGAGAATGGATTCAATCTGTCCATCCACCTCTCTGAGAACTTCAAATCAAACACCTCAAAACCACCCTTACAGCTTCTCCTTTCAAACTTAAGAGTAAGAAGAACACTGAGAGAGATCTTAGAGGCTTTGACCAGATCTAGCTTGAAATTTCTTTGGGGCAGATAAGTCTTGTCCCCAATTGGTAGGGTGGTCCTTCAAGTAGATGAGGGATGGGAGGAGGATGTTAGTCAAAGGATTAAAGTCGGATGGTTGAAGTGGAGACGTGCCACAGGAGTTTTTTATGATCGTAAGATTCCCAATAAGTTGAAAGGAAAATTTTACCGTACACCAATACTACCGGCTATGTTATATGGTAGTGAGTGTTGGGCACTGAAAGAGTCGTATGCGTCTAAGAAGAGAGTTGCAGAGATGAGAATGTTAAGGTGGATGAGTGGCCATACTAGACAAGATAAAGCCCCGTAATGAGAGTATTAGAGAAAAGGTAGGAGTGGTGCCAATTAAAGATAAGTTGAGAGAAGGGAGATTGAGGTGGTTTAGTCATGTGAAGCGTAGACATACAGAGGCTCCAGTTAGACAAGTAGAACACATTAGGTTAGAGGATAGAAAGAAAAAAAGGGGTAGACTTAAATTGACTTGGAGGAGAGTAGTACAATATGACCTAGAAGCATTACACATTTCTGAGGATTTAACCCAAAATCGTTTAGAGTAGAGAAAGTGAATCCATATAGTCGACCCCAAATTTTTGGGATAAAGGCTTAGTTGAGTTGAGTTGAGTTGTATCCTTACACTTATATAGCTAGGTCACTACTTAAAACTCTTGCCACATGTCACCTTCTGATTGGCTCTAGGTTTAATTGACCCAATCACATTGTGCCAAGTGTCAAACCTATATTTAATCTTGACTTTGATCATCTTATATGATTAAAAGACATATGGTAAGCTTATGTGTAATGCCATGTGTCACCATCTCATGGTGCCACATGTCACCCTATGAAATGACCAAAATACCCCTGTGTCTTAATTTATAATTATTTCTTTTCTTCGAATGAATTTATATCAAATATAAATTAATTAATTAATCTCTATTAATTAATTTCTTATTAATTAAATTAATATTTAAACACTTTAAATATAAATTTAACTTATACTATACATCCAATAACCTAGATTTGGTTTCAAGCCATGCTAGGGACTTTGCAATCTAATTGCAAACCAAACCTATTTAATTAATCAATTAAAATCTTTAATTAATTAATTAATTAATTAAATCATATTTAATTTGATGATTACTTGTGTATGTGTGTGACTTACTAGGCTCATCACTAATTGGCAATGAGACATGATATCAACTCTTAATATCATCAGAACTCTTTCTTACCATAAATGATTTCTCTAAATCATTTTATGCAACTGATAGACTATGGTTAACACCTAGCATAGCATGCCATTGCCACCTAATCAGTAATAAGGTTTACCTTAAATGAACCTATAATTATATGTTACCATGCACTAGAATCTCTCTGTTATAAAATCCCAATTCGAGCTGGAGTCATAGTTTATATCAAACCCCATTTGCTATGAATATTATGTTCTCTTTTAATTTTAGTTCTTGATTAAAAAGATTTTTCTCATCAGAAACTCTTTTCTGATTAAATCTATCTATCCTGGCCAGGAACTTGAAACATCAAGAATAATTAAATGAACATAGGATTTTATCCCTATTTACTTAGAGGAACAGATTCCATCTTGATCAACACCTACCTCCATATATAACTAGTAGGAGCCAACACATGCCCATATACCCATACACAGTACAAGTATAAAAGCAGTATCAAACTCAAACCACCTATATACAAGATAACTGCGCTATCTCAGGTCTAAAGATTATATGCACTGATATGATTTATGATAATATATTGATAAGAGTAAACTCCATGTGCTTGTCATAAATGTCACTGGTTCGGCCTATTTATCATGTATAAGTACCTATCATGTTTATTATATGGCATGAGATACACCATTCCATCTTATTTACATCTCATATATATAACTTGGGAACAAACATGATTACAATCTTTCTAGATAAGTCATGTCGTTATTGTGAAGTATCCTCAATTGTGAACCTATTTATGATATTTTGTGCTAGAAATACTGTCACTCATATTCTTAACAACTTAAGAATAGAATTTCTAACAAAATACCAATAGACCTTTTTTATTACACATAAATATATCATGTAAATAGAAAAGTGAAAATGTCTTTTACTAATAAAATATGTACAAGATACATACTAAATGATATGATCTAGGGCATATTACTAACAATCTCCCACTAGCACTAGAGCCATTCATTACAATATCTTAGACCCATCTTCTCAAGATGTCGGTCTAGCTAATTTTGTGACACAGGCTTAATGAATGGATCAGCTGGATTTTTAGCTGATGCTATTTTCTGCATGGCTACATCGCCTCGCCCAACTATTTCTCTGATAATGTTGTAGCTCCTTTCTATGTGTTTGGATTTCTGGTGAGACTGGGGTTCCTTAGCCTGTATGACTGCTCCATTGTTGTCACATTGAAGTAGAATTGCTGACTCAATGGAAGGAACTACTGCAAGTTCTGTCACAAACTTCTTTATCCAAACAGCTTCCTTTGCAGCGTGATGCAGCAATATACTCAGCCTCGAGAGTGGAATTTGCAGTCGTACTCTATTTGGAACTCTTCTAACTAACTGTACCTCCATTACAAATGAACACATATCCAGAGGTAGACTTTCTATCATCGATATCTGATTGAAAATCAGAATCGGTATAACCATCCAATTACAAGTCTCCACCTCCATATATCAAGAATAAATCTTTAGTTCTTATCAAGTACTTAATGATATTCTTGACAGCTATCCAGTGTTCCAAACCTGGATTGGATTGATACCTGCTAGTCAAACTAATAGCATATGCGATATCCGGCCTAGTACATAACATTGCATATATCAACTTCAAATAGCCGAAGCATATGGAATCCTGGCTATTTTATCTCTTTCTTCAGGTGTCTTTGGAGACATCTCTTTAGAAAGGTGGATATCATGTCTCACTGGTAACAATCCTCTCTTGGAATCAAGCAAGTTAAACTTCTTTAACACCTTTTCCAATTATAGACTTTGGGATAAACTAATTATTCTTTTCGCTCTATCTCTATAGATGTGAATCCCAAGAATATAGGTTGCCTCTCCTAAGTTTTTCATAGAGAATGTATTTGACAACCATACCTTTACAGTTGTTAACATACCTGTGTCATTACCCATCAACAGAATGTCATCCACATATAAGACAAGGAAAGTGATAGCACTGTCACTAATCTTCTTATATACACATGGCTCATCCTCATTTTTGATAAAGCCAAATGACTTAATGGCTTCATCAAAGCGGATGTTCCAACTCCTTGAAGCTTGTTTCAACCTATAAATGGATCTCTTTAGCTTGCATACTTTGGAACCATATTGGGATTCAAAACCCCTAGGTTGTTCCATGAAAATGTTTTCTTCAATGTATCCATTGAGAAAAGCTGTTTTGACATCCATCTGCCAAATCTCATAATCATAGTATGCAGCTATTGCTAATAGAATTCTAATTGATTTAAGCATGGCAACAGGCGAGAAAGTCTCCTCATAGTCGATTCCTTAAATTTGGCAAAACACCATTTCACTATAGGTACAATACCTTCAGGTGGGTCAACAAGATCCCAAACTTGATTCTTATACATGAAATCAATCTCGGATTTCATAGCATCAATCCATTTTGAAGAGTCTATATCTGATATAGCTTCTTCATAGGTAAGTGGATCATCTCCATGATCAACTTCTTCATGAGTAGACAACTCTTGTTCTTCTTCATGAAGGAAACCATATCTCACTGGTGGGTGAGATACTCTGGTTGTTCTACGAGGAACAGCTGTAGATGTTTCATCAATAGGTGTTGGTTGACTAGATGGATCTATATCCATCTGATCTGTTGGTTGGTCAGAATTCTCCAATTCTAACTCTATTTGCCTTCCTTTGCCTCCTTCTTGAACAAACTGTTGTTCAAGAAATGTGACATCTCTACTTATTACAACCTGTTGTGATGTAGGCAAATAAAAATAGTATCCAAAACTATCTTTTGGATATCCAACAAATCGATCCTTTTCTGATCTGGTTTCCAATTTATCAGTGTTCAGCTTTTTGATACAAAGCTGGACAACCTCAAATTTTAATATGCTTAAGACTTAGTTTTCTTCCATGCCATATCTCATAAGCTGTGGAAGATACTGATTTTGATGGAATCCTATTCAGAACATACAAAGTTGATTCTAATGCAAATCCCCAAAAGGAGATTGGCATATCAGTATAGCTCATCATACTACGTACCATATCTAATACGGTACGATTTCTCCTTTCAGATACACCATTCAGCTGTGGTGTTCTTGGAGGAGTCAGCTGGGAAACAATGCCATACTCTCTCAAGTATTCATCAAATTTAGTACTAAGTATTTAAGCCATGATCTAATCGAAGAGCTTTAATACTTTTTCCTATTTGATTTTCTACTTCAGATTTAAATTCCTTGAACTTTTCAAAGGATTCATGTTTGTATTTCATCAAATACAAATACCCAAACCTTGATTTATCATTAGTAAAGGTAATAAAATAATGAAAACCGCCTCTAGCCATTTCTTTAAATGGACTACATACATCACTATGTATTAGCTCCAAAATATTTTTAGCTCTTAGCCCTTGTCCAACAAAGGGTGATCTAGTCATTTTGCCTTGAACATAGGATTCACAGGTTAGAGTAGGTTTAGAACCTAATGAGGATAGAATCCCCATTTTCTCCAGTTTTGTAATCCTATCTTCTGCAACATGACCTAACCTTAAGTGCCAAATATATTTTGAACATGAGTTGATTTTCATCATAATATTGCATTCTTTTAGATTGCTATAATTTGGGCGGTTCCTTTTCAGGTGCCCATCCTTCTAGTAGTGGAAATACTTTCCTTTGCCTCCATCAGCTTTAGTCTTCCCTTTCTGTTTAGCTATTTTCTGGGAAGGACCAGGAATCTGAGGTTTCTTTTTCTTATTGCCCTTCTTCTTGTTGGACTTTCTAGCAGAAGAATATGCAATCAAAGCTACCTCTTTTTCTTTATTGCCCGGCATATTCTTTTAGGAAATAACCAGCATGTTGAGTAAACCAACCAAAGTGCATTCCTGTTTAGTCATATGGAAATTTGTTAAAAAATTTCCAAAAAACTTAGGAAGGGACTGAAGGATCAAATCCGTTTGCAGTTGGAAATCCATGTTGAAGTCAAGATGTTCCAGCTACTCAATCAGCCAAATCATCTTGTAGACATGATCCCCAACATTCTGTCCAACAGACATCCTCATGCAAAATAGCTGTGTTGATATCTCATACCTGGCATTCCTGCTATGTTCTCATGCTACTTCTGTAACTCATTACTCATAGAAGCAAGCATGTAACACTTAGCTCTCATATCATGCTCCTTTCCACTTGTCCAAAGTTTCATGTTCCTCTTGTGTGGCCTCTGGAGGTAAGGGACCAGGAACATTTGAATCTAGAACATATCCTATATGTTCAAGGTTCAAGACAAGTTTCAAATTTCTTAGCCAATCAGATAGATTAGGTCCTGTCAACCTATTTCGATCAAGTATGCTTGCAAGGATATTGGATAGTGGTAGTTGTTCTATGCTCATTATTATCAGAAAATTAACTGTAGAAAATAACTAGATTAATTAGTAAATGTATCATGTATTTAACCAAAATGATTATGGTCTTTTAATCAAATTGGTCCTCCCACTAACTTAGCGAATCCTACACTTCCAAAGTAGAAAAGGGAAATTCTAGTAGGATGGATTTCTAGTGGGTGATTGAATTCTTATAATTCTATTGATCATCCTTAGGTACATCCATTATTGGAATTACAATAAACTATAAGTGAGCAACTTCTTACCCATCACATCTCATGTGAGGTTCAATCCTGTACCTAGCTCCTAATGCTCAAAATCTTAGGTACATCCATTATTGACTTATCTTGCATTAGTTAAGTTGATCCCATTGAGCCAATAATTATGCAAATAATTTTAATGTCCTCAGGTACATCCAATATTGGCTACCAAACCATTTACATATTTACAACATCTCATGCTTAACAATTATTCTTAAGAAAATCTCTTAAATTAATTACATCTTATGCAACTATTTAAATTTTCTTAAAATAATTGCCCCAATGGAGTGCCCATGTTATAATTATTGTAATTATAGCATTTCCAACTTAATCATTTGTTTGAAAGATTTTGTGGTCGTCCTAATTACTATTAAGGTCTCACTTTGCACATTATCCAATTAGCATGCATATATCATATACTTGCATACATTCCCATACATCTCATGCATTCATGAATAATAATAAATATGGAATGATCATGGACTTTCTAAGGGATTCAATTCTGAGCCACTAAGAATTGAATTAGGGCATTCCTAGGTGCATTTCATTCATTCATATTACAAGAGTTGCTGAAGGAGTACATAATCAATACTTGATCTTGAATTCCTCCCACTGGTCCCACCAATGCTCTTGACCTCCTTGATCTTCTTGTAATCCAATTACATAGTAATCCTTGGCATACCAAGATGAATTTACAAGAACTAAATAAATGAAATTACAATCCAAAAGTATTACAACCTTTATAATACATACCCAAAATAAATTAAAATAAATTAATTAATTTACAACCCAAAGAAACATAAAAGAAATAAATCCAATCACATTGGTCTTTTATAGTCCATGATCATCCATCATGCATATCACTATTTAATAATTAAATAAAATATACATACTTAAATTAAATTGAATATCTCATATTCAACTTAAAAATCTAGATTTGAATATGATTCAAACAAATTTAAAAATTCAGATTTGAATCACACTCAAACAAATTTAAAAATTCAAATTTGAATCACATTCAAACAAATTTAAAAATTCAGATTTGAATCACATTCAAACAAATTTAAAAATTTAGATTTGAATCACATTCAAACAAATTTAAAAAATTCATATTTAAATCACATTCAAACAACTTCTAAAATTCAGATTTGAATCACATTCAAACAACTTTTAAAAAATTTAGATCTGAATCAAAATTTAATTGTGTGATTAAAATACCTAATTAAACATTTTAATTAGTTATAGGATGAACCTTAGATCATGTAACAATTGCAGATTTCAAGGCCAAATCATGAGCACCACTTTGAAGACTATTGATGCACACCATTGATGGTCATCAAGCACATGCCGCCACCTTCCTTTGCTTTTTGAACCAGCAATGAATAATCATCTCATGATCAAATCACATAATTAAATCATATATTAAACAATCTAAATGGCAAATATAGTGGCTCTGATACTAATTGAAGGAGCAAAAGCATGAAAAACAAAAGTTTAGATCATTGAATTCAAAAATTTTTCATCTAAGGTCACATGCATCATGTAAGATTCATTTTTATCTATTTGATTTCAATAATAAACAGCATATTAAAACTCTTTTAATATGTTTTTGGATCTATATTTGCTATTTAAGATTTTAGAATTAACAGATTAATTCATTAGAACCCTAGATTAGATCAAGAACAAGTGCACTAACCTTTTTGATGCACTGCAGTGTGTTTGGCACCTTTGGGATGCGCCTAGGACACCAGATATTGTCCCTCTAGCTAGTCCACACCAAGATCACCAATGGCAGCCCCTTGAATAGCTTCTAAAGCTTTTCCAATCAATTAGAAAGTCAAGTTTTTCCTTTTGAGAGATTACAGATGTAAACAGGACACTAGAAACTATTTCTAGTATTTTTAATTCAAGAGATTATTGTCTAATCTCTTTGAATTGATGAGAGATGAAAAGAAGAGGCAGCCAAGGGTGGCAGCACCAAATAGAGAACAACAGCTTGTATTTTTGTTCTTTCATCCTTACACTTATCTAGGTTACCACTTAAAACCCTTACCACATGTCACCTTCTGATTGGCTCTAGGTTTAATTGACCCAATCACATTATGCCAAGTGTTAAACCTATATTTAATCTTGACTTTGATCATCTTACATGATTAAAAGACATATGGTAAGCTTATGTGTAGTACCATATGTCACATCTCATGGTGCCACATGTCACCCTGTGAAATGACCAAAATACCCCTGTCAATTTATATCAAATATAAATTAACTAATTAATCTCTATTAATTAATTTCTTATTAATTAAATTCATATTTAAACACTTTAAATATAAATTTAACTTATACTATACATCCAATAATCTAGATTTGGTTTCAAGCCATGCTAGGGACTTTGCAATCTAATTGCAAACCAAACCTATTTAATTAATCAATTAAACTATTTAGTTAATTAATTAAATCATATTTAATTTGGTGATTACTTGTGTATGTGTGTGACTTACTAGGCTCATCACTAATTGGCAATGAGACATCATATCATCTCTTAATATCATCAGAACTCTTTCTTACCATAAATGATTTCTCTAAATCATTTTATGCAGCTCATAGACTATAGTTAATACCTAGCATAGCATGCCATTGCCATCCAATCAGTAATAAGGTTTACCTTAAATGAACCTATAATCATATGTTACCATGCACTAGAATCTATCTGTTACAAAATCCCAATTCGAGCTGGAGTCATGGTTTATGTCAAACCCCATTTGCTATGAATATTATGTTCTCTTTTAATTCCAGTTCTTGATTAAAAAGATTTTTCTCATCAGAAACTCTTTTCTGATTAAATCTATCTGTCCTGGCTAGGAACTTGAAAAATCAAGAACAATTAAATGAACATAGGATTTTATCCCTATTTACTTAGAGGAACAGATTCCATCTTGATCAACACCTGCCTCCATATATAACTAGTAGGAGCTAACACATGCCCATATACCCATACACAATACAAGTATGAAAGCAGTCTCAAACTCAAACTACCTATATATAAGATAATTGTGCTATCTCAGGTGTAAAGATTATATGCACTGATATGATTTATGATAATATATTGACAAGAGTAAACTCCAAGTGCTTGTCATAAATGTCACTGGTTCGGCCTACTTATCATGTATAAGTGCCTATCATGTTTGTTATATGGCATGAGACTCACCATTTCATCATATTTACATCTCCTATAAATAACTTGGGAACAAACATGATTACAATCTTTCTGGATAAGTCATGTCCTTATTGTGAAGTATCCTCGATTATGAACCTATTTATTATACTTTGTGCTAGAAATACTGTCACTCATATTCTTAACAACTTAAGAATAGAATTTCTAACAAAATATCAATGGACCTTTTCTATTACACATAAATTTATTATGTAAATGGAAAAGTGAAAATGCCTTTTATCAATAAAATATGTATAAGATACATACTAAATAATATGCTTTAGGGCATACTACTAATGACTGGCACTCGATGTAATCTCACCACTTCATCAATATACAACTTAGCCAAACTGTCCAGACTATAATCCATCTTCACTGGTAGGAAGTGTGTAGACTTAGTCAACCTATCTACAATTACCCAAACTGCATCATGACTCTTTTGAGTATAAGGAAGTCCCGTCACAAAATCCATGGTGATCCTTTCCCATTTCCACTTGGGAATAGGCAATGGCTGTAACAATCCTACTGGTACCTGGTGTTCTACCTTCACTTGCTGACAAGTTAGGCATTTATCTATAAATTTTGCAATGTCTTTCTTCATCCCTCTCCACTAGTAATGCTCTTTTATAGTTTTACACATTTTAGTCCCACTAGGATGCATGGCAAGTGATGAATCATGTGATTCCTGTAAGATGATATGCTTCAATCCAACATCATTAGGAATGCACATTTTACTCTGGTATAGCAACATACCTTCATCATTTAATGAATATTCTGGTTTCTTGCTATCTCGAGCCTTTTCCACTAACTTCAAGTAACTGTCATCATTCTGAGTTGCTGCTTTAATCTATTCAGTTAGTATTGGTTTCACCTGCAAAGTAGCCAAAATCTGTCCATCAGCATCTATCACCAATTCTGCATGTAATGCTTTTAAGTCATGCACTATGGATAAGGGTGAAACTTTCAAGCTAGCTATGGTCTTACGACTTAAGGCATCTGCTACTACATTAGCTTTCCCTCATTGATAATCAATCAAACAATCATAATCTTTTATCAACTCCAGCCATCTCCTTTGCCTCAAATTCAGTTCTCTTTAAGTGCCCAAATATTTCAAACTTTTATGATCTGTATAAATATAACATCTTTTCCCATATAAGTAATGTCTCCAAATCTTAAGAGCAAAGACAACTGCTGTAAGCTCCAAATCATGGGTGGGATAATTCCTTTCATGTGGCTTAAGCTGGTGTGAAGCATAGGCAATGACATTTCTATCCTGCATCATCACACAACCTAGTCCATTATGAGAAACATCACTGTAGACAGTATACTCTTTACCCAGTATAGGTAAATTCAAGATTGGAGCTTCAATCAAATACCATTTTAGCTTATCAAAGCTTTCCTGGCACTGGTTAGTGTGACACCCCTCACCCATCCACAGTGTAGCTGAGAAAAGTATGTCACACTCGGTGTCGGAGCATTTTAACTTATCTTATTACATATTCTAATATTCACATTTTATTTTTATTAATTTGATACAATTTATTAATCGGAGAAACTGGCAGAGTTTCTCCTAAATTATTTATAATTTTAACGAATCCACCTATTAAAAATCTAAATAATATAATTTCAATAAGGTTAATTCCTCCTCATATTCAATTCCAATACACCATCCCAATATTTCAAACTCATAATTTCATACATAAATAGATTCATACTCAAATTTCATAAATAAAATATCCAAATCTCATTAATTACATAATTTACAAATAATTACATGAGTTTATAATTTATATGGCATAAATTAATGTCTAATACAAAATTTCTGATTAAGCCTAGTGGTCCTACCAAAATACACTACACAGATGAGGTGATACTGGACTATACTGATGCAGATCAAACTCTATCTCCCAGTCGAAGGCCTACTGGGCTCTCTCTCTGCATCTGCAGTACCTACATGTCGCAAAAAAAGCAACGCGCTAAGCATAAAGCTTAGTGGTGCCAATATAATATAAAAATAAACTAAATAATTAAATATGCAGAAATTATGTTATTTATTCATGCAGATCAAATTTTTGGTAATTATTTGCAATATCCTTAATTTAGTGATTTTTATGTTCATTATTCAGTTATAAATTTTTAAGACTTATTTTAGTTGCCCAAGTAACCTATACTAGTTGACTGGACTGGATAAATGGGTAAACTAGCACTGGGTACCTAGTATCTCGGGCCGTCACACCATCGTCACAGAGTGTCTCCAAGTGTGCAATAGAATGGCTGATAAGCCATAATAGCAATCAGGCATAAAGCCAAGTATATCAAAGAATAGCAAAATTGGCTAAAGGCCATATTATCACAAAATGGCACTAAAGCCATGAATTACGAAATGGCATAAAGCCATAGGCAGTACTGCAATTGGAACCCTATTGGCATGCCAACCTATCCAAACCAATCATACTAGGCATACTAGGGCATATTAACAAAGTTAGGTGTCTAGTTCTTTGTATTTGATATTATGGAGGTTACTATTTACATTAATATTTATGCAAAATGTTGACTTTGTCATAATTAATAGGTATACAATTTCTAATTACACTATAATACCACATTTTGGATTTTACATTTGTTGGTATTGGTTGCCAATTTCAATTCAAAGCTCATTAGAAGTTATTTCAAAATTTCAGATTTGGTCACTTATGTTTACTGTTCCATTGGACTATTCTACAGTGGAATTTGACTAAACTTTCTCCATAAAAGTTATTCCTTAATGTCTCTACTTTAATTCCCTTTTTGAATCACTCAATTTGGAGTTTTTTAGCTCAAGTTATGGCATTTTTACCATAATTGGCTGGATTGGTCCATGCTCAGAATTTCTGGGCAAATTTGATTCTTACAGTTTTGGTGAATTTATTTTTGTTAGCAATTTGAATAGGTTATGGTCAAAATTTGGGTTTTTGTTCTTCATGAAAGTTGTTCTACTATGTATAAGCTTTCCATGGGTTCAAGAATCAAGTCATTTGAACCTCTCTACACAAAGCTATAGCCATTTGAACAAACACTATTCATATGATCAGTTTTCCAGGTCCAGATTTTGGATACCCGGATTCAAGCCAAATTTAGGCCACTTTAGGTTAGTTTTCTAGGCAGGATTTCTTCATGAAAATGTGGCATTATATCCCTAGTTTCACCTCCATTTAGCCTTATACCAATTGAAGCTACACAAGTCAACTTATAGCTGCCCAAACTCACTGGACTCAAGTCTAGAACTTTCAGCAAAAGGGCAGCACACTTAATTCAATGTTCAATGGCACAATTAATTCCAAGTTAAGGTCAAATCTCCTTAAATGGTCATTAATTGACCATTAGAACACTAATTTACCATGCATTTGACAAAATCCTAATTTGTATTCAAAACCCTAACTTCAACTTCCTACTCATGCATAGCACATGAAATTCAACTTTTAATCCATACACACTTCTTAAATACCATCACTAAATAACTTTAATTCAATTAGAACCATCAAAATCCTCACTCCCTTAAAGCTATTGAATTTCATGCATACTCCTACATAAGTGTTTTATTCAAATTTACAACAATTTCTCATTCAATTTAACTTCCTAACAAAGATTAAAGAGAGAAGGAGGTGAATATTTGCACTAACCTCAAGTAGCTCAAGTCCAAGCTAACCAAAGCTTCAATTTCTTCCCCTCTTTTTGCTCCCAAACACCTTAGCAAGGTTCTAGGATAAATTTTTGTGTTGGAAACTTAGGGAAATATGGTGGGAATTTAGGGTTTCATGAGCTTGGTAAGCACAACAATGGAGGAACCCCAAAGAGGAAAGGGTTTCGGCCAACTTTGGAACAAGAAGGAAGACGATGATTTTTTTTTAATTTCATTTATTTTCTTTGGCCTTTTATACTTGTGGTTGTCTAATTATGATTGGTTAGAAATTTTTAATTGCATCATGATCACATCATGCTTATGTAATAATTCAATTTAATTTCATTTTGTTTTATGTTTCTTTCTTCTTTCTTTTACTTATTTTTAATTAAATTTTCATCAATATTTATTTATGTTTTATGACATAATCCTCACATACTTAAATGGAAAAGTTGGTCAAAAATGATTTCTGAAGATGAAATGACCAAAATGCCCTTTATTTTATTTACTGAGCTAAAATTGTCTGCACCGATTTACATAATTTTTCTTATGTTTTCTTGATATTCTATTATCATCGAAACCTCTATAATCCTTCACTTGAGTCTCAAATAATTATTTCATAGGGTTCCCCATGGGTCTAGGATCACTAACTGTCTTTACAGTCGCTTTCTGTTAAGGTTACCCATCATTGTAGCTTCAGCTCATTTAACCTTGTTGCATTTCTTTTCTTAAAATTTTCCTTAATTTTTATTATCATTATTTGGCTTATTTATGACTCCTCACTCTAGTTTAAATATAGTTCCAGACATTCTGAATGTCCGGACAAACGTTAGTCAACGGAACAGTAGAATGTATGGACTACCTAAAGTAAGGGCGTTATAGTTAGTCCATTGAAATTTTACATCTTTTTGTAGCAACATAGTCAATGGAGATGCTAGCATAGAAAATCCCTTCATAAATCTACGATGATATCCAGCTAAACCAAGGAAACTGTGAACTTTTTTAACATTTTTTGGCGGTTTCCAATTAAGGATAGCTTTCACTTTACTGGGATCAACTTTAATTCCCTCTGCTGACATGATATGCCCTAAAAAGGCAATTTTCTTTAACCAAAACTCACACTTAGACAATTTGGCATACAACTACTTCTCCCTCAAGATTTGCAATACAGTTCTCAAGCATTTATCATACTCCTCTGCATTTTTCGAATACACTAAAATATCATCAATAAACACCACTACAAACTGATCAATACAGTTCTCAAGCCTGAAAATGGTCTTCATCAGGCTTATAAATGCAGCTGGAGCATTAGTCAACCCGAATGGCATTACTTAAAATTCATAGTGGCCATATCGAGTCCTGAAAGCAGTTTTTGGAATACTTTGCTCCTGCACTCTTAGTTGATAGTACCCCAATCTCAAATCTATTTTGGAGAACATAGCTGCATCTTTTAACTGATCAAACAAATCATCAATTCTGGGTGGAGGATATTTGTTCTTCACTGTCACCTTGTTTAGCTGTCTGTAATTTATGCACAAATGGAGAGTATAATCTTTCTTCTTAACAAACAGCACTAGCGCTCCCCATGGTAACACACTATAGCGCATGAACCCTTTATCAAGTAATTCGTATAATTGCACCTTTAATTCTTTCAATTCTACAGGTGTCATCCTATATGGAGTGATGGATATTGGCTTCACTTTAGGCATAACCTCAATATCAAACTGCACTTCTCTAACTGGGGCTAATCCTGGCAATTTATCAGGAAAAACATTTAGAAAGTCACACAATGTAGGGATATCCTTAAGATTTAGACTCCTTACATGTGTGTCTATGACATGTGTCAGATAAGCCTCACACCCTTTTTAAATCATCTTCTTAGCTAGTATAGCTGAAATGAGATTAGAGGGCAACAACTATCTCTCCCCTTGTATCACAACATCTATACACTCAGGGAGGCCAAAAGTGATTGTCTTCAATCTATAGTTAATCACTGCATGATGCATGGATAGCCAATCCATGCCCAAAATAACATCATAATCCTTAAAAGGCATCTCAATCAAATCAGACAAATATGTGTGGCCTTGAATCACCAATGGACAATCTCGATATAATCTATTCACCTTTACCTCCTATCCTAATGGGCTAGTCACCAACACATCATAATCCATTTTCACACAAGGAGTAGCAATATAGCAAACCACTCCAGCACTTATATATGAATGAGTAGAGCTAGGGTCAAATAATACACATCTTAATCAAAGATAGAGAATGTACCAACCACCACATCAGAAGTTTCTACCTCCTCTCTCTGATGCATGGTATATACTTTGGCCGATGCACTAATCTGCTCAGGCTGATTAACTATACCCTGACTAGTGGTAGTACTGCCTCATCCTTTATCTCTGTCTCTGCTAGCAGATTGTGAAACTTTTGGGGTAAAACCCTAAACTGACCCCTCTACTGTAGTGTAAGGCATAAGTCTGCGTGTAGTGGTGCAATCTCTAGTGAAGTGTCCAGTTCCTCCGCAATTATAGCAAGCTCTAGTGGCCTTAAAACATAATCCCCCATACATCTTGCTACAGGTCTCACATGCGGGAATAGACGATGATCCTCTAGACATCTGCTGATTAGGTCTGGTTGGCCTTTGTGAAGGAACGGAAGCGTGAAAAACACAAGTTTATACCATTGAATTCAAAAATTTTCACCTAGGATCACATGCATCATGCAAGATTTATTTTTATCTATTTGATTTCAATGATAAACAACATATTAAAACTCTTTTAATATGTTTTTGGATCTGTATTTGCCATTTAAGATTTTAAAATTAATCAGATTAATTTTAGAACCCTAGATTAAATCAAGAATGATTACACTAACCTCTTGATGCACTGCAGCGTGTCTGCGCCTTTGAGATTCGTCTTCAGGACACCAGATGTTATCCCTATAGCTTGTCCACACCAAGAACACCTATGGCAGCCCTTGAACAGCTTCTAAAGCCTTTTCTATTAATTAGAAATTCAAGTTCTGCCTTTTAAGAGATTAGAGATGTAAACAGGACACTAGAAACAATTTCTAGTGTTCTTAATTCAAGAGATTGATGGCTAATCTCTTTGAATTGATGAGAGATGAAGAAGAATAGAGGGAGGGCTGCAAAATGGCGTGACAAAGGAGTGTGGCTGCTGGTTGTATTTTATTTTCTCATAACAACACTTAAATAGCTAGGTTAACACATTAAACCCTTACCACATGTCACCCTTTGATTAGCTCTAGGTTTAAGTGACCCAATCACATTGTGCCAAGTGTCAAACCTATATTTAATCTTGATTTTAATCATCTTACATGATTAAAAAACATTTGGCAAGCTTATGTGTTATGCCATGTGTCACCATCTCATGGTGCTACGTGTCACACTGCAAAATGACCAAAATGCCCCTGTGTCTTAATTTTGAGTTCTCAACCCAAAATAATTATTTTTCTTCTTCTAATTAATTTATATCAAATATAAATTAATTAATTAATCTCTATTAATTAATTTCTCATTAATTAAATTCATATTTAAACACTTTAAATATAAATTTAACTTATATTATACATCCAATAATTTAGATTTGGTTTCAAGTCATGCTAGGGACTTTGCAATCTAATTGCAAACCAAACCTATTTAATTAATCAATTAAACTCTTTAATTAATTAATTAAATCATATTTAATTAGGTGATAACTTGTGTATGTGTGTGACTTACTAGGCTCATCACTAATTGACAATGAGACATGATATCAACTCTTAATATCATCAGAACTCTTTCTTACCATAAATGATTTCTCTAAATCATTTTATGAACCTCATAGACCATGGTTAACACCTAGCATAGCATGCCATGGCCACCCAATTAGTAATAAGGTTTACCTTAAATGAACCTATAATCATATGTTACCATGCACTAGAATCTCTCTATTACAAAATCCCAACTTAAGATGGAGTCATGGTTTATGTCAAACTCCATTTGCTATGAATATTATGTTCTCTTTTAATTCTAGTTCTTGATTAAAAAGATTTTATCATCAGAAACTCTTTTTTGAATAAATCTATCTATCCTGGCCAGGAACTTGAAACATCAAGAACAATTAAATGAACATAGGATTTTATCTCTATTTACTTAGAGGAACAGATTCCATCTTGATCAACACCTACCTCCATATATAACTAGTAGGAGCCAACAGATGCCCATATACCCATACACAGTACAAGTATGAAAGCAGTATCAAACTCAAACTACCTATATACAAGATAACTGTGCTATCTCAGGTCTAAAGATTATATGCACTGATATGATTTATGACAAAACATTGACAAGAGTAAACTCTATGTGCTTGTCATAAGTGTCACTGGTTCGACCTACTTATCATTTATAAGTGCCTATCATGTTTGTTATATGGCATGAGACTCACCATTCCATCTTATTTATATCTCATATAAATAACTTGGGAACAAACATGAATAAAATCTTTCTGGATAAGTCATGTCCTTATTATGAAGTATCCTCGATTGTGAACCTATTTATGATACTTCGTGCTAGAAATATTGTCACTCATATTCTTAACAACTTAAGAATAATATTTCTAACAAAATATCAATGGACCTTTTCTATTACACATAAATATATTATGTAAACGGAAAAGTGGAAATGCCTTTTATTAATAAAAATATGTACAAGATACATACTAAATGATATGCTCTAGGGCATACTACTAACAATCTCCCACTAGCACTAGAGCCATTCATTACAACACCTTAGACCCATCTTCTCAAGATGTCGGTCTAACTGAGCTTCTGACAAAAGCTTAGTGAATGGATCAGCTGATTTTTGAGCTAGAAAGTGAAGTAGGATAACACGGAAAGGTGAAGAAATAAAGAGGTAGTAGCTCCTTGGCTATTTACATTGGGTAAATTTCGAGGACGAAATTTAAATAAGAGGGGAAGAGTTGTAACACCCTCCCCGTAGCAACTCCGTACATTCTACTGTTCCGGTGACCGTTGTCGGTCCGGACAGCTAGAACATCCGGAAAAATATTTAAACTAAAGTCAGGAACCATAATTAACTCAAATATTAATAAGAAAAATTTAGTAAAAATTTTAGAAATAAAATACAGTTAAGTCAAAAGAGCCGGTGCCCAAGCGATGGGTAACCAGAGGTAAGTTGCGGTTCTCGCAACGAGGAGCCCTAGACCCGGGGGAAAAATTATAAAATAATTTTTGGGACTCCAGAGAAGGGTCATTGAGGTTCCCATGGCATTAGAATGCCAAGAAAATACCTAGAAAAATTTTTCAATCGGTACAGACAATTTTGACCCGTTAAGCCAAACGGAGGGCATTTTGGTCATTTCGCCTTCAGAGACGATTTTTGGCCGACTTGTCCAGTTGAGTAAATAATTATTATGATCTAAAATATGAATAAATATTACTAAAAATTAAATTGAAATTGAGTAGTGATGAAAAGAAAAGAAAAATCAAAATAAAGCAATTTGTGACATCACATGATGTCACTCACTTACTCCCAACCAATCACAAGTTAACAAGCTTTCTTAAATCACTTAAAAGAGACAAATGGACCTAAAAATTCTGCTCTTCTTCTTCTTCTTCTTCCTCCAATACGTGACCTCTTCCATAGCTAAGCATATTCAAGCTTTTCAAAGCTTGATTCACCCATTTCTACCCAACAAAATCATAACCTAGCTTCACAAAAAATTAACCTAGCAACTTGAGCAACCTCTAGGCAGCCAAAAGAGGAAGAAAGAAAGGAGTTTGGATGGCTGGAAATTCTGCCCCACTCAAGGTTAGTGCACATATACACCTAAAGCTCTTTATTTTTATGTTAAAGACTTGAAATAAGTAAGGAATTGTAAGTAAAATGAATAAAAACTATGTGTGTGTATGCCATAAATTTCGGCTGCCCTAAGGAAGGAACAATGATGGAGTGTTTTTGATGGTTTTAATGGACTTAGAATGAATTAGAGATTATGTTTAAGGTATATATACACATATATAATGAATGGAAGTGCTTAAGTAGGTGTATGTGTGAATCATAAGGGAAAACTAGGGTTTTGAGAAGTGAAAATTTGACTTGGCTTAGGAAATTGTTACAGAACATTTTAATGGTCAATTAGTGACCATTTTAGGTAAGTTGGCCATAAATTGGACTGAAATGTAGCATGGCAAAGTGAAGGAGCATGCTGCCTTGTGAGTGCAGCAGGGTGACTGAAATTTCAATCCACTTGGACTGCCATAGCTTGGGCTGTGTTGGTCCAATTGGTGTTTGGCCAATTGGACATGAAACTAGGCTTATAATGGCACATTTTTGCTGAAGAAACCCTGCCCAAAAGACCAAAGCAAGAGGACCAAAAGTTGGCCCCAATCCGGATACCCTGCAAACAGCCCCTGCAGAATGACCAAATGAACAGTAACTGTTCATTTGGCCATAACTCACTGTAGAAATGGTCAATTGATCTGAAATTTTTACAGCAACAAGTTAAGACATAGAAAAACAACTTTCATGAAGAAACCTACCCCAAATTATGACCAGAACCTAACCCAAATGGCAGTCACAGTTACTGTTCAAACCTGCAACTCTGTAGATTTTCATTTGAGCAGTAATGTTTGGATGGCTATAACTCTCACTAGAAAACTCGGATTTAGGCGATTCTTAAACCGATGGAAACCTAAGGTATGGTAGAACATTTCATATGAAGAAAGTTAGACCAAATTATGAACTTAACTTGATCAAATTACTGACCAAAGTTGGACCAAAAATCTGCCAGACCCAAAATCTCAGCATGAACAGTGCACGTGAACAGTAAACTTATTTTGGCCATAACTTGAGCTACAAAACTCCAAATGGAGTGATTGAAAAAAGGAAATTCAACTAGACAAAATAAGGAACAACTTTCATGTTTACCATTTCCTCAAATTCCTACTGCAATAGTGCCCAATGGAATAGTAAAGTTGAGTTAGCAAAATTGAAAATTTTGCTTCTCTTGGTTTAAGCTTAGAAATGGTATTAATGCTTAATGCCAACAAGTTTTAAATGAAAAATGTGGTATGTTTGAAGTGCCAAAGTCAATGTACATATTTTCTATGCAAAAGTCAACATTTTTGTTGACCAATGAGGTGAATAATGTCACCAAAACCAAAAATTGGCAATTTTGCCAAAATGACCTAAGCTTTGAGAAAGTGACCAAAACCAACAAGTTTTGAATACAAAATGTGGTATGTTGGGAGTATTAAAACCAATGTACCTATTGTTTATGCAAAAGTCAATATTTTAGTTGACTAATGAAATGAATAGTGACACCAAAACTTGAAATT
Organism: Hevea brasiliensis; assembly: GCF_030052815.1. Taxonomy (NCBI): domain Eukaryota; kingdom Viridiplantae; phylum Streptophyta; class Magnoliopsida; order Malpighiales; family Euphorbiaceae; genus Hevea; species Hevea brasiliensis. Next base: position 22,518,956 of record NC_079507.1, read on the forward strand.
CAAAATTTGAAATTAGAAATGCATCTAGGGGACTTTAAATTGCAATTGGCAATTAATACTAGCAAATGTAAAACTCAAAATGTGGGATCTTGGTGTAATAAGAATTAATATATCCATTAAGTATAAAAGGTCAACATTTTGGTTGACTAGTAAGGTGAATAGTAATCAAAATGATTAGTAAATTAAGATGAAGACCTAGAACCAATTCTAAGCTTAAATGCTTAGAATTGTATGACAAATATGGATTATGCATCCTAGTCAAAATTGTTAAAAAGAAATTTAGGCCATAAATTTGAAATCCATGAAATATTCATGGATTACTTGAAACATGAAAAATAAGTCACCTAATTGATGTGAATAGATAGTTAGAGCACATATGCTCATCACAAATGGAATTCATAAAATATTAGAAACTCAACTTGAAATATAAAATTTGTAATTACATAAGTAGATTCTTGAATGTATAAATGAGAAAGGAAAAATGTTTTGAATACAATGGTACATGTGAACCATTGTTTAGAATTGTGATCAATATGAATAACATAATGAATGGATAAATAAACCGTATTAATGTATGAATGAGACATTAGTTCTCATTATTGTAAAGAGGAAAAGTATTTTGAGTACAATGGTATAAAAGGATAATTGATGTGAATTGTGATCATATAAATGATCAAATGAATGTATGAATTATGATTGAAATTTATAATGAAATAATGAAGTCATAAAGCACAATATATTAAAGAATTTTAAATTATCAAATGCCCTAGTATACCTAACAAGATTGGTTTGGATAGTTTGGCATGCCAATAGGGTATTGTTTTAGCGATCGCGAAGGCTTTATGCCTGTATTCATTGCTTTATGCACGTAATCATGGCTTTTATGCCCGTATTCATGGCTTTTATGCCCGATTATGTGATATCATGGCTTTTTAGCCATACTGACTGCATGCATGGTTGACGTTCTGCGTCCCATGGTATGACGGCCGAGGCACCGCGGTGTCCAGTGCCAACGACCCGTTATCGATCCGATCGTCTAGTATAGGTTACTTGGGCGATCAATTAAAGTATTATTCAATTCAGCTAAGTTAAGTTAAGATCGATACAATTAAATTAAGTATTGAATGAATAAGCAAAAGAGATTAGCAAAAGAAACATAACAAAAATATAAAATGCATAACATTAAATACTTGAAATAAAAAAAATATATAATAAATTATAAACCTGCTAGTAATACTGAAAAGTAATAAAATAAGAAATTACAAAGAGGAACAAAATATTATATAAGATCGTTGATACAAGAAATACCATACCAAAATAAAATGATTCTAAAGTATCTGAATTATCATTTATTTCTTTCTTTACTTGTATATATTATTTACGGTTATATTATTGCACCACTAAGCGAAATGCTTAGCGCGATGGAATTGCTTCCTCGTGCAGTCTGAAGGTAAAACCAGATGGTATCGATCGAGATTTTTGGAGTCCAGATCTGCGAAGTGTCGAAGAGTTCAAGATTGTCACCTCCTCATCAATGCATGTAGATAGGGCTCATTTTATACATGTTATGTATATTTTTAATTCCTAGAACATTTTAAATTATTTTTATATCTTTTACAAAATAAAATCATTTAATTAACCTATTAATTATTGAAGCTATTCAAAGTAAGTATTTTAGTATGTGAATTGAATTTGAGTTATAATGAGATTATACTTGTGAATATTGAGATATTGAAAATCTAATGATATTTCTGAGAAATGATCTGTATTGAGATACATTATGTTTGAAAATTTTGAGACTATTAAGTTTGAGAAATTGAGTATATATTGAAATTGTCTTTGGCAGTTGGAAGAATCATTAGTCAAATTACAGTGACACTTTGTCGGATTATCGTTAAAATTTTTTAAATTTCCAATTTAGTTAGATTTTGATAAAAGTAAAAATAGCCTAAATCTTCAATAAAGTTTTTGAATAAATAAATCAAGAATCGTAATGAAATCGAGATAAAATAGAGTGCTCGACACTGCGAATGGCATAACTTGCTCATTTGCTTGTAGTCGGGTAAGGAGTGTCACATTTATTGGTATCAGGCGCGGTTTAGGCGTTTCTGGACCTAGATAGATTGCATATCATGCATTGCATTCATAAGAGTCGAGGTGACACTATTGCAGATCTGTATTTCCTGTTTATTTTAGGTTAAGGTATGGAATAAGAGAGTGAAGAGACAATGAGATAGCGAATGAAGATGAGAAGGAGACTATATTTAAGATGAAAAAGGATGAGTACATAACTGTTTGAGGATAGGATTGAGACTAAGGAGAAAGTGAAGTAGCATAACACGGAAAGGTGAAGAAATAAAGAGGTAGTAGCTCCTTGGCTATTTACATTGGGTAAATTTCGAGGACGAAATTTAAATAAGAGGGGAAGAGTTGTAACACCCTCCCCGTAGCAACTCCGTACATTCTACTGTTCCGGTGACCGTTGTCGGTCCCGACAGCTAGAACGTCCGGTAAAATATTTAAACTAAAGTCAGGAACCATAATTAACTCAAATATTAATAAGAAAAATTTAGTAAAAATTTTAGAAATAAAATACAGTTAAGTCAAAAGAGCCGGTGCCCAAGCGATGGGTAACTAGAGGTAAGTTGCGGTTCTCGCAACGAGGAGCCCTAGACCCGGGGGAAAAATTATAAAATAATTTTTGGGACTCCAGAGAAGGATCATTGAGGTTCCCATGGCATTAGAATGCCAAGAAAATACCTAGAAAAATTTTTCAATCGGTACAGACAATTTTGACCCGTTAAGCCAAACGGAGGGCATTTTGGTCATTTCGCCTTTAGAGACGATTTTTGGCCGACTTGTCCAGTTGAGTAAATAATTATTATGATCTAAAATATGAATAAATATTACTAAAAATTAAATTGAAATTGAGTAGTGATGAAAAGAAAAGAAAAATCAAAATAAAGCAATTTGTGACATCACATGATGTCACTCACTTACTCCCAACCAATCACAAGTTAACAAGCTTTCTTAAATCACTTAAAAGAGACAAATGGACCTAAAAATTCTGCTCTTCTTCTTCTTCTTCTTCCTCCAATACGTGACCTCTTCCATAGCTAAGCATATTCAAGCTTTTCAAAGCTTGATTCACCCATTTCTACCCAACAAAATCATAACCTAGCTTCACAAAAAATTAACCTAGCAACTTGAGCAACCTCTAGGCAGCCAAAAGAGGAAGAAAGAAGGGAGTTTGGGTGGCTGGAAATTCTGCCCCACTCAAGGTTAGTGCACATATACACCTAAAGCTCTTTATTTCTATGTTAAAGACTTGAAATAAGTAAGGAATTGTAAGTAAAATGAATAAAAACTATGTATGTGTATGCCATAAATTTCGGCTGCCCTAAGGAAGGAACAATGATGGAGTGTTTTTGATGGTTTTAATGGACTTAGAATGAATTAGAGATTATGTTTAAGGTGTATATACACATATATAATGAATGGAAGTGCTTAAGTAGGTGTATGTGTGAATCATAAGGGAAAACTAGGGTTTTGAGAAGTGAAAATTTGACTTGGCTTAGGAAATTGTTAGAGAACATTTTAATGGTCAATTAGTGACCATTTTAGGTAAGTTGGCCATAAATTGGACTGAAATGTAGGATGGCAAAGTGAAGGAGCATGCTGCCTTGTGAGTGCAGCAGGGTGACTGAAATTTCAGTCCACTTGGACTGCCATAGCTTGGGCTGTGTTGGTCCAATTGGTGTTTGGCCAATTGGATATGAAACTAGGCTTATAATGGCACATTTTTGCTGAAGAAACCCTGCCCAAAAGACCAAAGCAAGAGGACCAAAAGTTGGCCCCAATCCGGATACCCTGCAAACAGCCCCTGCAGAATGACCAAATGAACAGTAACTGTTCATTTGGCCATAACTCACTATAGAAATGGTCAATTGATCTGAAAGTTTTACAGCAACAAGTTAAGACATAGAAACACAACTTTCATGAAGAAACCTACCCCAAATTATGACCAGAACCTAACCCAAATGGCAGTGATAATTACTGTTCAAACCTGCAACTCTGCAGATTTTCATTTGAGCAGTAATGTTTGGATGGCTATAACTCTCTCTAGAAAACTCGGATTTAGGCGATTCTTGAACCGATGGAAACCTAAGGTATGGTAGAACATTTCATATGAAGAAAGTTAGACCAAATTATGAACTTAACTTGTTCAAATTACTGACCAAAGTTGGACCAAAAATCTGCGGACCAAAATCTCGGCATGAGCGATTGCACGTGAACAGTAAACTTATTTTGGCCATAACTTGAGTTACAAAACTCCAAATGGAGTGATTCAAAAAAGGAAATTCAACTAGACAAAATAAGGAACAACTTTCATGTTTACCATTTCCTCAAATTCCTACTGTAATAGTGCCCAATGGAATAGTAAAATTGAGTTAGCAAAATTGAAAATTTTGCTTCTCTTGGTTTAAGCTTAGAAATGGTATTAATGCTTAATGCCAACAAGTTTTAAATGAAAAATGTGGTATGTTTGAAGTGCCAAAGTCAATGTACATATTTTCTATGCAAAAGTCAACATTTTTGTTGACCAATGAGGTGAATAATGTCACCAAAACCAAAAATTGGCAATTTTGCCAAAATGACCTAAGCTTTGAGAAAGTGACCAAAACCAACAAGTTTTGAATACAAAATGTGGTATGTTGGGAGTATTAAAACCAATGTACCTATTGTTTATGCAAAAGTCAATATTTTAGTTGACTAATGAAATGAATAGTGACACCAAAACTTGAAATTCAAAATTTGAAATTAGAAATGCATCTAGGGGACTTTAAATTGCAATTGGCAATTAATACTAGCAAATGTAAAACTCAAAATGTGGGATCTTGGTGTAATAAGAATTAATATATCCATTAAGTATAAAAAGGTCAACATTTTGGTTGACTAGTAAGGTGAATAGTAATCAAAATGATTAGTAAATTAAGATGAAGACCTAGAACCAATTCTAAGCTTAAATGCTTAGAATTGTATGACAAATATGGATTATGCATCCTAGTCAAAATTGTTAAAAAGAAATTTAGGCCATAAATTTGAAATCCATGAAATATTCATGGATTACTTGAAACATGAAAAATAAGTCACCTAATTGATGTGAATAGAAAGTTAGAGCACATATGCTCATCACAAATGGAATTCATAAAATATTAGAAACTCAACTTGAAATATAAAATTTGTAATTACATAAGTAGATTCTTGAATGTATAAATGAGAAAGGAAAAATGTTTTGAATACAATGGTACATGTGAACCATTGTTTAGAATTGTGATCAATATGAATAACATAATGAATGGATAAATAAACCGTATTAATGTATGAATGAGACATTAGTTCTCATTATTGTAAAGAGGAAAAGTATTTTGAGTACAATGGTATAAAAGGATAATTGATGTGAATTGTGATCATATAAATGATCAAATGAATGTATGAATTATGATTGAAATTTATAATGAAATAATGAAGTCATAAAGCACAATATATTAAAGAATTTTAAATTATCAAATGCCCTAGTATACCTAACAAGATTGGTTTGGATAGTTTGGCATGCTAATAGGGTATTGTTTTAGCAGTACTGCGAAAGGCTTTATGCCTGTATTCATGGCTTTATGCCCGTATTCATGGATTTTATGCCCGTATTCATGGCTTTTATGCCCGATTATGTGATATCATGGCTTTTTAGCCATACTGACTGCATACATAGTTGACGTTCTGCGTCCCATGGTATGACAGCCCGAGGCACCGCGGTGTCCAGTGCCAACGACCCGTTATCCAGTCCAGTCGTCTAGTATAGGTTACTTGGGCAGTCAATTAAAGTATTATTCAATTCAGGCAGCTAAGTTAAGTTAAGATCCAGTACAATTAAATTAAGTATTGAATGAATAAGCAAAAGAGATTAGCAAAAGAAACATAACAAAAATATAAATTGCGAGAAATGCAGGACTTGAAATACAATACAGATAGAATAAATTATATACTTGCTAGTATTACTGAAAAGTTATAAACTAAGCACTTCCAAAGAGGAACAAACTAGTATATAAGATCGTTGATACTAGAAATACCATACCAAATTAAATTGATTCTTGAGTATCTGAATTATCATTTATTTCTTTCTTTACTTGTATATATTATTTCGGTTATATTATTGCACCACTAGCGAGAAATGCTTAGCGCGATGGAATTGCTTCCTCGCGCAGTACGAAGGTAAAACCGATGGACTGTCGATGAGATTTTTGGAGTCAGTTGCGAAGTGTCGAAGAGTTCAAGATTGTCACCTCCTCAGTAATGCCTGTAGATAGGGCTCATTTTATACATGTTATGTATATTGTTCATTCCTAGCACATTGTAAATTATTTGTATATCTTGTACAAAATAAACTCATGTAATTAACCTATGAATTATGGAAGCTATTCAAAGTAAGTATTTTAGTATGTGAATTGAATTTGAGTTATAATGAGATTATACTTGTGAATATTGAGATATTGAAAATCTAATGAGATTTACGAGAAATCTGGATCTTGTATTGAGATACATTATGTTTGAAAATTTTGAGACTATTAAGTTTGAGAAATTGAGTATATATTGAAATTGTCTTTGGCAGTTCGGAAGAATCATTAGTCCAAATTACAGCCAACACTTTTTCGGATTATCGTTAAAATTTTTGAAATTTCCAATTTAGTTAGATTTTGATAAAAGTAAAAATAGCCTAAATCTTCAATAAAGTTTTTGAATAAATAAATCAAGAACTGTAATGAAATCAGATAAAATAGAGTGCTCCAGCACACTGAATGGCATAACTTGCTCGGCTACACTGTAGTCGGGTAAGGGGTGTCACAATGTATTTGACAACCATACCTTTATAGTCATCAACATACCTGTGTCATTACCCATCAACAGTATGTCATCCACATATAAGACAAGGAAAGTGATAGCACTGTCACTAACCTTCTTATATACACATGGCTCATCCTCATTTTTGATAAAACCAAAAGATTTAATGGCTTCATCAAAACGGATGTTCCAACTCCTCGAAGCTTGTTTCAACCCATAAATGGATCGCTTTAGCTTGCATACCTTGGAACCATCTTGGGATTCAAAACCCGTAGGTTGTTCCATGAAAATGTTTTCTTCAATGTATACATTGAGAAAATCTGTTTTGACATCCATCTGCCAAATCTCATAATCATAGTATGCAGCTATTGCTAATAAAATCCTAATTGATTTAAGCATGGCAACAGGCGAGAAAGTCTCCTCATAGTCGATTCCTTGCCTTTGGTAAAACCCTTTCGCTACTAGCCTTGCCTTATAGGTCTCTAACTTTCCATCAGAACCAATTTTCTTCTTGAAAACCCATTTGTTCCCTATAGGTACAATACCTTCAGGTGGCTCAACAAGATCCCAAACTTGATTCTTATACATGGAATCAATCTCGGATTTCATAACATCAATCCATTTTGAAGAGTCTATATCTGATATAGCTTCTTCATAGGTAAGTGGATCATCTCCATGATCTACTTCTTCATGAGTAGACAACTCTTGTTCTTCTTCATGAAGAAAACCATATCTCACTGGTGGGTGAGATACCCTGATTGTTCTACGAGGAACAGCTATAGATGTTTCATCAACGGGTATTGGTTGACTAGATGGATCTATATCCATCTGATCTGTTGGTTGGTCAGAATTCTCCAATTCTAACTCTATTTTGCCTTCCTTTGCCTCCTTCTTGAACAAACTGTTGTTCAATAAATGTGGCATCTCTACTTATCACAACCTTTTGTGAAGTAGGCAAATAAAAATAATATCCAAAACTATCTTTTGGATATCCAACAAATCGACTTTTTTCTGATCTGGTCTCCAATTTATCAGTGTTCAGCTTTTTGATATAAGCTAGACAACCCCAAATCTTAACATGCTTAAGACTTGGTTTTCTTCCATGCCATATCTCATAAGGTGTGGAAGAAACTGATTTTGATGGAATCCTATTCAGAATATACAAAGCTGATTCTAATGCAAATCCCCAAAAGAAGATTGGCATATCAGTATAGCTTATCATACTACGTATCATATCCAATAGGGTACAATTTCTCCTTTCAGATACACCATTCAGCTGTGGCGTTCCTGGAGGAGTCAGCTGAGAAACAATGCCATGCTCTCTCAAGTATTCATCAAATTCAGTACTCAAATATTCACCTCCACGATCTGATCGAAGAGCTTTAATATTCTTTCCTATTTGATTTTCTACTTCTGATTTAAATTCTTTGAACTTTTCAAAAGATTCATGTTTGTATTTCATCAAATACAAATACCCAAATCTTGATTTATCATCAGTAAAGGTAATAAAATAATGAAAGCCCCCTCTAGCCATTTCTTTAAATGGACCACATACATCACTATGTATTAGCTCCAAAATATTTTCAGCTCTTAGCCCTTGTCCAACAAAGGGTGATCTAGTCATTTTGCCCTGAAGGCAAGATTCACAAGTTGGAGTAGGCTCAGAGCCCAATGAGGATAGAATCCCCATTTTCTCCAATTTTGCAATCCTATCTTCTGCAACATGACATAACATTAAGTGCCAAATATATTTTGAACTTGAGTTGGTTTTCACCAAGGCATTGCATTCATTTAGATTGCTATACTCTGGGTAGTGGAAACACTTTCCTGCTGGTAGTAGAAACACTTTCCTTTACCTTTGTCAACTTTGATCTTTGTTTTTCTGTTTAGCTATTTTCTTAGAAGGACCAGAAATCTAAGGTTTCTTTTTCGTATTACCCTTCTTCTTATTGGACTTTCCAGCTAAAGAAGATGCAATCAAAGTTACCTCATTTCCTTTATTGCCTGGTATATTCTTTTTGGGCAATAACTAGCATGTTGAGTAAACCAGCTAAGGTGCATTGCTGTTAAGTCATATGGAAATTTGCCACAAATTTCCCAAAAGACTCAGGAAGGGACTGAAGGATCAAATCCATCTGTAGTTGGAAATCCATGTTGAAGTCAAGATGTTCCAACTGCTCAATCAGCCGAATCATCTTGTGGACATGATCCCCAACATTTTGTCCCTCAGACATCCTCATGCGAAATAGCTGTCTAGATATCTCATACCTAGCATTCCTGCTATGCTCACCATACAACTCTTGTAGGTGAAGGAGGATCTCACTTGCACTCTGCATGTTTTCATGCTGCTTTTGTAACTCATTACTCATGGAAGCAAGCATGTAACACTTAGCTCTCATATCATGCTCCTTCCACTTGTCCAAAGTTTCATGTTCCTATTGAGTGGCCTTTGGAGGTAAGGGACCAGGAACATTTGAATCTAGAACATATCCTATATGTTCAAGGTTCAGAACAAGTTTCAAATTTCTTAGCCAATCAGAGAGATTAGGTCCTGTCAACCTATTGCGATCAAGTATGCTTGCAAGGATATTGGATGGTGGTGGTTGTTCTGTGCTCATTATTATCAGAAAATTAATTGCAGAAATAACCAGATTAATTAGTAAATGTATCATGTAATTAACCAAATATGATTATGGTCTTTTAATCAAATTGGTCCTCCCACTAACTTAGCGAATCCTACACTTCCAAAGTAGAAAACGGAAATCCTAGTTGGATGGATTTCTAGTGGGTGATTGAATTCTTATAATTCTATTGATCATCCTCAGGTACATCCGTTATTGGAATTACTATAAGTGAGCAACTCCTTGCCCATCACATCTCATGTGAGGTTCAATCCTTTACCTAGCCCCTAATGCTCAAAATCTCAGGTACATCCATTATTGACTTATCTTGCATTAGTTAAGTTGATCCCATTGAGCCAGTAATTATGTAAATAATTTTAATATCCTCAGGTACATCCAATATTGGCCACCAAACCATTTACATATTTACAACATCTCATGCTTAACAATTATTCTTAAGAAAATCTCTTAAATTAATTGCATCTCATGCAACTATTTAAAATTTCTTAAAATAATTGCCCTAATGGAGGGCCTATGTTATAATTACTTTAATTATAGCATTTCCAACTTAATCATTTTTTTGGAAGATTTTATGGTCATTCTAATTACTATTAAGGTCTCACTTTGCACATTATCCATTTAGCATGCATATATCATATAATTGCATACATTCCCATACATCTCATGCATTCATGGATAAGCAGTAAATATGGTATGATCATGGACTTTCTAAGGGATTCAATTCTGAGCCACCAAGAATTGAATCAGGGCATTCCTAGGTGCATTTCATTCATTCATTTTACAAGAGTTGCTGAAGGAGTACATAATCAACACTTGATCTTGAATTCCTCCCACTGGTCCCACCAATGCTCTTGACCTCCTTGAACTTCTTGCAATCCAATATTACATAGTAATCCTTGGCATACCAAGGCGAATTTACAAGAACTTAAATAAATGAAATTACAACCCAAAAATTATTACAAACTTAATAATACATACCCAAAATAAATTAAAATAAATTAATTAATTTACAATCCCAAAGAAACATAAAAGAAATAAATCCAATCACATTGGTCTTTTATAGTCCATGATCATCCATCATGCATATCACTATTTAACAATTAAATAAAACATACATACTTGAATTAAATTGAATATCTCATATTCAACTTAAAAATCCAGATTTGAATATGATTCAAATAAATTTAAAAATTCAGATTTGAATCTCATTCAAACAAATTTAAAAATTCATATTTGAATAACATTCAAACAACTTCAAAAATTCAGATTTGAATCACATTCAAACATTTTTTAAAAAATCAGATTTGAATCACATTCAAACATTTTTTAAAAAATCAGATCTGAATTTTATTCAATCAATTTTAAAAAATCAGATTTAAATATGATTCAAACAACTTTAAAAATTCAGATTTGAATCATATTCAAACAACTTTTAAAATTCAGATTAGAATCACATTCGAACAATTTTTAAAATTCTGATTTGAATCATAATTTAATTGTGTGATTAAAAATCCTAATTAAACATTTTAATTAGTCATATGATGAACCTTTCATCATGCAACAATTGCAGAATTTAATAACAACCATGCGCACCTTGATCTTCCAAAGCCATGCGCACCATGTTGGAGTTCATCAAGCATGCCGCCACACCTCTTGATCCAACCAGCAATGGATCAATCATCTCATGATCAAATCACACAATTAAATCATATAATAAACAATCTAAATGGCAAATATAGTGGCTCTGATACCAATTGAAGGCAGGCGTGAAAAACACAAGTTTATACCATTGAATTCAAAAATTTTCACCTAGGATCACATGCATCATGCAAGATTTATTTTTATCTATTTGATTTCAATGATAAACAACATATTAAAACTCTTTTAATATATTTTTGGATCTGTATTTGCCATTTAAGATTTTAAAATTAATCAGATTAATTTTAGGACCCTAGATTAAATCAAGAATGATTACACTAACCTCTTGATGCACTGCAGCGTGTCTGCGCCATTGAGATTCGTCTTCAGGACACCAGATGTTGTCCCTCTAGCTTGTCCACACCAAGAACACCTATGGCAGCCCTTGAACAGCTTCTAAAGCCTTTTCTATTAATTAGAAATTCAAGTTCTGCCTTTTAAGAGATTAGAGATGTAAACAGGACACTAGAAACAATTTCTAGTGTTCTTAATTCAAGAGATTGATGGCTAATCTCTTTGAATTGATGAGAGATGAAGAAGAATAGAGAGAGGGTTGCAAATTGGCGTGACAAAGGAGTGTGGCTGCTGGTTGTATTTTATTTTCTCATAACAACACTTAAATAGCTAGGTTAACACATTAAACCCTTGCCACATGTCACCCTTTGATTAACTCTAGGTTTAAGTGACCCAATCACATTGTGCCAAGTGTCAAACCTATATTTAATCTTGATTTTAATCATCTTACATGATTAAAAAACATTTGGCAAGCTTATGTGTTATGCCATGTGTCACCATCTCATGGTGCTACGTGTCATACTGCAAAATGACCAAAATGCCCCTGTGTCTTAATTTTGAGTTCTCAGCCCAAAATAATTATTTTTCTTCTTCTAATTAATTTATATCAAATATAAATTAATTAATTAATCTCTATTAATTAATTTCTCATTAATTAAATTCATATTTAAACACTTTAAATATAAATTTAACTTATATTATACATCCAATAATCTAGATTTGGTTTCAAGTCATGCTAGGGACTTTGCAATCTAATTGCAAACCAAACCTATTTAATTAATCAATTAAACTCTTTAATTAATTAATTAAATCATATTTAATTAGGTGATAACTTGTGTATGTGTGTGACTTACTAGGCTCATCACTAATTGGCAATGAGACATGATATCAACTCTTAATATCATCAGAACTCTTTCTTACCATAAATGATTTCTCTAAATCATTTTATGAACCTCATAGACCATGGTTAACACCTAGCATAGCATGCCATGGCCACCCAATTAGTAATAAGGTTTACCTTAAATGAACCTATAATCATATGTTACCATGCACTAGAATCTCTCTATTACAAAATCCCAACTCAAGTGAGTCATGGTTTATGTCAAACTCCATTTGCTATGAATAATATGTACTCTTTTAATACAAGTTCTATATTAAAATATTTATCTCATAAGAAAATCTTATCTGAATAAATCTATCTGTCCTGGCCAGGAACTTGAAACATCAAGAACAATTAAATGAACATAGGATTTTATCTCTATTTACTTAGAGGAACAGATTCCATCTTGATCAACACCTACCTCCATATATAACTAGTAGGAGCCAACAGATGCCCATATACCCATACAAAGTACAAGTATGAAAGCGATATCATACTCAAACTTCCTATTTACAAGATATCTGTGCTATCTCAGGTCTAAAGATTATATGCACTGATATGATTTATGACAAAACATTGACAAGAGTAAACTCCATGTGCTTGTCATAAGTGTCACTGGTTCGGCCTACTTATCATTTATAAGTGCCTATCATGTTTGTTATATAGCATGAGACTCACCATTCCATCTTATTTATATCTCATATAAATAACTTGGGAACAAACATGAATACAATCTTTCTGGATAAGTCATGTCCTTATTATGAAGTATCCTCGATTGTGAACCTATTTATGATACTTCGTGCTAGAAATATTGTCACTCATATTCTTAACAACTTAAGAATAATATTTCTAACAAAATATCAATGGACCTTTTCTATTACACATAAATATATTATGTAAACGGAAAAGTGGAAATGCCTTTTATTAATAAAAATATGTACAAGATACATACTAAATGATATGCTCTAGGGCATACTACTAACACTTTGAGCTAAATATCTACCTCTGCGAAATCTCTGAGTACTAGATCTCCCAAAATTCTTCCTCTTTCCTAAATCACTGCTTGTACTCTAAATAGTCATCTTCACACTCTTTTTCTTTCTCTCCCACTCCCTTCTCCACTGTCTCCTCAAGTTCTACTCTTTCTAGCTTGAGAGCCTATGAAACCAAATATGAGAAATTCACGTACCGGAAGCCCACTACTTGCTTCCTAATGCTCGGTCTCAAACCTACCTCAAACCTCTTACACCTGTCTCTACTGGTATTAAGTAGGCCTCCTGCATAATGACTTAATCGGGAGAACTCTCTTTCATACTCTACTACTGTCTTGTCCTCCTGTCTCAAACTCAGAAATTCCTAGAGCTTCATATCAATATAAGTGTCAGGAATATACTTTTGTTTGAACTTGTAACATCCTCCCTGTAGCAACTCAGTACATTCTACTGTTTCAGTGACCAATGTCGGTCCGGATAGCTAGAACATCCGGAAAAATATTTAAACTAAAGTGAGGAACCATAATTAACTCAAATATTAACAAGAAAAATGTAGAAAAAATTTTAGAAATAAAATACAATCAAGTTAAATGTGTCGGTGCCCTAGCATCGGTAACCCAGTGAGAAGTTGCGGTTCTCGCAACTAGGAGCCCTAGACCAGGGAAAAAATTCATAAAATAATTTTTGGGACTCCAGAGAAGAGTCATTGAGGTTTCTATGACATTAGAATGCCAAGAAAATGTTTAGAAAAAATTTTCAATCGTTACAGACAATTTTAGTCTGTTAAGCCAAACGGAGGGCATTTTGGTCATTTCGCCTTCAGAGGTGATTTTTGACTGACTTGTCCAGTTAAGTAAATAATTATTATGAAATGAAATGTGAATAAATATTACTAAAAATTAAATTGAAAATAAGTAGAGAAGAAAGGAAAGGAAAATGAGATAAAATGTCAATTATGACATCACCATGATGTCATTAAAAGTGCTCCCACCAATCACATTTGAACAAGCTATTAAAAACTAATTAAAAAGAGGTAAAATAAGGTAAAAATTAACAAAAGCAATCTGTTTCTTCTTCCCAAACCATTTCAACCGTTTCCCTCTCCTCCATACCCATTCCACCATGAAAGCTCACCAAAGCTCCCAATCTCACCTCATCTCAACTTGAAACCACCACTTAGCTTCACAAAAAATTAACCTAACAACTTGAACATCCTCTGGGCAGCCAAAAGAGGAAGAAAAAAAGAAGTTTGGGTAGCTTAAAATTCTGCTCCATTCAAGGATAGTGTCCAATCTTTGTTCCTTTTGCTTTAATTCATGTCTAAGTGCATGAATTGTGTAGGAAATGTAAGAAAATAAAATAAACAAGTGTGTGTGCACCCTACAATTTTAGCAGCTCGGGTTAGCTAGGGTTTGATGATTTTTATTGTTAGAAAAATGGTTATGAGCAGCCTTTGGTAGTGGATGAGGGATTGAACATAATTGAATACATGAAATGCAAGAATTGTGCATGTGTGAAATGAAAAAAAAATTGGACACTTGAACAATTCTAGGGTTTTCTCATATGATGGTTCATTAACCTTGTAATGGTCAATTAGTGACCATTTGAATGTGTATGATGAGGAAATGAAGTGAGTTGAGGCTTGGCATTTGTGTATGGTTGAGCTGCTTTGGTTGACCTGTAGGACTGAGCATGAGTCCAGCAGGTTTAGGCAGTTATAAATGGAATTGTAGAGGTTCAATAGGTGCAAGGCTAATTGTAAATGAAACTAGACACATAATGGCACAACTTTGGTATAGAAACCTTGCCCAGAAAACCAAACCAAGTTGACCTAAAAATTGCCCTAATCCGGGTGACCTGCATTTTGCCTGGGCAAAATGACCAAATAAATAGTATTTATTCATTTGGTCATAACTCAGTGTAGAAAGGTCCAACTAACCTGAAATTTTACCTACAGAAAGCTAAGACATAGACCTACAACTTTCATGAGGAACACAAATCCAAATTCTGATCATAACCTAGTCAAATTGCCAACCAAACTTAGGTTACCAAATCTGGTAGAACCAGTTTTGCCCAGAATTTTGGATTCTGTCCAATTCGGCCAGTTATGGTGTTTAGACTATAACTTGAGCTACAAAACTCCAAATGGAGTAATTCAAAAAAGGAAATGTAACTAGACAAAATAAGGAACAACTTTCATGAAGATAATTTTGCCAAATTCCTATTGTATAAATGACCAATGGAATAGTAAACATAATGCTTGAAATCTAAAAATTTTGAATAACTAATACTAAGCTTAGAAATGGTATTGGCAACCAATACCAACAATTTTAGAATGCAAAATGTGGTATGTTGGGAGTATTAGAACCAATGTACCTATTGTCTATGCAAAAGTCAACATTTTAGTTAACTAATGAAATGAATAGTAACACCTAAACTTAAATTTCAAGAATTGTAAAGTTTAAAAGTGTAACATGCCCTAGTACACCTAGCAAGATTGGTTTGGATAGGTTGGCATGCCAATAGGGTTCAGTTAGCAGTACTGCACATGGCATTATGCCATTCTGTGATTTTATGGCTTTTAGCCATTCTGACATTGTGTTGATACTTGGCCTTGTGCCTAATGTTATTACAGCTTATTAGTTGTTCTGTTGCACACCGGGAGATGCATATGTGACTGATAGTGTGACAGCCTGAGGTACTAGATACCCAATACCAGTTTACCCATTTATCCAGTCCAGTCATCTAGTATGGGTTACTTGGGCAACCAAAAATGGAAGTGGATAAATTTAATGAAATTGTGAATATAACAAATACAAAATAAATAAAATTACCAATAATGATCGAAAAATTGCCTGCATAAGACATCAGAACATGCACTGCATATTTATTTTATGTTGTTTCTTTTTATTTTATTATTGGCACCACTAAGCATTATTGCTTAGCGCATTGCTTTTTGCCACGCATAGGTTCTGGAGAGAGCGACCGAGAGCCCAGTAGACCACAGACTGGGTGAGACCTTCTGCAACTCTGCATAGTGTTCGTGTCACCTCACTGTCTTCAGTGCATTGGTAGGACACTAGGTTTTATTTTGGTATTTTGTAATTAACTTTTATTTTCTCATGTGTAATTAAGACTTATGTAATGTATTTTAGTATTGATGTAAAAAGTGGAAATTATGTTTATGAATGAAAAAGTGAATATTTATTAATGACTTTTACATGAATATCATATGAAATGAATGTTTGAGAAATGGAAATGTTGTTGAAAAATATTGAGATTTTGTTGATGAAATGAAGTTTGGGAATGACTGAAAACATATTGGAAGTGTTTTTCACAGGTTTCGAAAAACTGTTTTCTCCATTTTTAGCCAGTACTCTGCTGGATTTTCTATAAAATTTGCGAAACCTCAAAAAAAAAAAATCTATGATTTCAATAAATGACTGAAATGAATTACATTTCACAAATTGTACTTCATAACTATAAAAAAAATAATAAATTAGGAAGAATAAAAATGATTGAATTAAAATAGGGTGTTTCGATACATTGTGTGACATATCTTGCTCGGCTACACAGTAGACGGGTAAGGGGTGTCACAGAACTCCCTAAGAAAATCACCCCATGTCAAAACAAGAGGCTCCATTAGACTATTTGGGACAGTTTTTCACCACTCATAAGCATCCCCTTGAAGCAATGAAACTACATACTCAAATCTCAAGGCATCTGTATATTGCAGCTTCTTAAATACTCTATCCATTCTTTCTAACCACTGTTCTGACTCCAGTGGGTCTACAGTACCCTTAAATTCAGGAGCCCCATATTTTATTAGCTTCTCATATTGCCTCTGTGGGGGTTGTGCCTATACATTACCAGCTATTTGTTGGAAAAATGTGGCCATCTGTTGGGCAAATTGAGCAAGAAACTGCACTGGAGGGGCTTGTGCAACTAGCCCTTCTGCACCCTGAGGGGTTGGGGCCTCTTCTCGAAGTTCAGCTGCTACTAATTATTTTGCAAAGTTATCCCCTTCTTCCATACTACCACACAAAGATCCCTACCTCCTGGAGAACCAACACAAGAAAATCTACCCGTGAGTTCATTTCCATGATGTAAATGTACTATATATATATCAGTCTATAACATTTGAGTAGTTATACTTATCAAGAAAATATTTTTAGTATATAACTCAAATCTTGTTCTGATACCACCAAAACATGTCTCACCTTACCCTTTCATAAGATATGACATGCTTCCGTTATATGCCTAATGAATTACCCAAACATCCTCTACCAATAATCCATTAAACATATTACAAGGGATTTAACGATTTCAAATTCATTTTTAAATTAAACTTATTGATAAAAGGTTTAATAGTTATTATAAGATTTAAGAAAAATACCATGAAATTAATAAAAAATAAATTTAGTATTTTTAAAACAAAAAAAAATCGATGTGGTGATGACTAAAAATTGGTCAACCTAAAAATTTTAAACCTATTAACCAAAACTTGTAGCAATATATGTATATCACAAATTCATCAAATCAATATTTCATCAAATGTTTTTCTTCATTCACAACCAAAAGAAATACATTCTTACAAATTTACGTTCATTTGATATCAATAAAATAATATTACATCACTTTTATTTAACTGCTCAAATATTTCTTACATTCATATAGTCATTATATACATCTGAAATAAAATTCAAAAGGCTAACTTAGAAGTATACTCTGCTTGCCAAAAAGAATTCAGCTTCTATTACTTTCACTCCGCAGTCTTTTCCTTTTCTCTATCTGCGACAACATAAAAATAGCTATCGCTGAATATAAGGACTCAGTGGTGCACAACCATCAATTATAAAACCAATATAAAACATAAGAGGTTAAATCATAACAAAGTGTTTAATATGTCAAATTTTCCATAAAATATGAAAATAATAATATTCACAATCATCAACAAATTATTTATTTTCAACAACACATTTATCATAACATTTAAAAATAACTAGTATTGCCAACATCTCATAGTTTAAGCAATGAGACAAAATTTTTTATCAATGTCGTGTTGTACACCATGACAAAGCTATCTCAACCTCATCTAGTCGAAACTAATAAGGGAAGCAAAGCTAGCTAGCAAATATGAGTGCACCCATCCGATCTCAACCTCAAATGGTAAGCCAGAGAGGGAGGATAATATAACCAATCTCAACCCCTCAAGTAGAGGAGGAACATATCCAATCTCATCCTCATAAAGTGAGGAAAGCAATCAAAGTCTGCCATGTCAACTGTAGTTTTAAAACAATTTTAAAAAAATTTTCATTCAAATAAATGAACATTTCAAATCATTACAAATCATCATACATGGTTAGCAACACATCAATTTCACAAACACTTCTAAATCACATACATCTGGCCACCCCCATGCTACAATATCATAAATGGCCAAATGTGTAATGCCTCACTTTAGACAATTCCATACATTCTACTGTTTCGACAACTAATGTCTGTTCGGATAGCCAGGATGTCTGGAATCACACTTAAACTAGAATGAAGAGCCATAAATTAACTAAATAAAGATTAAGAAAAGTTGAAGGAAAATAAAAGAACTGGAGTGTAATTCGGTTAAATGAGCATAAGCCCCAGTGATGGGTGACCTTACTAGGAAATGACAGTGAATCCAGAACTACCCTAAATTCATGCAAAACCCAATGAGACCCTTAAAGAAGACTTAATTAAAGGAATTTCTATGAATTAATAAGTAAAAAAAAAATGAAAAGAAATAAGCACAAAGCAAAGGAAGATAAGGAGTTATCAGGTATTATGGAAAAGACAGACATAAACCCAATAAGGGTAAAATTTGGTCAATTAAATTTAAAGGTCCAATATTGATAAAAAATGAGAGTTATTAAATTAACGAAGCTAAATTAATTTAATTAATTGAGATTATAAAAATTAAATATAATTATTGAAAAGTGAAATTATAATGATTATAAACTTCAAACTATTTATAAAAGTGCCATTCCCTATAATTACAAAATTGCCATTGAGTATTAAATTAATATATAAATAAATTATTGAGCTGAAATTTTTAGAATTTCCTTATCCTCATTCCTGTCCATTGCTCTCTCTCTTCTCTTTCTCAATTTCTTCCATTGATACACCTACCCAAAGCTTTGAAACCCTAAGTTCAACCAAAATTTCCTTAGAAAATCAGTAGCTAACCCATAACTAAAGTCTAAATTGAAGAGAGCACCTAAGAAACCACAAGAATTTTGAAGTTAGAGCAAGAGGAAATTTCGACCAAGAGGGTTCCATAAGGGGGGAGTGAAGTTGGTTGGATTGAAGGGTGATTTGGAGCTAATCCAACGTGTTAAACAAGGTTAGTGCTAGAAATTCTCTTGGAATTTGGAGTTTATGCAAGTTGATTTAGGGTTTATTGAAATTGGGGATTTTAATTATTATGATCTAATTGATGTAATTATGCCTAAATTTAGTCAATTTGGCACACAATTGTTGATATGTATTGATGAGATAACCAAACAATTGAATGGAAGCAATGTTGTGTAATGAGACTTGGGTTGTGAATCTGGACAGCCTGAGTCTAGTAGGTTTGGAGACTTATACGTTGAGTTATATAGCTCCAATTGGTGTGATACCAATTGGAGATGAAACTTAAGATAAAATGTCAAATGAATAGGACTTAGTAAATTAGTCATAACTTACTTTAGAAAACTCTAATTTAGGTGATTCTTGAACATATGGAATTTTAAAACATAGGAGAAGAATTCATATGAAGAACATAAAGCCAAATTATGACCCTAACTCAAGTAAATTGCTAGAAAAAATTAGTCTAGAAAACCTATCCTGGTTCTGGACTGAACTTGAAATCCTAAACATTTAGGCATCCGACTAGTTTTGGCAAAATTGCCATAACTCAAGCCACAAAACTGCAAATGTAGTAATTCTAAAGCCAAAATTCTCCTAAAACATAGGACTATAACTTTTCTCTTTGCACCAGAACCCAGTCCTTAGAGCAAAGTAGGGGAATTGTTAGGATAAATCAGAAATGCCAAATTTGAAATTACTACACCTGAAGCATTTTGTCTTATGACCTTCGAATGGTTATCAGGCTATAACTTTCTCTACAAAACTCTAATTGAAGAGATTCAAAAAGATTTGGAAACCTAAAACAAAGGTCTAAAACTTTTTTTTAGGGACTGGACCAAATTCTGAGCTTAAGGTGCTTGGATCTTTGTTGGAAAAATTTAGTGAAACTCTAAAAAACTTGGAAAGTGCAGGGTTCAGTACCCTAGAATATTACTTGGTAATTTGACCATAACTAAAGCTCCAAAACTTCAAATTAAATGATTCAAAAAGGGAATTAAAGTTAAACCATAGGGGAACAACTTTCATGAAGAAAGTGAGGCCAATCTGATTCCACATCTTAGCCAAATTGCTAGGGAAAGTTAAAGCATCAATTATGGAATTAATTAAACTTTCACAAAATGACTTGAAATATGATATGTACTTAACATAAATGGTTTGATGAACACATATATCATATGAATATGTAATTGGGACTCATGTTCCCATCATGAATGGAATGAAAATGCTATGAGAATGAAAAACACATGAAATGAAATAATGAGTATAATGATATTAAATTGCCCATGTATGCCTAGACATCAGTGTATGGGTTGGATCGATTGGCATGCCAATTAGGGACCACAGATGCAGTATTGCCCATGGCTTTTGACCCTACTTCATCAATGATCATTGATAGACAATGTATGTTTGATATGATTGTTCTTCTGGCTTATGTCTGACATGTTGGCAACTATGCCTAATAGTTTTACTGGCTTTTATGCTTGCCCGCTGGCTTTATGCCTGACAGATGTATACTTGATAGGCATATAAGGTGTCTAACTAATATACTCTCGTGTATCCAATCTTAACAGTCTGTTATAGGTTACTTCGGCATTGGAAAGAATTAAGAAGATTGGATGATAAACAAATAAATGGAAAAGATAAACAAAAATGTGCAATGACTCATAATTAATGAAACTGCATTTCTTTTATGACACTACACACATGAAACATTTACTTTTATTTATTTAGTTTATTTTCATTTTATTATTGCACCACTAAGCAATATGCTTAGTGCGATGGATTTTCCTCACATAGGTACTGGAGATAAAGCCCAGTAGACATTGGACTACAGATCTACACTAGAGTCAGTGTCACCTCAGCAGAGTATTTTGGTAGGGTTCACTGAGTTACCATATTTTGTCATTGTACATTATAACCACATATTAAGTTTGTAATTTGAATTCAAAATTTGTATAATAATTTTGTACACTATGTAAATTAATAAATTTTGTAAATTCCATGTATGAAATGAGTTTGCAATTTGATATGGATCAATATGAAGATATGAGTAAAAATGATGATGGAAATTGAGATTGATATTGAATTTTTTTTAAACAGGTTATTAATTTTAATAGGTCTAATGTTAATAAAATAGGAGAAACTCTAGCAGTTTCTCCATTTAAATATTATAATTTAATTAATAATGGGTTTGAAACTAATAATGAATAAAGTAAGATAATAGAAGGTGCTCCAGCACAATATGTGGTATTCCTTGCTCAGCTACATTGTAGATCGGGTAAGGGTCGTTACAAAATGTCCACCTTTTCATAAAAATAATAAATTCTCAAAGATAAAGGAAATTCTTATTTAAGCTTGAAGAAAATCTATTCTTTTCACTTGCAAATTTAAAACACAAGAAAATTTGAGTTATGCATGAACCTTATCTTAGTCTCCTTTCTTTGACCTGCTTCTCTTTTTTCTTCAAACTTCACTTTTCCATTGAAACACACAATTTCAAAGCTTCAATACTTATTCTAAATTCCACCAATAACTAACCAAATAAATTCTTAGTGAATTCATAAAATAACTACACATTCTAACTATTTCAAATTACAGGGTAGAATTGGAATATGTCCTTAGAACTCAATTTAAGCCTAGTTCCAGTCATAATTTGTCAAATTGATCTTCATGAAAGTTGTTCCTTTATGTTTTAGCTTTAATAATCATTTTGAATCACTTAATTTGGAGGTTTAGATCACTAGTTATAGCCAAAATACCAAGTACTATTCCTGAGTGCCTTATCCTGAGATTTTCAAGTTTTCCAAATTTTTACCTAAATTTGCACTCAATATCCAAGCACTTTATATCTAGAATTTGTACTAGGTCTTTAAAGCAAAGTTTTAGGCCTTTGTTTTAAGTTTTCAAATCATTTTGTAGCACCTCAAAGTACAAAGGAAGATATGCCCTGTTTACTACACAAAGGTTTTGCTAGAAATTCAAGAATCTCAGTCTGGCCAAACCAATTTACACTAAAATTTCAACCACTTTACCCTTACTTTCGGGTTTAGGTCAAAACATAAAAGTTGTAGCTCTATGTCTAAGCTTTTCAACAAATGAAGAATCAGTTTATTTAGAGTTTCCTAGGGTGAGTTATACCCATTTTAATCTGGACTATTTAGGGTGTCCTACTCCTAGGTTAACTCAATTTCTAGCAATTATTTCAAGTATCTACACCTACGTTAACTCAATTTTTAGTAATTATTTCAAGTATCTACACACAGAATTAGGGCAACTTGTCTTCATGAAAATTTTAGTATATTGTCTTATCTTTAATTTGCCATTGGCTTCACATCAATTGGAGTTATGTAGCTCAAGTTATGAATTTTTAAGTTATCTTGTTCTATTATCCCCTACTGGCAGACTAGGGTTTTCAGCACTCTTTTAAGCTCCAAATCACTTCTAGCCTAGTGTATCCAAGAAACTCCTACCAAAACTTGATAAAAGAAGAAGCTTATAGTACTAACCGTGATGAAACCAGCTACTTACCCTTTCCTTCCTTCATTTCTCCAACAAATCTTTCAAGGAAGAGTCTCCTCAAGCTTGAATCTCTAAGTTTTCCTTACTCCCTTCACTTAAATCTTCAAAATTGGTAGAATCTAGGGCTTCACATGGGGTTAGCTTCTGAAATTTGAAAGAGTTTGGGGCTGTTGAAAGAAAGAAAAGAAGAATAAAAATGGAGGAAGAGTGAGAAGGTGGCCAACCAAAATGGAGAGATAAGGGAGAAGAAAATTGATTTTCTTTTATTAAAAGTATAATGAGCTTTCAAGTTTTGATTGGTTGTCTTTTTTTTTTTTAATGGCTTTCTTAGGGGTGAGCATTCAGGTCAAATCGAATTAAATTATGAAAACCAAATTATATATTTTAGAAACCAAACCGAACAGAAATGGATGAAAAATCGAATCGAATCGAATCGAACAACTCTATTTCGGTTCGATTTGGTTTGATTCAAATCGATCAATTTTGATTTTTGATTGATTTTTTAATTTAGACTTGATTTTTAAGTTATTTGGTCTAATTTTGATTTTGGTTTGAGCCAAATAACCATTAATCAATAAAATTAAACAATTTATATATAAAAAATTAAATATAATTCATAAATTTGCCATAAAAATAAATCAATTAAAAAATAATTCGGTTCGATTTGATTCGATTTGAATATATAAAATTACTATTCGATTCAGTTCGGTTTAACTTATTTTTTTTCCTTTAAAATCGAACAGAACCGAAATAATCAAAATTTTTATAATATAAAACCGAACTGAACCGATTGATTTTAAAACCAAATCGATTGAACTGAATTGATTTAGTTCGATTTGGTTTTTTGGTTTGAATTGAAATATGCTCACCCTTAGCTTTTCTTATGTATTTATAGCAGAATTTTGCATGTGCAAGTCACATGGCAACCCTTGTTACAAGTGTGTCCTCAACCTTCCTTAGAAATGCCATCCATGTCCCTTTTTGTATTATTATGCAACTTATGTCCTTTTTTTCATTTCTTTAACTTATTAATTCAATATTTTACCTTATTTAAGTCTAAATTAAATATCTCACAAGGTCCCACACTAAGTAGAGTAGAACGCAAATCCCAAAACACTGACATGGAAATAAACAAATATGACAATCTATATGGATAAATTTTATCTTGTAAAGTATCCAAAACTATAAATCATAATTTTGTAGTACTTGTACTAGAATGTTTTATCACTTATATTCTTAACACTTTAAGAATGAAACAACTGACAAGTTACTAAAGGATATTTTTCAATTAAATTTAAACCATTTAAATTTAAAAGAAAAAGATATATGCCATTAAAAGGGACTAAATATTTACAATATATAATTTCATGATATGTTCCAGGACATACTACTAACAAGTAGAGCCAAAATTTTACCAAAAAAATTAAATAAGAGAAAATTTTAAATTTATTAAATAAAATTTAGCTAGCGATGTGCCAGCTATAATTTATTTAGCAAAATTAACTTGATTTTTCCTATGACTAAGCTTACATTTTTCTCTTAGCTCTTTATTTTTTTTTCTTCTTTTTTTTTTCATATATATACACCATTCTTTTTTTTTCTTACAACCCATTAATTAATTTTCTCATAACCTATTGGGACCTTAAAAATTAAAATGATGTGTTATTTTAATTCTTAGAAGCCTGCTCACAATCTATTTTTCTCACACCCAATTACAATAAAAACTATCAACTCTCTTACCCGTAGATGATAAATCCAGTCTCACAATTTCCTTACTCAAACATAATGGACCATCAACTATCTTTCAAAATGGGCTCAATCTTAAATCTTATAAACCCATTAATTCTTTAAATATAATAAGCCCAGTCTCTCAATCTTATTACCTAAACACCTTGGACCCAATAATTCTTTCAAATGGATTGGACCCAATCTCACTTCTCTCTCACTAACGGGCTTAAAATCACAACTCTAACTCACCTAATTACAAGCCCATTAGCATTCATAGGTGCCCAAACCTCACACAGATACCCAAATCACCCAAGACACAACTTTCTCACTCACACTTTCTCTCCCAATTAATTTCTCTCTCCCTTTCCCATTCTCTGGCCATCTCTCTCTCACTCTCCATTGATTTCTTTCTCTCACATTCTCAATCTCACAATTTTCTTTCAATCTTCCTCCCAATCATACATAATTCCTCATTTTTTTCCCAATTTCAATAAAGAAAACCACCAAAACCTCTCAAATCTCATAAACCCATCCCAATTAAACTTAAAAACTAGGCAAGCAAGGTGAGGATGGAGTCTTTACTGCTAACCAAGAGAAGAAAGGAAGAGCAATTGCTGGCCAAGGGAGGACCCAAGGCGGTGCAGTGCAAGGGAAGGAGGAGAAGTGGCGACGCCAAAGAGCAAAAGGGAAAGAAAAGAAAAGAGGAAGAAAAGAAGGAAAAGAAAGAAAAGATAAAGGAAAAGGAAGAAACGTGAAGAAAAAGGTATGTTTTTTTTCTGAATTTTTAGCATTTTTTATGTATCAGAAATTTTTAGGTAATAAGAGATTGATTGTTTTGATGAGAATGATGTGAAATTACATGATTCTGAGTGCCAAAAAAATTTATGGTCGATGAATTTGATGAGATTGCATATTTTTTTAGTATCATAATTTTTTGGGTAACAAATAAACTTGACGAAATTGGCAAATATGGGTATCATAATTTTTCGAGTGATATAAATTGACAAATTAGGATATTAGAATTTTTTGGGCAATGAATTTGGTTGAAAAGATGAAATTTGAGCATTATAAAATTTTTGAGTAGTGTACTATTGAATAAAGCGGACGAATTTTGAGTATTAGAATTATTCGGGTAATGCACCTTTGAATGAACTAATACTATATTGGATGATTTTTGTCTGTACCATGTAATTCATGGATGACACTTGCAAATTGAGTTTCTATGAATTTTTCTAAACCTCTGATTGTTGAGAAAACCTTGATCACATGTTGAACATCTAAACTGTGTTACCTAAAAGACTTGCAAACTTTGAACAACATCTTAATTGTTTGTGGCTTCTGTCTTGATTGTAACCCTTTGTGGCATTGAGAAAATTTTAGCATAGCACATTTTTAGAGAAAACACTACCAATATTTTTGTAGAATTAAAATTCACCTTATAACACCAATTTCCTTAGCCACCACAAACTGATACCCATTACATTGACACTTGTTGCTTTCTTGAGAAATTTTGGACCAAATGATTGCAAACTTGACTTTTGGTACTAACATCAATTTCATTGCTTGCCCAATATAGACAAACTGTAAAAACATTTTTGCATAGCTGTACCAACTTAACTTTCACTTCACACACCATAAATGTCCTTCATTATTTCCCAAACTGCCTTCTACTAAATTTTGTACCAATCTAATACCAAATTTGCATAAACACTTAAAGCACATTTCCTGCAACACCCTCACTGTAGCAATTCCGTACATTCTACTATTCCGGTGATTGGTGTTGGTCCGGACAGCTAGAAAGTCTGGAAAAATATTTAGACTAGAGTGAGGAGTTATAAATAATTCAAATAATGGTAAGAAAAATTTAGAAAAAATTTTATAAATAAAATACAACCAAGTTAAATGAGCCAGCGCTCTAGCGATGGATAATCCAGTGGGATTTACGGTCTTCGCAGCTAGGAGCCCTAAACCCAGGAGAAAATTCATGAAATAATTTTTGGGACTCCAGAGAAGAGTCATCGAGGTTTCGATGGCATTAGAATGCCAAGAAAAGGCTTAGAAAAAATTTTCAATCGATACAAACGATTTTGGCTTAATAAGCCAAGCAGAGGGCATTTTAGTCATTTCGTCTTTGGAGATGATTTTTGACTGACTTGTCCAGTTAAGTAAATAATTATTATGAAATAAAATAAGAATAAATATTACTACAAATTAAATTGAAATTGAGTAGAAAAGAAAAGAAAAGAAAATAAATTAAAATTGCAATTTTGACCTCATGCTTATGTCACTAAAGCACTCCCATCCAATCACATTGTGACATATGTCCATAAACCACTTAAAATGAGTAAATGGGCAGAAATTAGAGAAAAACAAATCGGTTTCATCTCCTTTCTTCAACCAGGCAATTCCCACTCCCTCTCCTTTTGCCATTTTTATTCCACACTTATCACTAGAAATTGCTTGAAAAATCACCATAAAATCATAAGCTTTCTTCACAAAAGCTCCTCCTCACACCTTAAACCATCTCTAGGCAGCAATTAGAAGAAGAAATTAAGGAGATTTATAAGCTCAAGTTAACTCCCAAAAGAGGTTAGTGCCTAATATTTCATCTCTCTTTTTAATTTCTTGTTTAAGAATATGATTTAAGTTGAATTGGTGAGAAAAGAAATGAAATTATGTGTGTATATATATATATATATATATATATATATATATATATATATATATATATATATATATATATATATATATATCTCCCATGATTTCAGCAGCCATAGATGGGTTAGGGTTTGATGAATTCCTTTGAATTAAAAATGGCTTCATAGCTGCCCTTAACACTAATTTCATGATTAGGATAATGAAATGTAACTTAATGTATGAATTGAAATGGTAGAGTTAGGGTTTGGGCACAAATTTGGGATTTTGTTTATGTATTGATGAAAAGAAGTTGTAATGGTCAATTAGTAACCATTTTGTCATGTTTGAGTGGGAAATTGAGTGAATGGTTCCAAGGGAATGGAGGTTAGGCATGCTGTCCAATGTGCCCTACAGGTCTGGATGTGAGTCTAGCAAGTTTGGGCAGCTATAAATTGAAATGTGTAGATTAAATTGGTGCAAGGCCAATTGGACATGAAATTAGACACATAATGGCACAACTTTGGTGAAGGAAACCTGCCCAGAAAACCAAGTTATAATGACCTAGAAATTGCCCCAATCCGAGTGACCAACAAGCTATCCCTGGAAAATGACCAAATGAACAGTATTTGTTCATTTGGTCATAACTCACTGTAGAAATGTCCAATTAACCTGAAATTTATATCAATAGAAAGCTTAGACAATTCAGGACAACTTTCATGAAGGACACAACTCCAAATTTTGACCAGAACTTAATGAAATTGCCCACCAAACTCAGGACATCAAAGCGCGAATGGAATCGCCAGAAATGCAGATGCGCCTATCTGGCCAGTTATGGTATTTAGGCCATAACTTGAGCTACAAAACTCTAATTGGAGTGATTCAAAAAGGAAATTAAAGAAGACACATAAAGGAATAACTTTGATGAGGAAAATTTTGCCAAGTTTCCACTGTAGAATTGTCCAATGGAACAGTAAACTTAGGTAATCAAAACTAAAAATTTAGAAATACATCTAGGGGACTTTAAATTGCAATTGGAAATTAATACTAACAATTGTAAAACTCAAAATGTGGGATCTTGGTGTAATTAGAATTAACATATCCATTAAGTATGAAAAAGTCAACATTTTGGTTGACTAGTAAGGTGAACAGTAATCAAAATGATTTGCAAATTAAGATGAAGACCTAGAACCAATTCTAAGCTTAAATGCTTAGAATTGTATGACAAATGTGGACTATGCATCTTAGTCAAAATTGTTTGATGAGAATCAAGCTACATCCATGCCAAAGGATTTCATCCAAGGTCCAATTACTAGAGCTAGAGCTAAATCACTTCAGAATTTAATTTGTGAAATCATAAGGAGCAAGGATTATAAGCTGGAATGGCATGAAGAAAATTATAAAGGATTAAATTTGATGAAAATTAAGCTTGGAAGTGACCAGGTGTCATGTGGAGCATTAGGTTACATGGAATAACCTGTGGACATGCATGCACCAGATCCAACCCATGTACATGCATCTGCTGGCACCTTTTTCAAGGAACATTCCTTGCTGTTATAACCACCTCTCTTTTAGACTTAAATGCCCTTACTTGCTGCTGTATTAAATTTACTTTTTAGTCTTTTGATAGATTAATTTTTGTTTGGACTTAAAGCTCTTTACAGCTGTTACTAAAGTAGGGATATTTTTGTCTTTAGATTTGAAGCCAAGAGGCTATAAATACAAGTGTAATGAGAGAGTGGAGGACACACTTTGAATATTAATGAAAGATTATTTCTGCTCCTTTAGTGAGTAAATTGGTTGTTGCCTTTGTTCTTGTGAAGCTCATTAACTTGCTGAGATTTCTATCTTGCAATGTTTAATGTGCATAATATTCTTGGTTTATTCATTCTCCATATGAATTAGGTCAAGAATCCCATTTCTGATATTTTTCTTTGAATTACACAACAATCTGATTGTGCTGGTTCAAAGAATCAAATTCATACATCTTGATTTGGTGCTTTCCATATTGTTCATTTAATTCTTGAATGTGGGTTTTCAAGTTACCAATTACTTGAAGGTTCACATTAGTTTTGGTATCAGAGCAAAGGGACGTCCAAACAAGGTAGATTCTCTATTTGCTTCTTATTCTTTGTGTTTCTTACCTTCTTCATATTTGCTGTTTGGCTCTTGGGGTTTAGTTGGACCTGTTTGTTTAAAAATTTGTTTTGTTGGGTTTGTCTTAGGGTTTTGGGTTAATCAAGCCAAAGTCATTATTCTAGCTATCCATTTTGCTTCCTTCATTTTGATATCAAGCATGAGAGATTATTTGGGTCATTGAGTTCAACTTACCAATTTGGCCTGAAACTGTACCAGCATTATTTGGGTGTGTTTAAGACGTCGGGTGTAAATTTTGGGGGTTGTTTGATATCTTTTGCCTGCTGAACCAAAATTTTGCGGCAGAATCGATCAAAATAAGTTCACATAGCAAATATACCCAGAAATTTCTGAAAATTTACCGAGTGTTTATACCCCATATCAGTAGTTCCCAAATTAAATTTCAGCTTCAAATTCATCCGTTTGTGTG
Source organism: Hevea brasiliensis (assembly GCF_030052815.1). NCBI lineage: Eukaryota > Viridiplantae > Streptophyta > Magnoliopsida > Malpighiales > Euphorbiaceae > Hevea > Hevea brasiliensis. The sequence continues at coordinate 22,549,190 of NC_079507.1, forward strand.
GGGAACCAAAATTTTGCGGCAGACCCGATCAAATTAAGTTCACATAGCAAATCAGCCCGAAAATTCCTGAAAATTTGCAGGTTGTTTTTGCCTCATTTGAGATATTCTCAAATTAAATCTCAGCTCAAAATTTAACTGTTTGTGTGGGGAAGAAAATTTTGCGGCAGACACGATTAAATTTGGTTTACATAGTAAACCTGTCAAGAAAAGCCTGAAATTCTAGCAGCAATTAGTCAGTATTGGGTTGCATTTGTCTACTCAATTTCAGATCAAAATACACTCGTTTGCTTGGTGATCCTAAATTTATGCAATTCTTAGTGTATTGTGTGAACTGCTGGTAATTGTGATAAGTTGGTGGAAAACTTGGATATTTAAGCTTGATATCTCTACTTTAGGTTGTCTCTTTTCCAGCTTACTATTTTATTCTGGTGTCTTCTTTCTTGATTCCTTATTGCATTACATTTCCATACTTGAGCTTTTCTTTTCTTGACTTCTTGAATCACATTATTGTTTTCTTGATTACTCGTTTTGATCCGTCACGTTCAAGAATTTTATTGTGTGTTAAATTTTTATGGGTACAGTCTTGGTTTGAGTTACTTGAGTTTGATAAGAACTTGTGGACATAGCCAAGAGAGGTAAAAGGCACAGAGTGGTGAGTTCATAAGAGGGAAAAAGCCTTGTTGAGTTAAACACGAGTGGAGTGTCCCCTGTTGAGTGTAAACACGTAAGGGAGTGAGTGAGGTGTTTTTTTTACACTAACCATTTTCTTGTAGGTCTGAAAACATGTCTAGAAGGGGTGATGGTAGTGAGGGGGAAGGTGAAAATCCATTCTACATGCAGGCTGTCAGACAACAATTTGAAAGAATGAATGTTGTGTGCAATGGAATCATAGATAGGTTGGAAAGATTGGAGCAAAGAGATAGGCAAAATGAGAGAAGGCCAAATAGGAGGGATCTTGTACCTCCAGTAGTTGAATCTGATGAAGTTGAGGTTGATAACTATGATTTTGAGGTTGAAAGACTTGGGAGGGGTAGATATGAGAGAAGAGCTGAAGATAGGAGGAATGGGGATAGGAGGATAAGAAGAGAGGAAAGAGAGAGGAATAGGGTAGATGACAATATCAAAAGTATTAAAATGAGCATCCCTTCTTTCCAAGGGAAAAATGATCCGGATGTGTATCTTGAATGGGAAAGGAAGGTAGAAGCTGTGTTTGATTGTCATCACTATTCAGAGGAAAAGAAAGTAAAGTTAGCAGCAGTAGAATTTACTGATTATGCTTTGGTATGGTGGGATCAAGTGTTGATTAGCAGAAGGAGAAATTATGAGCAATCAATTGCAACCTGGGGTGAGATGAAAACTATAATGAGGAAGAGATTTGTTCCTAGTCATTACTATAGAGAGCTACATCAGAGGTTACAAAGATTGACTCAAGGTTCTAAAAGTGTTGAAGATCATCATAAAGAAATGGAAATTGCTATGATTAGAGCAAATGTGGAGGAGGATAGAGAAGCCACCATGGCTAGATTCTTGAATGGCCTAAACAAGGAGATTGCTCATATTGTTGAGTTACATCACTATGTTGAGTTGGAGGATATGGTCCACATGGCTATGAAGGTAGAAAGGCAACTTAAAAGTAAGTCAAAATTTGGAGGAAATGCAGGTACTTCTTCATCTTGGAAGTCTAACTGGAAGAAGGAAGATAGGGAAAATGATGTTAGCAAATATAAGAGAAATGAGGAAAAGGAAAAAATGGTGGAGAAGAAATTTGTAGAAAGTAAAGGAAAGGAGGTTGCAACTACTACCCAAAATAGAGATGTGAAGTGTTTTAGGTGTTTGGGAAGTGGACACATAGCTTCTCAATGCCCTAACAAGAGAGTCATGGTCATAAGAGAAAATGGTGAGATAGAAACGGAGGAGGAAATTGTTAGTGATTCCACATCTTCAGGGGAGGAGGATGCAGAGGTGGAATATGCTGCTGAAGGAAGTGCTCTAGTGATTATGAGAGCATTAAATACTCAAGTAAAGGAGGACGTTGGTGATGAATTACAAAGAGAAATAATTTTCCATACAAGGTGTCTTATCCAAGATAAAGCTTGTAGTGTCATCATTGATGGGGGAAGTTGTACCAATGTTGCTAGTACTATTTTGGTGCAAAGATTAGGGTTGAGGACTTTGAAACACCCTAGACCCTATAAATTGTAGTGGTTGAATGAATGCGGTGAGGTGAAAGTAACAAAACTAGTGCTGATTTCCTTTGCAATAGGAAAGTATCAAGATGAGGTTATGTGTGACGTGGTTCTAATGCAAGCTGGCCATTTATTACTTAGCCGACCATGGCAATTTGATAGAAAGGTGATCCACGATGGGTATAAAAATAGGTATTCTTTTGAAATGAATGGAAGGAAAATCATTTTGGCACCTATGCCTATGACACCAAAACAGATTTATGAAGACCAAAAAAGGCTTAAGCAGGTAATGGGTGAGGTAAAATCAAGAGTGGCCGAAAAGAGAGCAGAGAAGAAAAGAAGGAGTGAAAAGAAATTGACTGAAAATGTTGTGAGTGAGCAAGACAAGGGTGGTTGTGAGGAAAGAAAAGAGAGTAAAGAAAACATTCCAAGAGTGCTTGAAAAAGGTGAAACTTCAAGAAAAGGAGAGTCAATGGAAAGAGGGGAGAGAAAATTAAGCTTGTATGCTAAAGGAAGAGATGTAAGGAATGCCATGTTTTCCAACAAGCAAATGTTATTAATTGTGTTTAAGGACTCTTGTTTATCCACATCTGACCTTGACCCCAATTTGCCTAGTGTTGTTGTCTCCCTTTTACAGGAATATGAGGATGTACTACCTGAGGAGATGCTAGTTGGACTACCACCTATTCGAGGGATTGAGCACCAGATTGATTTTGTACCTGGAGCAGTTATTCCCAACAGTCCAGCCTATAGAAGTAACCCTGAAGAAACCGAAGAATTACAAAGGCAAGTTGAGGAATTGCTAGCTAAGGGTTATGTGAGAGAAAGTATGAGCCCTTGTGCTGTACCTGTCCTTTTGGTACCAAAGAAAGATGGTACACGGCGCATGTGTGTGGATTGTAGGGCGGTCAACAAAATCACTGTAAAGTATCGCCATCCTACACCTAGATTGGATGATATGTTGGATGAACTTTGTGGTGCTTGTGTTTTTACCAAAATTGACTTGAAAAGCGGATATCATCAAATTCGCATGAAAGTAGGTGATGAATGGAAGACTGCATTTAAAACAAAGCATGGACTATATGAGTAGTTAGTGATGCCTTTTGGGATAACTAATGCTCCTATCACTTTTATGAGATTGATGAATCATGTGTTGCGTGCTTTTATTGGAAAATTTGTTGTTGTTTATTTTGATGATATATTGGTTTACAGTAGAGACATGAATGAACATATGCATCATTTAAGATTGTCAGATTCGATGTGTTAAGAAAGGAAAAATTATATGCTAACTTGAAGAAATGTTCATTTTGCATGGAAAAGGTTGTCTTTTTAGAATTTGTCATTAGTGCTAATGGTGTTGAAGTTGATGATGAAAAAATTAGAGCTATTAAAGACTGGCCCATTCCAAAGACTGCATCTGAAGTACGTAGTTTTCATGGACTAGCTAGTTTCTATAGAAGATTTATTAAGAATTTTAGTACCATTGCAGCACCATTGAATGATCTTGTCAAAAAGAATGTTAATTTTGTTTGGGAAAAGAAATAAGATGATGCTTTTCACAAAATTAAAGAGATGTTATGTTCCGCTCTTGTGTTGGCTTTACCTGATTTTTCTAAGACTTTTGAGATTGAGTGTGACGCATTAGGAATAGGTTTTGGAGCCGTTTTAATGCAGGATAAGAGACCAATAGCATACTTTAGTGAGAGGCTTAATGGAGCAGCTTTGAACTATTTTACATATGACAAAGAGTTGTATGCATTGGTACGTGCCTTGGAAACATGGCAACATTACCTTTGGCCAAAGCAATTTGTCATCCACACAGATCATGAGTCATTGAAGCATATCAAGGGGCAAAATAAGTTGAGTAGGCGTCATGCAAAATGGGTTGAGTTCCTTGAGACCTTCCCATATGTGATTCAATACAAACATGGGAAAGAAAATGTGGTTGCTGATGCCTTATCTCGAAGGTATAACCTTCTTGACCTTCTTGATGCGAAGTTATTGGGATTCGAATATGTGAAAGAATTATATGCTGAAGATTATGACTTTGCTAGAGTGTATGCAGCTTGTGAAAAGAATGCTTTTGAGAAGTTTTATAGGCATGATGGATATTGGTTTAGAGAAAATAGATTGTGTGTGCCTAAGAGTTCCATGCGTGAATTACTTGTGAATGAGTTTCATGCTGGTGGATTAATGGGTCATTTTGGTGTTGCCAAAACTTTGGATGTGTTAAAGGAACATTTTTATTGGCCGAATATGAAAAGAGATGTTGAAAGAGTATGTATTAGGTGCGTTGTGTGTGCTAAGGCTAAATCTAGAGTTTTGCCACAAGGTTTGTATACACCTTTACCTACCCCTAGTGATCCTTGGGTTCATTTGTCTATGGATTTTGTGTTGGGATTACCTAGGTCTAAACAAGGCCATGATTCAATTTTTGTTGTTGTTGACAGGTTTTCAAAAATGCATATTTTATTCCATGCCATAAAACTGATGATGCTACAAATGTTGCAAATTTATTCTTTAGAGATATTGTTAGGTTGCATGGCATACCTAAGAGTTTAGTTAGTGATAGGGATGTTAAATTCCTCAGTCACTTTTGGAAGGTTTTGTGGGGAAAATTAAAGGAACGGAAGCGTGAAAAACACAAGATTATACCATTGAATTCAAAAATTTTCACCTAGGGTCACATGCACCATGCAAGATTTATTTTTATCTATTTGATTTCAATGATAAACAACATATTAAAACTCTTTTAATATGTTTTTGGATCTGTATTTGCCATTTAAGATTTTAAAATTAATCAGATTAATTTTAGAACCCTAGATTAAATCAAGAACGATTACACTAACCTCTTGATGCACTACAAATGTTCGCGCCTTTGAGATTCGTCTTCAGGACACCAAATGTTGTCCCTCTAGCTTGTCCACACCAAGAACACCTATGGCAGCCCTTGAACAGCTTCTAAAGCCTTTTCTATTAATTAGAAATTCAAGTTCTTCCTTTTAAGAGATTAGAGATGTAAACAGGACACTAGAAACAATTCCTAGTGTTCTTAATTCAAGAGATTGATGGCTAATCTCTTTGAATTGATAAGAGATGAAGAAGAAGAGATAAAAACCCTCAAAGTGGCGTGACAAAGGAGTGTGGCTGTTGGTTGTGTTTTATTTTCTCATAACAACACTTAAATAGCTAGGTTAACACATTAAACCCTTGCCACATGTCACCCTTTGATTAGCTCTAGGTTTAAGTGACCCAATCACATTGTGCCAAGTGTCAAACCTATATGTAATCTTGATTTTAATCATCATACATGATTAAAAAAACATTTGGCAAGCTTATGTGTTATGCCATGTGTCACCATCTCATGGTGCCATGTGTCACACTGCAAAATGACCAAAATGCCCCTGTGTCTTAATTTTGAGTTCTCAACCTAAAATAATTATTTTTCTTCTTCTAATTAATTTATATCAAATATAAATTAATTAATTAATCTCTATTAATTAATTTCTCATTAATTAAATTCATATTTAAACACTTTAAATATAAATTTAACTTATATTATACATCCAATAATCTAGATTTGGTTTCAAGTCATGCTAGGGACTTTGCAATCTAATTGCAAACCAAACCTATTTAATTAATCAATTTAAACTCTTTAATTAATTAATTAAATCATATTTAATTAGGTGATAACTTGTGTATGTGTGTGACTTACTAGGCTCATCACTAATTGGCAATGAGACATGATATCAACTCTTAATATCATCAGAACTCTTTCTTACCATAAATGATTTCTCTAAATTATTTTATGAACCTCATAGACCATGGTTAACACCTAGCATAGCATGCCATAGCCACCCAATTAGTAATAAGGTTTACCTTAAATGAACCTATAATCATATGTTACCATGCACTAGAATCTCTCTCATTACAAAATCCCAACTCAAGCCGAGTCATGGTTTATGTCAAACTCCATTTGCTATGAATATTATGTTCTCTTTTAATTCCAGTTCTTGATTAAAAATTTTCTCATCGAAACTCTTTTACGAATAAATCTATCTGTCTGGCCAGAACTTGAAACATCAAGAACAATTAAATGAACATAGGATTTTATCTCTATTTACTTAGAGGAACAGATTCCATCTTGATCAACACCTACCTCCATATATAACTAGTAGGAGCCAACACATGCCCATATACCCATACACAGTACAAGTATGAAAGCAGTATCAAACTCAAACTACCTATATACAAGATAATCGTGCTATCTCAGTCTAAAGATTATATGCATCGATATGATTTATGACAAAACATTGACAAGAGTAAACTCCATGTGCTTGTCATAAGTGTCACTGGTTCGGCCTACTTAACATTTATAAGTGCCTATCATGTTTGTTATATGGCATGAGACTCACCATTCCATCTTATTTATATCTCATATAAATAACTTGGGAACAAACATGAATACAATCTTTCTGGATAAGTCATGTCCTTATTATGAAGTATCCTCGATTGTGAACCTATTTATGATACTTCGTGCTAGAAATATTGTCACTCATATTCTTAACAACTTAAGAATAATACTTCTAACAAAAAATCAATGGACCTTTTCTATTACACATAAATATATTATGTGAATGGAAAAGTGGAAATGCCTTTTATTAATAAAAATATGTACAAGATACATACTAAATGATATGCTCTAGGGCATACTACTAACAATCTCCCACTAGCACTAGAGTCATTCATTACAATATCTTAGACCTATCTTCTCAAGATGTCGGTCTAACTGAGTCTGTGACATAGGCTTAGTGAATGGATCAGCTGGATTTTCAGCTGATGCTATTTTCTGCATGGCTACATCGCCTCGCCCAACTATTTCTCTGATAATGTGGTAGCGCCTTTCTATGTGTTTGGATTTCTAGTGAGACCTTGGTTCCTTAGCCTGTATGACTGCTCCATTGTTGTCACAGTGTAGTGGAACTGCTGACTCAATGGAAGGAACTACTGTAAGTTCTATCACGAACTTCTTTATCCAAATAGCTTCCTTTGTAGCATCTGATGCAGTAATATACTCAGCCTCTGTAGTGGAATCTGCAGTCGTGCTCTGTTTGGAACTCTTCCAACTGACTGCACCTCCATTACAAATAAACATATATCCAGAGGTAGACTTTCTATCATCGATATCTGATTGGAAATCAGAATCAGTATAACCATCCAATTGCAAGTCTACACCTCCATAAATCAAGAATAAATCCTTAGTTCTTCTCAAGTACTTAAGAATATTCTTGAAAGCTATCCAGTGTTCCAAACCTGGATTGGATTGATACCTGCTAGTCAAACTAACAGCATATGCGATATCCGGCCTAGTACACAACATTGCATACATTAAACTTCCAATAGCCGAAGCATATGGAATCCTAGCTATCTTATCTCTTTCTTCAGGTGTCTTTGGAGACATCTCTTTAGAAAGATGGATACCATGTCTCACTGGTAAAAATCCTCTCTTGGAATCAAGCATGTTAAACCTCTTTAACACCTTTTCCAAGTATAGACTTTGGGATAAACCAATTATTCTTTTTGCTCTATCTCTATAGATGCGAATCCCAAGAATATAGGTTGCCTCACCTAAGTCTTTCATGGAGAATGTATTTGACAACCATACCTTTATAGTCGTCAACATACCTGTGTCATTACCCATCAACAGTATGTCATCCACATATAAGACAAGGAAAGTGATAGCACTGTCACTAACCTTCTTATATACACATGGCTCATCCTAATTTTTGATAAAACCAAAGGATTTAATGGCTTCATCAAAACGGATGTTCCAACTCCTCGAAGCTTGTTTCAACCCATAAATGGATCGCTTTAGCTTGCATACCTTGGAACCATCTTGGGATTCAAATGCCCTAGGTTGTTCCATGAAAATGTTTTCTTCAATGTATCCATTGAGAAAAGCTGTTTTGACATCCATCTGCTAAATCTCATAATCATAGTACGCAGCTATTGCTAATAAAATCCTAATTGATTTAAGCATGGCAACAGGCGAGAAAGTCTTCTCATAGTCGATTCCTTGCCTTTGGCGAAACCCTTTTGCTACTAGCCTTGCCTTATAGGTCTCTACCTTTCCATCAGAACCAATTTTCTTCTTGAAAATCCATTTGTTCCCTATAGGTATAATACCTTCAGGTGGGTCAACAAGATCCCAAACTTGATTCTTATACATGGAATCAATCTTAGATGTCATAGCATCAATCCATTTTGAAGAGTCTATATCTGATATAGCTTCTTCATAGGTAAGTGGATCATCTCCATGATCTACTTCTTCATGAGTAGACAACTCTTGTTCTTCTTCATGAAGAAAACCATATCTCACTGGTGGGTGAGATACCCTGGTTGTTCTACGAGGAACAGCTGTAGATGTTTCATCAACGGGTATTGGTTGACTAGATGGATCTATATCCATCTGATCTGTTGGTTGGTCAGAATTCTCCAATTTTAACTCTATTTGCCTTCCTTTGCCTCCTTCTTGAACAAACTGTTGTTCAAGAAATGTGGCATCTCTACTTATCACAACCTTTTGTGAAGTAGGCAAATAAAAATAATATCCAAAACTATATTTTGGATATCCAACAAACCGACCTTTTTCTGATCTGATCTCCAATTTATCAGTGTTCAGCTTTTTGATATAAGCTGGACAACCCCAAATCTTAACATGCTTAAGACTTGGTTTTCTTCCATGTCATATCTCATAAGGTGTGGAAGAAACTGATTTTGATGGAATCCTATTCAGAATATACAAAGCTGATTCTAATGCAAATCCCCAAAAGGAGATTGGCATATCAGTATAGCTCATCATACTACGTACCATATCCAATAGGGTACGATTTCTCCTTTTAGATACACCATTCAGCTGTGGTGTTCCTGGAGGAGTTAGCTGAGAAACAATGCCATGCTTTCTCAAGTATTCATCAAATTCAGTACTCAAATATTCACCTCCACGATCTGATCGAAGAGCTTTAATATTCTTTCCTGTTTGATTTTCTACTTCAGATTTAAATTCTTTGAACTTTTCAAAAGATTCATGTTTGTATTTCATCAAATACAAATACCCAAACCTTGATTTATCATCAGTAAAAATAATGAAAACCCCCTCTAGCAATTTCTTTAAATGGACCACATACATCACTATGTATTAGCTCCAAAATATTTTCAGCTCTTAGCCCCTGTCCAACAAAGGGTGATCTAGTCATTTTGCCCTAAAGGCAAGATTCACAAGTTGGAGTAGGCTCAGAGCCCAATGAGGATAGAATCCCCATTTTCTCCAGTTTTGCAATCCTATCTTCTGCAACATGACATAACCTTAAGTGCCAAATATATTTTGAACTTGAGTTGGTTTTCACCATGGCATTGTATTCATTTAGATTGCTATACTCTGGCTGGTGGAAACACTTTCTTACTGGCAATGGAAACACTTTCCTGTTGGCAGTGGAAACACTTTCCTGTTGGCAGTGGAAACACTTTCCTTTGCCTTTGTCAGCTTTGGTCTTCCCTTTCTGTTTAGCTATTTTCTTGGAAGGACCAGGAATCTGAGGTTTCTTTTTCTTATTACCCTTCTTCTTGTTGGACTTTCCAGCAGAAGAAGATGCAACCAAAGCTACCTCTTTCCCTTTATTGCCTGGCATATTCTTTTGGGCAATAACCAGCATGTTGAGTAAACCAGCTAAGGTGCATTTCTGTTTAGTCATATGGAAATTTGTCACAAAATTCCCAAAAGACTCAGGAAGGGACTGAAGGATCAAATCCGTCTGTAGTTGGAAATCCATGTTGAAGTCAAGATGTTCCAACTGCTCAATCAGCCGAATCATCTTGTGGACATGATCCCCAACATTCTGTCCCTCAGACATCCTCATACGGAATAGCTGTCTAGATATCTCATACCTAGCATTCCTGCTGTGCTCATCATACAACTCTTGTAGGTGAAGGAGGATCTCACTCGCACTCTGCATGTTCTCATGTTGCTTCTGTAACTCATTACTCATGGAAGCAAGCATGTAACACTTAACTCTCATATCATGCTCCTTCCACTTGTCCAAAGTATCATGTTCCTCTTGTGTGGCCTCTGGAGGTAAGGGACCAGGAACATTTGATTCTAGAACATATCCTATATGTTCAAGGTTCAGGACAAGTTTCAAATTTCTTAGCCAATCAGACAGATTAGGTCCTGTCAACCTATTGTGATCAAGTATGCTTGCAAGGATATTGGATGGTGGTGGTTGTTTTGTGCTCATTTTTATCAGAAAATTAACTATAGAAAATAACCAAATTAATTAGTAAATGTATCATGTAATTAACCAAAATGATTATGGTCTTTTAATCAAATTGGTCCTCCCACTAACTTAGCAAATCCTACACTTCCAAAGTAGAAAACGGAAATACTAGTTGGATGGATTTCTAGTGGGTGATTGAATTCTTATAATTCTATTGATCATCCTCAGGTACATCCATTATTGGAATTACAATAAACTATAAGTGAGCAACTCCTTGCCCATCACATCTCATGTGAGGTTCAATCCTTTACCTAGCCCCTAATGCTCAAAATCTCAGGTACATCCATTATTGACTTATCTTGCATTAGTTAAGTTGATCCCATTGAGCCAGTAATTATGTAAATAATTTTAATGTCCTCAGGTACATCCAATATTGGCCACTAAACCATTTACATATTTACAACATCTCATGCTTAACAATTATTCTTAAGAAAATCTCTTAAATTAATTGCATCTCATGCAACTATTTAAAATTTCTTAAAATAATTGCCCCAATGGAGGGCCTATGTTATAATTACTTTAATTATAGCATTTCCAACTTAATCATTTGTTTGGAAGATTTTATGGTCATTCTAATTACTATTATGGTCTCACTTTGCACATTATCCATTTAGCATGCATATATCATATAATTGCATATATTCCCATACATCTCATGCATTCATGGATAAGCAGTAAATATGGTATGATCATGGACTTTCTAAGGGATTCAATTCTGAGCCACCAAGAATTGAATCAGGGCATTCCTAGGTGCATTTCATTCATTCATTTTACAAGAGTTGCTGAAGGAGTACATAATCAACACTTTATCTTGAATTCCTCCCACTGGTCCCACCAATGCTCTTGACCTCCTTGAACTTCTTGCAATCCAATATTACATAGTAATCCTTGGCATACCAAGGCGAATTTACAAGAACTTAAATAAATGAAATTACAACCTAAAAATTATTACAAACATAATAATACATGCCCAAAATAAATTAAAATAAATTAATTAATTTACAATCCCAAAGAAACATAAAAGAAATAAATCCAATCACATTGGTCTTTTATAGTCCATGATCATTCATCATGCATATCACTATTTAACAATTAAATAAAACATACATACTTAAATTAAATTGAATATCTCATATTCAACTTAAAAATCTAGATTTGAATATGATTCAAATAAATTTAAAAATTCAGATTTGAATCTCATTCAAACAAATTTAAAAATTCAGATTTGAATCACATTCAAACAACTTCAAAAATTCAGATTTGAATCACATTCAAACATTTTTTAAAAAATCAGATTTGAATCACATTCAAACATTTTTTAAAAAATCAGATCTGAATTTTATTCAATCAATTTTAAAAAATAAGATTTAAATATGATTCAAACAACTTTAAAAATTCAGATTTGAATCACATTAAAACAACTTTTAAAATTCAGATTTGAATCACATTCAAACAATTTTTAAAATTCTGATTTGAATCATAATTTAATTGTGTGATAAAAACTACTAATTAAACACTTTAATTAGTCAAAGAATAGGCCTTAGATCATACAACAATTGCAGAATTAAAAGCCAAACCTTAAACCACCCATGGAAGCCAAACCATGCACACCATTGATGGTGTATTTTCAAGTATGCCGCCGACTTGCTTGCAACCAGTAATGAACTTTTGATCTCATGATCAAACACACAATTAAATCATATAATCAACAATCTAAATGGTAAATATAGTGGCTCTGATACCAATTGAAGGAACGGAAGCGTGAAAAACACAAGATTATACCATTGAATTCAAAAATTTTCACCTAGGGTCACATGCACCATGCAAGATTTATTTTTATCTATTTGATTTCAATGATAAAAAACATATTAAAACTCTTTTAATATGTTTTTGGATCTGTATTTGCCATTTAAGATTTTAAAATTAATCAGATTAATTTTAGAACCCTAGATTAAATCAAGAACGATTACACTAACCTCTTGATGCACTGCAGCGTGTCTGCGCCTTTGAGATTCGTCTTCAGGACACCAAATGTTGTCCCTCTAGCTTGTCCACACCAAGAACACCTATGGCAGCCCTTGAACAGCTTCTAAAGCCTTTTCTATTAATTAGAAATTCAAGTTCTGCCTTTTAAGAGATTAGAGATGTAAACAGGACACTAGAAACAATTCCTAGTGTTCTTAATTCAAGAGATTGATGGCTAATCTCTTTGAATTGATAAGAGATGAAGAAGAAGAGATAAAAACCCTCAAAGTGGTGTGACAAAGGAGTGTGGCTGCTGGTTGTGTTTTATTTTCTCATAACAACACTTAAATAGCTAGGTTAACACATTAAACCCTTGCCACATGTCACCCTTTGATTAGCTCTAGGTTTAAGTGACCCAATCACATTGTGCCAAGTGTCAAACCTATATGTAATCTTGATTTTAATCATCTTACATGATTAAAAAACATTTGGCAAGCTTATGTGTTATGCCATGTGTCACCATCTCATGGTGCCATGTGTCACACTGCAAAATGACCAAAATGCCCCTGTGTCTTAATTTTGAGTTCTCAACCTAAAATAATTATTTTTCTTCTTCTAATTAATTTATATCAAATATAAATTAATTAATTAATCTCTATTAATTAATTTCTCATTAATTAAATTCATATTTAAACACTTTAAATATAAATTTAACTTATATTATACATCCAATAATCTAGATTTGGTTTCAAGTCATGCTAGGGACTTTGCAATCTAATTGCAAACCAAACCTATTTAATTAATCAATTTAAACTCTTTAATTAATTAATTAAATCATATTTAATTAGGTGATAACTTGTGTATGTGTGTGACTTACTAGGCTCATCACTAATTGGCAATGAGACATGATATCAACTCTTAATATCATCAGAACTCTTTCTTACCATAAATGATTTCTCTAAATCATTTTATGAACCTCATAGACCATGGTTAACACCTAGCATAGCATGCCATAGCCACCCAATTAGTAATAAGGTTTACCTTAAATGAACCTATAATCATATGTTACCATGCACTAGAATCTCTACATTACAAAATCCCAACTCAAGCCGAGTCATGGTTTATGTCAAACTCCATTTGCTATGAATATTATGTTCTCTTTTAATTCCAGTTCTTGATTAAAAAAATTTTCTCATCAGAAACTCTTTTCTGAATAAATCTATCTGTCCTGGCCAGGAACTTGAAACATAAAGAACAATTAAATGAACATAGGATTTTATCTCTATTTACTTAGAGGAACAGATTCCATCTTGATCAACACCTACCTCCATATATAACTAGTAGGAGCCAACATATGCCCATATACCCATACACAGTACAAGTATGAAAGCAGTATCAAACTCAAACTACCTATATACAAGATAACTGTGCTATCTCAGGTCTAAAGATTATATGCATTGATATGATTTATGACAAAACATTGACAAGAGTAAACTCCATGTGCTTGTCATAAGTGTCACTGGTTTGGCCTACTTAACATTTATAAGTGCCTATCATGTTTGTTATATGGCATGAGACTCACCATTCCATCTTATTTATATCTCATATAAATAACTTGGGAACAAACATGAATACAATCTTTCTGGATAAGTCATGTCCTTATTATGAAGTATCCTCGATTGTGAACCTATTTATGATACTTCGTGCTAGAAATATTGTCACTCATATTCTTAACAACTTAAGAATAATACTTCTAACAAAATATCAATGGACCTTTTCTATTACACATAAATATATTATGTAAACGGAAAAGTGGAAATGCCTTTTATTAATAAAAATATGTACAAGATACATACTAAATGATATGCTCTAGGGCATACTACTAACAAAAATTGGGCACCAAGTTGTTATTTTCCACCACTTGTCACCCACAAACCGATGGTCAAACTGAAGTAGTAAATAGGACAGTAACTACTCTTTTGCGTGCTGTGGTTAAGTAAAATTTGAAGTCATGGGAAGATTGCATTCCACTTGTTGAATTTGCATATAATAGAAATGTGCATTCTTCTACTGGCTATTCTCCATTTAAAATTGTGTATGGTTTCAATCCTTCAACTCCTTTGGATCTTTTACCTTTGCCTGTGAATGAGCTTGCTAGTTTAGATGGAAAAAGAAAAGCAGAATTGGTGAAGAAAATCCATGAACAAGCCAAGCTTCAAATTGAAAAGAAAAATGAAAAATATGCTAGTCAAGCCAACAAAGGAAGGAAGAAAGTCACATTTCAACCTGGAGATTGGGTATGGGTTCACTTGCGCAAAGAAAGGTTTCCCTCTTGAAGGAAATCAAAATTACAACCAAGATGTGATGGACCTTTCCAAGTGCTGACCAAAATTAATGATAACGCCTACAAAATAAACTTGCCCGGTGAGTATAATGTCAGTGCCACCTTCAATGTTGCTGATTTATCTCCTTGTGTTGATGCAGGAACAGATTCGAGGACGAATCCTTTTGAAGCGGAGGGGAATGATGAGAATCAAGCTACATCCATGCCAAAGGATTTCATCCAAGGTCCAATTACTAGAGCTAGAGCTAAATCACTTCAGAATTTAATTTGTGAAATCATAAGGAGTAAGGATTATAAGCTGGAATGGCATGAAGAAAATTATTAAGGATTAAATTTGGTGAAAATTAAGCTTGGAAATGACCAGGTGTCATGTGGAGCATTAGGTTACCTGGAATAACCTGTTGACATGCATGCACCAGATCCAACCCATGTACATGCATCTGCTGGCACCTTTTTCAAGGAACATTCCTTGCTGTTATAACCACCTCTCTTTTGGACTTAAATGCCCTTACTTGCTGCTGTATTAAATTTACTTTTTGTAAGGAGTTTTTAGTCTTTTGATAGATTAATTTTTGTTTGGACTTAAAGCTCCTTACAAATTACTAAAGTAGGGATATTTTTGTCTTTAGCTTTGAAGCCAAGAGGCTATAAATACAAGTGTAATGAGAGAGTGGAGGACACACTTTGAATATTAATGAAAGATTGTTTCTGCTCCTTTAGTGAGTAAATTGGCTGTTGCCTTTGTTTTTGTGAAGCTCATTAACTTGCTGAGATTTCTATCTTGCAATGTTTAATGTGCATAATATTCTTGGTTTATTCATTCTCCATATGAATTAGGTCAAGAATCCCATTTCTGATATTTTTCTTTGAATTACACAACAATTTGATTGTGCTGGTTCAAAGAATCAAATTCATACATCTTGATTTGGTGCTTTCCATATTGTTCATTTAATTCTTGAATGTGGGTTTTCAAGTTACCAATTACTTGAAGGTTCACATCATTGTTAGAGGGAAATTAAAGCCATAAATTTGAAATCCATGAAATGTTCATGGATTGCTTGAAACATGAAAAGTAAGTCACCTAATTGATGTGAATAGGTAGTTAGGGCTTATATACCCATCACAAATAGAATTTATAAAATATTAGTAATTCAACTTGAAATATAAAATTTGTAATTACATAAGTAGATTTTCGAATGTCTAAATGAGAAAGGAAAAATGTTTTGAATACAATGGTACATGTGAACCATTAATGAGAAAGGAAAAATATTTTGAATACAATGGTACATGTGAACTATTGTTTTGAATTGTGATCATTATGGATAACATAATGAATATATAAATTACGATGAATGCATAAATTATGTAAATATTAGATTTAGAGATTTATGTTTCTATTATGAAAAAGATTAAAATGCTAGAAATTATAATTAGAACCTATAATGAAATAATGAAACTTATGAACACTTAATGGTACTATGTGCTCATGTATTACCTAGACATGTGTGTCAGATTGGATAGATTGGCATGCCAATAGGGTATTGTTTTAGCAGTACTGCGAAAGGCTTTATGCCTGTATTCATGGCTCTATGCCCACACTCATGGCTTTATGCCCGCATTCATGGCTTTATGCCCGCACTCATGGCTTTTATGCTTGATTATGTGTTATAATGGCTTTTTAGCCATTCTGACTGCATACGTGGTTGACGTTCCGCGTCCCATGGTATGACGGCCCGAGGCTCCGCGGTGTCTAGAGCCAACGACCCATTATCCAGTTTATTCAGCTTGTCATAGGTTACTTGGGCAGTGAAATTTATTGAAATAAGTTAAGAATATTAGCAACTGAAAATATTAGCAATTAAATAAATGAGTAAGAATATTTAAAATAAATTAGATTAGTTATTTAGTAGAAAGAATTGAAATGAATTAGAACGATATTAAAATTTAATTATTATGAAATAATCAAAGATAACCTAGAAGGTATTGAATTAAACGATACAAAAGATTAGTAATAGAATTATAATTTAAATAAATGTTACAATGAACTATATTTTATTTCTATCTGTATTTTGTATATTATTTTTTTGTTATATTATTGCACCACTAAGCAGAAATGCTTAGCGAGATGGATTTGTTTCCTTCACGCAGGTACTAAAGGCAAAACCCAGTGGATATTAGACTGGGATTTTGAAGTCCAGACTTGCAGAATTGCTCAAGGTTGTCACCTCCTCAGCAATGCATGTAGATAGGGCTCACATTAGTCATTTTATGTATTTTGTATAGTATAAATATTTCTTATGTTGAAATGTAAACTAAGAATTGTAAACTAGAAAATTGTAATTAATATTTACGTGTTGTAAATTAATAGATGTAACATCCCCACTGCACATATTTTGTATGTTCTATTGCTCTAGTAGTCAAATAACAGTCCAGGAAAGTCAGTATGCCTGGAACTACACTTCGGTGATAATAAACAGACATATAATGATGAAATAAATAAAAAGAAAATACAAAAAAAAAAACAAACAAAAATGAAAGAGAGAAAATGATGCTAAGTTAAACGAGCCGGCACCACAGCGATGGGTGACCGCACCGGGAAGGCCGTTGCCGACCCCAGGACCGCGGGGAACCCTCTGAATCTAATTTTGAGATATAAATAAAGGTTTATTGAAATGTAATTGATACAAGAAATATCAAAGAAAAATTAGTAAATTAGTACAAAGAAAAATAAAAAAAAAAATCGAGAAACAGACAAAAATCGGTGTTACCAAAAAATCGGGAATGTAACCTGAAGTGGGGTATTTTGGTCAATTGACACCTAGAGTTGGCTTTTGACCTAAATTTTCATTAAAAAATAAATGATATTACACTTTAGAAATGACATGAAAAATTAAATTATGATACATTATGTAAATTGTGAAAGAAAGGAGGTAAATGTGTAAATAAGGTAAACTTAATATAATTAAACATTAAACAAATCATTAGTGCTCCATTAACTATATTATAAACTACATAAAATAAACCTTAGTGGGAAGAATTGGGTCATCTTCAACCTTGAGAAAAGCTTGCCGAATTGATCCTCTCAAAGTCCTCGATGGCAGCCATGCATGAAGCTTTCTCTCTCCATCATCAAGCCCTCATTTTCACTTGCTTCCTTCATTAAAGCTTGCCCATTCACCTTGAGGAAGATATTGGCAACAAGAAAAACCAGATTTGGTGAAGTTTTGATAAGCATCAAAAGTTTTAAGTGTCCAAAACCTCTCCCTTGCTTTAGTAAAGCTTGTGCTTAGGTTGAGGTGAGTGTTTTGGTGAAGAGAAATGAAAGAAATAGTGAGAAATGGACTTGTCCATTTTTGGCAGCCATGAACCCTTGTTGAGCTTGAGTTATTTTTACTTCTAATGAATGAAAATAAAGATTGATTAATTCAAATGAAAGTTGTAGTAAGTTTGTGCATAAGTATGTGCATGTAGTGTTTAGATTAAAGGTGTGAAATGGAACCTTGATGCCTTGAGCAAACTGCCATGTTTGGCAGCCCCTAATAGCATGAATTTGTGTGTGAACATGTGGTTATTAATGATATATGTTAATGTTAAATTGTGGGCAGCAAGTGTAAGTGATATTGAAGTATGAATATGTTGAAGTATATGTGTAATATTAGCATTTAAGTATGTTGAATTTTGGTGGAAGTGAATGATAAACTTAATGATGAATTGTGTGCATTGAGCACTCGATCATTCTGCCCAGAATTGTTGTTGAAATTGTGTACAATATATGTATGGAAGTGTTGTTGATTGAATATTGTAGTAATGAGGAGGAGAAGGAACATTAAATTGAGAGTGTATGAGCTTTGTGCAGATTGTGTATTGGAGGCAGCACGTAAATTAGGCCATAAGTTTCAAACTGTAAACCCAATTGGTATGAGGCCAATATGGGGTGAAACTAGACACCAAATAGGCCAACTTTCATGGAGAAATGTTGCCAAAATTCTGCCTAGAAACTGACCTTAAAAAGTGACCAAATCCGGATTAGTGCATTTAAGGCCTGAAAACTGACCATTTGGGCAGCAGTTAGTATTTAGGCCATAACTCACTCAAAACAGGTCCAATTGACCTGAAATTTTGACCATGAATAGTTAAGACCTATATCTACAAGTATTATGAAGACACCAAAGCCGAGAAATGATCAGAACCAAGTCAAATGGCTTGCACAAGTTCGGGCACAAAAAACTGCCGAACCAAAAGTGACCTAAAAATTGACCAAATTGTGCACTAAAAGTGCAATCTGTCCAGCTTTAGCAAATTGACCATATCTTGGTCTACACAACTCGGAATGACCTGAAATTTTGCCCCGCGTGCAATAAGACATAGAGCTACAATTTTGCTTCTTTGACCAGAAGCTAAAAACCAAGAGAAATAGGACTTTAAGCTAGACTAATCTAGCACACAAAAATTGAGAATTTGACATTTTGCATACAGTGATGCTTGAAGCATTTTGGAAATGAATGCCAACTTGTAAAAATGGTAAATTGCACTATATTGGCAAGCATATTGAGATATAAATTTTGACATATTGATGCTAGAAACAACTTATCCATATTACCTAAAAAAGGTCAACATATGCATTGACTTGTGAATTATATAATAGTTAGTAAACTCTAAAGATTGAAGAATTAAACAATTAATTTATAATGTGCCCTAGTTTGCCTAGTTGACTAGTATGGATAGGTTGGCATGCCAATAGGATTCTGACAGCTGTTCTGTAAATGGCTTCATGTCATACTGTATTTTTACGGCTTATTATGCCGCACTGTGACTTTAATGGCCTACGACTATACATATTGTGTATTTATTCTCGGCTTATGCCTAGATTGACTATATGGATTCTTAGCCACACTATTTGCACACTGGGAGACACTTTGTGACCGATGGTGTGACGACCCGAGGTACTAGGTACCCAGTGCCAGTATATCCGTTTATCCAGTCTGGTCAGTATATAGGCTACACGGGCAGTAATTCAAGTACTATTAAAGTCAAATACCTAAATCCAATCTACTGACATACAGCACCACCAAAAATTTGTAAACACTTTATTTACTTTATTTTAGTGTATATTTCTTTATATTTGGCACCACTAAGCAAAATTGCTTAGCGTGTTGCTTTTGTAACGCGTAGGTATTGGAGATACAGCTGGGGAGCCCAGTAGACCTACGACCGGGTGAGACATCAGATCTGCATAGGAGTCCAGAGTCATCTGCACTGCATTGCATACATGGTAGGACTTAGGATATCTTGTATTTTGTACTTTTGTTATATATTTGAAATTCAGCCCTGTATTTTATAATGTTATGAAAGCTCTAAAGTTTGTAATATTTTGTACATATTAAATAACATGGAGATTTTCTGTATATATTTAAATTATTATGAACGGTATTATGGAACTATTTAATGACTGTAAAAGTCTATTGACTTTACTGAGAAATAAAGACTGTGAAATATTTGAGATTTTGATATCATAATATTAAACTGTTTTCAACAGGTTTGGAAGGACAGTTTGTCCTAAATATAGACGGCACCTTGCCAAATTTTTATTACCAGTCTTGAAACACTGATTTTAACAAAGTATGACAATAGTATCAACATGATATGAATATTACATAAATGACTTCTTAAAATCAAATTGAGTTCAAGAAATGAGATAATCATAGACTAGGTGTTCCGGCACGCCGTGTAGCACGCCTTGCTCAGCTATACTGTAGACGGGTGAGGGGTGTTACATTTAGTGGTATCAGAGCACGGTTTTAGCGTTTCTGGACCTAGATAGATTGCACATCATGCATCGTATTGTAAGTGTTAAGATGACTCTAATGCAGATCTTTTGATTTGTTTTGTTATTTTAATCAGAATATGGACTCCACATCGCAGAGAGCGGTCGATGAGGAAGTGGAAAGTCATGCTCCACCTATGACTGAACCAGGAGACTGGAGGGAACCTGTTCCGCGAGTACCAAATGCATCAGCCACGTTTCAGCAAATGGCTGAGTTCTTTAGACAAATGGCAGGAGTTATGCCACCACCACCACCTCCACATCAAAAATCTCATATGGAGAGACTCAGGAAGTTTGGAGCAGTGGACTTTCTGGGCAAAAGGGAAGATGATTCAGTCACAGCTAAAAACTGGTTGGACAGAACTGGAAGAGTCTTGAAACAACTTCATTGTACTCCAGAGCAGAATTTGAAAGCTGTTGTATCACTACTGCAAGATGATGCATACCAGTGGTGGGATACAGTAACTAGTGAGGTGCCACCAGAACAGATAACTTGTGATTTCTTTCTCACTGAGTTCATAAAGAAGTATGTGGGCAGTGTATACTTGGAAGAGAAGAGAAGAGAGTAGAGTTTATTACCCTATGCCAGAGACAGCTGACAGTGGCTGAATATGAAAGAGAATTTGTCAGACTGAGCCGCTATAGGCGGGAAATAGTCCCTAATGAGGCAGAGAGATGCAAGAGATTTGAGGAAGGACTCAATGATAACATTAAAGTAATGATTACAGCCTTGGGGATTACAGAGTTTGCTAAGTTAGTGGAAGCTGCACTGAAGGTTGAAAAAGTTAGAATGAATGAGCAGAACAGAAGGGACAGACAGCAGAAAAGAGGTCAGGGTCAGACCGGTACATCTTCTGCCCCTAGTAAGAAATTCAGAGGTTCGCCTACTCAGAGTTTCAGTAGAGCACCAAGTCAGGGTCAGTCACAGAGACCCAAATCTCAGTTTGAACCAAGGAGAGGCCAGTCCACCCCTTCAATGGCTAGCTCTCCAGGGACAGGGTACAGGGGACCAGCCCCAACAGTATCTGTTGCTTGCCCACATTGCCAAAAATGGCATAAGGGTGAATGTTGGAGGATGATAGGTGCTTGTTTACGGTGTGGATCTACAGACCACCTAGTCCGAGATTGTCCACGCAGAACTGCTACATCCACTCCGGTATCAACTGATAGGCCTGCCCCTCTAGCTCCAAGGGGTAGAAGGCTGGGTAAGGCTGAGGCA
Source organism: Hevea brasiliensis (assembly GCF_030052815.1). Lineage (NCBI taxonomy): Eukaryota > Viridiplantae > Streptophyta > Magnoliopsida > Malpighiales > Euphorbiaceae > Hevea > Hevea brasiliensis. Next base: position 22,571,061 of record NC_079507.1, read on the forward strand.
GCCGATACTTCACAGAAACCTGTGTCAGAGTCTATGGAGAGAGCAGAAGGCAGAAAACCAGCTAAAGCCTATGCTATAAGGGCACAGGAGGAACAGGATGCTCCAGATGTTATCAAGGGTACGTTCCTCCTTTATAATACTTTTGTGCATGTATTAGTGGATCCTGGATCTACTCATTCATATATTTGTATCAAGCTACCCGTAGAAAAGGGAATACCAGTGGAGGAAAGTGACCAAGACATCCTGGTCACAAATCCGCTAGGCCACAGTGTGGTAGTAAACAAGGTGTATAAGGCTGTGTCCCATTGAAGATTCAAGGGAAAGAGTTCTTAGCAGACTTAATCGAATCGCTTTCCATAAGTTTGATGTGATTTTGGGAATGGATGGTTATCCCATCATCGTGCAATAGTAGATTGTAAAGTGAAGAGAATCTCTCAAAGCTGCGAGAACGAAGAAATAATAGTTGTGGGTGAAAGGATGATTTCTTGTCCAATGTCATCTCATTTCTGATTGCAAGGAGATGGCTGAGAAAAGGGTGTGAAGCCTATCTGGCACACGTGGTTGACACTAGGCAGGGTAAACTTGACTTGTCTAACATACCCACAGTAAGGGATTTCTCTGAGGTATTTCCTGAGGAATTGCCTAGTTTGCCACCAGAAAGGGAAGTTGAATTTGCTATTGAGATTATGCCTGCAGCTGACTCAATTTCAATTGCTCCGTATAGGATGGCACCTGCTGAATTGAAAGAGTTAAAAATCCAGCTGCAAGAATTACTAGACAAGGGGTACATACGCCCCAGTGTGTCACCTTGGGGAGCTCCGGTACTATTTGTAAAGAAGAAAGATGGGACACTGAGGTTATGTGTTGACTACCGGCAGTTAAATAGAGTAACAGTGAAGAACAAGTATCCATTACCTAGAATTAACGATCTGTTTGATCAGTTGAAGGGAGCCGGTGTGTTTTCTAAGATTGATCTCAGATCAGGGTATCATCAGCTAAGGCTTAAGGATGCAGATGTGCCTAAGACTGCATTTAGAACCTGGTATGGGCATTATGAATTCCTGGTGATGCCATTTGGGTTAATAAACGCTCCAGCAGCATTCATGGACCTTATGAACTGTATCTTCCATCCATACTTAGATCGGTTCGTAGTGGTCTTTATTGATGACATCCTGGTGTATTCCAAGGATAAAGCAGAACATGATGAGGATTTGAGAATTGTTCTGCAGACTTTAAAAGAGAAGAAATTGTATGCTAAATTGTCCAAGTGTGAGTTCTGGTTGAATGAGATTGCATTCCTTGGACATGTAGTATCGGCTGAAGGGATTAGAGTGGATCCCAAGAAGATTGAAGCAGTGATGGAATGGAAGCCTCCTAGAAATACAACTGAGATCAGAAGTTTCTTAGTGTTAGCTGGATATTATAGAAGATTTGTAAAGGGATTTTCCCTGATAGCTGCTCCAATGACCAAATTACTGCACAAGAATATGAAATTTGACTGGAATGACAAGTGTCAAGCCAGTTTTGAGAGTCTGAAGGCTATGTTGACAGAGGCACCAGTGTTAGCACAGCCAATGTCTGGAAAAGACTTTGTAGTCTACAGTGATGCCTCACACAATGGGTTAGGGTGTGTACTCATGCAAGAAGGGAAAGTGGTCGCATATGCTTCCAGGCAGTTAAGGCCACATGAAAAGAATTACCCTACTCATGATTTAGAATTAGCAGCAATTATCTTCGCATTGAAGATATGGAGGCATTACTTGTATGGAGAAAAATGCTACATATACACAGACCATAAGAGTCTGAAGTATCTGCCAAGCCAGAAGGAACTTAATTTGAGACAGAGGCGGTGGATTGAATTCCTGAAAGATTATGATTGTGTAATTGACTACCACCCTGGGAAGGCAAATGTAGTCGCTGATGCTTTAAGCAGAAAATCTATTGTAGCATTAAGATCTCTGAATGCCCAACTATTCTTAACTCATGATGGAGTTATTTTGGCTGAGTTGCAAGTGAAGCCGAATCTATTATAACAGATACAGGATAAGCAGAAGACATATGGGAAATTAATGGCTGTTATGGGCAAAATCACTGAGGGGAAGGAAACTGAATATGAAGTGAAGGAAAATGGGTGCCTGTACTATAAAGAAAGAGATGTGTACCAGATGATAAAGAGTTGAAAACTAGTATTCTGAAAGAAGCATATAATAGTGTGTATGCTATGCACCCTGGAAGCACAAAAATGTACCATGACCTGAAACTCCAATACTGGTGGCCAGGTATGAAGAAGGACATAGTTGACTATGTAACTAGATGCTTGACATGTCAGCAAGTCAAAGCAGAACATCAAGTTCCATCAGGTTTGTTACTACCCATAAACATACCTGAATGGAAGTGGGACCGAGTCACTATGGATTTTGTCAGTGGTCTACCTCTCACTCAGAAGAAGCATGATGCAATATGGGTGATTGTGGATAGGTTAACCAAATCAACACATTTTCTGCCAGTCAGAACTGACTACTCACTGGAAAAGCTAGCAGAATTGTACATCAGTGAGATAGTTAGACTACATGGAATTCCACTTTCCATTATATCTGATAGAGACCCGAGGTTTACATCTAGATTTTGGAAGAAACTACAAGAATCCTTGGGCACACAACTCCATTTTAGTACGGCTTTTCATCCTCAGACGAATGGACAGTCAGAAAGAATAATCCAGGTAAATTTTGAAACTCATTGAGTTATTATAAACAATAAATTGAACTAATAATGATAATAATGATAGTAATAACTGAATATGTGTGATAGGTCCTCAAGGATATGCTGAGAAGTTGTGTTATTGAGTTTGAGGGAAGTTGGGACAGATACCTTCCACTGGCAGAATTTGCATATAATAATAGCTATCAAGCTAGCATACAAATGGCACCCTATGAAGCACTGTATGGGAGAAAATGCAGAACACCTGTATGTTGGACTGAATTGGGTAAAGATAAACTAGTGGAGCCAGACCTGATAAAACAGACAGAGGAAAAGGTGAAACTGATAAAGGCCAATTTGAAAGTTGCCTCAGACCAACAGAAATCTTATGCCGACTTGAGGAGAAAAGACATTGAGTATGAAGTTGGCGAGAAGGTATTTCTCAAAGTATCACCGTGAAAGAAAGTGTTGAGATTCGGGAAAAAGGGAAAATTAAGCCCTAGGTTTATTGGCCCATATGAAGTTATTGAACGTGTGGGACCAGTAGCCTACCGATTAGCCTTACCACCTGAGCTGGACAAGATACATAATGTGTTCCATGTCTCGATGCTCAGAAGATACAGATCAGATCCTTCACATGTCATCTCAGCAGAAGAAATTGTGGTATAACTTGACCTGACATATGAAGAACAACCAATTAAAATCTTGGCACGAGAGGTAAAAGAGCTCAGAAATAAGACAATTCCACTAGTGAAAATCCTATGGAGACACCACAACACGGAAGAGGCAACATGGGAGAGCGAGGAGACAATGAGACAACAGTTCCCTTAGCTCTTCACATCAGGTAAATTTCGAGGACGAAATTTTTATTTAGAGGGGAAGAGTTGTAATATCCCCACTGTACATATTTTATACGTTCTATTGCTCCAGTAGTCAAATAACAGTCCAAGCAAGTCAGTATGTCTGGAACTACACTTTGGTGATAGTAAACAGACATATAATGATGAAATAAATAAAAAGAAAATACAAAAAAAAATCAAACAAAAATGAAAGAGAGAAAATGATGCTAAGTTAAGCAATGGCACCACAATGATGGGTGACAAAGACCGGAAGGCCATTCGACCCCAGACCATGAGGAACCCTCTGAATCTAATTTTGAGACATAAATAAAGGTTTATTGAAATGTAATTGACACAATAAATATCAAAGAAAAATTAGTAAATTAGTACAAAGAAAAATAATAAAAAAAATCAAGAAACAGACAAAAATCGGTGTTACCAAAAAATCGGGAATATAACCCGAAGTGGGGTATTTTGGTCAATTGACACCTAGAGTTGGCTTTTGACCTAAATGTCTATTAAAAAATAAATGAAATTACACTTTAGAAATGAAATGAAAAATTAAATTATGATACATTATGTAAATTGTGAAAGAAAGGAGGTAAATGTGTAAATAAGGGAAACTTAATATAATTAAACATTAAACAAATCATTAGTGCTCCATTAACTATATTATAAACTACATAAAATAAACCTTAGTGGGAATAATTGGGTCATCTTCAACCTTGAGAAAAGCTTGCCGAATTGATCCTCTCAAAGTCCTCCATGGCCGCCATGCATGAAGCTTTCTCTCTCCATCATCAAGCCCTCATTTTCACTTGCTTCCATCATTAAAGCTTGCCCATTCACCTTGAGGAAGATATTGGCAATAAGAAAAACCAGATTTGGTGAAGTTTTGATAAGCATCAAAAGTTGTCAGTGTCCAAAACCTCTCCCTTGCTTTAGTAAAGCTTGTGTTTAGGTTGAGGTGAGTGTTTTGGTGAAGAGAAATGAAAGAAATAATGAGAAATGGACTTGTCCATTTTCAGCAGCCATGAACCCTTGTTGAGCTTGAGTTATTTTTACTTTTAATGAATGAAAATGAAGGTTGATTAATTCAAATGAAAGTTGTAGTAAGTTTGTGCATAAGTATGTGCATGTAGTGTTTAGATTAAAGGTGTGAAATGGAACCTTGATGCCTTGAGCAAACTACCATGTTTGGCAGCCCCTAATAGCATGAGTTTGTGTGTGAACATGTGGTTATTAATGATATATGTTAATGTTAAATTGTGGGCAGCAAGTGTAAGTGATATTGAAGTATGAATATGTTGAAGTATATGTGTAATATTAGCATTTAAGTATGTTGAATTTTGGTGGAAGTGAATGATGAACTTAATGATGAATTGTGTGCATTGAGCACTTGATCATTCTGCCCAGAATTGTTGCTGAAATTGTGTACAATATATGTATGGAAGTGTTGTTGATTAAATATTGTAGTAATGAGGAGGAGAAGGAACATTAAATTGGGAGTGTATGAGCTTTGTGCAGGTTGTGTATTGGAGGCAGCACCTAAATTAGGCCATAAGTGCCAAACTGTGAACCCAATTGGTATGAGGCCAATATGGGGTGAAACTAGACACCAAATAGGCCAACTTTCATGTAGAAATGTTGCCAAAATTCTGCCTAGAAACTGACCTTAAAAAGTGACCAAATCCGGATTAGTGCATTTAAGGCCTGAAAACTGACCATTTTGGCAGCAGTTAGTGTTTAGGCCATAACTCACTCAAAACAGGTCCAATTGACCTGAAATGTTGACCATGAATAGTTAAGACCTATATCTACAAGTCTTATAAAGACACCAAAGCCGAGAAATGACCAGAACCAAGTCAAATGGCTTGCACAAATTCGGGCACAAAAAACTGCCGAACCAAAAGTGACCTAAAAATTGACCAAATTGTGCACTAAAAGTGCAATCTGTCCAGCTTTAGCAAATTGACCATATCATGGTCTACACATCTCGGAATGACCTGAAATTTTGCCCCGCGTGCAATAAGACATAGAGCTACAATTTTTCTTCTTTAACCAGAAGCTAAAAACCAAGAGAAATAAGACTTTAAGCTAGACTAATCTAGCACACAAAAATTGAGAATTTGACATTTTGCATACAGTGATGCTTGAAGCATTTTGGCAATGAATGCCAACTTGTAAAAATGGTAAATTGCACTATATTGGCAGCATATTGAGATATAAATTTTGACATATTGATGCTAGAAACAACTTATCCATAATACCTAAAAAAAGGTCAACATATGCATTGACTTGTGAATTATATAATAGTTAGTAAACTCTAAAGATTGAAGAATTAAACAATTAATTTATAATGTGCCCTAGTTTGCCTAGTTGACTAGTATGGATAGGTTGGCGTGCCAATAGGATTCTGACAGCTGTTCTGTAAATGGCTTCATGCCATACGGTATTTTTACGGCTTATTATGCCGCACTGTGACTTTAATAGCCTACGGCTATACATATTGTGTATTTATTCTTGGCTTATCGCTAGATTGACTATATGGCTTCTTAGCCACACTATTTGCACACCGGGAGACACTTTGTGACCGATGGTGTGATGGCCCGAGGTACTAGGTACCCAGTGCCAGTATATCTGTTTATCCAGTCTGGTCAGTATATAGGCTACACGGGCAGTAATTCAAGTACTATTAAATTCAAATACCTAAATCCAATCTACTGACATACAGCACTACCAAAAATTTGTAAACACTTTATTTACTTTATTTTAGTGTATATTTCTTTATATTTGGCACCACCAAGCAAAATTGCTTAGCGCGTTGCTTTTGTACTGCGTAGGTATTGGAGATACAGCTAGGGAGCCCAGCAAACCTACGACCGGGTGAGACATCAGATCTGCACAGGAGTCCAGAGTCATCTGCACTGCATTGCATACATGGTAGGACTTAGGATATCTTGTATTTTGTACTTTTGTTGTATATTTGAAATTCAGCCCTGTATTTTATAATGTTATGAAAGCTCTAAAGTTTGTAATATTTTGTACATATTAAATAACATCGAGATTTTCTATATATATTTAAATTATTATGAACGGTATTATGGAACTGTTTAATGACTGTAAAAGTCTATTGACTTTACTGAGAAATAGAGACTGTGAAATATTTGAGATTTTGATATCATAATATTAAACTGTTTTCAACAGGTTTGGAAGGACAGTTTGTCCTAAATATAGACGGCACCTTGCCAAATTTTTATTACCAGTCTTGAAACACTGATTTTAACAAAGTATGACAATAGTATCAACATGATATGAATATTATATAAATGACTTCTTAAAATCAAATTGAGTTCAAGAAATGAGATAATCACAGACTAGGTGTTCCGGTACGCCGTGTAGCACGCCTTGCTCGGCTATACTGTAGACGGGTGAGGGGTGTTACAATGGAGATAGAAAATTTTCACATATGAGTTGAGCATGAATGGGAATGTATAGAAATGGATATGAATGAAATTATATGAATTTGAATACATAATAGAAATATATAGATGATGCATGAAATGATGAGATTTTTATTTAAAATATTATTGAAATTTTCAAACAGGTGAATAGTGAAACACGTCAAACATTAATAAAATAGGGGAAACTCCGTTAGTTTCCCTGTCGAAAAATAATTGATATTAAAAGATAATAACTTGAAAATGATTAAAGGAATAAAGTAAGATAAGATAGGGTGCTTCGGTACCGAGTGTGACATGCCTTGCTTAGCTATACTGTAGTCTGGTGAGGGGTGTCACATTTCCACACTTTATCGTATCAAAATTTAGTCTAATCGTATCAACCCAAATCACAAAGCCTCCACAACAAATTAGGAAATCAGGCCACATTATAGAAACAAGTAATGCATCCTAAAAGAATCCTCTCCAAAATCTAAGGAAATTCCCAAGAATATTTTAGCAAGGCAATCCCATGGAACACATACCCAATGCCAAAATCTAGAACTCAAGCCAATTGTAATTCAACCTAGATTCCCAAAACCATTTCCAGTCATTCAACTTCAACACTTAAACACATATATACTTCACTAGAACCTCACTTCTAATTACCCCTTAGCCTTGCTCATAGGAAACCATTCTAACGAAGCTATATTCTTGATTAATGAAAACTTTAAGGCAAAGATAATACCTTTCAAGCTTTATTGTTGACTATATTTGTGCTTTAGTAACTAGAGTTGAGTTAGCATCTCACCAGGGCTCTTGAGAGATTTTTTGTTACCTCCAGTGTTGCCATCATGGACAGCCCTTCATCACCAACCCCAGTAAGTAGCATTATCCTTCTTGTGCACACAAATCAATCCACTTACTTACTTGCTTTGAATTGACTTTCCATGGATTGTTCAGGTTCCTCCACCATAACTATAGGAGTTTGGCATCCCATACTACACAGTTATTACTCCAATTACCTCCATCTCCTTCATTTACTTGCAATGAACTTATTATGACTTGACTTTTGTAGTAACTCTTTTATCTACTTTCACTCCATTTGCTTTAGTTAGCAGTTCTAAAGTTTCTCCATTTGTTCAAGTACAACATAATTTTTTTTTTAATTTTTTTGCCTATGGACTAATGAGGAAGCTTGCTTAGAGTGACTTGTAGCTTCCTTGAGCTCCAGATGCCAGCAAGTGAAAAAGATGGTTTACTAGGAGATAACAATTTGCCTAGCATAAGAGAGAGAATAGTCAGAGTAATGAGATTGTCCTTGTGCCTTTTTATACTTTTAGCTTTCTTTGATGGAGTTATGCCTCCTTTATCATTTTTTGAGGTTTTATGTTATCCCTTGTAGCAACCTAAGAAGGGGGGTGAATTAGGTGTTAATTAAAAAATTTGAAGGATAGGTAGAGATTTGTAAGTGAGATGTACAAAGAGAAGGAAGGAAAGAAAGAACACAATACATTTTATAGAGGTTCGGCTGTCCTAAGCCTACGTTCTCTCCTCAAGGTCCTCCTTGAGAATTAACTCTGCTAAAATTCTTCTTTGAGTGAAGAATAAACCCCTTACAACCACCATTAGAGCAAACCCTTACTCTTTTACAAATCCCTTTACACTCAAGAGCTATTTAGAGCTCTATCACACTAAAGTAACAATAAATGTTTACAATAACCTTGAACTAACTCTCAGAACATAGAAATTACAGGCCAAAATATCAAGCTCTCAATAATCAATTATGGTAGCTCAAGTTCTAGAGAAACAGAAGAGGGAAAAATCTTTTTAATACAATAAATTCTCAAAGAAATGATTGTTGTCACTTTCCTCCAGTTATAAAATGTCTCTATTTATAGTTTTAGTAAGAAAATGACCATTACAGGTGTATTAAATGTAAATATAGTTGTTCAACAACCCAAAACCCAATTTTTTCAAGTTTCAAAAACCCAGGTTCAGCGACTGAAGTTCTTTACTTTAGCTGCCGAAGGTTAGACACCAAAAATGTCACACCCTACCCCTCTGTAAGGCATGACATGATCCCATATTATACCTAATGTATTATCAACTCCGTCTACTGATAACCCATTAAATACACTACAAGGGATTTTAAAAACTTTTCTTACTTCTTTCACAGTGGTGAGCACAATTTACAGGTGTTAAAAACTTTTGTGAACTGAAGTGATAGAACTAACACATTTGACTTATTTGGAATTTCTATAAAAATTTTGGCAGAGTGCCATCTGTATTTTGGATAAAACAGTTCTTCAGAAAACCTGTAAAAAGCACTTCAATATTTTTAAAAATCTCAACTCCAACAAAATTCAACACAATATTTTTCTCAACTCAATCCACAACAATTTTTCAGTATTTTCAAAGGAAGAGATAAAAGAAATATAATACAAATTTTACAAGTCAAAATAACTCATAATTCACTTTACAACTTTAATGTACAATTTTAATTTATAACTGCTCAAATAATTTACATACATATTATTACATGCATACATCAGACCTATGTACATGGGTATACCTATAATATACCTGGAGCTGGTCTGAAAGTGTCTTCATAGAAACTTACTCACTGCTCTATGCTCTTCTTACCTGCGACAGCATACAAAGCTATCGCTGAGTGGTGAACTCAGTGGTGCACAACTATAATTTAAAACATAGTACAATATACATTAACAAAATTTACAGTAAATAATTTGGAAATCTAAATACTCATCAAATTCCAAAACTCAAAATATTCATTGCCAATAATGTAAATCATTTGTATAAATGACTTTGATCACAAAATTCAATTTATCAAATCATGACTAACCATTTAAGTAATTCCAACAAAATCAATTATACATAACCCATAATTGAAATCACAATTCTTTACCATTCAAAAGCCATTTTGTATCTCAAAAATCATTATGTATCTCAAAAATCAATCTTTATCTCAAAACCATGTTGTATCTCAAAAACCACGCTGTAGCTAAAAAACCATCCTGTATCTCACAAATCATTCTTTATCTCACTAACTATGCAAGACTAATCTGATAGGGCCATCTTCGATGTGATTCTAACTTCCTATGGTCGGGGAGGTCGAATCAGATTCTAACTCCCTATGGTCGGGGAGGTCGAATCATCGTGCACAGTACCATCACAATAATGAATCTTCCGCAAGGGCCATAACGATAAAATAAACTTAGATCTAACCTCAATTCAGAGGAAAATCTAAGCCTGTGCACGTACCATGGTAATCAAAACACAACTAACTCCATTGTCTTCTCAACAAATGAGAGAGACGGGTAATAACCTAGTCAAGCATCTATAGTGAGATATAAAACAATATCACAATCCTTTTAGTGAGCATAAATCACAATATAATTCGATTCAAAGTCAATTCCAATATCCAATAATTTTTTTATGCTCATCACAATTTAAATCATAAATTTGCATTTTTCCATGAAAATTACCATCACAATTCAAAATATGTTCTATTACAATTTTCCAAAACATAATTTATTCAATCCATAACAATGCTTAATACTTGTGGAAATACCATTTCACAAAGCTAGATTCATACATACTATAACAATTTCAATAATCATTGAATTAAATCCAATGCTTATTAAACATAATACATAAGAAAAGTATGTCATTTAATCATATGAAATATTGAAACAAAATCAGTTAAAAACTAGTTGTGCACAAACCTCTGATAACTGTCTCTTGGTCTTGACTCAGTGTTTCCTTCCCTTTTCCTAAGTCTTTGCTAACTGAGAAACACAATTTGAAGTGTTTCAGTACTAAATTAAACTGTCTCTATCGATAATGTTTGACAAATAATTCACTGAAAGCTATTATTTGCTTAATCACCTAACATACCGACCCTCGATGCGTTCTAGGTAAATTAGGCTTTAACGTTACTAATATGTCACATTCGATAGGGTTTTAGGGTTGGTATGTTTTACCAAACTCATTTCCTTGTTTAGTGCATTTTAATGCAACTTGCTGGATTCCGGGATACTAGTTTGACCTAGCCGGATGACCTAGTTCTCTCGGTTTTCGGGTTTCGGTCAAAACTACAAACTTGTAGATCTATGTCTTATGGAACGCGGGGCAAAATTTTAGGTCATTCTGAGTTAAGTAGACCAAGTTATGGTCATTATACTATTGCTGGTCAAATGGCATCAAATTAGGTCAATTTTAGGTCAATTTGGTCAACTTTGGTTCGGCCAGTTTTTGGACCCGAACTTGTGCAAGCTTTTTGACTTGCTTCTGGTCATTTCTGGGCTTTGGTGTCTTCATAAGACTTGTAGGCATGGGTCTTAACTATTCATGGTTAAAATTTCAGGTCAATTGGACCTGGTTTGAGTGAGTTATGGCCTAAACACTAACTGCTGCCCAAATGGTCAATTTTCAGGCCTCACTTGCACTTAATCCGAATTGGTCATTTTTCATATCACCTTGCAAGCAGAATTTTGGTATGCTTTCTCAATGAAAGTTGGCACATTTTGTGCCTAGTTTCACCTCCAATTGGTCTCATACAAATTGAGGTTACACATTTAAAGTTATAGGCTAAAATGCATACTGCTCTTAATTACCTTGCTTAAACATACATCAATGACACATTCACCTTACTATATGTCCACTTCCCTTACCAATTCTGTTTTGGTACATTACCAAAACCATATACCACTTCACTTTAAAGTCACTTTGGGCAGATTACACACATCCTCAATACACCAAATAAACTCAAATTTACAAAGTCTAAGTACAATCACATATACACCTAAACATTACTCATTCTTACATACACTTTACACAACCAATCTATATACATATCCATCAATCCTCAATGTCAATATTCTGCCAATACCTTCATGAACTCATACATTTATCAAAGTGTCCCAAGGCTGCCGAAATGTTCTACAATGCCAAAGTGTCCCACAATTCGTCAATCTCCAATTTAAGTGCACAATCACCACATTTTCATGGAAATAACTTACTAGGATATTAAATCCCTCTACTCAACATGAATTTACATCAAATATATGTAATAATAAATCATTAAATACATAACTCCATGGCTGTCCAAAATGAACATATCAATAACTCCTCAAACTTCAAAATTTTCTTCACAAATCCAACACCCATAACATGTACACAAAGTTTAACAAAGCAATATTCAAAAATGTAAACTTACCTATGGTTGGAACTTGCTAAACCTTGATTAAACTTCTTGATTTTGGTATCAAGCTCTTCCTTATGATGTGTAGACAATCTTTAATGAAGCAATCTAAGTGATTGGAGATGAAATGGAGGGATGGATCAAGCTCCAAGTGAAATGGCAATGGAGTTCTTCTTTCTTCTCAAATCGGCATGGTTGAGGAACTTTGAAGAAATGAATTTGCAGATTGCATATTTGGTGTACACATGCCTCATTTAACTTAGTTTATTCCTTTAGTGGCCCACTCACACTTATTAAATCATATAATAAGTTAAATGTGTTATTTACACCTTTTTCACTCCACTTTTGGTTATTTGTATTAGGTACCCCCAAATTAATTTTTCATTTTATTTTCTAAGTGTAATATTATTTATTTTTAATGGACATTTAGGTCAAAAGACAATTCGGGATGTCAAATGACCATAATGCCCCTGTTCGGGTTGCATTCCCAATTTTTCGGTAACACCGGGTTTTGTCCGTTTTTCGATTTCTCACTTTTCTTTGTACTAATTATTTAATTTTTCTTTGATATTTCTAATGATATTTATACTTCAATTGATGTCTCTTTAAGTCCTAAAAATATTTTTCAAGGTTCCCCGCGGTCCAGGGCTAGTCAACGGTCCACGCCGTGACTTTCCGATGCGGTCACCCATCGCTAAGGTTCTTGGCTCGCTTAACTTGGTTGCATTTCTTTACTATTATTTTTCCTTTATTTTTCCTTTATTTTTCTTGTATTTTCTTTTCTTGTATTTCATTATTTTATGTCTCCTCACTCATAACGAAATGTAGTTCTAGGCATCCTAGCTGTCCGGACAACACTGGTCACCGGAACAGTGGAACGCACTACCAAACATAGGGGTGTTATAATTCTCCCCCCCTTAAATAAATTTTGTCTCGAAATTTTACCTGGTATTAGTCTCTGAACAGCTGTGGGTACTGTCTCCTCATATCCTCTTCACGTTCCCAAGTAGTTTCCTGGCCTGAATGATGGTTCCACAACACTTTAACCAGGTGTATCTGTTTGTTCCTCAGCTGCTTCACCTCATATGCCAGAATTTTTATGGGTTCTTCCTCATATGAGAGGTCTGGATTTACCTCAATCTCTTCAACTGATAGTACATGAGATGGGTCAGATCTGTACCTCCTTAACATGGACACATGGAAGACACTGTGTATCCTTGCTAACTCTGGAGGTAATGCCAACCGATATGCCAAAGGACCCACTCTTTCCAGAACCTCATATGGTCCGATGAATCGAGGACTCAGTTTCCCTTTTCTGCCAAATCTCATAATCCTCTTCCAAGGAGAAACTTTGAGGAATACCTTATCACCCACTGCATATTCAATATCTCTTCTTTTCAAATCAACATAGGACTTCTGACGATCTGATGCAGCCTTGAGTCTATCTCTAATCAATCTGATCTTTTCCTCTGTCTGCTGAACAATTTCTGGCCCAATCATCTTCCTTTCACCTATTTCATCCCAACATAAGGGAGTTCTGCACTTCCTGCCATACAATGCTTCATATGGAGGCATTCCAATGTTTGATTGGTAGCTGTTGTTATAAGCAAACTCAATCAAAGGAAAGTGTGTATCCCAACTAACTTCAAATTCAATCACACAAGCCCGTAGCATATCCTCCAATTTCTGAATAACCCTTTCAGACTGGCCATCTGTCTGTGGGTGGAATACTGTGCTGAAGTTCAATCTAGTTCTTAGGGCTCTCTGAAGACTACCCCAGAATCTAGAAGTGAATCTAGGATCCTTGTCAGATACAATTGATACTGGCACTCCATGCAATTTTACAATCTCATATATGTACAATCTGGCCAATCTTTCCAGACTATAGTCCATCCGGACTGGCAAAAAGTGAGCAGACTTGGTTAGTCTGTCAATTATGACCTATACTGCATCTTGACTATTCTGTGTCCTCGGAAGTTTCATCACAAAATCTATAGTTATTCGTTCCCTTACAATGTTTCATAGGGTGCTGTTTGTATGCTAGCATGACGCATATTATTGTATACAAATTCTGTTAATGGGACGTATCTGTCTCATATCTCTCGGATTCAAGGACAGAAGTTCTCAGTATATTCTCGAGGGTTTATTCCATTTTACAGATTATTATTATCATTTCATTTTATTATTTATAGAAACTCAACAAGTTTCAAAATTTACCTGAATCACTTGTTTCGACTGTCCATCCGTTTGAGGATGATAAGTCGTACTGATATCTTTAAGCTTATAGCAATTACTGTGGTACAGGTAATTCACATTAATATAACTGAGTCACTGACTCTAGCTACCTTACAAGTGTAGTCGTTTGATAGGTTAGTTCTAAAGTTTTACATTTCTGACTAAAATTTTCACATTTATTTCCAGTAATAGTACTCTATTCGGGTGCAACTGTATCAATTTATAGATTACTTACAAATATTCTTACTTTATTGTACCACGAGGAAGCACGTAGCTCTACACAATAATCCCGTGTTGGTACTGAAATCTACAGCTTACGATACAAACATCGAGAACATTACATAGTCATTACGTTATAACCTCATGGACTAGGTTTTCTTATCTTTCTCGAATCCACTAATATCCTAAACAGATTCTGATTACAATTTCCTTTCACAATTACTAATAGTAACATCTTTGTCCTCATCTAGAGCAATTTTATTACTGTAACTTACTTTTAGGTCCTCTTGCCTTACATTAAGTAGGCTCGCCTATTAGCTTTATAATTTACGGTATGTTAGAAAATACTTTTAGCTAGCAATTCTTCCAAAATTAATGTCAATCATACTTGTTATTGTAGGTTTGATCCTAAAAGACTAGTCACTAACGCATCAAAATTCGTTCCCATGTAAAGGAATAACAACAGAACATATAGTTCTGACACTAACACACAACTAAGTAGTGCTGGGATCAAATAATAATTAATTGTTTCTTTCAAAAATTAAGAACTTACCAGCAGCTACATCTGAAGTTTCTGCTCTTTTTACTTGGCGCATAGTGGACTCTCCGACTAGTGCGCTACTATATTTGGGTTGATTCACTGTGTTATAGTGGTGAGGAGTACCAACTCTATTTCTATCTTGACTCTGACTGACGGTCTGTGAACTCCGGAGAGCAGATCGAGGTGGTTTAGCACAATCTTTAGCAAAGTGTCCAAGTTTTCCACAATTGTAACAGGCTCCAGAGGCCTTATGACAAATACCTCCATGTAGCTTACCACAAACATGGCAGAAACGGGCAGGATAGGAACTTCTGGTTGTTCGACGACTAGATCTTAGTGGTCTCTGCCCTGATGATCCGCTTCTATCATATTTCTGAGCTCGGGGTTCCTCAAATTCTTTTCTATTTCTCAAATTACTGTTCGAGCTCTGACCCATAGGTTTCTCCCTCTTTTCCATTTCACACTGTCCTTGTGGGGGTTGGGTCTGTACTTGGGCTTGGGCTGACAGATTATTAGCCATTTGTTGAAAGAAAGTGGCCATTTGCTGGGCCATTTGTGCAGTAGTTTGTATCGGTAAAACTGGTACAGTCAGGCCTTCGACATTTTGTGGAGCTGGGGCCTCAACTTGTTCTTCTGCCATCACAGAATGTTCTATTGTCTCATTCTTCTCTTCCATTTTTTGTTTCACAGAATTTTCTATTCCTGTAAAACCAACATAAGGAGATTCCTCCCCATTAGTTCACATTTATGATGTAAATGTACTACATGTATCAAACATTTGAGCAGTTGTAGTTCTGACAAAAAGATTTCAAATTCACAGTTCGAAATTCACTTTAAAACCATTGCTCTGATACCACTTAAACATGTCACACCCTACCCCTCTATAAGGCATGACATGATCCCGTAGTATACCTAATGAATTATCAACTCCGCTATCGATAACCCATTAAATACACTACAAGGGATTTTAAAACTTTTCCGACTTCTTTCACAATGGTGAGCACTATTTACAGTGTTAAAAGCTTTTGTGAATCAAGTGATAGAACTAACACATTTGACTTATTTGGAATTTCTCAGAAAATTTTGGCAGAGTGCCATCTGTATTTTGGATAAAGCAGTTCTTGTAAAACCTGTAAAAAGCACTTCAATATTTTTAAAAATCTCAACTCCAACAAAATACAACACAATATTATTCTCAACTCACTCAACAACAATTTTTCAGTATATTCAAAGGATGAGATAAAAGAAATATAATACAAATTTTACAAGTCAAAATAACTCATAATTCACTTTACAACTTCAATGTACAATTTTAATTTACAACTGCTCAAATAATTTACATACATATTATTACATGCATACATCAGACCTATGTACATGGGTATACCTATAATATGCCTGGAGCTAGTCTGAAAGTGTCTTCAAAGAAACTTACTCACTGCTCTATGCTCTTCTTACCTGCGACAAAGATACAAAGCTATCATTGAGTGGTGAACCTGGTGCACAACTATAATTTAAAACATAGTACAATATACATTAACAAAATTTACAGTAAATAATTTGGAAATCTGAATACTCATCAAATTCCAAAACTCAAAATATTCATTGCCAATAATGTAAATCATTTGTATAAATGACTTTGATCACAAAATTCAATTTATCAAATCATGACTAACCATTTAAGTAATTCCAACAAAATCAATTATACATAACCCATAATTGAAATCACAATTCTTTACCATTCAAAAGCCATTTTGTATCTAAAAAATCATTATGTATCTCAAAAATCAATCTTTATCTCAAAACCATGTTGTATCTCAAAAACCACGCTGTAGCTAAAAAACCATGTTGTATCTCACAAATCATTCTTTATCTCACTAACTATGCAAGACTAATCCGATAGGGCCATCTTCGATGTGATTCTAACTTCCTATGGTCGGGGAGGTCGAATCAGATTCTAACTCCCTATGGTCGGGGAGGTCGAATCATCGTGCACAGTACCACCACAATAATGAATCTTTCGCAAGGGCCATAACGATAAAATAAACTTAGATCTAACCTCAAATCAGAGGAAAATCTAAGCCTGTGCACGTACCATGGTAATCAAAACACAACTAACTCCATTGTCTTCTCAACAAATGAGAGAGACGGGTAATAACCTAGTCAAGCATCTATAGTGAGATATAAAACAGTATCACAATCCTTTTAGTGAGCATAAATCACAATATAATTCGATTCAAAGTCAATTCCAATATCCAATAATTTTTTTATGCTCATCACAATTCAAATCATAAATTTGCATTTTTCCATGAAAATTACCATCACAATTCAAAATATGTTCTATCACAATTTTCCAAAACATAATTTATTCAATCCATAACAATGCTTAATACTTGTGGAAATACCATTTCACAAAGCTAGATTCATACATACTATAACAATTTCAATAATCATTGAATTAAATCCAATGCTTATTAAACATAATACATAAGAAAAGTATGTCATTTAATCATATGAAATATTCAAACAAAATCAGTTAAAAACTAGTTGTGCACAAACCTCTGATAACTGTCTCTTGGTCTTGACTCAGTGTTTCCTTCCCTTTTCTTGAGTCTTTGCTAACTGAGAAACACAATTTGAAGTGTTTCAGTACTAAATTAAACTGTCTCTATCGATAATGTTTGACAAATAATTCACTGAAAGCTATTATTTGCTTAATCACCTAACATACCGACCCTCGATGCGTTCTAGGTAAATTAGGTTTTAACATTACTAATATGTCACATTCGATAGGGTTTTAGGGTTGGTACGTTTTACCAAACTCATTTCCTTGTTTAGTGCATTTTAATGCAACTTGCTGGATTCCGGGATACTAGTTTGACCTAGCCGGACGACCTAGTTCTCTCGGTTTTTGGGTTTCGGTCAAAACTACAAACTTGTAGATCTATGTCTTATGGAATGCGGGGCAAAATTTTAGGTCATTCTGAGTTAAGTAGACCAAGTTATGGTCATTATACTATTGCTGGTCAAATGGCATCAAATTAGGTCAATTTTAGGTCAATTTGGTCAACTTTGGTTCGGCCAGTTTTTGGACCCGAACTTGTGCAAGCTTTTTGACTTGCTTCTGGTCATTTCTGGGCTTTGGTGTCTTCATAAGACTTGTAGATATGGGTCTTAACTATTCATGGTTAAAATTTCAGGTCAATTGGACCTGTTTTGAGTGAGTTATGGCCTAAACACTAACTGCTGCCCAAATGGTCAATTTTCAGGCCTCACTTGCACTTAATCCGAATTGGTCATTTTTCATATCACCTTGCAAGCAGAATTTTGGTATGCTTTCTCAATGAAAGTTCGCACATTTTGTGCCTAGTTTCACCTCCAATTGGTCTCATACCAATTGAGGTTACACATTTAAAGTTATAGGCTAAAATGCATACTGCTCTTAATTACCTTGCTTAAACATACATCAATGACACATTCACCTTACTATATGTCCACTTCCCTTACCAATTATGTTTTGGTACATTACCAAAACCATATACCACTTCACTTTAAAGTCACTTTGGGCAGATTACACACATCCTCAATACACCAAATAAACTCAAATTTACAAAGTCTAAGTACAATCACATATACACCTAAACATTACTCATTCTTACATACACTTTACACAACCAATCTATATACATATCCATCAATCCTCAATGTCAATATTCTGCCAATACCTTCATGAACTCATACATTTATCAAAGTGTCCCAAGGCTACCGAAATGTTCTACAATGCCAAAGTGTCCCACAATTCGTCAATCTCCAATTTAAGTGCACAATCACCACATTTTCATGGAAATAACTTACTAGGATATTAAATCCCTCTACTCAACATGAATTTACATCGAATATATGTAATAATAAATCATTAAATACATAACTCCATGGCTGTCCAAAATGAACATATCAATAACTCCTCAAACTTCAAAATTTTCTTCACAAATCCAACACCCATAACATGTACACAAAGTTTAACAAAGCAATATTCAAAAATGTAAACTTACCTATGGTTGGAACTTGCTAAACCTTGATTAAACTTCTTGATTTTGGTATCAAGCTCTTCCTTATGATGTGTAGACAATCTTTAATGAAGCAATCTAAGTGATTGGAGATGAAATGGAGGGATGGATCAAGCTCCAAGTGAAACGGCAATGGAGTTCTTCTTTCTTCTCAAATCGGCATGGTTGAGGAACTTTGAAGAAATGAATTTTCAGATTGCATATTTGGTGTACACATGCCTCATTTAACTTAGTTTATTCCTTTAGTGGCCCACTCACACTTATTAAATCATATAATAAGTTAAATGTGTTATTTACACCTTTTTTACTCCACTTTTGGTTATTTGTATTAGGTACCCCCAAATTAATTTTTCATTTTATTTTCTAAGTGTAATATTATTTATTTTTAATGGACATTTAGGTCAAAAGACAATTCGGGATGTCAAATGACCATAATGCCCTTGTTCGGGTTGCATTCCCGATTTTTCGGTAACACCGGGTTTTATCCATTTTTCGATTTCTCACTTTTCTTTGTACTAATTATTTAATTTTTCTTTGATATTTCTAATGATATTTATACTTTAATTGATGTCTCTTTAAGTCCTAAAAATATTTTTCAAGGTTCCCCGCGGTCCAGGGCTAGTCAACGGTCCATGCCGTGACTTCTCGGTGCGGTCACCCATTGCTAGGGTTTTCGGCTCGCTTAACTTGGTTGCATTTCTTTGCTATTATTTTTCTTTTATTTTTCTTGTATTTTCTTTTCTTGTATTTCATTATTTTATGTCTCCTCACTCATAACGAAATGTAGTTCTAGGCATCCTAGCTGTCCGGACAACACTGGTCACCGGAACAGTAGAACGCACTACCGAACATAGGGGTGTTACAAAAAAACATCATTTATAAAAGTTCTCACTTTCGACTGTTAAAGTGCTTTTTGGAAAAAAAGGGCACTTAGGCTTTAAAAATTCAAAAACTATCATTTTAAAGAATGAACTTCGGCTGTCGAAGTTCTCACTTTCGGCTGCTGAAGTTCTCACTTTTGGCTGCCAAAGTGCTCTCTGGACAAAAGGCATAAAATGGGCACTTAAGCTTTGAAAACTTATAACTTTTTGACTCAAACTTGGATTTTTGATTTGTTTGAACTATTAGAAAACTAATTTGATAAACTTTTCAATGAAAACACTTTCAAAAATAAATTTGCATTTCTCAAAAGTGCAAATTTTATTTTACTCCACCTTGGTCAAGAAAGAGTTGAAAACTCATAACTTTTTGACCCGAACATGGATTTTCAACCCGTTTAAACTATTGAAAAGTTAATGTGATAAACTTTTCAATGAAAACATTCTCAAAAATAAATTTGCATTTCTAAAAAGTGAAAATGTAACACTCCTATTTGCATAGCCTGGTACATTTCACTGTTCCGGTGAATGGTATCGGTCCGGACAATTAAGAGAATTAGAAACACATCTAAGACACCTAGATAAGCCCTGAACGCAAATAATTAGTAATTGTAAAATAGTTAAGTATAAATAAGAAAATCAGAACATAAGAGTTAAATGAGCCGGGAGTCACAGCGATAGGTGACCTTCTCGAGAATGACTGCAAGGTTAGTCTAAACTCAAATTTCAAATCATAAAATGTGATGCCGCGATCCTTAGGACTATTGCAAACACAGTGGAAAAGAGAACATCAAGAAAAAGAATTGTTAAGCAGGTTAAATAATTAGGTTAGAGATTCGGAAGAAATATCGAATAACTTACAAACCGGATCGAACCTTCGAGGGGCAATTTGGTTAATTCACCCCTAGAGCTGACATCTGACCTAACTGTCCAATAAAAATTTGAGAAAAGAAAATTTCGGGACCAAGAATTAAATTAAAGAACTAATGGAAAAATAAATGAAAAAGAAAAGAAAAAGTTTATTTGCATCATGCATGACATAAGCATGATGAAATAAACCTAATATTTAAAAATGAAAATTTGGGATAAATCCTAATAATTAAAAGACAAAAATAAAAAGAAAAAATTTCATTATTCTTCTTCATTTTTAGTAGCCCCATCTCTCTCTTCCCTTTGCTTTCACTCACAAGCCTCCATGGAAACACAACTCTAAGCTTGAGTGAACCCAAAAATCAGCCATAAAACTTATAGGTTTCTTAGTCAAATCTTATCTTTGGACCTTGCTAAGCAACTTAGGAACAAAAAGAAGAGGAAAGAAGTGGAATTTGGGAAGAGGGAAAAGCTCTAATTGAGGTAAGTAATTAAATTTGGAAATCTTAGTTTAATTATTGTGTTTGTATCTTAATTAAACTAGAAATCAACTTAAAATTAAACAAAAACAATTATTAAGGGACCAAACATGAATTTTGTCTAGCTAGGGTTAGGGTTTGATATGAATGAGTTTGATGGTTTTGAATGGTTATTTGAGGTGAATTAGGTGTGTAGATCATGAATGTACACTTTGAAATGCATGAGATTGAACTTTATGTGTAACTAGGGTTTTGAGCATGAGAAAAATTGAAGAAAATTTTGAGAATTGGCCAAATGATGTAGTTAGCCTTATTTGAGTTGAGTAATGGTCAATTGTGACCATTTGTGGTATGTATGAATTGTTGGAACTAAGTTCCAATTCGGATTGGTGAAGGTCAATCTGCAGGCAGCTTGACCTAAGTCCCTTTTAGGGACCAAAACTAAAAATTTACAAACCCAATTGGTGTGAGGCCAATTGGGAATGAAAATAGACACAAAATGACACATTTTTTAGTCAGGAATCATGCCCAGAAAGTGACCATAACTTAGTGAACAATTAGGCCAAATCCAGAATTGGGCACACTGCTCTGTACAAAAATGACCAAATGAATAGTAGTTACGTAAATGACCATAACTTGGTCTAGGAAGGTCCAAATGACCTGAATTTTATACCAAAAGAAATCTGAGACATAGCCCTACAACTTTCATGAAGAAAACAAACCTAAATTTTGACCATGACCTGTTTGAAAAACTACCTGCAGTCAGCCCACAAAAACTGCCAATAACCAGGAATTTACCCAGAATTCTAGGTAATACCAAATCTGACCAGCCATGTTCAAATGGCCATAACTAGGGCTAAAAAACTCCAATTGGAGTGATTCAAAAAGGAAAATAAAGTTAAGACAATAAGGAATAACTTCTATGAAGAAAACTTAGCCAAATTACCACAGCAACATGACCAATGAAATAGTACAAAACAGGACATCAAAACTGAAAATTTGAAATTTATGCCTAAAAGACTTAAGATTTGAGGAAACAATCAAAACCAATAAATTAGGTAACCAAAATGTAGTATGTGGGTGAAATTAGAATTCTCATACCTATTAAGCATTAGAAAGTCAAAAAATTGACTTGAATAATATCATGAATAGTAAATCCAAAATATAAATTTTAAAGAACGTCAAGTTAAGCATATTAAGTTAGATATAAATAGATTTGAGTTTATTTTTAGACTTATAATAAATTATGATACTAAAACACTGTGAAACTATGTGTTTTAGTTGAAAAAAAATACCGAGAAAGAACCCGAGACATCGAGTCAAGGCCAAGAGGCGACTCATATAAGGTTTGTGCACAACATAGAAATTTTTATAAATTTTCTTCTGCAAATTGTTTTGAATGAATTGTGATATTAAATTGTGACTTAATTGTATTGAAATATTTATTATGCTTTTGACTTAAATTGTTGAAAGTTTACTTGTAAGTGTTTGAAATGGCAATAAATATTTAGTAAATTGCTAAGACAGTTTTGAAACCACAGTGTCATGACCATATATTTGAATGCCTCACTAGCATGACTAGTGGGGGAAATTAGTTTTGAATTTTGATTCCTTCTCTAGTTGAAGTGTTGAGGTGTGTGCCAGTAGAAGAAGAAATTTGAATGGATATCCATATATTTGAACTAGCTAGCCTTGTGATTTCTCATAAGCCTTCGGCTATTGAGATGAATATTGTTTCGAATGGCATGATATAACTGTGTGTTTTTTTATGAAATTCATTTTGAGACTTTCTAAATGAAATTATTTGGGCTAAAAATTTATAAATCATGTTTTGTATCAGTTTTTCATGTTTAGTTCAATATTTGAATAAATGTGATTTAAATTATATATAAATATTATTTTAGTATGTTGTGCACTACTGAGTCATAGTACTCAGCGATGGCTGTTATTGCTGTCGCAGATATAGAGACTAGAGGAGCAGCAGTGTGAGCTACTGAGAATATTGGAGCTACAACCCTGAAGTTTTGTCGGGTATATTTTATACCCTGATTGTAATATTTAGTTTGATGTATGTAAATATATGTACATGTATAAACTGGTCATGGGCAGTTGTATAGAGTTTGTAATACTATTATTTTGGATTTTCTAATGTAAATTTTGGATTGATGTATTCAAATTGATTTTACTTTAATGAAAAATGAATAGAATTATTGAGTACTATATTTGATGACAATTGAATTGAGAAATGATGTTGAATTGTGTTGAGGTAGTAGTGAGTTTGATGAAAAAGATATTGGAAGTGTTTTATAGGTTTTTAAGAACTGTTTTCTTAAAATACAAATGGTATTCTGCCGAAATTTTTTCAAAAATTTGTGTAAAAATAAAATGGATAAAAATTTTAACTAGCTTTTAAACTTCTATAAAATGTAAGAAAATGCTCACCACTTCTACAAAGTAAGAAAATGGTTTTAAAATCCCTTATAGGGTACTTAATGAGTTATCGGCAGGTGAAGTTCGGTAGTTCATTAGGTATTCTACGGGATCATGTTATGCCTTGCAGAGGGATAAGGTGTGACAGAAAATTTTATTTTACTCCCTCTTAGTCAAGAAAAAGTTAAAAATAAAGACGCTAAGAAATTTAGAGAAACCTAGGCTTGAGCCAACATAACTAACCATTTGAGATTCACAAGATAACAAAAAAATTTACATTATAGTATCTCCTTGATCTTTACTTCATTTTCTTGTTGTCTTTCAATCTTAATTTGAAGTAATTTCTCAATTTTAAACTTGGGACCTATAATCTTAATACAAACACTTCTAAAGTAGATTAGTAGCACACTAATTGTTTAGTATCATCAAAATATGAATTAAGACCTCTAGATCCAACAATCTCTGTAATACCCTCCCGGTAGCAACTCCGTACATTCTACTGTTCCGGTGACCGGTGTCGGTCCGGACAGCTAGAACGTCCGAAAAAATAATTAAACTTAAGTGAGGGACCAAAATTAACTCAAATATTAATAAGAAAAATTTAGTAAAAATTTTAGAAATAAAATACAACCAAGTTAAACGAGCCGGTGCCCTAGCGATGGGTAACCAGAGGAAAGTTGCGGTTCTCGCAACGAGAAGCCCTAGACCCAGGGGAAAATTATAAAATAATTTTTGGGACTCCAGAGAAGGGTTATTGAGGTTCCTATGGCATTAGAATGCCAAGAAAATACCTAGAAAAATTTTTCTATCGGTACAGACAATTTTGACCCGTTAAGCCAAACGGAGGGCATTTTGGTTATTTCGCCTTCAGAGGTGATTTTTGGCCGACTTGTCTAGTTAAGTAAATAATTAATATGACATAAAATATGAAGAAATATTACTAGAAATTAAATTGAAATTGAGTAGTGATGAAAAGAAAAGAAAAATCAAGAAAAGCTCATTTATGACATCTTGATGATGTCATTTATAAACTATGACCAATCACAATTAATCTACCATTTGACTAAACTATTAAAAGACATAAAAGAAGACCAAAATAAGAAAGAAATTGTAGCAGCCACCCTCCCCAAAAGACCAGCCGAAACTCACCTCCATAGCCACCTCCATTCAAGCTTTTTCAAGCTTTAGATCTCCATCATTTCCACCATATTTCCCTAACCCCTCTTCATTAAAACTTTACCCCACACCTTAAACAAGCTCTTGGCAGCCAACAAGAGGAAGGAAATTGAAGTTTGGGGCTTGGAAAAATTCTGCCACTTGAGTTTAGTGCACCTATATTCATTAAACTCTTTATTTTCATGGTTTGGGACTTGAAACTTAGTGAGAATTGTGATTTAAATGAACATAAACCTATGTGTTTGAGCTTGTGAATTTCGGCTGCCCTAGCTATGGAATAGGAGGGAGTGTTTTTATGAGCTTGAAGTGAATTAGAGTTATGTTGGAAGTTTATAAATACAAGAACAATGATTAAAAAGCTAACTAAGACATATTGTATAAAAACATGGATTTGAATTAGGGTTTTGTGAGCAAAATGTAAACTTGGTTTAGGAAATTATTAGAAAGCATTTTAATGGTCAATTAGTGACCATTTTAGGTAATTTGACCAACAAATGGACTGAAGAATGGGATTCCAAAGTGAGGTTGCAGGCTGCTCTAGGACAGCAGCATAGGGACTGAAATTTCAGTCCACTTGCACTGCCATAACTTGGGCTGTGTTAGTCCAATTGGTGTTTGGCCAATTAGACATGAAATTAGGCTTATAATGGCACATTTTTTCTGAAGAAACCATGCCCAAAAGACCAAAGCAAGAGGACCAAAACTTGGCCCCAATCCGGATACCCTGCAACTGGTTCTGCAGAATTGACCAAATGAACAGTAAATGTTCATTTGGCCATAACTCACTGTAGATATGGTCAATTGACCTGAAATTTTTACAGCAGCAAGTTAAGACATAGACAAACAACTTTCATGAAGGAACCTACCCCAAATTATGGCCAGAACCTAACCCAAATGGTAGTGGAAGTTACTGTTCCTGTTACTGTAGATATGGTATTTTCTGCAGAATGGGAATCCGGCCAGCTGTGGTTTTTGGACCATATCTGGAGCTACAAAACTCCAAATGGAGTGATTCAAAAAAAGAAATTCAATTAGACAAAATAAGGAACAACTTTCATGTTTTACATTTCTTCAAATTCCCACAGTAACAGTGTCCAATGGAACAGTGAAGTTGACTCACCAAAACTGAAAATTCTGCTTGTGTGGGTTTACACTTTGAAATGGTATAAATGCTTAATGCCAACAAGTTTGGAATGCCAAATGTGGTATGTTGGGAGTGCCAAAGTCAATGTACATATTTTTATTCTAAAAGTCAACATTTTTGTTGACCAATAAGATGAATAGTGACACTAAAAATTTGAAATTCACAAATTGAAGAATTTGAAAGTTTCAAATGCCCTAGTATACCTAACATGATTGGTTTGGATAGTTTGGCATGCCAATAGGGTTCAGTTAGCAGTACTGCACATGGCAATATGCCATTCTGTGATTTTATGGCTTTTAGCCATTCGACTTTGTATTGAGCTTTGGCCTTGTGCTCGATATATTTACTGACTTGTTAGCTGCTCTGCACACCGAGATGCATATGTGACCGATGGTGTGACGCCCGAGGTACTTAATACCCAAAGGCCGCTTTACCCGTTATCCAGTCCAGTCGTCTAGTGTAGGTTACTTGGGCAACCAAATGAATGAAAGTGAACAAAGTTACTGAATTAATGTATATATAACCATACTAAACAAATGAATCATACACATTCACTATATATTCGTTTTCTTGTTATTTTCTTTTATTATATCATTACACCACTAAGCATTATTGCTTAGCGCGTTGCTTTTGCCACGCGTAGGTACTGGAGATCCCGATCGTGAGCCCAGGACCGCAGATCGGGTGAGTTCATCCTGCAGATTCGCAGTGTCCGTGTCACCTCACTACCTGCAGTGCATTGGTAGGGCACTAGGTGTCATTTTGTAATTAAATTTTTATTTTCTCATATGTATTTGGGATTATGTAATGTATTTTGAGGTTCATGTAAATAATAAAGATTTATGGTTATGTATGGAAGTAATTTGAGCTTTTAATTGTTATTTATATATATATGAGAACCCTGAGAAATGGATGTTTGAGAAATGAAAAGGCTATTGAGAACTGAAATTGAGAAATATTGTTGAGTTTTTGATATTGAGACTTTGTTGATGAATTGAAGTTGGGTTTGTTTGAAAATTATTTGGAAGTGTTTTCACAGGTTCCGAAGAACGGTTTTCTCCATTTTTAGCCGGTGCTCCGCCGGATTTTCTTTAAAATTTTCGGAACCTTAAATGAATAATACTTTTGATAAATGGCTTAAATAAATTGTATTTCATAAATTATATGCAAAAGCATGATATAAATTAATTGAGGAATATTAGAGTGTGCCGGTACACCGTGTGGCATTACTTACTCGGGTATACTGTACACGGGTAAGGGGTGTCACATTTAGTGGTATCAGAGCACGGTTTAGGCGTTTCTGGGCCTAGATTGAGTCCATACCATGCATTGCATTTGTAAGAGTCGAGGTGACACTAACGCAGATCTATTTATCTTTCTTATTTTGAATAGGATATGGACCCTTCATCTCAGAGAGCCGTTGAGGAGGAAGTGGAGAGTCATGCTCCACCTGCAGCAGCTGAGACTGGGGGTAGGGGAGAACCTACTCCGCCAGCTCAGGCAGAGCCTGCTCAGCCTCCACAGGCCATGTTCCAACAAATGGCCGACTTCTTTAGACAAATGGCCGGAGTAATGCCAGCACCACCACCACCACCACCAGCTCCACAGCAGAAATCACACTTGGAAAGACTAAGAAAGTTTGGGGCAGTGGATTTCTATGGCAAGAGAGAAGATGACTCCGTGGCAGCCGAGAATTGGTTGAACAGAACAGGCAGAGTCCTAAAACAACTCCACTGCACTCCAGAGCAAAACCTGGAGGCCGCCATATCCCTGCTGCAAGACGATGCATATGAGTGGTGGGACACTGTGTCCAGTGAAGTGCAGCCCGAAGCTGTAACTTGGGACTTCTTCCTCTCCGAATTCAAGAAGAAATATGTGGGTACTGTATACCTGGAAGAGAGAAGAAGAGAGTTCATTAATCTGAGGCAGAGGCAGTTGACAGTGGCCGAATATGAGAAGGAATTTGTTCGATTAAGCCGCTACGGAAGGGAGATAGTCCCTAATGAAGCTGAAAGGTGCAAGAGATTTGAAGAGGGATTGAATGACAATATTAAGATACAGCTCACTGCCTTGGGAATCACAGAATTTAGCAAACTAGTGGAAGCGGCAATAAGGGTTGAAAAAGTGAGAATCAGTGAGCAGACCAGAAGGGAGAGACAGCAGAAGAGGGGACCCGGTCAGTCTAGCTCACCTCTGCATTTGGGAAGAAGTTCAAGGGTCCTCCCGCATGAGTTCAGCTCACCCACATGGTCGTGGTCACCTCAGGGGCCTGTGCCATAGTTCACCCTAGGAGAGGTCACCCACACCATCGTGGGCAGCTCTCCAGGGATGGGGTTCAGGGGACCAGCCCCAACATCTTCTGCATGTCCACACCGCCGAAATGGCATAAGGGGGAATGTTGAGAGTGACTGTGCTCGCTGAGGTGTGGGTCAACAGAGCATCGCTTGAAGAACCGCCCACGCAGAACTACTACACCGCTCCAACACAAGCGCATGCACTGCTCCCGCACCACCAAGGGGTAGAAGGTCCGTAAATCCGGCTATGGGACCATCTCGCAGGCTCAGACTGAGCCGCCAGAGAGGCCGATAATGTACCACCGCCGTAAATTATGCCCGAGAGCTCGGGAGGAGCAAGATGCCGGACATCATCGTGGGTACGTTCTCCCTCTACACTACACCTGTGCATGCATTGGTGGATCCAGGATCCACTCACTCATACATCTGCATCAATCTACCCATAGAAAGGGGGATACTGGTAGGGGAGAGTGACCAAGACATTCTGGTCACTAATCCATTAGGCCACAGTGTAGTGGTGAACAAAGTATACAAAGGTTGCCCGTTAAGGATTCAGGGGAATGAATTCTTGGCCGACCTGATTGAGTTACCCTTCCACGAGTTTGACGTGATTTTGGGAATGGACTGGTTGTCACGTCATCAGGCAATAGTTGATTGCAAATTGAAGAGAATTTCTCTAAAAACTTCAGAGGGTAATGAGATCACAGTTGTGGGGGAAAGGAAAGATTTCTTGTCCAATGTCATCTCAGCCACAGTTGCAAGAAGAATGATGAGAAAAGGCTGTGAAGTCTACCTAGCACATGTGGTGGATACTAGGTAGGCTAAGCCAAACTTGAGTGACATACCCACAGTGAGAGACTTCTCAGAAGTATTTCCTGAAGAGTTGCCTGGTTTGCCACCAGAAAGGGAAGTCGAATTTGCTATTGAGACATCACGGCACAAAGACCCATTTCCATTGCTCCTTATAGGATGGCACCTACTGAATTGAGGGAATTGAAAACCCAGTTGCAAGAGTTACTGGATAAGGGGTTCATACGCCCCAGTGTGTCACCATGGGGAGCTCCAGTGCTATTCGTGAAAAAGAAGGATGGGACTTTGAGACTTTGTATTGACTACCGGCAGTTGAATAAAGTGACTGTGAAGAACAAATATCCGTTGCCTAGAATTGATGATCTGTTTGATCAGTTGAAGGGGGCAGGAGTATTTTCTAAGATTGATCTCAGATCAGGGTATCATCAGTTGAGAGTGAAGGATGTAGATGTGCCCAAGACTGCATTCAGGACTCGGTATGGGCATTATGAGTTTCTGGTGATGCCCTTTGGCCTAACAAATGCACCAGCGGCATTTATGGACCTTATGAACCGTATCTTCCATCCATACCTAGATCGGTTCGTAGTGGTCTTTATTGATGATATTCTGGTGTATTCCAGGACCAAGGAAGAACATGATGAGCATTTGAGGATTGTTCTGCAAACCCTAAGGGAAAAGGAGCTGTATGCTAAGTTGTCCAAATGTGACTTTTGGCTGAATGAGATTGCATTCCTTGGACACATAGTGTCAGCTGATGGGATTAGGGTGGATCCCAAGAAAATAGAAGCAGTGATGGAATGGAAGCCTCCCAGGAATACAACTGAAGTCAGAAGCTTCTTGGGGCTAGCTGGGTATTACAGAAGATTTGTGAAGGGATTTTCCCTAATAGCTGCTCCAATGACCAAGTTATTACACAAGAATGTCAGATTTGACTGGAATGACAAGTGTCAGACCAGTTTTGAGAAGTTGAAGGCTATGTTGACAGAGGCACCAGTGTTAACACAGCCAGTGTCAGGAAAGGACTTTGTGGTCTACAGTGATGCCTCTCATAATGGGTTAGGGTGTGTATTGATGCAAGAGGGGAAAGTGATCGCCTATGCTTCCAGACAGCTAAGGCCACATGAACAGAACTACCCTACCCATGATTTAGAGCTTGCAGCAATTATCTTCGTGCTTGAAGATATGGAGGCATTACTTGTATGGGGAAAAGTGCTACATTTACATGCACCACAAAAGCACGAAATACTTGCCAACCTGGAAGGAGCTCAACCTTAGAGCAGGCGATGGATTGAGTTCCTGAAGGATTATGACTGTGTAATTGACTACCATCCTGGGAAGGCAAATGTAGTTGCTGATGCTTTGAGCAGAAAGTCCATCACAGCTTTGAGATCATTGAATGCCCGTCTAACCTTGATTCGAGATGGAGCTATTTTGGCTGAGTTGCAAGTGAGGCCAAACCTGCTACAGCAGATACTAGATGGGCAGAAGGTAGATGAGAAGCTAATGGCTATTATGAGCAAAATCCCAGAGGGAAAAGCAGCTGACTATGAGGTGAAAGCAGACGGGTGTCTGCACTACAAAGGAAGACTGTGTGTACCAGATAACGGGGAATTGAAAGCCAGTATTCTAAAAGAGGCACACACTAGTGTATATGCTATGCACCCAGGAAGTACAAAGATGTATCATGATCTGAAGCTCCAATATTGGTGGCCTGGTATGAAGAAGGACATAGCTGACTACGTGACTAAATGCTTGACATGTCAGCAAGTCAAGGCAGAACATCAAGTTCCATCAGGTTTGCTACAGCCTATACGCATACCTGAATGGAAATGGGATCGGGTCACCATGGATTTTGTAAGTGGGCTACCTCTCACCCGGAAGAAACATGATGCAGCATGGGTGATAGTTGATAGATTGACGAAGTCAGCACACTTTCTGCCAGTTAGGACTGACTACTCACTAGAGAGGTTAGCAGAATTGTATATCAGTGAGATAGTTAGACTGCATGGAATTCCACTTTCCATCATATCTGATCGAGACCCAAGGTTTACATCGAGATTTTGGAAGAAGTTGCATGAATCCTTGAGTACACAACTCCATTTCAGCACAGCTTTCCATCCTCAGACGGATGGGCAATCTGAAAGAGTAATCCAGGTAAATAATTGAAACCAATGAAATTGATACAAATATGAATTGAAGTGATAACAATAACGTGAAATACTTGTCAGGTCCTTGAGGATATGCTGAGGAGTTGTGTCATTGAGTTTGAGGGAAGCTGGGATAGATACCTCCCACTGGCAGAATTTGCATACAACAATAGCTACCAAGCTAGTATCCAAATGGCCCCGTATGAAGCATTGTATGGGAGAAAATGTAGAACTCCAGTGTGCTGGACTGAATTGGGCGAAGACAAACTGGTAGGGCCAGACCTGGTGAAACAGGCTGAGGAGAAGGTGAAATCAATCAAAGCCAACTTAAAGGTTGCCTCAGACAGACAGAAATCTTATGCTGACCTGAAGAGGAAAGAAATAGAATATGGGGTTGGCGAAAAAGTGTTCCTCAAGGTGTCACCATGGAAGAAGGTATTGAGGTTCAGAAGGAAAGGTAAGTTGAGCCCTAGGTTCATTGGCCCATATGAAATCATCGAACGTGTGGGTCCAGTGGCCTATAAGCTAGCTTTACCACCAGAGCTGGACAAGATCCGCAATGTGTTCCACGTGTCTATGCTCAGAAGATACCGCTCAGACCCTTCACATGTCATCTCCAGAGAAGAAATTGAAATACAACCGGATTTGACATATGAAGAAGAACCTCTACGAATCTTGGCTCGGGAAGTGAAAGAGTTAAGGAACAAACAGATTCCACTGGTGAAAGTGCTTTGGAGGCACCACAACACCGAGGAGGCAACTTGGGAAAGTGAAGAGACGATGAGGCAACAGTTCCCTCAACTGTTTGCATCAGGTAAATTTCGAGGACGAAATTTAAATTAGAGGGGAAGAGTTGTAACACCCTCCCGGTAGCAACTCCGTACATTCTACTGTTCCGGTGACCGGTGTCGGTCCGGACAGCTAGAACGTCCGGAAAAATAATTAAACTTAAGTGAGGGACCAAAATTAACTCAAATATTAATAAGAAAAATTTAGTAAAAATTTTAGAAATAAAATACAACCAAGTTAAACGAGCCGGTGCCCTAGCGATGGGTAACCAGAGGAAAGTTGCGGTTCTCTCAACGAGGAGCCCTAGACCCGGGGGAAAAATTATAAAATAATTTTTGGGACTCCAGAGAAGGGTTATTGAGGTTCCTATGGCATTATAATCCCAAGAAAATACCTAGAAAAATTTTTCAATCGGTACAGACAATTTTGACCCGTTAAGCTAAACGGAGGGCATTTTGGTCATTTCGCCTTCAGAGGTGATTTTTGGCCGACTTGTCCAGTTAAGTAAATAATTAATATGACATAAAATATGAAGAAATATTACTAGAAATTAAATTGAAATTGAGTAGTGATGAAAAGAAAAGAAAAATCAAGAAAAGCTCATTTATGACATCTTGATGATGTCATTTATAAACTATGACCAATCACAATTAATCTACCATTTGACTAAACTATTAAAAGACATAAAAGAAGACCAAAATAAGAAAGAAATTGCAGCAGCCACCCTCCCTAAAAGACCAGCCGAAACTCACCTCCATAGCCACCTCCATTCAAGCTTTTTCAAGCTTTAGATCTCCATCATTTCCACCATATTTCCCTAACCCCTCTTCATTAAAACTTTACCCCACACCCTAAACAAGCTCTTGGCAGCCAACAAGAGGAAGGAAATTGAAGTTTGGGGCTTGGAAAAATTCTGCCACTTGAGGTTAGTGCACCTATATTCATTAAACTCTTTATTTTCATGGTTTGGGACTTGAAACTTAGTGAGAATTGTGATTTAAATGAACATAAACCTATGTGTTTAAGCTTGTGAATTTCGACTGCCCTAGCTATGGAATAGGAGGGAGTGTTTTTATGAGCTTGAAGTGAATTAGAGTTATGTTGGAAGTTTATAAATACAAGAACAATGATTAAAAAGCTAACTAAGACATATTGTATAAAAACATGGATTTGAATTAGGGTTTTGTGAGCAAAATGTAAACTTGGTTTAGGAAATTATTAGAGAGCATTTTAATGGTCAATTAGTGACAATTTTAGGTAATTTGACCAACAAATGGACTGAAGAATGGGATTCCAAAGTGAGGTTGCAGGCTGCCCTAGGACAGCAGCATAGGGACTAAAATTTCAGTCCACTTGCACTGCCATAACTTGGGCTGTGTTAGTCCAATTGGTGTTTGGCCAATTGGACATGAAATTAGGCTTATAATGGCACATTTTTGCTGAAGAAACCATGCCCAAAAGACCAAAGCAAGAGGACCAAAACTTGGCCCCAATCCGGATACACTGCAACTGGTTCTGCAGAATTGACCAAATGAACAGTAACTGTTCATTTGGCCATAACTCACTGTATATATGGTCAATTGACCTGAAATTTTTACAGCAGCAAGTTAAGACATAGACAAACAACTTTCATGAAGGAACCTACCCCAAATTATGGCCAGAACCTAACCCAAATGGTAGTGGAAGTTACTGTTCCTGTTACTGTAGATATGGTATTTTCTGCAGAATGGGAATCCGGCCAGCTGTGGTTTTTGGACCATATCTGGAGCTACAAAACTCCAAATGGAGTGATTCAAAAAAAGAAATTCAACTAGACAAAATAAGGAACAACTTTCATGTTTTACATTTCTTCAAATTCCCACAGTAACAGTGTCCAATGGAACAGTGAAGTTGACTCACCAAAACTGAAAATTCTGCTTGTGTGGGTTTACACTTTGAAATGGTATAAATGCTTAATGCCAACAAGTTTGGAATGCCAAATGTGGTATGTTGGGAGTGCCAAAGTCAATGTACATATTTTTATTCTAAAAGTCAACATTTTTGTTGACCAATAAGATGAATAGTGACACTAAAAATTTGAAATTCACAAATTGAAGAATTTGAAAGTTTCAAATGCCCTAGTATACCTAACATGATTGGTTTGGATAGTTTGGCATGCCAATAGGGTTCAGTTAGCAGTACTGCACATGGCAATATGCCATTCTGTGATTTTATGGCTTTTAGCCATTCTGACTTTGTATTGAGCTTTGGCCTTGTGCCTGATATATTTACAGCTTGTTAGCTGTTCTGTTGCACACCGGGAGATGCATATGTGACCGATGGTGTGACGGCCCGAGGTACTTAATACCCAGTGCCAGTTTACCCGTTATCCAGTCAAGTCGTCTAGTGTAGGTTACTTGGGCAACCAAATGAATGAAAGTGAACAAAGTTACTGAATTAATGTATATATAACCATACTAAACAAATGAATCATACACATTCACTATATATTCGTTTTCTTGTTATTTTCTTTTATTATATCATTGCACCACTAAGCATTATTGCTTAGCGCGTTGCTTTTGCCATGCGTAGGTACTGGAGATCCCGATCGTGAGCCCAGTAGACCGCAGACTGGGTGAGTTCATCCTGCAGATCTGCACAGTGTTCGTGTCACCTCACTACCTGCAGTGCATTGGTAGGGCACTAGGTGTCATTTTGTCATTTTGTAATTAAAATTTTATTTTCTCATATGAATTTGGGATTATGTAATGTATTTTGAGGTTCATGTAAATAATAAAGATTTATGGTTATGTATGGAAGTAATTTGAGCTTTTAATTGTTATTTATATATATATGAGAACCCTGAGAAATGGATGTTTGAGAAATGAAAAGGCTATTGAGAACTGAAATTGAGAAATATTGTTGAGTTTTTGATATTGAGGCTTTGTTGATGAATTGAATTTGGGTTTGTTTGAAAATTATTTGGAAGTGTTTTCACAGGTTCCGAAGAACGGTTTTCTCCATTTTTAGCCGGTGCTCCGCCGGATTTTCTTTAAAATTTTCGGAACCTTAAATGAATAATACTTTTGATAAATGGCTTAAATAAATTGTATTTCATAAATTATATACAAAAGCATGATATAAATTAATTGAGGAACATTAGAGTGTGCCGGTACACCGTGTGGCATTACTTACTCGGGTATACTGTACACGGGTAAGGGGTGTCACAATCTCCCCCTTTTTGATGATGACAAACAATTAGTGAATGAGGAAAAATTAAGCACAAATGAAGTATGTGTTTTTTAGAGATTCTCTCCCTTAATGTACTCTCCCTTTTAAAAATAATTTATGCCTCAATAATTAAAATTTGGAGAGAACATAAGAGAGGTTTTGACTTAATAAATATAATGCCATAATGTCATGAGTCCTAGATGCATGCGGATACAAAGATATAATAATCCAATAGATTAGAAAGCATCATATAAATATACCAAAAATATGTATCCCATTAAAAAGCATGTATACCTTGTATATATTGAAGGCATTGGGAAGCATGTTTAGGGCTTCATAAAATTGAATTTCAAAATTTTATCTAGGGTTTCATGCTTGTATATTTGTACATTATGATCCTAAGCAGTTTCTAATGCCCTAAAGCATGTCAAAACATCCTTTTACATAAATTATGGATTCATTTGTCATTAAGGATTGGTGTTTATCATATAAACACAATTAAATCCTAATTAAGAAGGATTAAAGATGGCTAACCTCTAAAGCGCAGAATCAACCTTCTTAATTCCCTTTGAGAGTCTCTAAGAGCTCCAAATGTAGCTGCTCTAGCTTCTCCACTACAAGTTCACCAAGTCCACCTTTGGCAGCCCCAAATCTCCCTTTGATTTGCTTACCAACCACTTAAACTTTTGGGGTTTTGCTTTAAGTGGGGTTAAATAGGATGTATGATAACTAGAAACTCTTTTTAGTAAGATTGATTCAAGAGAAAACCAAGCTTTCTCTTTCATCAATGGAGAAAAGAAGAGAGAGAGAGAGAGAGAGAGGGAGGGATGGACTCCTTATTGCCGTCCAAGAAGGGTTGGAGGGGGAAGATGAGTTCTTCTTCTTCTCTCTTCTTTTATTACATAAGACAAAATTCAATTAATTGGTGCCACATGTCACTATATGATTCCATCTTGCATTACATTTGTCTTAATCATATTAATCCACTTGTCAAGCTAAGAATGAATCATCATAAATTTGTCTTCCATTATTGGAAGACAAGTGGCACACTTCCATGAGTGCCACATGTCACCATGTATAATTACCATTTTGCCCTTGTTTGCAATTTTGAGTTCTCAACCCAAAATTATAATTTCTCTCTCAAATTAATTTATATCAAATATTAATTAATTAATTAATTAATCTCTATTAATTAATTTCACAATTAAATTTATATTTAAACTATTTAAATATAAATCTAATTTACATTATACATCCAATATCCAAGATTTGGTTTCAAGCCATGCTAGGGACTTTGCAATCTTATTGCAAACCTAACCTAATTAATTAATTAATTAAACTCTTTAATTAATAAATTAAATTATAATATTACTTGGTGATTAACTTGTGTAAGTGTGTGACTTACTATGCTCATTACTAATCGGCAATGAGAAATGATATTAACTCTTAATATCATTGGAACTTGTAACACCCTAGGCAAATCCCACATCGGCAAAACACGGGAGAGATGCTGGGTTTATAAGTTGGTGGTTCATAACCCCTAGTGACGTGTTTTAAAATCGTGAGGGCTTCAGCCCAGAGCGGACAATATCACTAGTGGGTTGGGCCATTACATTTGTGGTATCAGAGCCGCTCCGCGTGCAACCTTGAGCGATGGTGGGGCAAACCTCAGCGAGGACGCTGAGTCCCATAAGGTGGGTGGATTGTAACACCCTAGGCAAATCCCACATCGGCAAAACACGAGAGAGATGCTGGGTTTATAAGTTAGTGGTTTGTAACCCCTATTGACGCATTTTAAAACTGTGAGGGCTTCCGTCCAGAGCGGACAATATCACTAGTGGGCCGAGCCATTACATTTGAAGCCCTCACGATTTTAAAACGCGTCAATAGGGGTTACGAACCACCAACTTATAAACCCAGCATCTCTCCCATGTTTTGCCGATGTGGGATTTGCCTAGGGTGTTACAATCCACCCCCCTTGTGGGACTCAGCGTCCTCGCTGAGGTTTGCCCCACCATCACTCAAGGTTGCACGCGGAGCGGCTCTGATACTACAAATGTAACAGCCCGGCCCACTAGTGATATTGTCCGCTCTAGGTCGAAGCCCTCACGGTTTTAAAACGCGTCACTAGGGGTTACGAACCACCAACTTATAAACCCAGCATCTCTCTCGTGTTTTGTCGATGTGGGATTTGCCTAGGGTGTTACAATCCACCCCCCTTATGGGACTCAGCGTCCTCGCTGAGGTTTGCCCCACCATCGTTCAAGGTTGCACGCAGAGCGGCTCTGATACCTCAAATGTAACGGCCCAACCCACTAGTGATATTGTCTGCTTTGGACGAAAGCCCTCACGGTTTTAAAACGCGTCAATAGGGGTTACGAACCACCAACTTATAAACCCAGCATCTCTCCTGTGTTTTGCCGATGTGGGATTTGCCTATGGTGTTACAATCCACCACCCTTATGGGACTCAGCGTCCTCGCTGAGGTTTGCCTCACCATCGTTCAAGGTTGCACGCGGAGCGGCTCTGATACCACAAATGTAACGGCTCGGCCCACTAGTGATATTGTCCACTCTGGACGGAAGCCCTCACTGTTTTAAAATGCGTCATTAGGGGTTATGAATCACCAACTTATAAACCCAGCATCTCTCCCGTGTTTTGTCGATGTGGGATTTGCCTAGGGTGTTACAGAACTCTTCGTTACCGTAAATGATTTCCATAAATCATTCTAGGGATTTCATAGACCATGGTTGACACCTAGCATAGCATGCCATGGCCACCTAATTAGTAATAAGGAATACCTTAAACATGAACCTTTAATCATACATTAACATGCACTGAAATCTCTCTGTTACAAAATCCCAATTATAGCTGGAGTCATGGTTAATGTCAAACTCCATTTGCTATGAATTTTATGATCTCTTTTAATTTCAGTTCTTGATTAATCAGGCTTCCTTGTTAGAAACTCCTTTATGGCTAAGTCTATCTGTCCTGGCTAGGAACTTGAATCATCAAGAACAATTAAATGAACATAAGATTCCATCCCTATTTACTTAGGGTAACGGATCCCATCTTGACTAACATCTATCTCCATATATAACTAGTAGGAGCCAACACATGCCCATATACCCATACACAATACGAGTATGAAAGCATTATCAAACTTAAACCACCTATATACAAGATAACTGTGTTATCTCAGGTCGAGAGATTATATGCACTGATATGATTTTCATGAAA
Source organism: Hevea brasiliensis (assembly GCF_030052815.1). Lineage (NCBI taxonomy): Eukaryota > Viridiplantae > Streptophyta > Magnoliopsida > Malpighiales > Euphorbiaceae > Hevea > Hevea brasiliensis. Next base: position 22,609,793 of record NC_079507.1, read on the forward strand.
ATGCATTGATAAGAGTAAACTCCATGTGCTTATCATAAGCGTCACTGGTTCAGCCTACTTATCATATAAGTGCCTATCATGTTTGTTATATGGTATGAGACTCACCACCCTAACTTATTAGTATTTCATACTAATTCTTTGGAAACTAACATGAATAACAATCTTTTTGGTTAAGTCATTTCTGACTAAGTCTATTTGTCCTGGCCAAGAACTTGAATCATCAAGAACAATTAAATGAACATAGGATTTCAACCCTATTTACTTAGGGTAACGGATCCCATCTTGACTAACATGTATCTCAATATATAACTAGTAAGAGCCAACACATGCCCGTATACCCATACACAGTACGAGTATGAAAGCAACATCAAACCCAAACCACCTATATACAAGATAACTGTGTTATCTCAGGTCGAGGGATTATATGCACCGATATGATTTTTATGACAATGCATTAATAAGAGTAAACTCCATGTGCTTATCATAAGCGTCACTGGTTTGGCCTACTTATCATATAAGTGCCTATTATGTTTGTATGTGGCATGAGACTCACCACCCCAAGTTATTAGTATCTCATACTAATTCTTTGGGAACTAACGTGAATAACAATCTTTTTGGATAAGTCATGTTCGGTGTGAAGTATCCTCGATTGTGAACCATTTTATGATACTTTGTGTTAGAAAAACTGTAACTCATATTCTTAACAACTTAAGAATAGAATTTCTAACAAAATACTAATGAACCTTTTGCATTACACATAGACAAATTATGTAAATAGAAAAGAATAATTGCCTTTTATTAATGAAAATATGTACAAGATATATACAAAATGATATGCTCTAGATCATATTACTAACATATATCATGTATAAAGCCTAGAATATGAAATTATACATCCATTATCCATATACCTCCCCCTTTTGGCATCATCAAAATACACTCCAAAGGGGAAGATGAACAAGGTTCTTTCTTAAGAAAACACAAAGAGACCATAACCAAGTCAAAAGCAGCATAGAATGAACCATTCATCAAAAGATTGCCAAGCCAAGGTATAATAAACAAAAAATATTGCCTCTCAAGTTAACAACAGAGGATTATATAGCAAAAACAATAATATTATGTAAACCAAATCAACTTAGGAAATATAAGTCAAACACGTGTATAGAATATCAACAAGAGTAATTCAAAAGAAGCATATCTAACCTTAGTAACTGTAAAACTAATTGTGAAGATATAGAAATACATGGCAATATATGAAGATTACAAGAACACTTCATATAATGGCAAACTTATAAGATGGATTTCCAAGAGAAGGCATAACTTACTTGATATGAATCCTAAGATAAGTATAACTGAATTGTTTAGACACTCAAAACATGTATATGGTGTATGATCATTCTAGAACCAAAGAACAAAAGCAAATATACTATATATGATCACACGAAGCATGTTGAACATTAAAAAATATATATATAAATTCAAATATCATTTTATGCATACTAAAAATTACTCACAAGAATATCTAAAAAAGAACTAAAATGTAGTAATTCATATTTCTATAATACAAATTTAGTAATTTCATGTGAATAGGACTTGCAAAACTATCATGGAGTCTATTCAAAGCAACAATAGAATTTTCATAAATAACCTTCTTAAGACAATCAAAGAGAATAATTTAAATTAATAAAAAATATTATTGTGATTATGTGGCAGCCAAATTAGAAAACCAGTATTCTATTCATGTAAACAGTAAATCACAATATGTATGCAATATCATAAAGCAAGCATAGGTATGAACCAATGAGTAAAGAGAAATCTAAGTCACAACAAGTAAGACTAATGACTTAAATTAGGCAAATTCTCAACATTAGACTTCAGAATCCATGATGCTACAAACATATATATATATATACACATACTCAGCTGCCAATAACTAATATTGAGCTTATATAAACTCAAGAATAATCAGCAAACACAATCTAGGATAGAGATAAAATAAGAAATGTAAACTCTTACACAAAAAAAGGAAAAATCAAAGAAAAGGGAGTTTGGGGTTTTTTTTTAAAAAGCCAGGTTCAGCACTTGGAAAGACGCTTTCGTCTGCCATAGAAGCTTCTGCTCAATTTTTAGAAAATAGGTTTTTTGAAGGTTTGACAGTTGGAATAAGGACTTTCAACTACTACTTAAGCTACTGCCCGATTTTATAAAGAGATTTTGAAGGTTCGGCAGCCGGAATAGGGACTTTCGACTGCCTAAAGTGCCTTTGCCTAAAAGTAAAAAAGGCTTAAGATATTTTGGCTGCTGGACAACATAACTTTGGCTGCGGAACTTACTACTGCCGAAACTTTTAAAAGCATACTTTCAAGTCTATTACTACTACTAAAACCTTCTCCTTTTTGAACAATTAAAACTTCTTACGCATAAAAATTTTAAAACATTGAGACAAACTTTAAAAACACTAATAATACATCAATTCAACAAGAATTTTCAAAAAGCATATACACATTCAATCATCACAATTTTAAGCATCAAAGTTATCAAACATGCCTAATTCTCTCTTAATGAAATTAAACCTATCTTCACATAAAGGTTTTGTAAATATATCAGCTAATTGGTGATTAGTATCAACAAACTCAAGAACAACATCACCATTCAACACATGATCACATATAAAATGATGTCTAATATCTATATGCTTGGCTCTAGAATGTTGTATGGGGTTCTTGATTAAATTAATTGCACTTGTGTTATCACATTTGATAGGAATGTGATCAAGAGACACTTTAAAAGTCCTTTAATTATTTTTTGAACTACAACAAAGACTCACAGCCACATATTCAGCTTTAGCTATGGAAAGCACAAACGAGTTTTATTTCTTGCTACACTAAGAAACTAAAGAGTGTCCTAAGAGTTGACAAGTACCTAAGGTATTGTTTCTATCAAGGATGCTTTTGACAAAGTCAACATCTGAGTAAGAACACAAATTAAAAGATGTATTTCTAGGATACCATAGACTTAAATGTGATGTACCATTCAAATATTTGAGAATGTGTTTAACAGCATGCAAATGAGACTCTTTACGATGTGATTGAAAACATGCACATAAATATATAGATAACATAATCTCCTGTCTACTAGCCATGAGATACAAGAGACTACCTATCATACCTCTATAGAGCTTTTCATCAACCAGTTTTCCTTTTCATCCTTGTCAAGCTTGGTGTTTGTACTCATTGGGGTTGTACTTGGCTTGCTATTTTCCATCCCAAACCTCTTGATCAATTCTTTGGTATACTTAGCTTGGTTGATAAAGATGCCATCCTTAGCTTGCTTGATTTGAAGCCCAAGGAAGAACTTGAGTTCTCCCATCATGCTCATCTCAAACTCACTCTTCATGGTATTACCAAACTCTTCACACAAACACTCATTAGTAGCAGTAAATTTAATATCATCAACATATATTTGCACTATAAAGATGTTATTTTTATGATTTTTAACAAAAAGAGTTATATCAACTTTTCCTTTGAAAAACCATTTTGCAAAAGAAAGTTACTAAGCCTTTATCAAACCATATAAAGCTTTAGTTAATTTAAAAACATGGTTTGGAAACTCATGATTTTCAAAATCGGGAGGTTGCTTAATATCTACTACCTCATTAAGAAAACCATTTACAAAAACACGTTTAACATTCATTTGAAAAGGTTTTAAATTAATGTATGATTCATATGCAACTAAAAATTTAATGGCTTCTAATCTAGTTATGGGGGTAAAAGTTTTATCATAGTCAATGCCCTTCTTTTGGTTATAACCTTTGGCTGCTAACCTTAGCTTTATTCCTAGTTATGTTTCCATCCTTATCTAACTTATTTCTAAACACCCATTTGGTGCCTATGGATGGATAATCCTTTGCCCTAAGGACTAAGGTCCAAACCTTATTTCTTTTAAATTGGTTGAGTTTCTCTTACATTACAAGTACCCAACCCTCATCATTAATGGCCTCATCTATGCTCTTAGGTTCTATTTGAGAAATAAATGTAAGGTTATTACATATATTTCAAAGAGAGGATCTAGTTGTTATCCCTTTTGATGCGTCACCAATGATTAAGTCCGTAAGATGATCCTTCTTAAATGTCCAATCTTTAGGTAGATCTTATTGAACTCCTTGAAGAGGAACTAGTTGACCTTGTTGCTCTTGAAGCTCAACTTCATCATCTCCCAAATCCTTCAAGGAGTCTTCCTTGAGTTAATCTTAATTTTCACTAGCTTGAGGATCTTCAAGAGTTAACTCATCAAAATTACCTATAACATCATCATCACAAGAAATATCCCTTCTAGGATCAAAAGGGTTAGCTTCATCAAATACAATACGCATTGATTCTTCAATAACTAAAGTTCTCTTATTGAAGACTTTATAAGCTTTACTAGATATAAAGTACCCCAAGAAGATACATTTATCAGTTTTGGAACCAAATTTATCTAAATTATCTTTGGTATTCAAAATAAAGTAGGCAAGTTATATTCATTTAACATAGTCTTTTCCACGTCTAAAAGAGTCTTATTTTTTCTTTCAATAACACCATTTTATTGGGGAGTCTTAGGAGAAGAAAAATTGTGAGTGATCCCTAGTGAGTTACAAAATTTTTTAAATTTATCATTTTCAAATTCTCCACCATGATCACTCCTAATAGAAGAGATTTGAAAATCTTTTTTATTTTGAACCTTTTTTGAAAATCTCTCAAAAATATCAAAACATTCATCCTTATGGGCAAGGAATGCAACCCAAGTATACCTAGAGTAGTCATTAACAATCACAAAAGCATAATATGCACCACCTAAGCTGGCTACTCTAGTAGGACCAAATAATCCATATGCAACAATTGAAGGGGTCTAGAAGTGGATACCTTATGAGTAGATTTAAAAGAGCTCTTAACTTGCTTACCCATTTGGCATGCATCACACACCTTATCCTTTTGAAACTTGATCTTTGGAAGGCTATCAGCTAGTTTATCCATGTTCAAGTTTGCAAGAAGGTCCATGATAGCATATGCAAGCCTTCTATGCTAAGTCCAAGAGTTATCAATAATAAAAACAAAACACTCGACATATTTGTTACATAAAGCATGCAAATCAATAATACATATATTTTCTACTCTTTTACCAAAAAATAACATTTTGTTATCACATATTCTAAATACAAAGCAAGATTTAGACTAAAAAATGACTCTATAACCCTTATCACATAATTGATTAACACTAAGCAAATTATGTTTTAAACCATCAACTAAAAGAACTTTGTCAAGAATTGGGGAATTTTCCTTACCAATCTTACCCATCCCCATAATTTTACCTTTACCATTGTCACCAAAGGTCACTTGCCCACCTCCATTTTTCTTTTGAAGTGTAAGGAAAAGGTTGGCATTTTCGATCATGTGTCTTAAACATCGACTATCCAAATACCACTCGCTTTTAAGCTTAGAGGATTTCAAGCACACTAACCCAAGACAATTCAATTTACTTTAGGTACCCAAATGTACTTGGGTCCTTGGGGGTTAGTGGTTCCATCATTTGAATCAAATATTCTACCATATCCAAGATGAACTTTCCTAATGGCACACCTATAGTTGATGTGACCAAACTTGCCACAATAGTGATAATGACCATTGAACCTTCTTATTCTTGGCCTATATGCATGAGAGTGTGCATATAGTCTTATGCAACCATTCTTTTTGTGTTCATTATGTGCATGTGAGCATAAGGCATGGTGAGAGTGATGATAGTTATAAGTCCTAGTAGCAGACACCCTATAAGGTCTTGGCCTAGATGCAACTCTCCTAGATGTATATGTCCTATTTACATTTTATTTTATCTAGAAACATGTTAATGATATGTGGTCTTTTGAAGTTCATTGCCACTAGATTTCTTTGGTTCTTGTCCTTTAGGATTGGATACCTTTGGACTAGGCACTTGGGGACTAGGCTTACTAGAACTAGATTGTAACATCCTCACTTACGTAGTCTGTACGTTATATTGTTCCGATGACTGAGGTTGTCTAGCCAGATAGCCAGAGTACAGACAGTCAGAAATTTTTGGAACTACACTTCAGTGATAGTAAACAAGCATAAAATCATGAAATAAATAAAAAGAAAATACAAGAAAAATTAAGGAAATATGAAACAGAGGAAATGAAACTAAGTTAAACGAGCTGGCACTGTAACGATGGGTGACTGCACCAGGAAGTTACGGCAGAGGCAATTGCCAACTCCAAGACCGTGGAGAAACCTCGAAAATAATTTTTGAGACATAATTAAAGGCCTATGAGGTGTAATTGACATTAGAAATGTCAAAGAAGATTTATGAATTAGTACAAAGAAAAATGAAAAATTGAAAAAACGACAAAAATTGGTATTATTGAAAAATCAGGAATACAACCCAAAGAGGGGTATTTTGGTCATTTGACACCTAGAGTTGCCTTTTGACCTCAATGTCCATTAAAAATAAGTGGTATTAAACTTTGAAAATGTCATGAAAAATAAGAAATGAGGTACATAATGTAAATGGAGAAAGAATGGTGGTAAAATTACAATTTAGAAAACTTTGGATAATTAATTCTTTAATCCAAAGTTAGTGCTCCACTAACTCATAATTTGGGACACTCCGCTAACTCATAATTTGGGACACCTATATAATCCTTTGGATAGCAGAATGCATCATCTTTAACTTTAGGAACCAACCAGCCGAAACATCCTCCATTAAAAATCTCTATGGCCGAATGAATTCAAGCTCCATGCACTCCCATTCCAAGCCTCATTTCACTTCAATTTCTTCATTAAAGCTTGCACACTCACCTTGAGGAAGCTTTTGGGAGCAAGAAAGGAAGGATTTTGTGAGGTTTGGGGAAAGCTCTCAAGAGGTAAGCGTCCAATTTCCCTCCCTTTCTTTAGTAAATTTCATGTTTAGGTTGGGGTGTGTTGAATGGTGAAGGAAATTTGAGGAATTGTTGAGTTATTGACTTGTGCCATTTTCAGCAGCCATGAGAACATAAGTTGCTTGAGTTTTTCTTACTTCTAATGGATGGGAATTAGTGTTGATTAAGTTAATTTGAAGTTGTAGCAAATTAATTTCCATGTATATGTACATTGAGCACTTGAATTTAGAGGTTTGGAAAGAAAATTAGAGACCTTAGCAAACTGTCACTTTTGGCAGCCTTGGAGTTCATGAATTAATGTTTGATTTCATGAATTTCATTGATGAATTATAGTGATGATGGTTTGAAGGCAGTGTATATGAATGAAAGTGGAAGTGTATGTACAAATTAAGTGAGTATGTGTATTGATATTATGTTGAATTAAATTTTGAGAATAGGGTTGTAATATATGCACTGAGCGCTTGTGTATTCTACCCAAATTACCTTAATTGAGTTGTGATGAAAGGTATAGAAGTGCCATGAATCAAATATTGTAGTATTGAGAGGAGGAGAATTGCCAAATTAGAAGTGTATTTTTCATGTGCAGATTGTGTTGTTGTTGGAAGTAGATAAATTGATCTATAAGTGCAAAATTGTGACCCCAATTGGTGTAAGTCCAATTAGAGGTAAAACTAGACATAAAATAGGCCAACTTTCATGTAGAAATGTTGCCAAAATTTTGTCTAGAAACTGACCTTAAAATTGACCTAATCCGGAAATGCAACTTTGCAAACCTAGAATTTTACCATATAAACAGTAGCCATTCAATTGGCCATAACTCACTCAAAACAGGTCCAAATGACTTAAAATTTATATCAATGGAAAGCTTAGACATAGAACTACAACTCTTATGAAGACACCAAAGCCTAGAAATGACCAAAACCAAGTTAAATTGCTTGCCCAAGTTAGGGTACTAAAATGCCAGAATTGAATTTGACCAAAAAAAATGACCTAAAATTGCATTGAAAATGTAATCTGTCCAGCTTTAGTAAATTGACTATATCTTGGTCTATACAACTCAGAATGACCTGAAATTAGTGCAAAAATTTCAATAAGACATAGAGTTACAAATTTTCTTCTTTGACCAGAAGCTAAAAACCAATGAAAATAGGACATTTAGCTAGATCAATCTAGCATACCAAAACTGAAAAATTGACAATACTATACAATAAAGCCTAGAAATAAATTGGCAATAAATGCCAACTTGTGAGAGTTGTAAATTGTACTATATTGGCATCATATTGAAATGCAAATTGTGACATGTTAGTACTAGAATCAACCTATCTATGATGTATAAAAAGGGTAAACATTTTTGTTAATCAGTGAAAGGCATAATGACTTATAAACCCTAAGAATAAAGAATTAAATATTTAAGCTTGTAAATGCCCTAGTATTGCCTAATTTACTAGTTTGGATAGGTTGGCATGCCAATAGGGTTCTGACAGTTGTATTGTAAATGGATTCATGCCATACTATGTTTTATGGCTTATTATGTCACATTGTGATTTTAATAGCCTATGGCTATACGGATTTTAATAGCGCATTATACTCGGCTTATTGCCTGATTAATTATATGGCTTCTTAGCCACACTGTTTGCACACCAGGAGATACTTTATGACCAATGATGTGATGGCCTGAGGTATAAGGTACCCTGTGCTATTTTATCCGTTTATCCAGTCTGGTCAGTGTATAGGCTATACGGGCAGTTAATTTAAGTATTATTAAATTCAGACAGCTAAACTAAGTGTATTAACATGCAGTACAACTAAATTAAGTATAAATGAAATATGCTCAATAAAAACATGAAAAGCTTTAGAAGAACAATCTTATTAAAGATTATTGAAGAATTAGCCTGCAAAGACTATTGGCATCAAAAATCATAAACAATTAATTTATTTTATTTTAGTGTATTTCTCTTTATAATTGGCACCACTAAGCATAATTGCTTAGCGCGTTGCTTTTGTAATGCATAGGTATTGGAGACATAGTTGGGGAGCTTAGTCGATCTACGACCGGTTGAGAGATCAGATCTGCATAGGAGTCCAGAGTCATCTGCACTGCATTGCATACATGGTAGGACTTAGGGATTTTTGTGTTTTGTTTTTCTGTTGTATTTTGAAATTTGGCCTTGTATTTTGTAATATTATGAAAGCTTTAAAGTTTGTAATAATTTGTACATATTAAATAACATGGAGATTTTCTAGATGTATTTAAATTATTATGGACTGTATTATAGAACTGTTTAATGACTGTGAAAGTCTATTGACTTTACTGAGAAATTGAGACTGTGAATGAAATTATGATTTTGAGAATACTATATTAAGACTATTTTTAACAGGTGCAGAAGGACTGTTTGTCCAAAATACAGAAGATATTTTGTCAGATTTTTGTTAAAAATTTTGCAACACTCAATTTTATCAAAACATAAAATAATAAACAATCATGATGTAAATTTCACACAGCAGTTTCCTAAACCAAATTGAGTATTCAGAATATAAGATAGTCACAGACTAGGTGCTCCGGCATGCCGTGTGGCACGCCTTTCTCGGCTACACTGTAAACGGTGAGGGGTGTTACATTTAGTGATATCAAAGCACGGTTTAGGCATTTCTGGACCTAGATAGATTGCATACCATGCATTGCATTTGTAAGTGTTAAGATGACTCTAATGCAGATCTTTTGATTGGTTATTTTGATCAGAATATGGACTCCACATTGCAAAGAGCGGTCGATGAGGAGGTGGAGAGTTATGCTCCATCTATGACTGAGCCGTTATGGGTCAGAAATAGTTCCTAATGAGACTGAGAGGTGTAGGAGATTTGAGGAAGGGCTTAATGATAATATTAAAATAATGATTATAGCATAGGGGATTACTGACTCTGCCAAGTTAGTTAAAGCAGCACTGAAAGTAGAGAGGGTCAAAGTAAGTGAACAGAGTAGGAAAGATAGGCAGCGTAAGACGGAAGTTGTACTAGGGCATTCAAGTATATCAACTAATAATAAGAAGTTTAAAGGTTCACAGGACTAGTCACAGAGTCAGAAAAGTTAGTTTGGGATATCTGTAGCTAGCTCCTCGGGCACAGTAACAAGGGGATTGACCCTAGTGCTAGAATGTATGCACTGTGGTAAGAGACACAAAGGAGAATGTCAACTGTTAAAGGGAGAGTGTTTCAAGTGTGGGGCTACGGATCATTTTATAAGAGATTGCCCCCAGAGGAATGACTTAACAGCTCCAGTACAAGCTGATGGACTTGCCCCCACAATGCAAAAGGGTAGAAGATCTGGTAAAGCAGAGACGGCTGAAATTTCACAAAAGTCTATTTTCGAGACAGTCGAAAGGCTCAAAGTCAGAGTGACACCAAGAGTGTATGCCATGGAAGCTAGAGAGGAGTCGGACCTAGACATTGATGAAACAACATAAGGAAATGAAGAAGCAAGGAAATAACAGACACATTAGGTAAATATACTATATTATCTGTAAAGAAAGAAATTCAAATTCAAATGGATAAATCTGAACAAGATATTTTAGTTATTAAGCAGTAGAGCACAGTATGATGGGAAATAGAATCTGGTTTATGAAAAATTAACTTGAAATGGGAGGTATTATTATTAACTGATAGAATTAGAGTGGATTTTAAGAAGATAGTAACCATAGTGGAATGAAAGTCACTTAAGAATGTTAAGTTGAGCAGAATAATAAAAATTAAAAGGTAACTCAGCTCTAAAAAGTGAAGTCAAGAAAGATAAGATGTTAAAAAAATCTAATCTATTGGGATATACCGTGGTAACTACGCAATATTATCGATGTTTTTGCTGTAAGCTGCAGATTATAGTATCGACTTGGGACTATTGTATAGAGCTACGTATTTTTGATAGTAAATCAAAATAAGGATAAAATTATAAAACTAAGACTAGTGAGACAGATTAAAGAGAAAGTAAAGTATTATAATACGAAAAAGCTAAAAGACAAGGAGATAGCGGTCCCTCAATTATTTACACTGGATAAATAATTTCAAGGAGGAAATTCCTTTTTAGAGGGAAAGAGTTGTAACATCCTCACTTACGTAGTGCATGCGTTCTCATCGCTTCGATGACCGAGGTTGTCCGGCAGATAGCTAAAGTACGCATAAATGAAATGTCTGGAACTACACTTCAATGATAGTAAATAGGCATAAAATGATGAAATAAATAAATAAAAAATACAAGAAAAATTAAGGAAATATAAAAGAGAGGAAATGAAACTAAGTTAAATGATTTGGCATCGTAGCGATGGGTGACCACATTTGAAAGTTATAGCGGAGGCAATTGCCGACTCCAGGACCACGGGAAAACCTCGAAAAGAATTTTTGAGACATAATTAAAGGCCTATCGAGGTGTAATTGACATTAGAAATGTCAAAAAAAATTATGAATTAATACAAAGAAAAATGAAAAATCGAGAAAATGACAAAAATCGGTGTTATTAAAAAATCGAGAATACAACCCGAAGAGGGGCATTTTGGTAATTTGACACCAAGAGTTTCCTTTTGACCTCAATGTCCATTAAAAATAAGTGGTATTAAACTTTGAAAATGTCATAAAAAATAAGAAATGAGGTACATAATGTAAATGGGGAAAGAATGGTGGTAAAATTGCAATTTAGGAAACTTTGGATAATTAATTCTTTAATCCAAGTTAGTGCTCCACTAACTCATAATTTGGGACACCTATATAAGCCTTTGGATAGCAGAATGCATCATCTTCAACCTTAGAACATCCTCCATTAAAAACCTCCATGGCTGAATGAATTCAAGCTCCATGCACTCCCATTCCAAGCCTCATTTCACTTCAATTTCTTCATTAAAGCTTGCACACTCACCTTGAGAAAGCTTTTGGGAGCAAGAAAGGAAGGATTTGGTGAAGTTTGGGGAAAGCTCCTCAAGAATTAAGTGTCCAATTTCCCTCCATTTCTTTAGTAAATTTCATATTTAGGTTGGGGTGTGTTGAATAGTGAAGGAAATTTGAGGAATTGTTGAGTTATTGACTTGTGCCATTTTCGACAGCCATGAGAACATAAGTTGCTTGAGTTTTTCTTACTTCTAATGGATGGGAATTAGTGTTGATTAAGTCAATTTAAAGTTGTAGCAAATTAATTTCCATGTATATGTACATTAAGCACTTGAATTTAGGGGTTTGGAAAGAAAATTAGAGACCTTAGCTAATTGTCACTTTTGGTAGCCTTGTAGTTCATGAATTAATGTTTGATTTCATGAATTTCATTGATGAATTATAGTGATGATGGTTTGAAGGCGGTGTATATGAATGAAAGTGGAAGTGTATGTACAAATTAAGTGAGTATGTGTATTGATATTATGTTGAATTAAATTTTAAGAATTAGGGTTGTAATATATGCATTGAGCACTTGTGTATTCTCCCTAAATTGCCTTAATTGAGTTGTGATGAATGGTATAGAAGTGCCGTGAATGCAATATCATAGTATTGGGAGGAGGAGAATTACCAAATTGGAAGTGTATTTTTCATGTGCAGGTAGTGTTGTTGTTGGCAGTATATAAATTGAGCTATAAGTGCAAAATTGTGACCCCAATTGGTATAAGGCTAATTGGAGGTAAAACTAGACATAAAATAGGCCAACTTTCATGAAGAAATGTTGCTAAAATTTTGTCCAAAAACTGACCTTAAAATTGACCTTATCCAAAAATGCAACTTTGCAAACCCAGAATTTGACCATATGAACAGTAGCCATTCAATTGGCCTAACTCACTCAAAACATGTCCAAATGACCTGAAATTTATATCAATGGAAAGCTTAGACATAGAGCTACAACTCTTATGAAGAACCAAAGCCCAAAAATGACTAGAACCAAGTTAAATTACTTGCCCAAGTTAGGGTACTGAATCTACCAGAATTGAATTTGACCTAAAAAAATGACCTAAAATTGCATTGAAAATGCAATCTGTCCAGCTTTAGTAAATTGACCATATCTTGGTCTATACAACTCAGAATGACTTGAAATCAATGCCAAAAGTTTAATAAGATATAGAGCTACAAATTTGCTTCTTTGACCAGAAGCTAAAAACCAATGGAAATAGGACATTTAGCTAGATCAATCTAGCATACCAAAACTAAAAAATTGACAATACTATACAATAAAGCCTAGAAATAAATTGGCAAGAAATGTCAACTTGTGAGAATTGTAAATTGTACTATATTAGCATCATATTGAAATGAAAATTGTCACATGTTGATACTAGAATCAACCTATCCATGATTTATAAAAAGGGTCAATATTTTTATTGACCAGTGAAAGGCATAATAACTTATAAATCGTAAGAATAAAGAATTAAATATTTAAGCTTGTAAATGCCCTAGTATTGCCTAGTTGATTAGTTTGGATAGGTTGGCATGCCAATAGGGTTCTGATAATTGTACTGTAAATAGCTTCACGCCATACTGTGTTTTATGGCTTATTATGCCACACTGTGATTTTAATAGCTTATGGCTATACGGATTTTAATAGCCTATGGCTATACGGATTGTGTTATTATACTCGGCTTATTGCCTGATTGATTATATGGCTTCTTAGCCACACTGTTTGCATACCGAGAGATACTTTGTGACCGATGGTGTGATGGCCCGAGGTACTAGGTACTCAGTGCTATTTTATCCGTTTATCTAGTCTGATTAGTGTATAGGCTACACGGGTAGTTAATTTAAGTATTATTAAATTCAGACAGCTAAACTAAGTGTATTGACATGCAATATAACTAAATTAAGTATAAATGAAATATGCTCAATAAAAACATGAAAAGCTTTAGAAGAACAATCTTATTAAAGATTACTAAAGAATTAGTCTGCAAAGACTATTAGCATCAAAAATCATAAACAATTAATTTATTTTATTTTAGTGTATTTCTTTTTATAATTGGAACCACTAAGCAGAATTGCTTAGCGCGTTGCTTTTGTAATGTGTAGATATTGGAGATACAGCTGGGGATCCCAGTCGATCTACGACCGGATGAGAGATCAGATCTGCACAGGAGTCTAGAGTCATCTATACTGCATTGCATACATGGTAGGACTTAGGGATTTTTGTGTTTTGTCTTTCTATTGTATTTTGAAATTTGACCCTATATTTTATAATATTATGAAAGCTTTAAAGTTTGTAATAATTTGTACATATTAAATAACATGGAGATTTTCTGGATGTATTTGAATTATTATGGACTGTATTATGGAACTGTTTAATGATTGTGAAAGTCTATTGACTTTACTGAGAAATTGAGACTGTGAATGAAATTGTGATTTTTAGAATACTATATTGAGACTATTTTTAACAGGTGCAGAAGGACTATTTGTCCGAAATACAGACTGTACTTTGTCGGATTTTTGTTAAAAATTTTGCAACACTCAGTTTTATCAAAACATAAAATAATAAACAATCATGATATAAATTTCACACAACGGTTTCCTTAACCAAATTGAGTATTCAGAAAATAAGATAATCACTTACTAGGTGCTTCGGCATGCCGTGTGGCATGCCTTACTTGGCTACACTGGAGACAGGTGAGGAGTGTTACATAGATGCTTTAACAAATATGGTCTTGGAAGGAGGTGCTTAGGCTAATTTGCTATAGCCAAGTCCATACTTGATGCTAGGAGACCTTTGAGAGTCCAAAATTGCATCAAGTTTGTCCTTTCCTTTAGCAAATTTGGAAAGAGAAGTTCTTAGCTCAACAATTACATTTCTCAACTTCTCATTTTCTAATGAAAGCTCATCTAAGGATTTTTGCATATTACTATTTAAAGGTCTATCATCCTTAGATGAGGTCTCATTCTCCTTCCTTAAATTAGCAAGCACACTTTTCAAAAGTTTATTTTTCTTATGACTTAATTCTAGTTCATCATTCATAACTTTAAGAGCACTAACTAGTTCATCATAAGAAAATTCAACAATATCATCATTTAAAGTTACCTCATTGGAGCTTTCCTCCATTGTCATGAAGCACATTTTGGCAACTTCATCATCTGTCTCTTCAACTTCACATCTTGTGGATATTGAACATTCCATGCTTCTTGTTCTTCTTGATTCTTTTTATCATCTTCTAAAGCAATTAAACACATGTCAATCATGGAGTGTTCTTTGAAGCTTTGTTCATGAGTGTTGTCCACTTATGGCACTTGCTCCATTTGTTGATGAGAGGAATAGTTTTTTGTGTTCTCAACTTCATCAACTTGACAATAATGGTTAGAATTGTACATAGAATCAAGAGAATCCCATATATCTTTAGCATTGGAGCATTTAGAAATTATAGCATAATAAAAATCATTTTTAGAAATTCTCAACATATGCATAGCTTTTATATTCAAAGAAAACATATATTTATCATGCTTACTCCATTCACCCTTTATTTTTGGCACATCCTCACCTTCTACTACCTTGATAGGAATGAAGGGACCATTTTAAATTATATCCCATAAATCCACTCTTTCTGATTTGAAGAATTAATACATCCTATTCTTCCAATAGAGAAAATCATTTTCATGAAAGAAAGGGGGATTTACTATCTATTAACTTTCTTGAGCTTGTGAGTTGAGGGTTGCCATGATCTTTGCTCTAAGATGGTTAAATATTAAGAAAATGGTGACTTTGCTCTGATACCACTTATTGTCCCTTATAGCAACCTAAGAGGGAGAGTGAATTATGTGTTAATTAAAAATTTTGAAGGATAGGTGGAGATTTGTAAGTGATATGTACAAAGAGAAGGAAGGAAAGAAAGAACACAATAGATTTTATAGAGGTTTGGCTATCCCAAGCCTACGTTCTCTCCTCAAGGTCCTCCTTGAGAGTTAACTCCACTAAAATTTTTCTTTGGATTAAGAATAAACCCCTCATAATCACCACAAGAGTAAACTCTTGCTCTTTTATAAATCCCTTTACACTTAAGAGCTATCTAGAGCTTTATCACACTCAAGTAACAATAAATGTTCACAACAACTTTGAACTAACTCTCAGAAAAAAGAAATTACAGCTAAAAATATCAACATCTCAATAATCAATTATGGTAGCTCAAGTTCTAGAAAGAGAGAAGAGGGAAAAATCTTTTTAACACAATAAATTCTCAAAGAAATAATTGTTATCACTTCCCTCCAATCATAAATGGTCTCTATTTATAGTTTTAGTAAGAAAATGACCGTTGGAGGTGTATTAAATACAAATATAATCGTTCAACAACCTAAAATCCCATTTTATCGAGCTTTAAAAACTCAAGTTTGGCTGTCAAAGTTCTTTACTTCAATTGTTAAAGGTTAAGATGCTAAAAAACATCACTTAAAAAGTGAACTTCAGCTGCTAAAGTTTCCACTTTCGGCTACCGAAGTGCTCTCTAGATAAAAAGGGCACTTAAGCTTTAAAAACTCAAAAACCATTATCTTAAAGAGCTAACTTCGATTGGTAAAGTTTTCACTTTTGGCTGCTAAAGTTCTCACTTTCAGCTGCTAAAGTGCTCTCTAGACAAAAGGCATAAAAAGGGTACTTAAGATTTAAAACCTCATAACTTTTTGACCCAAACTTAGATTTTTGATCTGTTTAAAAGTTGATAAAATTTTCAATGAAAACACTTTAAAAAACAAATTTGCATTTCTTAAAAGTAAAAATTTCATTTTACTCCTCCTTGGTTAAGAAAAAGTTGAAAACTCATAACTTTTTGACTCGAACTCAGATTTTCAATCCATTTAAACCATTGGAAAGCTAATGTGATAAACATTTCAATGAAAATAGTTTCAAAAAAAAATTTGCATTTCTCAAAAGTGAAAATTTTATTTTACTCCCCTTTGGTTAAGAAAAAGTTGAAAATAGAGACACTAAGAAGTTTAGAGAAACCTAGACTTGAGCTAACATAACCAACCATTTAAGATTCACAAGATAAAAAAAAAAAAAAATTTACATTGTAGTGTCTTGTTGATCTTTGCTCCAATTTCTTACTGTCTTTCAATCTTGTTTTGAAGTAATTTCTCAATTTTGAACTTAGGACCTGCAATCTTAACACAAACACTTTCAAGGTAGATTAGTAGCACACTAATTGTTTATTATCATCAAAACATGGATTAAAACCTCTAGGTCCAATAGTTTATTTACTACACTTATAACTCTTTGTGATATCAGAATCTTACTGATGATTTGGGTAGCCATGTTTTCGACTTTTGAGACATGATGAGACTTGATGATTGAGATTGAGCCTTTGCTTATGATTGTGAATTGATGAATAAGGCTGAGCCCTTTGTTATGCCACTATCACCCAGTTTACCATGTATATGAATTATCTTTAGCAGGTACCCAATAAGCTGTAAAGCCCTCTGCATGCTTTGTTTAACTTGTCTATGCATGATAGAAATAGTAGAATGACTCTTTAAGAACTTGTCTACTTATTGTATTATTGCTCAAACTTTGATGACACCATAACCTTAGCGACCACGAGGCCAGCCTAATATAAGCCATGTTAATGGCCTTACATTATTCTACTTGAGCCCTTTGAGTATGATATCTCTAAAATACTAGGATAGTAATTTTCAAGGTAGCATCCATTAATGCACTTCTTTTATGGGACTCCATCTAGGCTAACTAGTAAGCATGCTTCATTCTTTAGAACTATGGGCACCTTGAATGATCCCTCTAAGTTAGGTAACCACTTTCCCAATTCTCTATCTTTTGTCCCTAGAGGCAAGATGATCTTTTAGACTAGCTCACCTTCTATAAAACACTTCTTGTTCACCATTTTATCATATATTTGAGTCATGTTCTAATGCCTAATAGAGCCTTTAGTGTTGAATTCCTTCTTGCAGCATTGTTCTGATTTTAGCCACTATAATCTCCTTTTTTGTGTCCTGGTCAGTGACTTAGGAAATTTCTCGTGCCAAATTAGACTTTACTCACTAGTAGGTATACCTCTAGGTTGTACCAAAAATTAAACTCCTTGCTTTGTTGCATTTGGCTTTTGATGCCCAGGTCCTACAATTTACCTCACAGGTGCAACTTTCCTTATTGGTCTCATTTGTTGTCTGTCAAGAACCTTGTAAATCTGTTGCTTTGTTACCCAAGCCTATTTTAGCTTTAGACTAGGATTTTTCTATGTCTTATCCTTAGTTTTCTTTTCCTCTAATGGTGCCTTTAGATCAACACTGGTGGCATTGATGGTTGCCATTGGTGGAAATAGATCCTCACCAATTAACATTAAAGTGTCATTCTTGTCTGGGAACTTGAGAACACTTTCGTTGATATTATCCTAGATCGAATTCCTGAATGCCTAATAGTAATTGATGTGATGAGTCCAAACATCATGATTCTTGCAGTAATCATTGCCCTTCATCTCTTTTTTAAATGGCATCTTGTGTCCCTATGGAAGAGTCAAAAACTTTTCCTACACGAGAAAATTGAAAATCTCCTTTACCATAGTTATGTCAAAAGAATATTGTTGTTGGGGTAGTAGAGGGTTGGAAAAGTCTTTCCTCTATGGTTTTAGAAGTTTTGCTAGTTTAGATAACATAGGACAAACACAACTACCCATATTAACAAAATCAATAATACCATCATCATGAAAAAGTTTCTTAAAAATAGGTATCCATGGAAGTTTTACTTTTTTGATTTTCTTGCCCAAGCCGCTCGTCATAGTCTACCATTTTCTCAGCAAACTCAAAGAAATCTCTAAACTCCAAACCTTGAAATTACTTTCTTAGCTCAATGTCTAAATGACCTTGGGCTAAATTGACAAAATCACATTTAGGCAAAAATACTTTATTGCGCATTTTCTTGAACCTAGATATGTAAAAATCTATAGACTCTCCTTGCCTTTTATAAATTTTAGATAACCAAGCAATAGACACCTCATGTTTAGTTTTATAAAACTGTGTGTGAAATAAATGCTCCATGTCGTACCAAGTGAACAAAATCTCTAGGTAATGAAGCATACCAAGAAAATGCAACTGCAGTTAGGGAATTGGGAAACAGCCTTAATTTTAACATATCAAAATTTTCATAATTAGCAAGCTCACTACATTGCATAGTAAACCTACCAATATGTTTTAAAGCAGACTGTAACCTATCTCCTGAGAACAAAGTGAACTCAGGTATCTTATAACCCCTAAGGAAAGGATTATTCCTATCCACCTAGTTTGGATAGGGTTTATGATACTCAAGACAACCTATCTAATGAAGGCTAGGTCCATACAACTCTTCAACGATTATCCTAAGGGTTTCATGGTCAACATGAGATTTAGAATGATGTAACATAGATGCATGCACAAGTGGTAGTGGTGTTATTACATAATTAATCCTAACATTATCCACATTATTCACTGCATTATCCAAGATGTTATTTAGATTTACAGCATTATGTACATGTGGGTGAGTGGTAGGATTGATAGAAGCATAAAAGTTACCTCCCCATTGTCCATTGAATGTCCTTACTACTTGTGTAGGAGAAGCCATTGGAGTTGTTTCTCTACTTTGAGGTGGTTGGTAATGTTGCTCTTCCTAGTTTGGTGTTCCTTGCACCTCATTGGACTCTAGTTGGTTAGTCATTGTGTGACTACCTAAGATTGTTGCCTGCCTCTAGAGCGGTTGAGCTTCAAGTAGATTTCTCACAGACCTTCAGCTAATCTGCTCCAACTGAACAGATAGTGCCTTGAAGCCATTCTCAAAAGCAATTTTGATGCTAGCTATAATCTAGTTTATAACTTGTTAAGCTATTTAAGTGCTAATGGTAGCCATATCAAATGCAATTGGAGCCACCACTTATGTTAAAGGTAACTTAGTGTCGTGACCTTATTGTTCATTGAGTTCAGCTTCATCAGCTGCTCCATCAGGGTCAGACCCTATAGCTTCTTTTTCATCATAAATCCTTATTTTTGGCATGATGTCCAAAACTATTGTGTGACAATGTGAACTGAATGTTGAGAGAGAAGAATTGAGAAAGTTGATGTGAGACAATCCCATTAGGTGTGCCAAAAATTATTTTTGTGTGAAATTAATGTTCCTTAATTTACATGTGTCAAAAATAGATATGGGCTTTTTTGCACATGGGAGTTGGATTGCAAGCGTGCTAGGGACATGTATGAGCCCATTTATGAATGTATTTGCACCTGTCTGACTTTTAATTGGAGCAATTGGTGGGAAATAAAGGATTGAATTTTCCCTTGTTCCTTGACTCCATTAGGATGTGCTCGTTAAGATCTCTAGTTAATCAATTTGAAAAATTTGAGAACTGGAATTGACTATTGAGAAATTAAAAGATTGCTTGTGCATAAAAGAGTAAATGTTGTGCTTGAAAAGTAAAGGTTATTCATGGCTAATTGCTTCAAAAAGTAAATATATATAGAAAAGATAAATTTTATGCTTGATTAAAAGAGTAAATTACTTACTGAGAAAATGTAATATGTGCAAAAAAGTGTAAATGAAAGCTTTGCTAAATTGAAAGATTAATTTGCTTGAATATGTAAACATTGGCAAAAAATAGTAAATTGGCTTGCTGAAAAATTAAAGATAAGATGTATAGGAATTGAAATATGAACGAAAAATTGCAAATTACATTAAAAACTGAAAAGATTGATTACAAAAATGAAAATGTTTGTAGAAGAATTAGAAATTGATGGCTTAAATTGAAAACAAAAAGGGATAAATTGACACTAATATTGGACCAAAAAATAATGAAAGCTATTGAATTGTAAAAAAAAAAGACTGAACTAAGAGAAATTTGAGCTAAGACATTATGTCTGTTAAGTGTTGATTGATTGATTAGTTGTTGTTGTCTAAAGCCCAGCACATCAATTTATAAGTGCAGGTATGCTTGGTGGCCAAGTTTAGTGGCTACCACCTTATCCACCCCTTGCTTTTTCTCTCCACTAGCCCACTTCTTGTAAGTTCCCATAACCACCAAAAACCACCCACTAACTCCATAACCACCCACCCGCACCACTTTGTCCACTACACTTTCATGCCCATCATCTTTGATAGATATTTTTAGATACTAAATATCCATAACTATCCAATAAATAACACCTACTTGTACGGATAATTATTTAATTATTCTAGTTCTATATAATTAATACTCACTAACTGTTGGTCTTGGCCTGGGTCACATTAAATAGGCAATTTAATTTAATATTTCAAACCCATAAATTAACTAGGCCTAAAAATATTAAAACTAAATTGCGATGTAAACAGTAATTAACTCACAATTTGAATCTTTTTAAAATATTTTTTTATTACTTAAAAGAAAATTTTAAAAATGTAGGGCTACTAATTTTTCAATTTTATTAGTCAATAAAAACTAATCTTTTTGAATATTAAAATATGGACTCATTAATCTTTTTTTAATTAGACCAACAAAAAACTTTTAAATGATAAGAATGTTGATCCATTAAATTTTTTGCTTTATTGGGCCAATAAAAAAAAATCAACTATTGATATTATAACATTTATATATATGGGGTCAATGATAGATATAAAAACTACACTTAAGTTTTTTATGTTCTTCTCTCATAATTTAATTCTTTTTAAATTTCTAATTACTTAAAAATAAATTTATCGGCGACCAATTTTTCAACTATGTTAGACTATTAAAAAAAAAAAAAGCTTCAAATTGTTAGAATATGAGCATATAAAATTTTTTATTTATTGGGCTAACGAAAAAAAATCAACTTTTTAAAATTTTGTTTACATTTTTTTTAAGCTAAACGTGATTAACAGTTAAGATCATACTCGCATTTAAAGTACTTAAAATTAAAAATTAAAATTTTTGAGGAGTTGTCGCTTTGTTTCAACCCCCATATTCGGTGTTATATAGATATATCATTTAAACCTAGGTGTTTTGTGTATTTAACTCATAATTTGAATATTTTTAAAATATTTTTTTTATTGCTTAAAGGAAAATTTTTAAAAATGTAGGCACTAATTTTTTAATTTTGTTAGGTCAATATAAATTAATCTTTTGAAAATTAAAATATAGATTCATTAGTTTTTTTTAATTGGGCTAATAAAAAAACTTTGAAAATATAAGAATATTAGCCCATTAAATTTTTTACTTTATTGAGCCTATAAAAAATATCAATTAATAATGATTATAACATTTAAATAAATGGGACCAATGACAGATATAACAACTAGACTTATTTGTTTTATGTACCTCATTCACAATTTAATTCTTTTAAAATTTTTTATTACTTAAATGTAAATTTAAAAAATATCGATGATCAATGTTTCACCAACTTGGGAAATAAAAAAAAAAGCTTCAAATTATTAGAATATAGGCTCATTAAATTTTTTTATTTAATTGTGTTAATAAAAAAATTAACATTTTAAAATTTTATTAAGATTTTTTGGAGGTAAAACTTGAGGGATAGTTAGGAATATACACATATTTAAAGTACTCTAAATTAAAAATTAAAATTTTAGTTAAGAATATACACATATTTAAAGTACTCTAAATTAAAAATTAAAATTTTGAAATGGTTCTGACTTTATTTTAAATCCCGAGTTTGGTATTAGATAATTGCAACATTTAGACTAAGGTATTTTATGTATTTAACTCACAATTTAAATCTTTTTAAAATATTTTTTATTATTTAAAGGAAAATTTTAAAAATGTGGGTCACTAATTTTTTAATTTTGTTAGATCAATAAAAAATAATTTTTTAAAAATTAAAATATGGATTGATTAAATTTAAGTTTAATTGGGCCAATAAAAAAAACTTTCAAATTACAAGAATATTGGCTTATTAAATTTTTTACATTATTGGACCAATAAAAAATATTGATTAATGATGATTATAAAATTTAGATATATAGGGCCATTGACAAATATAGCAACTGGACCTAGGTAGTTTTCGTACCTTGCTTAAAATTTAATTCTTTTTAAATTCTTTTTTATTACATAAATGTAAATTTAAAAAATTCAACAACTAATTTTTTAACTAAGCTAGACCAATAAAAAAATAAGGTTCAAATTATTAGAATATGTGCCCATTAAATATTTTATTTAATTAGACTAATAAAAAAATCAACATTTTAAAATTTTTTTAAAAATTTTTTTAGGCTAAATGTTGAAGACTGTTTATAATATATCCACATTTAAAGTACTGTAAATGAAAAATTAAAATTTTGGAGGGGTTATGGCTCTATTTTGACACTCAAGTTCGCTATTAGATAGATGCAATATTTAGACCTATGTGTTTTTTGTATTTAACTCACAATTTAAATATTTTTAAAGTATTTTTTTATTACTAAAAAGAAAATTTTAAAAATATGGATTACTTACTTTTTAATTTTATTAGATCAATAAAAACTAATCTTTTAAAGATTAATATATGGATTCATGATTTTTTTTTTAAATTGGCCAATTAAAAACTTTTAAATTGGGCCAATTAAAAACTTTTAAATTATTAGAATATTGATCTATTAAATTTTTAATTTTATTGGGCCAATAAAAAGTATCAATTAATGATTATTATAATATTTAGATACGGGCTAATGGCAGATATAATAGCTTGACCTAGACATTTTATACTCCTCACTCATAATTTAATTCTTTTTAATTTTTTTACTTAAAAATAAATTTCAAATATATCAACAACTATTTTTCAGCCAAGTTGGGCTAGTAAAAAGAATAAGTTTCAAATTATTAGAATATGAGCTAATTAAATCTTTTTTTATTTAATTAGACTAATAAAAAATATCAAACTTTTAAAATTTATTTTAAGTTTTTTTTTAGGCTAAATGTGAGAGATAGTTAAAAATATATCCATATTTAGAGTATTTTAAATTACAAATTAAAATTTTATAGGGCTATGAATCTGTTTCAACTCTTGAGTTTTGTGTTAGACGGATACAATATTAAGATCAAGGTGTTTCTTTTATTTAACTCACAATTGAAATCTTTTTAAAATATTTTTTTATTACATAAAAAATTTTAAAAATGTGGGCCAATAATTTTTCAATTTTGTTAGGCCAAGAAATATTAATTTTTTAAAAATTAAATTATAGAATCATTAATTTTTGTTCAATTGGGTCAATAAAAAAAATTGAAATTACTAAAATATTGGCCCATTAAATTTTTTGCTTTTATTAGACCAATTAAAAAAGTTAATTAGTGATGATTATAATATTTAGATATATGGAGTTAATGATGGATATAATAATTAGACCTAGGTATTTTATATATCTCACTCACAATTTAATTCTTTTTAAATTCTTTTTTATTACTTAAATTTAAATTTAAAAAATATCGACAAACCAATTTATCAACTTAGTTGAGCCAATGAAAAAAAGCTTAATATGGGCTCATTAAATTTTTTTATTCAAATAGGGAAAAAAATCAACCTTTTAAATTTTTGTTAAGATTTGTTTAAGACTAAATGTATGAAATAATTAAGAATATACCTACATTTAAAATAGTCTAAATTTAAAATAAAAATTTTGAAGGGGTTATGGCATTGTTTTAACTCTTGAGTTCAGTGTTAGTGTCACACCCTACCCCTCTGTAAGGCATAACATGATCCCGTAGTATACCTAATGAATTAGCAACTCCGTCTACTGATAACCCATTAAATACACTACAAGGGATTTTAAAAACTTTTCTTACTTCTTTTACAGTGGTGAGCACTATTTACAGGTGTTAAAAACCTTTTTGAACTGAAGTGATAGAACTAACACGTTTGAATTATTTGGAATTTCTGTAAAAATTTTGGCAGAGTGCCATCTATATTTTGGATAAAACAGTTCTTCAGAAAAACCTGTAAAAAACACTTCAATATATATTTCCAAATCTCAACTCCAACATGTTTCTCAACACAACATATTTCTCAACTCAAATCCATAGTAATTTTTCAAAGACTGAGATACAAGAAATATAATACAATTTTTACAAGTCAAAATAACTCATAATTTATTTTACAACTTTAATGTACAATTTTATTTTACAACTGCTCAAAATCAAGAACAATATATACATACAATGAATATACATTACAGTACAAAATGAAAAATGTGGTATACTCAATATACCCGATGATCTCTCAATGCAGTACTAGCAGCCTAGTCTGCTGCCCTGTCAATCTGTCTACCTGCGACAGCAGTAAAAAGCTATCGCTGAGTAAAATTTACTCAGTGATGTACAATAACAATTTGAAATGCGATATATAAATCTTTTATTGGCAGTTCACAATTCGATCAAATAACTGAATAATACAATGTTGCCAATCGATAACATAATTTAGGCCATGACACAATTTTTTTTTTCGCACATGCCGTGTTGTACACCACGACAAGACACACTCACCCCAATAATCGAAATCAATGAGGGAGGAAGCTAGCTGAATAATGAGTACTCATCCACACTCACCTCAGACTGGCAAGTCAAAGAGGGAGGAACATAATCACACTCACCCCAGACTGATAAGTCAAAGAGGGAGGAATAATCACACTCACCCCATAAATGGAGGAGGAACATAGTAATAGTGTCATGCCAATTGTGAATCAAAACAATTCCAAATCACAATATTTCATACAATTCCCAAATAATATTTTATCTCAAAATTTCCATTTGCAAAGTAGGCAACACAATAATTTTCAAATAATATTCCCAAAGCCAAAATAATCAAAAACTATTCATAACTCATTTCTCCAAATAAATTTGCTAGTAAAAGCAGTGAATATAAAAGTATTGTGCACGGACACAATTTAAAACTATAATGTTCGATTAAATTTTTAAGTAGAAAATGAGAAGTCAAAATTATTGTGCACAAACATAATTTAAAACAATAACATACAAATAATCATAATTTATTTCAATTGAAAAATTCAAAAGAAATAAATATTGTGCACAAACATAATTTAAAACAATAACATACAAATAATCATAATTTATTTCAATTGAAAAATTCAAAAGAAATAAATATTGTGCACAAACACAATTTAAAATAATAACATACAAATAATCATAATTTATTTCAATTGAAAAATTCAAAAGAAATAAATATTGTCACAAACATAATTTAAAACAATAATGTACAATAGTCATAATTCATTTCAATTGAAAAATTCAAAAGAAATAGCCGTTGTACACAAACCTCTGATATATGCCTCTTGGCTCTGACTCAGTGTTTCCTTCCCTTTCCCTGAGTCTTTGCTAACTGAGAAACACAATTTGAAGTGTTTCAGTACTAAATTAAACTGTCTCTATCGATAATGTTTGATAAGTAATTCACTGAAAGCTATTATTTGCTTAATCAACTTAATATATCGACCCTCGATGCGTTCTAGGTAAATTAGATTTTAGTGTTACTAATATGTCACATTCGATAGTATTTTAGGGTTGGTACATGTTACCAAGTTCATTTTCGTGTATACTGTATTTTCTTGCAATTTGCTGGATCCCGGGATACTAGTTTGACCTAGTCGGACGACCTAGTTCCCTCGGTTTTTGGGTTTCGGTCAAAACTACAAACTTGTAGATCTATGTCTTATGGAACGCGGGGCAAAATTTCAGGTCATTCTGAGTTATGTAGACCAAGTTATGGTCATTTTACTATTGCTGGTCAAATTGCACTAAAATTGGTCACTTTAGGTCATTTTAGGTCATTTTAGGTTCGGCCAGTTTTTGGACCCGAACTTGTGCAAGCTGTTTGACTTGCTTATGGTCATTTCTGGGCTTTGGTGTCTTCATAAGACTTGTAGATATGGGTCTTAACTATTCATGGTTAAAATTTCAGGTCAATTGGACCTGTTTTGAGTGAGTCATGGCCTAAACACTAACTGCTGCCCAAGTGGTCAATTTTCAGGCCTCAATTGCACTTAATCCGGATTTGGTCATTTTTCAAGCTACCTTGCAAACAGAATTTTGGCAAGCTTCCTTCATGAAAGTTGGCACATTTTGTGCCTAGTTTCACCTCCAATTGGTCTCATACTAATTGGAGCCACACATTTAAAGTTATAGGCCTAAAACTCAGACTGCCTTATTGAAATTCTTGCATACACATCAAGCATCACTTTTAACACTCACCAACTTAACATTCAAGCCAATTCTGGTTGTACCATGACCTAAACATAATTCAGAACACATTATAGGTCATTTTGGCAGCTTACAATTACATTCAATGTGCACCAACAAGTGCAGAATTTGCCCAACTCAATTTACAACAATTTAACTCCATAACCAAGCTCATTCACATGTCCAACCTTCACACCACTATACATACATTCAAACTGCCATAACAACCAACACATTTTAACATCATTATTCCATAAACCAAGCATGAATTCCAGCATTCTTCAAGGGTTAGCAAACTGCCACAATGGTACACTTACATTCCATTACTTTCCAAACTTTAAATTTCATTTTACATTTACATATACTAAGTATACATCACCTAAACAATTTCCTACACAATATACATTTAATCAATCATTTAATTCACCATTTACAAGCACAAATAACCTGCCTTCAAGGTATTTCCATGGCTGCCAAAATTACACATTCCCATTTAACATCAAAACTCAAAAATTTCTCCATAAATCAAACACCCATAACATGCTTACAAACTTTAACAAAGCAATATTCAAAAACACAAACTTACCACTTTGGAAATTCTTCAAAACTCCATAAAAACTTCCCTTTCTTGATGCTTATCAACTGTCCAAGTGGTGTAGAACAATTTTTGTGAAGGAAGCTAGTGGAAAAATGGCTTGGATCATAGGTGGACGTGAGCTTAATGGTGGACGGCCATGGAGTTTTCCATAGAAGAAAGGATGCGGCCAAGAAGAAAATGAAATGAGGAAGAAGAAGGCAAGGGTTCTACACCTGTCCCACTTCAGTTCTTAAGTGTCCAAATGAAATTTTAGTGGAGCACTAACTAACTTAATATAATTGTTTATTTAAAGTTTCTAAAATTTGCAATTTGGCCATCACACTTTCATTAATCATATTAGGTACCACTCTTTCAATTTTCATGACATTTTCAAAGTTTAATATCATTTATTTTTAATGGACATTTAGATCAAAAGACAACTCGGGGTGTCAAATGACCACAATGCCCCTGTTCGGATTGCATTCCCTATTTTTCGGTAACACCGGGTTTTGTCCGTTTTTCGATTTCTCACTTTTCTTTGTACTAATTATTTAATTTTTATTTAATATTTCAAATGATATTTATACTTCAATAGGGGTCTATTTAAGTCATAAAAATATTTTTCAGGGTTCCCCGCGGTCCAGGGCTAGTCAACAGTCCACGCCGTGACTTCCCGATGCGGTCACCCATCGTTAGGGTTCTCGGCTCGCTTAACTTGATTATATTTCTTTGCTATTATTTTTCCTTTGTTTTTCTTGTATTTTCTTTTCTTGTATTTCATTATTTTATGTCTCCTCACTCATATCGAAGTGTAGTTCTAGGCATCCTAGCTGTCCGGACAACACTGGTCACCGGAACAGTAGTACGCACTACCGAATATAGGGGTGTTACAATTCTCCCCCCCTTAAAATAAATTTCGTCCACGAAATTTTTCCCAATAGCCATTTTACAATAGTCATACGTTTATTTTCTCCTTTCTATATGATCGTATAATCTTCTTTCTCTCGAATTTGTATAAGACTTTTAACAATCTAATACAACATTTAATTTGTTTGTATAACACCAATCTTCTCTTACTATTGTCCTGTCTAATATTTCAATTTATGTTCCTTCTTGAATGACTCTTGAGGTCATGTTAGAATCATTTATCTAGTCATTGGTCCTCTGACCATTCTAGTCCATAGTCTTCCTCACATTCGTAACATTTCTTTGTTATATTTGAACCAACTGTTCGAATTTTTACTTCCATAACTCTTTTTATCTGTCAATATTCTATAACTTACTTTCTTTTGTACTGAACTATAACCTTTCGATATTCTAACCTTTGAGTTTTAGATCCCTAAGTAGGATTTTCAAACTTATTTCTAACAATTAAATTCTATCATGGCATAACTATACCAAAACAGATGCCGTTGGCAACTATTCTTATCTAGGTGTACTATCGGGTAGTACGTAGCTCTACACAATAATCTCAAGTCAGTACTATAATCTACAGCTTACAGTATAAACATCAAGAACATTGCATAGTTACTACGATACATCCCAATAGATCAAATTTTCCTATCTTTTATCCTTTTCGAATTCACTAATATCCCGAACTTATTATGATTACAATATCCATTAACAATTATTAACAGTGACATCCTTGCCCTCATCTAGAGCAATTCCATTACTGCATCTTACTTTTACGTCCTCTTGCCTTACATTAAGTAGGCTCGCCAATTAGCTTTATGGTGTGTTAAAAAATACTTTTTGCCAATAAACTCTTTCAAAACTAATTTCACTTATTATCACAATCCTTATTTTAAAGGGCTAATCACTAATGCATCAAAATTTATTCCCCTATAAAGGAATAACAATAGAACATATAGTTCTAACACTAACATAAAAGTATGCACTTGTGTCAAACAATACATATATATATATCTTAGTTACTATTTGAGAAAGTACCAGCAATAATATCAAAAGTCTAAGTCTCTTCTCTCTGCTGTATAGCGTATACTCCAGCTGGAGCATCACCCTGTTCTAGCTGATTCACAATACTCTGACTTCTAGGTGTACTAACCCTACCTCTACCTTTGCTTCTACTAACTGATGGTGAACTCTTTGGGGTAGAAACTTGGGTTGATCCCTTTGGTGTAGTAAATCATCCAGAACGACCTGGATTTACACAATCCCTAGCAAAATGGCCAGTCTCTCCACAGTTAAAACATGTTCCTACGGCTCTATAACATACCCCACTATGTGGTTTACCACAAGTTTCACAAAGTCGATCTGACAACGCATTCCTGGGTTTCTGTTGAGTTTGCTGATCGGATCGAGGTGGTTTTTGTCCAAAAGATCTATCTCTACCGGACTTCTTACTATCTCTGTTGTATCCCCCAAAGTTTTCCCTCTTTCCAGTAAGACCGCTAGAACTCTGTTCTACTGACTTTCCCTCTTTTTCTGTCTTCTCTGATTTCTTTTTCTCAGAAGCCACTTCAGATTCAATTCTTTCTAATTCTAGTGCTTGAGAAATAAGTTCAGAGAAGTTGTTATGTTTGAATCCGACCACTTGTAATATGATACTAGGCTTCAAGCTGGTTTCAAACCTCTTACATCTCTCCCTACTAGTAGAAAATAGACTTACTGCATAATGGCTCAGGCGAAAAAATTCCCTTTCATATTCAGCCACCGATCTACTCCCCTGTTTCAGACTTAGGAACTCTTGCAGTTTCTGATCTACATAAGCATCAGGGACATATTTTTGTCTGAATTCCCTGAGAAAGTCACTCCAGGTTAGCACTATAGGTTCTACCAAACTGTGGGGAATGGTTTTCCACTAGTCATAAGCATCCCCCTGTAGCAAAGATACTGAGTATTCAAATCTGAACTCCTCTGTGCAGTGTAGTTTCTTGAATACCCTATCCATCCTTTCTAACCACTGTTCTGCCTCTAGAGGATCTACTGTCCCCTTGAACTCTATAGCCCCATATTTCATCAATTTGTCATATTGTCTAGCAGAAGACTGTAGTTGTACCACTGGTGTCTATATTGGGGCTTGAGTAGGCACATTACCAGCCATTTGTTGGAACATTGCAGCCATCTGCTGAGCGAGCGAAGCTATGATGCTGCGGCTGGTCTTCTTGAACCATTGACATTATGTAGGGCTGGGGCATCCCCTTGCACCTCAGCCTCTATAGATTGATCGGCTAAATGATCACCCTCTTCCATAGTCAATGCGAGGATCTTAGACCTCCTGGACAATTAATACAAGGAGATTTCATCTCGTTAGTGCATATTTATAATGTAATGTACTGTATGTATCAAACAATGATATTGAGCAGTTGTACTATGAAGAAAGAATATTCAAATAACATGTGAAAATAGAATTTAAAAACTTTGCTCTGATACCACTAAAACATGTCACACCCTACCCCTCTGTAAGGCATAACATGATCCCGTAGTATACCTAATGAATTACCAACTCTGTCTACTGATAACCCATTAAATACACTACAAGGGATTTTAAAAACTTTTCTTACTTCTTTTACAGTGGTGAGCACTATTTACAGGTGTTAAAAACCTTTTTGAATTGAAGTGATAGAACTAACACATTTGAATTATTTGGAATTTCTATAAAAATTTTGGCAGAGTGCCATCTATATTTTGGATAAAACAGTTCTTCAGAAAAACCTGTAAAAAGCACTTCAATATATATTTCCAAATCTCAACTCCAACATGTTTCTCAACACAACATATTTCTCAACTCAAATCCATAGTAATTTTTCAAAGACTGAGATATAAGAAATATAATATAATTTTTACAAGTCAAAATAACTCATAATTTATTTTACAACTTTAATGTATAATTTTATTTTACAACTGCTCAAAATCAAGAACAATATATACATACAATGAATATACATTACAGTACAAAATGCAAAATGTGGTATACTCAATATACCCGATGATCTCTCAATGTAGTACTAGCAGCCTAGTCTGCTGCCCTGTCAGTCTGTCTACCTGCGACAGCAGTGAAAAGCTATCGCTGAGTAAAATTTACTCAGTGGTGCACAATAACAATTTGAAATGCGATATATAAATCTTTTATTGGCAGTTCACAAATCAAATGATTCACAATTCCATTTCACAATTTACAAAACTCATCTAACACAAATTTGATCAAATAACTGAATAATACCGTTTTGCAAATCAATAACACAATTCGATCAAATAACTGAATAATACAATGTTGCCAATCGATAACATAATTTAGGCCATGACACAATTTTTTTTTTTTGCACATGCCGTGTTGTACACCACGACAAGACACACTCACCCCAATAATCGAAATCAATGAGGGAGGAAGCTAGCTGAATAATGAGTACTCATCCACACTCACCTCAGACTGGCAAGTCATAGAGGGAGAAACATAATCACACTCACCCCAGAGTGATAAGTCAAAGAGGGAGGAATAATCACACTCACCCCATAAATGGAGGAGGAACATAGTAATAGTGTCATGCCAATTGTGAATCAAAACAATTCGAAATCATAATATTTCATACAATTCCCAAATAATATTTTATCTCAAAATTTCCATTTGCAAAGTAGGTAACACAATAATTTTCAAATAATATTCCCAAAGCCAAAATAATAAAAAACTATTCGTAACTCATTTCTCCAAATAAATTTGCTAGTAAAAGCAATGAATATAAAAGTATTGTGCACGGACACAATTTAAAACTATAATGTTCGATTAAATTTTTAAGTAGAAAATGAGAAGTCAAAATTATTGTGCACAAACATAATTTAAAACAATAACATACAAATAATCATAATTTATTTCAATTGAAAAATTCAAAAGAAATAAATATTGTGCACAAACATAATTTAAAACAATAACATACAAATAATCATAATTTATTTCAATTGAAAAATTCAAAAGAAATAAATATTGTGCACAAACACAATTTAAAATAATAACGTACAAATAATCATAATTTATTTCAATTGAAAAATTCAAAAGAAATAAATATTGTGTACAAACATAATTTAAAATAATAATGTACAATAGTCATAATTCATTTCAATTGAAAAATTCAAAAGAAATAGCCGTTGTGCACAAACCTCTGATATATGCCTCTTGGCTCTGACTCAGTGTTTCCTTCCCTTTCCCTGAGTCTTTGCTAACTGAGAAACACAATTTGAAGTGTTTCAGTACTAAATTAAATTGTCTCTATCGATAATGCTTGATAAGTAATTCACTGAAAGCTATTATTTAATCAACCTAATATATCGACCCTCGATGCGTTCTAGGTAAATTAGGTTTTAGTGTTACTAATATGTCACATTCGATAGTATTTTAGGGTTGGTACATGTTACCAAGTTCATTTCCGTGTGTACTGCATTTTCTTGCAATTTGCTGGATCCCGGGATACTAGTTTGACCTAGCCGGACGACCTAGTTCCCTCGGTTTTTGGGTTTTGGTCAAAACTACAATCTTGTAGATCTATGTCTTATGGAATGCGGGGCAAAATTTCAGGTCATTCTGAGTTATGTAGACCACGTTATGGTCATTTTACTATTGCTGGTCAAATTGCACTAAAATTGGTCACTTTAGGTCATTTTAGGTTCGGCCAGTTTTTGGACCCGAACTTGTGCAAGCTGTTTGACTTGCTTATGATCATTTCTGGGCTTTGGTGTCTTCATAAGAC
The DNA here is from genome assembly GCF_030052815.1 of Hevea brasiliensis. Classification (NCBI taxonomy): domain Eukaryota; kingdom Viridiplantae; phylum Streptophyta; class Magnoliopsida; order Malpighiales; family Euphorbiaceae; genus Hevea; species Hevea brasiliensis. The sequence continues at coordinate 22,643,069 of NC_079507.1, forward strand.
TTGTAGACATGGGTCTTAACTATTCATGGTTAAAATTTCAGGTCAATTGGACCTGTTTTGAGTGAGTTATGGCCTAAAAACTAACTGCTGCCCAAGTGGTCAATTTTCAGGCCTCAATTGCACTTAATCCGGATTTGGTCATTTTTCAAGCTACCTTGCAAACATAATTTTGGCAAGCTTCCTTCATGAAAGTTGGCACATTTTGTGCCTAGTTTCACCTCCAATTGGTCTCATACCAATTGGAGCCACACACTTAAAGTTATAGGCCTAAAACTCAGACTGCCTTGTTGAAATTCTTGCATACACATCAAGCATCACTTTTAACACTCACCAACTTAACATTCAAGCCAATTCTGGTTGTACCATGACCTAAACATAATTCACAACACATTATAGGTCATTTTGGTAGCTTACAATTACATTCAATGTGCACCAACAAGTGCAGAATTTGCCCAACTCAATTTACAACAATTTAACTCCATAACCAAGCTCATTCACATGTCCAACCTTCACACCACTATACATACATTCAAACTGCCATAACAACCAACACATTTTAACATCATTATTCCATAAACCAAGCATGAATTCCAGCATTCTTCAAGGGTTAGCAAACTGCCACAATGGTACACTTATATTCCATTACTTTCCAAGCTTTAAATTTCATTTTACATTTACATATACTAAGTATACATCACCTAAACAATTTCCTACACAATATACATTTAATCAATCATTTAATTCACCATTTACAAGCACAAATAACCTTCCTTCAAGGTATTTCCATGGCTGCCAAAATTACACATTCCCATTTAACATCAAAACTCAAAAATTTCTCCATAAATCAAACACCCATAACATGCTTACAAACTTTAACAAAGCAATATTCAAAAACACAAACTTACCACTTTGGAAATTCTTCAAAACTCCACAAAAACTTCCCTTTCTTGCTACCTATCAACTGTCCAAGTGGTGTAGAACAATTTTTGTGAAGGAAGCTAGTGGAAAAATTGCTTGGATCAGAGGTGGACGTGAGCTTAATGGTGGACGGCCATGGAGTTTTCCGTGGAAGAAAGGATGCAGCCAAGAAGAAAATGAAATGAGGAAGAAGAAGGCAAGGGTTCTACACCTGTCCCACTTCAGTTCTTAAGTGTCCAAATGAAATTTTAGTGGAGCACTAACTAACTTAATATAATTGTTTATTTAAAGTTTCTAAAATTTGCAATTTGGCCATCACACTTTCATTAATCATATTAGGTACCGCTCTTTTAATTTTCATGACATTTTCAAAGTTTAATATCATTTATTTTTAATGGACATTTAGGTCAAAAGACAACTCAGGGTGTCAAATGACCACAATGCCCCTGTTCGGGTTGCATTCCCGATTTTTCGGTAACACCGGGTTTTGTCTGTTTTTCGATTTCTCACTTTTCTTTGTACTAATTATTTAATTTTTATTTAATATTTCAAATGATATTTATACTTCAATAGGGGTCTATTTAAGTCCTAAAAATATTTCCTAGGGTTCCCCACAGTCCAGGGCTAGTCAATGGTCCACGCCGTGACTTCCCGATGCGGTCACCCATCGCTAGGGTTCTCGGCTCACTTAACTTGATTATATTTCTTTGCTATTATTTTTCATTTGTTTTTCTTGTATTTTCTTTTCTTGTATTTCATTATTTTATGTCTCCTCACTCATATCAAAGTGTAGTTAGTTCTAGGCATCCTAGCTGTCCGGACAACACTGGTCACTGGAACAGTAGTACGCACTACCGAATATAGGGGTGTTACAGTTAGACAGATGCAACATTTAGACATAGGTATTTTGTATATTTAACTCAAAATTTAATCCTTTTTAAAAAAAAATTTTATTACTTAAAGGAAAATTTTAAAAACATTGGCTAGTAATTTTCAATTTTTCTAGGTGAATAAAAACTTATCCTTGAAAAATTAAAATATAGATCCATTAATTTTTTATTTAATTGGGCAAAAAAAAATTTAGAAATTACTAGAAAACTAGAACATTAAATTTCTTGTTTTAATGAGCCAATAAAAAATATGAATTAATGATGATTATAATAATTAGATATATGAGGCCAATGATGAATATAACAACTAGATCTAGGTATTTTATGTATCTCACTAACAATTTAATTTTTTTTTATTTTTTTTATTACTTAAAGGAATATTTTAAGAATGTGGACTACTAATTTTTCAATTTTGTTAGGTTAATAAAAACTACTTTTTTAACAGTTAAAATATGGACACATTATTATCTTGTTTAATTGGGCTAATGAAAAAAGCTTTTAAATCACTAGAATATTGACCCATTACATTTTCTCTTAATTGGGTCAATAAAAAATATTAATTAATAATGATATAGCATTTGGATATATAGAACTAATGATGAATATAACAATGAGACCCAGGTGTTTTACCTCCCTCACAATTTAATTCATTTTAAATTCTTTTTTATTACCTAAAACTAAATTTTAAAAATAGCAGCAACTAATTTTTTAACTATGTTTGGCTAATAAAAAAATAAGTTTCAAATTATTAAAATAATGGCTCATTAATTTTTTATTTAACTAGGCTAACAAAAAAATTAACCTTTTAAAATTTTTTTAAAATTCTATTGAGGCTAAATGTGAGAGGTAGTTAAGAGTACGCCCACATTTAAATTATTCTAAACTAAAAATTAAAGTTTTGGAGAGTTTGTGGCTTTGTTTTTATCACGGCCCAAATTTAGGGCCGGATCGGTACTAAGACTAGGGTCAGCATAAGGCTTCCAAAGCCTGTAATAAGCCTAACTATTCTCTAGCCTAACCTTAAAGCCCATATTCAAGCCCATTTTCAAGAAATCAGCTAGACAAAGTCCGGCCATAAACTGGACTACCCAAAGGGGAGTTTTTGACTCACCCGATCTGTGATCATAAAATAAAATTATTTAGGGAGCTCAGCTCACCCTTACAATCATTAACAACTCAATAAGATCACTGGGAGCTCAGCCCCCTCAATCACATAACCTATTCAATCCACAAATCCACATATATAGAATTAATAAGTTACAAATTTTAAACAATAATCTAGTAGGCAGTGTCACACCTTACCCCTCCGTAAGGTATAACATGATCCCATAGTATACCTAATGAATTACCAAACTACATCTACTGATAACCTATTAAATATACTACAAGGGATTTTAAACCTTTTCTTATTTCTTTTTATAGTGGTGAGCACTTTTGACAGCTGTTAAATTTTTTTTAATTGAAGTGAAATCAAATAACAAGTCTGTAATATCACTAGATTCTATAAAATTTTTCGCAGAGTGCCGTCTGTATTTTGAACAAAACAGTTCTTCAAAAACCTGTAAAAAGCACTTCCAATATGTTTGTTCAATCCCAAACTCCAATATGGCTCAACACAATTCAATTTTCTCAATATTTGTCAAACTCAATTCAACATCAATTTTCAGTATTTCCAAAAATAGACTGCAAAATGACTGAGTAGTTCAAAAACTGAGATAAGAAATAAATATATTACAACTTTAGTTTACAACTGCTCAAGACCAAGTATAATATATACATACAGTTCACATACATTACAATAAAAATTACAAAAATATGGTATACTCAATATACCTGGCAGATTCCCAAAATGTAGCACAAGCAGCCTACTCTGCTGCTCTGTCTGTCTATCTACCTGCGACAGAAATGAAAAAGCTATCGCTAAGCCAATGTCTCAGTGGTACACAATAATTAAAAAATGTAATTTAAAACCATAAACCATAAATCATATAAATTGTGGATACTTAAAATCATAGTTAAATTCAAAAGGCAGAGAATGTCATAAAGAATTAAACTCTATTTCACAATGTTTCAATGAATATCAATAAATCACACACACAGTTTAATCATTATTCCAAAGTCCAATTCATCCCAAAAGCCAATGGCTAATGAGGAATAACATAGCTAGCTAGCAATTATATGAGTACTCATCCTATTCGTCCTCAACTGATACACACCTCAACACTTCAGTCAGAGAGGGAATTCAAAGCCATTTCATCCCACTAGACAAGCTAGCGAGGAATTCAATCAAATATACATGATAGCAGTGGTTTCAAACCATTTGCAATATTTTTCAAGCAATAAGTATCCATCAAATTTCATTCAAACAATTTTCTACAATTTAAATAATAACATACAAATTGTCATAATTTATTTCAATTGAAAATTCAAAAGAAATAACTGTTGTGCACAAACCTCTGAAGAGTAGCCTCTTGGCCTTGACTCAGTGTTTCCTTCCCCTTCCCTGAGTATTTGCTAACTGCAAAACACAATTTAAAGTGTTTCAGTACTCAGTTAAATTATCTCTAACAATAAGGTTCAATAATTAATTTATTTAATACTATTGCTTTCATTAGTCAACCTATAATGTTGACCTTTGATGCACTCTAGGGGAATAAATTTTAATGTTACCAATATGTCACATTTTATAGTTCTTTAGTGTTGGTATATGTTACCAATTTCATTTTCAAGTGTATTGCATGTTTTTGCAATTTATCGGACTTTGGTATGCTGTTTTGACCTAGCCAAATGACCTAGTTTCCTCAGTTTTCGAGTTCTGGTTAGAATTACAAACTTGTAGGCCTATGTCTTAGTGAACTTTTGCCACAAATTTAGGTCATTTGGAGTTTACTAGACCAAGTTATGGTCATTTTACTATTGCTGGATAGATTGCACTAAAATAGCAAACTTAGGTCATTTTTAGGTCATTTCAGATTCTGGCAGTTTTTATACCCAAATTGTGCAAGCATTTTGACTTGCTTATGGTCATTTCTGGGTTTTGTGGTCTCAACAAAAGATGTAGCCCTATGTCTAAGCTTTCCAAACATATAAATTTTAGGTCATTTGGACTTGTTTTGAGTGAGTTATGACCAAAATACTGACTGCTGTTCAAATGGTCAATTTTCAGGATTGCAAAGTCACCAATCCAGATTTAGTCAATTTTCATGTCACTTTCTGGATAGAATTTAGGTAGGCTTCCAACATGAAAGTTGGCACATTTTGTGCCTAGTTTCACCTCTATTTGGCCTCAAACCAATTGGAGTCACAAAATTCCATTTACAGCCTAAAACACATACTGCCCTTAACACCTTTTTTAAAACACCAAACCAATCACACATTCAACTAGCTATAACTTCATGCCCAAACCAAATTCTGCATTTGTATACATTATACCATAATTCACTAAACTATTTCATGCCCAAATCATTCATTAGTTTACATTATACACATAACACTCATAACCATTACATATAACTTTCATCATCAAATTACATATATATTCTCCACTAAATCGTATACATATGCTACCATCCTTGGTACCATAATTCACTAAACTATTTCATGAATTTAAACACTCTGCCATGCATCACAAGGCTGCCCAATTGTTCATATACATCAAGCTTCCATTTTAACTTTTCAAACTTACAATTCAAACTATATACATGGTAAATCAACTCCTATACATTTAAGCACTTAAATCAATACCTCAAAATACCATTTACATGAAGAAATAATTCATTAACCTTGATATTCCATGGCTGCCAAAAATAGTACCTTCTAATAACTCATTCAAACCTCAAAGTTTCTTCATAAATCAACTCACCACAACACCCACACAAACTTTAATGAAGTAAAAATGGAAAACAATCACTTACCTATTTTGAAGCTTGTTAAAAACTCATCAAAACCTTTCTTTCTTGCTCCCAAATGCTACCCAAGGTGTGGTGATCAACTTTAATGAAGAGAACTAGTGGAAACAATGGCTAAATGAGGAGTGCATAGAGGTTTGTGTGAGGTTTGGCTATGGAGGATTGTAACAGCCCGATCCTTCTCCAGTTAGTATTGTCCGCTTTGGCCCATGGGCCAAAGCGGACAATACTAACTGGAGAAGGATCAGGCTGTTACAATTTGGTATCAGAGCTGGACTCCCTCTAGTACGGTGTGTGGTGCGAGGACGCACCAGGCGGAAGCTGGTGGGCTTGTCATGACCCAGGGATGGGGTTGGGACATGCTTGTTCAACCAGCTACGCACTGGGGTGGAAACTTCATGTCCCACATCGGAAACGGGAAGAAAAGATTTGGGCCATATATGTGGGAGTCTTCCTCACCTGGTCAGCGCGCTTTTGGGAATGAAACCTCCCAAGGGACAAATCCGTGAGGCCCATGGGCCAAAGCGGACAATACTAACTGGAGAAGGATCAGGCTGTTACTAGGATTTTCTTTTGGGAGGTTTTCGACTGGTTGATGAGTGGGGTTGAAGATGACAGATTTTCTGTCCCAAATGCTGTATTTTAATGTTCCTTAATTTCCTTTAGTGGAGCACTAACTTAGTTTTAAGATTTAATAATCTAAAGTTTCGCAATTCACATATTTTACCTCAATTCTTTTATTATTCCTATAATGTACCACAATTTTAATTTTCATGACATTTTCAAAGTTTAATATCATTTATTTTTAATGGACATTTAGGTCAAAAGGAAACTCGGGATGTTAATTGACCAAAATACCCCTATTCGGGTTGCATTTCGAATTTTTTGGTAACACCAATTTTTGTCAGTTTCTCGATTTTTCGTTTTTCTTTGTACTAATTTATTAATTTTTATTTGACATTTTCTAAGTCAATTATACCTCAATAAATATTTATTTAAGTCTTAAAAATATTTTTCAGGATTCCCCGCGATCTAGGGCTTGTTAAAGGTCCACGCCGCAACTTCTCAGTACGGTCACCCATCGCTACGGTTTTTGGCTCGTTTAACTTAGTCACATTTCATTGCTCTTATTGTTTCCTTATTTTTCTTATATTTTCCTCTATTGTATTTCATTATTTCATGACTCCTCATTAACATTTAAATGTAGTTTCAGGCATTCTAACTGTCCGGACAGACACTGGTCACCGGAATAGTAGAACGCACTATCGAATATAAGGGTGTTACAATTCTTTCCCCCTTAAAATAAATTTCATCTCGAAATTTTACCTGGCATTAGTCTCTGAACAGCTGTGGGTGCTGTTTCCTCATGTCCTCTTCACGTTCCCAAGTAGCTTCCTGGCATGAATGATGGTTCCACAACACTTTAACTAGGGGTATCTATTTGTTCCTCAGCTGCTTCACCTCATGTGCCAGAATCTCTAAGGGTTCTTCCTCATATGAAAGGTCTGGATTTACCTCAATCTCTTCAATTGATAAAATATGAGATGGGTCAGATCTGTACCTCCTTAACATGGACACATGGAAGACACTGTGTATCCTTTCTAGCTCTGGAGGTAATGCCAACTGATATGCCAAAGGACCCACTCTTTTCAGAACCTCATATGGTCCGATAAAACGAGGACTCAGTTTCCCCTTTTTGCCAAATCTCACAATCCTCTTCTAAGGAGAAACTTTGAGGAATACCTTATCACCCATTGCATATTCAATATCTCTTCTCTTCATATAAATATAGGACTTCTGACGGTCTGATGCAATCTTGAGTCAATCTCTGATCAATCTGATCTTTTCCTCTATCTATTGAACAATTTCTAGGCCAATCATCTTTCTTTCACCTACTTCATCCTAACATAAGGGAGTTCTGCACTTTTTGCCATACAAAGTTTTATATGGAGGCATCCTAATGCTTGATTGGTAGCTGTTGTTATAAGCAATCTTAATCAGAGGCAAGTGTGTATTCCAACTATCTTCAAACTCAAACACACAAGCTCGTGGCATATCCTCAAAGATCTGAATTACCCTCTCAGATTGGCCATTTGTCTGTGGGTGAAATGCCGTGCTGAAGTTCAATCTAGTTCCTAGGGCTCTCTGAAGACTACCCCAAAATCTAGAAGTGAACCTAGGATATCTGTCTGATACAATCAATACTAGCACTCCATGCAGTCTTACAATCTCATCTATGTACAATAAGGCCAATCTCTCCAGGCTATAGTCCATCGGGACTAGCAGAAAGTGAGTAAACTTGGTCAGTCTGTCAACTATAACCCATACTGCATCATGGCTCTTCTGTGTCCTTGGAAGTCCTATCACAAAATTCATAGTTATCTGTTCCCATTTCCACTCTGGTATTGGCAATGGATGTAACAAACCAGCTAGTACTTGATGTTCTGCCTTCACTTATTGGCAAGTTAGGCATTTGGAGACAAAATCAGCTACATCCCTTTTCATACCCATCTACCAGTAATGCTCTTTCAGCCCTCTGTACATTTTAGTTCCACCAGGGTGCATAGCAAAAGGAGACTCATGTGCTTCCTTCATAATGATCTGTCTCAATTCCACATCATTAGGAACGCACATTCTACCCTGATGTAGTAATAAACCATCATCTCTCATAGAGAATTCAGGTTTCTTGCCCTGCTGGACTTCTTTCAGTAGCTTCTAATATTTTCATCATTCTGAGCAGCCATTCTGATCTGATCAATCAATACTGGCTGTACATGCCATACAACTACACTCTGTCCCTCATCATTAATCTCCAAACTGGCATGTTATGCTTTCAACTCATGTGTCATGGATAAAGGAGAAACTCTGAGACTTGCCATAGTCTTGCGACTTAAGGCATCAACCACCACATTTGCTTTCCCTGGCTGATAGTCTATTAAGCAATCATAGTCTTTAATCAGTTCTAACCATCTCCTCTGTCTCAAGTTCAATTCTTTCTGAGTGCTCAAATACTTCAAACTCTTGTGATCTATGTAGATATAATACTTCTCCTCATATAAGTAATGTCTCCAGATCTTAAGAGCAAATACAATAGCTGCTAGCTCCAAGTCATGTGTCTGATAGTTCCTCTCGTGCGGTTTCAGCTGGTGTGATGCATAAGCAATGACATTCCGATCTTGCATCAGTACACAGCCTAACCCATTGTGAGAAGCATCACTATAAACTGTGTATTCTTTACCTGGTGTAGGTAAAGTAAGGACTGGAGCTTCAGTCAAACACCTCTTCAACTCATCAAAACTCTGCCGGCATTTATCTGTCCACTGAAATTTTACATCTTTCCGAAGCAGCTTGGTTAGTGGAGAAGCCAACATAGAAAACCCTTTACAAATCGGTAGTAGTATCCAGCTAAACCCAAAAAATTGTGAATTTCTGTGATATTCCTTGGTGGCTTCCAATTAAGGATAGTTTCTACCTTGCTGGAATGTACCTTGATCCCTTCAGCTGACACAACATGTCCCAAGAAAGAGATTTCTTTCAGCCAAAATTCACATTTTGACAATTTAACGTATAGCTGTTTCTCCCTTAAGGTTTGTAGTACAATCTGTAGATGTCTGTCATGCTCCTCTACATTCCTCGAATATATCAAAATATCATCAATAAACACTACCACAAACTGGTCAAGATATGGTCTGAAGATAGTGTTCATCAGATCCATAAAAGCAGTTGGAGCATTAGTTAACCCGAATGGCATTACCAGAAACTCATAGTGGCCATATCGAGTTCTGAAAGTAGTTTTTGGAATACTATGCTCTTGCACTTTCAACTGATAATAACCAAATCGCAAATCAATTTTGGAGAACACAGCTGCACCCTTCAACTGATCAAACAGATCATCAATGCGACGCAATGGATATCTTTTCTTTATTGTCACCTTATTCAACTGTCGGTAGTCAATACATAAGCGGAGAGTGCCATCTTTCTTCTTAAACAATACTGGCACTCCCTAAGGTGACACACTAGGGCGGATAAAGCCCTTTTCAAGTAGTTCTTGCAACTGTACCTTTAACTCCTTCAATTCTATTGGTGCCATTTTGTATGGTGTTATGGAGATTGGATCCACACCAGGTATAACATCAATATGAAACTGCACTTGTCTTTCTGGAAGTAATCTTGGCAATTCATTAGGAAACACATCTAGAAAGTCATATACTGTAGGAATTTCCCTCAATGCTAGACTCCCCACTTGGGTGTCTACCACATGTGCCAAGTATGCTTCACACCCCTTTCTGATCATTTTTCTGGCTAGTGCAGCTAAAATGATGTTTGATGGCAATAGCTGCCTCTCTCCATGTATTACCACATCACTCTGAGGCAGATCAAACGTGACTGTCTTCAGTTTACAGTCAATCATGGCGTGATGCCTGGCTAACCAATCCATGCCCAAGATGATATCATAATCTCTGAAGTGCATTTTAATGAGATCAAACAGAAAAATATGTCCTTGGATCACCAAAGGACAATCCCTATCTATTGATCCTGACATCTTGTCCTAGCGGACTTGTTACTAGCACCTCAAAGTTTATTTTTGTACACGAAACAACAATGCAATCAATGATGCTAGCACTCACATAGAAGTGGGTAGAACCCGGATCAAATAACAAAAACATATCTTGATTAAAAGTTGAGAAGGTACCATCCACAATATCAGATGTCTTAGCCTCTTCTCTCTGTCTCATTGCATAGACTCTAACTGAAGCACTGCCTTGCTCTGACTGATTCACTGTGCCTTGGCTGCCTGCTGGACTACCTCTACCCATGCCTCTACCTCTGCTAGGTAGTTGTGAACCTCTGGTGGCAGGATTCTGAACTGACCTTTCTACAGTAGTAGGAGGTGGCCCAACTCTACGGGCACTGGTGTGGTCTTTAGCAAAGTGTCCTGTGCCTTCACAGTTATAACAGGCTCCTCTGGCCTTATAGCATACCCCACCATGATTTCTATCACAAGTTTCACATTGACGGGGAGAGTAGGAACTTCTGGTAGTCTGCTGACCAGATGGAGGAGTTTTCTGCCCTGAATATCTTCCCCTACTAGACTTTTTGCCACCCTTGTTGTGTCCCCCAAAGTTCTTTTTCTTCCCAGTAGGACCACTGGAACTCTGATCTACTGACTTTCCTTCTTTTTCTTTTTCCGTCTTCTCTATTTTCTTTTTCTCTGGGACCGCTTCTGACTCAATTCTTTCTAATTCAAGTTCTTGAGAAATAAGCTTAGAGAAGTTATTATGTTTGAATCCGACCACTTGTAGTCTGAGACTAGGCTTCAAACCAATTTCAAACCTCTTACATCTTTCCCTGCTAGTAGAAAGGAGACTTCCTGCATAGTGGCTCAGGCCAGAAAACTCGCTTTCATATTCTGCCACTGACCTACTTTCCTGTTTCAGACTTAAGAACTCTTGTAGCTTCTGGTCCACATAGGCATCTGGGACATATTTTTGTCTGAACTCTTGCAGAAAGTCATCCCAGGTTAGTACTGGAGGTTCCACCAAACTATGAGGAATGGTTTTCCATCAGTCATATGCATCTCCCTGTAGTAGTGACACTGAATACTCAAATCTTAGCTCTTCTGTGCAATGCAGTTTCTTGAACACCATATCCATTCTCTCCAACCATTGTTCTGCCTCTAGTGGATCTACTGTCCCCTTGAACTCAGTAGCCCCATATTTAATCAGCTTATCATACTGCCTAGCTGAAGGCTGTGGTTGTATCACTGGTGTTTGCAGTAGGGCTTGAGTAGGCATGTTACCAGCCATCTGTTGGAACATTGCGGCCATTTACTGAGCAAACTGAGCAGGGAACTGCGGTACTGAGGGGGCTGGTGCGGCTGATCCACTCGCATTGTGAAGGGCTGGGGCATCCCCTTGTACCTCAGCTTTTATTGATTGATCGACTGAACGGTCCCCTTCTTCCATACTTAATTAGAGGATATTATACCTCCTGAATAAATAACACAAGGAGATTTCCTCCCGTTAGTGCATATTTATAATGTAATGTACTGTATGTATCAAACAATGACATTGAGCAGTTGTACTATAAAGAAAGAATATTCAAATTACAGGTAAAAAAAGAATTTAAAAACTAGCTCTGATACCACTAAAACATATCACACCTTACCCCTCCGTAAGGCATAACATGATCCCGTAGTATACCTAATGAATTACCAAACTACATCTACTGATAACCTATTAAATATACTACAAGGGATTTTAAACCTTTTCTTATTTCTTTTTATAGTGGTGAGCACTTTTGACTGGTGTTAAATTTTTTTTTTAACTGAAGTGAAACCAAATAACAAGTCTGTAATATCACTAGATTCTATAAAATTTTTGGCAGAGTGCCGTCTGTATTTTGAACAAAACAGTTCTTCAAAAACCTATAAAAAGCACTTCCAATATGTTTGTTCAATCCCAAACTCCAATATGGCTCAACACAATTTAATTTTCTCAATATTTGTCAAACTTAATTCAACATTAATTTTCAGTATTTCCAAAAATAGACTACAAAATGACTGAGTAGTTCAAAAGCTGAGATAAGAAATAAATATATTACAGCTTTAGTTTACAACTGCTCAAGACCAAGTACAATATATACATACAGTTCACATGCATTAGAACAAAAATTACAAAAATATGGTATCTCAATATACCCTGCAGAATCCCAAAATGCAGCACAAACAGCCTACTCTGCTGCTCTATCTGTCTGTCTACCTACGACAGCAATGAAAAAGCTATGGCTGAGCCAATGTCTCAGTGGTGCACAACATTAAGAAAATGCAATTTAAAACCATAAAACATAAATCATATAAACTGTGAATACTTAAAATCATAGTTAAATTTAAAAGACAAAGAATGTCATAAAGAATTAAACTCCATTTCACAATGTCTCAATGAATATCAATAAATCACACATACAGCTTAATCATGATTCCAAAGTCCAATTCGTCCCAAAAGCCAATCGCTAATGAGGAATAACATAGCTAGCTAGCAATTATATGAGTACTCATCCTATTCGTCCTCAACTGACACACACCTCAACACTTCAGTCAGAGAGGGAATTCAAAGCCAATTCGTCCCACTAGACAAGCTAGCGAGGAATTTAATCAAATATACATGATAGCTATGGTTTCAAACCATTTGCAATATTTTTCAAACAATAAGTATCCATCAAATTTCATTCAAATAATTTTCTACAATTTAAACAATAATATACAAATTGTTAGAATTTGTTTCAATTGAAAATTTAAAAGAAATAACTGTTATGCACAAACCTCTAAAGAGTAGCCTCTTGGCCTTGACTTAGTGTTTCCTTCTCCTTCCCTGAGTATTTGCTAACTGAAACACACAATTTAAAGTGTTTCAGTACTCAGTTAAATTGTCTCTAACAATAAGGTTCAATAATTAATTTATTTAATACTATTGCTTTCATTAGTCAACCTATAATGTTGACCTTTGATGCACTCTAGGGGAATAAATTTTAATATTACTAATATGTCACATTTTATAGTCTTTTAGTATTGGTATATGTTACCAATTTCATTTTCAAGTGTATTGCATGTTATTGCAATTTATCGGATTTTGGTATGCTCTTTTGACCTAGCTGGATGACCTAGTTCCCTCAGTTTTTGGGTTCTTGTCAGAATTACAAACTTGTAGGTCTATGTCTTAGTGAACTTTTGCCACAAATTTTAGGTCATTTGGAGTTTACTAGACCAAGTTATGATCATTTTACTATTGCTGGACAGAATGCACTAAAATGGCAAACTTAGGTCATTTTTAGGTCATTTCCGATTATGGCAGTTTTTATACCCGAACTTGTGCAAACATTTTGACTTGCTTATGGTCATTTCTGGGTTTTTTGGTCTTTACAAAAGATGTAGCCCTATGTCTAAGCTTTCTAGCCATATAAATTTCAGGTCATTTGGACCTCTTTTGACTGAGTTATGGCCAAAATACTGACTGCTGTTCAAATGGTTAATTTTCAGGTTTGCAAAGTCACCAATTCGGTTTTGGTCAATTTTTATGTCACTTTCTGGATAGAATTTAGGTAGGCTTCCAGCATGAAAGTTGGCACATTTTGTGCCTAGTTTCACCTCCAATTGGCCTCAAACTAATTGGAGTCGCACAATTCCATTTACAGGCTAAAACACATACTGCCCTTAACACCTTTTTAAAACACCAAACCAATCACACATTCAACTAGCTATAACTTCATGCCCAAACCAAATTCTGCATTTGTATCATACCACAATCATTCATTAGTTTACATTATAGTAACTTTGGGCAGAATACAATGACCTTAAATACACCAAATACAAATCCCAAATTACAAAGTCCATTTATAACAACATATACACATAACACTCCTAACCATTACACATAACTTCCATCATCAAATTACATATATATTCTCTACTAAATCATATACATATGCTGCCATCCTTGGTACCATAATTCACTATTTCATGAATTTAAATACTCTGCCATGCATCACAAGGCTGCCCAATTGTTCATGTACATCAAGCTTCCATTTTAACATTTCAAACTTACAATTCAAACTATATACATGGTATATCAACTCCTATACATTTAAGCACTTAAATTAATACCTCAAAATACCATTTACATGAAGAAATAATTCATTAACCTTGATATTCCATGGCTGCCAAAAATAGTACCTTCCAATAACTCATTAAAACCTCAAAGTTTCTTCATAAATCAACTCACCACAACACCCACACAAACTATAATGAAGCAAAAATGGAAAACAAGCACTTACCTATTTTGAGGCTTGTTAAAAACTCAGTAAAACCTTTCTTTCTTGCTCCCTAAATGCTGCCCAAGGTGTGGTGATCAACTTTAATGAAGAGAACTAGTGAAAACAATGGCTAAATTAGGAGTGCATGGAGGTTTATGTGAGGTTTGGCTATGGAGGATTTTCTTTTGGGAGTTTTTCGGCTGGTTGTTGAGTGAGGTTGAAGATGACAGATTTTCTGTCCCAAATGCTGTATTTTAAGGTCCCTTAATTCTCCTTAGTGGAGCACTAACTTAGTTTTAAGAATTAATAATCCAAAGTTTCACAATTCACACATTTTACCTCAATTCTTTTACTATTCCTATAATGTACCATAATTTAAATTTTTATGATATTTTTAAAGTTTAATATCATTTATTTTTAGTGGAAATTTAGGTGAAAAGGAAACTCGGGGTGTCAATTGATCAAAATGGCCCTATTCGGGTTGCATTTCGAATTTTTCGGTAACACAGATTTTTATTAGTTTCTCGATTTTTCATTTTTCTTTGTACTAATTTATTAATTTTTCTTTGACATTTTCTAAGTCAATTATACCTCAATAAATGTTTATTTAAGTCTCAAAAATATTTTCCAGGGTTCCCCGTGGTCCAGGGCTAGTCAACGGTCCACGCCGTAATTTCCCAGTGCGGTTACCCATCGCTACGGTTTTTTGTTCATTTAACTTTGTCACATTTCATTGCTCTTATTTTTCCTTTATTTTTCTTATATTTTCTTCTATTGTATTTCATTATTTCATGTCTCCTCATTAACATTTAAGTGTAGTTTCAGGAATTTTAATTGTCCGGAAAAACATTGTCATTCCCTACCCCTCTGTAAGGCATAACATGATCCCGTAGTATACCTAATGAATTACCAACTTCGTCTACTGATAACTCATTAAATACACTACAAGGGATTTTAAAACTTTTCTTACTTCTTTTTATAGTGGTGAGCACTATTTACAGATGTTAAAAAATTTTTTTGAACTTAAGTGAAAGAGATAACACATTTGAATTATTAGGAATTTCTGTAAAAATTTTGGCAGAGTGCCCCCTGTAATTTGGATAAAACAGTTCTTCAAAAAACCTGTAAAAAGCACTTCAATATATTTCCAAATCTCAACTCCAACATATTTCTCAATTCAAATCTACAGTAATTTTTCAAAGACTGAGATAAAGAAATACAGTACAAACTTTACAAGCCAAAATAACTCATAATTTATTTTACAACTTCAATATACAATTTTAATTTACAACTGCTCAAAACCAAGAACAATATATACATACAGTGAACATACATTACAGTACAAAATGCAAAATGTGGTATACTCAATATACCTGATGATCTCTCGCTGAATGCACTAGCAGCCTAGTCTGCTGCCCTATCCGTCTGTCTACTGCGACAAAGAATGAAAGCTATTCTTTGAGACAATGTCTCAGTGGTGCACAACATTAACCAAATACAACTTTAAATCTCAGTAATCAAAACATAGTTAAATTCAAAAGACAGTGAATGTCAATAAGAATTTAAACTCCATTTCACAATATCACAATAAATCTCAATAGTCAAAACATGGTTAAATTCAAAAGACAGTGAATGTCAATAAGAATTTAAACTCCATTTCACAAATTATCAAATCGCATAATAACACAATTTAGTCGAATAATTTAAGAATACAGTGTTGCCAATTCATTCACAACTTAAGCCATGACACAAAATTTCTGATCAATGCCGCGTTGTACACCACGATAAAGCAATCACAACCCCACTAATCGAAATCAATGAGGAAGGGAGCTAGCTATATAATGAGTACTCATCCGATCACCTCAACTGGTAAACCAGAGAGGGAGAAAAATAAACGATCACGACTCCATAAAAGGAGAAGGAAAATAAACGATCACAACCCCATAAATGGAGAAGGAATGATATGATACTGTCATGCTAAGTGTGAACACAAAATCAATTCCAAACATTTTATTCAAATGATTCGTGAGAATCCAATAAATTTCCAAAGTCATAATTTCATTCACAAAATGGCAACACAATTCATAATTAACTTCAATTTCCACAAATCACACTAAATAATTTTTTCCACAGTTTCAAACCATTTACAATGCTTTTCAAGCAATAAGTATCCATCAAATATCATTCAAACAAATTTTCACAGTTTCACAATTTAAAACAATAATATACAAATAGTCATAATTTATTTCAATTGAAAATAATTCAAAAGAAATAGCTGTTGTGCACAAACCTCTGATAACTGTCTCCTGGCCTTGACTTAGTGTTTCCTTCCCTTTCCCTGAGTCTTTGCTAACTGAGAAACACAATTTGAAGTGTTTCAGTACTTAATTAAACTGTCTTTAACGATAATGCTTGATAAGTAATTTACTGAATGGTATTATTTGCTTAGTCAACCTAATATGTCAACCCTCGATGCATTCTAGATAAATTAGGTTTTAATGTTACTAATATGTCACATTCGATAGCCTTTTAGGGTTGGTACATGTTACCAAACTCATTTCCGTGTATCTTGCATTTTCTTGCAATTTGCTGGATTCCGGGATACTAGTTTGACCTAGCCAGACAACCTACTTCTCTCGGTTTTCGGGTTTCGGTCAAAACTACAAACTTGTAGATCTATGTCTTATTGCACGCGGGGCAAAATTTCAGGTCATTCTGAGTTATGTAGACCAAGTTATGGTCATTTTACTATTGCTGGTCAAATTGAATCAAAATTGGTCACTTTAGGTCATTTTAGGTCATTTTAGGTTCGGCCAGTTTTTGGACCCGAATTTGTGCAAGCTGTTTGACTTGCTTATTGTCATTTATGGGCTTTGGTGTCTTCATAAGACTTGTATATATGGGTCTTAACTATTCATGGTCAAAATTTCAGGTTAATTGGACTTGTTTTGAGTGCGTTATGGCCAAAATACTAACTACTGCCCAAATGGTCAATTTTCAGGCCTTATTTGCACTTAATCTGGATTTGGTCATTTTTCAAGCTACCTTGCAAGCAGAATTTTGGCAAGCTTCCTTCATGAAAGTTGGCACATTTTGTGCCTAGTTTCACCTCCAATTGGTCTCATACCAATTGGAGCCACACACTTAAAGTTATAGGCCTACAACACAAACTGCCTTATTGCATTTCTTTCATACACATCAAGGATCACTCCTAACACTTACCAAACTCAATATTCAAGTCAATTCTGGTTGTATCATGACCTAAACATAATTCACAACACATTATAGGTCATTTTGGCAGCTTAAAATTACATTCAAAATACACCATAAAGTGCAGAATTTTTCAACTCAATTACAACAATTCAAGCACCTAACCATAACACTTTTACATGTTCAACTTCACACCATCATACATACCCTCAAACTGCCATAACCACTATCACAATTCAACACCATTATTCCATAAACCAAGCATGAATTCCAGCATTCCTCAAGAGTTAACAAACTGCTGCATTAGTGCATTTACAATCTATTAATTTCCAAGCTTCAAATTTCAATTCACATTTACATATACTAAGTATACATCACCTAAACAATTTCCTACACAATGTACATTTAATCAATCATTTAATTCATCATTTACAAGCAAAAATAAACTGCCTTCAAAGTGTTTCCATGGCTGCCAAAAGTACACTTCTCCATTTAAACATCAAACCTCAAAAATTTCTCCATAAATCAAACACCCATAACATCCTTACAAACTTTAATAAAACAATAATAAAAAACTCAAACTTACCACTTTGGAAATTCTTCAAAACTCCACAAAAACTTTCATTTCTTGCGGCCTATCTATTGCCCATGGTGTGAGGATCATTTTTCATGAAGACACTTGCAAGAAATCAAGGCTTGATCATGGAGAACTTGAGCTCTATGCATGTTGCGGCCAGGGAGTTTCTTTGGGAGGAATTCTTCACTTTGGCAATGGTGAGACGAGAGGTTGAAGATGAAGGTTTTAAGTGCTGCCCACTTTGTCCACTTAATTATTATATTATATTCCATAATGCTTCACTAACATAGGTTAATAATAAATAATGTTAAACTTTCCATATTCCCACATTAAGTCCCTAATTTTTGCTAATTGAATTAGGTACCACTAATTTAAATTTTCATGACATTTTACAAATATAATATCATGTATTTTTAATGGACATTTAGGTCAAAAGACAACTCGGGGTGTCAAATGACCACAATGCCCCTGTTCGGGTCGCATTCTCGATTTTTCGGTAACACCGGATTTTGTCCGTTTTTCGATTTCTCACTTTTCTTTGTTCTAATTAATTAATTTTGCTTTGATATTTCTAATGGTATTTGTACTTTAATTGATGTCTCTATAAGTCTTAAAAATATTTTCCAGGGTTCCTCGCGGTTCAGGGCTAGTTATTGGTCCACACCGTGATTTTCCGGTGCGGTCACCCATCGCTAGGGTTCTCGGCTCGCTTAACTTAGTTACATTTCTTTGCTATTATTTTTCCTTTGCTTTTCTTGTATTTTCTTTTCTTGTATTTTATTATTTTATGTCTCCTCAATCATAATGAAGTGTAGTTCTAGGCATCCTAGCTGTCCGGACAACACTGGTCACCGGAACAGTAGAACGCACTACCGAACTTAGGGGTATTACAATTCTCCCCCCCCTTAAAATAAATTTCGTCCACGAAATTTTACCCAATAGCCATCTTACAATAGTCATACGTTTATTTTTTTCTTTTCTATACGATCGTATAATCTTCTTTTCCTCAAATTTTGTATAAGACTTTTAACAATCTAATACCACGTTTAATTTGTTTGTATAACACCAATCTCCTCTTACTATTGTGCTGTCTAATATTTTGGTTCATGTTCCTTCTTGAATGACTCTTGAGGTCATGTTAGAATCATTTATCTAGTCATTGGTCCTTTGACCATTCTAGTCCATCGTCTTCCTCACATTCGTAACATTTCTTTGGTATATCTGAATCAACTGTTCAAATTTTTACGTCCATAACTCTTTTTATCTATCAATATTCTATAACTTACTTCCTTTTGTACTGAACTATAACCTTTCGATATTCTAACTTTTGAGTTTTAGATCCCTAAATAGGATTTTCAAACTTATTTTTAACAATTAAATTCTATCCTGGCATAACTATACCAAAACAGATGCCGTTGGCAACTATTCTCATCTAGGTGTACGTAGCTCTACACAATAATCTCAAGTTAGTATTGTAATCTGCAGCTTACAGTATAAACATCAAGAACATTGCATAGTTACTACGATACATTCCAATAGATCAAACTTTCCTATCTTTTATCCTTTTCGAATTCACTGATATCCGAACTTATTCTGATTACAATATCCATTAGCAATTACTAACAGTAACATCCTTGCCCTCATCTAGAGCAATTCCATTACTGCATCTTACTTTTACTTCCTCTTGCCTTACATTAAATAGGCTTGCCATTTAGCTTTATAATTTATGGTGTGTCAGAAAATACTTTTCGCCGATAAACTCTTCCAAAACTAATTTCACTTATTATCACGATCCTTATCTTAAAGGACTATCTCTATACATTTTATTAACCCTGACCTCCTGTCCTAACGGACTTGTTACTAGCACCTCAAGTCCATTTTTGTACATGGAATAGCAATGCAATCAATGATGCTAGCACTCACATAAGAATGGGTAGAACCCGGATCAAATAACACAAACACATCTTGGTTAAAAGTTGAGAAGGTACCAGCCACAACATCAGATGTCTCGGCCTCTTCCCTCTGTCTCATTGCATAGACTCTGACCGGAGCACTGTCTTGCTTTGAATGTTTCACTGTGCCTTGGCTGCCTGCTGGGCTACCTCTACCCCTGCCTCTACCTCTGCTAGGTGGTTGTGAACTTCTAGTGATAGGGCTCTGAACTGACCCTTCTGCAGTAGTAGGAGGTGGTCCAACTCTGCGGCTACTGGTGTAGTCCTTGGCAAAGTGTCCTGTGCCTCCACAGTTATAACAGGCTCCAATAGCCTTATAGCATATCCCACCATGATATCTTCCACAATTTTCACATTGGCGGGAAGGGCAGGAACCTCTGGTACTCTGTTGACCAGATAGAGGAGGTTTCTGTCCTGAATGTCTTCCCCTATCAAGCTTCTTGCCACCTCTACCATGTCCCCCATGGTTCTTCCTCTTTCCAGTAGGACCACTAGAACTCTGTTCTACTGATTTTCCCTCTTTCTCTGTCTTCTCTGATTTCTTTTTCTTAGGAGCAGCTTCAAACTCAATTCTTTCTAACTCTAGGGCTTGAGAAACAAGTTCAGAGAAGTTAGTGTGTTTGAATCCGACCACTTGTAATCTGATACTGGGCTTCAAGCCAATTTCAAACCTCTTGCATCTCTCCCTGCTGGTAGCAAGTAAACTTACTGCATAATGGCTCAGGCGGGAAAATTCTCTTTCATACTCAGCCACTAATCTGCTCTCCTGTTTCAGACTTAGGAACTCTTGTAACTTTTGGTCTACATAAGCATCAGGGACATATTTTTGTCTGAATTCCCTGAGAAAGTCATTCCATGTTAGCATCAGAGTTCTACTGCATCGTGGGGGAATGGTTTTCCACCAGTCATAAGCATCCCCCTGTAGCAGAGATACTAAGTATTCAAATCTGAGCTCCTCTGTGCAATGTAGTTTCTTGAATACCCTATCCATCCTTTCTAGCCACTATTCAGCCTCTAGAGGATCTACTGTCCCCTTGAACTCTGTAGCCCCATATTTCATCAATTTGTCATACTGTCAGCGTAAGATCGTGGTTGTACCACCGTGTCTCAGATTGGGACTTGAGTAGGCACATTACCACCATTTGTTGGAACATTGTAGCCATCTCACGAGCAACCGAGCAGAAATCGCTGTAAAGTGGGGCCGTGTCTTGAACCACTGACATTGTGTAGGGCTAGGGCATCCCCTTGTACCTCAGCCTCTATCGATTGATCGACTGAACGATCACCCTCTTCCATAGTCAATTCAAGGATCTTAGACCTCCCGAACAAATAACACAAGGAGATTTTCTCCTGTTAGTGCATATTTATAATGTAATGTACTGTATGTATCAAACAATGACATTGATCAGTTGTACTATGGAGAAAGAATATTCAAATTATAGGTGAAAACAGAATTTTAAAAACTTTGCTCTAATACCACTAAAACATGTCACACCCTACCCTTCTGTAAGGCATAACATGATCCCATAGTATACCTAATGAATTACCAACTTCGTCTACTGATAACTCATTAAATACACTACAAGAGATTTTAAAACTTTTCTTACTTCTTTTTATAGTGGTGAGCACTATTTACAGGTGTTAAAAAATTTTTTTGAACTTAAGTGAAAGAGATAACATATTTGAATTATTAGGAATTTCTGTAAAAATTTTGGCAGAGTGCCCCCTGTAATTTGGATAAAACAGTTCTTCAAAAAACCTGTAAAAAGCACTTCAATATATTTCCAAATCTCAACTCCAACATATTTCTCAATTCAAATCCACAGTAATTTTTCAAAGACTGAGATAAAGAAATACAGTACAAACTTTACAAGCTAAAATAACTCATAATTTATTTTACAACTTCAATATACAATTTTAATTTACAACTGCTCAAAACCAAGAACAATATATACATACAGTGAACATACATTACAGTACAAAATGAAAAATGTGGTATACCCAATATACCCGATGATCTCTCACTGAATACACTAGCAGCCTAGTCTGCTGCCCTATCCGTCTGTCTACCTGCGACAGCAATGAAAAGCTATCGCTGAGACAATGTCTCAGTGGTGCACAACATTAACCAAATACAACTTTAAATCTCAGTAATCAAAACATAGTTAAATTCAAAAGACAGTGAATGTCAATAAGAATTTAAACTCCATTTCACAATATCACAATAAATCTCAATAGTCAAAACATGGTTAAATTCAAAAGACAGTGAATGTCAATAAGAATTTAAACTCCATTTCACAAATTATCAAATCGCATATTAACACAATTTAGTCGAATAATTTAAAAATACAGTGTTGCCAATTCATTCACAACTTGAGCCATGACACAAAATTTCCGATCAATGCCGCGTTGTACACCACGATAAAGCAATCACAACCCCACTAATCGAAATCAATGAGGAAGGGAGCTAGCTATATAATGAGTACTCATCCGATCACCTCAACTGGTAAACCAAAGAGGGAGAAAAATAAATGATCACGACTCCATAAATGGAGAAGGAAAATAAACGATCACAACCCCATAAATGGAGAAGGAATGATATGATACTGTCATGCTAAGTGTGAACACAAAATCAATTCCAAACATTTTATTCAAATGATTCGTGAGAATCCAATAAATTTCCAAAGTCATAATTTCGTTCACAAAATGGCAACACAATTCATAATTAACTTCAATTTCCACAAATCACACTAAATAATTTTTTCCACAGTTTCAAACCATTTACAATGCTTTTCAAGCAATAAGTATCCATCAAATATCATTCAAACAATTTTTCACAGTTTCACAATTTAAAACAATAATATACAAATGGTCATAATTTATTTCAATTGAAAATAATTCAAAAGAAATAGTTGTTGTGCACAAACCTCTGATAACTGTCTCCTGGCCTTGACTCAGTGTTTCCTTCCCTTTCCCTGAGTCTTTGCTAACTAAGAAACACAATTTGAAGTGTTTCAGTACTTAATTAAACTGTCTTTAACGATAATGCTTGATAAGTAATTTACTGAATGCTATTATTTGCTTAGTCAACCTAATATGTTGACCCTCGATGCATTCTAGATAAATTAGGTTTTAATGTTATTAATATGTCACATTCGATAGCCTTTTAGGGTTGGTACATGTTACCAAACTCATTTCCATGTATCTTACATTTTCTTGCAATTTGCTGGATTCCGGGATACTAGTTTGACCTAGCCAGATGACCTACTTCTCTCGGTTTTTGGGTTTCGGTCAAAACTACAAACTTGTAGATCTATGTCTTATTGCATGCGGAGCAGAATTTCAGGTTATTCTGAGTTATGTAGACCAAGTTATGGTCATTTTCCTATTGCTGGTCAAATTGCATCAAAATTGGTCACTTTAGGTCATTTTAGGTCATTTTAGGTTCGGCCAGTTTTTGGACCCGAACTTGTGCAAGCTGTTTGACTTGCTTATGGTCATTTATGGGCTTTGGTGTCTTCATAAGACTTGTAGATATGGGTCTTAACTATTCATAGTCAAAATTTCAGGTCAATTGGACCTGTTTTGAGTGAGTTATGGCCAAAACACTAACTGCTGCCCAAATGGTCAATTTTCAGGCCTTATTTGCACTTAATCCGGATTTGGTCATTTTTCAAGCTACCTTGCAAGCAGAATTTTGGCAAGCTTCCTTCATGAAAGTTGGCACATTTTGTGCCTAGTTTCACCTCCAATTGGTCTCATACCAATTGGAGTCACACACTTAAAGTTATAGGCCTAAAAAACAAACTACCTTATTGCATTTCTTTCATACACATCAAGGATCACTCCTAACACTTACCAAACTCAATATTCAAGTCAATTCTGGTTGTATCATGACCTAAACATAATTCACAACACATTATAGGTCATTTTGGCAGCTTACAATTACATTCAAAATACACCATAAAGTGCAGAATTTTTCAACTCAATTACAATAATTCAAGCACCTAACCCTAACACTTTTACATGTTCAACTTCACACCATCATACATACCCTCAAACTGCCATAACCATTATCACAATTCAACACCATTATTCCATAAACCAAGCATGAATTCCAGCATTCCTTAAGAGTTAACAAACTGCTGCATTAGTGCATTTACAATACATTAATTTCCAAGCTTCAAATTTCAATTCACATTTACATATACTAAGTATACATCACCCAAACAATTTCCTACACAATATACATTTAATCAATCATTTAATTCATCATTTACAAGCAAAAATAAACTGCCTTCAAAGTGTTTCCATGGCTGCCAAAAGTACACTTCTCCATTTAAACATCAAACCTCAAAAATTTCTCCATAAATTAAACACCCATAACATCCTTACAAACTTTAATAAAACAATAATAAAAAACTCAAACTTACCACTTTGGAAATTCTTCAAAACTCCACAAAAACTTTCATTTCTTACTGCCTATCTACTGCCCATGGTGTGAGGATCATTTTTCATGAAGACACTTGCAAGAAATCAAGGCTTGATCATGGAGAACTTCGGCTCCATGCATGGTGCGGCCAGGGAGTTTCTTTGGGAGGAATTCTTCACTTTGGCAATGGTGAGATGTGAGGTTGAAGATGAAGGTTTTAAGTGCTGCCCACTTTGTCCACTTAATGATTATATTATATTCCATAATGCTCCACTAACATAGGTTAATAATAAATAATGTTAAACTTTCCATATTCCCACATTAAGTCCCTAATTTTTGCTAATTGAATTAGGTACCACTAATTTAATTTTTCATGAAATTTTACAAATATAATATCATGTATTTTTAATGGACATTTAGGTCAAAAGACAACTCGGGGTGTCAAATGACCACAATGCCCCTGTTCGAGTCGCATTTTCGATTTTTCGGTAACACCGGATTTTGTCCGTTTTTCGCTTTCTCACTTTTCTTTGTACTAATTAATTAATTTTTCTTTGATATTTCTAATGGTATTTGTACTTTAATTGATGTCTCTATAAGTCTTAAAAATATTTTCCAGGGTTCCTCGCGGTTCAGGGCTAGTCATTGGTCCACGCCTTGATTTCCCGGTGCTGTCACCCATCGCTAGGGTTCTTGGCTCGCTTAACTTGGTTACATTTCTTTGCTATTATTTTTCCTTTGCTTTTCTTGTATTTTATTATTTTATGTCTCCTCAATCATAACGAAGTGTAGTTCTAGGCATCCTAGTTGTTCGGACAACACTGGTCACTGGAACAGTAGAACGCACTACCGAACTTAGGGGTGTTACAAACATTAGTCACCGGAACAGTAGAACGCACTACCGAATATAGGGGTGTTACAAGCAGTTGTACTATGTTTGGAACTTTTTCAACTAACTACACCTCCATTACATATGAACACAAAACTAGAGATAGACTTTTTCATTATCCACGTCTAATTAAAAATCAGAATCTGTAAAGCCGTCTAGTTAAAGGTCACCTCCTCCATATATCAAGACTAAATCCTTAGTTTTTCTCAAGCACTTAAGAATGTTCTTGATAGCTATCCAATGTTTCAAACTTGGATTGGATTGAAACTTGCTAGTCAAACTAATAGCATAGGCAATATCTGGTCTAGTGCACAACATTACGTATATAAGACTTCCAATAGCTAAAGCATATAGAATCCTGACCATTTTCTCTCTTTCTTCAGGTGTCTTAGGAGACATATCCTTAGAAAGATAGGTACTGTGCCTTACTGGTAACAATCCTCTTTTGGAATCAAGCATGTTAAACTTCTTTGATACCTTTTTCAAGTATAGACTTTGAGATAAACCTATTATTCTTTTCGCTCTGTCTCTATAAATGTGAATGCTAAGAATATAGGTAGATTCCCCTAAGTCTTTCATGGAGAATGTATTTGGCAACCAGACTCTTATAGTAGTAAGCATACTAACATCATTACCTATTAATAATATATCATCCACATACAATACAAGGAAAGTGACTGCACTCCCACTAACCTTCTTTTACACACAAGGTTCATCTTCATTTTTAATAAAGCCAAAAGATTTGATGGCCTCATTAAAATGAATGTTCTAACTCCTTGAAGCTTACTTTAATCAAGAAATAGATCATTTTAGCTACATACTTTGGAATGATCTTGGGATTTAAAACCCCTAGGTTATTCCATGAATATGTTTTTCTCAATATGTCCATTGAGAAAAGTTATTTTAGCATCCATTTTGCCAAATTTCATAATCATTATATGCAGCAATAGCTAATAAAATCCTAATAGATTTAAGCATGGCAACAGGTGAGAAAGTCTTCTCATAGTTGATTCCTTGCCTTTGGCGAAATCCTTTTGTAATTAGCCTTACTATATAGGTCTCTACCTTTCCATCAGAACCAATTTTCTTCTTGAAAACCCATTTATTCCCTATAGGTATAATACCTTTAGGAGGGTCTACAAGATCCCAAACTTGGTTCTTATATATGGAATCCATTTCGTATTTCATTACTTCGATCCATTTAGAAGAATCTATATCTGATATAGCTTCTTCATAGGTTAAAGGATCATCTCCATGATCTATTTCCTCATGAACAAATAACTTTTATTCATTCTCATGAAGAAAACCATATCTCTCTAGTGGATGAGATATTCTGGTTGATCTACTAGGAAGTGAAGTGGATGCATCATCAATAGGTTTAGGTTGAGTGGATGAATCTATATCCATTTGATCTGTTGGTTGATTGAAATTCTCTAATTCCAATTTTATTTGTCTTCCTTTACCACCTTCTTGAATAAATTATTATTCAAGAAACATGGCATCCCTACTTATTAAAAGTCTTTGTAACGTTGGCAAATGTTAGTTGTGTGTGCCCTAGAGCATACACTAATCTTGTAACTTGTAAATAACATTGTAAATATATTAATGGCAATAAACATTTCATTTAAATGTTGCGTATGTATAATATCATGTTTATTTGAAATTGTCCATTAGCAATATGTTATATATTCTATTCTTATGAGATAAGAACATGAGTGACAGAATATATGGGCATTTGCTATAAATCAGAGTTTACAGCTAAAGGATATTTTGGTGGGCACATTATATCTAAAGAGCTATCACCTCTTTTATCCCCATTGATCAATATGAGATACCGATGTGTATGGAATGGTGAGTCTCATGCCATCTGATATGAGATATCAAGATAAATACAGTGGGCACCTATGAGATAAGTAGGTCGAACTTGTGATGTATAGATAACATGAACATGGAGTTTACTCGAGTCATTAAAATATTATCTATCATACTAGTGCATAAAATCCTTAGACCTTTGATGACATGGTTGTCTCTTATATGGGTGGTCTGAGTTTGATACCACTTACATATCTATACTATGTATGGATATTTTGGTGTGTGTTAGCTCAGATTGGTCATATGTTGGGACAGGTGTTCAGTTAAGAGGGGAACTATAGCCTTGAGTAAACATTGTTAAAAGTCCTATATAGATTTGAGCTATTCTTGACAAGATTAAGTTCCTGGCTAGGATGAGTAACTTTGTTAGGAAAGGTGTTTCCTGATGGTAAAGTCTTATATATCAAGAATCAGATTTCAAATGAGTGCATAAGATTCCATGATAAGGGGTTTGACTCAACTGCGACCCTTAACATGATTGGGACATAATATGGAACGATTTTAGTGCATGGTGATGTATGATTAAAGGTTCATTTTAAGATATTTCTTATTGCTAATTGGGTGGCCATGGCATGCTATGTTAGCTATTAACCATGGTCTATGGGTTGCCTAAAATGATTTGGGGAAATCATTTGTGGTCTGAAAGAGTTCCAATGATATTAAGAGTTAATATCATTTCTCATTACCAGTTAGCAATGAGCCTAGTAAGTAATACACCTATACAAGTTAACCACCAAGTTAATTATGATTTAATTGATTAATTAAAAAGTTTAATGAATTAATTAAATAGATGGTTTGCAATAAGATTTCAAAGTCCCTAGCATGACTTGAAACCAAATCTTGAATAATGGATGTAAATTGAATTTATATTTAAAGAGTTTAAATGTGAATTTAATTGTGAAATTAATTAATGGAGATTAATTGATTAATTAATTTATATGTAATATAAATTAATTTGAGAGAAAAATTACTATTTTGGGTTGAGAACTCAAAATTCAATACAAGAGCAAAATGGTAATTTTATATGGTGACACGTGGCGCCTATAGATGTGTGCTACTTGTCTTTCATTGATGGAAGATCAATTGTTGATGATTTAATCTTGCATTGACAAGTGTCATAATGAGATTAAGACGCATAAAAGCTAGATTAAATTAAAGCTTGACATGTGACACTTTATTAATGATTTTTGTCTCTTACATATAAATGCAAGATAAGAAGAAACTTGCATCATCTTCTTCCTTACCCATGTTGGACGATAATCTCTCTCTCTCTCTCTTCATATATTTCTTCCATTGATACTTGAAAGAAAGCTTGTTTCTTTCTTGAATAAAAAATTCTAGAAATTGTTTCTAGCCACCTACATCCATTAGAACATCACATAAAGACACGCACCCTAATTTTTAGTCATTGGCAAGCATCAAAGAGAGCATTTGAGGCTGCCTAAAGTGATCTTGGTGGAAGCTTGTAGTGGAAAAGCTAGAGGAGCCTCAATTGAAGCTCTTGGAGACTACCAAAGGGAATAAAAAGTGTGATTCTGTGCCTTTTAAGCCAGGGTTTAATTAGGTTTAAATGCTAAACCTCAATCCTTGATGGCAAATGAATCCCAAATGCATGTAAAAAGACTATTTTGACATGCTTTAGGGCATTAGAGATTGACTAAGATCATAATACACTTGTATGTATGCATGAAACCGTAGAGAAAAATTTTTGAAATTCATCCTCTAAGGCCTTAAATACACTTCCCAACACCATCAATTAGTATCAAAGGCACTAAATTTGCCATTAGGATTGATTATGGGACTTAATTGTGTGATTGGATGAGGTTTGTGTTGATTTGAATGAGATTCAGATTTAAAAACCCTAAGAAAACTTTTTCGCAGCAAGAAACACGGCCTGGGGGTGTCCTAGGCCATGGCCCGTGTTTCTGGGTTTGTGGCACACAGAACAGGCAGAAGGTTACATAACGCGTGTTGATTAACACAGACCGTGCTTTTGCGTGACACGGATCGTGTAATTTAGAGCCTCAGGCCGTGTAATTTGTTACGCGGGCCGTGTTGTTTCACACAGGGCATGTTTTACATGGAAGGGCGTGTTTTGACTAATTTAAAGGTTTTTTATGCAATTGTTGTGTAATTTATAAGCCTAAATTAGGCTTAGACCTAATTAAATGGTTTAATTAGGATTTCCAATCATACAAATAAATTTTGAAAATTGTTTTCATGAAAATTAAATTTGGAAAAGTTCCTAAATTTGAGATTAATTTGAATAAGATTCAAATTGAGTTATAAATTGGGTACATGATATTTAATTTAATTATGCATGTATATTTATGTTTAAGTGTTAAATGTTAATATGCATGATGGATGATCATGGACAATAAAAGACCAATGTGATTGAATTTATTTCTTTAGGATGTAATAATTAATTTTATTTATAATGGCATGTAATATAAGTGTTATATAAGATGTAATTTCATTTATTTAAGGACTCTAAAGTCCAAATTCTTGTAAATTCATCTTGGTATGCCAAGGATTACTTTGTAATTGGATTGTAAGAAGGATGAGGAGATCAAGAGCATTGGTGGGACTAGTGGGAGGACATCAAGATCAAGGGTTGATTTATGTACTCCTTCAGTATCTCTTGTAATAGAATAGATGAAATACACTTAGGAAATGCCTTAATTCAATTCTTGGTGGCTCAAAATTGAATAACTTAGAAAGTCCATGATCATGCCATTTTATTTAATTATCCATATATGCATGAGATGTGTATGAATGGATGCTTGTATGTGATATATGCATGCCAAATGGATAATGTGCAAAGTGAGACCTTAATAGTAATTAAGTCGACCACAAAATCTTCCAACAAATAATTAAGTTGGTAATGGTATAATTATGGTAATTATATCATGGCTCTCCACTAGGGCAATTAAATTTGAAAATTTTGGACACTTAAACTGTCGGCTATGGTAACATAGGGATGATTTTTATGGTCTAAGAGATTTTCTAAATTTAATTGTTAAAGCATATGATGTTGTGAGTATGTGGGTACTTTGGTGGTCAAGAATGGATGTACCTGAGGTCATCAAAGTTCAAACTTCCATACTTACTGGCCTAATGGGTTCAACTTAACTAATGCAAGATAGGCCAAGAACGGATGTACCTAAGGCTTTGAGCATTAGGGGCCAAATCTATTGATTGAGTTTCACATGAGATGTGATGAACAAATATTGTTCACTTATGTACTGTTAAAAGTATCCAAGAAAATATAATTTAAGGATATCTAACAATAAATAAGAATTCAATCACCTACTAGAAATCCATCCAAGTAGGATTTTTGTTTCCTACTATGGAAGTGTAGGATTTGCCAAGTTAGTGAGAGGACCAATTTGATTAATAGACCATAATCATATTGGTGGTTAATTTACTTGATACAAGATTACTAATTTGAATCTTGCTTTTTCTGCAGTAATAACATCTGATAATTATGGCACAAAGGTCCAACTCATTATCATGCATATTAGATGACAATAGGCTCATCGGACCTAACTTTTCTGATTGGCTAAGGAATTTGAGAATCGTTCTCAATCTTGAGCATATGGGATATGTTCTTGATTCTAAGATTCCTAGTCCACTACCACCTGAGGCCACAGAAGAATAACATGACACTTTGAGAAAGTGGCATGAAGATGACATGCAAGCCAAGTGCTTTATGCTTGCTTCAATGACTAATCAATTACAAAAGTAGCATGAGAAAATTCAAACTTCTTCTAAAATACTGAGTCACCTTCAAGAGTTGTTTGGTGAAAAAAGTAAGTTGGTTAGATATGAGATATCTAAACAACTGTTCAGAATGAAAATGCATGAAGGCCAGGATGTGGGAGAACATGTCCATACCATGATCCGGCTTATAGAGTAACTGGAGGCATTGGATTTTTCCATGGACTTTTCTCTTCAAATGGATTTGATCCTTCAATCCTTGTCGGAGTCTTTTGGAAGCTTTATCACAAACTTCCATATGACTAAACAAGAATGCACTCTGGCTAGTCTTCTGAACATTCTTGTAATTGCCCAAGGCAATATGCCTAGCAAGAAAGGAAAAGAAGTGGCACTTGTTGCTTCTTCTTTTTCTAGTAAGACTAAGAAAAAGAAGAAAAACAACAAGAAGAAGCTATCTTCTACTCCTGGCCCTTCTGGTAGAGTGGGCAAAAAGAGCCAAACAGTGAAGAAGAATGTCACACCTTATTCCTGGTAAGGCATGACATGTTCCCGTAGTATACCTAATGAATTACCGAACTCCACCTGTCACACTCTGCCCCTTAGTAAGATGTAATATGATCTCGTAGTACATCTAATGATTTACCATACATTGCCTACCAGTAACCCATTAAATATACTAAAAGGGATTTTAATACTATTTTCTTACATTTTGGAAGTGGTGAGCATTTTGGTAGGAAATAAAAATATTTAATTGAAGTTTGAAAACTAGTTAAGATTTTTGTCCCATTTTATTTTTCCGCAAATTTTATAAAAATTTCGGCAGATTGCCGTCTGTATTTTGAGAAAACAGTTCTTTAAAAACCTGTAAAAACACTTCCAATAATTCTTTTCACAACTCCCAACCCAAATCAACTTAAGCTAACACAATTTAATTTAATTTCAATGTCACACCTTACCCCTCTGTAAGGCATAACATGATCCCGTAGAATACCTAATGAACTACCGAACTTCACCTACCGATAACTCATTAAGTACCCTACAAGGGATTTTAAAATAATTTTCTTACTTTTGTTAAGTGGTGAGTATTTTCTAATAGGTGTTTAAAACATTTAATTAAAATTAAAAATTAGTTAAAACTTTTGGCTCATTTTATTTTTCTGCAAATTTTATAAAAATTTTGACAGAGTTCCGTTTATATTTTGAGAAAACAGTTCTTCAAATACCTATAAAAAGCACTTCCAAAAATTTTCTCAACCACTACTTCAATTTCACAATCAATCTCAACAATTTCTCAAATCTCAAAATTCAACAGTCAACATTTCTCAATTTCCAAAGTTCAATCATCAGTAAAATAATATCTATCAATCACATTCAAATTAAAATAAAACATTTCCATTCATTAAAGACAACAAACTATATATATACATCATACCAAAATCTACAGTATAAAAATTCAAACTAAATTTTATTACAACTTTTATACAAACTTTGTACAAACTGCTCAAGACCGATTTACATGTCCATACATTTATGTGCAATACATACATCAAAATAAATATTTATAGGCAGGGTATAAATTATACCCAAAAACTTCAAGCTGATAAATCCTCAATCCTCAGCAGCTCAGTCTGCTGCTCCTCTAGTCTCTTTATCTGGGACAGTAATAAAAGCTATCGCTGAGTATTAGGACTTAGTGGTGCACAACATACTAAAATAATCTTTATGCAGAATTTAAATCATATTTATTCAAAAATTTGACTAAACATGAGAATTAAATACAAATCATGCATTATGAGATTTTAATCCCAAACTATTTCATTTTGAAGTATCAAATCACATTTCATAAAATCCACAGTTAGATCATGCCATTCGAAACAAATAGAATCTCAATAGCCAGAGGCTAAAGAGAAATCACATCACAAGGCTAGCTAGTTCAAATATATGGATATCTATTCACATCCTCTTCTACTGGCACACCTCAACACTTCTCTAGAGAAGGAATCAAAATTCGAAACTAATTACCCCCACTAGTCGTGCTAGTGAGGTGTTCAAATATATGGTCATGACACTGTGATTTTAAAACTTATCTTAACAATTTGCTAAACATTGTCATTTCAAATGTACATAGTAACTTTCACAATTTAAATCAAAACATCATAAATAAGGTGACAATACTTCCAACAATTCAAAGCAAAAGTAAAATGCATATTTCATTCACTTAATCAATGAATTTTAAAGCATAGTGATGTTGTGCACAAACCTCAAGCGAGTCGCCTCTTGGCCTTGACTCGGTTCCTCGGGTTCTTTCCCGCTATTCTTTTCAACTGAAACACACAATTTTACAGTGTTTTAATACCATAACTTAGCATAAATCCAAAAATAAATTTAACTTCACTTTTACTTAGCTCTAACGTGCTAAACTCGACGTTCTTGAAATTTTTGTGTTTCAGGTTACTATTCACCAAACTATTCAAGTCAAATTATTGATTTTCAAAGGCTTAATAGATATGGGAATTCCAACTTCATCCACATACCACATTTTAGTCACTAAATTTGTTGGTTTTGGTTGTTTATTCAAATTCTAAGTCTTTTAGGCAAATTTGATAAATTTTCAGTTTTGATGTCTAAGGTTGCACTGTTCCATTGGTCACTTTTCTTTTAGAATTTGGCAAAACTTCCTTCACTCCAATTGGAGTTTTGTAGCTCAAGTTATAGCCATTTGAACCATGGCTGCCGGATTGGACACAACCCAGAATTCTGGGCAATTTTTTGGTGCTAGCAGTTTTAGGTCACCAACTTTGGGTGGCCAAATGACTTGGTTAATGGCATAATTTGGGTTGGTGTTCTCCACAAAAGTTTTAGGTATACATCTCATCTAACCATTGGTAAAATTTCAGGTCATATTGACCTGCCTAGCTCAAGTTATGGCCAAATGAATAAACACTGTTCATTTGGTCATTTTGTACAGAGGCAGACTGTGATTTTTCAACTTTGGTTAATTTGTTCACTAGGTTTTGGTCACATTTTGGGCATGCTTCCTAAATGGAAATTGTGTCATTTAGTGTCTATTATCATCCCCAATTGGTTCCATACCAATTGGACTTGTAAAATTTCATTTTTGGTCCCTCAAAGGAAATTTGATCATGCTGCTAGCAGTATAACCATACTCCATCCGAATTTGGCCTTAACTCTAACCATTCCAACACACTTCATTTGGTCACAAATGACCATTTTTCACTTCACATTAGGTCAAACATATCATTTACCTATTTCTCCAAATTTTTGCCTCTAAACCCAAGGTCTCAAACCCTAACCACACTAATTCATTGCATTTAACTAATTCAAAGCATATAAACACAATCTTTCAACTCATTCAAGCATCCTAACATGTTTAACTCAATCAAACTCATGCAAATCACCCTCCCCTTCATGCTGGCCGAATTTCAGTTTAGTCCCTCACACATATTTTTATTTCATTTCTTTAGTTTCTAAGCTCATTTAAGTAACTAAACATGCATTTAAAGTAGAAAGTTAAAAGTTAGCATACTAACCTTTCTTAGGTGTCTTTTTCCTCTTCTTATTTCTCCTCCTTTCTTCTTCTTTTTGTAGACAATAGCTAAATCAAGGGTCTAGGTTAAGATTTACTTAAGGACTTTAGGGGAATTCATGGTTAATTTAGGGTATATGAAGCTTGACTTAAGAGCTCTAATGGAGTTTTACAATGGTGAGGGAGAGAGAGAATGAGGGCGGCACAAGGTGAGGAAGAAGAAGACTTTTGGTTTTTTTTTTTTTCTTTTCTTTTCCTTCTTTTATGTCTTATGAAAGATGAAAAATCAATTTAATTAAATATATTAACTATTATTTTTATGGCATCATGCATGATGCCTGCATGATGTCATCACCTTTTTAACTTTTTCATTTTCTTTTTTTTTCTATTTATTTTTCTATTAGTTCTTTAATTTAATTCTTGATTCCAAAATTTTATGTTCTCTGATTTTATTTGACACTTAGGTCAGAAATCAGCTCTCCGGGTCAATTGACCAAATTGCCCCTCGCCAGTTCAACCCGGTTTGCAATTAATTCAATATTTCTTCCGGATCCCTGACCTAATTATTTGATTGGCTTAACAATTACTTTTTGTGATTTTCTCTTTTTCACTGTGTTCATAATGGTCCTAAGGACCGCGGCGTCACATTTTACGGTTCGAAATTTGAGTTTAAAATGACTTCGTAGTCCTTCCCGAGAAGGTCACCCATCGCTGTGACTCTTGGCTTGTTTAACTTCTTATGTTCTGTTTTTCTTATTTATACTTAACTAATTGGCAATTGCTAATTATTTGTGTTTATGCTTATCTAGTTAGCTTAAGTGTGGTTCTAATCCTCTTAATTGTCCGGACTGACACCGGTCACCAGAACAGTAAAATATACCAGGCTATACAAATAGGGGTGTTACAATTCTCCCCCCCCCCCTTAAATAAATTTCGTTTCGAAATTTTACCTGGTATCAATCTCTGAATAGCTGTGGGTGCTGTCTCCTCATGTCCTCCTCTCGTTCCCATGTAGCCTCCTGGCCTGAATGATGGTTCCACAACACTTTCACCAATGGTATCTGCTTGTTCCGTAGCTGCTTCACCTTATAAGCCAGAATCACTATGGGTTCTTCCTCATATGTGAGGTCTGGATTCACTTCAATTTCTTCCACTGGTAGTACATGAGATGTGTCTGATCGGTACCTCCTCAACATAGACACATGGAAGACATTATATATCTTCTCTAACTCTGGAGGTAGTGCCAACCGATATGCCAAAGGACCCACTCTTTCCAGAACCTCATATGGCCCATTGAAACGAGCACTCAGTTTCCCCTTTTTGCCGAATCTCATAATTCTCTTCCAAGGAGAAACCTTGAGGAAAACTTTCTCACCCACTGCATACTCAATATCTCTTCTCTTCAAATCAATGTAGGACTTCTGACGATCTGATGCAGTCTTAAGTTGATCTCTAATTACTCTGATCTTCTCCTCAATTTGCTGAACAATTTCGGGTCCAATCATCTTTCTTTCAC
Organism: Hevea brasiliensis; assembly: GCF_030052815.1. Taxonomy (NCBI): domain Eukaryota; kingdom Viridiplantae; phylum Streptophyta; class Magnoliopsida; order Malpighiales; family Euphorbiaceae; genus Hevea; species Hevea brasiliensis. The sequence continues at coordinate 22,679,308 of NC_079507.1, forward strand.
CCACGTCATCCCAACACAATGGGGTTCTACATTTTCTGCCATACGAAGCTTCATATGGAGGCATCCCAATGCTTGATTGGTAGCTGATGTTGTAAGCAAACTCAATCAAAGGCAAGTGTGTATCCCAACTGTCCTCAAACTCAATCACACAAGCCCATAGCATATCCTCCAAGATCTGAATTATCCTCTCAGACTGGCCATCTATCTGTGGGTGGAATGCAGTACTAAAGTTCAATCTAGTTCTTAGAGCTTTCTGAAGACTACCCCAGAATCTAGAAGTGAACCTAGGATCTCTGTCTGATACGATGGATACTGGTACTCCATGAAGTCTCACAATCTCATCAATGTACAACTTGGCCAATCTTTCTGAACTGTAGTCCATCCGGACTGGCAGAAAATGAGCAGACTTGGTTAGTCTGTCAACAATGACCCATACTGCATCATGACTCTTCTGTGTTCTCGGATGTCCCATTACAAAATCCATCGTTATTCTCTCCCATTTCCATTCTGGTACTGGTAGTGGATGTAATAACCCAGCGAGTACTTGATGCCCTGCCTTTACTTGTTGACAAGTTAGGCATTTAGAAACAAACTCTGCCACATCTCTTTTCATACCCATCCACCAGTAATGTTCCTTTAGCCCTCTATACATTTTTGTGCCACCAGGGTGCATGGTAAAAGGAGACTCATGTGCTTCCATCAAAATGATCTGCCTCAAATCAATATCATTCGGAACACACATTCTGCCCTAGTGTAGCAGTAGACCATCATCTGTTATTGAGAATTCTGGTTTCTTGCCCTGTCGGACTTCTTCCATCAACTTCTGATACTTCTGATCATTCTGAGCAGCCATTCTAATCTCATCAATCAACACTGGTTGTACATGCCATGCAACTGCTGTCTGCCCATCATCATTAATCTCTAAGCTGGCATATAATGATCTCAATTCATATACCATAGACAAAAGAGTAACCCTTAGACTTGCCATAGTCTTGCAACTTAAGGCACCAGCCACAACATTAGCTTTCCTTGGCTTGTTGCAAGGGGGTTTTGCAGTCGCCTGGACGAACACTCACCGAAATGGGAAAGACTGAGGAGTCGCCACTTTAATTTTGAGGGAAATTAAAGAAAACCATTTGCGAAAATAAATTAAAATGAAACCACTTCAAAAACAGAGATTCTAGGTTTGGGGTTCGTAAACGAGTGGGGAAGGTGTTAGGCACCCCACCTCGTCCCTCAATGAGGGTAAGCAGATTTAACTTCAAGCTCTTTATAAACTAGAATTGATAGTTAGGAGGTTCGAACGGAGATGTTAATCCTCTTGGTAAAAGGGAATATTTGATTTTTCACCAATTCGGGTTACCCAGATACATAAATAAATGAGTCGACCCTTAGTGAGTTACTGTTGCATATCAGTTTTGTTTAAGGGGTCATTTTGCATATTTGTTAGAATTCGATTTAAGAACCGGATAAGAACTCTTCTCCGATCTCTTTTAAATTAAAATTTTGATTGGAGATCGGATAAGAACTCTCCTCCGATCTCTTTTAGGTTAAAATTAGAGTGTTTTTTTTGGATTGAGAATCGGATAAGAACTCTCCTCCGATCTCTTTTAAATATTTGTTAAAATTATGGACTGAGGATCGGATAAGAACTCTCCTCCGATCTCTTTTAGGTTAAAATTAGAATTTTTTAGATTGAGAATCGGATAAGAACTCTCTTCCGATCTCTTTTAAATATTTATTAAAATTATGGATTGAGGATCGGATAAGAACTCTCCTCCGATCTCTTTTAAATGTTTGCTAAAATTTTGGTTGAGAATCGGATAAGAACTCTCCTCCGATCTCTTTTAAATATTTGTTAAAATTTTGGTTGAGAATCGGATGAGAACTTTCCACCGATCTCTTTTATTTTAATAGGAGTCGGATAAGGACTTTTCCGACCTCTCGAAATTTGATTACAGCTACACATCACAAGAGCCTAAAACTAAGGGTTCTGGCATTCAAAGATGCCGGGGATCGGAATAAGCTTCTTTTAACTCATTGGTACCTTGTGACTAGACAGGGGATACCAGACTGAATTTTCCGACCTCCTATGTGGTCGCCTTACCAGTACCTTTTGATACCCGATCTATTCCATTTATTTATCTTAGATTTGGTTTTATTCCGCCTTATGACGTTTTACCCAATTATCTTCTGTGTTAGTCTAGTTATTCAACTTTATTATTTTCCTGACTTGTTATTCAGACCTTCTATTATTTTAAAGAAACGGTTAAGATACAGTTACCTACATTTTATCCAACTACTTATACGCTACTCGGGACTAGAACTCTTGCATTTAGAAATAACAAAGATTAACAAAAGAATGGACTGATTAACAAAGAAGTAAACTCGAGAATGACCTTCTTCGCATTTTTTTAACGCAGTATAAACTTGGTGAAAATTACAAACATAAAAATAAAGGAAATACGTAAAATAAAATGAGCACTTGATAAAGCAGCGATATAAGCACTCACCTGTAGGGAGCCGAATCTACTAAACTAACTACGGAATCACAAAACGTAATAGGACTGTGGGTTGATAGCCAGAGGACTAAGGTTCGCGTTGAAATGAAGGATACTTTGCTAAAATTCAGTCAGGTCAAAATAACCGAGTTTGAATGAAGTTGAGCTTGGACAACGGGAGTGGAAATGAAGATAACAAAGACAGAAAGTGAGAGTGTCACAGGATAATGAACGAACTGAAAATGGAGAGTTTCAGTATTCAAGAATCCCTTTGCAAGAAAATACTTCAGAAAACTGGTTTCAAAAGTTTTTCTTATGAAAGCTCAAAAAGAGTGTGAATTTTCAACTTTGGTCAATTTGTTCACTAGGTTTTGGTCACTTTTTGGGCATGCTTCCTAAATGAAAATTGTGTCATTTATGTCTATTTTCATCCCCAGTTGGTCCCATACCAATTGGACTTGTAAAATTTCATTTTTGGTCTCTCAAAGGAAATTTGGTCATGCTGCCAGCAGTATAACCATACTCCATTCGAATTTGGCCTTAACTCCAACCATTTTAACGCACTTCATTTGGTCATAAATGACCATTTTTCACTTCACATTAGGTCAGACATATCATTTACCAATTTCTCCAAATTTTTTCCTCTAAACCCTAGGTCTCACACCCTAACCACACTAATTCATTGCATTTAACTAATTCAAAGCATATAAACACAATCTTTCAACTCATTCAAGCATCCTAACATGTTTAACTCAATCAAACTCATGCAAATCACCCTCCCCTTCATGCTGGCCGAATTTAAGTTTAGTCCCTCACACATATTTTTATTTCATTTCTTTAGTTTCTAAGCTCATTTAAGTAACTAAACATGCATTTAAAGTAGAAAGTTAAAAGTTAGCATAATAACCTTTCTTAGGTGTCTTTTTCCTCTTCTTATTTCTCCTCCTTTCTTCTTCTTTTTGTAGACAATAGCTAAATCAAGGGTCTAGGTTAAGATTTACTTAAGGACTTTAGGGGAATTCATGGTTAATTTAGGGTATATGAAGCTTGACTTAAGAGCTCTAATGGAGTTTTACAATGGTGAGGGAGAGAGAGAATGAGGGCAGCACAAGGTGAGGAAGAAGAAGACTTTTGGTTTTTTTTTTCTTTTCTTTTCCTTCTTTTATGTCTTATGAAAGACTAAAAATCAATTTAATCAAATATATTAACTATTATTTTTATGGCATCATGCATGATATCATGCATGATGTCATCACCTTTTTAACTTTTTTATTTTCTTTTTTTTTTTCTATTTATTTTTCTATTAGTTCTTTAATTTAATTCTTGATTCTAAAATTTTCTTTTCTCCGATTTTATTTGACAGTTAGGTCAGGAGTCAGCTTTCGGGGTCAATTGACCAAATTGCCCCTCACCGGTTCAACCCAGTTTGCAATTAATTCAATATTTCTTTCGGATCCCTAACCTAATTATTTGATTGGCTTAACAATTCTTTTTCATGATTTTCTCTTTTCCACTGTGTTCGTAATGGTTCTAAGGACCGCGGCGTCACATTTTACGGCTCAAAATTTGAGTTTAAAATGACTTCGTAGTCCTTCCCGAGAAGGTCACCCATCGCTGTGACTCTTGGCTCATTTAACTTCTTATGTTCTATTTTTCTTATTTATACTGAACTAGCTGGCAATTGCTAATTATTTGTGTTTATGGCTTATCTAGTTGTCTTAAGTGTGGTTCTAATCCCTTTAATTGTCCGGACCGACACCGGTCATCGAAACAGTAAAATATACCAGGCTATACAAATAGGGGTGTTACATTCACAACGCAACCAAAAATTTGTCATCTCAAAATACTTCACAAATTCATTCACATTACTCAATTTACAAATATAGATCTTGATTTACAAAAAGAAAATCCAAAACAACAATATTACAAATTACTGTACAACTACTCAACTTTACATTAATACATATGACATTAAACTATTTACATCAAAATAAACTACAAGGATATAACTAAATACCCGTATAAAAATTCTTCAACTGTGCTCCTCTCTGACTGTAGCAGCTTACTTTGCTGCTATGTCTTTTTCTCTATCTGCGACAGCAAAGAAAGATATCGCTGAGTATGAAAATACTCAGTGGTGCACAATAAATATATAAAATGCAAAGTATAAAACATTTGTCATTAATTCATAGTTCAAATATTTCACAATCACATTTCACAGATTTGTTTCAAATCACATTTATAACAAATCACAATTTAAACATTTCACAAATTTTAAAACTTAACATAACACAAATTTGATTAAACAATTTAATAATCATAGTGTTGCCAATCAATAACACAACTTAGGCCATGACACAAAATTTTCAAACATGCCGTGTTGTACACCATGACAAGGCAAACTCACCCCACTAATCAAAATCAATAAGGGAGGTGGCTAGCTAGATAATGAGTACTCATCCGAACTCACCCCTCAGACTGGGAAGCCAGAGAGGGAGGAAAGTGATCAAATATCAAACTCACCCCACAAGTGGAGGAGGAACATATATTGTCATGCCAAGTGTGAATTAAAAATAATTTAAATTAAGTTATTCAAATATTTTATGCAAAACACAATCGATTTCCAAAGTCAAATTTCCATCCACAAAGTGGCAACACAGAAATTCACAAATAAAATTTCCAAGACCATAACCAAGTTCAAAACCATATTGTTCAAATATTTCATACAAATCAATAAATAATTTTCATTCCAAATTTCCATTGTAAAATAGGCAACACAGCATTCTCGAAATTCATAATGAGTAAAACACATTCACAATGTATAACAAATCAATTTTCATTGTGAAAACTATAATTTAAAAATTTTTGTGCACAAACCTGACGTGAGTCGCCTCTAGGCCTTAACTCAGTTTGCCCTATCCTTTTCCAGGTCTTTTTCAGCTAAAACACACAATATATTGTGTTTCAGTATCTTATCTCACAATAAATCTAATAATTAATTCATAAATACTTAATTCTAGCTCAAATATGCTTAAATTAACGTTCTTAGAAATTTTCATTTTGAAGTTACTATTCAAGTCAAAATATTGACTTTCTTATGCTTAATAGGTATGGGAAATCCAATTATACCTACATTCCACATTTTGGTCACCTAACTTATTGGTTTTGGTCATTTTCTCAAAACTTAAGTTTTTTAGGTAAATTTACAAATTTTCAGTTTTGGTGTCTTATGTTGCACTGTTCCATTGGTCATTTTGATGTTAGAATTTGGCAAATTTTTCTCCATAGAAAATGTTCCCTATTGTCTTAACTTTATTCTCCTTTTTGAATCACTCCAATTGGAGTTTTGTAATTCAAGTTATAGCCATTTGAATCATGGCTACCGGATTGGACTTAACCCAGATTTTCTGGGCAAATTCTAGTTCTGGCAGTTTTTGTCACCAATTTTGGGTGGCTAAATGACTTGGTTAAGGGCATAATTTGGGTTTGTATTCTTCATAAAAGTTTTATGTCTATATCTCAGCTTTTCACTGGTAAAATTTCAGGTCATTTAGACCTGCCTAACCCAAGTTATGGCATATTGTTCATTTAGTCATTTTTGTACAGGGCAGCATACCTAATTCTGGATTTGGTCAATTTGTTCACTAGGTTTTAGTCACTTTTTGGGCATGATTCCTAAATGAAAAATGTGCCATTTTGTGTCTAGTTTCATCCTCAGTTAGCCTCACACCAATTGGGCTTGTAAATTTTCAGTTTTAGTCCCTAAAAGGGACCTTGGTCCTACTGCCTGCAAACTGACCACATCCAATCCGAATTCAAACCTAATTCTAACACTTCCAACATATCACAATTGGCCATAAATGACCATTTTTCAGCTCAAACAAGGTCAAACACACCATTTGACCAATTCTCTAATTTTTGTCCTCCAAAACCCTAACTCACTTAATTTGTTACATTTTACTAATTCCAAACATACAAACACAATTTCTCAACTCATTCAAGCTTTCTAACATATTTTATTCAATCAAACTCATGCAAATCACACCCCTACATAGGCTGGCCGAATTTTCCTTTGGTCCTCCAAAGATGTTTTCTTTTCATTTTATAAATTTTAGTAAATTAATGCATAATTATCCCATAATTTTTAAATTCTTAATTATTAAGTTTATTGCATCATGCATGATGTCATGCATGATGTAATAAACCTTTTTCACTTTTTCAACTTTTTCTTTTTTCTATTTTTTTTCATTTATTTTTTTCTTCAGTTTTTTAATTTAATTCTTGATTCTGAAATTTTCTTTTCTCCAATTTTATTTGACAGTTAGGTCAGGAGTCAGCTCTAGGTATCAACTGACCAAATTGCCCCCTCGCCAGTTCGATCCGGCTTGTAAATAATTTAATATTTCTTCTGGATCTCTGACCTAATTATTTGACAGGCTTAACAATTCTTTTTCGCAATTTTCTCTTTTCCACTGTGTTTGCAATAGTCCTAAGGACAGCGGCGTCATATTTTACGGTTCGAAATTTGAGTTTAAATCGACCTCGCAGTCATTTCCGAGAAGATCACCCATCGCTGTGACTCTCGGCTCATTTAACTTCTTATGTTCTGTTTTTCTTATTTATACTTAACTAATTGACAATTACTAATTATTTGTGTTCAAGGCTTATCTAAGTGTCTTAGACGTGGTTCTAATCCCCTTAATTATCCGGATCGACACCGATCACTGGAATAGTGAAATATACTAGGCTATGCAAATAGGGGTGTTACACCACCTACCAATAACCCATTAGTTATGCTATAAAGGATTTTAAAACAAATCATAGCTTTTTTTCTTATCAATTCTTTTGCAGAAAACTGCATGAGAATAGTTAAAATTCCATGCAAACATTTATTGGAAATAATGATAGACTAAATATTGTAAAAGTTACATTTTCATAAGTCTCAAAGTAAAATACAAAATAGTTACAAACTCAAAATGTGATAGCAATGCAATGCTTTTAAATACAAACTGCTCAATGTCCATACATCTATACATATAGGTACAAAATACATCAAAAGGAAATTACAGGGGTATACCTACGATATATACCCATAATCAAAACCAAAATGCTGCTTCCACGTCTCTTACTCAACAGCCTTCTCCTTTCCCTTTCCTACCATAGCATAAATAAGCTATCGCTAAGTATATCACTGAGTGGTGCACAACTAATAACTTTAAAACTTAAAATAAAGTAAAACTTGTCAAGGCATAATAAATCACATCCTTCTTAAGCATGAAAACATCACAATAGTTCTAAGTTTATAAGAGCCATTTATTGGAAAAACATTTCAAATGAGAAATCACACTTCATAAATCACAATTCACAAAGCATTAGTGTTGCCAACATCAACACACAGTTCAGGCCATGACACAAAATTTCACGATCAGTGCCGTGTTGTACACCACGATAAAGCAATCTCAACCTCACTAACCGTTATTAATGAGGGAAGAGCTAGCTAGCTAATGAGTACTCATGTAGTCTTACCCCACTAACCGTTATTAATAGGAGACAAAATCAATATCCATTATCAACCCCAAGTAGCCGTTACTACTGGGGAGTTCCGAAAGGGACTGTCATGCTAACTGTGGTTTTAAAACGGTTTTCAAAAGTTTTCCACTCAATAATCACATTTATAAACCAATAAACACATTCAAAAAATCATAATATCCATGTAGAGGTGGCAACACCCAAATTTCTTAAATGCAAGAGAAAAACTATATTTCAGTCAAAGTAAACTTGATCAAAGTAAACTCATTCAAATAAACACATACCAAACAATTTACAAGTTTAAAAATGAAGAAAAGGTTAGTTATGCATAAACCTTCAATAATTCTCCTTTCTTGTTACCTACTTCTCCTTGTCCGTGGCCACTTCTTTTTCTACTGAAAGTACACAAATAGAATACCTCAATACTAATCTCAATTGCTGCTAAGGACTCATTACTTGAATGTCTAATGTATCTCAAGTTAGCTTTGCAAATTTTAGAAAATTTTGGTTTTGGATAGCTTGGTGCTCCAATCTTTAAACCCAATTTTTACCTAGTTTTGATCATAATTTGGTGAGCTGTTCTTCATGAAAATTGTACATCTGGGTCTTAACTTTATTTTCCTTTTTGAATCTCCTAATTTGGAGTTGTGTAGCTCAAATTATGATCAAAACACGGTTACTGCTTACGTTACTATTCACCCTATAATTTTAGTTCTGGCAGATTTAACGATCCAACTTCGTTTAGCAATTTGATCAAGTTAAGTCCGTAATTTGGTCTAATGTTCTTCATAAGAAATGTTTTACTATGTCTCAAGTTTCCATCGATTCAAGAATCGCCTAAATTGAAATTTTCTAGAGAGAGTTATGGCCATGCAAAATTTACTATTTATATGATCAATCTATAGATTTCCAGATTTTCTGCAGATTTAGTAATTCAATTTTGCTTAGCAATTTGATTGGTTTAAGTCCATAATTTGGCCTTAAGTTCTTCATATGAAATGTTCTGCTATGTTTTAAGTTTCTATCGGTTCAAGAATTACCTAAATTAGAGTTTTTTAAAGAGAGTTATGGCCATGCAAAGTTTACTATTTACATGCCTAATTCTGCAGGTTCTAGAATTTTGTCTCAAAAGTTCAAGCCAAGTTTTAGGAAATTTTTGGGTAGTTTCTAGGTTGGGTCTCTTCATGAAAATTCTAGCCCTATGTCTTAAGTTTCATTTCCAATTGATTTCACACCAATTGGAGTTGTGTAGCTCAATTTATGGGCTGTCAAACACACTGAACTCAGTGTGCAAATTCTGCCCTAGGTTCAAATTTTCATTTCTTCAATTATTCCCACTAACCAACCTCAATTCACATTTAATTCACCCAAAATGACTATAATTTAGTATTGACACATCAATGACACTTCCTAGCACAAAACCCAAAATTTTCAAACACCAAAGTTTGTAATTTTCCCTAATCCTACTATTTCATTACTTCCATTCATCAACCCAATGTCAATTCAAACTAAATAAACCTCAAATGATCATAATTTTAACACTACACACACTAATTTCACTCTCTAGCACTAAAGCTCCAATTTTCCCATGAACCCTAATCTCCCATAATTAAATTTATACACATTTCATGCAATTTCTTTGCCCTAATTATGTATACTACTTCAACTAAGCTTAATCTCATCATCAATTTCATTCAAAGACATCAAACCCTAACTTTTCTCCAATTTGGCCAAAATCCTAGTTTAGATTCCATACATGTTTTCTTTCATTTTCTTATGAAATTTCATCATAATCTAACTTAATTTAAGGTTTGTATAACTAAATGAGCATTAAAGAACTTACCTCTTGATGACTTCCTTCCAACTCCCTAAATCTTCAATTATCTTCTAATCTCTTATTTTCCCTTACTTTTAATCTCTCAATCAAAGATCTCATTGATGTTTACTATAATTTAGATGGAAAACTCATGAAAGATAAGTAAGGGATTGAGTATGAAGGATGGGTGTCTATGGAGGAGGAAAAAAGAAGAAGAAAGAAATAATGAAAGAGGGAGAGGGAAGGTGGGGTGGCATGAATGGGAGAGGAAGGGAGGGTTTGTCTTCTTTTATACCTATTTTATTTCTTTTAATTAACAATTGAATTTAATTATCAAAACCATAAGTCATAATTTTAAATTTTGTCTTAATGAAAATGAAAATTTAAGTTTTCACTTCTTAAATTTCCCTTTATACATTTTCACTTGAATTTTTCCTCAAAGATTTATTCATAATTCAATTTATTATTTTCATTTACTTAAATTGACATTTTGGTCAAAAATTAACTCTTAAAGTGAATTGACCAAAATGCCCATTATCAGGTCATAATCCTTCTTTTACAATATACCTGGTGAGTCCTTATATTTTTGGGTCACTTGAATTTTTATTATATCTATCTTAATTAATTTTCTATTTATTTTTGATCCTCAAGGTGTCTTTGAATAGTACTAGTCACAGACCAAAAATGGTACTATTCATAACTCGAAGGTTCGGGGTGTTACAATTCTCCCCTCCTTAAAAATAAATTTCATCCTCGAAATTTATCTGGTCTCAGTTTCTGAATAGCTGTGGGTGCTGTTTCCTCATGTCCTCCTCACACTTCCATGTAGCCTCATAGCCTGAATGATGGTTCCACAGCATTTTGACTAGAGGTATCTGTTTGTTCCTCAGCTGTTTTACCTCATATGCCAAGATCTTTATGGGCTCTTCATCATATGTTAGGTCTGGATTCACTTCAATCTCCTCTACTGGCAAAATGTGAGAGGAGTCTGATCTGTACCTCCTCAACATAGAGACATGGAAGACATTGTGAATCTTTTCCAACTCCGGAGGTCTATATGCCAATGGACCCACTCTTTCTAGAACCTCATACGGCCCAATGAAGCGAGGACTTAGTTTCCCCTTTCTACCAAACCTCATGATACTCTTCCATGGGGAAACTTTCAGGAACACCTTGTCACCCACACTGTATCAAATATCTCTTCTCTTTAGGTTAATGAGCTTAACCTTTTCTTCCGTATTCTGCACTAATTCTGGGCCAATCAACTTCCTCTTACCCACTTCATCCCAACACAAGGGAGTTCTATACTTTCTGCCATAAAGTGCTTCGTATGGAGGCATCCCGATGCTTGACTGATAACTATTGTTGTGGGCAAATTCAATTAAAGGCAAGTGTGTGTCCCAACTCCCTTCAAACTCAATCACACAAGCCCAAAGCATATCCTCCAAAATCTGAATGATCCTTTTAGATTAGCCGTCTGTCTGTGGATGGAATGTTGTACTGAAGTTCAATCTAGTTCTTAGGACTTTTTGGAGACTATCCCAGAATCTAGAAGTGAACCTTGGGTCTCTGTCCGACACAATAAACACTGGCACTCCATGTAACCTCACCACATCATCAATGTACAGTTTGGCCAATCTTTCCAAGCTGTAATCCATCCTCATTGGCAAAAAGTGTGCAAACTTGGTCAATCTATCAACAATAACCCAAATTGCATCATGATTCTTTTGTGTACATGGAAGTCCTGTCACGAAATCCATAGTGATTCTTTCCCATTTCCACTCGGGAATTGGCAATGGTTGTAGCAACCCTGCAGGCACTTGGTGTTTTGCCTTTACTTGCTTACAAGTTAGGCATTTGGCAACATATTCTACAATGTCTTTCTTCATTCCTCTCCACCAATAGTGCTCTTTCACACCTCTGTACATTTTGGTTCCACCTGGGTGCATTACAAAAGGTGAATCATGTGTTTCCTTTAAAATGGTCTGCCTCAGTTTAACATTCTCAGGAATGCACATTCTGCCCTTATATAACAACAAGCCCTCATCATTTACTGATAATTTTGGTTTCTTGCCATCTCGAGCCTCTTCCATCAACTTCACATACTTATCATCCTTCTGTGCAACTGCTTTAATTTGTTCTGCCAGCATTGGCTTCACTTGCCAAGTAGCTACCATCTGCCCATCTTCATTAATCTCCAAATTAGCATGTAATGTCCTTAACTCATGCACCATGGACAATGGAGAAACCCTCAAACCAGCCATAGTCTTACAACTTAAAGCATCAGCTACAACATTAGCTTTTCCAGGACGATAGTCTATCAAACAATCATAATCTTTTATCAGCTCTAACCATCTTCTCTGTCTCAAATTTAACTCCTTTTGTGTGCCCAAGTACTTCAAACTTTTATGATATGTGTATATATAACATCTCTCCCCATACAAGTAATGTCTCCAGATCTTCAAGGCAAAAATAATGGTTGCTAGCTCCAAGTCATGCATAGGATAATTCCTCTCATGCTGTTTAAGCTGGCGTGAAACATAGGCGATGACATTCCTATCTTACATCAACACAAAGCCCAATCCATTATGAGAAGCATCACTGTATATGGTATACTCTTTACCAAAAGTGGGCAAAGTTAAGATGGAGCTTCAGTTAAACGCCTCTTTAACTCATCAAAACTTCCCTGGCACCGATCAGTCCACTGAAATTTTACATCCTTCCTAAGTAGCTTAGTCAGTGGAGATGCTAGCATGGAGAATTCCTTCACAAACCTTCGGTAATACCTAGCTAAACCAAGGAAACTCTAAACTTCTGTGACATTTCTAGGTGGCTTCCAATTAAGAATGGCTTCTACTTTGCTAGGATCCACCTGGATACCCTTTACAGATACAATATGCCCCTAAAATGTAATCTCCTTTAGCCAAAACTCACATTTCGACAGTTTGGCATACAACTGCTTCTCCCTCAAAGTCTGCAATACTATCCTCAATTGCTTGTCATGTTCCTCTGCATTCTTTGAGTACACCAAAATATCATCAATGAACACCACAACAAACTGGTCCAAATATGGCCTGAAGATAGTGTTTCATCAGGCCCATAAAAGCAGCTGGAGCATTAGTCAACCTGAATGGCATTACCAAGAACTCATAGTGGCCATACCGAGTCGTAAAGGCAGTTTTAGGAATACTTTGCTCCTGCAACCTCAACTGGTAGTAGCCCGATCTCAAGTCAATTATGGAGAATACAGTTTCATCCTTCAACTGATCAAACAAATCATCGATCCATGGCAGAGGATATCTATTCTTTATGGTCACCTTATTCAACTATCTGTAGTCTATGCATAGGCGAAGAGTACCATCCTTCTTCTTTACAAATAATACTAGTGCTCCCCAAGGTGACACACTAGGGCAGATGAAACCCTTACCTAACAATTCCTACAATTGCACTTTCAACTATTTCAACTCAGCAGGTGCCATCCTATAAGGAGTAATGGAGATTGGTTCCACACCAGGCATAGTTTCAATTTCAAACTACACCCCAACCTTTTGTCCTAAAGGACTAGTCACTAGCACATCATAATCCAATTTCACACAAGGAATAGCAACAGAGCATGCAATACTAGCACTAGCATAAGAATGTATAGAACCATGGTTAAACATCACATATACATCTCTATCAAACATGGAGAAAGTACTAGCCACAACATATGATGTCTTAGCTTCCTCCCTCTGGTGCATAGTGTACACCCTGGTTGATACACCACTCTGCTCTGGTTGGCTCACTGTGCCCTAGCTGGCAGAAGTGTTACCTCTACCCCTGCTTCGGCTTTTACTAGCTGTCTGTTGTCCTCTGGAAGCAGAACCTTGAACAGATCCGTCAGTGGTGGTAGGTGGCCCAAACCTGCGAGCACTAGTGCAATCTATAGCAAAATGCCCACTTCCTCCATAGTTGTAACAGGCTCCTATGGCCTTATAACATACTCCTCCATGAGTCCTGCTATAAGTCTCACAAGCACGGGTAGGAAAGGAACCCCTGGATGTCTGTTATCTGGATCTAGGTGGTCTCTTCCCTGAGAATCTTCCCCTACTAGATCCTCTATTACTTGGTCCCCCAAAGGTCTTTCTCTTACTTGGATTGCTACTTGAACTCTAACCTAAATTCTTTCCACTTTTCTCTTTTTCTTCTATTCCCTTTTTAACAGCCCATTCTAATTCAATCCTCTCTAATTCCAGGGCTTGGGATATTAGCTCTGAGAAGTTCTCATGTCGGAACCCAACCACTTGCATTTGTAAGATAGGCTTCAATCCGACTTCAAAGCGCTTGCATCTGTCTCTGCTAGTGGTGAGTAAACTCCCAGCATAGTGACTCAGGCGAGAGAATTTCCTCTCATACTCTGCCACAGTCCTATCAACCTACTTCAGACTCAAGAACTCTTATACCTCCATATCCACATATGTGTCCGGAACATACTTCTGTCTAAACTCCCTCAGAAAATCTTCCTAAGTCAGAACTGGAGGCTCTACCAGGCTATGGGGAATGGTCTTCCACCATTCATAAGCATCCCCTTGCAACAAAGAAATGGAGTATTCAAACTTCAGATCATCTGTGTAGTGTAATTTCTTGAATACTCTCTCCATTCTCTCAAGCCATTGTTCTACTTCCAATGGGTCCACTGTACCCTTGAACTCTATCGCCCCATACTTCATTAACTTTTCATACTGTCTGGTTGGAGGTGGTGGTTGCACTGGAGGTGCTTGCACAGGAGCTTGGACTGGAATATTGCCAGCCCTGTAGCACCCCTCGCCCGTCTACAGTATAGCTGATCAAGGCGTGCTACACGACATGCCAAAGCACCTAGTCTGTAGTCAACTCATTTCCTGAACTCAATTTAATTTTAAGAAGTCTTTTATGTAATATTCATATCATGCTGATACTATTTTCATACTTTAATAAAATCAGTGTTTCAAAAATGGTAATGAAAAAAAATCCGGCATGGTGCCATCTGTATTTCGGACGAAATGTACTTCCTATTAAAAACAGTTCAATATGATAATCTCAACCATCCAACTAATTTTTCAGTCTCATAATTTCATAATTTCAAAATACAGTCCATCATATTTTACATTCATCAAAACACTATCCATAGGAGTTTAATATATACAAATTAGTTCAAACTTTAAAGTTTTATGATATCTATACATATTACATGATAAAATGTCAAAATACAACTGATAGTCATTATACAAGATCCTAAGTCCTACCATGTATGCAGTGTAGTACAGATGACTTTGGACTCCTGTGCAGATCTGATGTCTCACCGGGTCATAGGTCTGCTAGGCTCCCCAGCTGTGTCTCCAATACCTAAATGTTACAAAAGCAACGCGCTAAGCAATTTTTCTTAGCGGTGCCAAATATAAAGAAATATACACTAAAATAAAGTAAATGAATTATTTCTGAATTTATGACATCGATATTCTTTGTAGTTGCTGTTTCTACTTTTATTTGCTAACCTTTCATTTTTGCTAATTTTGGTGGTGCTGTATGTCAATAAACTGAATTTAGCTATTTGAATTTAGTAGTGCTTAAATTAACTGCCCGTGTAGCCTATATATTGACCAGACTAGATAAACGGATATACTGGCACTAGGTACCTAGTACCTCGGGCTGTCACACCATCTGTCACAAAGTGTCTCTCGTTGTGTAAATAGTGTGTCTAAAAAGCTATATAGTCAATCTGGCGATAAGCCAAGTATAATAACACAACACTTATAGCCATAGGCTATTAAAGTCACAGTGCGGCATAATATGCCGTAAAAACACATTATGGCATAAAGCCATTTACAGAACAGCTGTCAGAATCCTATTGGCAAGCCAACCTATCCAAACTAGTCAACTAGGCAAACTAGGGTACATTATAAATTAATTGTTTAATTATTCAATTTTTAGAGTTTACTAGTTATCATATAATTCACAAGTCACTGTAATTGTTGACCTTTCTAGGTACTATGGATAAGTTGATTCTAGCATCAACATGGCACAATTTGTAATTCAATATGATACCAATATAGTGCAATTTACCATTTTTACAAGTTGGTATTCATTTCCAAATTGCTTCAAGCATCATTGTATGTAAATGTCAAATTTTCAGTTTTAGTGTGCTAGATTGGTCTAGCTTAATGTCCTATTTCTCTTGGTTTTTAGCTTCTAGTCAAAGAAGCATAATTGTAGCTCTATGTCTTATTGAACTTTTGATACAAAATTTTAGGTCATTCTGAGTTGTATAGACCAAGATATGGTCAATTTACTAAAGTTGGATAGATTGTACCTTTAGTGCAAAATTTGGTCAATTTTAGGTCACATTTAGTTCTGGCAGTTTTGGTACCCGAACTTGTGCAAGCAATTGGACTTGGTTCTGGCCATTTCTGGACGTTGGTGTCTTCATAAGAATTGTAGCTCTATGTCTAAGCTATCCATGGTAAAACTTTCAGGTCATTTGGACTAGTTTTGAGTGAGTTATGGTCATCCTAATGACTACTGTTCATATGGTAAAAAATTTGGGCTTGCACTTACCAATTTCGGATTTGGTCATTTTTAAGGTCAGGTTCTAGGAAGAATTTTGACAACATTTCTACATGAAAGTTGGCCTATTTGGTGTCTAGTTTCACCCCCCATTAGCCTCATACCAATTGGGCTCACAGTTTTGCACTTATAACCTAATTTATGTACTGCCAACACACATAACCTACATTTGAAAATTACACTTCCAATTTTGACAATCCTCCTCCTCCCAATACTTCAATATTCAATCATGGCACTTCTATATATATTGTACACAATTCCAACAAGCATTTTGGGCAAAACACTCAAGTGCTCAATGCACACAATACACCATTAAGTTCAACATTTACTTCCATCTAAATTCAACATACCTCAATACCAATATTACACATATACTTTCATGGCAACTACACATGCTGCCCACAATTTAACACCATCACATCTTATTAATAAATTACATAAACTCACATACAATTTCATGATATTATAGGCTGCTAAACATGGCAGTTTACGAAAGCATCAAAGTCCCATTTTCAAACCCTTAATTCAAGCACTAATATACACATACTTAGACATTAACCTACTACATCTTCCATTTGAGTTAATCAACCTTGATTCCCATCTATTAGAGGTAAGAAAGACTCAAATACAACAAACTTTCATGGCTATCGAAAATGGACAAGTTCATATCTTAATATTTTCTTCCTTTCTCTTCACCAAACACTCATCTCAACCTAAACACCAAGTTTATGAAAGCAATGGAGAGAATTTGGACACTTACCACTTTTGGAGCTTGTTAAAACTTCACCAAATCTCTTCCTTTTTGTTCCCTATAATCTGCCCAAGCAGTGTGGACCAAGTTCAATGAAAGAAATTATAAGTATTATGGCATGAAAATGGAAGAATGGAGCTTTGCATGTGGGGTGGCAATGGAGCTTTCATGGAATCTGCTATCCCAAGGTCCAATATGTCTCTCAAGTTAGGAGTTAGTGGACCACTAATTTTATTTTTAATGTTTAATATTTCCAAGTTTCCTTATTTTCTCATTTATCTCTGTAACACCCCGAAGTTCGGTAGTGCGTTCTACTGCTCCAGTGACCAGTGTTGTCCGGACAGCTAGGATGCCTAGAACTATACTTTGACATGAGGGAGGAGACATAAAATAATGAAATACAAGAAAAGAAAATACAAGAAAAACAAAGGAAAAATAATAGCAAAGAAATATAACCAAGTTAAGCGAGCCGGGAACCCTAGCGATGGGGGACAGCACCGGGAAGTCACGGCATGGACCGTTGACTAGCCCTGGACTGTGGGGAACCTGGAAAACATTTTTAGGACTTAAATAGACCCTTATAGAAGAATAAATATCATTAGAAAGATCAAAGAAAAATTAAATAATTAGTACAAAGAAAAGTGAGAAATCAAAAAATGGACAAAACCCGGTGATACCGAAAAATCGGGAATGCAACCCGAACAGGGGCATTATGGTCATTTGACTTTCCGAATTGTCTTTTGACCTAAATTTCCATTAAAAATAAATAATATTACACTTAGAAAATAAAATGAAAAATTAATTTGGTGGTACTTAAAGAAAATAGCAAAAACTATGGGTTTAATGTGGAATAAATGAAAATTAAACATATAAAATCAATTTCTTATGTGAGTGGACCACTAAGGGATTATAATATTCACTAATGGGCAGATTTAAACCCACCAAATACTTCATCATCTTCATTTCTTCTCCCATGCCGAAGTGAACTCCATTAAAGACTCCATAGCCAAAATTTGAGAAAGCTCCATTAACTCCTTTATTTCACCTCTAATCACTTAGGTTTCTTCATTAAGTTTTATCCCCACATCACAAGGAAGAGTTTGATACCAATTTTAAGAAGTTTAATCAAGGTTTGGCAAGTTTCAACCATAAGGTAAGTTAGTATTTTTGAAGATAGCTTTGTTAAGTTTTGTGTGCATGTTATGGGTGTTGGATTTGTGAAGAAAATTTTTAAATTTGAAGAGTTATTGAGATATCCATTTTTGGGCAGCCATGTAGTCATGTATTTGATGAAATAATTGTGCATATATTTGATGAGAAATGATGTTGGTTATGGTGATTTAATATCCTAGTGAATTACTTCATATGTATATGGTGATTTTTGCACTTGGATGGGAATTGATGAATTGTAGGACACTTTGGTGTTGAAGAACATTTTCGGCAGCCTTGGGACACTTGAATAAATGTGTGTGTTCATGAAGGTGTTGGCAGAATATTGACATAGAAGTTTGATGGATATGTATATAGATTGATTGTGTAAAGTGTATGTAAGATTTGTAATGGTGAGGTGTGTATGTGATTGTACTTAGAACTTGTAAATTTGAGTGTTAATTGGTGTATTGAGGATAATTGTAATATGCCCAAAGTGATGTTAATGTAAATTGGAATATGGTTTTGGTAATGAACCAAAACAGAAATGGTAAGGGGAAGTGCACATATAGTAATGAAGTGTGTAATTGATGTATGTTAAGTAAGGTAGTTAAGGGCAGTGTACATTTTAGCAAATAAGTTTAAATGTGTAACCTCAATTGGTATGAGACCAATTGGAGGTGAAACTAGGCACAAAATGTGCCAACTTTCATTGAGAAAACATACCAAAATTCTACTTGCAGGTGACCTAAGAAAATGACCAATTCGGATTAGGTGCAATTAGGACCTGAAAAATGACTAATTGGGCAGCAGTGAGTGTTTAGGCCATAACTCACTCAAAACAGGTCCAATTGACCTGAAATTTTGACCAAGAATAGTTAAGACCCATACCTACAAGTCTTATGAAGACACCAAAACCCAGAAATGACCAGAAGCAAGTCAAAAAGCTTGCACAAGTTCGGGTCCAAAAACTGGCCGAACCAAAGTTGACCAAATTGACCTAAAATTGACCTAATTTGATGCCATTTGACCAGCAATAGTATAATGACCATAACTTGGTCTACTTAACTCGGATTGACCTGAAATTTTGCCCCGCGTGCAATAAGACATAGATCTACAAGTTTGTAGTTTTGACCGAAACCCGAAAACTGAGAGAACTAGGCCGTCCGGCTAGGTCAAACTAGTATCCTGAAATCCAGCAATTTGCAATGAAATGCAAGAAAACGCAATATACATAGAATTGAGTTTGGTAACACGTACCAATCCTAAAATATTATCGAATGTGACATATTAAGGACACCAAAACCTAATTTACCTAGAAAATATTGAGGGTTGGTATATTAGGTGATTAAGCAAATAATAGATTTCAATGAACCACTTAACAAGCATTATCGATAGAGACAATTTAATTTAGTACTGAAACACTTTAAATTGTGTTTCTCAGTTAGTAAAGACTCAGGGAAAGGGAAGGTAACACTGAGTCCAGACCAGGAGACAGTCATCAGAGGTTTGTGCACAACTAGTTTTTAACTGATTTTGTTCTGAATATTTCATATGATTAAATGACGTTATTTTCCTTATGAATTATGTTTAACAAGCATTGGATTTAATTCAATGATTTTTGAAAATTGTTATAGTATGTATGAATTTAGCTTTGTGAAATGGTATTTCCACAAGTATTAAGCATTGTTATGGATTGAATAAATTACGTTTTGAAAAATTGTGATAGAACATGTTTTGAATTGTGATGGTAATTTTCATGGAAAAATGCAAATTTATGATTTGAATTGTGGTGAGCATAAAAATTATTGGATATTAGAATTGACTTTGAATCGAATTATATTGTGATTTATGCTCACTAAAAGGATTGTGATATTGTTTTATATCTCACTATAGATGCTTGACTAGGTTATTACCCGTCTCTCTCATTTGTTGAGAAGACAATGGAGTGAGTTGTGTTTTGATTACAATGGTACGTGCACAGGCTTAGATTTTCCTCTGATTTGAGGTTAGATCTAAGTTTATTTTATCTTTATGGCCCTTGTGGAAGATTCATTATTGTGATGGTACTGTGCACGATGATTCGACCTCCCCGACCATAGGGAGTAGAATCTGATTCGACCTCCTCGACCATAGGGAGTTAGAATCACATCGAATATGGCCCTTTCGGATTAGTCTTGCATAGTTAGTGAGATAAAGATTGATTTTTGAGATACAACATGGTTTTTGAGATACATAATGACTTTTGAAATACAACATGGTTTTTGAGATACATAGTGATTTTTGAGATACAGAATGGCTTTTGAATGGTAAGGAATTGTGATTTCAATTACAGTTTATATATAATTGATTTTGTTGGAATTACTTAAATGGATAGTCATGATTTGATAAATTGAATTTTGTGATCAAAGTCATTTATACAAATGGTTTACATTATTGGCAATGAATAATTTGAGTTGTGGAATTTGATGAGTATTCAGATTTCTAAATTATTTACTATAAATTTTGTCAATATAAATTGTATTATGTTTTAAATTATAGTTGTGCACCACTGAGTTCACCACTCAGCGATAGCTTTGTATGCTATCGCAGGTAAGAAGAGCATAGAGCAGTAAGTAAATTTCCTTGAAGATATATTCAGATCAGCTCCAGGTATATCATAGGTATACCCATGTACACAGGTTTTGATGTATGCATGTAATAATATGTATGTAAATTATTTTAGCAGTTGTATAAAAACTCTTGTAAAATATTTTGGTTTGTAATTAAATGTAAATTATTATAAATGTAAATTTGAGATTTCATTTACTTGAATAGTTTTGAATTATATTTCTTGTATCTCAGTCTTTGAAAAATTATTGTGGATTTGAGTTTGAGAAAAATGTTGTGTTGAGAAATATGTTGGAGTTGAGATTTGCAAATACATATTGAAGTGCTTTTTACAGATTTTCTGAAGAACTGTTTTATCCAAATTACAGATGGCACTCTGCCAAAATTTTTACAGAAACTCCAAATAAGTCAAATGTGTCAGTTCTATCACTTCAGTTCAAAAAGGTTTTTCACACCTGTAAATAGTGCTCACCACTGTAAAAGAAGTAAGAAAAGTTTTTAAAATCCCTTGTAGTGTATTTAATGGGTTATTAGTAGACGGAGTTGGTAATTCATTAGGTATACTACGGGATCATGTTATGCCTTACAGAGGGGTAGGGTGTGACAATCTCAATTCTTTCACTATTTACATAATGTATCACAATTTAATTTTTCATGACATTTTCAAAGTGCAATATCATTTATTTTTAATGGACATTGAGGTCAAAAGGCAACTCTAGGTGTTAAATGACCAAAATGCCCTTCTTCGGATTGTATTCCCGATTTTTCGGTAACACCGATTTTTGTCTATTTCTCAATTTTTCATTTTTCTTTGTACTAATTTATTAATTTTTCTTTGATATTTCTAGTGTCATTTACATTTCAATAAACCTTTACTTATGTCCCAAAATTTAATTTCGAGGGTTCCCTCCAGTCCTGGGGTCAGCAATTGCCTTCGCCGTAACTTCCCGGTGCAGTTATCCATCGCTACGGTGCTGGCTCGTTTAACCTAGTTTCATTTTCTCTCTTTCATTTTTCTTTGATTTTTCTTGTATTTTTTTTATTTATTTCATCATTATATGTATGTTCACTATCACCGAAGTGTAGTTCTAGACATCCTGACTTGCCTGGACTGACATTAGGTCAACAGAGCAACAGAACATACAGAACACGTACAGGAAGGATGTTACAACTCTTCCCCTCTAAAGAAAAATTTCATCCTCGAAATTTACCTGATGTGAAGAGCTGAGGGAACTATTGCCTCATTGTCTCCTCGCTCTCCTATGTTGCCTCTTCCGTGTTGTGATGCCTATATAGGATTTTCACTAGTGGAATTGTCTTGTTTCTGAGCTCTTTTACCTCTCGTCTCAAGATTTTAATTGGTTCTTCTTCATATGTCAGGTCAGGTTGTACAACAATTTCTTTTGCTAAGATGACATGTGAAGGATCTGATCTGTATCTTCTGAGCATCGAGACATGGAACACATTATGTATCTTGTCCAGCTCAGGTGGTAAGGCTAATCTGTAGGCTACTAGTCCCACACGTTCAATAACTTTATATAGGCCAATAAACCTAGGGTTTAATTTTCCCTTTTTCCCGAATCTCAACACTTTCTTTCACGGTGATACTTTGAGAAATACCTTCTCGCCAACTTCATACTTAATGTCCTTTCTTCTCAAGTAAGCATAAGATTTCTGTCGGTCTGAGACAACTTTCAAATTGGCCTTTATCAGTTTCACCTTTTCCTCTTTCTGTTTTACCAGGTTTGGCCCCACTAGCTTATCTTCATCCAATTCAGTCTAACATACAGGTGTTCTGAATTTTCTCCCATACAGTGCTTCATAGGGTGCCATTTGTATGCTAGCTTGATAGCTATTATTGTATGCAAATTTTGCCAATGGAAGGTATCTGTCCCAGCTTCCCTCAAATTCAATAACACAACTCCTCAGCATATCCTCGAGGACCTATTATATATGTACGGTTATTATTATCATTATTAATTCAATTTATTGTTTGCAATAACTCAATGAGTTTCAAAATTTACCTGAATTATTCTTTATGACTGTCCATCCATCTGAGGATGAAAAGCCGTACTAAAATGGAGTTGTGTGCCCAAGGATTCCTGTAATTTCTTCCAAAATCTAGATGTAAACCTCGGGTCTCTATCAGATATAATGGAAAGTGGAATTCCATGTAGTCTAACTATCTCACTAATGTACAATTCTGCTAGCTTTTTCAGTGAGTATTCAGTTCTGACTGGCAGAAAATATGCTGATTTGGTCAACCTATCCACAGTCGCCCATGCTGCATCATGCTTCTTCTGAGTGAGAAGCAGACCACTGACAAAGTCCATAGTGATTTGGTCCCATTTCCATTCAGGTATGTTTATGGCCTGTAACAAACCTGATGGAACTCGATGTTCTGCTTTGACTTGCTGACATGTCAGGCATTTAGTTACATAGTCAGTTATGTCCTTCTTCATACTTGGCCACCAGTATCGAAGTTTTAGGTCATGGTACACCTTTGTGCTTTTTGGGTGCATAGCATACACACTGTTATGTGCTTTTTCAGAATAATAGTTTTTAACTCTTTATCATTTGGTACACATACTCTTTCTTGATAGTATAGGCACCCATTTTCTTTCACTTCATACTCAGTTTCCTTCCCCTCAGTGATTTTGCCCATAACATCCATTAATTTCTCATCTATCTTCTGCCCATCCTGTATTTGTTGTAACAAATTCGGCTTCACTTGCAACTCAGCCAAAATAAGTCCATCATGAGTTAAAGACAATTGGGCATTTAGAGATCTTAATGCTATAATAGATTTTCTGCTTAAGGCATCAGCGACTACGTTTGCCTTCCCAGGGTGGTAGTCAATCACACAATCATAATCTTTCAGGAATTTAATCCATCACCTCTGTCTCAAATTAAGTTCCTTCTGGGTAGGTAGATCCTTCAGACTCTTATGGTCGGTGTATATGTAGCATTTTTCTCCATACAAGTAATGCCTCCATATCTTCAATGCGAAGATAATTGCTGCTAACTCTAAATCATGAGTAGGGTAATTCTTTTCATATGGCATTAACTGCCTGGAAGCATATGCGACCACTTTCCCTTCTTGCATGAGTACACACCCTAACCCATTATGTGAGGCATCACTATAGACTACAAAGTCTTTTCCTGACACTGGCTGTGTTAACACTTTTGCCTCTATCAACATAGCCTTTAGCCTCTTAAAACTGGCTTGACACTTGTCATTCCAGTCAAATTTCATATTCTTGTGTAGTAATTTGGTCATTGGAGCAGCTATCAAGGAAAATCCCTTTACAAATCTTCTATAATATCCAGCTAACCCCAAGAAACTTTTGATCTCAATTGTATTTTTGGGAGGCTTCCATTTCATTACTACTTCAATCTTCTTGGGATCCACTATAATCCCTTCAGCTGATACTACATGTCCAAGGAATGCAATCTCATTCAACCAGAACTCACACTTGGACAATTTCGCATACAGTTTCTTCTCTTTTAGAGTCTGCAGAATAATTCTCAAATGCTCATCATGTTCTGCTTGATCCTTGGAATACACCAGAATGCCATCATTGAAGACCACTACAAATCGATCTAAGTATGGATGGAAGATACGGTTCATAAGGTCCATGAATGTTGCTGGAGCATTTGTTAACCCAAATGGCATCAACAGGAATTCATAATGCCCATACCAGGTTCTAAATGCAGTCTTAGGCACATCTGCATCCTTAGCCCTTAGCTGATGATACCCTGATCTGAGATCAATCTTAGAAAACACACCGACTCCCTTCAACTGATCAAACAGATCATCAATTCTAGGCAACGGATACTTGTTCTTCACTGTTACTTTGTTTAACTGCCGATAGTCAATACATAACCTCAGTGTCCCATCTTTCTTCTTAATAAATAGTACCGGAGCTCCCCACGGTGACACACTGGGGCGTATGAACCCCTTGTCTAGTAATTCTTGCAGCTGGATTTTTAACTCTCTCAATTTAGCAGGTGCCATGCTATATGGAGCAATTGAAATCGGAGCTGTACCCGGCATAATCTCAATAGCAAATTCAACTTCCCTTTCTGGTGTCAAACTAGGCAATTCCTCAGGAAATACTTCAGAGAAATCCCTTACTGTGGGTATGTAAGACAAGTTAAGTTTACCCTGCCTAGTGTCAACCACGTGTGCCAGATAGGCTTCATACCCTTTTCTCAACCATCTCCTTGCAACTGTAGCTGAGATGACATTGGACAAGAAATCTGTCCTTTCACCCACAACTGTTATTTCTTTGTTCTCAACAGTTTTCAGAGAGATTCTCTTCAATTTACAATCTACTATTGCCTAATGATGGGATAACCAATCCATTCCCAAAATCACATTAAACTCATGGAAAGGCAGTTCGATTAAGTCTACTTAGAACTCTTTCCCTTGAATCTTCAATGGATAGCCCTTATATACCTTGTTTACTACCACACTGTGGCCTAGTGGATTTGTGACTAGGATGTCTTGGTCACTTTCCTCTACTGGTATTCCCTTTTCTACAGGCAGCTTGATACAAATATATGAATGAGTAGATCTAGGATCTACTAATGCATGCACAAAAGTATTATAGAGGAGGAACGTACCCTTGATGACATCTGGAGCATCATGTTCCTCTTGTGCCCTTATAGCATAGGCTCTGGCTGGTTTTCTACTTTCTGCTCTCTCCACAGACTCTAATATAGGTTTCTGTGAAGTACCGGCTGCCTCAACCTTACCCGGCTTTCTACCCCTTGGAGTTGGAGGGGCAGGCCTATCAGTTGATACCGGAGTGGATGTAGCAATTCTGTGCGGACAATCTCGGATTAGGTGGTTTGTTGATCCACATCGTAAACAAGCACCTATCATCCTCCAACATTCACCCTTATGCCATTTTTGGCAATGTGGGTAAGCAACAGATACTGTTAGGGCTGGTCCCCTGAACCCTGTCCCTAGAGAGCTAGCCACTGAAGGTGTGGATTAGCCTCTCCTCGGTGCAAACTGAGATTTAGGCATCTGTGACTGACCCTGACTTGGTGTTCTACTAAAACTCTAAGTAGGCGAACCTTTGAATTTCTTACTAGGGGCAGAAGATGTACTGGTCTAACCCTGACCTCTTTTCTACTGTCTATCCCTTCTGTTCTGCTCATTCATTCTAACTTTTTCAACCTTCAGTGTGGCTTCCACTAACTTGGCAAACTCTGTAATCCCCAAGGCTGTAATTATTACTTTAATGTTATCATTGAGTCCTTCCTCCAATCTCTTGCATCTCTCTGCCTCATTAGGGACTATTTCCAGAATAGTTTTCAGAATCCTATTGGCATGCCAACCTATCCAAACTAGTTAACTAGGCAAACTAGGGCACATTATAAATTAATTGTTTAATTCTTGAATTTTTAGAGTTTACTAGTTATCATGTAATTCGCAAGTCACTGTAATTATTGACCTTTTTAGGTACTATGGATAAGTTGATTCTATAATCAACATGTCACAATTTGTAATTCAATATACTGCCAATATAATGCAATTTACCATTTTTACAAGTTGGTATTCATTGCCAAATTGCTTTAAGCATCATTGTATGTAAATGTCAAATTTTCAGTTTTAGTGTGCTAGATTAGTCTAGCTTAATGTCCTATTTCTCTTAGTTTTTAGCTTCTGGTCAGAGATCCAAAATTGTAGCTCTATGTCTTACTAAACTTTTGACACTAATTTTAGGTCATTCTAAGTTTTATAGACCAAGATATGGTCAATTTACTAAAGTGGGACAAATTGCACATTTAGTGTAAAATTTGGTCAATTTTAGGTCACATTTAGTTCTGGCAGTTTTGGTACTCGAACTTGTGCAAGTAATTGGATTTAGTTCTGGCCATTTCTGGGCTTTGGTGTCTTCATCAAAATTGTAGCTCTATGTCTAAGCTATCCATGGTAAAACTTTCAGGTCATTTGGACCTGTTTTGAGTGAGTTATGGTCATCCTAATGACTACTATTCATATGGTCAAAAATCTGGGCTCGCACTTACTAATTATGGATTTGGTCATTTTTAAGGTTAGTTTCTAGGCAGAATTTTGGCAACATTTCTACATGAAAGTTGGCCTATTTGGTGTCTAGTTTCACCCCCCATTGGCCTCATACCAATTGGGTTCATAGTTTTGCACTTATAACCTAATTTAGGTACTACCAACACACACAACCTGCATTTGAAAATTACACTTCCAATTTTGACAATCCTCCTTCTCTCAATACTTCAATATTTAATCATGGCACTTATATATATATTGTCCACAATTCCAACAAGCATTTTGGGCAGAACACTGAAGTGCTCAATGCACATAATACACCATTAAGTTCAATATTTACTTCCACCGAAATTCAACATACCTCAATACCAATATTACACATATACTTCCATGGCAACTACACATGCTACCCACAATTTAACACTATCACATTTCATCAATAAATTACATAAACTCAAATACAATTTCATAATATTATAGGCTGCCAAACATAGCAGTTTACCAAAGCATCAAAGTTCCATTTTCAAAACCTTAACTAAAGCACTAACATACGCATACTTGGACATTAACCTACTACAACTTCCATTTGAGTTAATCAACCTTGATTCCCATCCATTAGAGGTAAGGAAAACTCAAATAAAACAAACTTTCATGGCTGCCGAAAATGGACAAGTTCATATCTCAATATTTTCTTCCTTTCTCTTCACCAAACTACTCACCTCAACCTAAACACCAAGTTTACTAAAGCAAGGGAGAGGATTTGGACACTTACCACTTTTGGAGCTTGTTAAAACTTCACCAAATCTCTTCCTTTTTGTTCCTTATAATCTGCCCAAGAGGTGTGGACCAAGTTTAATGAAATAAATTATAAGGATTATGGCATGAAAATGGAAGAATGGAGCTTTACATGTGGGCCAACAATGGAGCTTTCATGGAGGATTCATTTCGGCAAGTGAGAGTGAGGTTGAAGAAGAAGATGACAATGAATGGAATCTGCCATCCCAAGGTCCAATATGTCTCCCAAGTTACGAGTTAGTGGAGCACTAATTTTATTTTTAATGTTTAATATTTCCAAGTTTCATTATTTGTTCATTTTTCTCAATTCTTTCACTATTTACATAATGTATCACAATTTAATTTTTCATGACATTTTCAAAGTGTAATATCATTTATTTTTAATGGACATTGAGTTCAAAAGGCAACTCTAGGTGTCAAATGACCAAAATGCCCTTCTTCGGGTTGTATTCCTGATTTTTCGGTAACACTGATTTTTGTCTTTTTCTCAATTTTTCATTTTTCTTTGTACTAATTTATTAATTTTTCTTTGATATTTCTAGTGTCAATCACATTTCAATAAACCTTTACTTATGTCCTGAAATTTAATTCCGAGGGTTCCCCGTAGTCCTGGTGTCGGCAATTGCCTTCGCCATAACTTCCCGGTGCGGTTACCCATCGCTACGGTGCCGGCTTGTTTAACCTAGTTTCATTTTCTCTTTTTCATTTTTCTTTGATTTTTCTTGTATTTTTTTTTATTTATTTCATCATTATATGTCTGTTCACTATCATCGAAGTGTAGTTCCAGACATCCTGACTTGCCTGGACTGACATTAGGTCACCGGAGCAACAGAACGTACAAAACATGTACAGGGAGGATGTTACAAGCCATTTGCTGAAATAGTGCAACCATCTGCTGAGTGAACTGAGTAGGAAACTACATAGGTGGGACAGGTGCAGCTGACCCACTGGGATTCTAAAGTGCTGGGGCCTCCCCCTGTACCTCAGCTGCTACTGATTGCTCTACTCTGTGATCCCCCTCTTCCATACTGAATCACAAAAAATTATACTCCCTAGACAACCAACACAAGGAGATTTCCCTTCATTAGTCCATATTTATAATGTAATGCACTATATGATCAATTAATGATAGTTAAGTAGTTGTATTTATCAAAATTTTTCAAACATGCAATTTCAAAACTTGTATAAAAACCAAAGCTCTGATACCACTAAAACATGTCACACCTTATCCCTGGTAAGGCATGACATGTTCCCGTAGCATACCTAATGAATTACCAAACTCCACCAACTGATAACCCATTAGTTATGCTACAAAGTATTTTAAAATAAATCATAGCTTTTTATCTTATCAATTCTTTTACAGAAAAATGCATGAGAATAGTTAAAATTCCATGTAAACATTCATTGGAAATAATGATAGACTAAATATTGCAAAAGTTACATTTTCATAAGTCTCAAAGTAAAATACAAAATAGTTACGAACTCAAAATATGATAGCAATGCAATGCTTTTAAATAAAAACTGCTTAATGTCCGTGCATCCATACATATAGGTACAAAGTACATTAAAAGGAAATTACAGGGGTATACCTACGATATATACCCAAAATCAAAACCAAAATGCTGCTTCCAAGTCACTCACTCAGCAGCCATCTCCTTTCCTTTTCCTGCCACAGCATAAATAAGCTATCACTAAGTATATCACTCAGTGGTGCACAACTAATAACTTTAAAACTTAAAATAAAGTAAAACTTATCAAGGCATAATAAATCACATCCTTCTTAAGCATGAAAACATCACAATAGTTCTAAGTTCATAAGAGCCATTTATTGGAATAACATTTCAAATGAGAAATCAAACTTCATAAATCACAATTCACAAAGCATTAGTGTTGCCAACATCAACACACAGTTCAGGCCATGACACAAAATTTCATGATCAGTCCGTGTTGTACACCACGACAAAGCAATCTCAACCTCACTAACCATTATTAATGAGGGAAGGGCTAGTTAGCTAATGAGTACTCATGTAGTCTTACCCCACTAACCGTTATTAATGGAAGACAAAATCAATATCCATTATTAACCCCAAGTAGTTGTTACTACTGGGGAGTTCCGAAAGGGACTGTCATGCTAACTGTGGTTTCAAAACAGATTTCAAAAGTTTTCTACTCAACAATCACATTTATAAACAAATAAACACATTCAAATCATCATAATATCCATATAGAGGTGGCAACACCCAAATTTCTTAAATGCAAGAGAAAAACTATATTTCAGTCAAAGTAAACTTGTTCAAAGCAAACTCATTCAAATAAACACATTTCAAACAATTTACAAGTTTAAAAATGAAGAAAAGGTTAGTTGTGCACAAACATTTAATAATTCTTCTTCCTTGTTACCTACTTCTCTTTATCCATTCCCACTTCTTTTTCTACTGAACATACAAAAATAGAATACCTCAATACTAATGTCAATTGTTGCCAAGAACTCATTACATGAATGTCTAATGTATCCCAAGTTAGCTTTGCAAATTTTATAAAATTTTGGTTTTGGACAGCTTGGTGCCCCAATCTTTGAACTCAATTTTTACCTACTTTTGATCATAATTTGGTGAGGTGTTCTTCATGAAAATTGTTCATCTGGGTCTTAACTTTATTTTCCTTTTGAATTGCCTAATTCAGAGCTATGTAGCTTAAGTTATGATCAAAACACGGCTAATGTTTACGTTACTATTCACCTACAGTTTCAGTTCTGGAAGATTTAACGATCCAACTTCGTTCAGCAATTTGATCAAGTTAAGTTCATAATTTGGTCTAATGTTCTTCATACAAAATATTCTACTATGTCTTAGGTTTCCATCTGTTCATGAATTGCCTAAAATGAAGTTTTCTAGAGAGAGTTATGGCTATGCAAAATTTACTGTTTATATGGTCAATCTGCAGATTTCTAGATTTTTTACAGATTTGGTGATTCAACTTTGCTTAGTGATTTGATTGGGATAAGTCCATAATTTGGCCTTAAGTTCTGCATATGAAATGTTCTACTATGTTTTAAGTTTCTATTGGTTTAAGAATCACCTAAATCGGAGTTTTCTAGAGAGAGTTATGGCTATGCAAAGTTTACTGTTCACGTACCTAATTCTGCAGGTTCTAGAATTTTGTCTCCAAGTTCAAGCCAAGTTTTAGGCAATTTCTAGGTAGTTTCTAGGTTGGGTCTCTTCATGAAAATTCTAGCCCTATGTGTTAAGTTTTATTTCTAATTGGTTTCACTCCAATTGGAGTTGTGTAGCTCAATTTATGGGCTATCAAACACACTGAACTCAGTGTACAAATTCTACCCTAGGTTCAAATTTTCATTTCTTCAATTATTCCCACTAACCAACCTCAATTCACATTTAATTCACCCAAAATAACTATAATTTAGCATTAACACATCAATGGTACTTCCTAGCACAAATCCAAAATTTTCAAACACTAAAGTTTGCAATTTTCCCTAATCCTACCATTTCATTACTTCCATTCATCAACCCAATGTCAATTCAAACTAAATAAATCTCAAATGATCATAATTTTAACACTACACACACTAATTTCACTCTCTAGCACCAAAGCTCTAATTTTACCATGAACCCTAATCTCCCATAATTTAATTTATACACATTTCATGCAATTTCTTTGCCCCAATCATGTATACTACTTCAACTAAGCTTAATCTCATCATCAATTTCATTCAAAGACATCAAACCCTAACTTTTCTCCAATTTGGCCAAAACCCTATTTTAGATTCCATATATGTTTTCTTTCATTTTCTTATGAAATTTCATCATAATCTAACTTAATTTAAGGTTTGTATAACTAAATGAGCATTAAAAAACTTACCTCTTGATGACTTCCTTCCAACTCCCCAAATATTCAATTCTCTTCTAATATCTTGTTTCCTCTTGCTTTAATCTCTCAATCAAAGATCTCTTTGATGTTTACTATAAGTTAGATGGAAAACTCATGAAAGATAAGTAAGAGATTGAGCTTAGAGGATGGGTGTCTATGGAGGAGGAAGAAAGAAGAAGAAAGAAATAATGAAAGAGGGAGAAGGGAGGTGGGGCGGCATAAATGGGAGAGGAAGGGAGGGTTTATCTTCTTGTATACCTATTTTATTTCTTTTAATTAACAATTGAATTTAATTATCAAAAGCCCATAAGTCATAATTTTAAATTTTGTCTTAATGAAAATGAAAATTTAAGTTTTCACTTCTTAAATTTCCCCTTACACATTTTTAATTGAATTTTTCCTCAAAGATTTATTCATAATTCAATTTATTATTTTCATTTACTTAAATTAACATTTTGGTCAAAAATCAACTCTTAAAGTGAATTGACCAAAATGCCCCTTATCGGGTTATAATCCCTCTTTTACAATATACCCGGTGAGTCCTTATATTTTTGGGTCACTTGAATTTTTATTATGTTTATCTCAATTAATTTTCTATTTATTTTTGGTCCTCAAGGTGTCTTTGAATATTTTTAGTCACAGACCAAAAATGGTACTATTCATAACTTGGAGGTTCGGGGTGTTACAAAGAAGGTAGAAGCAGCTCCTGCTGACAAGGAAAAGTGTTTCCATTGTCAGAAGGATGGGCACTGGAAGAGAAATTGCCCAGAATACCTAGAGTTGGTAAAGAACAAGAAGGAAAGACCTTCTAAAGGTATAGCAATTTCTTGTTTCTTAGATTCTGGTATTGCTTGTCATACTAATTCTGCTTGGGTCATTGATACTGGTTTTAATTCGCATATAATTTCTGATGTGCAGGAACTAGTAAGTCCTAGGAGCTTGGATCATGGAGAAGTGAGCCTAAAGATTGGTGATAGATCAAGTATTGATGCCAAAGCCATCGAATCTACTTCTCTTATTATACATAGTTATATTGATGATAATGTTTTGTATTTAAAGGATGTTTTGTATATACCCAAAATGTATAAAAACATCATTTTTGTGTAACACCACAAAGTTCGGTAGTGCGTTCTACTGCTCCGGTGACCAGTATTGTCCGGACAGCTAGGATGCCTAGAACTACACTTTGACATGAGGGAGGAGACATAAAATAATGAAATACAAGAAAATAAAATACAAGAAAAACAAAGGAAAAATAATAGCAAAGAAAGGTAATCAAGTTAAACGAGCCGGGAAACCTAACGATGGGTGACCGCACTGGGAAGTCACGGCGTGGACCGTTGACTAGCCCTGGACTGCGGGGAACCCTGGAAAACATTTTTAGGACTTAAATAGACCCTTATAGAAGAATAAATATCATTAGAAAGATCAAAGAAAAATTAAATAATTAGTACAAAGAAAAGTGAGAAATCGAAAAACAGACAAAACCCGGTGTTACCGAAAAATCGGGAATGCAACCCGAACAGGGGCATTATGGTTAATTGACATCCGGAAGTGTCTTTTGACCTAAATGTCCACTAAAAATAAATAATATTACACTTAGAAAATAAAATGAAAAATTAATTTAGTGGTACCTAAAGTAAATAGTGAGAATTAAGGGTTTAATGTGGGATTAAGTGAAAGTTTAACATATTATATGATTAAGTGAGTGAGTGGGCCACTAAGGAATAAACTAAGAGTTAAGTGGGACATGTGTACACCTAAAATGCAATCAGAAACTTCATCTTCTCCAAATGCTCCATCCATGCCGAATTGAAGGAAAAGGAAAACTCCATGGCCATTTTCTTCAAGCTCACTTAACACCCTCCATTTCAACTCCAATCTCTTAGGTTCCTTCATCAAAAATTGTCTACACATCACAAGGAAGAGTTTGATACCAATTTTAAGAAGTTTGGTGAAGGTTTAACAAGTCCCAACCATAAGGTAAGTTAGCATTTTTGAAGATTTCTTTGTTAAACTTTGTGTACATGTTATGGGTGTTGGTTTTGTGAAGGAAATTTTTAAGTTTGAAGAGTATTGAGATATCCATTTTTGGGCAGCCATGTAATCATGTATTGATGAAGTATTTGTACATATAATTGATGAGAATTATGTTGGTTGAGATGATTTAATAACCTAGTGAATTACTTCATAGTTATATGGTGATCTTTGCACTTGGAATGAGATTTAATGAATTGTAGGACACTTGGTGTTGAAGGACAATTTTCGGCAGCTTGGGGACACTTGAATAAATGTATGTATTTATGGAAATGTTGGCAGAATGTTGACATAGAAGGAGTGATGGATATGTGTATGAAATTAATTTGTAAAGTGTATGTGAGAATTAGTGATGTTTAGGTGTGTATGTGATTGTATTTAGACTTTGTAAATGTGAACTTTAATTGGTGTATTGAAGATAATTGTAATCTGCCCAAAGAGATGTTAATGTGAAGTGGGATGTGGTTTTGGTAATATACCAAAACAGATTTGGTAGGGAAGTAAACATATTGCAAGGTAAATGTGTCATGGATGTGTGTTTAAGCAAAGTAACCAAGGGCAGTGTACATTTTAGCCAATAAGTTTAAATATGTAACCTCAATTGGTATGAGACCAATTGGAGGTGAAACTAGGCACAAAATGTGCCAACTTTCATTGAGAAAGCATACCAAAATTCTGCTTGCAAGGTGACCTAAGAAAATGACCAATTCGGATTAGGTACAATTAGGACCTGAAAAATGACCAATTGGGCAGCAGTGAGTGTTTAGGCCATAACTCACTCAAAACAGGTCCAATTGACCTGGAATTTTAACCATGAATAGTTAAGACCCATACCTACAAGTCTTATGAAGACACCAAAACCCAGAAATGACCAGAAGCAAGTCAAAAAGCTTGCACAAGTTCGGGTCCAAAAACTGGCCGAACCAAAGTTGACCAAATTGACCTAAAAATGACCTAATTTGATGCCATTTGACCAGCAATAGTGTAATGACCATAACTTGGTCTACTTAACTCGGATTGACCTGAAATTTTGCCCCGCGTGCAATAAGACATAGATCTACAAGTTTGTAGTTTTGACCGAAACCCGAAAACCGAGGGAACTAGGCCGTCTGGCTAGGTCAAACTAGTATCCCGAAATCCAGCAATTTGCAATGAAATGCAAGAAAACGCAATATACATAGAATTGAGTTTGGTAACATGTACCAATCCTAAAACATTGTCGAATGTGACATATTAAGGACACCAAAACCTAATTTACCTAGAAAACATCGAGGGTCGACATATTAGGTTGACTAAGTAAATATTTGAATTCAGTGAATTATTTGTCAAACATTATCGATAGAGATAGTTTAATTTAGTACTGAAACACTTCAAATTGTGTTTCTCAGTTAGTAAAGACTCAGGGAAAGGGAAGGAAACACTGAGTCCAGACCAGGAGACAGTCATCAGAGGTTTGTGCACAACTAGTTTTTAACTGATTTTATTTGAATATTTCATATGATTAAATGACATACTTTTCTTATGTATTATGTTTAACAAGCATTGTATTTAATTCAATGATTATTGAAAATTGTTATAGTATGTATGAATTTAGCTTTGTGAAATGGTATTTCCACAAGTATTAAGTATTGTTATGGATTGAATAAATTATGTTTTGGAAAATTGTGATAGAACATGTTTTGAATTGTGATGGTAATTTTCATGGAAAAATGCAAATTTATGATTTGAATTGTGTTGAGCATAAAAATTATTGGATATTGGAATTGACTTTGAATCGAATTATATTGTGATTTATGCTCACTAAAAGGATTGTGATATTGTTTTATATCTCACTATAGATGCTTGACTAGGTTATTACCCGTCTCTCTCATTTGTTGAGAAGACAATGGAGTTAGTTGTGTTTTGATTACCATGGTACGTGCACAGGCTTAGATTTTCCTCTGATTTGAGGTTAGATCTAAGTTTATTTTATCGTTATGGCCCTTGCGGAAGATTCATTATTGTGATGGTATGCGTACGATGATTCGATCTCCCGACCATAGGGAGTTAGAATCTGATTCGACCTCCCCGACCATAGGGAGTTAGAATCACATCGAATATGGCCCTTTCGGATTAGTCTTGCATATTAGTGAGATAAAGATTGATTTTTGAGATACAGAATGGCTTTTGAATGGTAAGGAATTGTGATTTCAATTATGGTTTATGTATAATTGATTTTGTTGGAATTACTTAAATGGTTAGTCATGATTTGATAAATTAAATTTTGTGATCAAAGTCATTTATACAAATGATTTACATTATTGGCAATGAATATTTTGAGTTTTGGAATTTGATGAGTATTGATTTCCAAATTATTTCTGTAAATTTTGTCAATGTATATTGTACTATGTTTTAAATTATAGTTGTGCACTGCCAGGTTCACCACTCGGAATAGCTTTGTATCTTGTCGCGAGTAAGAAGAGCGTAGAAGCGAGTAAGTAAATTTCCTTGAAGATATATTCAGATCGGCTCGGGTATATCATAGGTATACCCATGTACATAGGTTTTGATGTATGCATGTAATAATATGTATATAAATTATTTGAGCAGTTGTATAGAAACTCTTGTAAAATATTTTGGTATGTAATTAAATGTAAATTATTGTAAATGTAAATTTGAGATTTCATTTACTTGAATAGTTTTGTATTATATTTCTTGTATCTCAGTCTTTGAAAAATCACTGCGGATTTGAGTTGAGAAAAATGTTGTGTTGAGAAATATGTTGGAGTTGACATTTGCAAATACATATTGAAGTGCTTTTTACAGGTTTTCTGAAGAACTGTTTTATCCAAAATACAGAGGGCACTCTGCCAAAATTTTTACAGAAATTCCAAATAATTCAAATGTGTCAATTCTATCACTTCAGTTCAAAAAGGTTTTAACACCTGTAAATAGTGCTCACCACTGTAAAAGAAGTAAGAAAAGTTTTGAAAATCCCTTGTAGTGTATTTAATGGGTTATCAGTAGACGGAGTTGGTAATTCATTAGGTATACTAGGGGATCATGTTATGCCTTACAGAGGGTTAGGGTGTGACATGTTTTAGTGGTATCAGAGCAATGGTTTTAAAGTAAATTTTGAACTGTGAATTTGAAATCTTTTTGTCGGTAACTACAACTGCTCAAATGTTTGATACATATAGTACATTTACATCATAAATGTGAACTAATGGAGAGGAATCTCCTTATGTTGGATGTACAGGAATAGAAAATCTTGTGAAAAGATATGGAAGAGAAGAATGAGACAATAGAACAGTCTGTGATGGCAGAAGAACAAGTTGAAGCCCCAGCTCCACAAAATGTCGAAGGCCTGACTGTACCAGTTTTACCGGTACAAATTACTGCACAAATGGCCCAACAAATGGCCACTTTCTTTCAAAAAATGGCTGATAATCTGCCATTCAAGCCCAATCTGGACCCAACCCCACAAGGGCAATATGAAATAGAGAAGAGGGAGAAACCTATGGGTCAGAGCTCGAACAGTAATTTGAGAAAGAGAAAAGAATTTGAGGAACCCCGAACTCAGGGATACGATAGAGGTGGATCATTAAGACAGAGACCACCAAGGTCCAGTCGTCGAACAACTAGAAGTTCCTACCCTTCCCGCCAATGTGAAACTTGTAGAAGATATCATGGAGGTATTTGTCGTAAGGCCTCTGGAGCCTGCTACAATTGTGGAAAACTTGGACACATTGCTAAAGATTGTGCTAAACCACCTCGATCTGCTCTCCGGAGTTCACAGACCGTCAGTCAGAGTCAAGATAGAAATAGAGTTGGTACTCCTCACCACTATAACACAGTGAATCAACCCGAATATAGTAGCGCACGATCGGAGTGTCCACTATGCGCCAAATGTGAGGCGAAACTTGGATGTAGCTGCTGGTAAGTTCTTAATTTTAGTTATTATTTGATCCCAGCACTACTTAGTTGTGTGTTAGTGTCAGAACTATATGTTCTGTTGTCATTCCTTTACATGGGAACGAATTTTAATGTATTAGTGACTAGTCCTTTAGGATAATAACTATAATAACAAGTATGATTGACATTACTTTTGGAAGAATTATTAGCTAAAAGTATTTTCTAACATACCATAAATTATAAAGCTAAATGGCGAGCCTACTTAATGTAAGGCAAGAGGACCTAAAAGTAAGTTACAGTAATAGAATTGCTCTAGATGAGGGCAAAGATGTTACTGTTAGTAATTGTCAAAGGAAATTGTAATCAGAATTGGTTTGGGATATTAGTGGATTCGAGAAAGATAAGATGTTAGAAAACCTAGTCCATGAGGTTATAACGTAGTGACTATATAATGTTCTCGATGTTTGTATTGGAAGCTGCAG
This sequence comes from Hevea brasiliensis, assembly GCF_030052815.1. NCBI lineage: Eukaryota > Viridiplantae > Streptophyta > Magnoliopsida > Malpighiales > Euphorbiaceae > Hevea > Hevea brasiliensis. Next base: position 22,717,385 of record NC_079507.1, read on the forward strand.
ATTACAGTATCGACACTGGATTATTGTGTAGAACTACGTGTTTCCTCGTGGTACAATAAGTAAGAATATTTGTAAGTAATCTATAAATTGATACAGTTGCACCCGAATAGGGTACTATTACTGGAAATAAATGTGAAAATTTTAGTCAGAAATTTAAAATTTCAGAACTAGCCTGTCGAAAGGCTACACTTGTAAGGTAGCTGGAGTCAGTAACTCGGTTACAATAATGTGAACTACCAGTACCACAATAATTGCTATAAGCTTAGAGATATCAGTACAACGTATCATCCTCAGACAAATGGACAATTGAAACAAGTAATTCAGGTAAATTCGGAAACTCATTAAGTTCCTATAAATAATGAAATGAAATGATAAAAATAACCTGTAAAATGTGATAAGCCCTCAAGAATATATCGAGAACTTGTGTCATTGAATCCGAGAGGAGATGGGACAGATACATCCCACTAACAGAATTTGTATACATTAATAAGTGTCAAGCTAGCATACGAGTGGCACCCTATGAAACATTGTAAGGGAACAGATAACTATGGATGTTGTGATGAGACTCCCTAGGACACAGAATAGTCAAGATGCAGTATAGGTCATAATTGACAGACTAACCAAGTCTGCTCACTTTTTGCCAGTCTGGATGGACTATAGCCTAAAAAGATTGGCCAGATTGTACATATATGAAATTGTAAAATTGCATGGAGTGCCAGTATCGATTGTGTCTGACAGAGATCCTAGGTTCACTTCTAGATTCTGGGGTAGTCTTCAGAGAGCCCTAAGAACTAGATTGAACTTCAGCACAACATTCCACCCACAGACAGATGGCCAACCTGAAAGGGTTATTCAGATATTGGAGGATATGCTACGGGCTTGTGTGATTGAGTTTGAAGGTAGTTGGGATACACACTTGCCTTTGATTGAGTTTGCTTATAACAACAGCTACCAATCAAGCATTGGGATGCCTCCATATGAAGCTTTGTATGGCAAAAAGTGCAGAACTCCCCTATGTTGGGATGAGGTAGGTGAAAGGAAGATGATTGGGCCAGAAATTGTTCAGCAGACAGAGGAAAAGATCAGATTGATTAAAGATAGACTCAAGGCTGCATCAGACCGTCAGAAGTCCTATGTTGATCTGAAGAGAAGAGATATTGAGTATGCAGTGGGTGATAAAGTATTCCTCAAAGTTTCTCCTTGGAAGAGAATTATGAGATTTGGCAGAAAGGGGAAACTGAGTCCTCGTTTCATTGGACCATATAAGGTTCTGGAAAGAGTGGGTCCTTTGGCGTATCTGTTGGCATTACCTCCAGAGCTAGAAAAGATACACAGTGTCTTCCATGTGTCCATGTTAAGGAGGTACAGATCTGACCCATCTCATGTACTATCAGTTGAAGAGATTGAAGTAAACCCAGACCTCTCATAAGAGGAAGAACCCATAAAAATTCTGACTTATGAGGTGAAGCAGCTGAGGAACGAACATATACACCTGGTTAAAGTGCTGTGGAACCATCATTCAGGCCAGGAAGCTACTTGGGAACGTGAAGAGGATATGAGGAGACAGCACCCACAGCTGTTCAGAGACTAATGCCAGGTAAAATTTCGAGACGAAATTTATTTTAAGGGGGAGAGAATTGTAACACCCCAAAGTTCGGTAGTGCGTTCTACTGCTCCGGTGACCAGTATTGTCCGGACAGCTAGGATGCCTAGAACTACACTTTGACATGAGGGAGGAGACATAAAATAATGAAATACAAGAAAATAAAATACAAGAAAAACAAAGGAAAAATAATAGCAAAGAAAGGTAATCAAGTTAAACGAGCCGGGAAACCTAACGATGGGTGACCGCACTGGGAAGTCACGGCGTGGACCGTTGACTAGCCCTGGACTGCGGGGAACCCTGGAAAACATTTTTAGGACTTAAATAGACCCTTATAGAAGAATAAATATCATTAGAAAGATCAAAGAAAAATTAAATAATTAGTACAAAGAAAAGTGAGAAATCGAAAAACAGACAAAACCCGGTGTTACCGAAAAATCGGGAATGCAACCCGAACAGGGGCATTATGGTTAATTGACATCCTGAAGTGTCTTTTGACCCAAATGTCCACTAAAAATAAATAATATTACACTTAGAAAATAAAATGAAAAATTAATTTAGTGGTACCTAAAGTAAATAGTGAGAATTAAGGGTTTAATGTGGGATTAAGTGAAAGTTTAACATATTATATGATTAAGTGAGTGAGTGGGCCACTAAAGGAATAAACTAAGAGTTAAGTGGGACATGTGTACACCTAAAATGCAATCAGAAACTTCATCTTCTCCAAATGCTCCATCCATGCCGAATTGAAGGAAAAGGAAAACTCCATGGCCATTTTCTTCAAGCTCACTTAACACCCTCCATTTCAACTCCAATCTCTTAGGTTCCTTCATCAAAAATTGTCTACACATCACAAGGAAGAGTTTGATACCAATTTTAAGAAGTTTGGTGAAGGTTTAACAAGTCCCAACCATAAGGTAAGTTAGCATTTTTGAAGATTTCTTTGTTAAACTTTGTGTACATGTTATGGGTATTGGTTTTGTGAAGGAAATTTTTAAGTTTGAAGAGTATTGAGATATCCATTTTTGGGCAGCCATGTAATCATGTATTGATGAAGTATTTGTACATATAATTGATGAGAATTATGTTGGTTGAGATGATTTAATAACCTAGTGAATTACTTCATATTTATATGGTGATCTTTGCACTTGGAATGAGATTTAATGAATTGTAGGACACTTGGTGTTGAAGGACAATTTTCGGCAGCTTGGGGACACTTGAATAAATGTATGTATTCATGGAAATGTTGGCAGAATGTTGACATAGAAGGAGTGATGGATATGTGTATGAAATTAATTTGTAAAGTGTATGTGAGAATTAGTGATGTTTAGGTGTGTATGTGATTGTATTTAGACTTTGTAAATGTGAACTTTAATTGGTGTATTGAAGATAATTGTAATCTGCCCAAAGAGATGTTAATGTGAAGTGGGATGTGGTTTTGGTAATATACCAAAACAGATTTGGTAGGGAAGTAAACATATTGCAAGGTAAATGTGTCATGGATGTGTGTTTAAGCAAAGTAACCAAGGGCAGTGTACATTTTAGCCAATAAGTTTAAATATGTAACCTCAATTGGTATGAGACCAATTGGAGGTGAAACTAGGCACAAAATGTGCCAACTTTCATTGAGAAAGCATACCAAAATTCTGCTTGCAAGGTGACCTAAGAAAATGACCAATTCGGATTAGGTACAATTAGGACCTGAAAAATGACCAATTGGGCAGCAGTGAGTGTTTAGGCCATAACTCACTCAAAACAGGTCCAATTGACCTGGAATTTTAACCATGAATAGTTAAGACCCATACCTACAAGTCTTATGAAGACACCAAAACCCAGAAATGACCAGAAGCAAGTCAAAAAGCTTGCACAAGTTCGGGTCCAAAAACTGGCCGAACCAAAGTTGACCAAATTGACCTAAAAATGACCTAATTTGATGCCATTTGACCAGCAATAGTGTAATGACCATAACTTGGTCTACTTAACTCGGATTGAATGTATGTATTCATGGAAATGTTGGCAGAATGTTGACATAGAAGGAGTGATGGATATGTGTATGAAATTAATTTGTAAAGTGTATGTGAGAATTAGTGATGTTTAGGTGTGTATGTGATTGTATTTAGACTTTGTAAATGTGAACTTTAATTGGTGTATTGAAGATAATTGTAATCTGCCCAAAGAGATGTTAATGTGAAGTGGGATGTGGTTTTGGTAATATACCAAAACAGATTTGGTAGGGAAGTAAACATATTGCAAGGTAAATGTGTCATGGATGTGTGTTTAAGCAAAGTAACCAAGGGCAGTGTACATTTTAGCCAATAAGTTTAAATATGTAACCTCAATTGGTATGAGACCAATTGGAGGTGAAACTAGGCACAAAATGTGCCAACTTTCATTGAGAAAGCATACCAAAATTCTGCTTGCAAGGTGACCTAAGAAAATGACCAATTCGGATTAGGTACAATTAGGACCTGAAAAATGACCAATTGGGCAGCAGTGAGTGTTTAGGCCATAACTCACTCAAAACAGGTCCAATTGACCTGGAATGTTAACCATGAATAGTTAAGACCCATACCTACAAGTCTCATGAAGACACCAAAACCCAGAAATGACCAGAAGCAAGTCAAAAAGCTTGCACAAGTTCGGGTCCAAAAACTGGCCGAACCAAAGTTGACCAAATTGACCTAAAAATGACCTAATTTGATGCCATTTGACCAGCAATAGTGTAATGACCATAACTTGGTCTACTTAACTCGGATTGACCTGAAATTTTTCCCCGCGTGCAATAAGACATAGATCTACAAGTTTGTAGTTTTGACCGAAACCCGAAAACCGAGGGAACTAGGCCGTCTGGCTAGGTCAAACTAGTATCCTGAAATCCAGCAATTTGCAATGAAATGCAAGAAAACGCAATATACATAGAATTGAGTTTGGTAACATGTACCAATCCTAAAACATTGTCGAATGTGACATATTAAGGACACCAAAACCTAATTTACCTAGAAAACATCGAGGGTCGACATATTAGGTTGACTAAGTAAATATTTGAATTCAGTGAATTATTTGTCAAACATTATCGATAGAGACAGTTTAATTTAGTACTGAAACACTTCAAATTGTGTTTCTCAGTTAGTAAAGACTCAGGGAAAGGGAAGGAAACACTGAGTCCAGACCAGGAGACAGTCATCAGAGGTTTGTGCACAACTAGTTTTTAATTGATTTTATTTGAATATTTCATATGATTAAATGACATACTTTTCTTATGTATTATGTTTAACAAGCATTGTATTTAATTCAATTATTATTGAAAATTGTTATAGTATGTATGAATTTAGCTTTGTGAAATGGTATTTCCACAAGTATTAAGTATTGTTATGGATTGAATAAATTATGTTTTGGAAAATTGTGATAGAACATGTTTTGAATTGTGATGGTAATTTTCATGGAAAAATGCAAATTTATGATTTGAATTGTGTTGAGCATAAAAATTATTGGATATTGGAATTGACTTTGAATCGAATTATATTGTGATTTATGCTCACTAAAAGGATTGTGATATTGTTTTATATCTCACTATAGATGCTTGACTAGGTTATTACCCGTCTCTCTCATTTGTTGAGAAGACAATGGAGTTAGTTGTGTTTTGATTACCATGGTACGTGCACAGGCTTAGATTTTCCTCTGATTTGAGGTTAGATCTAAGTTTATTTTATCATTATGGCCCTTGCGGAAGATTCATTATTGTGATGGTACTGTGCACGATGATTCGACCTCCCCGACCATAGGGAGTTAGAATCTGATTCGACCTCCCCGACCATAGGGAGTTAGAATCACATCGAATATGGCCCTTTCATATGAGTCTTGCATATTAGTGAGATAAAGATTGATTTTTGAGATACAGAATGGCTTTTGAATGGTAAGGAATTGTGATTTCAATTATGGTTTATGTATAATTGATTTTGTTGGAATTACTTAAATGGTTAGTCATGATTTGATAAATTAAATTTTGTGATCAAAGTCATTTATACAAATGATTTACATTATTGGCAATGAATATTTTGAGTTTTGGAATTTGATGAGCATTCAGATTTTCAAATTATTTAATGTAAATTTTGTCAATGTATATTGTACTATGTTTTAAATTATAGTTGTGCACCACTGAGTTCACCACTCAGCGATAGCTTTGTATGCTGTCGCAGGTAAGAAGAGCGTAGAGCAGTAAGTAAATTTCCTTGAAGATATATTCAGATCAGCTCCAGGTATATCATAGGTATACCCATGTACATAGGTTTTGATGTATGCATGTAATAATATGTATGTAAATTATTTGAGCAGTTGTATAGAAACTCTTGTAAAATATTTTGGTATGTAATTAAATGTAAATTATTGTAAATGTAAATTTGAGATTTCATTTACTTGAATAGTTTTGTATTATATTTCTTGTATCTCAGTCTTTGAAAAATCACTGCGGATTTGAGTTGAGAAAAATGTTGTGTTGAGAAATATGTTGGAGTTGAGATTTGCAAATACATATTGAAGTTCTTTTTACAGGTTTTCTGAAGAACTGTTTTATCCAAAATACAGAGGACACTCTGCCAAAATTTTTACAGAAATTCCAAATAATTCAAATGTGTCAATTCTATCACTTCAGTTCAAAAAGGTTTTAACACCTGTAAATAGTGCTCACCACTGTAAAAGAAGTAAGAAAAGTTTTGAAAATCCCTTGTAGTGTATTTAATGGGTTATCAGTAGACGGAGTTGGTAATTCATTAGGTATACTACGGGATCATGTTATGCCTTACAGAGGGGTAGGGTGTGACATTTTGTATCTAGTTTGACTAGAGAAGGTTATGAATTTAGATTCATAAATGATGTATGTACAGTTTATTATAGTAATAAAATTGTATGTTTGGGTTATTTGCAAAATGGTCTTTATTATGTTGATAATGAATGCAAAATAACTCCAAGCACCGAATATAAAATTAATGCAACAGAAAATGTCAACCTTAATCTAAAATAACTTTGGCACTTGAGGTTGGGTTATATAGCAGAAGATAGGATCATTAAGTTGCAAAGGATGGGGATTTTGTCCACTTTGGGAAATGAACCATCACCAACTTACCTTCAGGGCAAAATGACCAGATCTCCCTTTGTGGGACAAAGGCAAAGAGCTGAAGATATTTAGAACTCATACATAGTGATGTATGTGGGCTATTTAAAGAAACGGCTAAAGGTGGATATTATTACTTCATTACCTTCACTGATGATAATCCTTGATTTGGGTATTTGTATTTAATAAAATACAAGTCTGAATCCTTTGAAAAGTTCAAAGAATTCAAGGCTGAAGTAGAAAATCAAATAGGAAAGAGTATTAAAATCCTTCGATCTAATCGAGGTGGTGAATACTTAAGTATAGAGTTTGATGAGTTCCTTTGGGAATAGGGTATAATTTCACAATTGACCCCTCTTGGTACACCACAGTTGAATGGTGTATCGAAAAGGAGAAATCGTACTTTGTTGGACATGGTACGTAGTATGATGAGCTTCACTGATTTGCCTATTTCTTTATGGGGATACACATTAGTGACTACACTATATATTCTTAACAGAATTCCAACTAAATCAGTTTCTTTCGCACCATATGAGATATGGCACGGAAGACAACCTTCCCTTAAACATGTTAAGGTATGGGGTTGTCCAGCTTTTATCAAAAAGTTGAAAACTGATAAATTAGAATCCGAGTCCGAAAAAGGTAGGTTTGTTGGATATTCAAAAGATAGTTTTGGATATTATTTCTATCTTCCTCAATCACAAAAGGTTGTGATTAGTAGGGATGCAATTTTCTTGGAGAAAGAGTTTCTTTAAGAAGGTGGCAAAGGAAGGAGGATGGAATTGGAATTAGAGAATTCCATAGGTGACCAACAACCTGCACCTATGGATGTTGATCCAATAGGAGAGTTTATGCCTGTAAATGATTCATCCACAACACTAGCTCTTTGTAGATATAGTAGCATGTCTCATCCACCATAGAGATATGGATTTCTTCATGAGAATGAACAAGAGTTATTTATTCATGAAGAAGTTGATCATGGAGATGATCCTACTAGTTATGAAGAAGCTATATCAGATATAGGCTCTTCAAAATGGCTAGAAGCCATAAAATCTGAAATGGATTCCATGCATAAGAACCAAGTCTAGGATCTTATAAACCCACCTGAGGGAATTGTACACATAGGATGTAAATGGGTTTTCAAGAGAAAAATTGGTCCTGATGGAAAGGCAGAAACCTTCAAAGCTAGGCTTGTAGCTAAAGGGTTTCTCCAAAGTGAAGGAATTGATTATGAAGAAACATTCTCTCCCGTAGCCATGCTTAAATCCATAAGGATTCTTCTAGCTATTGCAGCACACTATGACTATGAGGTTTGGCAAATGGATGTCCAAACCACCTTTCTTAATAGTGTTATTGAGGAAAACATATACATGAAACAACCCAAGTGTTTTGAATCCAAGGAAGGTTCCAAGGTGTGCAAGCTTAAGAGATCCATTTATGGTCTTAAGCAAGCTTCTAGAAGCTGGAATAAACGTTTTGATGAAGCCGTTAAAACTTTCAGTTTTATTCAAAATATTGATGAGCCGTATCTGTATAAGAAGACTTGTGAGAGTGTGACTACCTTTATAGTGTTATATGTGGATGATATACTATTGATAGGCAATGATATTGGTATGCTAACATCTATAAAAACCTAGTTGTCAAATATTTTCTCTATGAAAGACCTTAGGGAAGCAACTTATATTTTGGGAATTCGGGTCTATAGAGATAGTCCGAAAAGAATAATAGGTTTATCCCAAAGGCTTTACTTGAAAAAGGTGTTGAAGAGGTTCACCATGCTTGATTCCAAGAGGGGATTATTACCAGTTAGGCATGGGATTCACCTTTCTAAGGAATAGTCTCCCAAGACTCTTAAAGAAAGAGAAAAGATGGCCAAGGCTCCTTATGCTTCGGTTATAGGAAGCCTAATGTATGCCATGCTGTGTAGTAGGCCTGATATTGCCTGTGCTGTTAGGGTGACTAGTAAGTTTCAATCCAATCCAGGTTTGAAATATTAGATAGCTGTAAAGAATATCCTTAAGTACTTGAAAAGGACTAAGGATTTATTCTTGATATATGGAGGAGGTGAACTTCAACTAGAAGGATTTACAGACTCTGATTTCCAATCAGGCATTGATAACAGAAAGTTTGTGTCAGGGTTTGTTTTTTTGTGTAATGAAGGCGCTATCTATTGGAAGAGTTCTAAATAGACAACTACAGTAGACTCCACCACTGAAGCCGAATATGTTGCTACATGTGATGCTGCAAAAAATGCTATTTGGATCAAGAAGGTTGTTTCAGAACTAGAAGTGGTTCCTTCCATTGAGTCAGTAGTTTCTCTCTACTGTGGCAACAATGGAGCCATTGCATAAGCAAAGGAGCCTAGGTCTCACCAGCGATCAAAACACATAGAGCGGCGATTTCATATTATCAGAGAGATAGTTGGAAGAGGCGACATTTCCATGTAGAAAGTAGCTTCAGCTGACAACCCATCTGATCCACTGTAACACCCCTATTTGTATAGCCTAGTATATTTCACTGTTCCGGTGACCGGTGTCGATCCGGACAATTAAGGGGATTAGAACCATACTTAAGACAACTAGAGAAACTATAAACACAAATAATTAGTAATGTTCAATTAGTTAAGTATAAATAAGAAAAACAGAACATAAGAAGTTAAACGAGCCGAGAGTCACAGCGATGGGTGACCTCCTTGGGAACGACTGCGAAGTCATTTTAAACTCAAATTTTGAACCGTAAAATGTGACGCTGCTGTCCTTAGGACCCTTATGAACACAGTGGAAAAGAGAAAATCACGAAAAAGAACTGTTAAGCCAGTCAAATAATTAGGTCAGGGAGCCGGAAGAAATATGAAATTATTTGCAAATCGGGATGAACCGGCGAGGGACAATTTGGTCAATTGACCCCGAGAGCTGACTCCTGACCTAACTGTCAAATAAAATCGGAGAAAAGAAAATTTCGGAACCGAGAATTAAATTAAACAACTAATAGAAAAAAAAAAAAAAGAAAAATGAAAAAGTAAAAAGGTGATGACATCATGCATGATGCCATAAGTGTATAATTAATAAATTAATTAATTAGATTTTTTTTTATGGTCTTCCATAAGCAAAATAGATAAAAGGAAAGAAAAAATAAATAAATAAAAACCTCTTCTTCTTCCTTTGTTGCCGCCTCACCTTCTCCCAAAATCCTCCATGAAAATTCTTCATTTAAGCTTACATTTAAGCTTAATTTTCCTTCACTCAACCTTCATAACTCCCCTAAAAACCTTACTAGAGCTTGTTATTGCAACTTAAGAAGAATATTACAAGAAGAAAGAAGAGCAAAAGATAGAGATTTGAAGTTTTAAGAGAGGTTAGTATGTTAACTTGTTATTTTTCATTTTAAATGCATAATTAGTTGTTGAAATGAGCTTAGAAACTAATGAAATGAAATAAAAATATGGGGGGAGGACCAAACTGAAATTTTGGCCAGGTTGAAGGGGAGCATGATTTTGTATGGTTTGATGGATTTGAATGAGTTTAAAAACCTTATTTAGTTGAATGGTTAAGATTGAAATACTTAAATGTGATTAAATGCAACAATTAGTGTGATTAGGGTTTGGAGGCCTAGGGTTTTGAGGCAAAATTTGGAGAAATGAGTAAATGGTGTGTTTGACCTATTGTGAAGTGATAAATGGTCAATTGTGACCAAATGAGTTGTGTTTGAATTGTTGGAATTGAAGTTAAATTCGGAGGGTGTATGGTCATGCTGCTGGCACATGACCAAGTCAACTTTGAAGGACCAAAACTGAAATTTTACAAGTCCAATTGATATGGGACCAATTGGGGATGAAAATAGACACAAAATGACACAATTTTCATTTAGGAACCATGCCCAAAAAGTGAACAAAACCTAGTGAACAAATGGACCAAAGTTGGATAAGTGCAGTCTGCCACTGTACAAACTGACCAAATGAACAGTATTTGTTCATTTGGTCATAACTTGAGCTAGACAGGTCAAATTGACCTCAAATTTTACAAGTAGTTAGATGAGATATAGACCTAAAACTTTCATGAAGAAACAAGTCCAAATTCTGCCAGCAACCAAGCCATTTGGCCACCCCAAGTTGGTGACCCAAATCTGCCAGCACCAAAATTGCCCAGAAAATCTGGGTTGTGTCCAATCTGGCAGCCCTAGTTCAAATGGCCATAACTTGAGCTACAAAACTCCAATTGGGGTCATCCAAAAATGAGAATAAACTTAAGACAATAAGGAACATTTTCTATGAAGGAAGTTTTGTCAAATTCCAACAGTAGATTGACCAATGGAACAGTGCAATTAGGGACACCAAAACTGAAAATTTGACAATTTTGCCAAAATGACTTAAGCTTTGAGAAAATGACCAAAACCAATAAATTTAATGACCAAAATGTGGTATGTGGGTGAAGTTGGAGTTCCCATACCTATTAAGCCTTAAAAAGTCAACAATTTGACTTGAATAGTATAGTGAATAGTAACCCAAAACACAAAAACTTCAAGAACGTCGAAATTAGCACATTAAAGCTAGGTAAAAATGAAGTGAAATTTATTTTTGGATTTATGCTAAGTTATAGTACTGAAACACTGTGAAATTGTGTGTTTCAGTTGAACAAGACTTGGAAGCTCTGAGAGACTGAGTCAAGGCCTAGAGGCGACTCACGTCAGGTCTGTGCACAGTAATTGTTGTTTAAATATATGATTCTTGAAAATTTGATTTTTCTTGAGTTAATTACGAATTGTGTTGCCATTTATGATTGTGAATATGACTTTGAAAATTTACCAGATTTCCAATAAATTATTTGAATAAATTGTTTTGAATTGATTTTATGTTCACACTTAGCATGACAGTATCACATTATTCCTCCTCCATTTATGGGCTTGAGATCGTTTATTTTCCTCCCTCTCTGGCTTGCCAGTTGAGGTTGAGATCGGATGAGTACTCATTAGCTAGCTAGCCACCTCCCTCATTGATTTCGATTAATGGGGTTGTAGATTGCTTTGTCGTGGTGTACAACACGGCATTGATCAGAAATTTTGTGTCATGGCTTAAATGTATATGATTTTGGCAACACTGTGTTTAATAAATTATTTGACTAAATGGTGTTATTATGAGCTTTGATATTTGTGAAATATGATTGGGAAGTATTCAAATTGTGTTTCATCAATGAACAATTTATGTATTGCATTTTAAATTTTTTTTGTGCACCACTGAGTATTTTATACTCAGCGATAGCTTATTTTGCTGTCGCAGATAAGAGCAAGGAGAAAGCAGTAGAGTGAGCTGCTATCGAATTGTAGACCACATCGATCATTTTATACGGGTATTATTTTATACCTTTGTAGATAATTTTGATGTAAATATAGAAATGTTGTATGTATCAATGTAAGTTGAGCAGTTGTAAATAAATTGTAATAATATTATTTTGGATTTCCTTATGTAAATTTAATATTTGTACATGTGAATTTCATGTTTTATGCCTTGTGAATGAAGTATTAAATATTTTGAGATGATGAATTTTGATTTGTATTGTGGAATTACTTTGAAGTGATTTGAATTGAGTTGATTGAGATTTATTGGAGGTTGGGAGTTGTGAAAAATTTTTGGAAGTGTTTTTCTCAGGTATTTGAAGAATTGTTTTCTCCAATTACAAACGGAACTCTGTCAAAATTTTTATAAAATTTGCGGCAAAATTAAAATGGACAAAAATTTTTATTAGTATTTAAACTTTGAATAAATGGTTTTTAATTCCTACCAAAATGCTCACCACTTCCAAAATGTAAGAAAATTGTTTTAAAATCCCTTGTAGGGTACTTAATGAGTTATCGGTAGGTGAAGTTCGGTAGTTCATTAAGTATTCTACGGGATCATGTTATGTCTTACAGAGGGGTAAGGTGTGACATCCACTGACCAAAGCCATGACACAACAACAGTTAGACAGACATCTTGAGAAGATAGGTCTTAGATACTATAGTGAATGGCTCTAGGCCAAGTGGGAGATTGTTAGTTATGTGTGCCCTAGAGCATACACTAATCTTGTAACTTATAAATAATATTATAAATATATTAATGGTAATAAACATTTCATTTAAATGTTGCATATGTATAATATCATATTTATTTGAAATTGTCCATTAGTAATATGTTACATTTTATATTCTTATGAGATAAGAACATGAGTGACAGAATATATGGGACATTCGCTATAAATCAGAGTTCAGAGCTAAAGGATATTTTGGTGGGAACATTATATCCAAAGAGCTATCACCTCTTTTATCTCCATTGATTAGTATGAGATACTGAAGTGTATGGAATGGTGAGTCTCATGCCATCTGATACGAGATATCGGGATAAATACAATGGGAACTTAAGAGATATGTAGGTCGAACTTAAGTCAATAAAATGTTATTTGTGTCATACTAGTGCATATAATCCTCAAACCTGAGATAACATAGTTGTCTCTTATATGGGTCATTTGAGTTTGATACTACTTACATATCTGTACTATGTATAGATATTTTGGTGTGTGTTAGCTCAGATTGGTTATATGTTGGGACAGGTGTTCAGTTAAGAGAGGAACCGTAGTCTTGAGTAAACAGGGTTAAAAGTCCTATGCGGATTTGAGCTGTTCTTGACAAGATTAAGTTCCTGGCTAGGATGAGAGACTTTGTCAGGAAAGGTGTTTTCTAATGGTAAAGTCTTATATGTCAAGAATCAAATTTCAAATGAGTACATAAGATTCTATGATAAGGGGTTTGACTCAATCATGACCCTTAACATGATTGGGACATAATACGAAATGATTTTAGTGCATGCATGGTGATATATGATTAAAAGTTCATTTTAAGATATTTCTTATTGCTAATTGGGTGGCCATGGCATACTATGCTAGGTGTTAGCCATGGTCTATGAGATGCCTAAAATGATTTGGAGAAATCATTTGTGGTCTGGAAGAGTTCCAATGATATTAAGAGTTAATATCATTTCTCATTACCAGTTAGTAATGAGCCTAGTAAGTCACACACCTACACAAGTTAACCACCAAGTTAATTATGATTTAATTGATTAATTAAAAGTTTAATTAATCAATAAAATAGATTTGGTTTGCAATAAGATTGCAAAGTCTCTAGCATGACTAGAAACCAAATCTTGAATAATGGATATAAATTGAATTTATATTTAAAGAGTTTAAATATGAATTTAATTGTGAAATTAATTAATGGAGATTAATTGATTAATTAATTTATATGTGATATAAATTAATTTGAGAGAGAAATTACTATTTTGGGTTGAGAACTCAAAATTTAATATAAGGGCAAAATAATAATTTTATATGGTGACACATGGTACCTGTATATGTGTGCTACTTGTCTTCCATTGATGGAAGATCAATTATTGATAATTTAATCTTGTATTGACAAGTGTCATAATAAGATTAAGACACATAAAAGCTAGATTAAATTAAAACTTGAGATGTGACACTCTATTAATGATTTTTGTCTCTTGTATATAAATGCATGATAAGAAGAAACTTGCATCATCTTCTTCCTTACCCATGTTGGACAGCAATCTCTCTCTCTCTCTTCATATATTTCTTCCATTGATACTTGAAAGAAAGCTTATTTCTTTCTTGAATAAAAAATTCTAGAAATTATTTCTAGCCACCTACATACATTAGAACATCACCTAAATACACACACCCTAATTATTAGTGGTTGGCAAGCATCAAAGAGAGGATTTGGGGCTGCCTAAGGTGATCTTGGTGGAAGCTTGTGGTGGACAAGCTAGAGGAGCCTCAATTGAAGCTCTTGGAGACTACCAAAGGGAATAAGAAGTGTGATTCTGTGCCTTTGAGGTTAGTCTTCTTCAAACCCCTTTTAAGCTAGGGTTTAATTAGGTTTAAATGCTAAACCTCAATCCTTGATGACAAATGAATCCCAAATGCATATTAAAAGAGTGTTTTGATATGCTTTAGAGCATTAGAGACTGACTAGGATCATAATACGCTTGTATGTATGGATGAAACCCTGGAGAAAAATTTATGAAATTCATCTTCTAAGACCCTAAACACGCTTCCTAATGCCATCAGCAAATAGAAATAATATCTAAAACTATCTTTTGAATATCCAAAAAATCATCTCTTTTCAGATTCTATTTCCAATTTATCAGTCTTCAGCTTTTTAATATAAGTTGGACAACCCCAAATCTTAACATGCTTAAGACTCGATTGTCTTGTGTGCCATATATCATAGGGAGTGAAAGAGACTGATTTTGATGGAACTCTGTTAAGAACGTGTAAAGTTGTTTGCAATGTAAATTCCCAAAAAGAGATTGGCAAATTTGTATAGCTCATCATACTGCGTACCGTATCCAATAGGGTATGTTTTCTCCTTTTAGATATGCCATTTAATTATGGCATTCCTAGAGGAGTCAATTGAAAAATAATGCCATGTTCCTTTAGGAACTCTTCAAATTCAGTACTTAAGTATTCACCTCCTCGATCTGATCAAAAAATTTTAATACTTTCCCTTTTTAATTTTCTACTTCAAATTTAAATTCTTTAAACTTTTCAAAGGATTCATGTTTGTATTTCATCAAATACAAATACCCATACCTATATTTATCATCGGTAAAGGTAATGATGTAACGATAACCACCTCTTGCCATTTCTTTAAATAGACCACATACATCACTATATATTAGTTCTAAAATATTTTCAGCCCTTAATCCTTGTCCAATAAAGGGAGATCGAGTCATTTTGCTTTGAAGGCATGATTCACAAGTTGGAGTAGGTTCAGAACCTAATGAAGATAAAATCCCTATTTTCTCTAATTTTGCAATTCTATCTTTTGCAACATGACCTAATCTTAAGTGCCAAAGATGTTTTAGACTAGAGTTACTTTTCATGATTGCATTAAATTCATTTTAATTACTTGCCATGGCTTTGTATTTATCATTATTATCCAAATAATAAAGTCCATCATGCATATAACCCATGCCAACAATATTATTTCCAAAATAAATATTGCAAACATCATTTACAAACTGAAATTTGTATCCATTTCTACTCAAACTAGATATAGAGATAATGTTTTTAAAAGCATCAAGTACATATAATACATGATCTAAATACAAAATATGTCCAGATAAATATAAAGATTTAGACCCTATAACTAAGGCTGCAACCATTGCTCCATTGCCAATTCTAAGTCTAACATCTTGTGTCTGCAAGCTGCTACTAATTGCTAGTTCCTGCATATCAAAACATATGTGAGAACTGACACCAGTATGTAAAACCCAAGCTATAGATGAATTAAAAGTATTATCTGAATCTAAATAACAAGAAATAGACATACATTTAGAAGGCTTATCTTTCTTGTCCTTTAGAGTTGCTAAATACTCCGACCTATTTCTTTTCTAGTGCCCTTCTTTCTAGTAGTGGAAACACTTTCCTTTACCTTACCCAGTTTTGGTCTTCTTCTTCTGCTTGGCTATTTTCTTGGATGGTCCTAGAACAGGAGATTTCTTTTTCTTGTTACCCTTCTTCTTTTTAGACTTTCCAATAGAAGAAAAGGATGCAACCAAAGCCATCTCCTTTCCTTTATTGCCCGTCATATTCTTTTGGGCAATAACAAGCATGTTTAATAAACTAGCCAAGGTGCACTCTTGCTTAGTCTTATGGAAATTTGTAATAAAATTCCCAAAAGACTTTTGTAAGGACTGAAGGATCAAATCTATTTGTAATTAGAAATCCATGGTAAAGTCAAGATCTTCTAGTTGTTCTATGAGCCAGATCATCTTGTGGACATGATCTCCAATATTTTATCCTTCCAACATCCTCATTCTAAATAGTTGCTTAGATATCTTATATCTAGCATTTCTACTATACTCACCATATAACTCTTACAGATGAGAGAGAATTTCAGATGCACTTTACATCTTTTCGTGCCATTTTTGTAATTCATTTGTCATGGATGCTAGCATTTAGCACCTTGCTCTCATATCATGCTCCTTCCACCTGTCCAATGTATCAAATTCCTCTTGAGATACCCCAGGAGGTAAGGAACTAGGAACTTTAAAATTTAAAATATATCCAATACATTCTAGATTAAGCACAAGTTTTAGGTTTCTTGGCCAATAAAAAAAGTTAGGACCAGTCAACCTATTGTGATCCAATATACTTGCTAGAATGTTGGATGGTGGTGGTGGCTGTATGCTTATTTTATCAGATTATAAACTGCAGAAAATAACAAGATTTAGTTAATAATTGTAACAAGTAATTTACCAAAATAATTATGGTCTTTTAATTAAATTGATCATCCCACTCATTTAGCGAATCCTACACTTCCAAAGTATGAAATAGAAATTCAAGTTGGGATGAATTTCTTATGGGTGATTGAATTCTTATAGACTTGTTAATCATCCTTAGGCACATCCATTATTGGACTCATAACAATCTACAAGTGAGCAACTCTTTGCTCATCACATCTCATGTGAGGCTCAATCAATTATTTAGCCCTTAATGCTCAAAACCTCAGGCACATCCATTATTGATTTATCTTGCATTAGTTAAGTTGAGCCCATTGAGTCAGTAAGTATGCAAATTTGAACCTTAATGACCTCAAGCACATCCATTATTAGCCATTAAAGTATCTACATACTTACAATATCACATGCTTAATAATTACTTTCAATAACATCTCTTGAACCAAATGCATTATCTCTATGTAACCATAGCCAACAATGCAAGTGTTTAAAATTTCTCAAAGTAATTACCTCAGTGGAGGGCCATGGAGCAATTTCCAAAATTTACCATTACCAACTTAATCATTTTATTGGAAGATTTAGTGGGCTACCCTAATTACTATTAGGTCTCACTTTGCACATTAACCATTTTCGTGTATATCTCATACACATCAAGAAAATATATATCTCATATATACATTCATTCAATGGTAATGTAAAAGGCATGATCATGGACTATTCTATGGGAATTCAATCCAAGCCACAAGAATTGAATTTAGGGCATCCTAGGTTAACATCCATCTAATTGCAGCTTGATCACAATTCTTCAACTCTTAAAGTGTTGTGCTCCCACTGATCTCCATTAATGTTTTAGGCTTCATTCCATCTTGTAAGTCCACCAAGCCAATTATAATATTTATCCTTGGCATACCAAGGTGAAATTACATTAAAATTGAGCATACATGCTCAAATAAATAAATGTACAACTTAAGAAACTATCATAATAATTTATGATACAGCCCTTGAAAAATTGAAATTAATTATTGCATGCCGTAGAATTGAATAAAAACTCATTTAGAATGGTCTCCTAAAGTCCATGATCACCCCTCATGCCAATTCAAACATTTAACACTTGAATATATATGTTAATCCTAAATATCACATATTCAAAATTTACCTAATTGCTCATGAATCACATTCAAATACATGTTGTATGCAATTTGGGACCAAGATTGAACAATTCAATCACCAAGAAAATTCATAAAAGTTGGTGAAAATACCTTGATCACATCACTTGCCCTATGGAACTTTCACCTTGGCATAATGGTGCTTCACTCAAAATTTGCGATTTTTCTTACTATCCAATGGTTTTAAACATCATCATATGCATGTCTAAGACCATAAGTCAAGTAAAATGAAAAGAATAAAATTGTATGCAAAAGGCAAAAGGCCAAATTTTGGCCGAACCATATGTTTGCACAGTACCCTGCACACAACTTCAATTTTCACCTTGATTTAACTTGTGTTCAAGTTGCATCCTATACAACCTAACATGGTCCCAAGCTGCCTATAACATGTATAATGTTCCCAATAGCAAATTAGGGTAGCTCTGATACCAATTGAAAAAGTTATGTACCAATTGAAGGAATAATTCCACAAGAGATGCAAAATTTAGCAATTTGAAATTTTTCTTAAGCTAGGGTTTCATGCATCATGCTACCACGTTTAGCTATTAAAAAATTCAACATTTAGTTACACTAAATCATGCTTTAAGTCTAGGATGTGCCTAATTTCCATTAGGAAACATTTTCCCTACATTAAACCTAGCTAGGGTCTTGTAGATTACATACCCTTCAAGGCATAGAATCAACCAATTCCACCTTAATCTGGGTAGTAAAGACTCCCAATTGCAAGTCCTCTAGCTTGTCCACACAAGCACTTGGCCAAGAACACCTTAAACAACCAATAACTCTCTCAAATTCTTCAAAAGTATGGCAGCCAAGAAGAAGGGAGGAAGAGTATGTTGTGTTCTTATGGTTTTCTTATTAGAAGTAAGGGAGAAACACTTTCTCTAAGGGTTAATTCAAGAAGACAACAACTTGAGTTGTAACACCCCCGAACCTCCGAGCTCTGAATAGTACTATTTTTAGTCTGTGAATAATACTATTCAAAGCCACCTTGAGGACCAAAAATAAAGGGGAAATTTATTGAGATGGACGCAACAAAATTTAAGTGAACCAAAATCTAAGGATTCATCCGGTACTATGGAAAAGATGAGTTATAACCCGATGAGGGGTATTTTGGTCAATTCTCTTCAAGAGTTGATTTTTGACCAAAATCTCAATTAAATTAAATGAAAATAAGGTATTGAATTTTGAAGAAATTTTTGAGGAAAATTTCAAGTATAAATGTTCAAAGAAAAGAAAAGAAATGTTTAAAGTTTTTATTACAATTATGACATCAGCATGACATAATTAAAATTATGAATTAAATAAATTAAAATTAGTGTTAAATATAAATAGGAAAAACACAACCCTCTTCCCTTCCCATGTAGGCCGGCCACCCTTTTTTCGCCCCCACACTCTCTCTTTTTCTCTTCTTTCCTCACTTCCACCATTGATAACCCTTCTCAACCCTTGATTCCCCATTTTCCTTCCATGGGTTTTCTATCTAATTAGTATAAAACATCAAAGTAATCTTTGATTAAGAGATTAAAGTAAAAAGAATAAGAGATTTGAAAGAAAAATTGAAGATTGAAAAAGTTACTATTGAGGTAAGTCATTATTCTAGCTAAATTAATTGTGAATGCATGGCATTAGGGTTATTTATGAGGTGATTAACTTAAGAAATTGAAGAATCATGCATGGAACCTAAGCTAGGATTTTTTGCCAGCCATGGAAAACTAGGATTTTGATATGTTTGATTTAAATTGAACATGAATTCTAGCTTAAAGGAGGTAGTATGTAAGATTTGTGAATGGAAATTTCATGAAATTTGCATGAATTGGAAAATGGAAGATTAGGGTTCATAGGAAATTAGGGCTTTTGTGCTATAAAATGTTATTGAGGTGTTTGATTAAAAATTGACCTTGAATCCTAGAGTAGATGAAGTTATATGCATACTATGGTATTGAAATTGCATGGAATGGTATGGATTGGAGAAAATGTGCAAATAGGGTTCTGGAAAATTAGGGGTTTTGTGCTATGAAGTGCTATGGATATATTAATGTTAAATTATGGTCATTTGAGGTGAATTAAATGTGAATTGATGTTGGCTAGTAAAAGTAATTAAGGGAAGTGACAATGGAACCTTAGGTTTAGAATTCTAGACACTTGAGTCCAGTTTACATAAATACTCATAAGTTGAGCTACATAACTCCAATTAGTGTGAAACCAATTGGAAATGAAACATAAGACATAGGGATAAAACTTTCATGAATAATGGTTGCCTAGAAAATGACCATAGGATACCTCAAATGAGCTTTAAATCCGGAATTTTGATTCTGGACTTGACAGAAATGACTAAGTGAACAGTACTTAGTAAATTAAGCATAACTCACTCTAGGGAACTCTAATTTAGGTGATTCTTGAACCTATGGAAACCTGAGACATAGGAGGACAATTTACTTGAGGACAATAGAGCCAAATTATGACCTCAACCTAATTAAATTGCTAGATAAATTTGGGTTAACAAATCTGCCTGAGCTTGGACCAACCTGGAAATTCTAGAAAAATGGCCATTTGACTAGTTTTGAAAAAATTGTCATAACTTGGGCTATAAAATTGCAAATAAAATAATTTTAAAACCAAAATTCTCATAATACATAGATATAAAAGTTTCATGTTTTGACCAGAACCCAGTTCCTAAGGTAAATTAGCGAAAATGTTAGATTAAGTTAGAAATGCCAAACTTAGAAATCCCACAGTAACTAGTAATTTGACCATAAATTGAGCTATAAAGCTTCAAATTAGGTGATTCAAAAATAAAAATAAAGCTAAGACCTAGAAGAACAATTTTCATGAAGAACACCTCACTAAATTATGATTGGAACTAGGTAAAAATTAGGTTCAAAGATCAGGACACCAAGCTGTCCAGAATCCAAAACTCTTTGAAATTGCAAAACTAACTTAGGGATGCATTAGACATTTATGTAATGAGTTCTTGGAAATAGTTGGGATAAGTATTGAGACATTCTACTTGTGTATTTTTAATAGAAAAAGAGGTTGTGATGGATAAGGAGGGGTAAGTAAAGAAGAAGGAGACTCATTGAAGGTTTGTGCATAACTAACTTCCTTCTTTGTTTTTAACTTGAAATTGTTTTGAATGAACTTTATATGAATGAGATATGGTTTTTTCCTTGCATTTGAGAAATTTGTGTGTTGCCAACTCTTTATGAGTTTTATGATAATTTGAATGTGTTTATTGTTTGGCAAATGTGATTGTTGATTGAGAAACTCTTAAAAATTTGTTTTAAAACTACAGTTAGCATGACAGTCCCTTTCGGAATTCTCCAGTAGTAACGGCTTTTTGGGGTTTAATAATTGATTATGATTATGTCCTTTATTAATAACGGTTAATGGGGTGAGACTATATGAGTACTCATTAACTAGCTAGCCCTTCCCTCATTAATAACGGTTAGTGAGGTTGATTTGCTTTGTTGTGGTGTACAACACGGCATTGATCGTGAAATTTTGTGTCATAGTCTAAACTATGTGTTGATGTTGGCAACACTTATGCTTTGTAATTTGTGATTTGCGAATTATAATTTCTTAATTGAAAGTTGATTTCAATAAAGAGTTGTTATGGACTTAGAAATTATTTGTGATGTATTCGTGATTATGGAAAATGTGATTTGTTATATTTTGACAAGTTGTACTTTACTTTAAGTTTTAAAATTATTAGTTGTGCACCACTGAATGATATACTCAGCTATAGCTTATTCATGTTGTCGTAGGCAAAGGAAAGGAGAAGGTTACTGAGTGAGAGACTTGGAGCAGCTTTTGAATTGACTATGGGTATATATATTAGGTATACTCCTGTATTTCCTTTTGATGTATTTTGTAGCTATATGTATGGTTGTATGAACATTGAATAGTTGTATTTAAAAAGTATTATATTGCTATAACAGTTTGAGATTGTAAATATTTGAATTTCTATTTTAAGACATATGTAAATGTAACTTTTCTAATATTAAGTTTATTATCTCTAATGAATATAAGATTTGAAATCAAATGTTTACTTGAAATAGATTGAAGGAAATGTTTTATTTGACTTATATTATGATTTCAACAGGCTATAAATTTTGGGTTTTGGTAAAGTTTTAACCATCACCATGCAGTTTTTCCACAATAATAAAAACAAAATAAAATGTTATGGTTTGTTTAAAATCCCTTGTAGTATATTTAATGGGTTATCGGTAGGTGTAGCTCGGTAATTCATTAGGTATACTATGGGATCATATTATACCTTACGAAGGGTAAAGTGTGACATCTGTTTTTGAATTTTGTTAAGGATGAGGATGAAACTATGAAGAGGGAAATCCACAAAGGTGGCCAGCATAAGGAGGAAGAAGAATATCTTCTTCTTCCTTATCTCCACTTAAATATCTCAATTAATATTAGTGAACAAATGTTGAATTCTAATTGGATAATCAAGATTCTTGTCCAATTCTCATTAGACCATTTGTCATCACTAATTATTAATCAAGAAATTAAGCCTTAATTAATCTCCATTAATTAAGCTAAGATTAATTGATTAATCACCATTAATTAATTAATCTTGGTCTTCCATTGACTAAGTCAAAGTGTCAAACTTTGACTAAGTCAAAGAGGTAAACAATTGACCAAGTCAAATTCTCTAAATTTCATCTTTATCCCTTAATTAATTTTCAAGTTTATATTTAAACCATTTAAATATTAACTTATAGACTTCTATAGATAAATTTAGTTTCAAGTCATGTTAGGGACTTTGCAATTTGCAATCTTATTGCAAAATAAATTTGTCAATTTAATTAATCAACCAAACTCTTTGGTCAATTAATTAAACTAATTATGTCTTGGTTAATATGCTTTTATGTGTGTGTGACTTATTAGGTCATGACTAATTGGTAATGAGATTGGAACCGCTCCAAAATTAGAATGAAATCTCCATTTCATCTGAGTTTTCATAAGTCATAATTAACATTTAGCATTATGTATTATGACTACTCAATTAGTAATGAATTATATCTCTAATCTATGAACCTTTGGTCATGTGTGCTATGCACTAGAATTTCTCCGTTACAAAATCCCAATTCTTGCTGGAGTCATAGTTTATGTCAAACTCCAATTACATTGAATTATAAGTTTTCTTTTAATTCTATTTCTTGACTAATTAGACTTCCTTGTCAAAAACTCTTTTCTGGCTAAGTCTATTTGTCCTGGCCAGGAACTTAAAACATCAAGAATAATTAAATGAACATAGGATTTTATCCCTATTTACTTAGGGTAACAGATTCTATCTTGACTAACACCTATCTCCATCTATAACTAGTAGGAGCCAACACATGCCCATATACCCATACATAGTACAAGTATGAAAGCAATATAAAACTCAAACCACCTATATACAAGATAACTGTACTATACCTATATACGAGATAACTGTGATATCTCAAGTCAAGGAATTATATGCACTAGCGTGATTTTTATGACATTGCATTGACAAGAGTAAACTCTATGTGCATGTCATAAGCGTCAGTAGTTCAGCCTACTCATCATATGAGTACCCATCATATTTGTTATATAACATGAGACTCACCATTCCATCTCATTAGTATCTCATACTAATACATGGACATAAACATGAATGACAACCTTTCTGGATAAGTCATGTCCCTTATGAAGTATCCTAGATTGTGAACCATATTTACAATACTTGTACAAGCATGTACTGTCACTCATATTCTTAATATATTAAGAATACAATATCTAATCAAGTATTAAAGGACCTTTTCCATTACACATAAACAATTTATATAAACATAAAGGAACAATTGCCTTTTATTGATAAATAATTATTTACAAGCTACAAATAAATGATATGCTTTAGGGCATACTACTAACATACATGACCCTTGTGCTTCTAATCTACTCATTGAAGAAGCTAGTTGGCTCATTTGATTCTCTAAGTTTTGAATACTAGTCCTTATCTCTTTTTGGAATTATAATGAACTAGATGTAAGAGTTTTGACCATATCCTTAAGTGACATAGCTTAGCTTTGAGATGGCATAATTAGTTTCCTTTAGTGGTGTTGTAGTTATGCTTGTTGGAAAGCTAGATGACCATTAGGAAAGTTATTCCTTGGAGCTTGACCACCATAGCTCAAATTGGGAGATCTGTCCATCCTAGATTGTATTTGTTAAAGGAAGGATCATATCTCCTTTTTGGCTGTCTAGGAAATCCACTTACAACAATAACTTGCTCACTTGGCTCATCTTGCAATGTTGGGCACATGTTAGTTGCTTGCCCTTATAGTGAGCTCCACACTTTTTGACTTATTGCACATTACCTACAAATAATTGGCTCACAAGAGAGGTAATATTGGCAATTTTATTTTCTAAAGAAGAATGACTTACCTCACTAACTTTCTTTTGTGGTGCTTCACATCTAGTGCCAAATTGTTGAGAATTGGCAGCCATATTTACAATCAAGTTCCTAGCAGCTCCAGGTGTCTTATCAACCAATGTAGCTCCTCATAAAAGTACTAGATGAGTAATTGGTCACAAATTTGATGATGGGGGCAACTGGCACACAATTTCTTAATCCTTTCCCAATTCTTATGTAAGGTCTCTCCATTGTATTGCATGATGTAATGAATTTCCTTTCTTATATTAGAAGCTTTAGATGCTAGAAAATATTTCCCTAAGAAAAGACGCTTCATGTCATTCCATGAGGTGATGGATCCTGATGGTAAATAATAGAGCCAATCCTTAGCTGAATCAGCTAGAGAGAAAGGAAAAGCTCTAAGCTTAATTTACTCAAAGTGATCCCTATTGGTTTCTTAATAGAGCACGCCGCATGGAACTCCTTTAAGTGCTTATGAGGGTCTTCATCTGTAAGTCCATGAAAAGAAGGCAAAAGATGTATCAATACAAATCTCAATTCAAAAGGTACTGTTAAAGTAGGATATTCAATACACAATGGTTTTTGGCTTGTATTAGGAACAGCCAACTCCTTTAGAGTAGGATTGGAATTTTGATTCGCAACCATTGGTACTATTTTAGCTTCTTTCTCGGAAGATTGAATGAAAGGATTTTTCAAATTGTTCTTCAATATGTGGTACACCTATAGCAAAAGGGATGTTGATTCTAATTGATTTTTTAGAAATTCCCTAATGTGTTGAAGCTTTATGTCGATATCCCTACTGGACATGCAACCTGAAAGAGAACACGAAAATAAACTTTAAACACACTTGAATTCAGATTTAATAATCAATACAAAATCACTCCCTACCAAAATTTGATGCATGCTAAATGCACTAATTAAATAAAATACTCTACTAAGACTAACTAACTTGTAGCAAGAGCAAGTAAAGGTCGATCCCACAGAGAATGGTTAACCAATTAGCAAGGTGAAAACAGGTACTCACACACACTAATAATAAAGAAAACATGGGGTTTTGAATTTTATTAATTTTAAAGAAACTAATATAATCAAATTAAACTCAAAGCTAAAAGTATGAAAATTGACAAAAATGCAACTAAGAAAAATAACACAATATGTAAACAGCTTAGGAGAGAGATATGTATCCACAATAGGAATTAACTATCAATCACTGACACAGATGAATAATTCATTCTCTTAACAAATTGGCTGTTGAAACCAAACAAGTGTCAATTTTCCTATTTCTCATCACTTATTAGATTAATCAAAGTAAGCATCCAATTAACCCTAGCCAATGAACAACCTTAGTTAGCTCAATGGCAATTTTAACATACAAGAGAAACATCACCAATTCCAGATAACAATTACACAACAAGTGGTATAATCATTTAACCTAGACTATGAATCTCTAAGTAATATGATGAATTTACACAATATCACTTTTACTACTAATGTAAAGATATTCAAGGAATTATAGACTTAATTAACGCTACTAGTATTAGACATACATGAATAATTAAGCTGTAGGCCTCCTAAATAATTAAACTCGCCATCTTTTCATGAATCATAAGAAAAACATAGATATTTAAGCGAAGAAAATGCTAATTTAATTAATAGCTCAAAATAATCTCATGATAATTATTCCATGGTTTCAACAATCCTTTTTACTGAATAAGTAAACTACTCACTCATGGTAACTAAAGAAAACATAATCAAAATAACAAAGAAGAACATGCTGCCCCTTTATGAATGGAATTTGAACAATTTAAATCTATTGTTGATGATGATGCCACACACTCTAAAGGGATATAGAAGCACTCCATAAGCCAAAGAAGAAGAAGAAATCACACCAGCAACTAGATCAAGTAATCGATACATTTGAATGCACAAAGAAGGAATTTAGCCACAATGAGTATAAGTGAATTTATGTGCTTTAGATCCGTATTTTGAACCCTTTTTATAGGAGAAATAGGTTAACTAAGACTCTAGATCTGATTTGAAAGCCCTAGTTGCATCCTAACTTAATCTCTCTCAAGAATCCTAGTTAAAGTAGGAAAATAAATTAAGAACAGCTTTCCTTATACAAATCTGCCACTTCACAATCTTAGGGACTCACATACCTTTATTGTATTTATTTTGGGCCTCAAATAAAATAATTAAACACACCAATTAAGGCCTTAACTCTTAGTCCTATATAACTCAACATAAAGAGCTCAAACACACTCAATATGTGACCCTCAATCTTCTGGCCCAATTGCTCTCATTTTTATATAACACCTCAAAATATGTCAAATAAGGTTTCTTTATGCCCTATAAGGTGAGATTCAAACTCTAAATAGTGGATCACATACAAGCTCCATTAAGGTTGTCCAAAGAAGCTCAATACGAGTTGATGTCTGAATCTATTCATTTTTCACCCTTAGCTTCCAAACACTATGAATAAGACTACTCTAAGCCCGTTTTGTCATTGGCTAAGTCCTCATGAAAATCGTAACTCCATATACCTTAAAATGTTTGATGTGTGTTGTGACACCCCATACCCGTCTACAGTGTAGCCGACCAAGTTATGCCACTCAGTGTGTCGGAACACCAATTCATGTTTCAATTTCAATTAATCCCTTTTAATTCATTTATTTATAATTTCTGATAAATCTAAATTTTTCTGCAAATTTTATAGAAAATCCAGCAGAGTGCCGGCTATAAATTGGACAAACAGTTCTTCTGAACCTGTTAAAAACACTCCCAATAATATCATCACATTATTCTCAATCAACCTCCAATATATTCTCAACAATTTCTCAATTCACTTCAGTATCTCAAAAATTTAATTCAATTCAAAACACAATCCACTCAATGAAAAATGCTCAATTTATTACTGAACATATTCCATAGATACTTACATCAAAACATAATTACATGAACTTATAATATACATTACAGAAGGTTACAAAATACCAAATGTCAACATATCAAAATATCAAAATGGCCTAATGTCCTACCAAATGCACTGCAATGTGAGGTGACTCTGAACTCTGAGTGCAGATATGAAGGCTCACCCTGTATGAGGCCTACTGGACTCCCCAGCTATGTCTCTAGTACCTGCGCGTCGCTTTCAATTCTGCTTAGTGTTGACAATATAAAATAAAATAAAATAAGATATGTGTGCAAAATGTATATTTACATTTTTGAGTGGACTAAATTTCAAATATTTATTGCAATATTATTCGATTAAAGTTTGGTAAAATTTATTAATACTGCCTGAGTAACCTATACTAGTTGACTGGACTGGATAAACGGGTAAACTGGAACTGGGTACTAAGTACCTCGGACCATCACACCATCGGTCACATTGTGTCTCCCGGTGTGCAACAGAACAGCTAATAAGCTGTGATAATTATCGGGGATTAAACCCGAGTATAATAACTCATTATCATAGCCAAAGGCTATTATGTTACAGAATGGCATGGGAAGCCATGAAATACAGAATGGCATAAAGCCATATGCAGTACTGCTAACAGAACCCTATTGGCATGCCAAACTATCCAACCAATCACATTAGGCCTACTAGGGCATTTAACACTTTTTATTTGTGTAATTCTTTGAAATTGAAATTTTTATGACTACTATTCATTTCACTAGTCAACCAAAATGTTGACTTTTGCATTGATAATAGTTAAATTAGTTTAATTATCATCAATAAACCACATTTTGCATTTAAAACTCGTTGGTATTGGTTGCCAACACCATCTCTAAGCTTAATGATAATTAGACAAAAATTTCAGTTTTCATGCTTTGTCTTTACTGTTCCATTAGTCATATTTACAGTGGAAATTTGGAAAAGTGATCAACATGAAAGTTGTTCCTTATTTTGTCTAGATGAATTTATTTTTTGAATCACTCCATTTGGAGTTTTGTAGCTCAAGTTATGGCCTAAATACCATAACTGGCCGGATTGGACAGATTCCAAATTTCTGGGCAAAACTGGTTCTGCCAGATTTGGTGACTCAAGTTTGGTTGGCAATTTGACTAGGTTATGGTCATAATTTGGGTCAGGTTTCTTCATGAAAGTTGTTGTTCTATATGTTACCTTGTTTCTGGTAAAATTTCAGGTCAATTGGACCTTTCTACATTGAGTTATGGCCAAATGACCAAACACTGTTCATTTGCTCATTTTGCCCAGGCATATTGCAGGTCACCCGGATTAGGGCAAACTTTTGGTCAAGTTGGTTTGGTTTTCTGGGCATGGTTTCTTCATCAAAGTTGTGCCATTATGTGTCTAGTTTCATGTCCAATTAGCCAAACACCAATTGAACCTCTACAATTCAAGTTATGGCTGTCCAAACAGGCTGGACTCATAGCCAAACCTGCAGGTTACAAAAGGCAGCCACTCCAACCTCAAATCCCACAACCCAATTCACTTCATTTCTGGTTCAAACCAAACCAAATGGTCAATAATTGACCATTAAAACCTACTTCCATCATCACAAGATCAAATCTCATTCTTCAACCCAAACCCTAACTCAACAATTTCAAAATCATGCATTTTCACTTTATTTCATCAATCTACTTAGCAAATACATATTGTGGGCAGCCCTAATACCCTTTTAACTTCATTAAATTCAACACCATCAAACCCTAACCATGGCTGCCAAAAATAAGGGATAGTATACCAATGTCTTTCATCAAGTTTCTTTGTCATTTAATCACTAATATAGTGCTTAAACATGAAATTGAATTGAAATTTAAGGTTTTGGTCACTAACCTCTTTTAGTTCAAATCCAAGCCAACCAAAACTTTAATTTTTCTTCAAAATTTTGCTGCCCAAAGCTTCCTCAAGTTGTGGGGTGAATTTTTTGTGAAGACTACTTTTAGGGTGTGGAAGCTAGGGAAAATCAAGCTTGAAAAAGCTTGTCCATGGAGGTTAGGGAAGAATGGTTCACGGCAAGGAAGAAGAAGAAATAGAAATCTGATTTTTTTTTCTCTCAATTTTCAGCCCATTTGTCTCTTTTAAACACATTTATGCCATGTGTCAACACTTGAGTGGGTGAAGGCACACTAATGACATCATGCGATGTCATAAATTCCCATTTAATTCATTTTTTTTTCTTTTCTTTTCTACTCATTTTCAAATCAATTTTTAGTGATATTTATTCATATTTTATGTTATAATAATTATTTACTTAACTAGACAAGTCGGCCAAAAATCACCTCTGAAGGCGAAATGACCAAAATACCCTTCGTTTGGCTTAAAGGGCCAAAATTGTCTGTACCGATTGAAAATTTTTTCTAAATATTTCCTTAGAATTCTAATGCCATAGGAATCTTAGTGACCCTTCTTTGGAGTTCCAAAAATTATTTTATAATTTTTTCCCCGGGTCTAGGGCTCCTAGTTGCGAGAACCGCAACTTCTCACTAGGTTACCCATCGCTAGGGCACCGGCTCATTTAACTTGGTTGTATTTTATTTCTAAAATTTTCCTAAATTTGTCTTATTAATATTTGAGTTAATTATAGTTCCTCACTTTAGTTTAAATATTTTTCCAGACATTCTAGCTGTCCGGACCGACACCGATCACCGGAACAGTAGAATGTACGAAACAGGGAGGGTGTTACAACTCTTCCCCTCTAATTTAAATTTCGTCCTCGAAATTTACCTGATGCAAACAGTTGAGGGAACTGTTGCCTCATCGTCTCTTCACTTTCCCAAGTTGCCTCCTCGGTGTTGTGGTGCCTCCAAAGCACTTTCACCAGTGGGATATGTTTATTTCTCAACTCTTTCACTTCCCGAGCTAGGATCCGTATGGGTTCTTCTTCATATGTCAAATCCGGTTGTACTTCAATTTCTTCCATAGAGATGACATGTGAAGGATCTGAGCGGTATCTTCTTAACATAGACACGTGGAACACATTGTGGATCTTGTCCAGCTCTAGTGGTAAAGCTAGCCTATAGGCCACTGGACCCATACGTTCAATGACTTCATATGGGCCAATAAACCTAGGGCTCAACTTACCTTTTCTTCCGAACCTCAATATTTTCTTCCATGGTGAGATTTTGAGAAACACTTTATCACCAACTGCATACTCTATCTCTTTTCTCTTCAGGTCGGCATAAGACTTCTGTCTATCGGAGGCAATCTTCAGGTTAGCTTTGATTATTTTCACTTTTTCCTCAGTCTGTTTCACCAGGTCTGGTCCTACCAGCTTATCTTCGCCCAATTCAGTCCAACACACTGGGGTTCTACATTTTCTCCCATATAGTGCTTCATACGGAGCCATTTGAATGCTAGCTTGGTAGCTATTGTTGTATGCGAATTCTGCCAGTGGAAGATATCTATCCCAACTTCCCTCAAACTCAATGACACAACTCCTCAGCATATCCTCAAGGACCTGACATATATTTCATGTTATTATTATCATTTCAGTTCAATATTTGCATTAGTTCAATTGGTTTCAGTTGTTTACCTGGATTACTCTTTCTGATTGCCCATCCGTTTGAGGATGGAAAGCTGTGCTGAAATGGAGTTGTGTACCCAAGGATTCATGCAACTTCTTCCAGAATCTTGATGTAAACCTTGGGTCTCGGTCAGATATGATAGAAAGTGGGATTCCATGCAGCCTAACTATCTCACTGATATACAATTCTGCTAGCTTCTCCAGTGAGTAGTCAGTCCTAACTGGCAGAAAATGTGCTGACTTCGTCAATCTGTCCACTATCACCCACACTGCATCATGCTTCCTTTGGGTGAGAGGTAGACCACTAACAAAATCCATAGTGACCCGATCCCATTTCCATTTAGGTATGTTTATAGGCTGTAACAAACCCGATGGAACTTGATGTTCTGCCTTAACTTACTGACAGGTCAAGCATTTAGTCAGATAGTCAGCTATATCCCTCTTCATACCAGGCCACCAATAATGAGGCTTCAAATCATTATACATTTTTATGCTCCCCAGGTGCATAGCATAAACACTAGTGTGTGCTTCATTTAGAATATTAGTCTTCAGTTCCCCATCATCTGGTACACACACTCTTCCTCTATAATATAGACACCCATCTGCTTTCACCTCATATTCAGTTTCCTTCCCCTCTGGAATTTTAGCCATAATTGCCATTAGTTTTTCATCTGCCTTCTGCCCATCTTGTATTTGCTGTAGTAGGGTTGGCCTCACTTGCAACTCAGCCAAAATAGCTCCATCTTGAGCTAAGGATAGACAGTCATTGAGTGATCTTAAAGTTGTGATGGACTTCCTTCTCAAAGCATCAGCAACTACATTTGCCTTCCCAGGATGATAATCTATCACACAATCATAGTCCTTCAGGAACTCAATCCATCGCCTCTGTCTAAGGTTGAGCTCTTTCTGGGTTGGCAAATATTTTAGACTCTTGTGGTCTGTATAGATGTAGCATTTTTCACCATATAAATAATGCCTCCATATCTTCAGTGCGAAGATAATCGCTGCTAACTCCAGGTCATGAGTAGGGTAGTTCTGTTCATATGGCCTTAACTGCCTAGAAGTATAGGCGACCACTTTCCCCTCTTGCATCAATACACACCCTAGCCCATTATGCGAGGCATTACTATAGACCACAAAGTCCTTTCCCGACACTGGTTGTGTTAACACTGGTGCTTCTGTCAACATAGCCTTCAACCTCTCAAAACTGGCTTGGCACTTGTCGTTCCAGCCAAATTTCACATTCTTATGCAACAACTTGGTCATTGGAGCAGCTATAAGAGAGAACCCCTTCACAAATCTTCTGTAGTATCCAGCTAGCCCCAAGAAACTTCTGACCTCAGTTGTATTTCTAGGAGGCTTCCATTCCATCACTGCTTCTATCTTTTTGGGATCTACTCTAATCCCCTCAGCTGACACTATGTGTCCAAGAAAGGAGATCTCACTCATCCAAAAATCACACTTGGACTTCTTTTCTCGCAGGGTTTGCAGAACGATCCTCAAATGTTCATCATGTTCTTCCCTGGTCTTGGAATACACCAGAATATCATCAATAAAGACCACTACAAACTGATCTAAGTATGGATGGAAGATACGGTTCATAAGGTCCATAAATGCTGCTAGTGCATTTGTTAACCCAAACGGCATCACTAGAAATTCATAGTGCCCATACCGGGTTCTGAATGCAGTTTTTGACACATCTGCATCCTTTACCCTCAACTGATGATACCCTGATCTGAGGTCAATTTTTGAAAATACATCGGCTCCCTTCAACTGATCAAACAGATCGTTAATTCTGGGCAATGGATATTTATTCTTTACAGTTACTTTATTCAACTGCCGGTAATCAATACACAATCTCAAAGTTCCATCCTTTTTCTTCACAAACAGCACCGGAGCTCCCCATGGTGACACACTGGGGCGTATGAACCCCTTATCAAGTAACTCTTGCAACTGAGTTTTCAACTCCCTTAATTCAGTGGGTGCCATCCTATAAGGAGCAATGGAAATGGGTGCTGTACCATTACCTCAATAGCAAACTCGACTTCCCTTTCTGGTGGTAAACCAGGCAACTCTTCAGGAAATACATCTGGGAAGTCTCTTACTGTAGGTATATCATTCAGGTTTGGCTTAGCTTGCCTAGTATCAACCACGTGTGCTAGGTAAGCTTCACAGCCTTTTCTCATCATTCTTCTTGCAACTGTAGCTGAGATAACATTAGATAGGAAATCTGTCCTTTCACCCACAACAGTGATCTCATTACCCTCAGAAGTTTTCAGAAAAATTCTCTTCAATTTACAATCAACTATTGCCTGATGACGTGATAACCAGTCAATTCCCAAAATCACGTCAACCTCGTGGAAGGGCAACTCAATTAGGTCTGCCGAGAATTCATACCCTTGAATCCTCAATGGGCAACCCTTATATACTTTACTCACTACCACACTGTGGCCTAGTGGATTTGTGACCAGAATGTCTTGATCACTCTCCTCTACTAGAACTCCCCTCTCTATGGGTAGTTTGATGCAAATGTAGGAATGAGTGGATCCTGGATCCACCAATGCATGTACAGAAGTGTTGTAGAGGGAAACGCACTCGATGACATCCGGGGCATCTTGCTCCTCTCGAGCTCTGATGGCATAAGCCCTGGCTAGTATTCTAGTGTCTGGCCTCTCAGTTGACTCGGATGTAGGCCTCAGTGATGGACCAGCTACCTCAGGTTTACCAGGCTTCCTACCTCTTTGTGGTGCAGGAGTAGGTGCATCGGTTGTGTTGGAGCAACAGTAGTAGTCCTTTTCGGACAATTCTTGATCTGGTGTTCTGTCGATCCACATCGTAAGCATGCACCGATCACTCGCCAACACTCCCCTTTATGCCACTTCTGATAGTACTGACAGGCAAAAGATGCAGGGGCTGGTCCCCTAAACACCGTCCCTGGAGAGCTGCCCATTGATGGTGTGGGCTGGCCTCTCCTAGGTGTGAATCGCTGCAGGCCCCGAGACCGACCACGACCTGTGGTGGTCCTGAACTCTGAGTAGGAGGACCCTTACTCTTCTTACTGGGAGTAGAAAATGCACTGGACTGACCCGGACCCCTCTTCTGTTGTCTTTCCCTTCTATTTTGTTCATTGATTCTGACCTTTTCCACTTTTGATGCTGCATCTACCAGTTTAGCAAAATTCGTAATCTCCAGTGCTGTGATCATGACTTTGATGTTGTCATTGAGCCCTTCCTCAAACCGTCTGCACCTCTCTCTCGCCTCAGAGGACTATCTCCCTCCCATATCTACTCAGTCTGACAAATTCACGCTCATACTCAGCTACTGATAACTGTCTCTGTCTCAGACTGATAAATTCCATTCTTCGCTCCTTTAAATACACTTTGCTAATATATTTCTTCCTAAACTCTGTGAGGAAGAATTCCCAAGTGATCCGTTCAGGTTGCACCTCATGGTCACTGTGTCCCACCACTGATATGCATCATCCTGAAGTAGGGACACAAAGACCCACGAGTTCTCGCCGGGGCGCAGCTTTAGCTGTTTGAAGACTCGATGGTTCTGTCCAACCAATTTTCTGCAGCCATGGGATCATCCTCCCTCTTCCCAAAGAAGTCTACAGCCCCATGTTTTCGCAATTTCTCCAGATGAGATTTTTGTGGTGCTGGTGGAGGTTGTGGCTGTGGTTGTGGTGGTGGAATTGCCCCCATCATTTGCCGGTAGAATTTAGTCATTTGTTGAAATAGTGCAAACTGAGGTTGGGCAGGTACCTCAGCTGCTGGTGGAGCAGATTCTCTCCTGCCCCCAGACTCAGCCCTTGGTGGAGTATGACTCTCCACCTCTTCATCAACTGCTCTTTGCGAAGCAGGATCCATAACCTATTCAAAATAAGAAAACAAACAGATCTGCATCAGTGTCACCTCAACACTTACAAATGCAATGCAATGGTATGTACTCTATCTAGACCCAGAAACGCCTAAACCGATGCTCAGATACCACTAAATGTGACACCCCTTACCCGTCTACAGTGCAGCCGAGCAAGTTATGCTACTTAGTGTGTCGGAACACCAATTCATGTTTCAATTTCAATTAATCCCTTTTAATTCATTTATTTATAATTTCTGATAAATCTAAATTTTTCCACAAATTTTATAGAAAATCCGGCAGAGTGCTGGCTATAAATTGGACAAACAGTTCTTCTGAACCTGTTAAAAACACTCCCAATAATATCATCACATTATTTTCAATCAACCTCCAATATATTCTTAACAATTTCTCAATTCACTTTAGTATCTCAAAAATTTAATTCAATTCAAAACATAATCCACTCAATGAAAAATGCTCAATTTATTACTGAACATATTCCATAGATACTTACATCAAAACATAATTACATGAACTTATAATATAAATTACAGAAGGTCACAAAATACCAAATGTCAACATATCAAAATATCAAAATGGCCTAATGTCCTACCAAATGCACTACAATGTGAGGTGACTCTGAACTCTGAGTGCAGATATGAAGGCTCACCCTGTATGAGGCCTACTGGACTCCCCAGCTATGTCTCTAGTACCTGCGCGTGGCAAAAGCGATGCGCTAAGCAATTCTGCTTAGTGGTGACAATATAAAATAAAATAAAATAAAATAAAATAAAATAAAATAAGACATGTGTGCAAAATGTATATTTACATTTTTGAGTGGACTAAATTTCAAATATTTATTGCAATATTATTCGATTAAAGTTTGGTAAAATTTATTAATACTGCTCGAGTAACCTATACTAGTTGACTGGACTGGATAAACGGGTAAACTGGAACTGGGTACTAAGTACCTCGGACCATCACACCATCGGTCGCATTGTGTCTCCCGGTGTGCAACAGAACAGCTAATAAGTTGTGATAATTATCGGGGATTAAACCCGAGTATAATAACTCATTATCATAGCCAAAGGCTATTATGTTACAGAATGGCATGGGAAGCCATGAAATACAGAATGGCATAAAGCCTTATGCAGTACTGCTAACAGAACCCTATTGGCATGCCAAACTATCCAACTAATCACATTAGGCCTACTAGGGCATTAAACATTTTTTATTTGTGTAATTCTTTGAAATTGAAATTTTTATGACTACTATTCATTTCACTAGTCAACCAAAATGTTGACTTTTGCATTGATAATAGGTAAATTAGTTTAATTATCATCAATAAACCACATTTTTCATTTAAAACTTGTTGGTATTGGTTGCCAATACCATCTCTAAGCTTAATGATAATTAGACAAAAATTTCAGTTTTCATGCTTTGTCTTTACTGTTCCATTAGTCATATTTGCAGTGGAAATTTGGAAAGTTGATCAACATGAAAGTTGTTCCTTATTTTGTCTAGATGAATTTATTTTTTTGAATCACTCCATTTGGAGTTTTGTAGCACAAGTTATGGCCTAAATACCATAACTGGCCGGATTGGACAGATTCCAAATTTCTGGGCAAAACTGGTTCTGCCAGATTTGGTGACTCAAGTTTGGTTGGCAATTTGACTAGGTTATGATCATAATTTGGGTCAGGTTTCTTCATGAAAGTTGTTGGTCTATATGTCACCTTGTTTCTGGTAAAATTTCAGGTCAATTGGACCTTTCTAAATTGAGTTATGGCCAAATGACTAAACACTGTTCATTTGGTCATTTTGCCCAGGCAGATTGCAGGTCACCCGGATTAGGGAAAACTTTTGGTCAAGTTGGTTTGGTTTTCTGGGCATGATTTCTTCATCAAAGTTGTGCCATTATGTGTCTAGTTTCATTTCCAATTGGCCAAACACCAATTGAACCTCTACAATTCAAGTTATTGCTGTCCAAACAGCCTGGACTCATAGCCAAACCTGCAGGTTACACAAGGCAGCCACTCCAACCTCAAATCCCACAACCCAATTCACTTCATTTCTGGTTCAAACCAAACCAAATGGTCACTAATTGACCATTAAAACCTAATTCCATCATCACAAGATCAAATCTCATTCTTCAACCCAAACCCTAACTCAACAATTTCAAAATCATGCATTTTCACTTTATTTCATCAATCTACTTAGCAAATACATATTGTGGGCAGCCCTAATACCCTTTTAACTTCATTAAATTCAACACCATCAAACCCTAACCATGGCTGCCAAAAATAAGAGATGGCATACCAATGTCTTTCATCAAGTTTCTTTGTCATTTAATCACCAATATAGTGCTTAAACATGAAATTGAATTGAAATTTAAGGTTTGGGTCACTAACCTCTTTTAGCTCAAATCCAAGCCAACCAAAACTTTAATTTTTCTTCAAAATTTTGCTGCCCAAAGCTTCCTCAAGGTGTGGGGTGAATTTTTTGTGAAGACAACTAGGGCTTTTAGGGTGTGGAAGCTAGGGAAAATCAAGCTTGAAAAAGCTTGTCCATGGAGGTTAGGGAAGAATGGTTCACGGAAAGGAAGAAGAAGAAATAGAAATTTGATTTTTTTCTCTCAATTTTCAGCCCATTTGTCTCTTTTAAACACATTTATGCCATGTGTCAACACTTGAGTGGGTGAAGGCACACTAATGACATCATGTGATGTCATAAATTCCCATTTAATTCATTTTTTTTCTTTTCTTTTTTACTCATTTTCAATTCAATTTTTAGTGATATTTATTCACATTTTATGTCATAATAATTATTTACTTAACTGGACAAGTCGGCCAAAAATCACCTCTGAAGGCGAAATGATCAAAATACCCTTCGTTTGGCTTAACGGGCCAAAATTGTCTGTACCGATTGAAAATATTTTCTAAATATTTCCTTAGAATTCTAATGCCATAGGAATCTCAGTGACCCTTCTCTGGAGTCCCAAAAATTATTTTATAATTTTTCCCCCGGGTCTAGGGCTCCTAGTTGCGAGAACCGCAGCTTCTCACTAGGTTACCCATCGCTAGGGCACCTGCTCATTTAACTTGGTTGTATTTTATTTCTAAAATTTTCCTAAATTTTTCTTATTAATATTGGAGTTAATTATAGTTCCTCACTCTAGTTTAAATATTTTTCCAGACATTCTAGCTGTCCGGACCGACACCGATCACCGGAACAGTAGAATGTACGAAACAGGGAGGGTGTTACATTTGTTTTGCTTCTTTTTATGCTCAATTCATCTCTTTATGCTTTATAAGCTCCTCCATGCTCTTGTAAATAGCTAATAACATAAAAATAAACATTAACAAGCTAATTGAATAAGAAACAAACTAAAAAGATTAAGTATGCGATGATAAAAATATGGCATTTTAAGCAACTATCAACACCTCGCTCACAATTTAATTCTTTTTTAATTCTCTTTTTTTTTTTTACTTCAAAAGTAAATTTAGAAAATATTGGCAATTAATTTTCAATTAAGTTGGGCCAATAAAAAAAAATAAGTTTCAAATTATTAGAATGTGGATTCATTAAATTTTTTATTTAATTGGGCAAATAAAAAAAAGTTAACCTTTTAAAAATTTTTTAGGAGTTTTTTGAGGCTAAACCTTTTGTTTGAACCACTGAGTTTGATGTAAGGTAGATGTATTTAGACCTCGGTGTTTTATGGATTAAACTCACAATATGAATCTATTTAAAATATTTTTTTTATTATTTAAAGGAAAATTTTAAATATGTGGGCCACTAACTTTTCAATTTTGTTAGGTTAATAAAAATTAATATTCTAAAAACTAAAATATGGACTCCTTAATTTTTTGTTTACTTAGGCCAATGAAAAAATCTTTGAAATTACAATAATATTTGCCCATTAAATTTTTTGTTTTATTGGGCCAGTACAAAATATAAATTTATGACGATTATAACACTTAGATATATCAAGCCAATGATAGATATAACAATTAGGCCTAAGTGTTTTATGTACCTCACACAGAATTAAATTTTTTAAAATTCTATTTTATTACTTAAATTAAATTTAAAAAATATTGGCAATCAGTTTTTTAACTAAGTTGTGCCAATAAAAAAATAAGCTCTAAATTATTAGAATAGCAGCTCATTAATTTTTTTTTTTATTTTATTGGGCTAATGAAAATAATCAACATATTAAAATTTTGTTAAATTTTTTTTGAGGCTAAATGTGAGAGACAATTGAGAAGATATGCACATTTAAAATTTTAGAGTGGCTGAGACTCTGTTTCAATCTCCTAGTTCGATATTAGATGGATTCATCATTTACACCTAGGTTTTTTGTGTATTAACTCATAATTTAAATTTTTTAAAATATGTTTTAATTATATAATGGAAAATTTTAAAAATATCGGTCACTAATTTTTTCAATTTTGTTAAGTTAATGAAAACTAATCTTTTAAAAATTAAAATATGAACTAATTAATTTTTAGTTTAATTGGATCAATAAAAAAATTTTTAAATTACTGAAATCTAGTCCCATTGAATTTTTTTGCTTTATTAGGCGAATAAAAAATACCAATTTCTAACTATTATAATATTTAGATATATGGAGTTAATGCTTGATATAACAACTAGAACAATATATTTTATGTACCTCAATCACAATTTAATTGTTTTTAAATTTTATTTTATTACTTAAAGTTAAATTTAAAAAATATTGGCAAACTAAGTTGGGTTAATAAAAAATTTAAGTTTCAAATTATTATAATATTGGCGTATTAAATTTTTTGTTTAATTGGTTTAATAAAAAAATTAATCTTTTAAAATTTTATTAATTTTTTTAGGCTAAATATGAGAGATAATTAAGAATATGCCCACATTTTAAGTATTCTAAATTAAAAATTAAAATTTTGGAGGGCCTAAATTTCTGTTTCAACCCTAAGTTTGGTAAAATTTTAAAAATGTGAGCCACTAACTTTCTAATTTTGTTAGGTTAATAAAAACTAATCTTTTAAAAATTAAAATATAAGTCATTATTTTTTTATTTAATTAGGCAAATAAAAACTTTTAAAATACAAAAATATTAGCCCATTAAATTTTTTTCTTTATTAGGCCAATAAAAAATATTAATTAATGACGATTATAATATTTAGATATGTGCAGCCAATGATGGATATTATCATAGTTTACCCCTCTGTAAGGCATAACATGAACCCGTAGAATACCTAATGAACTACTGAACTTCACCTACCGATAACTCATTAAGTACCCTACAAGGGATTCTAAAACAATTTTCTTACTTTTTATAAGTGGTGAGCATTTTCTAATAGGTATCAAAACATTTAATTAAAGTTTGAAAAGTAGTTAAAATTTTTGTCCCATTTTATTTTTCCGCAAATTCTATAAAAATGTCGACAGAGTGCCGTCTGTATTTTGAGAAAACAGTTCTTTGAATACCTGTAAAAAGCACTTCCAAAGATTTATCTTAACAACTTCATCAATTTCACAATCATCCCAACCAATTTCAACATCATTTCTCAAACCTCAAAATTCAACATCATCAAAATACTATTAATTAATTTCATTCAATTTAAAACAAAATACTTCCATTCATATTTCAATAAAGATAAAACAATTTATATACATCATTCCAAAAATTTACATTAGGAAAAATCAAAAGCAAATTTAATACAAGCTTTATACAACTTTACACAACTTTATATAACTTTATACAACTGCTCATAACCAATTTTACATGTTCATACAGTTACATACATTTACATATATCAAAATAGTTTTTACAATCATGGTATAAAATATACCCGATAGACTTCAAGGCAAGTAGCTCCTCAATCCTCAGCAGCTTACTTTGCTGCTCCTCTAGTCTCTATATCTGCGACAGCAATAACAGCCATCACTGAGTACTAGGACTCAATGGTGCACAACATACTAAAATAATCTTTATGCAGAATTAAAACATAATTATTCAAAATTTAACTGAACATGAGATATAAAATTCAAAAAATGATTTTAACCCAAACAATTTCATTTCAAAAGTCTCAAAACAAATTTCATAAAAACACACAGTTATATCATGCCATTCGAAACAAATATCATCTCAATAGCCAGAGGCTAAGGAGAAGTCACATCACGAGGCTAGCTAGCTCAAATATATGGGAACCCATTCTTTTTCTTCTTCTATTGGCACACACCTCAACACTTCAGCTAGAGAAGGAATCAAAATTCGAAACTGATTTCCCCCACTAGTCATGCTAGTGAGGTGTTCAAATATATGGTCATGACACTGTGGTTTCAAAACTTATCTTAATAATTTACTAAACATTTATTGCCATTTCAAACATACACAAATAAACTTTCAACAATTCAAAGCAAAAGCATAATACACATTTCATGCACTTTGTAAATGAACTTTAAAGCATATTGATGTTGTGCACAAACCTTAAGCGAGTTGCCTCTTGGCCTTGACTCGATCCCTCGGGTTCTTTCCCGGTATTCTTTTCAACTGAAACACATAGTTTCATAGTGTTTCAGTATCATAAATCCAAAAATAAATTCAAATTCACTTTTACTTAGCTTTAATATGCTAAACTTGGTGTTTCTTTAAAATTTGTGTTTCGGGGTTACTATTTACTATACTATTCAAGTCAATTTGTTGACTTTCTAAGGCTTAATAGGTATGAAAATTCTAATTTCACCAACATACCACATTTTGGTTACCTAATTTGTTGGTTTTGGTTGTTTTCTCAAAACTTAAGTCTTTTAGGCAAAATTTCAAATTTTTAGTTTTGGTGCCTTATGTTGCACTATTCCATTGGTCATGTTGCTATTAGATTTTGGCTAAGTTTTCTTCACAGAAATTGTTCCTTATTGTCTTAAATTTATTTCTCTTTTTGAATCACTCCATTTGGAGTATTGTAGCTCAAGTTATAGCCATTTGAATCATGGCTGCTAGATTGGACTTACCCAGATTACTGGGCAAATTTATGGGTTCTGGCAGTTTTAGGTCACTAACTTTGAGTAGCTAAATGACTTGGTTAAGGGCATAATTTGGATTTGTGTTCTTTATAAAAGTTTTAGGTCTATATCTCAATTTCTACTGGTAAAATTTCAGGTCATTTAGACCTTCCTAGCCCAAGTTATGGCCAAATGAACAAACATTGTTTATTTGATCATTTTTGTATAGGTCAGATTGCCTAATCTGGATTTGGTCAATTTGTTTACTAGGTTTTAATCACTTTTTGGGCATGATTCCTGAATTAAAAATGTGTCATTTTGTGTCTAATTTCATTCCTAATTGGCCTCACACCAATTAGGTTGGTAAATTTTCAGTTTTGGTCCCTGAAAGGGACCTTGGTCATGCTGCCTGCATACTGCCCACATCCAATTCGAATCTAAACCTAATTCTAACACTTCTAACATACATCAATTGGTCACAAATGACCATTTTTCATCTCAAACAAGGTCAAACACACCATTTGACCACTTCTCCAAATTTTTGTCTTCCAAACCCTAGGTGCCAAAACCCTAACTACATTAATTGTTACATTTAGCTAAATCAAAGCATATCAACATCACTTCCACACTCATACAAGTTTATCTACACTATTAATTCAAGCAAATTCATACATTACCATGGCAAATCCTAGCTGACTGAATTTACTTATAGTCCTCTAACAATTATTTTCATTTCATTTTAAGTATATTTCTAAGTTAGTTAAGCTACAAACACAATAATTAAACTAAAAGGTTGAAGTTTGAATTACTACCTTGAATGCAGAATTTTCTTCTTCCTTTCATTCAAGTTTTCTTCTCTTTCTTTCCCTTGCACCTTCCTTTCTAGTTGCCTAAACAAGTTTTATCTATGGTAGACAATTTTTTTATGGTGGGATTTTGTTATTTTCAAGCTCACAAAAAGAGCTCTAATGGAGGTTTATGGGTGAGGGAGAGAGTGAGAGAGAGAGGGATGGCAATAAAGAAGACACTCCTTTTTTTTTTTCTTTTCTTTTCTTTTTCTTTTATGTATTTATCCTTATGGAAGACCACTAATTCTCCAATTTTTTTAATTAGTGTTTATTGCATCATGCATGAGCTCATGCATGATGTTATTACTTTTCACTTTTCCTTTTTCTTTTTTTTTTCTATTTATTTTTCCATTAGTTCTTTAATTTAATTCCCGATTCTGAAATTTTTTTTCTCCCATTTTATTTGACAGTCAGGTCAGGAGTTAGCTCTCGGGGTCAATTGACCAAATTGCCCTTACCGGTTCGACTTGGTTTGCAAATAATTCAATATTTTTTCCGGATCCCTGACCTAATTATTTGACCGGCTTAACAATTCTTTTTCGTGATTTTCTCTTTTCCACTGTGT
This sequence comes from Hevea brasiliensis, assembly GCF_030052815.1. Taxonomy (NCBI): domain Eukaryota; kingdom Viridiplantae; phylum Streptophyta; class Magnoliopsida; order Malpighiales; family Euphorbiaceae; genus Hevea; species Hevea brasiliensis. Next base: position 22,760,722 of record NC_079507.1, read on the forward strand.
TTGCAATAGTCCTAAGGGCCGCGGCGTCACATTTTAAGGTTCGAAATTTGAGTTTAAATTGACCTCGCAGTCTTTCCTGAGAAGGTCACCCATCGCTGTGACTCTTGGCTCATTTAACTTTTTATGTTCTGTTTTTCTTATTTATACTTAACTAATTGAAAATTACTAATTATTTGTGTTTAGGGCTTATCTAGTTGTCTTAAGTGTGGTTCTACTCCCCTTAATTATCCAGACCGACACAGATCACCGGAATAGTAAAATTTATCAGGCTATGCAAATAGGGTGTTACAGATATAACAATCACACCTAGGTGTTTTATGTACCTTGTTCACAATCTAATTTTTTTTAATTCTTTTTTATTACTTAAAATTAAATTGGGCCAATAAAAAAAAGTTTAAAATTAGTAGAATATTGGCCCATTAAATTTTTTACTGTATTGGGCTAGCAGAAAATGTCAATTTGTGAATGATTATAATATTTAGATATATCAAGTAATAGACTGATATAACAACTAGATTTAGGTATTTTATGTACCTCACTCAGAATTAATTTTGTTTTATTACTTAAAAGTAAATTTAAAAATATTGACGATCAATTTTTTAACTGAGTTGTGCCAATAAAAAAAAATAAGCTTCAAATTATTAGAATATGAGATTATTAAATTTTATATTTTATTAGGCTAATTAACATTTTGTTAAAAAATTTTTGAGGCTAAATGTAAAAGATAATTAATAACAGACCCACATTTAAAATTTTGGAGTGGTTGTGACTCTGTGTTAATTATCGAGTTCGGTACTAGACAGATGCACCATCTAGACCTAAGTATTTTGTATATTTAACTCAGAATTTAAATTTTTTAAATATTTTTTTATCATAATAGAAAATTTTAAAAAAGTGGGCTACTAATTTTCAATTTTATTAAGTCAATAAAAACTAATCTTTAAAAATTAAAATATAGACTCATTAATTTTTGGTTTAATTGGGCAAACAAAAACTTTTAAATTACTGAAATCTTGACCCATTAAACTTTTTACTTTATTTGACCAATAAAAAATATCAATTTATGATAATTATAATATTTAGATATATGGAGCCAATGACTGATATAACAACTAGACAACGTCTTTTATGTACCTAGCTCACAATTTATTTCATTTTAAATTCTATTTTATTAATTAAAAGTAAATTTTAAAAATATTGGTGAACTAAGTTAGGCCAATAAAAAAATTAAGTTTCAATTTATTAGAATATAGGCTCATTAAATTTTTTGCTTTATTTAGACAATAAAAAAAAATCAATTTATGATGATTATAACATTTAGATATATAGGTCCAATAACAGATGTAATTACACTTAGGTGTTTTATGTACCTTGCTCACAATCTTTTTTTTTTAATTCTTTTTTATTACTTAAAATTAGAATTAAAAAATATATATTAGCAATCAATTTTTCAACTAAGTTGGGCCATTAAAAAAATAAGCTCCAAATTATTATAATATAGGCTCATTAAATTTTTTTATTTAATTAGCCTAATATTAAAAGTCAACTTTTAAAATTTTATTAAGATTTTTTAGGCTAAAATGTGAGAGATAGTTAAGAACATTCTCACATTTAAAGTACACTAAATTAAATATTAAAATTTTGGAGGGGTTGTACTTCTGTTTCAACTTCCAAGTTCAATGTTGGATGGATACAACATTTAGATCTAGGTTTTTTGTGTATTTAATTCACAATTTAAATCTTTTTAAAATATTTTTTTATTACTTGTAACAACCTGATTTTTTTACATATAAATTTACACTATTAATTTATTACTATTTTATTCATGTTGTTAAATTAGTATTTCCATAATAATAATATTTTTATATTTTATGAATATTATTTTGCATGTCTTATTATTACCATTCTTATTTTAAATTTTTATTTGTAATATTATCATTATCAAAATCAATTATAGTTATTTAAGATTAAATTATATTATATGTAAAAATAATTAAATTTCTTTAGAGTATTATTATTATTATTACCACTAAAGTTTTACTTAATTTAAATATAATAAAAAAATTATGGACCTATTTGAATATACCTAAAAAGTTCAAGGACTAAAAGGGTAATTAAAAGTTAAAAAAAATAGAATTATCAAAACTATAGTAAACCCCTTTTTCTTTCTCTTTCCTAGACCTCACTCCCTCCCTCACTTTCTCTCTCTCATTTTCCCTCTTGCCGGCGAACTAGTGATGCCGATGGTGGACCACTTAACTCCATTGACTACCAAGCACCACGATAGCTGCAGCACCCCATCCAGCAAGGGTTCGATGCATTTTGGAGGAGAGAAAGTGACATGAAGCGCCACTTTCCAAGGCCGATTTTAGCAGCTCCTGGCAGTGGCTGGACTTATAATTGGTGGCCAATGACTCCTCTACCCTCTAGGTTCCTTTCTCGATCTCTCTCACTAGATTCTATAAAGTTTTTTGGTAAAGGAGAGAAGAGAAAGAAAATGGTTGGCAGCGACTTTCTAGCCATTTTCCCAATGATTCGATTATCAGATCAAAAATCGAAGACCACTGTTAAACTCAGAGCGATGAAACCTTCGAGATAGAATCAGCCTCACTTTGATCAGACATTATTTGAAAAAGGCAATCATCGAACGGTTCAAATAGCTTAGTAAGATTTTTAACCTTTTCAATTCCTATAAATTAAAAATAATTATATTATAATTATTAAAAATTTATGGGACTATAGTGTGTGATACAGAGTTGTCAACCCTAGTACCCTAGAGAGGGTACAAGTTCCACTATAAAAATCATAAGTTATCAAATCAAGATAGATGTAAAGCTTTTGAATTTAATGATAGGTTTGGGTACCCAGTATCTTAAGTTTTGGCTGATTGAGTGAAAATGGGAAAATAGAATCCCTACATATCCCCTCTTTGAGATAGTAGAGAATAATATGTAGTCTAAAGGATAGAGACAGAGATCACACAGTGGAAGCATGGCTGCTATTCCCTGAGTTCCTTATTAACTTTTATTTGCTTAAGACAAGAGTGTATTCTAATCAAAATAATGTTAAGGGTAGTAAGTCAATGGAGACAAATTCTAGAATACCAGTGGATAGAGTAAGTGCAAAAGAGAGAATAAGGACAATTGGTTGTGTTAGTAGTATGCCCTAGAGCATATCATTTAGTATGTATCTTGTACATATTTTTAATAATAAAAGGCATTTCCACTTTTCCGTTTACATAATATATTTATGTGTAATAGAAAAGGTCCATTGATATTTTGTTAGAAATATTATTCTTAAGTTGTTAAGAATATGAGTGACAATATTTCTAGCACAAAGTATCATAAATAGGTTCACAATCGAGGATACTTCATAATAAGGACATGACTTATCCAGAAAGATTGTATTCATGTTTGTTCCCAAGTTATTTATATGAGATATAAATAAGATGGAATGGTGAGTCTCATGCCATATAACAAACTTGATAGGCACTTATAAATGATAAGTAGGCCGAACCAGTGACACTTATGACAAGCACATAGAGTTTACTCTTGTCAATGTTTTGTCATAAATCATATCAGTGCATATAATCTTTAGACCTGAGATAGCACAGTTATCTTGTATATAGGTAGTTTGAGTTTGATACTGCTTTCATACTTGTACTATGTATGGGTATATGGGCATGTGTTGGCTCCTGCTAGTTATATATGGAGGTAGGTGTTGATCAAGAAGGAATCTGTTCCTCTAAGTAAATAGAGATAAAATCCTATGTTCATTTAATTGTTCTTGATGTTTCAAGTTCCTGGCCAGGACAGATAGATTTATTCAGAAAAGAGTTTCTGATGAGAAAAATCTATTAATCAAGAACTGGAATTAAAAGAGAACATAATATTCATAGCAAATGGAGTTTGACATAAACCATGACTCCAGCTTGAGTTGGGATTTTGTAACAGAGAGATTCTAGTGCATGGTAACATATGATTATAGGTTCATTTAAGGTAAATCTTATTACTAATTGGGTGGCCATGGCATGCTATGCTAGGTGTTAACCATGGTCTATGAGGTTCATAAAATGATTTAGAGAAATCATTTATGGTAAGAAAGAGTTCTGATGATATTAAGAGTTGATATCATGTTTCATTGCCAATTAGTGATGAGCCTAGTAAGTCACACACATACACAAGTTATCACCTATTTAAATATGATTTAATTAATTAATTAAAGAGTTTTAATTGATTAATTAAATAGATTTGGTTTGCAATTAAATTGCAAAGTCCCCAGCATGACTTGAAACCAAATCTAGATTATTGGATGTGTAGTATAAATTAAATTTATATTTAAAGTGTTTAAATATGAATTTAATTGATGAGAAATTAATTAATAGAGATTAATTAATTAATTTATATTTGATATAAATTAATTAGAAGAAGAAATAATTATTTTGGGTTAAGAACTCAAAATTAAGACACAGGGGCATTTTGGTCATTTCACAGTGTGACACGTGGCACCATGAGATGGTGACACATGGCATAACACATAAGCTTGCCAAATGTTTTTTAATCATGTAAGATGATTAAAATCAAGATTAAATATAGGTTTGACACTTGGCACAATGTGATTAGGTCACTTGAACCTAGAGCTAATCAAAAGGTGACATGTGGCTAGGGTTTAATGTGTTAACCTAGCTATTTAAGTGTGGTTATGAAAAGAAAACATAACCAGCAGCCTCTCCTCTCAATTGTCATGCCACTTTGAGCCTCTCCAGCTATTTCTCTTCATCTCTCATCAATTCAAAGAGATTAGCCATCAATCTCTTGAATTAAGAACGCTAGAAATTGTTTCTAGTGTCCTGTTTACATCTCTAATCTCTTAAAAGGCAGAACTTGAATTTCTAATTAATAGAAAAGGCTTTAGAAGCTGTTCAAGGGCTTCCATAGGTGTTCTTGGTGTGGACAAGCTAGAGGGACAACATCTAGTGTCCTGGAGATGAATCTCAAAGGCGCAGACACGCTGCAGCACATCAAGAGGTTAGTGTAATCGTTCTTGATTTAATCTAGGGTTCTAAAATTAATCTGATTAATTTTAAAATCTTAAATAGCAAATACAGATCCAAAAACATATTAAAAGAGTTTTAATATGTTGTTTATCATTGAAATCAAATAGATAAAAATAAATCTTGCATGGTGCATGTGACCCTAGGTGAAAATTTTTGAATTCAATGGTATAATCTTGTGTTTTTCACGCTTCCGTTCCTTCAATTGGTATCAGAGCCACTATATTTGCCATTTAGATTGTTGATTATATAATTTAATTGTGTGTTTGATCATGAGATCAAGAGATTCATTGCTGGTTGGATCATGAGGTGTGGCGGCACACATGGTGAAGCCACCATTGGTGGCGGCAACAATGGTTCCTTGGGTGGTTCAAGGTTTGGCTTTTAATTCTGCAATTGTTGTATGATCTAAGGCCTATTCTTTGACTAATTAAAGTGTTTAATTAGTTGTTTTAATCACACAATTAAATTATGATTCAAATCAGAATTTTAAAAATTGTTTGAATGTGATTCAAATCTGAATTTTAAAAGTTGTTTGAATGTGATTCAAATCTAATTTTTTAAAGTTGTTTGAATCATATTTAAATCTGATTTTTTAAAATTGATTCAATAAAATTCAGATCTGATTTTTTAAAAAATATTTGAATGTGATTCAAATCTGATTTTTTAAAAAATGTTTGAATGTGATTCAAATCTGAATTTTTGAAGTTGTTTGAATGTGAGTCAAATATGAATTTTTAAATTTGTTTGAATGAGATTCAAATCTGAATTTTTAAATTTATTTGAATCATATTCAAATCTGGATTTTTAAGTTGAATATGAGATATTCAATTTAATTTAAGTATGTATGTTTTATTTAATTGTTAAATAGTGATATGCATGATGGATGATCATGGACTATAAAAGACCAATGTGATTGGATTTATTTCTTTTATGTTTCTTTGGGATTGTAAATTAATTAATTTATTTTAATTTATTTTGGGCATGTATTATTAAGTTTGTAATATTTTTGGGTTGTAATTTCATTTATTTAAGTTCTTGTATATTCGCCTTGGTATGCCAAGGATTACTATGTAATATTGGATTGCAAGAAGTTCAAGAAGGTCAAGAGCATTGGTGGGACCAGTGGGAGGAATTCAATATCAAGTGTTGATTACGTACTCCTTCAGCAACTCTTGTAAAATGAATGAATGAAATGCACCTAGGAATGCTCTGATTCAATTCTTAGTGGCTCAGAATTGAATCCCTTAGAAAGTCCATGATCATACCATATTCTTGCTTATCCATGAATGCATGAGATGTATGGGAATGTATGCAATTATATGATATATGCATGCTAAATGGATAATGTGCAAAGTGAGACCTTAATAGTAATTAGGATGGCTATAAAATCTTCCAAACAAATGATTAAGTTGGAAATGCTATAATTAAAGTAATTATAACATAAGCCCTCCATTGGGGCAATTATTTTAAGAAATTTTAAATAGTTGCATGAGATGCAATTAATTTAAGAGATTTTCTTAAGAATAATTGTTAAGCATGAGATGTTGTAAATATGTAAATGGTTTGGTGGCCAATATTGGATGTACCTGAGGACATTAAAATTATTTGCTTAATTAATGGCTCAATGGGATCAACTTAACTCATGCAAGATAAGTCAATAATGGATGTACCTGAGATTTTGAGCATTAGGGGCTAGGTAAAGGATTGAACCTCACATGAGATGTGATGGGCAAGGAGTTACTCACTTATAGTTTATTGTAATTCCAATAATGGATGTACCTGAGGATGATCAATAGATTTATAAGAATTCAATCACCCACTAGAAATCCATCCAACTAGGATTTAGTTTTCTACTTTGGAAGTATAGGATTCGCTAAGTTAGTGGGAGGACCAATTTGATTAAAAACCATAATCATTTTGGTTAATTACATGATACATTTACTAATTAATCTGGTTATTTTCTGCGATTAATTTTACGATAAAAATGAGCACAAAACAACTACCACCATCCAATATCCTTGCAAGCATACTTGATCACAACAGTTGTGAGGACCTAATCTTTACGATTGGCTAAGAAATTTGAAACTTGTCTGAACCTTGAACATATAGGATATGTTCTAGATTCAAATGTTCCTGGTCCCTTACCTCCGGAGGCCACACAAGAGGAACATGAAACTTTGGACAAGTGGAAGGAGCATGATATGAGAGCTAAGTGTTACATGCTTGCTTCTATGAGTAATGAGTTCTGAAGCAACATGAGAACATGCAGAGTGCAAGTGAGATCCTCCTTCACCTACAAGAGTTGTATGGTGAGCACAGCGAGAATGCTAGGTATGAGATATCTAAACAGTTATTCCGTATGAGGATGTCCGAAGGGCGAGAATGTTGGGGATCATGTCCACAAGATGATTGGTGATTGAGCGGTTGGAACATCTTGACTTCAACATGGATTTCCAACTACAAATGGATTTGATCCTTGATCCCTTCACGAGTCTTTTGGGAATTTTGTGACAAATTTCCATATGACTAAACAGAATGCACCTTAGTGAATTACTCAACATGCTGGTTATTGCCCAAAAGAATATGCCAGTGCAATAAAGGAAAAGAGGTAGCTTTGGTTGCATCTTCTTCGCTGGAAAGTCCAACAAGAAGAAGGGCAATAAGAAAAAGAAACCTCGATTCTGGTCCTTCCAAGGAAATAGCTAAGCAGAAAGGAAGACTAAAGGCGATGGAGGCAAAGGAAAGTGTTTCCCTTGCCAAAGGATGGGCCTTTGGAAAAGGAACCGCCTGAGTATCTTGCTTCTCTGAAGGACAAGAAGGATACACCTTCGGAAGGTATGTCCATATCTTGTTATTTAGATTACGATGATATTTATAGTTCATCTACAACTTGGGTTTTAGATCTTGGTGCGATTCTCACATTTCTAATGATATGCAGGAACTAGCAAGCGATGGCGACTTGCGTTCTCAAGATATTAGAGTCGGATTGGCAATGGCTCAAGCTGTTGAAGCTTTAGCCATAGGATCTAAATCTTTTACATGTTTGGACATGTTTTGTGTTTGGATAATATTTTATATGTACTGATGCTTTTAAGAACATCATTTCTATATCTAGTTTGACTAGAAATGGCTATGAATTTGATTCACAGATGATGTTTGCAATATTTATTTTGGAAATAAATATGTTGGTTAGTTATATGAATGATGGTCTTTATTATTTGTATAATATTGACTAACACATATTGAATGCAAGTGATCTAAAATAATACAATGCCATCGTGAAAACCAACTCAAGTTCAAAATATATTTGGCACTTAAGGTTATGTCATGTTGCGAGAAGATAGGATTGCAAAATTGGAGAAAATGGGGATTCTATCCTCATTGGGCTCTGAGCCTACTCCAACTTGTGAATCTTGCCTTCAAGGCAAAATGACTAGATCACCCTTTGTTGGACAAGGGCTAAGAGTGAAAATATTTTGGAACTAATACATAGTGATGTATGTGGTCCGTTTAAAGAAATGGCTAGAGGGCTTTCATTATTTTATTACCTTTCTTGATGATAAATCAAGGTTTGGGTATTTGTATTTGATGAAATATAAACATGAATCCTTTGAAAAGTTTAAGGAATTTAAATCTGAAGTAGAAAATCAAACAGGAAAAAGTATTAAAGCTCTTCGATCAGATCGTGGAGGTGAATATTTGAGTACTGAATTTGATGAATACTTGAGAGAGCATGGCATTGTTTCTCATTAACTCCTCCGAGGCATACGGTGAATGGTGTATCTGAAAGGAGAAATCGTACCCTATTGGATATGGTACGTAGTATGATGAGCTATACTGATATGCCAATCTCCTTTTGGGGATTTGCATTAGAATCAGCTTTATATATTCTGAATAGGATTCCATCAAAATCAGTTTCTTCCACACCTTATGAGATATGGCATGGAAGAAAACCAAGTCTTAAGCATGTTAAGATTTGGGGTTGTCCAGCTTATATCAAAAAGCTGAACACTGATAAATTGGAGACCAGATTAGAAAGAGGTCGATTTGTTGGATATCCAAAAGATAGTTTTGGATATTATTTTTATTTGCCTACTTCACAAAAGGATGTGATAAGTAGAGATGCCATATTTCTTGAACAACAGTTTGTTCAAGAAGGAGGCAAAGGAAGGCAAATAGAGTTAGAATTGGAGAATTCTGACCAACCAACAGATCAGATGGATATAGATCCATCTAGTCAACCTATACCCATTGATGAAACATCTACAGCTGTTCCTCGTAGAACAACCAGGGTATCTCACCCACCAGTGAGATATGGTTTTCTTCATGAAGAAGAATAAGAGTTGTCTACTCATGAAGAAGTAGATCATGGAGATGATCCACTTACCTATGAAGAAGCTATATCAGATATAGACTCTTCAAAATGGATTGATACTATGAAATCCGAGATTGATTCCATGTATAAGAATCAAGTTTGGGATCTTGTTGACCCACCTGAAGGTATTGTACCTATAGGGAACAAATGGGTTTTCAAGAAGAAAATTGATTCTGATGGAAAGGTAGAGACCTATAAGGCAAGGCTAGTAGCGAAAGGGTTTCGCCAAAGGCAAGGAATAGACTATGAGGAGACTTTCTACTTTGTTGCCATGCTTAAATCAATTAGGATTTTATTAGCAATATTGCATACTATGATTATGAAATTTGGCAAATGGATGTCAAAGCGACTTTTCTCAATGGATACATTGAAGAAAACATTTTCATGGAACAACCTAGGGATTTGAATCCCAAGATGGTTCCAAGGTATGCAAGCTAAAGCGATCCATTTATGGGTTGAAACAAGCTTGAGGAGTTGGAACATCCGTTTTGATGAAGCCATTAAATCTTTTGGTTTTATCAAAAATGAGGATGAGCCATGTGTATATAAGAAGGTTAGTGACATGCTATCACTTTCCTTGTCTTATATGTGGATGACATCTGTTGATGGGTAATGATACGGGTATGTTGACGACTATAAAGGTATGGTTGTCAAATACATTCTCCATGAAAGACTTAGGGAGGCAACCTATATTCTTGGGATTCGCATCTATAGAGATAGAGCGAAAGAATAATTGGTTTATCCCAAAGTCTATACTTGGAAAAGGTGTTAAAGAGGTTTAACATGCTTGATTCCAAGAGAGGATTGTTAACAGTGAGACATGGTATCCACCTTTCTAAAGAGATGTCTCCAAAGACACTTGAAGAAGAGATAAGATGTCCAGTATTCCATATGCTTGGCTATTGGAAGTTTAATGTATGCAATGTTGTGTATTAAATTTGGATATCGCATATCTCGTTAGTTTGACTAGCGGTATCAATCCAATCCAGGTTTGGAACATCTGGATAGTATCAAGAATATCCTTAAGTACTTGAGAAGAACTAAGGATTTATTCTTGATTTATGGAGGTGGAGACTTGCAATTGGATGGTTATCGATTCGATTTCCAATCGGATATCGATGATAGAAAGTCTACCTCTGGATATGTGTTCATTTGTAATGGAGGTGCGATCGGTTGGAAGAGTTCCAAGCAGAGCACGCATTGCAGATTCCACTCGAGGTGAGTATATTCTTGCATCGAATCTTGCAAAAGAAGTCATTTGGATGAAGAAGTTCGTGTGAGAACTTACGGTAGTTCCTTCCATTGAGTCGTGGTTCCATTACCTTTGTGACAACAATGGAGCGATCATCTGAGCTAAGGAACCAAGGTCTTACCAGAAATCCAAACACATAGAAAGGCGCTACCACATTATCAGAGAAATAGTTGGGCGAGGTGATGTAGCCATGCAGAAAATAGCATCAGCTGAAAATCCAGCTGATACATTCACTAAGCCTATGTCACAGACTCAGTTAGACCGACATCTTGAGAAGATAGGTCTAAGATATTGTAATGAATGGCTCTAGTGCTAGTGGGAGATTGTTAGTAGTATGCCCTAGAGCATATCATTTAGTATGTATCTTGTACATATTTTTAATAATAAAAGGCATTTCCACTTTTCCGTTTACATAATATATTTATGTGTAATAGAAAAGGTCCATTAATATTTTGTTAGAAATATTATTCTTAAGTTGTTAAGAATATGAGTGACAATATTTCTAGCACAAAGTATCATAAATAGGTTCACAATCGAGGATACTTTATAATAAGGACATGACTTATCCAGAAAGATTGTATTCATGTTTGTTCCCAAGTTATTTATATGAGATATAAATAAGATGGAATGGTGAGTCTCATGCCATATAACAAACTTGATAGGCACTTATAAATGATAAGTAGGCCGAACCAGTGACACTTATGACAAGCACATGGAGTTTACTCTTGTCAATGTTTTTGTCATAAATCATATCAGTGCATATAATCTTTAGACCTGAGATAGCACAGTTATCTTGTATATAGGTAGTTTGAGTTTGATACTGCTTTCATACTTGTACTATGTATGGGTATATGGGCATGTGTTGGCTCCTGCTAGTTATATATGGAGGTAGGTGTTGATCAAGAAGGAATCTGTTCCTCTAAGTAAATAGAGATAAAATCCTATGTTCATTTAATTGTTCTTGATGTTTCAAGTTCCTGGCAGACAGATAGATTTATTGTAAAAGAGTTTACGATGAGAAAAATCTTTTAATCAAGAACTGGAATTAAAAGAGAACATAATATTCATAGCAAATGGAGTTTGACATAAACCATGACTCGGCTTGAGTTGGGATTTTGTATGAGAGAGATTCTAGTGCATGGTAACATATGATTATAGGTTCATTTAAGGTAAATCTTATTACTAATTGGGTGGCCATGGCATGCTATGCTAGGTGTTAACCATGGTCTATGAGGTTCATAAAATGATTTAGAGAAATCATTTATGGTAAGAAAGAGTTCTGATGATATTAAGAGTTGATATCATGTTTCATTGCCAATTAGTGATGAGCCTAGTAAGTCACACACATACACAAGTTATCACCTATTTAAATATGATTTAATTAATTAATTAAAGAGTTTAATTGATTAATTAAATAGATTTGGTTTGCAATTAAATTGTAAAGTCCCTAGCATGACTTGAAACCAAATCTAGATTATTGGATGTGTAGTATAAATTAAATTTATATTTAAAGTGTTTAAATATGAATTTAATTGATGAGAAATTAATTAATAGAGATTAATTAATTAATTTATATTTGATATAAATTAATTAGAAGAAGAAATAATTATTTTGGGTTAAGAACTCAAAATTAAGACACAGGGGCATTTTGGTCATTTCACAGTGTGACACGTGGCACCATGAGATGGTGACACATGGCATAACACATAAGCTTGCCAAATGTTTTTTAATCATGTAAGATGATTAAAATCAAGATTAAATATAGGTTTGACACTTGGCACAATGTGATTGGGTCACTTAAACCTAGAGCTAATCAAAAGGTGACATGTGGCTAGGGTTTAATGTGTTAACCTAGCTATTTAAGTGTGGTTATGAAAAGAAAACATAACCAGCAGCCTCTCCTCTCAATTGTCACGCCACTTTGAGCCTCTCCAGCTATTTCTCTTCATCTCTCATCAATTCAAAGAGATTAGCCATCAATCTTTTGAATTAAGAACGCTAGAAATTGTTTCTAGTGTCCTGTTTACATCTCTAATCTCTTAAAAGGCAGAACTTGAATTTCTAATTAATAGAAAAGGCTTTAGAAGCTGGTCAAGGGCTGCCATAGGTGTTCTTGGTGTGGACAAGCTAGAGGGACAACATCTAGTGTCCTGAAGACGAATCTCAAAGGCGCAGACACGCTGCAGCACATCAAGAGGTTAGTGTAATCGTTCTTGATTTAATCTAGGGTTCTAAAATTAATCTGATTAATTTTAAAATCTTAAATGGCAAATACAGATCCAAAAACATATTAAAAGAGTTTTAATATGTTGTTTATCATTGAAATCAAATAGATAAAAATAAATCTTGCATGGTGCATGTGACCCTAGGTGAAAATTTTTGAATTCAATGGTATAATCTTGTGTTTTTCACGCTTCCGTTCCTTCAGGTTGCATGTGCAGCATAACCCAAATGTCAGTGAAAATGCTAGCTAGAGTAGTTAGAAGATAAAGTATGAGCAGCACAAAGGTGTGATGACCAAGTAGAGACATTGAAAGGTATAATTATCTAGTATAACTATCAGATTAGAAGGTATAATGGAGCTAGGAATAGAGTAGTCAGAGTTTTGGTCTAGGTAAGATAAAGTAAATAGATTAAAGGACAATCTAAAGGGCCTTGAATAGGAAGAAATAGAGTTAAGATATAGAGTAGACTAGGTGTTATTCTGGGCAAAGTAAATGATAAGGATTTAGAACTAGAATGGGACCACATTAGTGACAATGTTTGTTAGGTAAATAGCCCATAAGTGCATAACTAGAGTAGTTCATAGTTAGTGCAGTATTAAGAGCCAGAATATGGAGCTCAGAGTTACAGGATTTGGACTAGGCTTTATTAGTTTTCTATCCACAAGTTAGAATAAGGAGCAATGGGACAAGAACCTTTTAGCTTATTGATAGCATAAGGAAAGTTAGGTGAGGTATGCATTTAAAGTAGATAGTAGCTGGAAGATGTGTAATGGTAACCTATCAGACAAAGAAGTGAAGTCAGTAAGTAGTAAGTTGAATAAAACTCAACCTAATGGATTCAAACATGCATGATGAGTGAAAAGAATGAGGGATAAATGACAAAAAAAAAAAGTTTGATGTTAGAATTCTGAATGACGAGACAGCAATTATAGAGTCTATAATCGAGGGTTAGGCAGGCATTTTCAGTGTTACCAACAGGGTCAGTCAATGAGGAAACATGAGTGAGGGTAGGACAATAGATAACAGAATAATAGTAAAAGACAGAAAAGGTATAGATGTGTTAGTAGTATGCCCTAGAGCATATCATTTAGTATGTATCTTGTACATATTTTTATTAATAAAAGGCATTTCCACTTTTCCGTTTACATAATATATTTATGTGTAATAGAAAAGGTCCATTGATATTTTGTTAGAAATATTATTCTTAAGTTGTTAAGAATATTAGTGACAATATTTCTAGCACAAAGTATCATAAATAGGTTCACAATCGAGGATACTTCATAATAAGGACATGACTTATCCAGAAAGATTGTATTCATGTTTGTTCCCAAGTTATTTATACGAGATATAAATAAGATGGAATGGTGAGTCTCATGCCATATAACAAACATGATAGGCACTTATAAATGATAAGTAGGCCGAACCAGTGACACTTATGACAAGCACATGGAGTTTACTCTTGTCAATGTTTTGTCATAAATCATATCAGTGCATATAATCTTTAGACCTGAGATAGCACAGTTATCTTGTATATTATAGGTAGTTTGAGTTTGATACTGCTTTCATACTTGTACTGTGTATGGGTATATGGGCATGTGTTGGCTCCTACTAGTTATATATGGAGGTAGGTGTTGATCAAGATGGAATATGTTCCTCTAAGTAAATAGAGATAAAATCCTATGTTCATTTAATTGTTCTTGATGTTTCAAGTTCTGGCGGAGACAGATAGATTTATTTAGAAAAGAGTTTCTGATGAGAAAATCTTTTTAATCAAGAACTGGAATTAAAAGACAACATAATATTCATAGCAAATGGAGTTTGACATAAACCATGACTCCATCTTGAGTTGGGATTTTGTAACAGAGAGATTCTAGTGCATGGTAACATATGATTATAGGTTCATTTAAGGTAAACCTTATTACTAATTGGGTGGCCATGGCATGCTATGCTAGGTGTTAACCATGGTCTATGAGGTGCATAAAATGATTTAGAGAAATCATTTATGGTAAGAAAGAGTTCTGATGATATTAAGAGTTGATATCATGTCTCATTGCCAATTAGTGATGAGCCTAGTAAGTCACACACATACACAAGTTATCATCTATTTAAATATGATTTAATTAATTAATTAAAGAGTTTAATTGATTAATTAAATAGGTTTGGTTTGCAATTAAATTGCAAAGTCCCTAGCATGACTTGAAACCAAATCTAGATTATTGGATGTATAATATAAGTTAAATTTATATTTAAAGTGTTTAAATATGAATTTAATTAATGAGAAATTAATTAATAGAGATTAATTAATTAATTTATATTTGATATAAATTAATTAGAAGAAGAAAATAATTATTTTGGGTTAAGAACTCAAAATTAAGACACAGGGGCATTTTGGTCATTTTGCAGTGTGACACATGGCATCATGAGATGGTGACACATGGCATAACACATAAACTTGCCAAATGTTTTTTTTTAATCATGTAAGATGATTAAAATCAAGATTAAATATAGGTTTGACACTTGGCACAATGTGATTGGGTCACTTAAACCTAGAGCTAATCAAAGGGTGACATGTGGCAAGGGTTTAATGTGTTAACCTAGCTATTTAAGTGTTGTTATGAGAAAATAAAACACAACCAGCAGCCACACTCCTTTGTCACGCCACTTTGAGGGTTTTTATCTCTTCCTCTTCATCTCTTATCAATTCAAAGAGATTAGCCATCAATCTCTTGAATTAAGAACACTGGAAATTGTTTCTAGTGTCCTGTTTACATCTTTAATCTCTTAAAAGGCAGAACTTGATTTTCTAATTAATAGAAAAAGCTTTAGAAGCTATTCAAGGGCTGCCATAGGTGTTCTTGGTGTGGACAAGCTAGAGGGACAACATCTGGTGTCCTGAAGACAAATCTCAAAGGCGCAGACATTTGCGAGTGCATCAAGAGGTTAGTGTAATCGTTCTTGATTTAATCTAGGGTTCTAAAATTAATCTGATTAATTTTAAAATCTTAAATGGCAAATACAGATCCAAAAACATATTAAAAGAGTTTTAATATGTTGTTTATCATTGAAATCAAATAGATAAAAATAAATCTTGCATGATGCATGTGACCCTAGATGAAAATTTTTTAATTCAATGGTATAAACTTGTGTTTTTCACGCTTCTGTTCCTTCAAGATGTTACTCACAAGTTATTAAGAAGTACAAGGATCAGAGAAATTATTGTTGGTAAGACTAGAGTTAGTTTTAAAAGAATTTATCAATGTAGGTATCTTATAGAATCTAGCAGAGTATAAGGGCACAAGACAAATGATGATAATATGGATGAATAAAGAGATAGTAAATTATGAACATGATGTGTTAGGTGGACCGATAATACATCAAAGGGTAGGTGCAACTGGTATCTTATAGAAGAGCATAATAATTGCAAAGAGATGATGGGATTGGTAAAGGAGGATCAAAAAATATAGGTAAATATGATAATGAAGTTTGGAAAGCTATGGATAGTAGATGTGGCTATATCAAGGAGAATGAATGCATGAAGTTTCTTGTTTAGAGTTATGGCAGAACACACGTAACCACTGCCATGTTAGTCCAAGTGGAACTTATAGGTTCAAGGGCCCTAACTAACCATGATGAGTAATTTCCTACAAAAGGCATTAGAAAATGATAATGTTCTGATGGACAAGTTGGGGAAGGAGGTACAGAAAGAATCTTCCATGGTGAATTACAAAATTAGAATTCCAAAAGTAATGGAGCTGGCAATTAACATTATTGCGATGTATATCTTTAAAGGAAAAAGCACGAGGTGGGAAAGGACAAGAGTAAGGACAGATAGGATAGATAGTTAAGCTCTACGAGTACTATAAGCTCAAACTTGAGGCAAGGGTTGAAGTGAAAGCATATTTGGTGGTAAAGATATCAATAGTAGCAAAAATGGGAAAGAAAGAGCAAATGAGACTGAAGGACAAAAGATAAGCTCGAGATGAGTGGGTTATTTAAGATCGATAAGAGTGGGTACAAAGACCATGTTAGTGGAGTGGGAAGTTCGCCATATCAAAGGATTAATAAGTACGGGTGCTTTAAGCACGAAGAAAAATCTTGCTAAAGCTTCAATGGCCAACAGGATCAGCAATGATCTCGGGTAAGGTGTGAGTAAAGGTAGTTATTTCAAAAGGGAACTTTATGAGATGTTGTAAAGCAATCAGTACGAGTCACTTTTGTACACCGTAAAGATTGGTAATAAAAGGAAACTGAGATTAGATTTTCAAGCTACTACATCAAAGTGTAGTGGAAGAATAAAGAGTACCAAAGATGTCAAAAAAAGATTAAGGAGTGGTTTGAGGTAAGAGTTTTGCTATGAGAGGATGATGATGATGGCTAAGATGCTACAATAAAGTTAGAGGATAGTAGAACAGAAGCATAAGTAGAGTTTGAGAAGCAATGACCAACCACCTTCTTTTCCCTAGCCCTTTTTATTTAAAAATTCAAGGATGAATTTTCTTAAAGGGGAAAGAATGCAATAACCTTATTTTTTATATATATATATAAATTTAGACTATTAATTTATTACTATTTTATTCATGCTGTTAAATTAGTATTTTCACAATGATAATATTTTTATATTTTATGAATATTATTTCACATGTATTATTATTACCATTCTTATCTTAAATTGTTATTTGTAATATTATTACTATCAAAATCAATTAGAGTTATTTAAGATTAAATTATATTATATGTAAAAATAATTAAATTTCTTTAGAGTATTATTATTATTATTATTACCAAAGTTTTACTTAATTTAAATATAATAAAAAAATTTTGGACCTATTTGAATATACCTAAAAAGTTTAAGGACTAAAAGAGTAAGTAAAAGTTAAAAAAAAAAAAAACAAAATTTTCAAAACTGCAGTAGACCCCCCCCCCCCTCTTTTTCTTTCTCTATCCTCGACCTCACTCCCTCCCTCACTTTCTCTCTCTCATTTTTCCTCTCGTCGGTGAACCAGTGACATCGATGGTGGACCACCGAACTCCAGTGACGACTGGCAAGCTCCGCAGTGGCTACAGCACCCCGTCTGGCGAATGTTCGATATGTTTTGGAGGAGAGAGAGTCACACGAAGTGTTACTTTCTAAGGTCGATTCTAACAACTCCTGGCAGTGGCTAGACTTGTAATTGGTGGCAAATGATTCCTCTACCCTCTAGTTTCCTTTCTGACCTCTCTCACCAAATTCCATGGAGTTTTCCAGTAAGGGAGAGAAGAGAGAGAAAATAGATGGCAGCGGCTTTTCGGCCATTTTCCCAATGATCTGACTATTAGATTAGAAATCGAAACCACCATTGAACGTCCCTCAAACTCAATGACACAACTCCTCAGCATATCCTCAAGGACCTAACATATATTTCATGTTATTATTATCATTTCAGTTCAATATTTGCATTAGTTCAATTGGTTTCAATTGTTTACCTGGATTACTCTTTCTGATTGCCCATTCGTCTGAGGATGGAAAGTTGTGCTGAAGTGGAGTTGTGTACCCAAGGATTCATGCAACTTCTTCCAAAATCTCGATGTAAACCTTGGGTCTCAATCAGATATGATGGAAAGTGGAATTCCATGCAGTCTAACTATCTCACTGATATACAATTCTGCTAACTTCTTCAGTGAGTAGTCAATCCTAACCGGCAGAAAATGTGCTGACTTCGTCAATCTATCTACTATCACCCATACTGTATCATGCTTTTTCTAGGTGAAAGGTAGACCACTTACAAAATCCATGGTGACCGGATCCCATTTCCATTCAGGTATGTGCATAGGCTGTAGGAAACCCGATGGAACTTGATGTTCTGCTTTGACTTGCTGACATGTCAAGCATTTAGTCACATAGTCAGCTATGTCCTTCTTCATACCAGGCCACCAATACTGAAGCTTCAGATCATGATACATGTTTGTACTTCCTGGGTGCATAGCATAAACACTGGTGTGTGCCTCTTTTAGAATACTGGCCTTCAATTCCCCATCATCTGGTACACACAGTCTTCCTTTGTAGTACAGACACCCATCTACTTTCACTTCATAGTCAGTTTCTTTCCCTTCTAGGATTTTCCTCATAATAGCTTTTAGCTTCACATCTACCTTCTTCCCATCTAAAATCTGCTGTAACAGGTTTGGCCTCACTTACAACTCAGCCAAAATAGCTCCATCTTGAGCCAAAGATAGATGGGCATTCAACGATCTCAAAGCTGTGATGGATTTTCTGCTCAAAGTATCAACAACTACATTTGCTTTCCCAGGATGGTAATCAATTACACAATCATAGTCCTTCAGGAACTCAATCCATCACCTCTGTCTAAGGTTGAGCTCCTTCTAGGTTGGCAAGTATTTTAGACTTTTGTGGTCTGTGTAAATGTAGCACTTTTCACCATACAAGTAGTGCCTCCATATCATCAGTGCGAATATAATTGCTGCAAGTTCTAGATCATGGGTAGGGTAATTCTGTTCATGTGGCCTCAGCTGCCTGGAAGCATAAGCAACCACCTTCCCCTCTTGCATCAATACACACCCTAACCCATTTTGAGAGGCATCACTGTAGACCACAAAGTCCTTTCCCGACACTAGCTGTGTTAACACTTGTGCCTCTGTCAACATAGCCTTCAACTTCTCAAAATTGGTCTGACACTTGTCATTCCAGTCAAATCTGATATTCTTGTGTAACAACTTGGTCATTGGAGCAGCTATTAAAGAAAATCCCTTCACAAATCTTCTGTAATACCCAGCTAGCCCCAAGAAACTTCTGACCTTAGTTGTATTCCTGGGAGGCTTCCATTCCATCACTGCTCTATTTTCTTGGGATCCACTCTAATCCCATCAGCTGACACTATGTGTCCAAGGAATGCAATCTCATTCAACCAAAAGTCACACTTGGACAACTTATCATACAGCTTCTTTTCTCTCAAGGTTTGCAGAACAATCTTTAAATGCTCATCATGTTCTTCCCTGGTCTTGGAATACACCAAAATATCATCAATAAAGACCACTACGAACCGATCTAGGTATGGATGGAAGATACAGTTCATAAGGTCCATGAATGCTGCTGGTGTATTTGTTAGGCCAAAGGGCATTACCAGGAATTCATAATGCCCATACCGGGTCCTGAATGCAGTCTTTTGAAGGAACGGAAGCATGAAAAACACAAGTTTATACCATTGAATTCAAAAATTTTCGCCTAGGGTCACATGCATCATGCAAGATTTATTTTTATCTATTTGATTTCAATGATAAACAACATATTAAAACTCTTTTAATGTGTTTTTGGATCTTTATTTGCCATTTAAGATTTTAAAATTAATCAGATTAATTTTAGAACTCTAGATTAATTCAAGAACGATTAGACTAACCTCTTGATGCACTGCAGCGTGTCTGCGCCTTTGAGATTTTTCTTCAGGACGCCAGATATTGTCCCTCTAGTTTGTCCATACCAAGAACACTTATGGCAGCCCTTGAACAGCTTCTAAAGCTTTTTCTATTAATTAGAAATTCAAGTTCTGCCTTTTAAGAGATTAGAGATGTAAACAAAACACTAGAAACAATTTCTAGTGTTCTTAATTCAAGAGATTGATGGCTAATCTCTTTGAATTGATGAGAGATGAAGAAGAATAGATGGAAAGCCTCAAAATGACGTGACAAAGGAGAGGAGTGGCTACTGGTTGTTTTTTTTTTTTTCATAACAACACTTATATAGCTAGGTTAACACATTAAACCCTTGCCACATGTCACCCTTTGATTAGCTCTAGGTTTAAGTGACCCAATCACATTGTGCCAAGTGTCAAACCAATATTTAATCTTGATTTTAATCATCTTATATGATCAAAAAACATTTAGCAAGCTTATGTGTAATCCCATGTGTCACCATCTCATGGTGCCACGTGTCACACTATGAAATGACCAAAATGCCCCTGTGTCTTAATTTTGAGTTCTTGACCCAAAATAATTATTTTTCTTCTTCTAATTTATATCAAATATAAATTAATTAATTTCTCATTAATTAAATTTATATTTAAACACTTTAAATATAAATTTAACTTATACTATACATCCAATAATCTAGATTTCGTTTCAAGTCATGCTAGGGACTTTGCAATTTAATTGCAAACCAAACCTATTTAATTAATCAATTAAACTCTTTAATTAATTAATTAAATCATATTTAAATAGGTGATAACTTATGTATGTGTGTGACTTACTAGGCTCATCACTAATTGGCAATGAGACATGATATCAACTCTTAATATCATCAGAACTCTTTCTTACCATAAATGATTTCTCTAAATCATTTTATGAACCTCATAGACTATGGTTAACACCTAGCATAGCATGCCATGGCCACCCAATTAGTAATAAGGTTTACCTTAAATGAACCTATAATCATATGTTACCATGCACTAGAATCTCTCTGTTACAAAATCCCAACTCAAACTGGAGTCATGGTTTATGTCAAACTCCATTCGCTATGAATATTATGTTCTCTTTTAATTCCAGTTCTTGATTAAAAAGATTTTCTCATTAGAAATTCTTTTCTGAATAAATCTATCTGTCTTGGCCAGAAACTTGAAACACCAAGAACAATTAAATGAACATAGGATTTTAACTCTATTTACTTAGAGGAGTAGATTCCATCTTGATTAACACCTACCTCCATATATAACTAGTTGGAGCCAACACATGCCCATATACCCATACACAGTACAAGTATGAAAGCAGTATCTAACTAAAATTACCTATATTCAAGATAACTATGCTATCTCAGGTCTAAAGATTATATGCACTGATATGATTTATGACAAAACATTGACAAGAGTAAACTTCATGTGCTTGTCATAAGTGTCACTGGTTCAGCCTACTTATCATTTATAAGTGCCTATCATGTTTGTTATATGGCATGAGACTCACCATTTCATCTTATTTATATCTCATATAAATAACTTGGTAATAAACATGAATACAATCTTTCTGGATAAGTCAAGTCCTTATTATGAAGTATCCTCGATTGTGAACCTATTTATGATACTTTGTGCTAGAAATATTGTCACTCATATTCTTAACAACTTAATAATAATATTTCTAACAAAATATCAATGGACCTTTTCTATTACACATAAATATATTATGTAAACGGAAAAGTGGAAATGCCTTTTATTAATAAAAATATGTACAAGATACATACTAAATGATATGCTCTAGGGCATACTACTAACAATCTCCCACTAGCACTAGAGCCATTCATTACAATATCTTAGACCTATCTTCTCAAGATGTCGGTCTAACTGAGTCTGTGACATAGGCTTAGTGAATGGATCAACTGGATTTTCAGCTGATGCTATTTTCTGCATGGCTACATCGCCTCGCCCAACTATTTCTCTGATAATATGGTAGCGCCTTTCTATGTGTTTGGATTTCTAGTGAGACCTTGGTTCCTTAGCCTGTTTGACTGCTCAATTGTTTTCACAATGTAGTGGAATTGCTGACTCAATGGAAGGAACTACTGTAAGTTCTGTCACGAACTTCTTTATCCAAACAGCTTTCTTTGCAGCATCTGATGCAGCAATATACTCAGCCTCTATAGTAGAATCTGCAGTCGTGCTTTGTTTGGAGCTCTTCCAACTGACTGCACCTCCATTACAAATGAACACATATCCAGAGGTAGACTTTCTATCATCGATATCTGATTGGAAATCAGAATCAGTATAACCATCCAATTGCAAGTCTCCACCTCCATAAATCAAGAATAAATCCTTAGTTCTTCTCAAGTACTTAAGGATATTCTTGACAGTTATCCAGTGCTCCAAACCTGGATTGGATTGATACCTGCTAGTCAAACTAACAACATATGTGATATCCGGCCTAGTACACAACATTGCATACATTAAACTTCCAATAGCCGAAGCATATGGAATCCTGGCCATCTTATCTCTTTCTTCAGGTGTCTTTGGAGACATCTCTTTAGAAAAGTGGATACCATGTCTCACTGGTAACAATCCTCTCTTGGAATCAAGCATGTTAAACCTCTTTAACACCTTTTCCAAATATAGACTTTGGGATAAACCAATTATTCTTTTCGCTCTATCTCTATAGATGCGAATCCCAAGAATATAGGTTGCTTCCCCTAAGTCTTTCATGCAAAATGTATTTGACAATCATACCTTTATAGTTGTCAACATACCTGTGTCATTACCCATCAACAGTATGTCATCCACATATAAGACAAGGAACATGATAGCACTGTCACTAACCTTCTTATATACACATGGCTCATCCTCATTTTTTATTAAACCAAAGGATTTACTGGCTTTATCAAAATGGATGTTCCAACTTCTCGAAGCTTGTTTCAACCCATAAATGGATCACTTTAGCTTTCATACCTTGGAACCATCTTAGGATTCAAAACCCCTAGGTTGTTCCATAAAAATGTTTTCTTCAATGTATCCATTGAGAAAAGCTGTTTTGACATCCATCTGCCAAATCTCATAATCATAGTATGCAGCTATTGCCAATAAAATCCTAATTGATTTAAGCATGGGAATAGGCAAAAAAGTCTCCTCATAGTCGATTCCTTGCCTTTGGCGAAACCCTTTCGCTACTAGCCTTGCCTTATAGGTCTCTACCTTTCCATCAGAACCAATTTTCTTCTTGAAAACCCATTTGTTCCCTATAGGTACAATACCTTTAGGTGGGTCAACAAGATCTCAAACTTGATTCTTATATATGGAATCAACCTCGGATTTTATAGCATCAATCCATTTTGAAGAGTCTATATTTGATATAGCTTCTTCATAGGTAAGTGGATCATCTCCATGATTTACTTCTTCATGAGTAGACAACTCTTGTTCTT
Organism: Hevea brasiliensis; assembly: GCF_030052815.1. NCBI lineage: Eukaryota > Viridiplantae > Streptophyta > Magnoliopsida > Malpighiales > Euphorbiaceae > Hevea > Hevea brasiliensis. The sequence goes on from NC_079507.1 coordinate 22,784,512, forward strand.
CTTCATAAAGAAAACCATATCTCACTGGTGGGTGAGATACCCTGGTTGTTCTACGAGGAATAGCTGTAGATGTTTCATCAACGGGTATAGGTTGACTAGATGGATCTATATCCATCTGATCTGTTGATTGGTCATAATTCTCCAATTCTAACTCTATTTGCCTTCCTTTGCCTTCTTCTTGAACAAACTGTAGTTCAAGAAAAGTGGCATCTCTACTTATCACAACCTTTTGTGAAGTAGGCAAATAAAAATAATATCCAAAACTATCTTTTGGATATCCAACAAATCGACCTTTTTCTGATATGGTCTCCAATTTATCAGTGTTCAGCTTTTTGATATAAGCTAGACAACCCCAAATCTTAACATGCTTAAGACTTGGTTTTCTTCCATGCGATATCTCATAAGGTGTGGAAGAAACTGATTTTGATGGAACCCTATTCAGAATATACAAAGCTGATTCTAATGCAAATCCCCAAAAGAAGATTGGCATATCAGTATAGCTCATCATACTACGTACCATATCCAATAGGGTACGATTTCTCCTTTCAGATACACCATTCAGCTATGGCGTTCCTGAAGGAGTTAGCTGAGAAACAATGCCATGCTCTCTCAAGTATTCATCAAATTCAGTACTCAAATATTCACCTCCACGATCTAATCGAAGAGCTTTAATACTCTTTTCTGTTTGATTTTCTACTTCAGATTTAAATTCGTTAAACTTTTCAAAGGATTCATGTTTGTATTTCATCAAATACAAATACCCAAATCTTGATTTATCATCAGTAAAGGTAATAAAATAATGAAAGCCCCCTCTAGCCATTTCTTTAAATGGACCGCATACATCACTATGTATTAGCTCCAAAATATTTTCAGCTCTTTGCCCTTGTCCAACAAAGGGTGATCTAGTCATTTTGCCTGAAGGCAAGATTCACAAGTTGGAGTAGGCTCAGAGCCCAATGAGGATAGAATCCCTATTTTCTCCAGTTTTGCAATCCTATCTTCTGCAACATGACATAACCTTAAGTGCCAAATATATTTTGAACTTAAGTTGGTTTTCACCATGGCATTACATTCTTTTAGATCACTTGCATTCAATTTGTGTTTGTCATTATTATCCAAATAATAAAGACCATCATTCATATAACCCGAACTAACATATTTATTTCCAAAATAAATATTGGAAATATTTAAGGAACCAGAGGTTGATAACAGAAATGTAAATTGCATGAAATTAAAATCAACTTAGATCAAGGAACCAGAGGTTGATGGTGGAAATGTGAATTGCAAGAAATTAAAATCAACTTAGATCAAGGAACCAGAGGTTGATAACAGAAATGTAAATTGCATGAAATTAAAATCAACTTAGATCAAGGAACCAGAGGTTGATGGTGGAAATGTGAATTGCAAGAAATTAAAATCAACTTAGATCAAGGAACCAGAGGTTGATAACAGAACATTAAAATTGCTGGAAATTAAAATTGCAGGAAATTAAAATCAACTTACAAGGCAAGTCTAACCCTGACACATGAAGTTCTTTCCCTGACGAAGTGTACTTAACAAGATACCGAAGGCCGACGATTAACGGAAAAGAAGTTGCAAGACTTGACCTATAACCCCATTTCTTCAAATGCCCCTCTTCTGTTCCCGATTTTCTTCTTATTCTATGGAAAGCGCCCTTGCGGGTTTTCACTTTCTTTCCGCCCATTTAACCAGAAGCGCCCTTTCGGGTTTTCACCTCTAGTTTTTTTTTTTTTTTTTAACGGACGATTCCCTGCAAATCTCATAATAAAGTACGTGAGGTTATCAATTTTTGAATTCAAATCTTATGGCAAAAATTTAACTAATTAATAGCACATTAAACAAGGATAGTATTAAAAGGTGAGTAAATAGGAAAACAAAAGCAGAAGGAATAAAGTATGACTTTATTATGGCTGAAAGGGAAGGTACAAGGATAGATTTCACATAATCCTTATAGTTGGTTTTGAAGTCTTTTAACTGCCATTATTTCAGGTTCTTTGAAGCCTCTGTCATGTGGTCTCCATCCTTGGTTTCATACCCCCTTCCTTATTTCTCCGTTTTGGTTCTTGGGATGCCCTTTCGGGTTTTCACCCCAATTTTTTTTTTTTTTTTTTTTTTTTGGACGCCCTTTCGGGTTTTCATCCTTCGCTTGTTTATGCATAATACCTCTTGACAGTGTCGGCATTCACAGGTCTCTGAAACTCTTTGCCGTCCATTTGGGTCAAGATCAAGGCTCCTCCGGAAAATGCCCTTTTAACCACATAGGGTCCCTCGTATGTTGGTGACCATTTGCCCCGGGGATCGTTTTGGTTCGACAGCACTTTCTTCAACACTAGGTCCCCGGGTTGGAATTCACGTAGGCGAACACCTTTATCAAATGCCCTAGCCATTCTCCTCTGATATAATTGCCCATGACATGCTGCTGCTAACCTTTTCTCATCAAGCAAGTTTAACTGATCCAACCTTGACTGAATCCATTCTGACTCATCGATTCCTGACTCCTTCAGGATTCTTAGGGAAGGGATTTCAACTTCAATGGGCAATACTGCCTCCATACCATAGACCAGCGAGTATGGAGTTGCCCCGGTTGAAGTCCTCACGGAAGTCCGGTATGCGTGAAGAGCGTAAGGGAGCATATCATGCCAATCCCTATATGTGACCGTCATTTTCCGGATTATCCTCTTTAAATTTTTGTTTGCAGCTTCCACTGCTCCATTCATCTGGGGACGGTACGGGGAGGAATTGAGATGCCGGATTTTGTATTGATCACATAATTCTTGAATCTTTGGACCATTCAAGTTCTTGGCATTATCAGTGACAATTTCATTCGGGAGACCATGTCGGCAGATGATGTTGCTTTTGAAGAATTTAAGGAACGTGTTCTGCGTGATGTGAGCATACGACGTTGCTTCGACCCATTTGGAGAAATAGTCGATGGCCACCAGGATGAATCTGTGCCCATTGGATGCCTTAGGATTGATGGGACCAATCACATCGATGCCCCACATTGCAAAAGGCCAAGGTGAGACGAGGTTGAATAACTTGTGAGGTGGTACATTTATTGGATCCGCATAAATCTGACACTTATGGCACTTTCGGAAGTACTCGACGCAATCCTTTTCCACTGTGGTCCAAAAATACCCACGTCGCATGATTTGCTTAGCCATCATGTGTCCATTGGCATGGGTCGCACAATTTCCCTCATGTGTCTCAAAGAGGATTCTCTTTGCTTCTTTCGCATCTACACATCTCGATGGTCGCCGTTGGAGCTCCTCTTGTATAGGGTTTCTCCTTTGGGAAGTATCCCAATGCTAATCTCAGTATCATCTTCTTTTCATTTCTCGCTTGCCCCCAAAGGAATTCTCTGGTTTCTGATGAGCCGAGGATGTCATGATACCAGGGCTTTCCATCGGGCTCTTCTTCAATCATAAAGCAATAAGCTGGCTCATCCCTTGCTTTGACCCTTAATGCTTGAGTTGTCTGCCCTTCTTCCATTTGGGCCATAACGGCTAGAGTAGCTAAAGCATCAGCAAATTGATTCTTGTCCCTGCTAAGATGAGTGAAAGAGATTTCCTCGAATTCCTTGATCAGCTCCAGTAAGTACTTCTGATATGGGATCAACTTGGGATCCTTAGTTTGCCATTCTCCCTTGACTTGATAAATTATCAGAGCCGAGTCTCCGTACACCTCCAACTTTCTGATTTTCATTTTGATAGCAGCTTGTAGACCCATCACACAAGCTTCATATTCTGCGACATTGTTGGTACAGTCAAACCTCAACTTGACAGCTATCGGGAAGTGCTTCCCATCAGGGGATATTAGTACAGCTCCGGTTCCGTTTCCGGATAAATTGACTGCTCCATCAAAGTACATTTCCCATACATCGGCGGGCCTCTCCTCTTCGCAGTCTACTTCATTAATATGCTCATTAGGGAACTCAAAATCCAGAGCTTCATAATCCCGGATAGGATTTTCTGCTAGGAGGTCAGCAATTACGCTGCCTTTCACCGCTTTTCGGGTCATGTAGACTATGTCGTACTGGGAGAGTATAACCTGCCACTTGGCTATCCTTCCTGGCACGAATGGGCTCTCGAATACATATCTAATAGGGTCCATCCTGGAGATGAGCCATGTCTTGTGATTCAACATGTAGTGCTTGAGGCGATTTCTTGTCTGCTAGCGCGACAAGTCTTTTCTAAGGAAGAATACCTTGACTCACAATCGTTGAATTTCTTGCTTAGGTAATAAATGGCCCTCTCTCTTCGGCCGGTATCATCATGTTGTCCCAAAACACACCCCATTGAATTCTGCTAAACTGCCATGTACAGTATCAAAGGCCTGCCCGCCACAGGTAGAACCAATACTGGTGGATGTGTGAATCGCTTGATTTTCTCAAAAGCCTCTTGACAAACTGAATCCCATTGAGTAGAGTTGTTTTTCTGGAGTAATCTGAAATTAGGCTCAGCTTTGGCAGTAAAATTAGAAATAAACCTCGAAATGTTGTTCAGCTTTCCCAGAAAACTGCGCACCTCCCTTTCTGTTTTTGGGGATGGCATTTCTTGAATAGCTCGAACCTTGTCTGGATCTACTTCTATCCCTTTCTCGCTTACTATGAATCCCAACAACTTTCCCGATTTAGCTCCGAATATGCATTTAGCAGGGTTCAGCTTCAAGTGGTACTTCCTGAGCCTTTCGAATACCCTCCTCATCACCTGAACGTGGCTCTCTTCTCCCCTGGATTTAATGATCATATCATCCACGTACACCTCCACTTCTTTATGCATCATGTCATGGAATAATGTGACCATCGCGCGCTGGTAAGTAGCCCCTGCATTTTTCAACCCGAAGGGCATGACCCGATAGCAGAACACTCCCCATTGAGTGATGAAAGCAGTTTTATCCTTGTCTTCTTCGTCCATTGGGATCTGATTGTACCCTGAAGCCCCATCAATGCACGAACACCTACCCAATCCCGCAGCATTGTCAACTAGCACATCAATGTGGGGGAGAGGGAAATCGTCTTTCAAGCTAGCTTTATTAAGGTCCCTGTAGTCAACGCACACTCTGACTCTCCCGTCTTTCTTCATTACTGGAACGACGTTAGCCACCCATTGGGGATATTTGACCACTTCCAAGAATCCGGCGTCATACTGTTTCTTGACTTCATCCCGAACCTTAAGCAGTGTGTCGGGATTCATTCTCCTTAGTTTCTGCTTCACCGGAATTGTTCCTGGGATTAAGGGAATTTTGTACGTTACTATCTGAGGGTCCAAACCCACCTTATCATCATAGCTCCAGGAAAACACGTCGAGGAATTCTTTAAGCAGACCGATCATATCTCCCAATTCCTCACTCTCCACTACCTTAAGCTCCCTTTTTACTTCCTCCGTGCCTAGGTTTATTGTGCGCGTTTCGTTTTCACAAGGCACGAGGGAGGGTTCATCTTTTTCATTGCTTTCTTCTGTAAGGTCTTCCTCAGAATCACTTGAAGTAATGGCAGTTATGGGGATTTCAAAATTAACCAGAGGATTTTCTGAGTCTATTGGATTATTAGGTGTTAATTGATGAATGGTCCTGAATGAATAAAGAATAGAACATGTTATAAGGATGGAATTTAAAAGAAAGGAAGAGAGTGTTGGATTTAAAAATGCGCTATCATTTCATTAATAATATTAATGCCATAAGAAAAGGTCCATTTACAGTATTACACTTGTCACCATGGACAAAGTGATCAAGTGTAGATAACCAGAGGTACTTTACTCGAGATTGAGTACAGGGATATCCTCCGTTGTCCAGTTGTTCAGCTCCTGCCCCTCAACCACTGGCGAGACTAGGGCCTCATACAAGGAGTCCAGTTGGATGACATCGATGGATGGATCATCGGGTGATTCTTCTGTATTTGCCGGATGTTGAATGACCGGTTTGGTGAAGATCTCTGTGATCCTCGGGACTACTTTCATCTTTCCCATCTTCTGGTCAAACCTCTGATCCCGAAGTATTTTCCTCATCCAGAATCGCCCATCCACGAGGGCATCCTCCTCATATCCCAAACCACTACGGCCCACCTTCTGAATAGCCGGTATGGGTTCCACGATCCCTTGTAATGTGGCGCCTAGGCCTTTACCCTCTTCATACCCGTTCTTTGTGACAAAGACTTTGGCTACCATAGCCATAGCCCCCTCCTTCCCGGTATCTTGCAGCTCAAGGGCCTGGAAAGAACTCTCCAACGATTCCTCGGCCGCTTCCACATAGGGAAGTGATTGCGGCTTGGTGACCAGTATGGCCTCTTCGCCCCTCACAGTGATGATTTTGCCGTCCTTAATGTATTTGATCTTCTGGTGCAAAGTCGAAGGAACAGCATTCGCAGAATGGATCCACGGCCTTCCCAACAGCATAGTGTAAGCCGGCTCAATGTTCATGACCTGGAACGTGACATTGAAAGTACATGCACCAACTTGGATTGGCAAGTCAATGTCTCCCAGCACCTCTCTCCTGGTACCGTCAAAGGCTCTTACCACCATAGCACTCTGACGTATATATGATTGGTCGACTGGCAGCCTGGCTAAGGTTGCGCTAGGCAGTACATTAAGGGCCGATCCGTTATCGATGAGAACTTTGGCCACTATACAACCCTTGCATTTCACAGTTACATGCAGAGCTTTATTGTGCCCTAAGCCTGCGGGGTCTACCTCCTCTTCAGAAAAGGCTACAAAGCTGGATGCCTGGATTTGTTCTACTATCTTCTCAAATTGCCCCGGAGTAATGTCGGGGTTCACAAAGGCTTGATCCAGGATTCTTTGTAAGGCTTGTCGGTGCACTTCCGAGCTCAGGATCAGTGATAACAGTGAAATCCGGGCGGGTGTTTTTCTCAACTGCTCCACCACATCATACTCGCTCTGTTTCATTATTTGGAGCAGCAGTTCTTCATCTTCCTTGTGCTCAATGGGCTCTGCTTCCCCTGCTTTCTCAACCTCCTCTTCCGTGTTTCTGGACGACTCTCCCATTTTTACTTTCCCTTTTCTCTTCTCTCTTTCTTCGTTCCCGTAACACCTCCCACTTCGAGTTATAAACTCGACTTCTTGCTCAGGTGGAGAGGATTTTGTTGCAATAATGGGCCGGCTGGTTTGGGGAGTAATGTTGCTAGCGAGTCGGCATAAGTCATTACGAAGTGCTCGTGAGGAGCGAAACATGGTTTTGGTGGTGCGGAGGTGAGGCAAGACTAGGAGCGGATGTCTTGACGCTCTCGAGTGAAAACTTGGAAGTTATAGTTCCAAGGGACAGCGTGAGTATTGGTGATGGGGAGCTGAGGTGGAGTTTGGATAACTGTTACCGGCGGTGAGGCTACCGGGGGTGAGAAGGTGATTCTGGGTTTGGAGGTAGAAGCGTTCGCTGTATCGGTGGTGTTCACTCTTTTTTCCGTCTTCAGCCTTGTCTGGCATCTCAGAACCTTGAGTGACAATAAGTTCCGGACTTCTTGCCTGAACCCCTCACAATCTCGCAGCTCATGGTTAGCTGCCCCTCCATGGTAAGGACACCTCGTACTCTCTTCGAATCCCGCTACCTGAGGGCAAAGGTAGCCTTCCCTCGTTGCCACAGTAAAAATCTCCTCGAAGTATGGAACCAGCTCATCCACTTCTGGTGTTGATCCCTCTCCCTTAGACTCTATCATATTTACACCACTGCCCGCATTGTGGTTAGGCAGTGGATTTGAGGTAACATTAGGGAGGGAACCATTTCCCTCGATCTTCAACCACCCGATTCGGATTAAAGCGTGCACTCTCCCTCTGAGTGCCCCGCAGTTGTCGGTTGAGTGCCCTTGTGCTCCTCCATGATACTCACGCAGGCGTGGCGTCATACCACAGGATATGGCGGCTGGATTGGGTCTAAGGGGACTGGTACAATTTGGTTTATACTGACAAGGTATCGGTATATTTCACTGAGAGGGAGGGGAAGAGGTGGATCAGGGTTCCTTGGAGGTCTCGGGTTGTTTTGTGGTGGTCTTGGTTGAGCTGGAGGAGGAGGTGGTCTTGGTTGGAAATTTGTAGGTGGGGCGTATTGTGGGCGTGGTTGTGGATAATTAGGGAAAGAAGGTGGAATGTTTGCGATGGTCTGGCCATGAGAGGGAGGATATGGCCGGTAGTTATTTTGGGAAAATTGGGGGTAATTATTCTGTCGAGTGATGGAATGCACATCACTCTCCTTTTTCTTGCCAAAATTGGCAGTCTTCTTCACAGGGTTCTGTGACAACTCATGTAATCTTACTATTGTCAGAATAGCTTCAATTCTCTCACGGCTTGGATAATATCCGAGAAGTCGTTGGAGGTATTTCCAATCATCGAGGTTGAAGTAGGAGCCTTCAATGTTTGATGAATAGGAGCGAGTTCATTGTCGGTCACGGAGGATATACTTCAGCCTTCTCCCTCCATCGTTGGGCATCTTGCTTGAAACCTTCCCGGTCTTTACATGCCAGGTTCGAGGTCCCTCCTTGTGGGTGCTGCATCACAATTGAATTTGTACTGCTTTAGAAAGGTATCGGCTAAATCCTTCCAGGAGTGCAGCTTGCTCCTGTCCAATTGTATGCACCATCTCAGAGCTGCTCCGGAGAGGCTCTCGTGAAAGAAGTGAATGAGAAGTCTATCGTCTTCTGTTAAGGCAGACATTTTGGCAATGTAGGTTGCCAGGTGGATGCGGGGATCTGAGTTTCCGCTGTATTTGTCGAAATCCGGAACCTTGAATTTGGGTGGTACCACCACATCTGGCACCAATCTCAGTGATGACACATCGACTGAACCATACATGTTCAGCCCTTCTATTGCTCTCAGTCTTTCTTCTAGAGCCGATAGTTTCTCATTTTCTCTCGCCCTATGTTCTCCTTCCACCGTATGATCGCTCCTCCAACGGGAGCCGAGGGTGGAGTAAAGCTGGAGGATCGGGATTGAAGGGTGAGGCTCGGCATTTGAGATAGCGGGTAATAGGAAAAAGGTAGGTCATTATTTATGGTCACCGGATTGACGGTGTGGTCGGTCCGGATTGATGGTTGGAAAGTGAAGGAGGTTGAGCGTAGTGAGAATCAACCGTTGTAGGAGGTGGGGAGGTAATGGTAGGTTAGGGTCGAGAAGTGGGCCTATTTTGGGACATCTCCTCATCATCATCTTTATAAGTTACGAAACACGGTCTTTTAGTTCAGACACTTGCTCTTGTATGTTCTGTACTTGTTCCTGGTCTTCCATTAGTCTTCTTGTTCGAGATCTTGTTAAGTACACTCGCTGGGGTTGAACCGTGCGCTTGGTCAGACTTGCGTTGTTAGAAGCAATATTGATTTCCTGTGAGGGGTAAAAAAAAGAAAATTTTAAATAAACTTCGAATTTTGCAAAGAAACTAAAAGTCCTGGTCTGGACGAAGGATACAGTAGCATTTGAGAGCCAGGTTGAAATCTGTAAAAAGGATAATCGCCTCAGCTTTATCATGGCATCGTTCGATAGTCTGACCGTGAATGACGGGATTGAATGCGCATTTATGATACCTGTCCATATAGCGCATTTCAATTTTTCACATAACCCTAGCGAGGAAGTTCCTACGGGAGTCATACTATTCATTCACAAATTTTGCTAAACAATGGTCCAAAAATCACTTCATTAACTGAGTAATTTGTACATCGTATCTTTTACATTGGCCTAGGCTCTGGAAGGTTCTTTATAATAAGATGACATTTTCTGAGATACTCATATAACCTTTCTTCTTGCTTGGCGGGGTCGAATGCTTTCAGAGCGTACTCGGATTCAGGTAATAATTCTTGTTTTCCCCGTGCTATTGTTCTCTCCAGCTGGTCAACATTCTCTTTCAGTCCTTGATAGAGAGCAGCCTGCTTTTCTTTCTCTTTCCTTTCTTTAGCACACTCTTTCAAGATATCGTTGATGAGTAGTGCTTGTTCTTTTAATTCAAGCTTCTTCTTCTTACTTTCTTGCTTATATTCTTCGGCGAGTACCTCTTGGTATTTCATTTTTTCTTGAAACTTGCTATTCTGTACTTTCGCTTCTTTTACCTCAGCTTGGAGAGAGTCTCTTTCCCTTTCCCACTGTACCTCTTGCTCCTCGAACCCCATCCTTTCGGCCCTTACCTCTTCCTTAAGTCTTCTAACTCTCCTATTAAGTTTCTGCTGTTGGTCCTTCAGCTGTCTTATTTGTTCCTGCAGCTGTGAGTTCTCAGCATTAGCCTCTCGTAGTGAGTCATCCAGATGGCCATTCGTTTCTTCTAATAGGACATCTCGGAGCGGGTTACCGTCTTCGAATTTCACAGTTGAATGTTCTCGGTCCCTGTCAGCTCTCCATTTAAGATAATCGCCCGAGATGCTTGGGCCCTTAGGCGATCTCTCCATCAGAGTGACGTTCTCCCACGACTTGCGAGCCTTTTTTAACCCTTCTTCTCCTTTGAGCTCATGGTAGAAGCAACCTTGGTGGTATTCTTCAATGTTGATCACAGACTGTGTTGAGCCGAACTGCCTCATTACCAATGCCGGAGTGTAACTTGTGTATCCGGTTACTCCGATCAGGGACACCGACTGAATACCCCCTGTACCGATCAAAACGGGTTGGCTTGACGTCCACAGCTTCCTCCAACAGTAATCATGGCTATTGAAACTCAAAATCCGTTCCCACCATTGTTTTTCATTCTTCGGGCTGATCACTAACCGGATCATCTTCTCAATGGGAGGTTGGTTAAGATACCAAGTCAATCCTTTTGTCTCCACAGGACACATGTGACTGATAATCCAGAGGTATAACAGTTGAGAACAACACTTAAGGGATCCTCTGCCCTGTTGTCTGCAGTAGGTAAGGGTTAATAAAGTCTCCGCAAGGATTGCAGGTATTGGATTAATCTGCTGCCTTTCCACCGTCCAGAACACTTCCACCGCGTTGCAAGTTATGATTCCCAATGGTCCCGGGAACAGAATCAGACCGTAGATTCCCAAAGCGAGAGCTACTGAAGCCCGGTCCCACTGTTTCTCTTGGAGGTATTGATCTAAACATTTCTGGAGATATGTCCAATACCAACCATGTGTTTTTCCCTTGGCAGTTTCTTTGGACTTTACTTCCTCTGGGGGAGAACCTAACATATGAGCCAACCGTTTCCAGGTTTGCCTATGCTCGAGGTGTAAGTAGATCCGGCTCTGCAATGAGTATGGGATCCCCAGCAATGCCTGATATTCTTCCATAGTGGGGACCGTATCAATGTCATTGAAAGAGAATACCCCATATTTAGGATTCCAAACCGACAACATGGCTTTTAATGCCGGGATTTGGACCTTGACTTGCATTAAGGTTGCAATCCTCCCGTACTTCTCTTCAAAACGTACCTTGGCCTGATCGGGAAGCGACCTCCATCCGTTAGACAGACCCTCTAGGCTGTTCATTCTGACCTCTATTTTATTCAGATCTAGCGAAGGTAGCGAGCCAGCAGGTGCCTCAGAAGCATCATTTTGCGAGGGTACCGGACAATGAGCTGATTTGGACCAAAGTTTAGCATTCTGAACCTTTCCTGCCGACTGACTCGAGGATGCCATGATAAAAATGATGCCTATCCTTTTACAGACTCTTGGTTTGGTAATGCCTGTGAGGAAATTCGTTAGTAAGACAAATTAGGGTAATTTTGAATCATACTGTTGTGAGTGACACGTACACATTTATCAAAGTAGGAAAATGTGTAGGTGTTCTAGTAGGATTCAAGATTACCCTCAAAAGAAATGAACAAAAGGAAATTAAAGCAGAATAGGGTAAGAGAAAGTATGCCCCTTTTGTCCTATAGTAGGGAGACTCCTAACACCGGGTGAGCGCTACCTACCTGGATAGTTCTATCTTATGAGGTAGTTTACTACGGCCTTCAACTATTGTGATAGTTTAGCTCAGGAACTAATTTTCTAAAAGCCACAGGTTCCCAAATTGCCCCTACTGTAAACAGTAGAGCCCCATTCTACCCCTGTGATGTTATCGGGAAAATTCCACGAGTATCACAGTGGATAGAGCGAGTTTCAATTTGAGCAGAAGCCTTCACGGATACTAACGGGGTAAAACCCACGGGTACCGCTACATGACTCCCTCCTACTTTCCTAAAAGGGTAAGAAAGCCCGGGTTAGGACCATAGTGTGTGAGGACATTGTGTGAGTGTTCGGTGTGTGAAGGGACACCTTTACCTCTTCCCAATTTAGGGGGATTTTATTTTTTCATTTTTTTCCATTTTTTCCCTTTTGAAATGAAGAGCACTGTAAGAGATAGAACAAGCAAAACAAACAAAATAGTTAGCAGCAATAATAATTAATGTATAAGACATCGCCGAGTGAACCCATCTAACTATAATTTGATCAGACAAGATTAAATCTACTTTTGGACCACTAGACCGGGTCAAATCTCCCCAGCGGAGTCGCCAAGCTGTCGCAATAGATTTTGCGGTCGCCTGGACGATCACTCACCGAAGTGGGAAAAAGTGAGGAGTCGCCACCTTAGTTTTGAGGGAAACTAAAGAAAACCATTTGAGAAGTTAAATTAAAAATGAAACCACTTCAAAACAGAGATTCTAAGTTCGGGGTCCGTAAACGGGTGGGGAAGGTGTTAGGCACCCCACCTCGTCCCTTAATAAGGGTAAGTAGATTTAATTCTGCGTCCTTTATAAATTAGTTAGGAGGGCTTAGGCGGCAATGTTAATCCTTTTGGTAGAAGGAATATTTGATTTTTCACTAAATTTGGATCACCCAGATACATAAGTAAATGAGACAACCTTAGTGAATGGGTGTGAGAATCGGATAAGAACTCTCCTCCAATCTCTTTTAAGTTATTTATTAAAATTTTGAGGGGAGACCGGATAAGAACCCTCCTCCGATCTCTTTTAAGTTATTTATTAAAATTTTGAGGGGAGACCGGATAAGAACTCTCCTCCGATCTCTTTTAGACGTTTATTAAAATTTGGGGTTGAGACCGGATAAGAACTCTCCTCCGATCTCTATCTAATAGTTATTTATATTTTGAGTTGAGACCGGATAAGAACTCTCCTCCGATCTCTTTTAAATTAGAAAGGAGCCTGAAAGGGATTTTTCCGATGTCCCGAATTTTGGTGTCCTAAGAACCTAAAAATAAGGGTCCTGAAGTTCAAAGATGTTGAGGATAAGATTTCTCAATACCTTTTGGCTAGATGGGGAAAACTAGACTTGATTTACCGACCTCCCATGTATTCATTTTACCAGTATCTATTGATGCCCGACCTATTCTGTTTCGTTTACTTTGGTTTTATTCCACTCTATGACATCTTTGTCGAGTGGCTGTTTACGTCAACCTAATAGTTTGGCTATCTTCCTGACGTGTTATTCAGGTCCTCTCTTTTAAAGGAGACCTCTAAGTTGCAGCTACCTACGTTTACCCAACCATTTACATACTACTAGGAGTTAGAAAACTTGTTTTCAGAAATGACGGAGATCAATAAAATGAACTGATCACTAAAAAGATGATTTGAGAGTGACTTTCTTTGGGATTGCTTGTGCAGAAATGATCTTGAAGAAAATCGCAGATGTAAGAAGAACAAGGAAAATGCGGGAAATAAACGTAGACACTTAATAAAACAGTAGCATGAACTCTTACAACAACATTTTTCTTGGGTTCTCTCGTACAAAATAATCTTGAAGAAAATTGCAGATGTATGAAGAACAAAGGAAGTGCAGAAAATAAACGTAAACAGCAGTATGAACTCTTACCTGTGAGGAGCCGGGTCTACTAAAATAGTTACGGGGTGGCAAACAGGGATGAGACAGTAGGCTGATTAGCCTGAGGGTGGTGTTCTTCGTGAACTGGAGGGTACTTAGCTAAAGAAATGAGTGATATGAAGTTGATCTTGGGCAGTGAAAACAGAGATGATAAAAGACAGAAAGTGAGAGTATGACCAGATAATGAACAAACTGGAAATATAGAGTTCCAGTATTCAAAATCTCTTCAAGAAAACACTTCAGAAAACTAGTTTCCAAAGTCTTTTTAATCAACACTTCTAAATAGCAGAGTAACAAACTAAATGAACTTTCAGAGTTCCTCTTGCTATAATAACAGCCTCTCGTCTATTTTTCCGTCCGTCCCTTGAACAGTTTTTATGCCGGTATTTATAGGAATCGGGTGCTCTTCGTGAAGGGTCAGGATTTATTTGAGGGAGATGGAGGGTCGAGATCTCGAAGGACATGATCGGAGGTTCAGGAATTAAAGAGAATCAAAATGAATGGTTGAGATCACTCTTCATAATATTTGTCCTTTTCTTCTTTCCATCTGACGGTCTCAAATTTCCTTGTCCGGAACGATCCGAGGGCTAAGAGTGAAAGACGCTGGTATTGTCGTCTTCTCTCTTGATCTAAGGGTTCCGGGTTTGTCCTTACAAGTGGGATCAACGGTGGAGATTGGGATGTACAGGACTGTCATGACATACCCTGGCACCTGTCAGCATTGCGGCGATTCTTAGGCGTGCGGTGGAGATCTCTGCCCACGCTTTAACTACCTCGGCTCACGATTACGGCGGCGGTTATTGTGATTTGTCTTTTTCTTTTTGTATTCCGATCACTAGCCTAGCTCCTTTTCTGATCTCTCATGCGATCTCCTATCTCCGATCTCTATTATCCCTTAATCGATGCGGATTCGGTCCAAGCATTAATTACATCTCGATTCTCAAGCGTCGCCGTTTTCCGCTCGACATTAAATGCCCATTTCCCCTATATATACCCACTGACGGAGACATTTTCTTCATCTGACTTTCCTCTCTTCTTTTCTTACTTTCCCTGTTCTAGCTGCTCCGGTGGAAGTTCTGGCTATAACTGTGGCTTTGATCTTTTTCCGATGAACTTCTTTACTTACCGACTGAAAATTCACGATCCCGGTGATCGAATGACCTTTGCGATGATGGTGAGAGGACCGGATTTGACCGATCTGTATTGTGGACTTTGGTTGTACCGATCTCAGTCGCTCAACCGAGTTCATTCGGCTTCTCATCGCATTGGGTGTTCAGCGTCTTTCCTCCACATTGGGTGTTCGACAATGGTCGGTTTCGAGTGGTAACATCGGTGACGATGTCTCTCATCTTCATGGGAGTCATAGTCACCCCATCCGAGCTGCACATCTATCCGATGCCAACAATGGTCTCTGGTCAAACACATCTTTTGATTCACCACAAGACTAGGCTTTGACATAGGCCTTTTAGATAGGATGTTCCACCTGGTCTCTAGAGATCGCCCAAATGATGTAATCCTGAAATGTAATCAGATCTCTATAGATTGCCCAAATGATGTAGTTAGACCTTTATTGTAGTCCGATACCTAGAGATCTCCCAAATGATGTATTTTATTTTCAATGCAATCCGATCTCTAGAGATCACAGAAATGATGTGATCCAATGTTAGTGTAATCCGATCCTAGAGATCGCCCAAATGATGTAATCCGAACTTTTGAAAATAAAGACTTTATTTTGTCGGTTATCATCTTATTATTTTTGCATTGATTATTTTCCGATCTCTAATGTGGTTATCCGATCTGGTTCTTTACCTGAATGACACTTAACTGATCCTTTATTCAAAATATTTAGCTCATTATGCCGATCTCTAATTAACCGATCTCACGAACATTCGGATATTTGAGAGAAGTGTCGAGCAATTGCCGAGTTCCACCAATCGATGCGCTGCCTAGAACCTCGCGAGCATTAAATGCTCGGACTAGTATAAATAGGGGTGGGAGGGTTAGCCAGTTGTTCTCTCATTCCATTTTCAATCCTCTGCTCACAACTTCGAAGTTCTCTCATTTTCTCAAGTTCTTCCGACGCCGATCAGACTCCGGTAAGGGCTTTGATCCTCTTTTTAATTTAAATTCTTTGTTTCTTTTGAAAATGAACGGTGCCAAAGGTCAGAGAGCGGCGAGCCCTCCTTCAATTCAGTTCTCGTGGTCATCGTCTGAAGAAGAGGCAGTCGGGCCAAGCGTTCAACAAGAACCTCCCAGGGCCTCCGCTCCAACTAGGGGGCGGGTCATACCATCGAGGCTCGCACCTTCTTCAAGGAGAGACCCTTCCTATAGACGAGCTTAGTCGATTCTTGAGAATCCGATCTGCAATCGTTTGTTCAAGAATACAATATTTGTCTGATTCATATGGTGATCAAGTGCCACGGCGCTCTTCGTGTCGCTCACTCTTTTGATGAGAGTGACATGGTCATGGTGTACGAGGAACAGTTAAAGGCCGGTCTGAGGTTCCCTCTAGCCGATTTCTATAAGGAGGTCCTAAAACTTCACCGAGCATCCATTGTTCAAATTCACCCCAACTCGTGGCGGATCTTGGTAGCTTTCCGAGGTCTATGCCGGGCTAAGGGAATCAGACCTACGGCTAAGGTGTTCGCCGAGCTGCAGACTAACTTCGCGAAAGGATGACGAACACGGTTCTTTCAGTGAAGCCTCATTGCGGACTCTTTTCCGATCAGCCCTAATCCCTTAATAATTCCAAGAACCGGTTCATCATTCTGAGGAGTAAAGATCCGAGCTGCTTTGAGGACTTTCCTCGTAGCCGGTGGTACCAGGGGCCCTCGCTCAAGCACATTACCCCGAGTCAAGAGGAAAGCTTAATAGTGATGGAGTGAAAAGTCGCCGCCACTCTAAAATATTCTGTCCAAATGCGGTGACTGCCGAGCTACACCATTGGACCATGCAGCTGATCACCGGCCAAGATCGCGAGCTTCCGCTCTCTGACCTCGGCATTGGTATTTTCCATATCTCGGTTCGGGACCTTAGCGATCTCACTAACCTCTTTTCTGTGCAGGTATGGCGGGTGGTGAGGGTTCTAGGAAGCGGAAGAAGGAAAGAGAGATCTCCCGGAAGATAAAGGAGATGAAGCGTTCGGAACGTCTTCAAACACCCGGTCACGAACCTGGGGAGATACAAAGAGACCCACCTCAACCTTCGGGTCCGCCGACCACTGAAGCTGTCAGATCTCCTCCTAGATCGGAAGAGCAGCCCCCGCCTCTCTCAGTTATTCCAAGCACGGAAAGGGAGCCTTCTCAATCTTCTGGGAGGACCTCTTCTCGTGGCGCTCGAATCTTGATCGGCGCTTGAAGAATAACCGGACTGTTAGGGAGAACTCCGATTTTGCCAAAGTCCTGGGATCTACCATCTTCTTTCAAGAGGATCGGGACAGGCTATCCCGGAATGGTCTCGATGATATCTTGACTCGAACCATGAGCTTGAATGTGGAGTGTCTGGTGAACCAGACCATGGTTCGGGAAAAGATTCAACGTCTGGGTAAGGAGGTCAACTCTCATCCGCTCGGGATTATATATCTCAAGTCGAGGGACGGGCGAAGTACCATGAAGACCAGCTGGCCGATAAGTCTCTTGACCTGGCTGAAAGAGAACGGGCTCTCAGAGAAGTCCAGGCACTTCAGGCCAACGAAGCCGCTCAGGTCGCTCAACTTATAGAGGAGCTTAACGCGAAGGATAAGGAGCTTACCGAGAAAGGCAAAGAGCTTAAGGAAAAAGATGAAGAGATGGTGTCAGGAATAGCCGGAGCCTATGTGAATGCTCATAAGGATCTCTTGGCCGAACTCCAAAAGCGCTACCCTGAAGAGGACTTCTCCTGGATGGATGACCTGGCTCCCAGGCGGCGAAGATAGTGAGGAGGAAGCGAAGGTGAGGGAGAGAGGGAGAGTGATCCAAATGTAGATCAGTGGGGATCACCCCACCAATAACTTGTCTGATTATGACATGAAATGAAATGCCTCTTTGTTCAATGAATGATTGTGATCGGAAAATTTTAAACCATTGTTTGTCTGAGTATTTGATTGTATGAGCACAGCAAAACAAAAACTAAATGTGATTATTAATCTAAGTATGAGAGATCGGAAAGCACTTTAAGCATGAGATCGGTAGGGAAGAAATCTTTGAGCAGACTTGATTGAACACTTAAGATCGGAATCCTCATTAAATCGAACTAAAACTTTAGCTCTTAAACCTTCGGAAAGGAGGTCGGCAATAAAACTGGTAGGAAAAGATCTAGTGCCAGTTCATTTTATTTATCAACAGAGATCAGGAATATACTTGACAGGTCCAGAAATTCGACAACGGGTTTGAGAGGTCGGTAAATGATTTGAGAGATCGGCAAGGCTTTAATGAATATGAGGACTTAGCATTGATTCAATCCTTTGTGAGGAGAGATCGGAAATGTGACCGCCTATCAAAGAGGGATCGGAAACGTGATTAGCTGTTCAAAGAAGAATTTTTATTGATTCTAGGGGTCGGCCAAAATATGGTGTCGACACCATATAGAATGGCACCTGCAGAATTGAAAGAGTTGAAAGTGCAGTTGCAAGAGCTGCTTGACAAGGGCTTTATCCGCCCTAGTGTGTCACCTTGGGGAGCGCCAGTGTTGTTTGTTAAGAAAAAGGATGGCACTCTCTGCTTGTGTATTGATTATCGGCAGTTGAATAAGGTGACAATAAAGAATAGATATCCATTGCCCTGTATTGATTACTTGTTTGATCAGTTGAGGGGTGCAGCTATGTTCTCCAAAATTGACCTGAGATCAGGTTATTATCAACTGAAAGTACAAGAGTAGAGTATTCCTAAAACTGCCTTCAGAACCCACTATGGCCATTATGAGTTCTTGGTTATGCCATTCGGGTTAACTAATGCTCCGGCTGCTTTTATGGATCTGATGAACACTATCTTCAGACCATACATCGACCATTTTGTTGTGGTATTTATTGATGATATATTGGTCTATTCGAGGAATGCAGAAGAGCATGATAGACATCTGCGGATTGTACTGCAGAATTTGAGGGAGAAACAGCTATACGCCAAATTGTCGAAGTGTGAATTTTGGCTGAAGGAAATATCTTTCTTGGGGCATGTAGTATCAGAAGAGGGCATTAAGGTAGATCCAAGTAAAATTGAAACTGTCCTTAATTGGAGGCCACTCAGAAATATCATGGAGATTCGTAGTTTTCTGGGTTTAGCTGGATACTACCGTTAGTTTGTGAAGGGATTTTCCATGTTGGCATCTCCATTGACCAAGCTGCTTAGAAAAGATGTGAAATTTCAGTGGATGGATAAATGCCAACAGAGTTTTGATGAATTGAAGAGATGTTTGACTGAAGCTCCAGTCCTGACTTTACCTACTCTGGGTAAAGAATACACAGTATACAGTGATGCTTCTCATAATGGGTTAGGCTGTGTGTTGATGCAAGATCGAAATATCATTACTTATGCTTCACGCCAGCTAAAACTGCATGAGAGGAATTATCCGACACATGACTTGGAGCTTGCAGTTATTGTGTTTGCTCTTAAGATCTGGAGACATTATTTGTATGGAGAGGAGTGCTATATCTACACAGATCATAAGAGTTTGAAGTATTTGGGCACTCAGAAGGAGTTGAATTTGAGACAGAGGGGATGGTTAGAGTTGATAAAAGACTATGATTGTCTGATAGACTATCAGCCAGGGAAAGCTAATGTTGTGGCTGATGCCTTAAGTCGCAAGACTATGGCAAGTCTATGGGTTACTCCTTTGTCTTTGGTACATGAGTTAAGATCATTGCATGCCAGCTTAGAGATTAATGATGATGGGCAGATAGCAGTTGCATGGCATGTACAGCCAGTGTTGATTGATCAGATCAAAATGGCTGCTCAGGACGACCAGAAGTATTAGAAATTATTAGAAGAAGTCCGGCAGGGCAAGAAACCAGCATTCCCAATAAGAGATGATGGTCTACTGCTACACCAGGGCAGAATGTGTGTTTCTGATGATGTTGATTTGAGACAGATCATTTTGAAGGAAGCACATGAATCTCCTTTTGCCATGCAGCCTGGTGGCACAAAAATGTATAGAGGGCTAAAGGAGCATTACTGGTGGATGGGTATGAAAAGAGATGTGGCAGAGTTTGTTTCTAAATGCCTAACTTGTCAGCAAGTGAAGGCAGAGCATCAAGTACCTGCTAGGTTGTTACATCCACTACCAGTACCAGAATGGAAATGGGAGAGAATAACGATGGATTTTGTAATAGGACTTCCGAGAATACAGAAGAGTCATGATGTAGTATGGGTCATTATTGACAGACTGACCAAGTCTGCTCATTTTCTGTCAGTTCGGATGGACTACAGTTTAGAAAGATTGGCTAAGTTGTAAATTGATGAGATTGTGAGACTGCATGGAGTGCCAATATCCATCATATCAGACAGAGATCCTAGGTTTACTTCTAGATTCTGGGGTAGTCTTCAGAGAGCCCTAAGAACTAGATTGAACTTCAGTACTGCATTCCACCCACAGATAGATGGCCAATCTGATAGGGTAATTCAGATCTTGGAGGACATGCTACGGGCTTGTGTGATTGAATTTGAGGGCAGTTGGGACACACACTTGCCTTTGATTGAGTTTGCTTACAACAACAGCTACCAATTAAGCATTGGGATGCCTTCATATGAAGCTTTGTATGGCAGAAAATGTAGAACCCCATTGTGTTGGGATGACGTGGGTGAAAGGAAGATGATTGGGCCTGAAATTGTTCAGCAAACTGAGGAGAAGATCAGGGTGATCAGAGAATGACTTAAGACTGCATCAGACCATCAGAAGTCCTACATTGATATGAAGAGAAGAGATATTGAGTATGCAGTGGGTGAGAAAGTATTCCTCAAGGTTTCTCCTTGGAAGAGAATTATGAGATTCAACAGAAAGGGGAAACTAAGTGCTCGTTTCATTGGGCCATATGAGGTTCTGGAAAGAGTGGGTCTTTTGGCACATCGTTTGGCACTACCTCCAGAGTTAGAGAAGATACATAATGTCTTCCATGTGTCTATGTTGAGGAGGTATCGATCAGACCCATCTCATGTACTACTAGTAGAGGAAATTGAAGTGAATCCAAACCTCACATATGAGGAAGAACCCATGGAGATTCTAGCTTATGAGGTGAAGCAGCTATGGAACAAGCAAATATCGTTAGTGAAAGTACTATGGAACCATCATTCGGGCCAGGAGGCTACTTGGGAACGAGAGGAGGACATGAGGAGACAGCACCCACAGCTGTTCAGAGATTGATACCAGGTAAAATTTCGAGATGAAATTTATTTTAAGGGGGGAAGAATTGTAACACCCCTATTTGTATAGCCTTGTATATTTCACTGTTTTGGTGATGGGTGTCGGTCCGGACAATTAAGAGGATTAGAACTACACTTAAGACAACTAGATAAGCCATAAAAACAAATAATTAGTTAAGTATAAATAAGAAAAACAGAACATAAGAAGTTAAACGAGCTGAGAGTCACAGCAATGGGTGACCTTCTCGGGAAGGACTGCGAAGTCGATTTAAACTCAAATTTCGAACCGTAAAATGTGACGCCGCGGTCCTTAAGACTATTACGAACACAGTGGAAAAGAGAAAATCAAGAAAAAAGGTTGTTAAGCCAGTCAAATAATTAGGTCAGAGAGCCGAAAGAAATATTGAATTATTTACAAATCGGGTTGAACCAGCGAGAGGCAATTTGGTCAATTGACCCTGAGAGCTGACTCCTGACCTAACTGTCAAATAAAATCAGAGAAAAGAAAATTTCAGAGTTGGGAATTAAATTAAAGAACTAATAGAAAAATAAATAAATAAATAAAAAGGAAAATGAAAAAGTAAAGGGAGATGACATCATGCAAGACATCATGCATGATGCCATAAAGATTATAATTAATAAATTAAATTAAATTGATTTATGGTCTTCCTAAGACATAAAAAAAGAAAAGAAAAGAAAAGGAAAAAAAACATAAAAGTCTTCTTCCTCATCCATGTTGCCGCCCTCACTCTCCCTTACTTCTCCATGGTTGTCCTCCATTGAAGCTTGCACTCAAGCTTGAATTCCCTCACTTAACCTTAATATTTTCTATAAATACCTCATCAAAGCTTGTTATCTCAACCTAAGAAGAAGATTGAAAGAGGAAAAAAAGGACAAAAGATAGAGAATTGAAGGATTTGAAGTTCTAAGAACGGTTAGTAAGCAAACTTGACAATTTTAGTTTGATTTCTACATTTTTAACTTATTGAACTTGTAAATAAACTTTAAATAAAAAGAAAATTTTTGTTGAGGGACCATGAGTGAATTTTAGCCAGCATGTTTGTGGAGGTATTATTGCATGGTTTGATTGAATTAGAAGGGAATATGAACATCTAGGAGTTAAGTGATTATAGTTAAAGGCATTGAATTAGCTAAATGCAAAGAATTTGTGAACTAGGGTTTTGGACACTTAGGGTTTAGAGACAAAAATGTGAGAAATTGGCAAATGATGTCTTTGACCTAGTTTAAGGTGAAAATGGTCATTTGTGACCAAATGAAGTGTGTTAGAAGTGTTTGAACCAAAAGCAAATTCGGATTCAATGTGGTCATGCTACTGGCAGCAGAACCAAGTTCCCTTTGAGGGACCAAAAATGAAAATTTACAAGTCCAATTTGTATGAGACCAACTGGGAATGAAAATAGACATTAAATGACACAATTTTCATTTAGGAACTATGCTCAAAAAGTGACCAAAACCTAGTGAATAAATTGACCCAATCTGGAAAATCTGAGTCTGCCCTGTACAAACTAACCAAATAAAGAGTGTTTGTTCATTTGGCCATAACTTGAGCTAAGCAGGTCTAAATGACTTGAACTTTTACTAGTGGATAGATGATATATAGATCTAAAACTTTCATGAAGAATACAAACACAAATTATGCCATTAACCAAGTTATTTGGCCACCCAAAGTTGGTGACCTAAAACTGCCAGAACTAAAATTTGCCTAGAATTCTGGGTTAAGTCTAATCCGGCAGCTATGGCTCAAATGGCTATAACATGAACTACAAAAACTCCAATTGGAGTGATTCAAAAAGGAGAACAAACTTAAGACAACAAGGAACATTTTCTATGAAGAAAGTTTTGCTAAATTCTAACAGTAAAATAACCAATGGAATAGTGCAACTTGGGACACCAAAACTGAAAATTTGCAAATTTGCCTAAAAGACTTAGAATTTGAATAAACAATAAAAACCAACAAATTTAGTGACCAAAATGTGGTATGTGGGTGAAGTTGGAATTCTCATACCTATTAAGCCTTAGAAAGTCAACAAATTGACTTGAATAGTATAGTGAATAGTAACCCTGAAACACAAAATTTAAAAAACATCAAGTTTAGCACATTAGAGTTAAGTAAAAGTGAAATTTAATTTATTTTTGGATTTATGTTAAGTTATGATATTGAAACACTGTGAAACTGTGTGTTTCAGTGGAAAAGAATACTGGGAAGGAACCCGAAGAATCGAGTTAAGGCCAAGAGGCGACTCACTTAAGGTTTGTGCACAACATCACCATGCTTTAAAATTCATTGATAAAGTGAATGAAATATATATTTTACTTTTGCTTTGAATTGATGAAAGTTTATTTGTGCATATTTGAATTGGTAATGTTTAGTAAATTGTTAAGATAAGTTTTGAAACCACAGTGTCATGACCATATATTTGAACACCTCACTAGCATGACTAGTGGGGGTAATCAGTTTCGAATTTTGATTCCTTCTCTGGCTAAAGTGTTGAGGTGTGTGCCAGTAGAAGAAGAAATTGAATGGATATCCATATATTTGAGCTCGCTAGCCTTGTGATGTGACTTCTCCTTAGCCTCTGGCTATTGAGATTATATTTGTTTCGAATGGCATGATATAATTGTGGGTTTTATAAAATGTGTTTTGATACTTCGAAATGAAATTGTTTGGATTAAAATCTCATAATTCATGTTTTATATTTAATCCTCATGTTTAGTCTAATTTTTGAATAAATGTGATTTAAATTCTGCATAAAGATTATTTTAGTATGTTGTGCAGCACTGAGTCCTAGTACTCAGTGATGGCTATTATTGCTGTCGCAGATTTAGAGACTAGAAGAGCAGCAGAATGAGCTGCTGAGGATTGAGGACCTACTTGCCTAAAGTTGTATCGGGTATAATTTATACCCTAAATGTAAATATTTATTTTGATGTATGTATTGCACATAAATGTATGGATATGTAAAACTGGTCTTGAGCAGCTTGTACAAAGTTTGTATAAAGTTTGTAATAAAATTTAGTTTGAATTTCTTTTAATGTAAATTTTTGTAATGATGTATATAAATTACCTTGTCATTAATGAAATATGAATGGTAGTATTTTATTTTAATTTGAATGAAATTGATAGATATTATTTTGATGATTACTAAATTTTTGGAAATTGAGAAAAGAAGATTATTGAATTTTGATACTTGAGAAATTGGTTGAGATTGATTGTGGAGTTGTTAGAATTGATTGTGAATTTGAAGAAGTTGTTGAGAAAATTATTAGAAGTACTTTTTTTTTTCAGGTATTTGAAGAATTATTTTCTCAAAATATAGACGGAACTCTACCAAAAGTTTTATAAAATTTATGGAAAAATAAAATGGGCCAAAAATTTCAACTAGTTTTCAACTTTAATTAAATGTTTTGATACCAATTAGAAAATGCTCATCACTTATCAAAAGTAAGAAAATTATTTTAAAATCCCTTGTAGGGTACTTAATGAGTTATCGATAGGTGAAGTTCGGTAGTTCATTAGGTATTCTACGGGATCATGTTATGCCTTACAGAGGGGTAAGGTGTGACAAATTCTGATTTGTACCTTACCATTAACACATTTAACAACACATTTTGGTCATTTTGGACAGCTTATAACCATTCTCAATATGCACACTATAAAACAGAATTTCCAAAGACTAAACATACCCCATTTATATACCCAATTCCAAACCATTATACACATATCCATTCTTCCATCAATAACAACATCTTAAACAACCATAAATAAGTAAAAGCAAGCTACATATACTGAATTTCCATGGCTGTCAAAATGTACATCTCCATTAAAATATCAAACTTCAAAAATTCT
The DNA here is from genome assembly GCF_030052815.1 of Hevea brasiliensis. Classification (NCBI taxonomy): domain Eukaryota; kingdom Viridiplantae; phylum Streptophyta; class Magnoliopsida; order Malpighiales; family Euphorbiaceae; genus Hevea; species Hevea brasiliensis. Next base: position 22,809,470 of record NC_079507.1, read on the forward strand.
TCCACAAATCAACTACCCACAACATCCTCTCAAAGTTTAAGGAAGCAAGATTGAAAAATACTAACTTACCACTTTTGAAGTTCTTCAAAACCTCACCAAAACTTAACTTTCTTACTCCTAGTATGCTGCCCAAGGTATGGTGGTCAAGTTTAATGGAGAAAGCTAGTGTAAAGGGTGGCTAAATCATGGTGAACTTGAGCTTGGAGTGTGGACGGCAATGGAGGCTTTCTTCCAAGGTGTCTCGGCTAGTTTTCTTCCTAAGGTTGAAGATGAGTTTTGCTCCTCCCATGTTTCCCTTTAGGTGTCCAAATGTTGAAGTTAGTGGGGTAGTATTAAACATTTTAATGGTTACTTATTTAGTTTCCAATTTTTGCACATTTGGCTACCACACTTTCACTATTTACATAATGTATCTCCTTTTAATTTTTCATGACATTTTCAAAGCGTAATATCATTTATTTTTAATGGAAATTTAGGTGAAAAGAAAACTCGGGATGTCAAATGACCACAATGCCTCTATTCAGGTTGCATTCTCGATTTTTCAATAACACCGAGTTTTTTCATTTTCTCGATTTTTCGTCTTTCTTTATACTAATTAATTAATTTTTCTTTGATATTTCTAATGAGATTTATACTTCAATAGATGTTCATTTAAGTCTTAAAAATATTTTTCAAGGTTCTCCGCAGTCCAGGACTAGTTAACGGTCCATGCCGCAACTTCCCGGTGCAATCACCCATCGCTATGGTTCTCGGCTCGTTTAACTTGGTTACATTTTATTGCTATTATTTTTCTTTTATTTTTCTTGTATTTTCTTTTCTTGTATTTCATTATTTCATGTCTCCTCACCCATATCTAACTGTAGTTTTAGGCATCCTAACTGTCCAGACAACACTGGTTACTGGAACAGTAGAACGCACTACCAAACATAGGGGTGTTACAATTCTCCCCCCCTTAAAATAAATTTCGTCTCGAAATTTTACCTGGTATCAGTTTCTGAACAGCTGTGGGTGCTGTCTCCTCATATCTTATTCACGTTCTCAAGTAGCTTCTTGGCTTGAATGATGGTTCCACAACACTTTAACCAGGTGTATCTGTTTGTTCCTCAGCTGCTTCACCTCATATGCCAGAATTTCTACGGGTTCTTCATCATATGAGAGGTCTAGATTTACCTCAATCTCTTCAACTGATAGTACATGAGATGGGTTAGATCTGTACCTTCTTAACATGGACACATGGAAGACACTGTGTATCCTTTTTAGCTCTGGAGGTAATGCCAACCGATATGCCAAAGGACCCACCAGAACCTCATATGGTCTGATGAAATGAGGACTCAGTTTCCCCTTTTTGTCAAATCTCATAATCCTCTTCCAAGGAGAAACTTTGAGGAATACCTTGTCACCCACTGCATATTCAATATCTCTTCTCTTCAGATCAACATAGGACTTCTGACGGTCTGATGTAGCCTTTAGTCAATCTCTGATCAATCTGATCTTTTTCTCTGTCTGTTGAACAATTTCTGGCCCAATCATCTTTCTTTCACCTACTTTATCCCAACATAGCGGAGTTCTGCACTTTCTACCATACAAAGCTTTATATGGAGGCATCCCAATGCTTGATTGGTAGCTGTTGTTATAAGCAAACTCAATCAAAGGCAACTGTGTATCCCAATTACCTTCAAACTCAATCACACAAGCCCGTAGCATATCTTCCAATATCTGAATTACCCTTTCAGACTGGCCATCTATCTGTGGGTGGAATGCTATGCTAAAGTTCAATCTAGTTCCTAGGGCTCTCTAACGACTACCCTAGAATCTAGAAGTGAACCTAGGATCTCTGTCAGATACAATCGATACTGGCACTCCATGCAGTCTTACAATCTCATTTATGTACAATTTGGCTAATCTTTCTAGGCTATAGTCCATCCGAACTGGCAAAAAGTGAGCAGACTTAGTCAGTCTGTCAACTATAACCCATACTGCATCATGACTATTCTGTGTCATTGGAAGTCCCATCACAAAATCCATAGTTATTCGTTCCCATTTCCACTTTGGTACTGGCAATGGATGTAACAAACCTACTGGTACTTAATGTTCTGCCTTCACTTGCTGATAAGTTAGGCATTTGGAAACAAATTCAGCTATATCCCTCTTCAAACCCATCCACCAATAATGGTCTTTCAGCCCTCTGTACATTATAGTTCCACTAGGATCCATAGCAAAAGGAGACTCATGTGCTTCCTTCATGATGATCTGTCTCAATTCCATATCACTAGGAATGCACATTTTGCCCTGGTGTAGTAATAAACTCTCATTTCTCACAGAAAATTCAGGTTTCTTATCCTGCTGGACTTCTTTCAGCAGCTTCTTATAGTTTTCATCACTCTGAATAGCCATTCTGATCTGATCAATCAACACTGGTTGTACATGCCATGCAATTACTGTCTGTCTCTCATCATCAATCTCCAAACTGGCATGCTGTGCTTTCAATTCATGTACCATGGACAAAGGAGAAACTCTGAGACTTGCCATAGTCTTGCAACTTAAGGCGTCAGCCACCATATTTGCTTTCCCTGGCTAATAGTCTATTAAGCAATCATAGTATTTAATCAGTTTTAACCATCTCCTCTGCCTCAAGTTCAATTCCTTCTTAGTGCCTAAGTACTTAAAGCTCTTGTGATCTGTGTAAATGTAATATTTCTTCCCATACAAATAGTGTCTCTAGGTTTTCAGAGCAAAAATAATAGCTGCAAGCTCCAAATCATGTGTTGGGTAGTTCCTCTCATGCGGTTTCAACTGGCGAGATGCATAAGCAATGACATTCCGATCTTGCATCAGTACACAGCCTAACCCATTATGAGAAGCATCACTATAAACTGTGTATTCTTTACCCGGCGTAGGTAAAGTAAGGACTGGAGCTTCAGTTAAACACCTCTTCAACTCATCAAAACTCTGCTGACATTTATCTATCCACTGAAATTTTACATCTTTCCAAAGCAACTTGGTCAGTGGAGAAGCTAACATAGAAAACCCTTTCACAAATCGACGATAATATCCAGCTAAACCCAGAAAACTGTAAATTTCTATGATATTCCTGGGTGGCTTCCAATTAAGGATAGCTTCTACCTTGCTGAAATCTACCTTGATCCCTTCAGCTGACACAATATGTCCCAAGAAGGAGATTTCTTTCAGCCAAAATTCACATTTCAACAATTTGGCTTTTAGCTGTTTCTCTCTTAAAGTCTACAGTACAATTCGCAGATGTTTGTCATGCTCCTCTGCATTCCTCGAATATATCAAAATATCATCAATAAACACCACCACAAACTGGTCGAGATATGATTTGAAGATAGTGTTCATTAGATCCATAAAAGCAACTGGAGCATTAGTAAACCCGAATGGCATTATTAGAAACTCATAGTGGCCATATCGAGTTCTGAAAGAAGTTTTTGGAATACTTTGCTCTTGCACTTTCAACTGATAATAACCAGATCGCAAAACAATTTTGGAGAATACAGTTACACCCTTCAACTGATCAAACAGATCATCAATGCGAGGTAATGGATATCTGTTCTTTATTATCACCTTATTCAACTGTCGATAGTCAATACATAAGCGAAGAGTGCCATCTTTCTTCTTAACAAACAATACTGGCGCTCCCCAAGGTGACACACTAGGGTGGATGAAGCCCTTTTCAAGTAGTTTTTGTAACTGTCCCTTCAACTCCTTCAACTCTGCTGGTGCCATTCTGTATGATGTTATGGAGATTGGATCCACACCAGGTATAACATTAATTTCAAACTACACCTCTCTTTCTAGAGGTAATCCTGGCAATTCATCAAGAAAGACATCTGAAAAGTCATATAATGTTGGGATGTCCCTCAATGCTGGACTCCCCACTTGGGTGTCTACCACATGTGCCAAGTATGCTTCACACCCTTTTCTGATCATTTTTCTGGCTAGTGCAGCCGAAATGATGTTCAATGGCAATAGCTGCCTCTCCCCATGTATTACCACATCACTGTACTGAGGGAGATTAAAAGTGACAGTCTTCAGTCTACAGTCAATCATAGCGTGATGCCTGAGTAACCAATCCATGCCTAAGATGATATCATAATCTCTGAAGGGCATTTCAATGAGATCAGACAGAAAAGTGTGTCCTTGGATCACCAAAGGACAATCTCTATACATTCTATTGACCCTAACCTCTTGTCCTAGCGGACTTGTTACTAGCACCTCAAAGTCCATTTTCACGCACGGAACAGCAATGCAATCAATGATGCTAGTACTCACATAAGAATGGGTAGAACCCAGATCAAATAACACAAACACATCTTGATTAAAAGTTGAGAAGGTACCAGCCATAATATTAGATGTCTCTGCCTCTTCTTTCTGTCTCATTGCGTAGACTCTGACTGGAGCACTGCCTTACTCTGATTGATTCACAATACCTTGGCTACCTGCTAGACTACCTCTACCCCTACCTCTACCTCTGCTAGGTGGTTGTGAACCTCTGGTGACAGGATTCTAAACTGACCCTTCAGCAGTAGTAGGAGGTGGCCTAACTCTACAAGTACTGGTGTAGTATTTGGCAAAGTGCCCTGTGCCTCCATAGTTATAATAGGCTCCAATAGCCTTATAGCATACCCCACCATGATTTCTTTCACAAGTTTCACATTGGCGGGGAGGGTAGGAACTTCTGGTACTTTGCTAATCAAATGGAGGAGGTTTCTGTCCCGAATATCTTCCCCTACTAAACTTTTTACCACCTCTGTTGTGTCCCCCATGGTTCTTCCTCTTTCCAGTAGGACCACTGGAACTCTGATCTACTGACTTCCCCTCTTTTTCTTTTTCTGTCTTCTCTGATTTCTTTTTCTCTGGGGCCGCTTCTAACTCAATTCTCTCTAATTCCAGTGCTTGAGAAATAAGCTCAAAAAAGTTAGTTTGCTTGAATCCGACCACTTGTAGTCTGATACTAGGCTTTAAGCCGATTTCAAACCTCTTACATCTCTCCCTACTTGTAGAAAGTAGACTTACTGCATAATGGCTCAGGCAAGAAAATTCCCTTTCATATTCAGTCACCGATCTACTCCCATGTTTTAGACTTAGGAACTCTTGTAGCTTCTGGTCCACATAAGCATCAGGGACATATTTTTGTCTGAACTCCCATAGCAAATCATTACATGTTAGCACTGAAGGTTCTACTAGACTATGGGGAATGGTTTTCCACCAATCATATGCATCTCCCTGTAGCAGAGACATTGAATATTCAAATCTGAGCTCCTATGTACAATGTAGCTTTTTGAACACCCTATCCATTCTCTCTAACCACTATTCTGCCTCTAGAGGATCTACTATCCTCTTGAACTCAGTAGCCCCATATTTCATTAGCTCGTCATACTGCTTAGCTAAAGACTGTGGTTGTACCACTGGTGTCTGTAGTGGGACTTGAGTAGGCATGTTACCAGCCATATGTTGGAACATTGCAGCCATCTGCTAAACGAACTGAATAGGAAACTGTGGTACTGAGGGGGCTGGTGCGGCTGATCCACTGACATTGTGTAGGGCTGGGGCATCCCCTTGTACCTCAGCCTCTATAGATTGATCGACTGAGCGATCTCCCTCTTCCATAGTCAATTTGAGGATCTTAGACCTCCTAAACAAATAACACAAGGAGATTTCCTCCCGTTAGTGTATATTTATAATGTAATGTACTGCATGTATCAAACAATGACATTGAGCAGTTGTACTATGAAGAAAGAATATTCAAATTATAGGTGAAAACAGAATTTAAAAAAAACTAACTCTGATACTGCTAAAACATGTCACACCCCACCCCTCCGTAAGGCATAACATGATCCCGTAGTATACCTAATGAATTACCAACTTCGTCTACTGATAAGCCATTAAATACACTACAAGCGATTTTAAATCTTTTCTTACTTCTTTTTACAGTGGTGAGCACTATTTACAAGTATTAAAAAAATTTTTAACTGAAGTGAAACCAGATAACACATTTGAAGTATTAATAATTTCTGTAAAAATTTTGGCAGAGTGCCATCTATATTTTGAATAAAATAGTTCTTCAAAAATTTGTAAAAAAAACACTTCCAATATTTTATTCAATCCCCAAACTCCAATATCCAATCAACACAATAAGTTTATCAACATTTGCCAACTCAAATCCATAGTAATTTTCTAGTGTTTTCAAAAGCAGAGATAAAAGAGATATATCACAATATTTACAAGCCAAAATAATTTACAAATTTAGTTTACAACTTTAATGTACAATTTTAATTTACAACTGCTCAAAACCAAGAACAATATATACATACAGTGAACATATATTATAATACAAAATGCAAACTATGGTATACTCAATATACCCGATAAACTCTTAATGTAGCAATATTAGTCTAGTCTGCTGCCCTGTCAGTCTGTCTACCAGCGATAGCAATGAAAAGCTATCACTGAGCCAATGTCTCAGTGGTGCACAACATTAACAAAATGCAACTTTAAATCATAAATCATAAGTCATATAAATAGTGGATACTTAAAACCATAATTAAATTCAAAAGACAGTGAATGTCAATAAGAATTTAAACTCCATTTCACAATATCACAATAAATGTCAATAAATCATACACACAGCTTAATCATGTTCCAAAGTCTAATTCGTCCCAAAAGCCGATGGCTAGTGAGGAATAACATAGCTAGCTAGTAATAATATGAGTACTCATTCTATTCGTCCTCAATAGGCATACACCTCAACACTTCAGCCAGAGAGGGAATTCAAAGTCAATTCGTCCCACTAGAAAAGCTAGCGAGGAATTCAATCAATATACATGATAGCTGTGGTTTCAAACCAATTGCAATATTTTCAAACAATAAGTATCCATCAAATTTCCATTTAAACATTTTTTCACAATTCAAAACAATAACATACAAAATTCTCATAATTTATTTCAATTAAAAAGTCAAAAGAAATAACTGTTGTGCACAAACCTCTGATAAAAGTCTCTTGGCCCTAACTCAGTGTTTCCTTCCCCTTCCATGAGTGTTTGCCAACTAAAACACACAATTTGAAGTATTTCAGTACTCATTTAAACTGTCTCTAATAATAAGGCTTAATAATTAATTTATTGAATTCTATTATTTTCCTTAGTCAACCTAAAATATTGACCCTCGATGCACTCTAGGCGAATTAGGTTTAATGTTACCAATATGTCACATTTTATAGCCTTTTAGTGTTGGTACATGTTACCAAATTCACTTTTAAGTATATTGCATTTTATTGCAATTTGCTGGATTTCGGTATACTAATTTAACCTAGCCGGATGACCTAGTTCCCTCGGTTTTTGGGTTTCAGTCCAAACTATAAACTTGTAGGTCTATGTCTTATTGCACGCGGGGAAAAATTTTAGGTTATTCTTAGTTGTGTAGACCAAGTTATGGTCAATTTACCAATGCTGGACAGAATGCACCAAAATGGTAGGTTTAGGTCACTTTTGGTTCGGCCAGTTTTGGTACCTGAATTTATGCAATCTATTTGGCTTGTGTAACACCCCTAAGTTCGGTAGTGCGTTCTGCTGCTCCAGTGACCAGTGTTGTCCGGACAGCTAGGATGCCTAGAACCACACTTCAATGAGAGTGAGGAGACATAAAATAATGAAATACAAGAAAAGAAAGTACAAGAAAAACAAAGGAAAAATGATAGCAAAGAAATGTGATCAAGTTAAACGAGCCGGGAAACCTAACGATGGGTGACCGCACCGGGAAGTCACGGCGTGGACCGTTGACTAGACCTGGACTGCGAGGAACCCTGGAAAACATTTTTAGGACTTAAATAGACCCTTGTTGAAGAATAAATATCATTAGAAAGATCAAAGAAAAATTAAATAATTAGTACAAAGAAAAGTTAGAAATCGAAAAACAGACAAAACCCGGTAATACCGAAAAATCGGGAACGTAACCCGAACAGGGGCATTATGGTCATTTGACATCCCGAATTGTCTTTTGACCTAAATTTCCATTAAAAATAAATAATATTACACTTAGAAAATGAAATGAAAAATTTGTTTAGTGGTACCTAAAATAAATAGCCAAAAATGGAGTGGAAATGGTGTAAATAACACATTAAACTTATAATATGGTTAAATAATGTGAGTGGGCCACTAAAGGAATAAACTAAAGACATAGTGGGGCAGGTGTACATCCATTATCCAAGGCAGAAACTTCATCTTCTCCATTGTACCAAAGTTGCCGTGAATGAAGGGAGAGGAAAAACCATGGCCATTTCTCATGCAAGCTCTCTTAACTCTCCATTTTCAACTCCAATCTCTTAAGTTCCTTCATGAAACTTTGTCTACTCATCACAAGGAAGAGTTTGATACTAAATTTGAGAAGTTTAAGCAAGGTTTAACAAACTCCAAGCATAAGGTAAGTTCATAATTTTGAAGATAGCTTTGTTAAGTTTTGTGTGCATGTTATGGGTGTTGGTTTTGTGAAGGAAATTTTGAAGTTAAATAGTTATTGAGATAGCCATTTTTGGACAGCCATGGGGTCACACATTTGATGATTTATTATGCATATAATTGATGAGAAATAATGTTGATCATGGTAAATTAATATCCTAATGAATTGTTTCACATATATATGGTGATTTTGGCACTTGGATGAGAATTGATGGATTGTAGGGCAATGTGGTGTTGAAGGACAATTTCGGCAGCTTGGGAACCCTTGCATAATTGTATGTATTGATGGAAGTATTGGCAGAATTGTGGCATTAAGGAATGAAGGATATGTGTATGAAATTATTGTGTAAAGTGTATGTGAGAATTAGTGGTGTTTAGGTGTATTTGTAATGGTAATTAGAAATTGTAATTGTGAATGATATTTGGTGTGTTGAGGGTAATGGTAATCTGCCCAAAATAATGTTAATGTAAAGTAGATAATGCTTTTGGTAATGTACCAAAACAGATTGGTAGGGTATGGAAGTAAACTTTGCAAGTTAAATGTGTGTTTGAAGTGGGGTGTGAAAGGCATAGTGAGGGCAGTGTACATTTTAGCCTATAACCTTAAATGTGTAACCTCAATTGGTATGAGACCAATTTGAGGTGAAACTAGGCACAAAATGTGCCAACTTTCATTGAGAAACCATGCCAAAATTCTGCTTGCAAGGTGACCTAAAAAAATGACCAATTCGGATTAGGTGCAATTAGGACCTGAAAAATGACCAATTGGGCAGCAGTGAGTGTTTAGGCCATAACTCACTCAAAACAGGTCCAATTGACCTGAAATTTTAACCATGAATAGTTAAGACCCATACCTACAAGTCTTATGAAGACACCAAAGCCCAGAAATGACCATAAGCAAGTCAAAAAGCTTGCACAAGTTCGGGTCCAAAAACTGGCCGAACCAGAGTTGACCAAATTGACCAAAAATTGACCTAAATTGATACCATTTGACCAGCAATAGTGTAATGACCATAACTTGGTCTACTTAACTCGGATTGACCTAAAATTTTGCCCCGCGTGCAATAAGACATAGATCTACAAGTTTGTAGTTTTGACCGAAGCCCGAAAACCGAGGGAATTAGGCCGTCCGGCTAGGTCAAACCAGTATCCCGAAATCCAGCAAGTTGCATTAAAATGCACTAAACAAGGAAACGAGTTTGGCAAAACGTACCAAACCTAAAACCCTATCGAATGTGACATATTAACGACACTAAAACCTAATTTACCTAAAACGCAATGAGGGTCGGTATATTAGGTGATTAAGTGAATAATTGAGTTCAGTGCATTATTTACTAAACACCATCGTTAGAGGCAAATTAAATTAGCATCAAACACTTCAAATTGTGTTTCTCGATTAACAAGGACTCAAAGAAAAGGGAAAGAAACACCGAGTCAAAACCAGGACACAAATATCAGAGGTTTGTGCACAACAACTATTTCTCTTGAATTTTCAATTGAAATAAATATTGACTATTTGTATATTATTGTTTTAAATTGTGTTTGTGCACAACAACTATTTCTCTTGAATTTTCAATTGAAATAAATATTGACTATTTGTATATTATTGTTTTAAATTGTGTTTGTGCACAACAATCAAGCTTTCTTTTGAATTATTTTCAATGGAAATAAATATTGACTATTTGCATATCATTGTTTTAAATTGTGGAAATGTGTTTGGTGGACACTTATTGATTGAAAAACATTGTGAATGGTTTGAAATCGTGAAAATTGTTTGAATGGTATTTGATGGATACTTATTGATTGAAAAGCATCAGAAATGGTTTTTGTGGAAATTGAAGTGAATTACGAATTGTGTTGCCATTTTGTGAATGAAATTATAACTTTGGAAATTTATTGGATTCTTACGGATCATTTGAATAAAATGTTTGGAATTGTTTTGACTCACAATTGGCATGACACAGATAATATGTTCCTCCTCCATTAATGGGGTGAGTGTGATTATTCCTCCCTCTTTGACTTATCAGTCTGGGGTGAGTATGATTATGTTCCTCCCTCTTTGACTTCCCAGTCTGAGGTGAGTGTGGATGAGTTCTCATTATATAGCTAGCTTCCTCCTCATTGATTTCGATTATTGGGGTGAGCATGTCTTGTCGTGGTGTACAACACGGCATATATGGAAAAATTGTGTCATGGCCTAAATTGTGTTATAGATTGGCAACACTGTATTCTTCAGTTATTTGATCGAATTGTGTTATTATGTATTGTGAGATTGTGAAATTGATTTAAACTCTTATTGACATATACTGTCTATTGAATTCAACCATGATCTGACTTATTGAAAATTATTGTGATATTAACAAATGGAGTTTAAATTCTTGTTGACATTTATTGTCTTGAATTTAACTATGGTTTTAAGTATCCACTATTAATATGATTTATGAATTGTGATTTAAAATTTGTATTTGGTAAATGTTGTGCACCACTGAGACATTGTCTCTGATAGCTTTTATTGCCGTCGCAGTAGAGAGAGCAGGCAAAGAAAGCTAGGTCGCTAGTATCGCCAATGAGAGATTTTGGGTATAGTGAGTATACCACATGTGGCATTTTGTAATCAGAATGTATATTCACTGTATGTATATTTTGTTCTTGGTTTTGAGCAGTTGTAAACTTTAAGTTGTACAGTAAAGTTGTAAAATAATTATGAGTTATTTGGCTTGTAAAAATTGTGTTATATCTTTGTATCTTAGTCTTTGAAAATCACTGTGGATTTGACTTGAGAAATGTGTTGTGTTGATAAAAATGTTGGAGTTGAGATTTGAAAATATATTGAAGTGCTTTTTACAGGTTTTCTGAAGAACTGTTTTGTCCAAAATACAAATGGCACCTTGCCAAAATTTTTACAGATATTCCAAATAAATCAAATGAGTTAGTTGTTTCACTTCAGTTCACCAAAGTCTTTCACACCTGTAAATAGTGCTCACCACTGTAAAAGAAGTAAGAAAAGTTTTTAAAATCCCTTGTAGTGTATTTAATGGGTTATCAGTAGACGGAGTTGGTAATTCATTAGGTATACTACGGGATCATGTTATGCCTTACAGAGGGGTAGGGTGTGACAGCTTGGTTCTGGCTATTTCTGGCCTTTGGTGTCTTCATAAGAATTGTAGATATATTTCTAATTCATGGTAAAAATTTTAGGTCAATTGGACCTGTTTTGAGTATGTTATGGTCAAAACACTAATTACTGCCCAAATGGTCAATTTTCAGGCTTTCAAGTCACTAATCCGGATTTTGTCATTTTTCAAGTCACCTTCTAGGCAGCATTTTGGTAAGCTTCCTTTATGAAAGTTGGCACATTTTGTGCTTAGTTTCACCTCTAATTGGTCTCATACCAATTGGAGTCACAGGCTTAAGGTTCTAAGCCAAAACACACACTGCCCTACTACACACTTCTCATCACTTACCAATTACATATTCAACACTTACCAAACTACTTCCTTTATGCCAATTCTGATTTGTACCTTACCATTAACACATTTAACAACACATTTTGGTCATTTTGGACAGCTTATAACCATTCTCAATATATACACTATAAAACACAATTTTCTAAAGTCCATTTACACCATTTAACCACATGAACATACCCCATTTACATACCCAATTCCAAACCATTATACACATATCCATGCTACCATCCATAACAACATCTTAAACAACCATAAACAAGTAAAAACAAGCTGCATATACTGAATTTCCATGGCTGCCAAACTGTACATCTCCATTAACACATCAAACTTTAAAAATTCTTCCACAAATCAACTACCCACAACATCCTCTCAAAGTTTAAGGAAGCAAGATTGAAAAATACTCACTTACCACTTTTGAAGTTCTTCAAAACCTCACCAAAACTTAACTTTCTTACTCCTAGTATGCTACCCAAGGTATGGTGGTCAAGTTTAATGGAGAAAGCTAGTGTAAAGGGTGGCTAAATCATGGTGAACTTGAGCTTAGAGTGTGGACGGCAATGGAGGCTTTCTTCCAAGGTGTTTCGACTAGTTTTCTTCCTAAGGTTGAAGATGAGTTCTACTCCTCCCATGTGTCCCTTTAGGTGTCCAAATGCTGAAGTTAGTGGAGCACTATTAAACATTTTAATGGTTATTTATTTAGTTTCTAATTTTTGCACATTTGGCCACCACACTTTTACTATTTACATAATGTATCTCCTTTTAATTTTTCATGACATTTTCAAATTGTAATATCATTTATTTTTAATGGAAATTTAGGTCAAAAGGCAACTCAGGATGTCAAATGACCACAATGCCCCTATTCGGGTTACATTCTTGATTTTTCAGTAACACCGAGTTTTGTCGTTTTCTCGATTTCTCGTCTTTCTTTGTACTAATTAATTAATTTTTTTTTTGATATTTCTAATGATATTTATACTTCAATAGATGTTCATTTAAGTCTTAAAAATATTTTCCAGGGTTCCCCACGGTCCAGGGCTAGTCAACGATCCATGCCACAACTTCTCGGTGCGGTCACCCATCGCTATAGTTCTCGGCTCGTTTAACTTGGATACATTTCATTGCTATTATTTTTCATTTGTTTTTCTTGTATTTTCTTTTCTTGTATTTCATTATTTTATGTGTCCTCACTCATATCTAAGTGTAGTTCTAGGCATCCTAGCTGTCCAGATAATATTGGTCACTGGAACAATAGAACGCACTACCGAACATAAGGGTGTTATAGCAATTGTCCAGCTCCTGCCCAAAAATAAAGAATAGAAGATTAGGGTAAACATTGGGGAAGATGACAATAATTTAAATAATAAGAAAAATTAAAATCAAAATAATAAAGGAAAACTTAAGGCGTGGGCATGCCTAAAAATTGGGTTGCCTCCCAAAAGCGCTCTTAGTTAACGTCCTCGGCTAGATGACTCGTATTTTCATTTCCTCTCATTAACCCTATCCAAGATTATTTCCTCCTTTCTCTAAGCTTGAAATCCTTCATAAAATGGCTTGAGCTGAAGTCCATTCACCTTAAAAACCTTGTTTGTCCCTAGGCTCTGTATCTCCACTGTACCATGAGCAAAGACATTAGTAACAATAAAAGGGCTGATCCATTTTGACCATAATTTTCTAGAAAATAATTTTAAACGGGAATGATAAAGCAAAACTTTTTGTCCAATTGAATATTGCTTTCTGGAAATCATTTGATCATGAAAAGTCTTTGTCTTTTCCTTGTAAATTCTAAAACTCTCATATGCATCATTTCGGAGCTCTTCTAGCTCTTGTAGTTGCAATTTCCTATGTTCCCCAGCCTCATCCATCTTCATATTTGTAACGCCCCGAACCTCTGAGTTATGAATAGTACCATTGTTTGTCCATGACTAGTACTATTTAAAGACACCTTGAGGACCAAAAATAAATAAAAAATTAATTGAGATAGACACAATAAAAATTCAAGTGACCCAAAAATATAAGGATTCACCAGGTATATTAAAAAAGAGGGATTATGAACCGATGAGGGCCATTTTGGTCAATTCACCTCAAGAGTTGACTTTTGACCAAAATGTTAATTAAATTAAGTGAAATTAATGAATTGAATTATGGAATAATTTTTCTAGGAAAAGAATTCAAGTATAAAGTGAAAGGAAAATAAAAGAAACAAAAATCTAGAATTTTAGGTCCATTTTGACCCAATTAAAATTTTAGGATCAATGGGCCTTGGACAACTCAATAAAAATTAAATAAATAAATAAATAATTGGGATAAGTATAAAAGGAAGCCATCTTCCTCCCTCCCTTATTTAGTTGCCCCACACACATCTCCTCTCCCTCTCTTTTCTTTCTTCTCTCTTCATTCTTCCACTTACAACCTCTCTCAACCATTGATTTTCCCCACTTTTTCTCCATGGGTTTTCTATCTAATTGGTATAAAACATCAAATTTATCTTTCATTGAGAGATTAGAAGCTAAGAGAACAAAAGAGTTAGAAGAAATTGAAGATTAGAAGTGATCACTTGAGGTAAGTTTCTTTTCATATTAGATTAGTTGTATAAGCATTGAATGAAGTTAACTTATGATAATATTTCATAAGAAATTGAAAGGAAACATGCATGGAACCTAAACTAGGGTTTTGGCCAACTTAGGGAAAATTAGGATTTTGATGTGTTTTAGTTAAATTGATGATAAATCTAAGTTAGATTGAGGTAGTATGAATGATTGGGAGTAGTAAGATTTCATGGGATTACATAAATTAAATTATGGAAGATTAGGGTTCATGGGAAAATTGGGTTTTGGTGCTAGAGAGTGAAATTGGTGTGTATAGTGTTAAATTATGGCCATTTGAGGTTTATATAGTTTGAATTGACATTGGGTTGATGAATGGAGGAAATGAAATGGTAGGATTAGGGAAATTGCAAACTTTGGTGTTTGAAAATTGTAGGTTTTGTGCTAGGAAGTGCCATTGATGTGTTAATGCTAAATTATAGTCATTTTGGGTAAATTAAATGTGAATTGAGGTTGGTTAGTGGAAGTAATCGAACAAATGAAAAATTGAACTTAGGGCAGAATTTTGCACACTAAATACAGTGTGTTTGGAAGCCCATAACTTAAGCTACACAACTCCAATTGGTGTGAAACCAATTGGAAACGAAACTTAAGACATAGGGCTAGAATTTTCATGAAGATACCTTGCCCCGAAAATGACCTTAAGCTATCCGAAATGAGCCTTGAACTTGGAGACAGAAATCTGGAACCTGCAAAATTTGACCATATGAACAGTAAACTTTGCATGGCCATAACTCTCTCCAGAAAACTCCAATTTAGGCGATTCTTAAACTGACGGAAACCTAAGACATAGTAGAACATTTCATATGAGAACTTGAAGCCAAATTATGGACTTAACCCAATCAAATTGATGAGAAAATTTAAATCACTGAATCTATAGAATTGTAGATTTACCATATAAACATTAAAATTTGCATGGCCATAACTCTCTCTAGAAAACTCCAATTTACACGATTCTTGAATCGATGGAAACGTAAGACATAGTAGAACATTTTGTATGAAGAATATTAGACCCAATTATGGACTTAACTTGATCAAATTGCTGAACGAAGTTGGATTGATAAATCTGCCAGAACTAAATCTGCAGCATGAATAGTGACGGGAACAGTAATCATGTTTTGGGCATAACTTGAGCTACACAGCTCCAAATTAGGCGATTCAAAAAGAAAAAAAAAGTTAAGACCTGATGAACAATTTTCATGAAGAACACCTCACCAAATTTTGATTGAAACTAGGTAAAAATTGGGCTCAAAGATTGGGGCACCAAGTTGTCCAAAACCAAAATTTTCTAAAATTTACAAAGCTAACTTGGGATGCATCAGACATGCATGTAATGAGTTTTTAGCAGCAATTGAGATTGGTATTAAGGTATTTTATTTGTGTATTTTCAATAGAAAAAGAAGTTGGAACGAACAAGGAATAGTGAGTAAAGAGAAAGGAGAGCATTGAAGGTTTGTGCACAACTAACCTTTTCTTCATTTTTAAACTCGTAAATTGCTTGGAATGTGTTTATTTGAATGAGTTTGCTTTGAACAAGTTTACTTTGACTGAAATATAGTTTTTCTCTTGTATTTAAGAAATTTGAGTGTTGCCACCTTTATATGGATATTATGATGAATTTAAATATGTTTATTGGTTTATAAATGTGATTATTGAGTGGAAAATTTTTGGAAACTGTTTTGAAACCACAGTTAGCATGATAGTCCCTTTCGGAACTCCCCAGTAGTAACGGCTACTTGGAGTTGATAATTGATATTGATTATGTCTCCCATTAATAACGGTTAGTGGGGTAAGACTACATGAGTACTCATTAGCTAGCTAGCCCTTCCCTCATTAATAACGGTTAGTGAGGTTGAGATTGCTTTGTTGTGGTGTACAATATGGCACTGATCATAAAATTTTGTGTCAGGGCCTAAATTGTGTGTTGATATTGGCAACACTAATGCTTTGTGAATTGTGATTTATGAAGTATGATTTCTCATTTGAAATGTTATTCCAATAAATGGCTCTTATGGACTTAGAATTATTGTGAAGTTTTCATGCTTAAGAAAAATGTGATTTATTATGCTTTGACAAATTGTGTTTTACTTTAAGTTTTAAAGTTATTAGTTGTGCACCACTGAGTGATATACTCAGCGATAGCTTATTTATGCTGTCGAAGGAAAGGGAAAGGAGAAGGTTGCTGAGTGAAAGACTTGGAAGCAGCATTTTGGTATTGTTTGTGGGTATTTACGTTAGGTATACCCTTGTGATTCCTTTGGATGTATTTTGTATCTATATGTATGGATGTACGGACATTGAGCAGTTTGTATTTAAAAGCATTGCATTGCTATCACATTTTAAGTTTGTAACTATTTTGTATTTTACTTTGAGACTTATGAAAATGTAACTTTTGCAATATTTAGTCTATCATTATTTCCAATGAATGTTTACATGTAATTTTTAACTATTCTCATGTAGTTTTCCGCAAAAGAATTGATAAGATAAAAAGCTATGATCTGTTTTAAAGTCCTTTATAGCATAATTAATGGGTTATCGGTAGGTGGAGTTCGGTAATTCCTTAGGTATGCTATGGGAACATGTCATGCCTTATCAGGGATAATGTGTGACATGTTAAGTGGTATCAGAGCTTTGGTTTTTTTACAAGTTTTGAAATTGCATGTTTGAAAATTTTTGATAAGTGCAACTGCTCAACTGTCATTATTGATACATATAGTGCATTACATCATAAATATGGACTAATGGAGGGAAATCTCCTTGTGTTGGTTGTTCAGGGAGTAGAATTCCTTGGGATTCAGCATGAAAGAGGGGGATCACACCGTAGAACAATCAATAGTAGCTGAGGTATAGGGGGAGGCCCCAGCTCCTCAGAATGCCAGTGAGTCAGCTGCATCCGTCCCACCCATGCAGTTTCCTGCTCAGTTCGCTCAGCAGATGGCTACATTATTTTAGCAAATGGCTGGCAATATACCAGTCCAAGCTCCTGTGCAAGCACCTTCAGTGCAACCACCATCCCCAGCCAGACAATATGACAAGTTAATGAAGTATGGGGCAATAGAGTTTAAGGGTACAGTGAACCCATTGGAAGCTGAGCAATGGTTAGAATGAAAGGAGAGGGTCTTCAAGAAATTGCACTGCATAGATGAGTTGAAGTTTGAATATTGAATTTTCCTGCTGTATGGAGATGCATATGAGTGGTGGAAGACCATTCCCCACAGTTTGGATGAGCTACCAGTGTTGACTTGGGATGACTTTCTAAGGGAGTTTAGACAGAAATATGTTCTTGATACATATGTGGATATGAAGCTACAGGAGTTTCTCAGTTTAAAGCAAGGGAACAAGACTGTAGCCGAGTATGAGAGAGACTTTTCTCGCCTCAGCCACTATGCTGGAAGCCTACTCACTACTAGTAGAGACAGATGCAAACGGTTTGAGGCTGGTTTGAGGCCTAGTTTGAGATTGCAAGTGGTTGGATTTCGACATCACAACTTCTCTGGGTTGATATCACAGGCTCTTGAATTGGAAAGGATAGAACTGAAAGGGGCATCTGAGAAGGTAAACACTGAAAAAGAGAAGAGCAGTAAACCTACAGGTCAGAGTCCAAGTAACAATTCGAGTAAGAGGAAGAGCTTTGGGGGACCAAGTAATAGAGGATCAAGTAGGGGAATATTCTCAGGGCAGAGGCCACCTAGATCCGGACAGCAGACATCTAGAGGTTCCTTTCCTACCCGTGCTTGTGAGACTTGTGGCAGGACTCATGGAGGAGTATGTAATAAGGCCATAGGAGCCTGTTACAACTGTGGTGGAAGTGGGCATTTTGCTAGAGATTACACTATTGCCCACAGATCTAGGCCGCCTACTACCACTGAGGGATCTGTTCAAGGTTCTGCTTCCAGAGGACAACAGACAACTAGTAGAGGCAAAGGCAGGGGTAGAGGTAACACTTCTGGTAGCCAGGGCACAATGAGCCAACCAGAGCAGAGTGGTGCACCAGTCAGTGTGTACACCATGCGCCAGAGGGATGAAGCTGAGACATCAGATGTTGTGGCTGGTACTTTCTCCATTTTTGATAGAGATGTATATGTGCTGTTTGACCCTGGTTTTACACATTCTTATGCTAGTGCCAGTATTGCATGCTCTATTGCTATTCCTTGTGTGAAATTGGATTATGATGTTCTAGTGACTAGTCCTTTAGGACAAGAGGTTAGGGTAAACAAATTGTATAAGGATTGCCCTTTGGTGATCCAAGGACATACATTCCTATCAGACTTAATTGACATGCCCTTTTGAGATTATGATATCATCTTGGGCATGGATTAGTTAGCCAAGCATCACGCCATGATCAACTGTAGACTGAAGATAGTCACTTTTAGTCTTCCCGATTATGCAGACATAGTGATACACGGGGAGAGGCAGTTATTGCCATCCAACATCATTTCAGCTGCACTTGCTAGAAAGATGATTAAAAAGGGATGTGAAGCTTATCTAGCTCATGTGATAGACACCCAGGTGGGGAGTCCAGATCTTAAAGATATTGCTACGGTATGAGATTTTCCATATGTCTTTCCAAAAGAATTACCGAGATTGCCTCTAGAAAGAGAGGTGCAGTTTGAAATTGAGACTATGCCTGGTATGGAGCCAATCTCCATCACTCCGTATAGGATGGCACCTGCTGAGTTGAAAGAGTTGAAGGTGCAATTGTAGGAATTGTTAGATAAGGGTTTCATCCGCCCTAGCGTGTCACCTTGGGGAGCACCAGTATTATTTGTGAAGAAAAAGGATGGTACTCTCCGCCTATGCATAGACTACAGACAGTTGAATAAGGTGACCATAAAGAATAGATATCCTCTGCCACGAATCGATGATTTGTTTGATCAGTTGAAGGATGCAACTGTATTCTCCAAAATTGACTTGAGATCGGGCTACTACCAGTTGAGGGTGCAGGAGCAAAGTATTCCTAAAACTGCCTTTAGGACTCGGTATGGCCACTATAAGTTCTTGGTAATGCCATTCAGGTTGACTAATGCTCCAGCTGCTTTTATGGGCCTGATGAACACTATCTTTAGGCCATATTTGGACCAATTTGTTGTGGTGTTCATTGATGATATTTTGGTGTACTCAAAGAACGCAGAGGAACACGATAAGCACTTGAGGATAGTATTGCAGACCTTGAGGGAGAAGCAGTTGTATGCCAAACTGTCGAAATGTGAGTTTTGGCTAAAGGAGATTTTATTTTTGGGGCATATTGTATCTGCAGAAGGTATCCAGGTGGATCCTAGCAAAGTTGAAGCCATTTTTAATTGGAAGCCACCAAAAATGTCACGGAAGTTCAGAGTTTCCTTAGTTTGGCCGGGTATTACCGAAGGTTTGTGAAGGGATTCTCCATGCTAGCATCTCCACTAACCAAGCTACTTAGGAAGGATGTAAAATTTCAGTGGATTAATCGATGCCAGGAAAGTTTTGATGAGTTAAAGAGGTGTTTAACTGAAGCTCCAGTTTTAACCTTGCCCACTTTGAGTAAGGAGTATACCATATATAGTGATGCTTCTCATAATGGATTAGGTTGTGGTTGATGCAAGATAGAAACGTCATTGCCTATGCTTCACGCCAGCTTAAACCGCTTGAGAGAAATTGTCCTACACATGACTTGGAGCTAGCAGCCATTGTCCTTGCCTTGAAGATCTGGAGACATTACTTGTATAGAGAGAGATGTTATATATACACAGATTATAAAAGTTTGAAATACTTAAGCACATAAAAGGAGTTAAATTTGAGGAAAAGGAGATGGTTAGAGCTGATAAAAGATTATGATTGTTTGATAGACTATCAGCCTAGAAAAGCTAATATTGTAGCTGATGCTTTAAGTCGCAAGACTATGGCTGGTTTGAGGGTTTCTCCATTGTCCATGGTGCATGAGTTAAGGGCATTGAATGCTAATTTGGAGATTAATGAAGATGGGCAGATGGTAGCTACTTGGCAAGTGAAGCCAATGCTGGCAGAACAAATTAAAGTAGTTGCACAGAAGGATGATAAGTATGTGAAGTTGATGGAAGAGGCACGGGATGGCAAGAAACCAGAATTATCAGTAAATGATGAGAGCTTCTTGTTATATAAGGGCAGAATGTGCATTCCTGAGAATGTTGAACTAAGGCAGACCATTTTAAAGGAAGCACATGATTCACCTTTTGCAATGCACCCCGGTGGAACCAAAATGTACAAAAGTGTGAAAGATCACTATTGGTGGAGAGGAATGAAGAAAGACATTGCAGAATATGTTGCCAAATGCCTAACTTGTCAGCAAGTAAAGGCAGAACACCAAGTGCCTGCAGGGTTGCTACAGCCCAATTCCCAAGTGGAAATGGGAAAGAATCACTATGGATTTCGTGACAGGACTTCCACGTACACAAAAGAATCATGATGCAGCTTGGGTTATTGTTGATAGATTGACCAAGTCTACACACTTTTTGCCAGTGAGGATGGATTACATCCTGGAAAGATTAGCTAAATTGTACATTGATGATGTTGTGAGGTTACATGGAGTGCCAGTGTCTATTGTGTCAGACAGAGACCCAAGGTTCACTTCTAGATTCTGGGGTAGTCTCTAAAAAGCCCTAGGAACTAGATTGAACTTCAGTACAGCATTCCATCCACAGACAGACGGCCAATCTGAAAGGATCATTCAGATTTTAGAGGATATGCTTTGGGCTTGTGTGATTGAGTTTGAAGGGAGTTGGGACACACACTTGCCTTTAATTGAATTTGCCTACAACAATAATTATCAGTCAAGCATCGGAATGCCTCCATATGAAGCACTTTATGGCAGGAAGTGTAGAACTCTCTTATGTTGGGATGAAGTGGGTGAGAGGAAGTTGATTGGTCCAGAATTAGTGCAACAGACAGAAGAAAAGGTTAAGCTCATTAGAGACAGACTCAAAGTTGCAACAGATAGATAGAAGTCCTACATTGACCTAAAGAGAAGAGATATTCAGTATAGTGTGGGTGACAAGGTGTTCCTGAAAGTTTCCCCATGGAAAAGGATCATGAGGTTTGGTAGAAAGGGGAAATTAAGTCCTCGCTTCATTGGGCCGTATGAGGTTCTAGAAAGAGTGGGTCCATTGGCATATAGACTTGCATTGCCTCCGGAGTTAGAAAAGATTCATAATGTCTTCCATGTCTCCATATTGAGGAGGTACAGATCAGACCCCTCTCACATTTTGCTAATAGAGGAGATTAAAGTGAATCCAGACCTGACATATGATGAAGAGCCCATAAAGATCTTGGCATATGAGGTAAAATAGCTAAGGAACAAACAGATACCTCTAGTCAAAGTGCTGTGGAACCATCATTCAGGCCAGGAGGCTACATGGGAACATGAGGAGACAGCACCCACAGCTATTCAGAGAACGAGACCAGGTAAATTTAGAGAACAAAATTTTATTTTTAAGGAGGGGAGAATTGTAACACCCCGAACCTCTGAGTTATGAATAGTACCATTTTTTGTCCATGAGTAGTGCTATTTAAAGACACCTTGAGGACCAAAAATAAATAAAAAATTAATTGAGATAGACACAATAAAAATTCAAGTGACCCAAAATATAAGGATTCATCGGGTATATTGAAAAAGAGGGATTATGAACCGATGAGGGGCATTTTGGTCAATTCAACTCAAAAGTTGACTTTTGACCAAAATGTTAATTAATTTAAGTGAAATTAATGAATTGAATTATGGAATAATTTTTTCTAGGAAAAGAATTCAAGTATAAAGTGAAAGGAAAATAAAAGAAATAAAAATTTAGAATTTTAGGTCCATTTTGACCCAATTATAATTTTAGGACCAATGGGCTTTGGACAACTCAATAAAAATTAATTAAATGAATAAATAATTGGGATAAGTATAAAAGGAAGCCATCTTCCTCCCTCCCTCATTTAGTTGCCCCCCACACACCTCCTCTCCCTCTCTTTTCTTTCTTCTCTCTTCATTCTTTCACTTACAACCTCTCTCAACGATTGATTTTCCCCACTTTTTCTCCATGGGTTTTCTATCTAATTAGTAGAAAACATCAAATTTATCTTTCATTCAGAGATTAGAAGCTAAGAGAACAAAAGAGTTAGAAGAAATTGAAGATTAGAAGTGGTCACTTGAGGTAAGTTTCTTTTCATGTTAGATTAGTTGTATAAGCCTTGAATAAAGTTAACTTATGATGAAATTTCATGAGAAATTGAAAGGAAACATGCATGGGACCTAAACTAAGGTTTTGGCCAACTTAGGGAAAATTAGGGTTTTGATGTGTTTTAGTTAACTTGATGATAAATCTAAGTTATATTGAGGTAGTATGCATGATTGGGAGTAGTAAGATTTCATGGGATTGCATAAATTAAATTATGGAAGATTAGGGTTCATGGAAAAATTGGGTTTTGGTGCTAGAGAGTGAAATTGGTGTGTGTAGTATTAAATTATGGTCATTTGAGGTTTATATAATTTGAATTGATATTGGGTTGATGAATTGAGGTAATGAAATGGTAGGATTAGGGAAATTGCAAACTTTGGTGTTTGAAAATTATAGGTTTTGTGCTAAGAAGTGTCATTGATGTGTTAATGCTAAATTATAGTCATTTTGGGTAAATTAAATGTGAACTGAGGTTGGCTAGTGGAAGTAATTGGACAAATGAAAATTTGAACTTAGGACAGAATTTTGCATACTGAATTCAGTGTGTTTGGAAGCCCATAACTTAAGCTACACAACTCCAATTGCTGTGAAACCAACTGGAAATGAAACTTAAGACATAGGGCTAGAATTTTCATGAAGATACCTTGCCCCGAAAATGACCTTAAGCTATCCGAAATGAGCCTTGAACTTGGAGACAGAAATCTAGAACCTGCAGAATTTGACTATATGAACAGTAAACTTTGCATAGCCATAACTTTCTCTAGAAAACTCCGATTTAGGTGATTCTTGAACTGATGGAAACCTAAGACATAGTAGAACATTTCATATGAAGAACGTGAGGCCAAATTATGGACTTAACCCAATCAAATTGCTGAGCAAATTTGAATCACTGAATCTGTAGAATTGCAGATTTACCATATGAAAAGTAAATTTTGCATGGCTATAACTCTCTCTAGAAAAATCCAATTTAGGCAATTCTTAAACCGATAGAAACCTAAGACAAAGTAGAATATTTCATATGAAGAATATTAGACCAAATTATGGACTTAACTTGATCAAATTGCTGAACGAATTTGGATCGATAAATCTGCCAGAACTAAATCTGCAGCATGAATAGTGACATGAACAGTAATCATGTTTTGGTATAACATGAGCTACACAGCTCTGAATTAGGCGATTCAAAAAGGAAAATAAATTTAAGACCTAGATGAACAATTTTCATGAAGAACACCTCACCAAATTATGATCGAAACTAGGTAAAAATTGGGTTCTAAGATTGGGGCACCAAGTTGTCCAAAACCAAAATTTTCTAAAATTTGCAAAGCTAACTTGGGATGCATTAGACATGCATGTAATGAGTTTTTGGCAGCAATTGAGATTGGTATTAAGGTATTTTATTTTTATATTTTCAGTAGAAAAAGAAGCTGGAATGGACAAGGAATAGTGAGTAAAGAGAAAGGAGAGCATTGAAGGTTCGTGCACAACTAACCTTTTCTTCATTTTTAAACTTGTAAATTGCTTGGACTATGTTTATTTGAATGAGTTTGCTTTGAACAAGTTTACTTTGATTGAAATATGGTTTTTCTCTTATATTTTAGAAATTTGGGTGTTGCTATCACGCCTTACCCCTTTACAAGGCATAACATGATCCCGTAGAATACCTAATGAACTACCAAACTTCACCTACCGATAATTCATTAAGTACACTACAAGGGATTTTAAAACTATTTTCTTGCATTTTGGAAGTGGTGAGCATTTTGTTGGGAATTAAAATTATTTATTCAAAGCTTATAAAATAGTAAAAATTTTTGTCCATTTTTACTTTTTCTCAAATTTTATAAAAGTTTCGGCAGAGTGCCGTCTGTATTTTGAGAAAACAGTTCTTCAAATACATGAGAAAAACACTTTCAATAATTTTCCACAACTCCCAACCTCCAATTAATCTCAAAACAACACAGTTCAAATCATTCCACAAGTCAACCAAAATTTTATCAACTTAAATATTTCATAATTCCATCCACAGTGCATATAATATGAAATTCACAAATACAAATCTTAATTTACAGAAGGAAATTCAAAATTAATATTATTACAATTTATTATACAACTGCTCAACTTTACATTGATTCATAAAACATTACAATATTTACATCAAAATTAACTACAAGGGTATCAAATAATACCCATACAAAAAGATCAATGTGGTCCTCAATTCAATAGTAGCTCACTCTGCTACTTTCTCCTTGCTCTTATCTGCAATAGCAAAATAAGCTATCGCTGAGTATAAAAATACTCAGTGGTGCACAATAAAAATTTTAAATACAATACATAAATCATTCATTAACAAAACACAATTTAAATGTTTCTCAATCACATTTCACAAGTTATCAAAACTCATAATAACACAATTTAGTCAAATAATTTAATAAACACAGTATTGCCAAGTCATACACAATTTAAACCATGACACAAAATTTCCGATAAATGCCGTGTTGTACACCATGACAAAGCAATCTAAAACCCCACTAATCAAAATCAATGAGGGAGGTGGCTAGCTAGCTAATGAGTACTCTTCCGATCTACAACCTCAACTGGTAAACCAGAGAGGGAGGAAAAATAATCGATCTCACCCCATAAATGGAGGAGGAAAAATAAAGCATTGTCATGCTCAGTGTGAATCAAAAATCAATTTCAAACATTTTATTCAAATAATTCATGAGAAATCTGATAAATTTCCAAAGTCATAGTTTCATTCACAAAGTGGCAACACAATTCATAAGTAACACCAAATTTTCATAAATTATACCCAATCAAATCGGTAATAAGAAAATGATGAAATAATATTTATTGTGCACAAACCTGACGTGAGTCGCCTCTAGGCCTTGACTCAGTCTCTCAGACCTTCCAAGTCCTTTTCAGCTGAAACACACAGTTTCACAGTGTTTCAGTACCATAACTTAGCATAAATCCAAAAATAAATTTAACTTTACTTTCACCTAGCTCTAATGTGCTAAACTCGATGTTCTTGAAATTTTTGTGTTTTGGGTTACTATTCACTACACTATTCAAGTCAAATTGTTGACTTTCTAAGGCTTAATAGGTATGGGAACTCCAAATTCACCCACATACCACATTTTGGTCATTAAATTTGTTGGTTTTGATTGTTTATTCAAATTCTAAGTCTTTTAGGCAAAATTGCAAATTTTTAGTTTTAGTGCCTTAGGTTGCATTGTTCCATTGGTCATTTGACTGTTGGAATTTGGCAAAACTTTCTTCATAGAAAATGTTCCCTATTGTCTTAATTTTATTCTCCTTTTTGAATCACTCTAATTGGAGTTTTGTAGCTCAAGTTATAGCCATTTGAACCATGGCTGCCGGATTGGACTCAACCCAGAATTCTGGGCAATTTTTGGTGCTGGCAGTTTTGGGTCACCAACTTGGGGTGGCCAAATGACTTAGTTAATGGCATAATTTAGGTTTGTGTTCTTCATGAAAGTTTTAGTTCTATATCTCATCTAACAACTGGTAAAATTTCAGGTCATTTAGACCTTCCTAGCTCAAGTTATGACCAAATGAATAGACTGTTCATTTGGTCAGTTTGTACAGGGCAGACTGTGATTTTTTAAGTTTGGTCAATTTGTTCACTAGGTTTTGGTCACTTTTGGACTATTTTCATTTAGTGTCTATTTTCATTCCAAATTGGTCTCATACCAATTGGACTTGTAAAATTTCATTTTTGGTCCCTCAAAAGTAACTTGGTCATGCTGCCAGCAACATGACCACACTCAATCCGAATTTGGCCTTAACTCCAATCATTCCAACACACTTCATTTGGTCACAAATGACCATTTCTCACTTCACATTAGGTCAACAACATCATTTACCCCTTCCTTACATTTTTTGTCTCTAAACCCTAAGTCCAAACCCTAACCACACTAAATTGTTGCATTTAGCTAATTTCAAAACTTTTAACTATAATGATTCAACTAATGGAGGTCCATAAACTCATTCAAATCTATCAAACCATACAAATATACTCCCATACACCTGCTGGCCGAAATTCAGTTTGGTCCTCCACACATTTTTTTATTTCATTGCAAGTTTATTTCTAAGTAACTCAAGCTATAAATACAACTACTAAATCTCAAACTTTCAAATTGGTGTGCTTACCTCACTTGAATTTGAATTCTCTAATTTCTCTCTTCTTTTCTTCTTTCTTTGATGATCAATCTCCTTTTCAAGTGACTAGAACAAGTTTTTATGAAGCAATTATGGGAGAAGTTGAGGTTTAGTAAGGATTTCAAAGCTTGAGTACAAGCTTTAATGGAGGAAAATTCATGGAGATGAGAGGGAGAGTGAGGGCGGCAAGGGAGAAAGGAAGAAGACCAATAATTTTCTTTTCTTTTCTTTTCTTTTTATGTATTTTGTCTTATGGAAGACAAAAATATCTAAATAATTAAATATATTAATTATATTCTTTATGGCATCATGCATGATGTCATGCATAATGTCATCTCCCTACACCTTTTTCATTTTCTCTTTTTTTTTCTATTAGTTCTTTAATTTAATTCTCGATTCCAAAATTTTCTTTTCTCTGATTTTATTTGACAGTTAGATCAGTAGTCAGCTCTCGGGGTCAATTGATCAAATTGCCGCTCGCCGGTTCAACCCGGTTTGCAAATAATTCAATATTTCTTTCGACTCCCTAACCTAATTTTTTGACTGACTTAACAATTTTTTTTCGTGATTTTCTCTTTTCCACTGTGTTTGTAATGGTCCTAAGGACCACAGCGTCACATTTTATGGTTCGAAATTTGAGTTTAAATCGACTTCGCAGTCATTCCCGAGAAGGTCACCCATTGCTGTGACTCTCGGCTCATTTAACTTCTTATGTTCTATTCTTCATATTTATACTTAACCAATTGGCAACTACTAATTATTTGTGTTTATGGCTTCTCTAGTTATCTTAAGTATGGTTCTAATCTCCTTAATTATCTGAACCGACTCCGGTCACCGGAACAGTGAAATATACCAGGCTATACAAATGGGGGTGTTACAACTCTCCCCCCTTAAAATAAATTTCGTCTCGAAATTTTACCTGGTATCAATCTTTGAACAGCTATGGGTGCTGTCTCCTCATGTCCTCCTCTCGTTCCCAAGTAGCCTCCTGGCCCGAATGATGGTTCCACAGCACTTTTACTAACGGTATCTGCTTGTTTCGTAACTGCTTCACCTCATAAGCTAGAATCTTTATGGGTTCTTCCTCATATGTGAGGTCTGGATTCACTTCAATTTCTTCCACTGGTAGTACATGAGATGGGTCTGATCGATACCTCCTGAACATAGACACATGGAAGACATTATGTATCTTCTCTAACTCTGGAGGTAGTGCCAACCGATATGCCAAAGGACCCACTCTTTCCAGAACCTCATAAGGCCCAATGAAGCGAGGACTCAGTTTCCCCTTTCTGCCGAATCTCATAATTCTCTTCCAAGGAGAAACCTTGAGGAAAACTTTCTCACCCACTGCATACTCAATATCCCTTCTCTTCAGATCAATTTAGGAATTCTGACGGTCTAATGCAGTCTTAAGTCGATCTCTAATCACTCTAATTTTCTCTTCAGTTTGCTGAATAATTTCGAGTCCAATCATCTTTCTTTCACCCACGTCATCCCAACACAACGGGGTTCTACATTTTCTGCCATACAAAGCTTCATATGGGGGCATCCAAATGCTTGATTGGTAGCTATTGTTGTAAGCAAACTCAATCAAAGGCAAGTGTGTATCCCAACTGCCCTCAAACTCAATCACACAAGCCCGTAGCATATCCTCCAAGATCTGAATTACCCTCTCAGACTGGCCATCTGTCTGTGAGTGGAATGCAGTACTGAAGTTCAATCTAGTTCTTAGGGCTCTCTAAAGACTACCCCAAAATCTAGAAATGAACCTAGGATCTCTATCTGATACAATGGATACTGGCACTTCATGAAGTCTCACAATCTCATCAATGTACAACCTGGCCAATCTGTCTAAACTGTAGTCCATTCGGACTAGCAAAAAATGAGCAGACTTTGTCAGTCTATCAATAATGACCCATATGGCATCATGACTCTTCTCTTTGGAAGTCCCATCACAAAATCTATCGTTATTCTTTTCCATTTCCATTCTGGCACTGGTAGTGGATGTAACAACCCAGTGGATACTTGATGCTCTGCCTTTACTTGCTGACAAGTTAGACATTTGGAAACAAACTCTGCCACATCTCTTTTCATACCCATCCACCAGTAATGCTCCTTTAGCCCTCTATATATTTTTGTGCCACCAGGGTGCATGGCAAAAGGAGACTCATGTGCTTCTTTCAAAATGATCTACCTTAAATCAACATCATTAGGAACACACATTCTGCCCTGGTGTAGCAGTAGACCATCATCTCTGATTGAGAATTTCAGTTTCTTGCCCTGCCAGACTTCTTCCAATAGCTTCTGATACCTTTCATCATTCTGAGTAGCCATTCTGATCTGATCAATCAATACTGGCTGTACATGCCATGCAACTGCCGTCTGCCCCTCATCATTAATCTCTAAACTGGCATGTAATTATCTCAACTCATGTACCATAGACAAAGGAGTAACCTATAGACTTACCATAGTCTTACGACTTAAGGCGTCAACTACAACATTAGCTTTCCCTGGCTGATAGTCTATCAGACAATCATAGTCTTTTATCAACTCTAACCATCTCCTCTGTCTCAAGTTCAACTCCTTCTGAGTACCCAAATACTTCAAACTCTTATGATCTGTGTAGATGTAGCACTTCTCCCCATACAAATAATGTCTCCAGATCTTAAGAGCGAACACAATGGTTGCAAGCTCCAAATCATGTGTCGGATAATTCCTTTCATGCGGTTTCAGCTGGCGTAATGCATAGGCAATGACATTCTGATCTTGCATCAACACACAACCTAGCCCATTGTGAGAAGCATCACTGTAAACTGTATATTCTTTACCTGGTGTAGGTAAAGTCAGGACTGGAGCCTCAGTCAAACACCTCTTCAATTTATCAAAACTCTGCTGGCATTTATTCGTCCACTGAAATTTCACATCTTTTCAAAGCAGCTTGGTCAATGGAGATGCCAACATGGAGAATCCCTTCACAAAATGACGGTAGTATCCAGCTAAACCCAGAAAACTGTGAATCTCTGTGATATTTCTGGGTGGCTTCCAATTAAGGATAACTTTTATCTTGCTAGGATCTACCTTAATACCCTCTGCTGATACTATGTGCCCCAAAAAGGATATCTCCTTCAGCCAAAATTCACATTTCGACAGTTTGGCATATAGCTATTTCTCCCACAAAGTCTGTAGTACAATCCGCAGATATTTATCATACTCTTCTGCGTTCCTCGAATAGACCAATATATCATCTATGAATACCACAACAAACTGATCGAGGTATGGTATGAAGATAGTGTTCATCAGATCCATAAAAGCAGCCGGAGCATTAGTTAACCCGAATGGTATAACCAAGAACTCATAATAGCCATAGCGGGTTCTAAAGGTAGTTTTAGAAATACTCTGCTCTTGTACTTTTAGCTGATAATAACCTGATCTCTGGTCAATTTTGGAGAACACAGCTACACCCCTCAACTGATCAAATAAGTCATCAATGCGGAGCAATGGGTATCTGTTCTTTATTGTCACCTTATTCAACTGCCGATAGTCAATGCATAACCGGAGAGTGTCATCCTTCTTCTTTACAAATAATACTGGCGCTCCCCAAGGTGACACACTAGGGCGGATGAAGCCTTTGTCAAGCAACTCTTGAAACTGTACTTTCAATTCTTTTAGTTCTGCTGGTGCCATTCTGTATGGCGTTACGGAGATTGGGTCCACACCAGGCATAACATCAATTTCAAACTGCACTTCTCTTTCTGGAGGTAATCCTGGCGATTCATCTGGAAATAAATCCGAAAAATCACATACCGTAGGGATGTCCCTTAATGCTGGACTATCCACTTGGGTGTCTATCACATGTGCCAAGTACGCCTCACACCCTTTCCTAATCATTTTTCTGGCCAGTGCAGCTGAAATGATGTTTGAAGGCAATAACTGCCTCTCCCCATGTATTACTACATCACCATACTGAGGAAGACCAAAAGTGACTGTCTTCAGTCTACAGTCAATCATCGCATGATGCTTGGCTAACCAATCCATGCCCAAGATAATGTCATAATCTCTAAAGGGCATTTCAATTAAATCAGACAGAAAAGTGTGTCCTTGGATCACCAAAGGACAGTCCCTATATAGTCAATTTACCCTGACCTTCTGGCCTAATGGACTAGTTACTAGCACATCATAGTCCATTGGTACACACTGAATAACAATAGAACACATCATACTAGCACTAACATACGAATGTGTGGAGCCAGGATCAAATAACACATGTACATCTTGGTCAAGGATGGAGAAAATACTAGCTACTACGTCTAATGTTTCAGCCTCCTCCCTCTGACGCATGATATACACTCTGACTGGTGTGCCACTAGATATTGGCTGGTTAACAGTGCTTTAACTTCCAGGAGTGTTACCAGGAGCCCTACCTCTGCTTCTACCTCTACCAGCTGGCTGTGATCCTCTAGGTGCAGAGACTTGAGCTGATCCTTTAGATGTAATAGAAGGTCTAGACCGGCGTGGACTAGTACAATCCTTAGTGAAATGTCCGCTTCCTCCACAGTTAAAAAATGCACCAGTGGCCTTGAAACAAACCCTACCGTGTGTTCTACCACAAGTTTCACACTGCCGTACTGATAGAGCTCCTCGGGGTGCTTGTTAGGTCTACTGACCAGACCGAGGTGGTCTTTGGCCAGAGAATCTGCCTCTACCAGATCTACGGGAGCTGGATCCCCCAAACTGTTTCCTCTTCCCTGAACCACTCTCAGGTGCTTGTCTAGTAGTCTTTTTAGTTTTTTCTTTCTCTTGTGTACCCTTCTTCACTACCCCTTCTGATTCTATCCTTTCCAGTTCCAAGGCTTGTGAAATCAACTTAGAAAAATTCTAGTGTCTGAATCCCACAACTTGCATCCTCAGATTCGGCCTTAACCCGGACTCAAACCTCTTACATCTGTCTCTAGGGGTGGAGACTAAACTTCCAGCGTAGTGACTCAGTCGAGAGAAGTCTCTCTCATATTCTGTTATGGTTTTGTCCCCTTATTTCAAACTCAAGAATTCTTGTAACTTTATATCCACATATGCATCGGGGACCCACTTCTGTCGAAACTCCCTCAAAAAGTCTGACCAAGTAAGGACTGGAGGTTCTACCAGGCTATGGGGGATGGTCTTCCACCATTCATATGCATCCCCTTGGAGAAGAGATACTGAATATTCAAATTTTAATTCTTCAGTACACTGCAGCTTTTTAAAAACCCGTTCCATTCTTTCCAACCACTGTTCTGCCTCCAGTGGATCCACAGTGCCCTTAAACTCGGTGGCCCCAAATTTCATCAATTTTTTATATTGCCGAGCTGAGGGCTGTGGTTGTGCTACAGCTACTTGCATCTGAGCTTGGGGTGGCACATTTCCTGCCATTTGCTGGAAAAACGCAGCCATCTGCGGTGCAAACTGAGCAGGGAACTGCGGTGCTGGAGTAGGAGCTGGAGTAGCTACCCACTCACGTTCTGGAGTGCTAGGGCTTCCCCTTGAACCTCAACCTCAACAGATTGTTCTACGGAATGATCCCCTCCTTCCATTCCGTTTTCCCAAAATTTCTACTTCCTGAGATCAAACACAAGGAGGTTGACCTCCGTTAGTGCATATTCATGATGTAAATATGTTATATGTATCAATTAAAGACACTTGAGCAGTTGTACTTGTCAAAGAAATATTCACATGCATAGTCAAAATTTATTGCAAAACCATGCTCTGATACCACTAAAACATGTCACACCTTACCCCTCTGTAAGGCATAACATGATCCCGTAGAATACCTAATGAACTACCGAACTTCACCTACCGATAATTCATTAAGTACACCACAAGGGATTTTAAAACTATTTTCTTACATTTTGGAAGTGGTGAGCATTTTGGTAGGAATTAAAATCATTTATTCAAAGCTTATAAACTAGTAAAAATTTTTGTTTATTTTTATTTTTCCGCAAATTTTATAAAAATTTCGGCAGAGTGCCGTCTGTATTTTGAGAAAACAGTTCTTCAAATACCTGAGAACAACACTTCCAATAATTTTTCACAACTCCCAACCTCCAATTAATCTCAAATCAACACAGTTCAAATCATTCCACAATTCAACCAAAAGTTTATCAACTTAAATATTTCATAATTCCATCCACAGTGCATATAATATGAAATTCACAAATACAAATCTTAATTTACAGAAGGAAATCCAAAAATAATATTATTACAATTTATTATACAACTGCTCAACTTTACATTGATACATAAAACATTACAATATTTACATCAAAATTAACTATAAGGGTATAAAATAATACCCGTACAAAAAGATCAATGTGGCCCTTAATTCAATAGCAGCTCACTCTGCTGCTTTCTCC
The DNA here is from genome assembly GCF_030052815.1 of Hevea brasiliensis. Classification (NCBI taxonomy): domain Eukaryota; kingdom Viridiplantae; phylum Streptophyta; class Magnoliopsida; order Malpighiales; family Euphorbiaceae; genus Hevea; species Hevea brasiliensis. The sequence goes on from NC_079507.1 coordinate 22,842,747, forward strand.
TTGCTCTTATCTGTGACAGCAAAATAAGCTATCGCTGAGTATAAAAATACTTAGTGGTGCACAATAAAAATTTTAAATACAATATATAAATCATTCATTAACAAAACACAATTTAAATGTTTCTTAATCACATTTCACAAGATATCAAAACTCATAATAACACAATTTAGTCAAATAACTCAATAAACACAGTGTTGCCAAGTCATACACAACTTAAGCCATGACACAAAATTTCCGATCAATGCCGTATTGTACACCACGACAAAGCAATCTACAAACCCACTAATCGAAATCAATGAGGGAGGTGGCTAGCTAGCTAATGAGTACTCATCCGATCTACAACCTCAATTGGTAAACCAGAGAGGGAGGAAAAATAATCGATCGCACCCCATAAATGGAGGAGGAATAATAAAAGCACTATCATGCTCAGTGTGAATCAAAAATCAATTTCAAACAATTTATTCAAATAATTCATGAAAAATCCGATAAATTTCCAAAGTCATAATTTCATTCACAAAATGGCAATACAATTCATGAGTAACACCAAATTTTCATAAATTATACCCAATCAAATCGGTAATAAGAAAATGATGAAATAAGATTTATTGTGCACAAACCTGACGTGAGTCGCCTCTAGGCCTTGACTCAGTCTCTCAGACCTTCCAAGTCTTTTTCATCTGAAACACACAGTTTCACAGTGTTTCAGTACCATAACTTAGCATAAATCCAAAAATAAATTTAACTTCACTTTTACCTAGCTCTAATGTGCTAAACTCGACGTTCTTGAAATTTTTGTGTTTTGAGTTACTATTCACTACACTATTCAAGTCAAATTGTTGACTTTCTAAGGCTTAATAGGTATGGGAATTTGAACTTCACCCACATACCACATTTTGGTCATTAAATTTGTTAGTTTTGGTTGTTTATTCAAATTCTAAGTCTTTTAGGTAAAATTGCAAATTTTCAGTTTTGATGCCTTAGGTTGCACTACTCCATTGGTCATTTGACTATTGGAATTTGGCAAAACTTTCTTCATAGAAAATGTTCCCTATTGTCTTAAGTTTATTCTCCTTTTTGAATCACTCCAATTGGAGTTTTGTAGCTCAAGTTATAGTTATTTGAACCATGGCTGCCGGATTAGACTCAACCCAGAATTCTGGGCAATTTTTGGTGCTGGCAGTTTTGGGTCACCAAATTAGGGTGGCCAAATGACTTGGTTAATTGCATAATTTGGGTTTGTGTTCTTCATAAAAGTTTTAGGTCTATATCTCATCTAACCACTGGTAAAATTTCAGGTCATTTAGACCTTCCTAGCTCAAGTTATGACCACACTATTCATTTGGTTAGTTTGTACAGGGCAGACTGTAATTTCTCAAGTTTGGTCAATTTGTTCACTAGGTTTTGGTCACTTTTTGGGCATGCATCCTAAATAAAAATTGTGTCATTTAGTATCTATTTTCATTCTCAATTGGTCTCATATCAATTAGAATTGTAAAATTTCATTTTTGGTCCCTCAAAGGTAACTTGGTCATGCTACCAGCAGCATGACCACACTCAATTCGAATTTGGCCTTAACTCCAATCATTCCAACACACTTCATTTGGTCACAAATGACCATTTCTCACTTCACATTAGGTCAACAACATCATTTACCACTTCCTTACATTTTTTGTCTCTAAACCCTAAGTCCAAATCCTAACCACACTAAATTGTTGCATTTAGCAAATTTCAAAGCTTTTAACTATAATCATTCAACTAATGGAGGTCCATAAACTCATTCAAATCCATCAAACCATAATTATATACTCCCATAAACCTGCTAGCCAAAATTCAGTTTGGTCCTCCACACATGTTTTTATTTCATTTCAAGTTTATTTCTAAGTAACTCAAGCTATAAACACAACTACTAAATCTCAAATTTTCAAATTGGTGTGCTTACCTCACTTGAATTTGAATTCTCTAATTTCTCTCTTCTTTTCTTCTTTCTTTGATGATCAATCTCCTTTTCAAGTGACTAGAACAAGTTTTTATGAAGCAATTATGGGAGAAGTTGAGGTTTAGTAAGGATTTCAAAGCTTGAGTGCAAGCTTTAATGGAGGAAAATTCATGGAGATGAGAGGGAGAGTGAGGGCGGGAAGGGAGAAAGGAAGAAGACCAATAATTTTTTTTTTCTTTTCTTTTCTTTTTATGTATTTTTTTCTTATGTAAGACCAAAATATCTAAATAATTAAATATATTAATTATATTCTTTATGGCATCATGCATGATGTCATGCATGATGTCATCTCCCTACACCTTTTTCATTTTCTCTTTTTTTTTCTATTAGTTCTTTAATTTAATTCTTGATTTCAAAATTTTCTTTTCTCCGATTTTATTTGACAGTTAGATCAGGAGTCAGCTCTCGTGGTCAATTGACCAAATTGCCCCTCGCCGATTCAACCCGGTTTGCAAATAATTTAATGTTTCTTCCAGCTCCCTGACCTAATTATTTGACTGACTTAACAATTCTTTTTCATGATTTTCTCTTTTCCACTATGTTCGTAATGGTCCTAAGGACCGTGGCATCACATTTTATGGTTCGATATTTGAGTTTAAATCGACTTCGCAGTCATTCCCAAGAAGGTCACCCATCGCTGTGACTCTTGGCTCGTTTAACTTCTTATGCTCTGTTCTTCTTATTTATACTTAACCAATTGGCAACTACTAATTATTTGTGTTTATGGCTTCTCTAGTTGTCTTAAGTGTGGTTCTAATCTCATTAATTGTTCGGACCAACTCTGGTTACCGGAACAGTGAAATATACCAGGCTATACAATTGGGGGTGTTACAGTTGCCACCTTTATATGGATATTATGATGAATTTAAATGTGTTTATTGGTTTATAAATGTGATTGTTGAGTGGAAAATATTTGGAAACTGTTTTATAACCACAGTTAACATGATAGTCCCTTTTGGAACTCCCCAGTAGTAACGGCTACTTGGAGTTGATAATTGATATTGATTATGTCTCCCATTAATAACGGTTAGTGGGGTAAGACTACATGAGTACTCATTAGCTAGCTAGCCCTTCCCTCATTAATAACGGTTAGTGAGGTTGAGATTACTTTTTCGTGGTGTACAACACGGCACTGATCGTGAAATTTTGTGTCATGGCCTAAACTGTGTGTTGATATTGGCAACATTAATGCTTTGTGAATTGTGATTTATGAAGTATGATTTCTCATTTGAAATGTTATTCCAATAAATGGCTCTTATGGACTTAGAATTATTGTGAAGTTTTCATGCTTAAGAAAAATGTGATTTATTATGCTTTTACTTTAAGTTTTAAAGTTATTAGTTGTGCACCACTGAGTGATATACTCAGCAATAGCTTATTTATGCTGTCGCAGGAAAGGGAAAGGAGAAGGCTATTGAGTGAGAGACTTGGAAGCAGCATTTTAGTATTGTTTATGGGTATTTACGTTAGGTATACCCTTGTGATTCCTTTGGATGTATTTTGTACCTATATGTATGGATGTACGGACATTGAGCAGTTTGTATTTAAAAGCATTGCATTGCTATCACATTTTAAGTTTGTAACTATTTTGTATTTTATTTTGAGATTTATGAAATGTAACTTTTGCAATATTTAGTCTATCATTATTTCCAATGAATGTTTACATGTAATTTTTAACTATTCTCATGCAGTTTTCTGCAAAAGAATTGATAAGATAAAAAGCTATGATTTGTTTTAAAATCCTTTGTAGCATAACTCATGGGTTATCGGTAGGTGAAGTTCGGTAATTCCTTAGGCATGCTATGGGAATATGTCATGCCTTACCAGGGATAAGGTGTGACAATATTGCATTACTTAATAGCCCAATAAGCGTAGTGTTCTAATTCGACAGGAAGATGGCAGTGCTTGCTAAAAAAAAGACGATATGGAGACATGCCTATGGGAGTCTTGTAAGCTGTTTGGTAAGCCCAAAGTGCATCATCCAACTGTAAACTCCAATTCTTCCTATTTGGATTAACTGTTTTCTAAAGTATGGACTTAATTTTCCCTATTTGACACTTCGACTTGTCCATTCGTCTGTGAATGATAGGCAGTGGAGGTACGATGAGTCAGGCCATATTTGGTGAAGAGTGCTTCCATGATGCGGTTGCGAAAGTGAGTCCCTCTATCACTTATAATCACCCTTGGCACTCCGAACCTAGCAAAGATATTAGACTTGACAAAATATGCAACAGTCCTAACATTGTTAGTTCGGGTAGCCTTAGCTTCCACCCACTTAAAAACCTAATCCACAGCAAGAAGGATATAAGTATGACCAAATAAAGGTGGAAAAGGACCCATAAAATCAATACCCCACGCATCAAATATTTCACAAACAAGTATAGAAGTGAGTGGCATTTGATCTCTATGTCCTAAATTACCAGTTCTTTGACAATTAGCACAGGACTTACAGAACACATAAGCATCACGAAATAAGGAAGGCCAATATAGTCCACACTCTAACACTTTACGTGTTGTTCTCTTAGGTCCAAAATGACCTCCACATGCATAAGAATGACAAAATTGCAGAATTGATTCAACCTCTACTTTAGAAACACATCGCTTAATAATCTGGTCTAAGCAATATTTCCATAAATAAGGGTCATCCCATACATAATATTTAGCATCTCTTTTTATCTTATCTTTTTCAGACCTAATTAACTCATTAGGAAAGGTACCAGCCACTAGGTAGTTTACAATGTCAGCATACTAGGGAGCTGTACTGTGCACTGAAAATAAATACTCATCAGGAAAATCATCTTATAAAGGTTGGGCTTCTTCAGCAATAGGTAGGCAGCTAAGATGGTCTACAACCAGATTTTTAGACCCCTTTTTATCTCTTGTCTCTAAATCAAATTCTTGTAATAAAAGAATCCATCATATCAGCCTCGGTTTCACCTCTTTTTTCTTGAGTAGAACTTCAATGCTGCATGATTAGAATAAGCAATCACTTTGGTACCCAATAAATAAGAATAGAATTTTTCTAAAGCAAATACAATAGTTAAAAGTTCTTTTTCCATTGTGGAGTAATTGCACTGAGCACTATCCAGTGTCCTTGAAGCATAGTATATGACATGTGGGCGCTTTTCAATCCGCTATCCCAGAACCGTGCCCACAGCTAGATTGCTTGCATCACACATAATCTCAAAAGAATAATGCCAATTTGGTGGTTGGATAATTGGTGCAGAAATTAGCATCTCCTTAATAGTATCAAAGGCTGCCTTGCACGCATTATTGAACTCAAACGGGACATCTTTTTTGCAATATTTGGCATAATGGTTGAGTAATCTTTGAAAAATCCTTAATGAAATGCCTATAAAAACCTACATGTCTAAGAAAAGAACGAACTTCCCGCACACTCATGGGGTAAGGCAAGGACTTTATAACATCTATTTTTGCTTTATCAACGTCAATCCTTTTGGCAAACACAATATGTCCTAAAATTAATCCTTGATCAACCATAAAGTGACATTTTTCATAATTTAACACAAGATTAGATTCTAAACACCTTTTTAAAACTTTTGTAAGGTTAGCTAGGCATTCATCAAAAGAATTACCATAGACGGTAAAATCATCCACAAAAACCTCTATGATATTCTCAATATAATATTTAAAAAAAAAAAAAACCTAACCATACACCTTTGGAAAGTAGCTGGGGCATTGCAAAGCCCAAACGGCATCCTTCGATAGGCAAAAGTTCCAAATGGACAGGTGAAAGTCGTCTTTTCTTGATCTTCGGGTGTGACTGGAATTTGGTAAAAACCTGAATATCCATCAAGACAACAATAATGAGTTCTACTAGCTAATCGTTCAAGCATTTGATCTATGAATGGGAAAGGAAAATGATCTTTTCTAGTTGATGCATTTAATTTTCTATAATCTATACAAACCCGCCACCCATTTTGAACTCGGGTGGGCACCAACTGACTATCAGGGTTCTCAATCACAGTGATACCTATTTTCTTGGGTACTACCTGTACTGGGCTTGTCACACCCTGTCACACCTTGCCCCTCTATAAGGCATAACATAATCCCATAGAATACCTAATGAACTACCACACTTTATCTACCGATAACTCATTAAGTACTCAACAAGGGATTTTAAAACAATTTTCTTATTTTTGATAAGTGGTGAGCGTTTTCTAATAGGTATTTAAAACATTTAATTGAAATTAAAACTAGTTAAGACTTTTGGCCCATTTTATTTTTCCGCAAATTTTATAAAAATTTGCACAGAGTTTCGTTTATACTTTGAGAAAACAGTTCTTCAAATACCTGTAAAAAGCACTTCTAAAAATGTTTTCTCAACAACTACTTCAATTTTACAATCAAACTCAATCCATTTCAACAACTCCATAATCATTTCAATCAATTTCTCAAGTTCAAAATTCAATAATCCTCAAAATACTAGCAATACATTTCATTCAAATTAAATAAAATAGTTCCACTCATTTTTCATTAGAGACAAAACAATTTATATACGTCCTTACAAAATTTACATCAAAAGAAATACAAACTAAACTTTATTACAAACTTCATACAAATTTTGTACAAGCTGCTCAAGACCCATTTACATGTCCATACTTTTATATACAATACATACATCAAAAGAAATATTCACAATTAGGGTATAAATTATACCCGATAACTTCAAGCTGAATGATCTTTAATCCTTAGCAGCTCAGTCTGCTGCTCCTATAGTCTCTGTATCTGCGATAGCAATAGAAGCTATCACTGAGTACTAGGACTCACTGGTGCACAACATACTAAAATAATCTTTATGCAAAATATAAATCACATTTATTCAAAAATTTGACTAAACATGAGCATTAAACACAAAAAATGAATCAAAATTCGAAACTAATTACCCCCACTAGTCGTGCTAGTGAGGTGTTCAAATATATGGTCATGAAACTGTAGTTTCAAAACTTATCTTAACAATTTGCTAAATATTGTCATTTCAAATATACATAATAACTTTCAACAATTTAGATCAAACATCATAAGAATTCCATAATCCAATATTTCACGTTATTCAAAACAGTATGCAAAAGATGATTATAAAAAGTATACGTTGTGCACAAACCTCAAACGAGTCGCCTAATGGCCTCGACTCGACTCCTCGGGTTCTGTCTCGGTATTCTTTTCTACTGAAACACACAATTTCACAGTGTTTCAGTACCATAACTTGGCATAAATCCAAAAATAAATTTAACTTCACTTTTACCTAGCTCTAACGTGTTAAACTCGACGCTCTTGAAACTTTGTGTTTCGAGTTACTATTCACTACACTATTCAAGTCAAATTATTGGCTTTCTAAGGCTTAATAGGTATGGGAATTCTAACTTTACCCACATACCACATTTTGGTCACCAAACTTGTTGGTTTTGGTCATTTTCTCAACACTTAAGTCTTTTAGGCAAAATTGTCAATTTTCAGTTTTTGGTGTCTAAGGTTGCACTGTCTCATTGGTCACTTTTCTGTTGGAATTTGGTAAAACTTTCTTCATAGAAAATGTTCCCTATTGTCTTAAGTTTATTCTCCTTTTTGAATCACTCCAATTTGAGTTTTATAGCTCAAGTTATACTCAAATTATGGTTACTATTCATGCTACAGAATTTGGTTCTGCAGATTTATTGATCCAACTTTGTTTAGCAATTTGATCAAGTTAAGTCCATAATTTGGTCTAATTTTCTTCATATGAAATGTTCTACTATGTTTTAGGGTTCCATCGGTTCAAGAATCACCTAAATCAGAGTTTTCTAGAGAGAGTTATAACCATTGAAACTTTACTGTTCATATGATAATCTGCAGTTCTGCAGGTTCAGGTCACCAATTTTGCTCAGTAATTTGATTGGGTTAATGGCATAATTTGGGTTGGCATTCTTCATGAAAGTTTTAGGTCTATATTCCATCTAACCACTGGTAAAATTTTAGATCATTTTGACCTGCCTAGCTCGAGTTATGACCAAATGAACAAATACTATTCATTTGGTCAGTTTGTGCAGAGGCAGACTGTGATTTCTCAACTTTGGTCAATTTGTTCACTAGGTTTTAGTCACTTTTTGTGTAACACCCTCTCTGTAGCAACTCCGTACATTCTACTGTTCCGGTGACCAGTGTCGGTCCAGACAGCTAGAACATCCGAAAAATATTTAAACTAAAGTGAGGAACCATAATTAACTCAAATATTAATAAGAAAAATTTAGGAAAAATTTTAGAAATAAAATACAACCAAGTTAAAATGAGCCGGTGCCCTAACGATGGGTAACCTAGTGAGAAGTTGCGGTTCTCGCAACTAGGAGCCCTAGACCCAGGGGAAAAATTATAAAATAATTTTTGGGACTCCAGAGAAGGATCATTGAGGTTCTTATGGCATTAGAATGCCAAGGAAATGCTTAGAAAAATTTTTCAATCGGTACAAACAATTTTGGCCCAGTAAGCCAAATGGAGGGCATTTTGGTCATTTCGTCTTCAGAGATGATTTTTGACCAACTTGTCCATTTATGCAAGTGAATTATATGACATAAAATATGAACAAATATTAATGAAAATTTATTTAAAAATGAATAAGCAATGAAAGAAAAGAAAATGGAAATAATGGGATTTATTACCTCATGCTTATGTAAGCATGAGGTGATTAAAAATGCTATGGCCAATCAAAATTAAGCAAGACAATTAAAATCCAATAAAAATGGATAAATGAGGCAGAATTCTAGAAACCCAAAACAGCTCCCTCTCTTCTTCTTCAAGCCGCCCACTCACCTCACCCCATTCCACCATTAACAACCTTTCAACCTCCATTTCCCTAGCTTTCTTCCACTAAAAACCCTAATTTCTAACACAAAAATTCATTCTATCATCTTGGTGATTCTTGTGGGAGCAAAAAAAAAAAGGGAAACCAAGACTTTGAGCAATTGGGAAATTCACTCCATTAGAGGTTAGTGACCTAAACCTTGAATTTCACTTAAATTTCATGTTTAAGAACTATAAATGTGTGCAAATGACAAAAAAATTTGATGTAACACCATTGGTATGCTAACTCTAAATTTTGGCAGCCATGGTTAGGGTAATATGGTGATGATTTTTGGGGAGCTAACATGCTAGTAGTGTGACACCCCTTACTCGACTACAGTGTAGCCGAGCAAGTTATGCCACTCAGTGTGCCGAGCACTCTATTTTATCTTAATTCATTTTTATCATAGTTTTGAAAATAACTTGTGAAATATAATTCATTTATTGAAATTGTAATTTATTTGAGGTTCCGAAAATTTTATAGAAAATCCGGCAAGGTACCGGCTAAAAATGGAGAAAACCGTTCTTCGGAACTTGTGAAAAACACTTCCTATATTCTTATTCATTCATCTCCACTCCATTTATCAAAATCTCAATATTTTTCAGTTCACATTCATTTCTCAATCATTCATCTCATGTGATAATCATGTACAAGTCACAGTTATGTATTCACTTTTCCTTTCACAAACACAATTTTCTAAACAATTCCTCTTTATTTATCATTCAATCATTTCACATCATCATTAGACTCAAATCATAAATAAATTCTCACATGTGATTCATAATCACAAATTACAAGTACTTACATTAATACAAAATTATATTACATTTGTTCAAATACATATGATAAAATAAGAGTTTAATTACAAAATTTACAAAAATCTCAAAATACAAAATGGGACCTAGTGTCCTACCAATGCACTGTGGATGGTGAGGTGACACGGACACTATGCGAATCGTGAACCGCCTTACCGAATCTGTGGTCTCTCTGGGCCCTCTGTCCAAATCTTGATTACCTACGCGTTGCAAAGCGGCGCTAAGCATAAAGCTTAGTGGTGCCAATAATACAAGAAAATATAATATGCAAGTAAAAATAATAATTTCCTTGCTATTGTGTTCATAAGAAATGAATAATTACTAACTTATTGTTTAGTCGAGGGCTAATCATGTTTTATGATATTAACTTCTTCATGCATTTCGTTAATTATTTTCTTCATGATCTTGAGCTTCTTTGTATTTTTGTAATCATTCCTGATACTTAATTTTCGTATTTTCTTTAATAATCAGTTCAATCACAGTTATACTTTTCCATGCCCAAGTAACCTATCTTTGGACGGAATTTGGAAAAGCGGGTCATTGGCACCGACACCGCGGTGCCTCGGGCGTCATACCATGGGACGCAGAACGTCAACCACGTATGCAGTCAGTATGGCTAAAAAGCCATGATATCACATAATTGGCATAAAAGCCATGAATACGGGCATAAAAGCCATGAATACGGGCATAAAGCCATGAATACAGGCATAAAGCCTTTCGCAGTACTGCTAAAACAATACCCTATTGGCATGCCAAACTATCCAAACCAATCTTGTTAGGAATACTAGGGCATTTAATACTTTAAAATGTTAATATATTGTGCTTTCTGACTTCATTATTTCATGATAAATTTTAATCATAATTCATACATTCATTTGATCATTTATATGATCACAATTCACATCAATTATTCTTTTATACCATTGTACTCAAAATACTTCTCCTCTTTACAATAATGAGAACTAATGTCTCATTCATACATTAATATGGTTTATTTATCCATTCATTATGTTATTCATATTGATCACAATTCTAAACAATGGTTCACATGTACCATTGTATTCAAAACATTTTTCCTTTCTCATTTATACATTCAAGAATCTACTTATGTAATTACAAATTTTATATTTCAAGTTGAGTTACTAATATTTTATGAATTCCATTTGTGATGGGCATATATGCCCTAACTATCTATTCACATCAATTAGGTGACTTATTTTTCATGTTTCAAGTAATCTATGAATATTTCATGGATTTCAAATTTATGGCCTAAATTTCTTTTTAACAATTTTGACTAGGATGCATAGTCCATATTTGTCATACAATTCTAAGCATTTAAGCTTAGAATTGGTTCTAGGTCTTCATCTTAATTCACTAATCATTTTGATTACTATTCACCATACTAGTCAACCAAAATGTTGACCTTTTATACTTAATGGATATATTAATTCTAATTACACCAAGATCCCACATTTTGAGTTTTACATTTACTAGTATTAATTGCCAATTGCAATTTAAAGTCCCCTAGATGCATTTCTAATTTCAAATTTTGAATTTCAAGTTTTGGTGTCACTATTCACCTCATTAGTCAACAAAAATATTGACTTTTACATAGACAATAGGTACATTGGTTTTAACACTCCCGATGTACCACATTTTGCATTTAAAACTTGTTGGAATCAATTACCAAATCCATTTCCAAGCTTATTTCAAGTTTCATGTCACTATTCACTTCATTAGTCAACTAAAATGTTGACTTTTGCATAGAAAATATGTACATTGACTTTGGCCCTTCCAACATACTACATTTTTCATTTAAAACTTGTTGGTTTTGGTCACTTTCTCAAAGCTTAGGTCATTTTGGCAAAATTGCCAATTTTCGGTTTTGGTGCTCCGAAGTTGCACTGTTTCATTGGTCGATTTACTGTTGGAACTTGACAAAACTTCCTTCATAGAAAATGTTCCTTATTTTGTCTAGTTGAATTTCTTTTTTTGAATCACTCCATTTGGAGTTTTGTAGCTCAAGTTATGGCCAAAATAAGTTTACTATTCACATGTACTGTTCCTGCTGAAATTTTGGGTTTTGGCAGATTTTGGTCCAACTTTGGTCAGTAATTTGACCAAATTAAGTTCATAATTTGGTCTAACTTTCTTCATATGAAATGTTCTACCATGCCTTAGGTTTCCATCGGTTCAAGAATCGCCTAAATCCGAGTTTTCTAGAGAGAGTTATAGCCATCCAAACATTACTGCTCAAATGAAAATTCTGGAAATCTCAGTACAGTAAACTTCACTTTGCTCAATGATTTGATTAGGTTCTAGTCATAATTTGGGGTAGGTTTCTTCATGAAAGTTGTTTGTCTATGTCTTAACTTGTTGCTGTAAAAATTTCAGATCAATTGACCATTTCTACAGTGAATTATGGCCAAATGAACAGTTACTGTTCATTTGGTCATTCTGCAGGGGCTGTTTGCAGGGTATCCGGATTGGGGCCAACTTTTGGTCCTCTTGCTTTGGTCTTTTGGGCATGGTTTCTTCAGCAAAAATGTGCCATTATAAGCCTAGTTTCATGTCCAATTGGCCAAACACCAATTGGACCTACACAGCCAAAGTTATGGCAGTGCAAGTGGACTGAATTTTTAGTCCCTCTGCTGCTATCCTAGGGCAGCCTACAACTTCACTTTGCAATCCTATTTTTCAGTCCATAATATGGTCAACTTACCTAAAATGGTCACTAATTGACCATTAAAATGTGCTCTAACAATTTCATAAGCCAAATCAAATTTTCACTTCTCAAAACCCTAATGTCCAATTCAATTTGCCCATAAACCTCAATTAGCACACTAGTTCAACATCCATGCATATTCATACCTTAAACATCATTTCTATCCACTCTAAATTCATTAAAACAATCAAACTCATCCTTCCTTAGGGCTGCCAAAAATTCAAGGGATGCATACACTTAACTTTTATTCATTTAATTTACAATTTCTCACTTATTTCAAGCTTCTAACATGGAATCAAAGAAGTATATATATAAGTAGGCACTAACCTCACTTTAACCTCTTGTAGGGCAGATTTCTCCAAGTTAAATCTTCATTTTCTTGTACTCTCTTGGCTGCCAAACACTTCCTCTAGGTCCAAGGATTCATTTTAGTGTTGGGGTCTTGATGAAATATGGTGAGGAAGCATGAGAAATGAAGCTTTTGTTTGAAAATCAATGGAGGGAGAAGAGGGAGAGATTCACGTTTTGGCTGAAGAAGAAGAAGGAAACAACAGAATTTTGAGTCCATTTGTCTCTTTTAATTGTTTAAAAAAAGACTTATTGAATGGTGATTGGTGGAGGGTATGTAAATGACATCATGTGATGTCATTATCCCTAATTTCCTTCATTTTTCTTTTCTTTTCTTTTCTACCACATTTCAATTTAATTTTTAGCAATATTTCTTCATATTTTATGTCATATTAATTATTTACTCAACTGGACAAGTCGGCCAAAAATCACCTCTGAAGGCGAAATGACCAAAATGCCCTCCGTTTGGCTTAACGGGTCAAAATTGTCTGTACCGATTGAAAAATTTTTCTAGGTATTTTCTTGGCATTCTAATGCCATAGGAACCTCAATGACCCTTCTCTGGAGTCCCAAAACTTATTTTACAATTTTTCCCCCGGGTCTAGGGCTCCTCATTGCGAGAACCGCAACTTTCCTCTAGTTACCCATCGCTAGGGCACCGGCTCGTTTAACTTGGTTGTATTTTATTTCTAAAATTTTACTATATTTTTCTTATTAATATTTGAGTTAATCTTGGTCCCTCAATTTAGTTTAAATATTTTTTCGGACGTTCTAGCTGTCCGGACCGACACCGGTCACCGGAACAGTAGAATGTACGGAGTTGCTACCGGGAGGGTGTTACAAGTAGGCTGCCCTTAATGTGTATCTCATAAGTGAATTGATAAATGCAATGATAATGCATGGTTTTGAAATGTTGAGTTAGGGTTTGGGTTGAAGAATGAGACTTTGATCTTGTGATGATGGAAGTAGGCTTTAATGGTCAATTAGTGACCATTTGGTTTGGTTTGAACCAAAAATGAAGTGAATTGGGTTGTGGGAATTGAGATTAGTGTGGCTGCCCTTGGTGACCTGCAGAATTGGACATGAGTCCAGCAGGTTTGGGCAGCAATAACTTGAATTGTAGAGGTCCAATTGGTGCAAGGCCAATTGGACATGAAACTAGACATATAATGGCACAACGTTTGTGAAGAAACCCTGCCCATAAAACCAAACCAAGTTGACCAAAAGTTTTTCCTAATTCGGGTGACCTGCAATCTGCCTGGGCAAAATGACCAAATGAACAGTATTTGGTCATTTGGCCATAACTCAATGTCGAAAGGTCCAATTGACCTGAAATTTTACCAGCAACAAGCTGAGATATATACCAACAACTTTCATGAAGAAACCTGATCCAAATTATAATCATAACCTAGTCAAATTGCCAACCAAACTTGAGTTACCAAATCTGGCAGAAACAATTTTTACCCAGAATTTTGGGTTCTGCCCAATCCGGCCAGTTATGGTTTTTAGGCCATAACTTGAGCTACAAAACTCAAAATGGAGTGATTCAAAAAAGGAAATTCAACTAGACAAAATGAGGAACAACTTTCATGTTGAGCATTTTTCCAAATTCCCACTACAAAAGTGACTAATGGAACAGTAAACCCAAAGCTTGAAAATGGAAAATTCTGTCTAATTCACATCAAGCTTAGAGATGGTATTGGCAACCAATACCAACAAGTTCAAAATGCAAAATGTGGTATGTTGATGATATTTAAACTAATTTACCTATTTTCAATGCAAAAGTCAACATTTTGGTTGACTAATAAAATGAATAGTAGTCATAAAAATTTTAATTTCAAAGAATTACACAAATTAAAAGTGTTAAATGCCCTAGTAGGCCTAATGTGATTGGTTTGGATAGGTTGGCATGCCAATAGGGTTCTGTTAGCAGTACTACATATGGCTTCATGCCATTCTGTATTTCATGGCTTCCCATGCCATTCTGTGACATAATAGCCTTTGGCTATGATATCGAGTTGTTATACGCGGGTTTAATCCCCGATAATTATTACAGCTTATTAGTTGTTCTGTTGCACACTGGGAGACACAATGTGACCGATGGTGTGGTGGTCCGAGGTACTTAGTATCCAGTACCAGTTTACCTATTTATCCAGTCCAGTCGACTAGTATAGGTTACTCGGGCAATGTTAATAAATATTATCAAACTTAAATCGAATAATACTGCAATAAGTATCGGAAATTAAGTCTACCCAGAAATGTAAACATACATTCTGCATTTTTATTTTTATTTTTATTTTTATTTTATTTTATTTTATTTTATTTTATTTTATATTGTCACCACTAAGCAGAATTGCTTAGCGCGTTGCTTTTGCCACGTGCAAGTACTGGAGACATAACTGGGGAGTCCAGCAGGCCTCATACAGGGTGAGCCTTCATATCTGCACTCAGAGTTCAGAGTCACCTCACATTGCAGTGCATTTGGTAGGACATTAGGCCACTTTTGACATTTTGATATTTTGATATTTTGATATTTTGTAACCTTCTGTAATGTATATTATAAATTCATGTAATTATGCTTTTGATGTAAGTATCTATGAAATATGTTCAGTAATAAATTGAGCATTTTTCATTGAGTTGACTGTGTTTTGAATTGAATTGAATTTTGAGATACTGAAGTGAATTGAGAAATTGTTGAGAATATATTGGAGGTTGATTGAGAATAATGTGATGATATTATTGGGAGTGTTTCTAACAGGTTCAGAAGAACTGTTTTTCCAATTTATAGCCGGCACTCTGCCGGATTTTTTATAAAATTTGCGAAAAAATTTAGATTTATCAAAAATTATAAATAAATGAATTAAAAGAGATTAATTGAAATTGAAACATGAATTGGTGTTCCGACACACTGAGTGGCATAACTTGCTCGGCTACACTATAGACGGGTAAGGGGTGTCACATTTAGTGGTATTAGAGCATCGGTGTAGGCGTTTCTAGGTCTAGATAGAGTACATACCATTGCATTGCATTTGTAAGTATTGAGGTGACACAGATGCAGATCTGTTTGTTTTCTTATTTTGAATAGGTTATGGATCCTGCTTCGCAAAGAGCAGTTGATGAAGAGGTGGAGAGTCATGCTCCACCAAGGGCTGAGTCTGGGGGCAGGATAGAATTTGCTCCACCAGCAGCTGAGGCACCTGCCCAACCTCAGTTTGCGCTATTTCAGCAAATGACTGAATTCTATCGGCAAATGATGGGGGCAATTCCACCACCACAACCACAGCCACAACCTCCACCAGCACCACAAAAATCTCATCTGGAGAAATTGCGAAAACATGGGGCTATAGACTTCTTTGGGAAGAGGAAGGATGATCCCATGGCTGCAGAAAATTGGTTGGACAGAACCATCAGAGTACTGAAATAGCTAAACTGTAACCCCGAGCAGAACCTGGTGGGTGCTGTGTCCCTACTTCAGGATGATGCATATCAGTGGTGGGACACAGTGACCAGTGAGGTGCAACCTGAACGGATCACTTGGGAATTCTTCCTCACAGAGTTCAGGAAGAAATATATTAGCAAAGTGTATTTAGAGGAGCGAAGAAGGGAATTTATCAGTCTGAGACAGAGACAGTTGTCAGTAGCTAAGTATGAGCGTGAATTTGTCAGACTGAGCAGATATGGGAGGGAGATAGTCCCTACAGAGGCAGAGAGGTGCAGACGGTTTGAAGAAGGGCTCAATGACAACATCAAAGTCATGATCACAGCACTGGAGATTACGGATTTTGTTAAACTGGTAGATGCAGCATCAAAAGTGGAAAGGGTCAGAATCAATGAACAAAATAGAAGGGAAAGACAGCAGAAGAGGGGTCTGGGTCAGTCCAGTGCATTTTCTGCTCCCAGTAAGAAGAGTAAGGGTCCTCCTGCTCAGAGTTCAGGACCACCACAGGGTCAGGGTCAGTCTCAAGGGCCTAGACCGCAGTTTACACCTAGGAGAAGCCAGCCCACACCATCAATGGGCAGCTCTCCAGGGACGGTGTTTAGGGGACTAGCCCCTGCATCTTCTGCTTGTCATTACTATCAGAAGTGGCATAAGGGGGATGTTTGGCGAGTGACCGGTGCATGCTTACGGTGTGGATCGACAGAACATCAGATCAAGAATTGTCCGAAGAGGACTACTACTGTTGCTCTAACATAAACTGACAGACTTGCTCCCGCACCACAAAGGGGTAGGAAACCTAGTAAACCTGAGGCAGCTGGACCATCACTGAGGCCTGCATTTGAGTCAGCTAAGAGGGCAGACACTAGAATACTAGCCAGGGCCTATGCCATCAGAGCTCAGGAGGAGCAAGATGCCCCGAATGTCATCAGGGATACGTTTTCCCTCTACAACACTTCTGTACATGCATTGGTGGATCCAGGATCCACTCATTCCTACATTTGCATCAAACTACCCGTAGAGAGGGGAGTTTCAGCAGAGGAGAGTGATCAAGACATTCTGGTCACAAATCCACTAGGCCACAGTGTGGTAGTGAAAAAGGTGTATAAAGGGTGCCCATTGAGGATTCAGGGTTATGAATTCTTGGTAGACCTAATTAAGTTGCCCTTCCATGAGTTTGACGTGATTTTGGGTATGGACTGGTTGTCACGTCATCAGGCAATAGTTGATTGCAATTTGAAGAGGATTTCTATGAAAACTTCTGAGGGTAATGAGATCACTGTTGTTGGTGAAAGGACAAATTTCCTGTCCAATGTTATCTCAGCCACAGTTGCAAGAAAATTGATAAGAAAAGGCTGTGAAGCTTACCTAGCACACGTGGTTGATACTAGGCAAGCTAAGCCAAACCTATGTGATATACCCACAGTGAGAGACTTCCTAGATGTGTTTCCTGAGGAGTTGCCTGGTTTACCACCAGAAAGGGAAGTCGAGTTTGCTATTGAGGTAATGCCGGGTACAGCACCCATTTCTATTGCTCCTTACAGGATGGCACCCACTGAATTGAGGGAGTTGAAAATTCAGTTGCAAGATTTGCTTGATAAGGGGTTCATACGCCCTAGTGTGTCACCATGGGGAGCTCCGGTATTATTTGTAAAGCAAAAGGATGGAACCTTGAGATTGTGTATTGATTACCGGCAGTTGAACAAAGTAACTGTGAAGAACAAATATCCATTACCCAGAATTAACGATCTGTTCGATCAGTTGAAAGGAGCCGGTGTATTTTCAAAAATTGATCTCAGATTAGGGTATCATCAGTTGAGGGTAAAGGATGCAGATGTGTCAAAAACTGCATTCAGAACTCGGTATGGGCACTATGAATTTCTAGTGATGCCGTTTGGGTTAACAAATGCACCAGCAGCATTTATGGACCTTATGAACTGTATCTTCCATCCATACTTAGATCGGTTTTTAGTGGTCTTTATTGATGATATTCTAGTGTATTCCAAGACCAGGGAAGAACATGATGAACATTTGAGGATTGTTCTGCAAACCCTGCGAGAAAAGAAGTTGTATGCTAAGTTGTCCAAATATGACTTCTGGATGAGTGAAATCTCCTTCCTTAGACACATAGTATCAGCTGAGGGGATTAGAGTAGATCCCAAAAAGATAGAAGCAGTGATGGAATGGAAGCCTCCTAGAAATACAACTGAGGTCAAAAGTTTCTTGGGGCTAGCTGGATACTACAGAAGATTTGTGAAGGGGTTTTCTCTTATAGCTGCTCCAATGACCAAGTTATTGCATAAGAATGTGAAATTTGGCTGGAACGACAAGTGCCAAGCCAGTTTTGAGAGGCTAAAAGCTATGTTGACAGAAGCACCAGTGTTAACACAGCCAGTGTCGGGGAAAGACTTTGTGGTCTACAGTGATGCCTCACATAATAGGCTAGGGTGTGTATTGATGCAAGAGGGGAAAGTGGTCGCCTATGCTTCCAGGCAGTTAAGGCCACAGGAACAGAACTACCCTACTCATGACCTGGAGTTAGCAGCAATTATCTTCGCACTGAAGATATGGAGGCATTATTTATATGGTGAAAAATGCTACATTTATACAGACCACAAGAGTCTAAAATATTTGCCAACCCAGAAGGAGCTCAATCTTAAACAGAGGCGATGGATTGAGTTCCTAAAGGACTATGATTGTGTGATAGATTATCATCCTGGGAAGGCAAATGTAGTTGCTGATGCCTTAAGCAGAAAGTCCATCACAGCTTTAATATCACTCAATGCCTATCTGTCATTAGCTCAAGATGGAGCTATCTTAGCTGAGTTGCAAGTGAGGCCAACCCTACTACAGCAGATACAAGATGGGCAGAGGGCAGATGAAAAACTAATGGCCATTGTGGGTAAAATTCCTGAGGGGAAAGAAATTGAATATGAGGTGAAAGAAGATGGGTGTCTGTACTACAGAGGAAGAGTGTGTGTACCAGATGATGGGGAACTGAGGACTAATATTCTGAAAGAAACACACACTAGTGTATATGCTATGCACCCGGGGAGCACAAAAATGTATAATGATTTGAAGCCTCATTATTGGTGGCCTAGTATAAAGAGGGATATAGCTGACTATGTGACTAAGTGTTTGACATGTCAGCAAGTCAAAGCAGAACATCAAGTTCCATAAGGATTGCTACAGCCTATAAGCATACCTGAATGGAAATGGGACCGGGTCACTATGGATTTTGTTAGTGGTCTACCCCTCACCCAAAGGAAGCATGATGCAGTATGGGTGATAGTGGATAGATTGACGAAGTCAGCACATTTTCTGCCAGTTAGGACTGACTACTCACTGGAGAAGCTAGCAGAATTGTATATTAGTGAGATAGCTAGACTGCATGGAATCCCACTTTCCATCATATCTGACCGAGACCCAAGATTTACATCGAGATTCTGGAAAAAGTTGCAAGAAGCCTTGGGCACACAACTCCGCTTTAGCACGGCTTTTCATCCTCAGACGGATGGACAGTCAGAACGAGTAATCCAGGTAAACCAAAGAACTAATTGAAATTTTGCAATTAATAAATTGAAATGATAGTAACAATGTAAATTATGTGATAGATCCTGGAGGATATGCTAAGGAGTTGTGCCATTGAGTTTGAGGGGAGTTGGGATAGATACCTCCCACTGACATAATTCGCATACAACAATAGCTACCAAGCTAGCATTCAAATGGCTTCGTATGAAGCATTGTATGGGAGGAAATGTAGAACCCCAGTGTGTTGGACTGAATTGGGCAAAGATAAGCTGGTAGGACCAGACCTGGTGAAACAGACCGAGGAAAAAGTGAAAATAATCAAAGCTAACCTGAAGATTGCCTCCGATAGACAGAAGTCCTATGCCGACCTAAAGAGAAAATGTAACACCCTCCCTGTAGCAACTCCATACATTCTACTATTCCGGTGACCAGTGTCGGTCCGGACAGCTAGAACGTCTGGAAAAATATTTAAACTAAATTGAGGAACTATAATTAACTCAAATATTAATAAGAAAAATTTAGAAAAAATTTTAGAAATAAAATACAATCAAGTTAAATGAGCCAGTGCCCTAGCGATGGGTAACCTAGTAGGAAGTTGCGGTTCTCGCAACTAGGAGCCCTAAACCCGGGGAAAAATTCATAAAATAATTTTTGGGACTCCAGAGAAGGGTCATTGAGGTTCCTATGGCATTAGAATGCCAAGAAAATATTTAGAAAAATTTTTCAATTGGTACAGACAATTTTGACCCGTTAAGCCAAACGGAAGGCATTTTGGTCATTTCGCCTTCAGAGGCGATTTTTGGCCGACTTGTCCAGTTAAGTAAATAATTATTATAATATAAAATGTGAATAAATATTGCTAAAAATTGAATTGAAAATGAGTTGAGAAAAGAAGAAAAGAAAATGAAAGAAAATACTTAATTATGACATCATATGATATCTTTAAAAAGAGTTCCACCAATCATCTTTTAACAAGCACTTTTAAATCAATTAAAAAGGACAAAAAGGAGTTAAAAATTGAAAAAATTTTCTGCTCATCTTCTTCCATTTCCGGCAGCCCCTCTTTCCCTCACTATCTCCATTAAAACTTTCTCTTTTTCTTGCTAAAACCTCACCCTTTACACCATAAAACCTCATCCTCACTTCACTAAAATTTATCCTCACACCCTAAATCATATTTAGACAGCCATTAGAGGGAGAAATCTTAAGGATTGACAAGCTTAAGTGAGAGCTTTAATAAGGTTAGTGTCCAAACTCTTACTACTTTTACTTAATTCATGGTTAATGCCATGAGATAAGTAGAAAATGTGAGAAAAACAAAATAAAAATTATGTGTATTTATTTCCTAGAATTTTGGCAGCTTAGGGTTGATTAGGGTTGATGAGTTTGCTTGAAGTAAAGTGGTTCATAGGCTGCCCTTGGTATTAAATGATTAATTGAACCAAATTGTGTAAGTGAAATACAAAGTTTAAGCATGTATGAACATGGAAAATGTGGACAATTAACAACAATAGGGTTTGCTCATGTAATGATGAAAGTGAGTTTTAATGGTCAATTAGTGACCATTTGGTTATTGGTAAACAAGAAATGAAGTGTGTTTAGTAATGGGATTTAGGTTTAGTGTGGCTGCCCTAGGTGACCCGCAGAATTGGACATGAGTCCAGCAGGTTTGGGCAGCCATAACTTGAATTGTAGAGGTTCAATTGGTATTTGGCCAATTGGACATGAAACTAGACACATAATGGCACAACTTTGGTGAAGAAACCATGCCCATAAGACCAAACCAAGTGGACCAAAAACTTGCCCCAATCCGGGTGTCCTGCAACCAGTTTCTGCAGAATGACCATATGAACAGTGATTGTTCATTTGGCCATAACTCAGTGTAGAATGGTCTAATTGACCTGAAATTTTACCAGCAACAAGCTTAGATATAGACCAACAACTTTCATGAAGAAACCTACCCCAAATTATGACCAGAACCTATCCAACAAGGGAGTTGCAGTCACTATTCACTGCACTGTAGATATGGTCAGTCCAGAAAAATTCCAATCCGGCCAGTTGTGGTTTTTGGACCATAACTTGAGCTACAAAACTCCAAATGGAGTGATTCAAAAAAATAAATTCAACTAGACAAAATAAGGAACAACTTTCATGTTTATCATTTTCCCAAATTCCCACTGCAACAGTAACTAATGGAATAGTAAAGATAGGGTATGAAAACTGAAAATTCTGCTCCATTAATTTTAAGCTTAGAAATGGTATTGGTAACCAATACCAACAAATTTTGAATGCAAAATGTGGTATGTTGGGAGTGTTAAAACCAATGTACCTATTTTCTATGCAAAAGTCAACATTTTTGTTGACTAATGAAGGAAATAGTAACACCAAAACTTGAAATTTAAAAATTGAAAAATTCAAAAGTGTCAAATGCCCTAGTATACCTAATAAGATTGGTTTGGATTGTTTGGCATGCCAATAGGGTTCAGTTAGCAGTACTGCACATGGCATTATGCCATTCTGTGATTTCATGGCTTTTAGCCATTCTGACATTATGTTGATACTTGGCCTTGTGCCTAATGTTATTACAGCTTATTAGCTGTTCTGTTGCACACCGGGAGACACATATGTGACCGATGGTGTGACGGCCCGAGGTACTTGATACCCAGTGCCAGTTTACCCGTTTATCCAGTCCAGTCGTCCAGTATAGGTTACTTAGGCAACCAAAAATGAAAGTGGATAAATTTAATGAAGTAATGAATATAATAAGTACAAAATAAGTAAATCTACAAATACTCAACGAAAATTTATTTGCAATGAGATATCAATACATTCACTGCATATTTATTTTCTGTTATTTATTTTTATTTTATTATTGGCACCACTAAGCATTATTGCTTAGCGCGTTGCTTTTGCCACGGTAGGTTCTGGAGATACTGACCGAGAGCCCAGTAGACCACAGACTGGGTGAGACCTCTTGCAGCTCTGCATAGTGTCCGTGTCACCTCACCGTCATCAGTGCATTAGTAGGACACTAGGTTTTATTTTGATATTTTGTAATTAACTTTTATTTTCTCATATGTAATGTATTTTGGTATTAATGTAAATAGTAGAAATTGTGTTTATGAATGAAAAAGTGAACATTTATTTATGACTTTTACATGATTATCATATGAGATGAATGATTGAGAAATGGAAATGTTGCTGAAAAACATATTGAGATTTTGTTGATGAAATGGAGTTTGGGATTGATTGAAAATATTGGAAGTGTTTTTCACAGGTTTCCAAGAACTGTTTTCTCCATTTTTAGCCGGTACTCCGCCGGATTTTCTATAAAATTTTCGGAACCTCAAATAAATTATTATTTCAATAAATGACTTAAATGAATTATATTTCATAAATTATATTCAAAACTATGATAAAAATAAATTAAGGAAGAATAAAAATGATTGAGATAAAATAGAGTGTTCCGGTATACCGTGTGACATACCTTACTCAGATATACTGTAGACGGGTAAGGGGTGTCACAGAAAAGAAATAGAATATGCGGTTGGCAACAAAGTGTTCCTCAAGGTGTCACCGTGGAAGAAGGTACTAAGGTTTGGAAGAAAAGGTAAGTTGAGCCCTAGGTTTATTTGCCCTATGAAGTCATTGAACGTGTGGGACCAGTAGCCTACAGGCTAGCTTTACCACCAGAGCTGGACAAGATCCACAATGTGTTCCACGTGTCCATGCTTAGAAGATACCGCTCAGATCCTTCACATGTCATCTCCATGGAAGAAATTGAAGTACAACCAGACTTGACATATACAGAAGAACCTATACGGATCCTAGCTCAAGAAGTGAAGGAACTGAGAAATAAACAAATTCCACTGGTGAAAGTGCTTTGGAGGCACCACAACATTAAAGAGGCAACTTGGGAAAGTGAAGAGACGATGAAGCAACAGTTCCCTCAACTGTTTACATCAGGTAAATTTCGAGGACGAAATTTAAATTAGAGGGGAAGAGTTGTAACACCCTCCCTATAGCAACTCCGTACATTTTACTGTTCCGGTGACCAGTGTCGATCCGGACAGCTAGAACATCCGGAAAAATATTTAAACTAAAGTGAGGAACCATAATTAACTCAAATATTAATAAGAAAAATTTAGGAAAAATTTTAGAAATAAAATACAACCAAGTTAAATGAGCCGGTGTCCTAACGATGGGTAACCTAGTGAGAAGTTGCGGTTCTCGCAACTAGGAGCCCTAGACCCAGGGAAAAAATTATAAAATAATTTTTGGGACTCCAGAGAAGGATCATTGAGGTTCTTATGGCATTAGAATGCAAAGGAAATGCTTAGAAAATTTTTTCAATCGGTACAAACAATTTTGGCCCAGTAAGCCAAATGGAGGGCATTTTGGTCATTTCGTCTTCAGAGATGATTTTTGACCAACTTGTCCATTTATGCAAGTGAATTATATGACATAAAATATGAACAAATATTAATGAAAATTTATTTAAAAATGAATAAGAAATGAAAGAAAAGAAAATGGAAATAATGGGATTTATTACCTCATGCTTATATAAGCATGAGGTAATTAAAAATGCTATGGCCAATCAAAATTAAGCAAGACAATTAAAATCCAATAAAAATGGATAAATGAGGCAGAATTCTAGAAACCCAAAACAGCTCCCTCTCTTCTTCTTCAAGCCGCCCACTCACCTCACCCCATTCCACCATTAACAACCTTTCAACCTCCATTTCCCTAGCTTTCTTCCACTAAAAACCCTAATTGCTAACACAAAAATTCATTCTATCATCTTGGTGATTCTTGTGGGAGCAAAAAAGAAAAGGAAACCAAGACTTTGAGCAATTGGGAAATTCACTCCATTAGAGGTTAGTGACCTAAACCTTGAATTTCACTTAAATTTCATGTTTAAGAACTATAAATGTGTGCAAATGACAAAAAAATTTGATGTAACACCATTGGTATGCTAACCCTAAATTTTACAATATGGTGATGATTTTTGGGGAGCTAACATGCTAGTATGGCTGCCCTTAATGTGTATCTCATAAGTGAATTGATAAATGCAATGATAATGCATGGTTTTGAAATGTTGAGTTAGGGTTTGGGTTGAAGAATGAGAATTTGATCTTATGATGATGGAAGTAGGCTTTAATGGTCAATTAGTGACCATTTGGTTTGGTTTGAACCAAAAATGAAGTGAATTGGGTTGTGGGAATTGAGATTAGTGTGGCTGCCCTTGGTGACCTGCAGAATTGGACATGAGTCCAGCAGGTTTAGGCAGCAATAACTTGAATTGTAGAGGTCCAATTGGTGCAAGGCCAATTGGACATGAAACTAGACACATAATGGAACAACTTTGGTAAGAAACCCTGCCCATAAAACCAAACCAAGTTGACCAAAAGTTTGCCCTAATTCGGGTGACCTGCAATCTGCCTGGGCAAAATGACCAAATAAACAGTGTTTGGTCATTTGGCCATAACTCAACGTAGAAAGGTCCAATTGACCTGAAATTTTACCAGAAACAAGTTGAGATATATACCAACAACTTTCATGAAGAAACCTGATCCAAATTATGACCATAACCTAGTCAAATTGCCAGCCAAACTTGAGTTACCAAATCTGGCAGAAACAATTTTTACCTAGAATTTTGGGTTCTGCCCAATCCGGCCAGTTATGGTTTTTAGGACATAACTTGAGCTACAAAACTCCAAATGAAGTGATTCAAAAAAGGAAATTCAACTAGACAAAATGAGGAACAACTTTCATGTTGAGCATTTTTCTAAATTCCCACTGCAAAAGTGACTAATGGAACAGTAAACCCAAAGCTTGAAAACAGAAAATTTTGTCCAATTCACATCAAGCTTAGAGATGGTATTGGCAACCAATACCAACAAGTTTAAAATGCAAAATGTAGTATGTTGATGATATTTAAACTAATTTACCTATTGTAAATGCAAAAGTCAACATTTTGGTTGACTAATGAAATAAATAGTAGTCATAAAAATTTTAATTTCAAAGAATTACACAAATTAAAAGTGTTAAATGCCCTAGTAGGCATAATGTGATTGGTTTGGATAGGTTGGCATGCCAATAAGGTTCTGTTAGCAGTACTGCATATGGCTTCATGCCATTCTGTATTTCATGGCTTCCCATGCCATTCTGTGACATAATAGCCTTTGGCTAAGATATCGAGTTGTTATACGCGGGTTTAATCCCCGATAATTATTACAGCTTATTAGTTGTTCTGTTGCACACCGGGACACACAATGTGACCGATGGTGTGATGGTCCAAGGTACTTAGTATCTAGTACTAGTTTACCCGTTTATCCAGTCCAGTCGACTAGTATATGTTACTCGGGCAATGTTAATAAATATTATCAAACTTAAATCGAATAATACTGCAATAAGTATCAGAAATTAAGTCTACCCAGAAATGTAAACATACATTCTGCATTTTTATTTTTATTTTTATTTTTATTTTATTTTATTTTATTTTATTTTATATTGTCACCACTAAGCAGAATTGCTTAGCGCGTCGCTTTTGCCACGCGCAGGTACTGGAGACATAGCTGGGGAGTCCAAAGAGCCTCATCTGAGGTGAGCCTTCATATCTGCACTCAGAGTTCGGAGTCACCTCACATTGCAGTGCATTTGGTAGGACATTAGGCCACTTTTGACATTTTGATATTTTGATATTTTGATATTTTGTATTTTGTAACCTTCTGTAATGTATATTGTAAATTCATGTAATTATGCTTTTGATGTGAGTATCTATGAAATATGTTCAGTAATAAATTGAGAATTTTTCATTGAGTTGACTGTGTTTTGAATTGAATTGAATTTTGAGATACTGAAGTGAATTGAGAAATTGTTGAGAATATATTGGAGGTTGATTGAGAATAATGTGATGATATTATTGAGAGTGTTTTTAACAGGTTCAGAAGAACTATTTTTCCAACTTATAGCCGGCACTCTGCCGGATTTTTTATAAAATTTGCGAAAAAAATTTAGATTTATCAAAAATTATAAATAAATGAATTAAAAGAGATTAATTGAAATTGAAACATGAATTGGTGTTCCGACACACTGAGTGGCATAAGTTGCTCGGCTACACTATAGATGGGTAAGGGGTGTCACATTTTGGGCTTGCTTCCTAAATGAAAATTGTGTCATTTAGTGCCTATTTTTATTCCCAATTAGTCTCATACCAATTGGACTTGTAAAATTCCATTTTTGGTCCCTCAAAGTTGACTTTTGGTCATGGTGCATACCTAATCCGAATTTGGCTTTGATTCAAACACTTCTAACACACTTAATTAGGTCACAAATGACTATTTCCCTCCTTAAACTATGTCAAAGACATCATTTAGCACTTCTTCACATTTTTGGTCCCTAAACCCTAATGTCCAAATCCTAATTCACACTAATTTTTTCATTTACTTGATTCCATGCCTTTAACCATAGTCATTCAACTAACTAAGGTTTATATACCCCTTTCAAACCATTCAATTCATGCAAATCATCCTCATAACCAAGCTGGCTGAAAATCAGTTTAGTCCCTCAACCAATTTTCTTTTCATTTAAGCATATTTCTAAGTATAACTTAACTACTTAAACATAGACTCAAACAGAAAATGAAGAAGAACACTAACCTTAATTCTTTGATTTACAATCCACCAATTCTTTCACTTTCTTCTTTCTTCTTCTCCCTCAATCTTCTTTTCTAGCGTAGATTGGAAGCTTTTTAGGGTTTAGGGTTTATTTTAAAAGGCTAAAATCAAGTTATGGAAGCTTGATGCATTCATCAATGGTGGTTGCACATGGTGGTGAGGGAGAGAGAGATATGGGACGTCCAAGAAGAAGAAGAAATGAAATGATTTTAATTTTTCTTTTCTTTTCTTTGTTTTTAGTCTTATGAAAGACCAAAAATCCAAATAAGTAAATAACTTAATTTTATTCTTTATGGCATCATGCATAACGTCATGCATGATGTCGTCACCTTTTGACTTTTCCATTTTCTCTTTTCTTTTTTTTTTCTATTTATTTTTCTATTAGTTCTTTAATTTAATTCTTAATTTCGAAATTTTCTTTTCTCCGATTTTATTTGACAGTTAGGTCAGGAGTCAGCTCTCGGGGTCAATTGACCAAATTGCCCCTCTCCGGTTCATCCCGGTTTGCAGTTAATTCCATATTTCTTCTGGCTCCCTGACCTAATTATTTGACTGGCTTAACAGTTCTTTTTCATGATTTTCTCTTTTTCACTGTGTTTATAAGGGTCCTAAGGACCGCGGCGTCACATGTTACAGTTCGAAATTTAAGTTTAAAATGACTTCACAGTCGTTCCTGAGAAGGTCATCCATCGCTGTGACTCTCGGCTCGTTTAACTTCTTATGTTCTGTTTTTCTTATTTATACTTAACTAATTGAACATTACTAATTATTTGTGTTTATAGCTTCTCTAGTTGTCTTAGATGTGGTTCTAATCCCCTTAGTTGTCCGGACCGACACCGATCACAGGAACAGTGAAATATACCACTAGGCTATACAAATGGGGGTGTTACACACCCCTTACCCATCTCCAGTGTAGCTAAGCAATGCATGCCACACAGTGAGCCGAAGCCCCATATGTTATCTTATTTCAGCTTATTATCTCTCAATTTATTTATTAAAAGCCTCTAAGTGAAGTTTGTGACATTTATGCCTTTTATTTGCAATTTTTAATTAAATTGGGCTTCCGAAAATTTTACAGAGAATCCAACAGAGTGCCGGCTAAAATTTGAGAAAATAATTCTTCGAAACTTGTTAAAAATACTTCCAATGTATTCTTCAAATCTCAACTCCAATCAACTTCAACTAAATTTCATCAAATCTCAATATTGCAAATCATAATTTTATTGCAATTCATAATTTCATATATAAACAAATTCATACTCAAATTTCAAAAATAAAATATAGAAATCTCGTTAATTACATAATTTACATTAATTACAGGAGTTTACAATTCACATGGCAAAATGAAAGTCTAAGTACAAAATATAAAATATAAAATGCAAAATACATAACAAAATTCTAGAGTCCTACCAAGAACACTGCAAAAGTGGTGACACTGTACACTATGCAGATCCAGACGCTCACCCAGTCTGAGGTCTGCTGGGCTTTCTATCGATCTCGCCAGTACCTACGCGTTGCAAAAGTGACACGCTAAGCAATACAGCTTAGTGGTGCCAATATAAAATAAAAATAAACTAAATAAATAAATATGCATATATTATATTATTATTTCATGCAGAATGAATTTATTATAATTATTCATGATAGTATAACTTTTAGTACATTATGTGTTCATTATTTGGTTATAATTTATTAAGTCTTATTTCAGTTGCCCAAGTAACCTATACTAGTGACTAGACTGGATAAACGGGTAAACTGACACGGGTACTTAGTACCTCGGGCTGTCACACCATCACTCACATAGTGTCTGCCAAGTATGCAACAGAACGGCTAACAAGCCATATAAGCATCAGGCATAAAGCTGAGTGTATCAAGCATAGCAAAATGGCCATAGGCCATAATATCACAAAGTGGCATAATAAGCCATAAATCACGAAATGGCATAAGCCATATGCAGTACTACTATCGAAACCCTATTGGCATGCCAACGTATCCAAACCAACCATTCTAGGCATACTAGGCATGTTTACAAAGTTAGTTGTTTATTTCTTTACACTTTATGTTTATTGATTACTATTCACCTTACTATTCATGTACAAATATTAACTTTTTTATACATAATAGATATGTTAATTCTAATTACACTAAGATTCCAAATTTTGGGTTTTAAACTTATTGGCATTAATTGCCAATTACAATTCAAGGCTTATTACATATTATTTCAAATTTTCAGATTTCATGGCCAATGTTGACTGTTCCATTGGACCAGTCTACAGTGGGAATTTGACTAAACCTTTTTCATCAAAGTTATTCCTTAATATATCTTCTTTAATTCTCTTTTTGAATCATTCCATTTAGATTTTTTTTTATCTCAAGTTATGGCATTTTTACCATAACTGGCCGAATTGGTTCATTTCCAAAATTCTGGGTAGAATTTGATTCTGCCAGTTTTGGTGTCCTAACTTTAGTGGACAATTTCATTAGGTTATGGTTAGAATTTGGGTTTCTATTCTTCATAAAGGTTATTCTACTATGTCTAAGCTTTCTATTGGTTTAAAAATCAGGTCATTTGGACCTTTCAGCACAAATTTATGGCCAATTAAATAAACACAATTTATTTGGTCAATTTTCTAAATCCAGAATTGGTTACTCAGATTTGGTCAATTTTTAGGTCATCCTAAGTTAGTTTTCTGGGCAGGGTTTCTTCATTAAAGTTGTGGCATTATGACCCTATTTTCACCTCCAATTATCCTTGAACCAATTGAAGCTACAAAAACCAAGTTATGACTGCCCAAACACACTAGACTCAAGTCCAAACCTGCAGGCACAATAGGGCAGCATACCAAATCCTTAATCTAATGCCACAATTCACTTCATTTTGTAGTTAAATCTAACCAAATGGTCACTAATTGACCATTCAAATATTCATTCACCATCACATGAATAAAACCCTAATTTTTCTCAAAACCCTAACTCCCAATATTTCAATTCTTGCATTACACACTCAATTTAAGGTTCTAATTCACTTGTGCACATACAAAGGCATCCCTACACCATTTTAATTCACTTAAAAATCATCAAATCACTCCCAAGTCATGGCTATCGAAATTCAAGAAAAGTCCAAAGATGCAAATTTTTGTTAAATTTTTACAAATTCTAACTTAGTTTTTACTCCTAACATGAAATCTAAAGAGAAAGGGAGAGAAATTGGCACTAACCTCAATTGAAGTTTTTCCCAAGCTTGCAAAACTCTTTCTTTTCTCTTCTTTTTACTGCCTAGAGATTGTTCAAGGTGCAATGAGAAGTTTTTGTGAAAGCCAACAAGTGGTTTTATGGTGTGTTTACAAGGAAATTCTAGTAAGAAGAAAAAGCATCAATGGAGGTGTAGAGAGAGATGGGGTTCAGCTGGTTTGTGGAAGGAAGAAGAAGCTGAATTTTCTTTTTAGTTTTATCCCTTTTTAATGATTTAATATGTGCTAATTTCATTTTGATTGGTTAGAAGATTTTAATTGCATCATTATGATGGCATAATTTGATTTTCATTTTCATTTTTGTTTTTTTTTCTTTCTTCTTTCTTTGCTCATTTTTAATAAATTTTTCATCAATATTAATTCACATTTTATGTCATATAACTCACTTACATAAATAGACAAGTTAGTCAAAAATCATCTCTCAAGGTGAAATGACCAAAATGCCCTTCGTTTAGCTTATTGAGCCAAAATTATCTGTACCAATTTAGAAAAATTTTTTTTATGTTTTCTTGGCATTCTAACACTATCTAAGGCTCTATAACTCTTCACTAGAGTCTCAAAAATTATTTTACAGGGTTCCTTTGGGGTCTAGGATTGCTAACTATCTTTACAGCCGCTTCTCGTTAGATCACCGGGAGCTTAGGCTCATTTAACCTTAGTGTATTTTATTATTTAAATTTTTTTCTTAATTTTTCTTACCATTATTTGGTTTATTTATGACTCCCCACTCTAGTTTAAATATGGTTCCAGACATTCTGGCTATCCGAACATATATTAGTCACCAGAACAGTAAAATGTACTGGCTATCTAAAGTGAGGGCGTTACAGCTCTTCCCCACTAACAAAAATTTCGGTCTCGAAATTTACCTGATGCAAATAGTTGAGAGAACTATTGCCTCATCATCTCTTCACTTTCTCAGGTTGCCTTCTCAATGTTGTGCTGCCTCCAAAGCACTTTCACTAGTGGAATCTGTTTGTTCCTCAATTCCTTTACTTCTCGAGCCAAGATCCTTATGGGTTCCTCTTCATATGTAAAATATGGTTGGATTTCAATTTCTTCCATAGAGATGACATGCGAAGGGTCTAAGCGGTATCTTCTTAGCATAAATACATGAAACACATTGTGAATTTTGTCCAGCTCTGGTGGTAAAGCTAGCCTATAGGCCACTAGACCTACACGTTTAATAACTTCATATGGGCCAATGAACCTAGAGCTTAACTCACCTTTTCTCCCAAATCTTAATACCTTCTTCCATGGTGAGACTTTGAGAAACACCTTATTGCCAACTTCATATTCTATGTCTTCTCTCCTCAAATCAGCATAAGACTTATGTCTATCTAAGACAACTTTCAAATTGGCTTTGATTAACTTCACTTTCTCATCAGTCTGTTTCACCAGGTCTAGTCCCACAAGTTTATCTTCGCCCAGTTTAGTCCAACATAATGGTGTTCTACACCTCCTCCCATATAGTTCCTCATACGGAACCATTTGAATGCTAGCTTGATAGCTATTATTGTATGCAAATTCTGCCAGTGGGAGGTATCTTTCCCAACTTCCCTTAAACTCAATAACACAACTCCTCAGCATATCCTTAAGGACCTGAATTACTCGTTCTGACTGTCCATCCATCTGAGGATGAAAAGCCGTGCTAAAATGGAGTTGTGTGCCTAAAGCTTCTTATAACTTTTTTCAAAATCTAGATGTGAACCTCGGGTCTCTATCAGATATGATGGAAAGTGAGATTCCATGCAGTCTAACTATCTCAGTGACATACAACTCTGCTAGCCTCTCCAATGAATAGTTAGTTCTAACTAGCAGAAAATGAGCTGACTTGGTTAATCTATCTACTATCACCCATATTGCATCATGTTTCTTTTGGGTGAGTGGTAAACCACTGACGAAATCCATGTTGACCAGGTCCCATTTCCATTCAGGTATGCTAATGGGCTGTAACAAATATGATGAAACTTGATGTTCTGCCTTGACTTGCTGACATGCCAAGCATCTAGTCACATAGTCAGTTATGTCCTTCTTCATAGCAGGCCACCAGTAGTGAGGCTTCAGATCATGGTGCATTTTTTGCTAAACTTTTTTTTATCAAAGTTGTTCCTTAATGTTTCTTCTTTAATTTCCTTTTTGAATCACTCTATTTGGAGTTTTATAGCTCAAGTCATGGCATTTTCACCATAACTGGCCGGATTGGTTCATTTCTAAAATTTTGGGTAGAATTTGATTTTGCCAGTTTTGCTATCCTATGTCAGACCCTACCCCTCTATAAGGCATAACATGATCCCGTAGTATACCTAATGAATTACCAACTTCATCTACTAATAACCCATTAAATACACTACAAGGGATTTTAAAACTTTTCTTACTTCTTTTTACAGTGGTGAGCACTATTTACAGGTGTTAAAATTTTTTTTTGAACTTAAGTGAAAGAGCTAACACATTTGAATTATTAATAATTTCTGTAAAAATTTTGGCAGAGTGCCATCTATATTTTGGACAAAACAGTTCTTCAAAAACCTGTAAAAAGCACTTCAATATTTTTCTCAATCTCAAACTCCAACATAATTCAACACAATACGTTTTTCAACTCAAATCCATAATAATTTTTCAAAGGCTGAGATTAAAGAAATACAATATAAATTTTACAAGCCAAAATAACTTATCATTTACTTTACAACTTCAATGTACAATTTTAATTTACAACTGCTCAAAACCAAGAACAATATATACATACAGGGAACATACATTACAGTACAAAATGCAAAATGTGGTATACTCAATATACCCGATGATCTCTCAGTGTAGTACTAGCAGCCTAGTATGCTGCCTTGTCAGTTTGTCTACCTGCGACAGCAATGAAAAGCTATCGCTGAGTAAAATTTACTCAGTGGTGCACAATAACAATTTGAAATGCGATACATAAATCTTTTATTGACAATTCACAAATCAAATAGTTCACAATTCCATTTCACAATTTACAAAGTTCATATAACATAAATTTGATCAAATAACTGAGTAACACAATTTTGCCAATCAATAACACAATTTGATCAAATAACTGAATAACACGGTTTTGCCAATCCATAACACAATTTGATCAAATAACCGAATAATACAGTTTTGCTAATCAATAACACAATTTGATACTGAATAACACGGTTTTGCCAATCCATAACACAATTTGATCAAATAACTGAATAATACAGTTTTGACAATCAATAACACCATTTGATCAAATAACTGAAGAATACAGTGTTACCAATCAATATCACAATTTAGTCCATGACACAATTTTTTTCGCACATGCCGTGTTGTACACCATGACAAGACACACTCACCCCAATAATCGAAATCAATGAGGGAGGAAGCTAGCTGAATAATGAGTACTCATCTATACTCACCTCAAACTGGCAAGTCAAAGAGGGAGGAACATAATCACACTCACCCAAGACTGATAAGTCAAAGAGGGAGGAATATATCACACTCACCCCATAAATTGAGGAGGAACATGGTAACAGTGTCATGCCAACTGTGAATCAAAACAATTTCAAATCACTATATTTCATACAAACCATAAATCACATTTTATCTTAAAATTTCCATTTGCAAAGTTGGCAACACAGCAATTTCCTAATAAGATTCTCAAAGCCAAAACAATCAAAAATTATTCATAACTCATTTCTCCAAATAAATTTTCTAGTAAAAGCAGTGAATATAAAAAGTATTGTGCACGAACACAATTTAAAAATATAATGTTCAAATAAATTTTTAAGTAGAAAATAAGAAGTCAAAATTATTGTGCACAAACACAATTTAGAACAATAACATATAAATAATCATAATTTATTTCAATTGAAAAATTCAAAAGAAATAAATATTGTGCACAAACACAATTTAAAACAATAACATATAAATAATCGTAATTTATTTCAATTGAAAAATTCAAAAGAAATTCTTATTGTGCACAAACCTCTGATAACTGTCTCTTGGCCTTGACTCAGTATTTCCTTCCCTTTTTCTGAGTCTTTGCTAACTGAGAAACACAATTTGAAGTGTTTCAGTACTCATTTAAACTGTCTCTAACGATAATGTTTAATAATTAATTCATTGAGTTCTATTATTTCCTTAGTCAACCTATGATGTCGACCCTCGATGCATTCTAGGTGAATTAGGTTTTAATGTCACCAATATGTCACATTCAATAGTCTTTTAGGGTTGGTACATGTTACCAAACTCATTTCCATGTATCTTGCATTTTCTTGCAATTTGCTGGATTCCGGGATACTAGTTTGACCTGGCTGGACGACCTAGCTCCCTCGATTTTCGGGTTTTGGTCAAAACTACAAACTTGTAGATCTATGTCTTATTGCACGCGGGGCAAAATTTCAGGTCATTCTGAGTTATGTAGACCAAGTTATGGTCATTTTACTATTGCTGGTCAAATTGCATCAAAATTGGTCACTTTAGGTCATTTTAGGTCAATTTTGGTTCGGCCAGTTTTTGGACCCGAACTTGTGAAAGCTGTTTGACTTGCTTATGGTCATTTCTAGGCTTTGGTGTCTTCATAATACTTGTAGATATGGGTCTTAACTATTCATGTTCAAAATTTCAGGTCAATTGGACCTGGTTTGAGTAAGTTATGGCCTAAACACTAACTACTGCCCAAATGGTCAATTTTCAGGCCTTGTTTGCACTTAATCCGGATTCGGTCATTTTTCAAGCTACCTTGCAAGCAGAATTTTGGCAAGCTTCCTTCATGAAAGTTGGCACATTTTGTGCCTAGTTTCACCTCCAATTGGTCTCATACCAATTGGAGCTACACACTTAAGGTTCTAGGCCCAAAACACAAACTGTCCTATTGCATTTTATTCATACTCATCAAAGATCACCTTTAACCCTTACCAAACTTCACCTTTATGCCATTTCTGGTTTGTACTCTAACCTAAACATATTTCACAACATTTTATTGATCATTTTGGTAGCTTACAATCACATTCAACATACACCATTAAGTGCAGAATTTGTCAAATTCAATTATAATAATTTAACTACCTATTCATGCTCATTTACATGTCCAACTTCACACCATCACACATATACCCAAACTGCCATCACAACTAACACAATTCAATATTAATATTCCATCATCCAAACATGAAATAACATCCTTATGGTTCACCCAACCAGGCTACCAATTCATGCATTACATTCCATTAATTCCCAAGCTTCAAATTTCAAATACACATCCACATATACTAAGCATACATCACCCAAATAATTTCCTACACACATATACATTTAATCAATCCTTTAATCTACCATTTACAAGCAAGAATAAACTGCCCTTAAAGAGTTTCCATGGCTGCAAAAAATAAGGTTCACCCATACTCAATCATTTCCTCAAATTTTCTTAGCAATTCAACTTACCCAAAGCTCAACACAAGAATTAATGAAGGAAAATGGAAAGATTAAGCACTAACCTCAACTTAGGCTTAATTAAACTTCACCAAAACTCCTCTTTCTTGCTTCCTACATGCTGCCCATGATGTGTAGAACACTTTTAATGAAGAACAATTGGAGAAATTGTGTCTTGATCATTAGGAGTGGAGCTTGCATGCAAGGTGTGGCCATGGTGGTTTTTAGGGAAGGAAATGGATTCGGCAAGGTTTTAAAATGGGAAGAAGATGAAGTTGAATGCAGATTTTCTGGTCCTCATGTGGCTTATATAGTCCACTTAGTGCTCCACTATCCTTAAATAAATAATATTATAATTAAACTTTTAATTATTCCCATATTTTTCCACTTAATTTCTCTTAATCATATTTTATCTTTAATCTCATTTTTCATTCAATTTCTCAAGTGTAATATTATTTATTTTTAATGGACATTTAGGTCAAAAGACAACTCGGGGTGTCAAATGACCACAATGCCCCTGTTCGGGTTGCATTCCCGATTTTTCGGTAACACCGAGTTTTGTCCGTTTTTTCGATTTCTCACTTTTCTTTGTACTAATTATTTAATTTTCATTTAATATTTTTTATGGTATTTATACTTCAATAAGGGTCTATTTAAGTCCTAAAAATATTTTTCAGGGTTTCCCGCGGTCTAGGGCTAGTCAACGGTCCACGCTGTGACTTCCCGGTGCGGTCACCCATCGCTAGGGTTCTCGGCTCGCTTAACTTGGTTACATTTCTTTGCTATTATTTTTTCTTTATTTTTCTCATATTTTTTTTCTTGTATTTCATTATTTTATGTCTCCTCACTCATATCAAAGTGTAGTTCTAGGCATCCTAGCTGTCTGGACAACACTGGTCACCGGAACAGTAGAACGCACTACCGAACTTAGGGGTGTTACATCCTAATTTTTGTAGGCAATTTCATTAGGTTATAGTCAGAATTTGGGTTTCTATTCTTTATAAAAGTTGTTCTACTATGTCTAACCTTTCCATTGGTTTAAAAATCATGTCATTTGGACCTTCCTACACAAAGTTATGGTTAATTGAACAAACATTATTCATTTGGTCAATTTTCCAGGTCTATAATTGGTTACTCAGATTTGGTCAATTTTTAGGTCATCCTAAGTTAGTTTTCTAGGCAGGGTTTCTTCATCAAAGTTGTGGCATTATGACCATATTTTCACCTCCAATTATCCTTGCACCAATTCAAGCTACACAAACCAAGTTATGGCTACCCAAACACACTAGACTCAAGTCCAGACCTACATGCACAATAGGGCAGCATACCAAATTCATAATCTAATGCCACAATTCACTTCATTTTGTAGCTAAATCTTACCAAATGGTCACTAATTAACCATTCAAATATTCATTCACCATCACATGAACAAAAGCTTAATTTTTCTTAGAACCCTAATTCCCAATATTTCAATTCTTGCACTATACACCCAATTTAAGGTTCTAATTCACTTGTGCACATACAAAGGCATCTTTACACCATTTTACTTCACTTAAAAATCATCAAATCACTCCCAAGTCATGGCTGCCGAAATTCAAGAAAAGTCCAAACATGCAAGTTTTTGTTAAATTTTTACAAATTCTAACTTAGTTCTTACTCCTAACATGAAATCTAAAAAGAAAGGGAGAGAAATGGGCACTAACCTCAATTGAAGTTTTTCCCAAGCTTGCAAAACTCTTTTTTTTTTTTTTCTCTCTTCTTTTTGCTGCCTAGAGATTGTTCAAGGTGAAAGAGCAGTTTTTGTGAAGCCAACAAATGGTTTTATGGTGTGTTTACAAGGAAATTCTAGTGAGAATGAAGAGCATCAATGGAGGTGTAGAGAGAGATGGGGTTCGGCTAGTTTGTGGAAGGAAGAAGAAGCTGAAATTTCTTTTTAATTTTATCCCTTTTTAATGATTTAATATGTGCTTGTTTCATTTTGATTGTTTGAAAGATTTTAATTGCATCATCATGATGTCATAATTTGATTTTCATTTTCATTTTTTTTCTTTTTCTTTCTTCTTTCTTTACTCATTTTTAATAAATTTTTTCATCAATATTAATTCATATTTTATGTCATATAACTCACTTACTTAAATGGATAAGTCGGTAAAAAATCATCTCTCAAGGTGAAATGACCAAAATGTCCTTCGTTTAGCTTATTGAGCCAAACTTGTCTGTACTAATTTAGAAATTTTTTTTCATGTTTTCTTGGCATTCTATAGCTATCTAAGGCTCTATAACTCTTTACAAGAGTCCCAAAAATTATTTTACAGGATTCCCTTCGGGTGTAGGGTTGCTAACTGTCTTTACAGCCGTTTCTCTTTCCCTTATTCATTGTTTCAATATGATATCCGTTAAATCAAATATCTTTAAAACTTAATAAATTTCTTTGAGATTCAGGGGAGAATAAGGCACCATTTATCTCTTTAGGTAATAATATATTAACTCTTCTAGATCATAGCTCTTTCAAAGCCTTTAATCAATTTTGAACTACCAAATATTGTATTGATATTGTCTGCTAGACATATATCTTTATCATTGATAGCGTATTTTCTTCATAAACAAGAGAAATATAAATATAATAAGAAAACTCATAAAATAATATATGGAAACCAATTAATGTAAAAATAACATTATATAAAAAATTCTAAGACCATAATAAAAGCATGTAATATAAAATAATAAAACCTAAGAATTATTTATTCTTAAATATTTCCATTATTAACCATATGGTCAATATTTCTTCTAGGGGAAAATTAATATTTAAATGTGTTGTATATTTCCTTCAGGGAAAAATCAATATCTAAATGTATTGTTTCAACTTAGTTATGATCAAAATCATTATGTGTAGCATAATATTCATTTTTTTATATTTTTCTATTTCTTTTATCACGATTTTACGACTTCTGGTGTATTTGTCATTTCTCACAATTTAGTTACTTCTTGTAGTAAGATATATCTACCACTTCTGGTGGTGAGATGTAACATTGCAGTTAGAATATTCATTACCATAACCATAATAGAATATTCATTATTATGACCATCATGATTGTGAAAAATATGTCGATTTTGACTATATCCACATTCATAGCCACGACCACATTCACAAATTTTATTTAATATTATCACATTCACTTTAAGGAATGGAGTATAACTAGATGAACGAATTTCATGATTTTTCAATAATATTATGCCACTTCTGATGGTGATATCTTTTTTAATAATAATTTTGTTATTTTGTTTTGCCATAAGAAGACATATATTTCTTAAAACTCATTTCATGGTATTGCTATTGTAAGAGTATATTTGAGGCATGAAAAATAGAGAATGTTTTCGCTAATATATCCTTATCAATAATTTATTCTCTACATAATTTTAATTGAGAAGTTATTCATAATTGAGTTATACTCAACAACTCTTCTAGAGTTCAAGTGAGTCTTTTGTTGTAAGATATTTAACTTTTATAAAAATAATAATAATAATGAAAAAATATTATTGAATGAATTTCAACATATAATATCATAACAAATAGTTCCTGCCCATAATATTAAAAGTTACAAATTCAAATTTTGATAAAGTTGACGTATTATCATAAAGAATTAAAAGTTAGAAATAAATAAACAATTATTATTGGTAAAAAATCAATAACAAACTTACCTCAAAGCACTTTTAATAATTTCTCAATTTGGATAATAATATTTCCTTCTGTTTCAATTATCATAAACTATTAGCTGTCCAATTGTCCAGCCTTAATGCTTTTGAAATCATAGAGAAAAAAACATAAACCTATATATGACTGAGGTCAGAGACTCATGCTGTAACATGTCATAAAATAACAATAATAAAAAATAAGAATATATAAAAAGAATGAAGAGAATTTTATTATATGGATGGAAAATGAATCCAAAAAGATAATATTAAGGAAACACTATTTATAATATACAAATTACAATCAAAAGACATAGTAATAAATAGTCTATTAAATAAATTTACAGAGAAAATAAATAGATTTATTAGAAATGCAAATGAACCCATTATAAATATAGATTTATAACATAATAAAATATTATAAAAATATACTATTAATATTTTGGAGAAAAAATTAATTTTATAATATTTATTTAATATATATTGGTTCAACCTCTATTCAACCCCAATTCCTTAAACCCTTAATCTTTCGTCTTAACCGACTTTTGAACCGTTGAGTTATGCATGTTTATTTTGATATAATTCAAGAACCAACAAGCAATTTACCCTTATTATTATTATTATTATTATTATTATTATTTACTTTTCTCTTCAATTCGTTCGTTTCTTTTCCTTTTCCCGGACAAGTAAATATGCCCAAATTGAGCAGCATATCCTCTATCTGGCTTTCTAAATACCGTTACAAAGACATGGCTGCCACTGGTGCCGTCCCCAGAGTCATCACACTTTTCGCTCTCTCCCAAAAACCCATGAAAATCCCGCAATTCTCCATCCAAACTCTTTCTCTTTCTACTTCTAAACCCATCTTCACTTCCCTTACTAATTTCTCTTTGTCCTGTCCTAGATTTAAATCATACAATGTCAGCCCCTGCAGCACATATTATCGCCTCTCCTGCAACAGCATCTCCGCGTTCACCACCAACTCCAATTACGAGGTAGTTGTTTATCCCTTGTTTGATTTCCTAGAATTCGTTGGTTTGTTTAGTGTAGAATAGTATCATTGATGGTACTCATAATTATAAACGCGAGCAGCTAAGCCAACGACGTACTATGAATCTGATTTTCATAGAGTAGATGCCTTCTTCAATTCTTTCTCACTGTCTTTCCCATTGAAAGTAAAATAAAGGTTTTTCCTTCATTTATGCCCTGGATTCAACAAGTTTCTTGAATTTGGTTAATGCTATTTTTCTTTTTTAATTCTTCTATCATTTAATTGGACAATGTGATGCAGTTTTTTGATGGATCTTCAGAGGTGGAATTGAGGTTACCGCTTGGAAGCCAAGATTTTCAGAGTTCCAGAGATATATTTGTGGATGCAGATGGTACCTTCTTAATTGTCAGAATACAACGCTCGGGGTCTCTCGCCACACTTATAGAAACCAATCATCTGTTTGAGAAAGTAAAGCCCGCTGAAACAATCTGGTTTGTGATGCTAAGTGCATATAGATTATATTTTCTATTTAGAAGTACTCATATTTTCTAAACCTTTGATTTAATAACAAGGTTCTTCCTTCAAACAGGTTTATAGATGATGATCAGCTTGTTATCAACTTGAAGAAGCAGGACCCTGATTTGAAATGGCCTGACATTGTGGAGTCATGGGAATCCTTGACTGCAGGAGCTATGCAGCTTCTCAAAGGGACATCAATCTACATTGTTGGCAGCTCAACTGAAATTAACCAAAAAGTGGCTCGAGAACTTGCAGTTGGTCTTGGGTATTAATCTATCTTCCATTGGGTTTTAAAACTTGTATTGGTTTCACAAGTTGATTATTAAAGTCTCCCTGTTCCGCCTTGGTTTCCATCTATATGTCTTGCATAACTTGTAGATTTTTCATTTTAATTCTTTTTTATCTCTGCTGTCACTCGCATATTATGTATCCATATATCAACAACAACTAAGCCTTAATCTTAAACTAGTTGGGGATGGCTATTTTATGTATCCATAGGTACACTTATTGCTGGTGTGATTTAACTTGCATTAATCTTAACAGAATATTGTTTAACAGCTATCTTTAGTTATTCAACTAAAATCTAAATCCAGCTTCTATAGTTCCCTAAATCATCTTAAAAGACTATTTTCTTTCTGTTTCATTCTCAGTTTACATGTTACTGACTCATGTATTGGCCTATGTTTTGAGTAGCATAATCCAAACTTATTCTGTAATTATAATAGTTGGCTCCTTACACATCTAAAAAAGTCGTAAAATTGTTTTGATATCATGTGTTTCTTTAATAGTTGACTGTGTGAATTTTCAGGTATACACCTCTTGATACACAGGAGTTGCTAGAAACATTTTTGAAGCAAAAGATTGATTCGTGTGAGTATTTTGGGTCCTCCATATTGTTAATGGTCATTAAGGCTCTTCCACTAAAGCTTCATAAGTGCACAAATGCGAACAAATATACACATGCAAATGTACAGAATGTTATTGCTCTCTAGTCTCCACCTTACTGGCATGTCAGCTGACTTCTTTTGTGTGGTTCATAAGACATTCAGTTGATACAACCATTGAGAAAAGATTAATTATTGTTGATCATGTTGCTATTGTTCTTTTAATGGTCTTTTACCGAACTAAGCAACAGAAGTGAACTTTTTACCTTCTTCTTACACGCCTTATTTCTCACATCTAATAATAAAAAATAGCAAAACTTTTTATCAATTTTCTAAATATCAGCTTCATCTTTACCACATTTTTTTAAAATAAAATTTTCTTAACCAGACATAATGCCACAATCATCAAATGACGTGACATTCCTTATGCTAAATATATATTTGGTTTGATCAAATGACTCTAGAGGGAAAAATCCTGCAAATACTTGAAATGACTTCTAGTATCCATCTTGCAGTGCATTAACAAATGTAATCAATTCCAGGGGTTCTTGCTGTAGGTTCTGACTGTCTAGCTGAGGCAGAAGGTGCTATATTAGAAAGCCTGAGTAGGTATGGTATATTGTATATTTTTGAGATTCATTTGTTGTTGGTTAAGTATAAAGCTAATATTGTTTTGGTTGGTGCTGCAGTCATGTTCGTGCTGTTGTTTCAACATTAGGAGGGAAGCATGGAGCTGCTAAAAAGGCTGATAAATGGCGACATCTTTATGCGGGATTTACTGTCTTGCTATCACAAACTGAAGCCGTGGGTAACTTGAGCTTACCCTTTGGTTTATTGATACAGTTTAGATAAGCAACTACTATTGGTTTGTGGTGCCACAAAACTATAATATATATATAGGTGAGGGGTAAAACATTTAAACAGACAACAACATACATGGTAAGTATTTACAAATATAGACTATTAAATATAAGTAGAGAAACCCAAATATGTGTAAAACTGAATGCATAGCATATGTGAGACAATTGAATTGCCTAAATGGGAAGGAAATTGGATAGAAGGCCAAAGGTTGATTATGGCCATCGCAGCAAAGAACAAGTTTGAGGAATATCATGAAACATAGTTATAGCTTTTTGCTTTTGGAAAACACGAAGAGATATGACAGATGACTTCCTTGCAACCAGGCACTTCCCCTGTTAATGTTCAACCATATCATTATAGCCATTGAGAAAAGGATGAAATAGAACGGATGGTAGCCAAAATGTTACAAGTAGGGATTATTCGTTCTAGCACTAGCCCTTTCTTGACTCCAGTTTTGCTAGTAAAGAAGGATGGGAGTAGAAGATTTTGTGTGGACTATAGAGCTCTTAATCGGGTAACAATTCCAGATAAATACCCAGTACCTGTGATACAGGAAATGCTAGACGAGTTGCATGGGTCCAAGTATTTTTTCCAAGATCGACTTACGGTCTGGATATCACTAAATCCATGTGAGGCCAGAAGATGTTGCAAAAAGGGCCTTCCGGACTCATACCGGACACTATGAATTCCTTGTCATGCCATTTGGCTTGACTAATGTGTCGACAACCTTTCAATCCACAATGAACAAATTGTTTCAACCATATTTGCACAAATTTGTGCTGGTCTTCTTCGATGACATACTAATTTATAGTCGGTCTTCGCTTGAGCATCTCCATCATCTTTGGGTAGTCTTATAGCTATTGGCTACTCATCAATTTGTTGCAAACAGAAAGAAG
This sequence comes from Hevea brasiliensis, assembly GCF_030052815.1. Classification (NCBI taxonomy): domain Eukaryota; kingdom Viridiplantae; phylum Streptophyta; class Magnoliopsida; order Malpighiales; family Euphorbiaceae; genus Hevea; species Hevea brasiliensis. Next base: position 22,886,628 of record NC_079507.1, read on the forward strand.
AGTTTCTTAGGGTGTAGACAAGTTGAATACGTTGGCCACAAAATTTCCACAAATGGAGTTTATATGAATAAAAATAAGTTCAAGTGAATGTAATGATTTCATAAATATGATTTCATATACCTTCCATGTAATGATTTGACGCAAGTATATTAATATCAGAGGCAAGTTTAAACATTTTATTTAGTAAAATATCATATTAATATTAATATGATATGATTAATTCCGTCCAAGGTCATAAATTTTCTTCTTCTTCTTTTTTTTTTAATCTCTTAAATGCTTATTAGTTATTATTACGTGTAATTTTTTGTTAGTCGAAGTTTGATGGATTATTTATATTTATTTAATTTTTAATTGATTATTTTTATTTTTATTTTTTATTTTTGCGTATTGCCTCGCTCAGGCGCATGACTATGACTTGCACCTAGATTCCAAAACCCCTTGGCGCTATAGTGCGCCTTGAACCTTTGATAAGTATGGATCTCCAATTGAAATCCAATTGGGATAAGGGTAGGGAAGATTTGTCGGTTGAGGAGTTTCCCCCATTTATCAATGAATTAATACACACACACACCCTTCACACACGCGGTCACTGAAAATATCTAATTTCCCTTGGGAGATGCAATGTTTAGAATCTCTAAAGCTGAAATAAAGTAAAATAGAATAATGTAAAATAACTGCTACATGCGAATGACAGATGAAGATTAAGATTATCAAAAGAATTACGACTGCTATAGTTCTGATCATATTTGATGGCAGATGAAGATTTGGCAAAGGAGGAGACCAGAAGGTATATTCAAGATGGTAGCCTAGCTTACATGAATGCAGATGTGATTGTTAAGGTCCAGGGTTGGGATGCTGATCATGTGAAAAGTGTTGCTCAGGCATCCCTGAGTGCCCTCAAACAGTTGATTCTGTCAGACAAGAAGCTTCCAGGTATTTTTTTTTTCATCTCATCAGGAAAGTTTTAGTTGCTGCTTGTGTTGTTGAAAAATATTAAACTTATTTTATTATGATCTTCAGAAAAATATCATTAAAAATGCGGTCAAAGTGATAACAAAATTTGAACAATCTCTGGCCAACATACTCCAAGTTAGTGTTCCATGGAAGAAAAAAAATGAAATCCACGATATCAAATAATCATGAAACTGAAAATGTGGTTAAATTTGAGAGAAATCTTTTAATACAGCTTGACACCAGTTTTGCCATCTCTTTCCTTATCTGAAATACTCGTAAAATGATTGAAATACTGCAAACAAAATCAATCACTACTTCCCTTATAGTTGCTTCTGAAAATTGCTAATATCATCAATAATTATTAAGTCTGGCAATTTCATAAAAAAAAAAAAAGCATTTTTCCTTGTTAGAAAGGGCATGGGAGGGTGAAGAAAAGATGCAAGGCTTGCTGCTGTAATCATCCACTATTAGGAACTTGTTGGTGAATTAACACGACTATTAATGACAAATGATCCATCATATAAACTAAGAGTGCTTGTGAACTATTATCATTGTCGATTTAAAAGAAATTTTGGTTTATGTGCTAGAAATTCTGAAGTACTGGTCGAACAGGATGTTTACCTCCTGCGGTAGGGAAAAGAAAGTGCTTTATATCTGCCCCTTCAATCTCTTTTTCTTTATATTCGCTAGTTCATTGAATTCAAGGCAACTGAAAGCTACTCGGCTGAGATACAACATGGTAGAGTGGTGGCTGGCATGTGCTGAACTCTAACCACGCCCTCCATCCGTGTCTCTGCTAGAAAGCTAGATTTCTCAATTTATGATTGGCATTTATCTCTGCTAGAAAGCTAGATTTCTCAATTTATGATTGGCATTTATCATAGTGCATTTGTTTCCGATGTCGGGTTGTCTGGGCTAAAAAGAAATTAGATTTATGTAAGAATGCTTAATTAGACGAAGGTCAGTAGAAAAAAGAATTTTAATTAACCTATTTTATTGACTGCCCATTTTTGTCTGGTTTCAAGGTAAGAAGAGCCTTTATATTAGGTTAGGATGCCGTGGTGATTGGCCAAACATCAAGCCTCCAGGGTGGGATACATCAGCCCAAGGAGATGCGACCTCATAGCATGCTACAGAATTTATCATTACATTGAGAGTAATACTGTGTTTAGATTGAGTGCAATATGGTTTATTAATGTATTTTATTATACTGTACTGTATTGTATTATATGATTTTTATTATTAATATGTTTGGAAAGATGACATTGTACCTTTTCTTATTTGGTTAAATGTTATAGTATGGTATAATAAATATGAAGATTACTAAAATACATTTATTGTTGTTTTAGATATATAAAGAGTTATTTTAAATTTTGTTTGCATGATAAATTTTTCCTATAATCAAAGAGTTCAGTGTTGATTATCCAATTGACAAATTTGAACTATATCCACACCCAAAATGGATGGTTAGAGCAAGAGTAGGGAGGGGTATTGAAGCCTAATTATTTACTTACAAAAACTTAGAAGGGACCGTGGAAAATCTGTGATGTGAGAGACAATGAAGGATAGGCCTATATGAGAGATTGAAAATTTTTTATGAAAGGGAGAGACTGAAGATGAGGGATAAGGAACTTTTATAGATAAAAAGAAAATGGTATAATTAGAGTTTTCTAAATTGTACAAGTATACAATTAGAATGTAGACATTTTAAACCATTTAAAATTATTGATTTGGTGGTTTGAAAATATATGGTAAAATCATGATTAAGAAATCATCACTTTACAACCCAAAAACATCATTTTATAGAAACAATCTTTATAAACAAATAGCATTACCATATTATATATTATGAAACTATGGAAAATCATCATCCAAACAAAGGGTAAAGAAGGGAATAGAGAAATACATATCGTTTTATTCTTTTACCAAATGGCTATAATTTTCATGTCCAAGAACAGTGCATTTTTAAGGAATTTGTGTTGGATGACTTCAATAATGTGACATTATGATGCGATTGCTTTTGCAATCAAGCACTAATGACTTTAATTGAACTTTTAAATAGCTATCTAAAAAAATATTTTTTAAATTCAGTATTTTTAAAATAATTTTGGATAATATAGAAATTTTTCTGGCGAAAAAATCCATTATGAAAGCTCATTATGCATTTTAGGTGAAGCTACCTATTTTAAACTAAACCACAAGTTATTTAGGGTCAAAATGACTTGTCATTTGCCCTAAATGATGCTTAGTTTAGTGTTTTAAGGGCAAAGGAGTTGTGCCACGTCTAGGTGTTGCACAATAGGTCAACCCAACAATTGCTCGTGTGACTCTACGGTGTACGCAAACTCAAGGCCCAGGCCTAGTGGCGTAGTTTGACTGACACGCAAGGAAGTTGTGTTTGCAGGTGCATCACATGCTGACGACTGCATGTGCACTATACATGCCTCTCTCCGGCCTCGCTTTGGTTTGAAAAAAAAATTTCGTGGGTGTTTGAGGAGTCAACAAGTTGTTTGGGATGGTCACCTATAGAAAATAAAGCTCCGAAGGTGTTTTAGGAGCCAACAAGTCCAAAAACTAACTTATTATTTTTTTAAAAAAAAAATTTGAGTGCTCATATCTCTCATTTTTAAGCTTGTAATATAATTATAGAAAGCCTAACATCTCTAATTTTGTGACACCTGTAGCAAGGGGTTTTGCGGTCACCTGAACGAACCTTCACCGAAGTGGGAAAGAGTGAGGAGTCGCCACTTTAATTTTGAGGGAAATTAAAGAAAACTATTTGCGAAAATAAATTAAAATGAAACCACTTCAAAAATAGATATTCTAGGTTCGGGGTCCGTAAACGGGTGGGGAAGGTGTCAGGCACCCCACCTCGTCCCTCAATGAGGGTAAGCAGATTTAACTTCAAGCTCTTTATAAACTAGAATTGATAGTTAGGAGGTTCGAACGGAGATGTTAATCCTCTTGGTAAAATGGAATGTTTGATTTTTCACCAATTCGGGTTACCCAGATACATAAATAAATGAGTCGACCCTTAGTGAGTTACTATTGCATATCAGTTTTGTTTAAGGGGTCATTTTGCATATTTGTTAGAATTCAATTTGAGAATCGGATAAGAACTCTCCTTCGATCTCTTTTAAGTATTTATTAGAGTTTTGGATTGAGAATCGGATAAGAACTCTCCTCCGATCTCTTTTAAATATTCATTAAAATTCTTAGGTGAGAATCGGATAAGAACTCTCCTCCGATCTCTTTTAAGTATTCATTAAAAATTCTTAGGTGAGAATCGGATAAGAACTCTCCTCCGATCTCTTTTAAGTATTCATTAAAAATTAATCAGATAAGAACTCTCCTCCGATCTCTTTTATTTTAATGGGAGTCGGATAAGGACTTTTCCGACCTATCGGAATTTGATTACAGCTATACATCATAAGAGCCTAAGACTAAGGGTTCTGGCATTCAAAGATGCCGGGGATCGGAATAAGGCTTCTTTTAACTCCTTGGTACCTCGTGACTGGACAGGGGATACCGAACTGAATTTTACTGACCTCCTATGTGGTCGCCTAGCCAGTACCTTTTGATACCCGATCTGTTCCATTTATTTATCTGAGATTTGGTTTTTATTCCGCCTTATGGCGTCTTACCCGATCGTCTTCTGTGTTAGCCTAATGATTCAACTTTACTATTTTCCTGACTTATTATTCAGACCTTTCATTTTTAAAGAAACGTTTTAGATACAGTTACCTACATTTTATCCAACTAGAACTCTTGCATTTAGAAGTAACGAAGATTGACAAAAAGAATGGACTGATTAACAAAGAAGTAAACTCGGGAATAACCTTCTACGCGTTTTTTAACGCAATATAAACTTGGTGAAAATTACAAACACAGAAATAAAGGAAATACGTAAAATAAAAATGAGCACTTGATAAAGCAGCGATATAAGCACTCACCTGTAGGGAGCCGAATCTATTGAACTAACTACGGGATCACAAAATGTAAAAGGGCTGCGGGCTGATAACCTGAGGACTAAGGTTCGCCTTGAAATGAAGGATACCTTGCTAAAATGCAGTCCGATCAAAATTATAACCGAGTTTGAATGAAGTTGAGCTTGGGCAAAAGGAGTGGAAATAAAGATAACAAAGACAGAAAGTGAGAGTGTCACAGGATAATGAACGAACTGAAAAAGGAGAGTTTCAGTATTCAAAAATCCCTTTGCAAGAAAATACTTCAGAAAACTGGTTTCAAAAGTTTTTCTTATGAAAGCTCAAAAATAGCAGAGTAACGAGCTGAATTAAATTTCAGAGTCATTCCGCTATATTCACTATTTCGTCCCCCCTTGAACAGTTTTCATGCAGGTATTTATAGGAACCAGGTGCTCCCCATGAAGGGTCAGGATTTGTTTTGAGGGAGATGGAGGGTCAGGATTTTAAAGGACATGATCTGAGGCTCGGGAATTAAAGAGAATCAGAACGAACGGCTGAGATTCCTTTCAGAATATTTCGTCCTTTCTCTCTTCTAATCTGATGGCCCAAAATTTTCTTGTCAAGGGCGATCCGAGGGCTAGGAGTGAAAAACGCTGGTCTTGTCGTCTTCTTCTTTGATCCAAGGGCTCCGGGCTCGTCTTTACAAGTCAGATCAACGGTGGAGATTAGGATGTATAGCATTGTCATGACACATTCTGGCACATGTCAGTAATGCGAGCGATTCTGGGGCGTGCGGTAGAGATTTCATTTGCAACGCTTTAACTACCTCAGCTCTGATTATGACGACAGCGATAGGCGTCTTATTCTCTTTGTTTTCCGATCTCTCCTCCCTTCTGATCTTTCCAACATGTTCCTTTTCCGCTCCCTCATGCCGGGCTCCCCTCTTCCGACCTCTCCTACTCCGGTCTTTTCTTTATCAGGTCCGGTTCAGTCAAAGCATTTATTCCCTCGATTTCTGAGGCATTCGCTTCGTTTTCCGCTCGCAATAAATGCTCAGACTCTCCCTATATATACCTTCGACAGGAAACCCTTCCTCATTTGACTTTCTCCTCTTTCCTTCTCACTTTTCTTGTTTTAGCTACCCCGGCAACAATTTCGGCCATGGTGGCCACTTTTGATCTTTTCCCGATTGTCCTCTTTGTCCCTCGTCTGAAAGTTTACGATCCCGGTGATCGAAGAATCATGATGACCCTATCTGATGACAGTGAGAGAACCGGACTAATTAACCGATCTGGATCGAGGACCTCGATCGTGTCGATCTCGAGTCGTTCGACCGATATAATCGGCGAACCGATTTCGGGCGGGAAAACTGCTAATATTTCCCTTAACATCGGTGATTGCCCCTTGAAGTTCATTTGGCTCCTCATTACATTGGGCGTCCCGACTACAGCTCGGTTCTGGTCGATGACAGTGGAGATGACTCTTCATCCTCATGAGTCATAATCACCCCCTCCGAGCTGTACATCTATCCGATGTTAATGGCCGATCTGTTGATCAAACACATCTTTTGATTCAGCCACGAGACTAGGCTTTGACATAGGTCTTTATTAGATAGGATGTACTGCTGATCTCTAGAGATCGCCCAAATAATGTAATTTGACTTTTAATGTAATCCGATCTCTAGAGATCGCCCAAATGATGTAATCCGATCTTTAATATAATCCGATCCCTAGAGATCACCCAAATGATGTAATTCGAGCTTTTCGAAAATAAAATTTTATTTTGACAACTATCATTTTTATAATTATTGAATTGACTATTTTCTGATATTTGATGTGTTTATCCGATCCGGTCCCTAACTGAACAACCTTTAACCGATCCGCTTTAATTCACCGATCTATAACTAGCCGATGGAATTTCTGGAATATTCGTGATACGTGTCAGAAAAGCTGGCGAATCCCGCTAACCGATGCACCACCTGGAACACTGTGAGCATTAAATGCTTAGACAGGTATAAATAGGGGATGGGTCAGCCAGTTGCTCTCTTATGTCATTTTCAGCATCCCGCGAGCGGTTCCGAAATCCTCTCAATTTTCAAGTTTTTCCGACATCGATCAAGCTTCGGTAAGGGTTTTGATCCTTCTTTTAGTTTAAATTTTCTATTTCCTTTGAAAATGAGCGGCACCGAGGGTCGGAGAGCGACAAGCCCCCCTTCCATTCAGACCTCGTGGTCGTCTGATGAAGTGGAGGTGATCGGACCAAGCGTGCGACCTGAACCTCCTAGGGTCTCCATTCCAACTCGGGGGCAAGCAGCACCATCAAGGCATGTACCTTCTTCAGGGAGAGAAAATCTTACCATGGACGAGCTGCCATCAATTCTTCAAGAAATCGACCTACAATCGTTTAGCTAAGAATACAACATTCATCCTGATTCATTCGAACTCATTAAGTGTCACGGCGATCTTCGAGCCGATCACTTCTTCGAAGAGAACGACATGATCATGGTATACGAGGGGCAATTAAAAGCCGGACTGCGGTTCCCTCTCGATGACTTCTTCAAGGAAGTCCTAAAATTTCACCAAGTGTGCATCGCCCAAGTTCACCCGAACTCGTGGCGGATCCTAGTAGCCTTCCGAGGCCTATGCCGAGCTAAGGGGCTCAGTCCTATAGCTAAGGTGTTCACCAAACTGCATAGGCTAACTCGTCGAAAGGACGACGAGTATTGGTTCTTCCAGGCAAAACCCCATTGTGGGCTTTTTACCGATCTGCCTTCCTCCCTGAAGAATTGGAAGAACCGCTTCTTTATCCTTTGGAGCAAAATTCCGAATGGCTTTGAAGGTTTCCCTCGCAGCTGCCTACACCAGGTGTCACACCTTATCCCTTGTAAGGCATGACATGTTCCCGCAGCATGCCTAATGAATCACCGAACTCCACCTACCGATAACCCATTAGTTATGCTACAAAGGATTTTAAAACAAACCATAGCTTTTTATCTTATCAATTCTTTTATGAAAATCAGTATGAGAATAGTTAAAATTCCATGCAAACATTCATTGGAAATAATGATAGACTAAATATTGCAAAAGTTACATTTTCATAAGTCTCACAGTAAAATACAAAATAATTACAAACTCAAAATGTGATAGCAATGCAATGTTTTTAAATACAAACTGCTCAATGTCCGTACATCCAAGCATATAGGTACAAAATACATCAAAAGGAAATTACAGGGGTATGACTACAATACATACCCACAAACAATACCAAAATGCTGCTTCGAAGTCTCTAACTCGGCAGCCTTCTCCTTGCCCTTACCTGCGACAGCATAAAGAAGCTATCGCTGAGTATATCACTCAGTGGTGCATAACTAATAACTTTAAAACTTAAAGTAAAACATAATTTATCAAAGCATAATAAATTTTTCTTAAGCATGAAAACTTCACAATAGTTCTAAGTTCATAAGAGCCATTTATTGGAATATCATTTCAAATGAGAAATCACACTTCATAAATCACAATTCACAAAGTATTAGTGTTGCCAACATCAACACACAGTTCAGGCCATGACACAAAATTTCACGATTAGTGCCGTGTTATACACCACGACAAAGCAATCTCAACCTCACTAACCGTTATTAATGAGGGAAGGGCTAGCTAGCTAATGAGTACTCATGTAGTCTTACCCCACTAACCATTATTAATGGGAGACATAATCAATATCAATTATAAAACCCCAAGTAGCCGTTACTACTGGGGAGTTCCGAAGGGACTGTCATGCTAACTGTGGTTTCAAAACAACTTTCAAGAGTTTCTAAATCAATAATCACGTTTGCAAAACAATAGCATATTCAAATCATCATAAAATCCATAAAAGGGTTGGCAACACACAAATTCCTCAAATACAAGAGAAAAACATACCTCATTCAAAATAAACTCATTTCAAATCAAACTCATTCAAATAAACTTATTCAAATCAATTTACGAAGCTAAAACAAAGAAAAATGTTAGTTGTGCACAAACCTTAAATGCTCTCCTTTATTGTTACCTACTTCTCCTTGTCCGTTCCAACTTCTTTTTCTACTGAAAATACACAAATAGAATACCTCAATACCAATCTCAATTGCTGCCAAGAACTCATTATATACATGTCTAATGCATCCCAAGTTAGCTTTGAAAGTTTTAGAATATTTTGGTTTTGGGACAGCTTGGTGCCCCAATCTTTGAACCCAATTTTTACCTAGTTTCGATCATAATTTGGTGAGATGTTCTTCATGAAAATTGTTCATTTAGGTTTTAACTTTATTTTCCTTTTTGAATCGCCTAATTCGGAGCTGTGTAGCTCAAGTTATGCCAAAAACACCATTACTGTTCACGTTACTGTTCATGCTGCAAATTTTGTTCTGGCAGATTTATCGATCCAACTTTGTTCAGCAATTTGACCAAGTTAAGTCCATAATTTGGTCTAATGTTCTTCATATGAAATGTTCTACTATGTCTTAGGTTTCCATCGGTTTAAGAATCGCCTAAATCGGAGTTTTCTAGAGAGAGTTATAGCCTTGCAAAGTTTACTGTTCATTTGGTCAATTTTAGGTGCCCAGATTCTGGCAGATTCGGTGACCCGACTTCTTTTTGCAATTTGATTGAGTTAAGTTCATAATTTGGCCTAACATTCTTCATATGAAATATTCTACTATGTCTTAGGTTTCCATCGGTTTAAGAATCGCCTAAATTGGAGTTTTCTAAAGAGAGTTATAGCCTTGCAAAGTTTACTGTTCATTTGGCAATTCTGCAGTTTTGCAGATTCAGTAACTCAATTTTGCTCAATAATTTGATTGGGTTAATGGCATAATTTGGGTTTGTGTTCTCCAAGAAAGTTTTAGGTCTATATCTCATATAACTACTGGTAAAATTTCAGGACATTTTGACCTGTCTAGCTCGAGTTATGACCCAAACATGATTACTGTTCATGTGTACTGTTCATACTGCAATTTTTCAAGTTTGGTCAGTTTGTTCACTAGGTTTTGGTCACTTTTTAGGCATGCTTCCTAAATGAAAATTGTGTCATTTAGTGCCTATTTCAGTCCCAATTGGTCCCATACCAATTGCACTTATAAAATTTCATTTTTGGTCTCTCAAAGTTGACTTTTGGTCATGCTTCATACCCAATCCGAATTTGGCTTTGATTTAAACACTTCTCACACACTTAATTAGGTCACAAATGACCATTTCTTTTCTTAAACTATGTCAAAGACATCATTTAGCACTTCTTCTCATTTTTGGTCTCTAAACCCTAATGTTCAAAACCCTAATTTTTCTCCCATTTGGCCAAAACCCTAGTTTAGGTTCTATATATGTTTTCTTTCATTTTCTTATGAAATTTCATCATAAATTAACTTCATTCAAAGCTTATACAACTAATCTAAAATGAAAAGAAAATTACCTCTTGTTGATTTCTTTCCAACTTCACTTTTCTTCCAATTCTTGTTCTCCTTGCTTTTAATCTCTCAATCAAAGATCTCTTTGATGTTTTCTTTTAGTGGGCTATGGAATTTATGAAGGGAATTTAAGGGAATTAAAACTTGGGAGGGGAAATCAATGAGGGGAAGAAGTGGAAGAAGAAGAGAAAAAGAGAGAGAGAGAAAGAGAGAGGAGAGGGTGGTGGCCTCTTATGAAAAAAAGAAATGAAGAAGACATTTGTCTTCTTATTTATATATATATATATATATATATATATATATATATATATATATATATATATATATATATATGTATATATTTATCCCCAAAATTAGCTTATTAAAATTATAAATTTTAATTGTGCCATAAGGATAATTAAACTTAAATTTTTATTCCCTTTTTTTTACTTAATTTTTCCTTTTAATTAAATAATTAAATTTAACTATCAAAAGCCCATAAGTCTTTCATTTTAATTTTGTCATAATGGAAATGAAAGTTTAAGTTTTCATTTCTTAAATTTTCCCTTACATATTTTTACTTGAATTTTTCTTCAATTTTTACCCCATAATTCAATTCATTAATTTTATTTAATTTAATTGACATTTTGGTCAAAAGTCAACTCTTGAGGTGAATTGACCAAAATGTCCCTCATCGGGTCATAATCCTTCTTTTTATAATACCCGATGAGTCCTTAGTTTTTTTTTTTGTTCACTAGAATTTTTATTGTGTCCATCTCAATTAATTTCTATTTATTTTTGGTCCTCAAGGTGTCTTCGAATAGTATTAGTCACGGACCAAAAATGGTACTATTCATAACTCGGAGGTTCGGGGTGTTACACTAGGGCCCCTTACTTCCGAAGCGCTTCACCCTAAATTAGGAAGAAGGTCTGATGGTGATGGAGCTGAAAGATCAGGCGGCCAGAGAGAAGTTCTCTTGTTTGGATGCAGTGACTGCCGAACTGCATCACTGGACAATGGAGTTGATCACTGGCGAAGATCGCGGGCTTCAGCTCTCTGACCTCGGCATCAGTATTTTTCTATATCTCAGATCTTTAGACCTTAGCGATCTCACTGACCTCTTCTTTGTGCAGGTATGGCAAGTGGTGAAGCTTCCAAGGAGAGCTGAAAGCAAAAGAGAGAGGTCTCCCGGAAAGTGCGGGAGATGAAGCGATCCGAACTGCTCCAGACACCCAGGCAAGAAGCTGAGGAAATGCAAGGGGGCTCATCTCAACCTTTGGGGCAGCCGATCCCCGACGTAGAAGTGATCTGATCTCCTCCTCGCCAAGAAGAGCCGCCTCCACCTCCTCCAGTAGCTTCGAGTGCGGAAGGGGGTCCTTCCCAACCTACCTTAAGGACCCTCTCCTGCGGTGCTCAAGTGCTGATCCATTCCCTAGAGAAGAACCGAACTGTTCGGGAGAATCCGGGTTTGGTTAAAGTTCTGGGGGCTTCTATTTGCCTTCTGGAGGATCGGGATAGGCTGTCCCCAGACAATCTTGATGACATCCTGACCCGATCTATGAGCTTAAACGTGGAGTGCTTGGTGAATCAGCACATTGTTTGGGAGAAGGCTCACCGCCTGGGTAAGGAGGTCGAGAAGATGGGTCATGAAGTGGCTTCCCTCCGATCCCAACTCTCATCCGCTCAGAACTACATATCTGAAATTGAGGGGCAGATGAAGTTCTACGAGGACAAGCTGGCCGAGCAAGAACATGTTCTGACCGAGCGAGATCATGTTCTTGAGGAAGTTCAGGCACTCCGGGCCGGTGAAGTTGCTCACCTCACTGAGGAGCTCAAAGTGAAAGAGGAAGAGGCGGTAACAAGGGAGGCCAACACTTATGTAAATGCTCACAGGGATCTCTTGGCCGAGCTCAAGAAGCGTTATCTCGAGGAGGACTTCTCCTGGATGGTCGACCTGGCTCCCCAAGACGAAGAGGAAAGTGAGGAGGAGGCTGAGGGTGAGAGAGGAAGCGAGCAAAATGTAGATCAGGCTGGGGGTAATCCTCCAGCCGAATGACTTGTACAAATTTTAAATGAAATGAAAGTTCCCCTTTTGTTTAATGAATGGATGTGATCAAAAAATCTCTAAATTACCTAAGTACTTGATTGTCTGAGCATATTAAAACAACAACTAAAAGTGATTATTGATCTAAGTGTAAGAGGTTGGAAAACACAATAAGCATGAGGTCGGCAGGGAACCAACGCTAAACGGGACTTGATTAAAATTGGAAATTTGGCATGAACACTTAAGATCGGGATCATCATTAAACCGGATTGGAGCCTTAACTTGATTATTCCTAAACTTTTAAAAGGGAGATCGGCAATAAAACTGGTGACATAAAGATCTAGTGTTGGTTCAATTTCGTTTGACAGGAGAGATCGGGAATGTAATTGACTAGTCAGGAGATTTGACAATTGGTTGGAGAGGTCGGTGAGGCTTTAAATGACATGGGGACTTAATATTGATTCGATTCTTTTTGAGGAGAGATCGGAAATGTGGTTGTCCGGCAAAGAGAGATCAGAAATGTAATTAGCTGGCAAAGGGAGACTTAGTACTGGGGATCAGTTTTGAAATTTATTGATTCTGGGGATCGGCCAAAATATGGTGTCGACAGCTTCCCCTCTTTACATAATTTCTATTAAAGGGAAAAATTTTCCCGTGTAGGAATTATGTAAAGATTCAGACCCATATTTTGGGCGATTAGGTGTTCAAGGTTAGGAAACTAAAGCCTACTTAAGTTAGTAACCTAGAGATTGGTAACAGGAGTTAAAATGCTAGAAAATTAAAATCAACTTGGATCGAGGAACCAGAGGTTGATTAACAGGAAATTTAAAATGCTTAAAAATTAAAATCAACTTAGATCAAGGAACCAGAGGTTGATTAACAGGAAATTTAAATGCTGAAAATTAAAATCAACTTAGATCAGGGAACCAGAGGTTGATTAACAGGAAATTTAAATGCTGAAAATTAAAATCAACTTAGATCAAGGAACCAGAGGTTGATTAACAGGAAATTTAAAATACAGAAAAATTAAAATCAACTTAGATCAGGAAACCAGAGGTTGATTAATAGGAAATTTAAATGTTGAAAATTAAAATCAACTTAGATCAAGGAACCAGAGGTTGATTAACAGGAAATTTAAAATGCAAGAAAATTAAAATCAACTTAGATCAGGGAACCAGAGGTTGATTAACAGGAAATTTAAATGCTGAAAAATTAAAGTCAACTTAGATCAAGGAACCAGAGGTTGATAACAGGAAATTTAAAATGCTGAAAATTAAAATCAACTTAGATCAAGGAACCAGAGGTTGATAACAGGAAATTTGAAATGCTGAAAATTAAAATCAACTTAGATCAAGGAACCAGAGGTTGATAACAGGAAATTTAAAATGCTGAAAATTAAAATCAACTTAGATCAAGGAACCAGAGGTTGATAACAGAAAATTTAAAATGCTGAAAATTAAAATCAACTTACAAAGCAAGTCTAATCTCGACACGAGAAGTTCCTCCCTGATGAAGTGTACTTAACAAGATCCCGAAGGCCAATGATTAATAGAGGACGAGTTACAAGACTTGACCTACGACCTTATTTCTTTAGATGTCCCTTTTCCGTTCTCGACTTTCTTCTTATTTTGCGAAAAGCGCCCTTACGGGTTTTCACTTTCCTTTCGTCCATTTGACTAGAAGCGCCCTTCCAGGTTTTCACCTCTAGTTTTTTTTTTTTTTTAGGCCATCCCCTGCAAATCTCATAGCAAAGTACGTGAGGTTATCAATTTTCAAATCCTAATCTTATGGAAAAATTTTAAATGATTAATAGCGCATTAGATGAAGAGATTGAAGAAGGATAATATTAAAGAGTGAGTATAGGGAAAGATAAAAGCAAAGAGATAAACACAAAGAAAGTATGACTTTATTATGGTTTAAAGAAACAACGGTACGGTTTCAAAGAAAAAAGGTACAAGGATGGATCTCACATATTCCTTGTAGTTAGCTTTGAAGTCTCTTAACTGCCATTATTTCCAGTACTTTGAAGTCTCATGCCATTACGATTTATTTCCCTCCTCAGTTTCATGCCTCGTTCCTTATTTCTCCCTTTTGGTTCTTGGGATGCCCTTTCGGGTTTTCACCCCTAGATATATATATATATTTTTTAGCTCGCTCTTTCAGGACGCCCTTTCGGGTTTTCATCCTTCACTCATTTTGCAGAAAGCGCCCTTCGAGGGTTTTCGCCTTCTTTCACACATTTTGCTAGGAGCGCCCTTTCGGGTTTTCACCCCTACTCTTTTTTTTTTTTTAGGCATAGTATATCTTGACGGAGTCAGCATTCATAGGTCTTGGAAATTCTTCACCGTCCATGTGGGTCAAGATCAGGGCCCCATCAGAAAATGCCTTTCTAACCACATAGGGTCCCTCGTGGGTTGGTGACCATTTACCCCGGGGATCGTTTTGATTCGAAAGCACTTTCTTCAGGACTAGGTCCCCTGGTTGGAATTCACGTGGGCGAACCCCTTTGTTAAATGCCCTGGCCATTCTTCTTTGGTATAATTGCCCGTGACATGCCGCTGCTAGCCTCTTCTCATCTAGCAAGTTTAATTGGTCCAACCTTGACTGGATCCATTCCGACTCATCAATCCCTGATTCCTTCAGAATTCTTAGGGAAGGAATTTCTACTTCAATAGGTAGTACAGCTTCCATCCCGTAAATCAGTGAGTATGGCGTTGCCCCAGTTGATGTCCTTACAGAAGTCCAGTATGCATGAAGAGCGTAGGGAAGCATATCATGCCAATCCTTATAAGTGACTGTCATTTTCCAGATTATTCTCTTGAGATTTTTGTTTGCGGCTTCCACTGCTCCATTCATCTGGGGACGGTATGGTGAGGAATTGAGATGTCGGATTTTGTATTGATCACATAATTTCTGAATCTTCGGACCATTCAAATTCTTGGCGTTGTCAGTGACGATTTCATTGGGGAGGCCGTGCAGGCAGATGATATTATTTCTTAGGAATTTGAGAAATGTGTTCTGTGTAATGTGGGCATATGATATCGCTTCGACCCATTTAGAAAAATAATCGATAGCCACCAGGATAAATCTATGCCCATTGGATGCCTTAGGGTTGATGGGGCCAATCACATCGATGCCCCACATTGCGAAAGGCCATGGTGAAACGAGGTTGAACAATTGGTGAGGCAGAACATTTATCCGATCCGCGTAGATTTGACACTTATGGAACTTTCGGAAATACTCGAAACAATCTTTTTCCATGGTAGTCCAAAAATATCCTCGTCTCATGATTTGTTTAGCCATCATATGCCCATTGGCATGGGTTGCCCAGTTTCCCTCATGAGTCTCGAAAAGGATTCTCTTCGCCTCTTTTGCATCCACACATCTCAACAATTCGCCGTTGGAGCTCCTTTTGTACAGGATTTTTCCACTGGGGAAGTATCCCAATGCTAATCTCCGAATCATCCTCTTTTCATTTTTGCTCACCCCTGAGGGGAATTCTCTGGTTCTGATGTAAAGCAAGATGTCATGGTACCAAGGTTTACCATCAGGTTCTTCTTCGATCATGAAGTAGTAAGCCAGCTCACTCCTTGCTTTAATCTTTAATACCTGAGTCGTCTGCCCTTCTTCCATTTGAGCCATAACAGCCAGGGTGGCTAAGGTGTCTGCAAATTGATTCTTGTCTCGACTAAGGTGAGTGAAAGAGATTTCTTCGAACTTCTTAATCAGCTCCAGTAAGTACTTCTGATATGGGATTAGCTTCGGATCCTTGGTTTGCCATTCTCCTTTGACTTGATAAATGATCAGGGCTGAGTCTCCATATACCTCCAACTTCCTGACCTTCATTTCAATAGCAGCTTGTAGACCCATTACACAAGCTTCATATTCTGCGACGTTGTTGGTGTAGTCAAATCTCAACTTGATAGCTATCGGAAAGTGTTTCCCATCCGGGGATACCAATACAGCTCCGATTCCATTACCGGACAAATTGACAGCTCCGTCAAAATACATTTCCCATACATCAGCTGGCTCTTCTTCTCCACAGTCCACTTCATTAATATGCTCATCGGGGAACTCAAAATCCAGAGCTTCATAATCCTGGATAGGGTTTTCTGCTAGGAGATTGGCGATCACGCTACCTTTGATTGCTTTCCGGGTCATGTAACACCCTCCCCGTAGC
This sequence comes from Hevea brasiliensis, assembly GCF_030052815.1. Classification (NCBI taxonomy): domain Eukaryota; kingdom Viridiplantae; phylum Streptophyta; class Magnoliopsida; order Malpighiales; family Euphorbiaceae; genus Hevea; species Hevea brasiliensis. The sequence continues at coordinate 22,903,146 of NC_079507.1, forward strand.
AACTCCGTACATTCTACTGTTCCGGTGACCGGTGTCTGTCCGGACAGCTAGAACGTCCGGAAAAATATTTAAACTAAAGTCGGGAATCATAATTAACTCAAATATTAATAAGAAAAATTTAGTAAAAATTTTTGAAATAAAATACAACCAAGTTAAACGAGCCGGTGCCCTAGCGATGGGTAACCAGAGGGAAGTTGCGGTTCTCGCAACGAGGAGCCCTAGACTTAGGGGAAAAATTATAAAATAATTTTTGGGACTCCAGAGAAGGGTTATTGAGGTTCCCATGGCATTAGAATGCCAAGAAAATACCTAGAAAAAATTTTCAATCGGTACAGACAATTTTGACCCGTTAAGCCAAACGGAGGGCATTTTGGTCATTTCGCCTTCAGAGGCGATTTTTGGCCGACTTGTCCAGTTGAGTAAATAATTATTATGATCTAAAATATGAATAAATATTGTTAAAAATTAAATTGAAAATGAGTAGAAAAGAAAAGAAAAGAAAATGAAATAAAAGTCATATTTATGACATGAGCATGATGCAATTAAAATATTTTCACCCAACCAAATTTTGACACATCATTGTAAACTACTTAAACATGAATAAAAGGAGATAAAAATTGGAAAAATTGGACAGCCATCTTCATCTTTGGGCTGCAGAAACGTTGAGAGAGAGAGAGAGAAGAAAAAAACTCTATGAAAGCTCTTGTTCAAAGCTTGATTTTCCCTAAGCTCTCCACCCCAAAACCCTAAACTTCCTTCACAAAAAAATTATCCCTAAACCTTGAGGAAGCATAAGGCAGCAGAAATTTGAGGAAATTTTGAAGTTGGGCAAGTCCAAGTTAGGTCACAAGTGAGGTTAGTGCTTATTTATGCAAGTATTCCTTTTATTTCATGTTAGGAACTTGAAATTGATATGAAATGGTAAATTAAATGGACTAAATTCATGTGTATGTATACCATGAATTTTTGGCAGCCCTAAGGAAGGAATGAATTAGATTGTTTTGATGGACTTAGAGTGAACTAGAGAGTATGTTTTAAGGTATATATATATATGTAAGGAATGAAAGTGATTAATTAAGGTATGTTGTGAACATTTATAGTGGGAATTAGGGTTTTGAGGAGTGAAATTTTGATTTGGCTTATGAAATTGTTAAAGAACATTCTAATGGTCAATTAGTGACCATTTGAGGTAAGTTAATCATAAATTGAAGTGTACTAGAGTGTTACAAACCAAAGTGGTAGGCTGCCTAGTGACAGCAGCAGGGAGGCTGTGAGTCCAGCCCACTTAGACAGCCATAACTTTGGCTGTGTAGGTCCAATTGGTGTTTGGCCAATTGGACATGAAACTAGACTTATAATGGCACATTTTTTCTGAAGAAACCATGTCCAAAAGACCAAAGCAAGAGGACCAAAACTTGGCCCCAATCCGGATACCCTGCAAACAGCCCCTGCAGAATGACCAAATGAACAGTAACTGTTCATTTGGCCATAACTCACTGTAGATTTGGTCAATTGACCTGAAATTTTTACAGCAACAAGTTAAGACATAGACAAACAACTTTCATGAAGAAACCTCCCCCAAATTATGACCAGAACCTAACCCAAATGGCAGTCACAGTCACTGTTCAAACCTGCAACTCTGCAGATTTTGATTTGAGCAGTAATGTTTGGATGGCTATAACTCTCTCTAGAAAACTCGGATTTAGGCGATTCTTGAACCGATGGAAACCTAAGGCATAGTAGAACATTTCATATGAAGAAAGTTAGACCAAATTATGAACTTAACTTGGTCAAATTACTGACCAAAGTTGGACCAAAATCTGCCAAAACCCAAAATTGCAGCATGAACAGTACACGTGAACAGTAAACTTATTTTGGCCATAAATTGAGCTACAAAACTCCAAATGGAGTGATTCAAAAAAAGAAATTCAACTAGACAAAATAAGGAACATTTTCTATGAAGGAAGTTTTGTCAAATTCCAACAGTAGATTGACCAATAGAACAGTGCAACTTCGGAGCACCAAAACCGAAAATTGGCAATTTTGCCAAAATGACCTAAGCTTTGAGAAAGTGACCAAAACCAACAAGTTTTAAATGTAAAATGTGGTACATTGGGAGTGTTAAAACCAATGCACCTATGATCTATGCAAAAGTCAACTTTTTGTTGACTATTGAAGTGAATAGTGACATAAAAACTTGAAATTCAAAAATTGAAGAATTCAAAAGTATCAAATGCCCTAGTAGGCCTAATGTGATTGGTTTGGATAGGTTGGCATGCCAATAGGGTTACGATAGCGATCTGCGTATGATGTATGGCTTCATTGCCATTCTCAGGATGTGATAGCCTATGGCTATACTGATTATGATGTTTTACTTGGCTTTATGCCTTATTGCTTATATGGCTTATTAGCCATTCTGTTTGCACACCGGGAGACACATTGTGACCGATGGTGTGACGGCCCGAGGTACCTGGTACCCAGTGCTAGTTTACCCATTTATCCAGTCCAGTCATCCAGTATAGGTTACTTGGGCATGGAAAAGTATAACTGTAATTGAACTGATTGTTAAAGAAAATACGAAAATTAAATATCAGAAATGATTACGATAGAATACAAAGAAACTCAAGATCATGAAGAAAATAAATAAACAAAATGCATGAAGAAGTTAATATCATAAAACGTAATTAGCCCTCGACTAAACATTAAATTGGTAATTATTCAGTTCTTATGAACACAATGGCTAAGAAATTATGATTTTTATTTGCATATTATTTCTTTCTATATTATTATTTGCACCGCTAAGCTTTATGCTTAGCGCGTCGCTCTTGCAACGCATAGGTACTGAAGATACTGATCGTGAGCCAGTAGACCACAGATTGGGTAAGTCCATCCTGCAGCTCTGCATAGTGTCCGTGTCACCTCAACTTCTGCAGTGCATTGGTAGGACACTAGGTGTCATTTTGGCATTCTGTAATAAATTTTGATTTTTTTCATATGTAATGAAACTTATGTAATGTATTTTGATATTCATGTAAATAATGAAAAGTGTGGTTGTAAATGGAAAAGTAAATGTTTATCTTTGATATATGCATGGTATCATATGAGATGGATGAATGAGAACTGAGATTGAACATTGTTGAGAATTTGATAAATGGAGTTGAGATGATGGAAAATGAATATAGGAAGTGTTTTTCACAGGTTCCGAAGAACTGTTTTCTCCATTTTTAGTAGATTTGCGGATTTTCTATAAAATTCTCGGAACCTCAAATAAATTATAATTTCGATAAATGGCTTAAATAAATTATATTTCACAAGCTATATTCAAAAGGAAGAATAAAAATGAATTAAGATAAAATAGAGTGCTCGGCACACTGAGTGGCATAACTTGCTCGGCTACACTGTAGTCGGGTAAGGGGTGTCACAGGTCATATAGACAATGTCATATTGAGATAGTATGACCTGCCACTTGGCTATCCTTCCTGGCATGAATGGGCTTTCGAATACATACTTGATAGGATCCATCCTGAAAATGAGCCATGTCTTGTGATTCAACATGTAGTGCTTAAGGCGATTCGCTGTCCAGGCTAACGCGCAACAAGTCTTCTCTAGGAAAGAATACCTTGACTCACAATCATTGAACTTTTTGCACAGGTAATAAATAGCCCTCTCCCTTCGGCCGGTATCATCATGTTGCCCCAAAACACATCCCATTGAGCTTTGTTGGACCGCCATATACAGAATCAGAGGCCTTCCCGCCACTGGTGGAACCAATACTGGTGGGTTTGACAGGTACTGCTTGATTTTCTCAAAAGCCTCTTGACAAACCGAATCCCATTGAGTGGTGTTGTTCTTTCGGAGTAGTCTGAAAATAAGCTCAGCTTTAGCAGTGAGATTGGAAATAAATCTTGATATGTAGTTTAACTTCCCCAGGAAACTGCGCACCTCCCTTTCTGTTCTTGGGGATGGCATCTCTTGAATGGCTCGGACTTTGTCTGGATCAACTTCTATTCCTTTCTCGCTCACTATGAATCCCAACAATTTCCCAGATCTAGCTCCGAATATGCATTTGGCAGGGTTCAGTTTCAGCTGATATTTCCTGAGTCTCTCGAATACTTTCCTCATCACCTGCACATGGCTCTCTTCTCCCCTAGATTTGATGATCATATCATCCACGTACACCTCCACTTCTTTATGCATCATATCGTGGAATAATGTGACCATAGCGCGTTGGTAGGTGGCTCCAGCATTCTTTAACCCGAAAGGCATGACCCGATAGCAAAATACCCCCCATTGAGTGATAAAAGCAGTTTTCTCCTTGTCTTCCTCATCCATTGGGATTTGATTGTACCCTGATGCCCCATCGATACACGAACACCTGCCCAATCCCGCAGCATTGTCTACTAACACATCAATGTGAGGGAGAGGGAAATCATCTTTCAAGCTCGCTTTATTAAGATCCCTGTAATCAACGCACACCCTGACTCTCCCGTCCTTCTTCATTACCGGGACAACGTTAGCTATCCATTGGGGATATTTGACCACTTCCAGGAACCCAGCATCATACTGTTTCTTGACCTCATCCCTAACTTTGAGCAGTGTGTCAGGATTCATTCTTCTTAATTTCTGCTTTACCGGGATTGTCCCCGGAATTAGGGGAATTTTGTGCGTCACTATATGAGGGTCTAAACCAACCATATCATCATAGCTCCAGGAAAACATGTCTAGGAATTCTTTGAGCAAACTGATCATATCTTCTAATTCTTCACTCCCCACAACCTTAAGTTCCCTTTTTACTTCTTCCGTGCCTAAGTTTATGGTGTGCGTTTCGTCTCCACAAGGCACTAGGAAAGGTTCATCTCTTTCATCCCTTTCCTCTGTGAGTTCCACCTCAGAATCATTTGAGGTAATGGCAGTTATGGGGATTTCAAAATTAACCAGAGGAATTTCTGAGTCTATTGAATTATTAGGTGCTAATTGATGAATGGTCCTGAATGAATGAAAATGGAATATATTATAAAATTGGAATTCAAAAGGAAAGAAAGAGACTTGGATATAAAATGCACTATTAATTCATTAACATTTATGACATAAGAAAAGGGTCCATTTACAATATTACACTTGCCACCATAGACAAAATGATCAAGTGTAGATAACCAAAAGTACTTTACTCGAAATTAAATACAGGGATGTCCTCTGCTGTCTAGTTGTCCAGTTCTTGCCCCTCAGCTATTGGCGAGACCAGAGCCTCATACAAGGAATCCAAGTGGATGACATCGATGGATGGTTCATCGGGTGATTCTTCAACCTCTGCCGGATTTTCAATGACCGGTTTAGTGAATACCTCCGTGATTCTCGGGACTACCTTCATCCTCCCAATTTTCTGATCAAATCTTTGATCCCGAAGTTGATTTCTCATCCAGAATCGCCCATCCATGAGGGCGTCCTCCTCATAACCCAAACCGCAATGGCCTACCTTCTGGATAGCCGGTATAGGTTCAATAATCCCTTGCAATGCGGCGCCTAGGCCTTTGCCCTCTTCATACCCATTCCTCGACATCACCTTGGCTACCATAGCCATAGCCCCTTCATTTTTTGAGATAGTTTCTTGTAATTCGAGGGCTTGGAAGGAGCTTTCCAACGACTCCTCAGCAGCTTCCACATAAGGAAGTGATTGTGGCTTGGTGACCAATATGGCTTCTTCCCCTCTCACAGTGATGATTTTGCCGTCCATAATGTACTTTATCTTCTAGTGCAAAGTTGAAGGAACGGCATTCGTTGAATGGATCCAAGGCCTCGCCAGCAACATAGTATAGGCAGGTTCAATGTTCATCACTTGGAATGTGACGTTGAAGGTGCATGTGCCAATTTGGAGGGGCAAGTCAATGTCTCCCAGCACTTCTCTCCTTGTACCGTCAAAGGCTCTTACCACCATAGCACTCTGACGTATATTCGATCGGTCGACCGGCAGCCTGGCCAAGGTGGCACTAGGCAGTACATTGAGCGCTGATCCATTATCAATAAGGATCTTGGCCACTATATAACCTTTATATTTCACCGTCAAATGTAGAGCTTTAGTGTGCATTAAGCCTGCAGGGTCTATTTCTTCTTCAGAAAAGGTGATAAAACTGGATGCCTGAATTTGTCCCACTATCTTCTCGAACTGCCCCAGTGTGATGTCGGGGTTCACAAAAGCCTGATCTAGGATTTTCTGCAAGGCTTGATGGTGCACCTCAGAGCTCAAAATCAAGGATAACAGTGAAATTCGAGCAGGTGTCTTTCTCAACTGTTCCACCACATCATACTCACTTTGCTTCATTATTTGAAGCAACAGCTCCTCTTCCTCTCTTGGTCTAGTAGGTTCTACTTCCTCTATTTTCTCAACCTCCTCTTCTGTACTCTTCTGTGACTCTCCCATTTTTACTTTCCCTCTCTTTTTTTCTTTTTCATCATACCCGTAACATCTCCCACTTCTGGTTATAAACTCAACCTCTGATTCAAGCGGGGAAGATTTTGTGGCAGTGGCGGGCTGAGGATTAGGTTGGGGAGTAGTACTACTGGTAGGTCCGGCATAAGTCATCTTAAAATGCTCATGAGGAGTGAAGCACAGTTTCGGAGGTGCTGAAGGTGAAGGAAGATTAGGAGCCGATGTACTGCTTGACGCTCCTTGGGTGAAAACTTGAAAGTTATAATTCAATGGGTATTTGTTACAGGGAGCTGAGGCGGGGTTCGGATGATTGTCACTGGAGGTGAGGATACTGGGGGTGAGAAAGTGATTCTGTGATTAGGGGTGGAGGCGTTTTGGCCGAGTCGGGCTGTATTTACTCCTTCCTCCGTTTTGGATCTTGCCTGGCATCTCAGAACTTTGAAAGACAATAAGTCCTGGACCTCTTGCTTAAATTCTTCACAATTTTGCAGCTCATGACCAGCTGCTCCTCCATGATAGGGGCATCCCGTTTCCATCTCAGGTTCTGGGGCTTAAGGGTGGAGGTAACCTTCCCTTACTGCCATTCTAAAAATTTCCTCAAAGTGAGGAATCAGCTCGTCTACCTCTGGTGCCGACCCCCCTCCGTCTGACTCTATCATGTTTACACCGTTGCTCGTACTATGATTGGGCAATGGGTTTGAGGTAACATTGGGGAGGGAACCATTTCTCTCAATCTTCAACCACCCATTCCTGATTAAAGCGTGCACTCTCCCTCTGAGTGCCCCGCAGTTGTCAGTTGAATGCCCTTGTGCCCCTCCATGATACTCACAACGGGCAGTGGCATCATACCACCTGGGGTATGGTGGCTGAATTGGGTCAAGGGGAACCGGTACTATCTGGTTTATACTGACGAGGTATCGGTATATTTCGCTGAGTGGCAGGGTAGAGGTGGATCAGGGTTTCTTGGTGGTCTCGGGTTGAATTGAGGTGGTCTAGGTTGAGGAGGAGGAGGAGGTGGTCTGGCCTGGTAATTTGTAGGTGGTGGATATTGTGGGCGTGGGTGAGGATAATTCGGGAAAAGGGGTGGAATGTTTGCAATGGTTTGGCCATGAGGGGGAAGATATGGCCAATAGTTATTTTGAGGAAGCGGGGAGTAATTGTTCTGCCGGGTGATGGAATGCACATCACCCTCCTTTTTCTTACCAAAACTGGCGGTCTTTTTCGCAGGGTTCTCGGCCAACTCCTGTAGTCGCCCCATCCTTAAGTTGGCCTCTATTCTCTCACCAGCTTGGATGATGTCTGAGAAGCTGTTGGAGGTATTTCCAATCATTAGATTGAAATAAGGAGCCTTCAATGTCTCGATGAACAGGGAGCCTAGTTCATTGTCGGTCACCGGAGGATATACTTCTGCAGCCTTTTCTCTCCATCTCTGGGCATATTCCTTGAAGCTTTCCCTATTTCTTTGCACCAGGTTTTGGAGGTCTCTCCTCGTGGGGGCTACATCGTAATTAAATTTATACTGCTTCAGGAAAGCATCAGCTAAATCCTTCCAGGAGCGCAGCTTTGCTCTCGCCCAATCAGATGCACCATCTCGTGCCGGAGAGACTCTCGTGAAAGAAATGGATGAGAAGTCTGTCATCTTCTGTCAAGGCAGACATTTTGGCAATGTAGGTTGCCAGGTGAATGCGGGGGTCTGAGTTCCCGGTGTACTTATCGAAGTCTGGGATTTTGAACTTGGGCGGCACCACCATGTCTGGCACCAATCTCAGTGACGCCACATCGACTGAACCATACTGTTCAGCCCCTCTATTGCTCTTAATCTCTCCTCTAGAGCAGACAGCTTCTCATTTTCCCTGGTCCTATTTTCTTCTCCTACTGCATGAAATGCTCCCCCAGTTGTGAGATGAGGGGTGGAGTGAACTGGAGGAATTAGTATTGAAGGGTATGGGTCGGCATTTGAGACGGCTGGGTAATGGGAGAAAGGTAGGTCATTATTTATGGTAGCCGGGTTGACAGTGATTGTCGGATCCGGGATAGGTGACTGAAAGGTAAAAGAGGTTGAAGCCTGATGAGGATAAATTGTTGTAGGTGGTGGGGGAGGTAGTGGTAAGTTAGGTTCTGAAGCAGGTTTATTCTGGGACATCTCCCTCATTAGTCTCATAAGTTCTGAGACTTGATCTTTCAGCTTGGACACTTGCCCTTGTAGGTTCTGAACTTGTTCCTGGTCTTCCATTAGCCTTCTTGTTCGTGATCTTGTTAAGTACACTCGTCTGGGTTGAACTGCGTGTCTAGTCAGACTTGCTCTGTTTGAAGCAATGTTGATTTTCTATAGGGAAGTGAAAAAAGCTTTTAATGAATTTTGAATTTCGTAAAAAAACTAAAGGTCCTGGTTCGGATAAAGGATACAGTGGCGTTTGGGAGCCAAAATGAAATCCACAGAAGGATAATTGCATCAATTTTATCATGGCATCGTTCGATAGTCTGACTCTGAATGACTGGATTGAATGCACATCTATGATACCTGTCCATATGGCACATTCAATTTTCGCATAACCTTAGTGAGGGGGTTCCTATGGGAGTTATACTATTCATTCATAATTTTGCTAAACAATGGCCCAAAAATCATTCTATTAACTGAAGAATTCATACACAGCATTCTTTACATCGACCTAGGCTCAAGGAGGTTCTTTATATTGAGATGACATTTTCTGAGATACTCATATAACGTTTCTTCCTATCCAGCAGGGTTGAATACTTTCAGAGCATATTTGGATTCAGGTAGGAGTTCTTGTTTTTCCTGTGCTATCATTCTCTTCAGCTGGTTAACATTCTCTTTTAGCTCTTGATAGAGAGTAGCTTGTCTTTCTTTTTCCTTCCTTTCTTTAGCACATTCTTTCAGAATATCGTTGATAAGCAGTGTTTGTTCCTTCAGTTCAAGCATCTTCTTTTTGCTTTCTTGTTTATATTCTTCCATGAGTATTTCCTAGTATTTCATTTTCTCCTAAAGCTTGCTATTCTGTACTTTTGCTTCTTTTATTACAGCTTGGAGAGAGCTTTTTTCCTTTTCCCACTGTATCTCTTGCTCTTCGAACCCCATCTTTTCGGTCCTTGCCTCTTTCCTGAATCTTCTTACTTTTCTTTTGAGGATCTGCTATTGATCCTCCAACTGTTTTATTTGTTCTTGCAGTTGCGAGTTTTTAGTGTTTGCCTTTTGTAGGGAATCGGCTAAACGATCACCATCTTCTTCTGAAAGGGCATTTCGGCAAGGGTTGCTGTCTTCGGGTTTTGTTGGATCCGCAGTCAAGTGTTCTTGGTCTCTGTCAGCCCTACATTTAAGATAATCACTCGTGGCACTCGGGCATTTAGGCGACCTCTCCATCAGAGTGATGTTTTCCCAAGATCTACGAGCTATTTTCAACCCTTCCTCTTCCTTGAGCTCATGGTAGAAATGTCCTTGATGGTATTCTTCAATGTTGACTCTGAATTGTGTCGAGCCAAATTGTCTCATTACTAATGCCGGAGTGTAACTTGTGTATCCAGTCACTCCGATTAGGGATACTGATTGATTATCCCCTGTGCTGATCAAAATGGGTTGACCCGATGTCCACAATTTCCTCCAACAGTAGTCAGGGCTGTTAAAGCTCAAGATCCGTTCTTGCCACTGCAACTCATCCTTTGGGTTGATTACTAGTCTGGTCATTTTCTCAATGAGAGGCTGGTCAAGGTACCAAGTCAATCCCTTCGTCTCTACAGGACATATGTGACTGATGATCCAGAGGTATAATAATTGAGAGCAGCATTTAACGGATCCCTTGCCTCGTTGTCTACAATAGGTGAGAGTCAACAAAGTCTCTACAAGAATTGCTGGTATCGGGTTGACTTTCTGTTTCTCTACTGCCCAGAACATTTCCATAACGCCGCAGGTTATGATTCCAGAAGGTCCAGGGAACAAGATCAGGCCGTAGATTGCTAAAGCGAGCATCAATGAAGCTTGATTCCACTGTTCATCTTGGATGCATTGATCCAACCACTTTTTGAGATAAGTCCAATACCATCCATGCGTGTTCCCTTTGACAGTTTCCCTCGCCTTTGCTTCTTCTGGTGGAATCCCCAGCATATGTGCGAACCGTTTCTAGGTTTGCCTATGCTCGAGGTGTAGATAAATCCGATTCTGCGCTGCATAAGGAATTTCTAGCAATGCTTGATATTCTTCCATAGTGGGAGCAGTATCGATATCGTTGAAAGAGAACACCCCATACTTAGGATTCCACACTGGCAACATGGCCTTTAATGCCGGGACTTGAACTTTAACTCGTATCAAGGTTGTAATCCTCCCATATCTCTTCTCAAATTGTGCTTTGACCTGATCGGGAAATGACTTCCAACCATTGGCCAGACCCTCGAGACTGTTCATTCTGACCTCAATTTTGCTCAGGTCCAATGGAGGTAATGAACTATTATCGCTTTGTGGAGGCACTAGACTATTAGGCGTTTTGGGCCATGGTTTAGCATTATGTTCTGATTTAAGAACTTCTTCTGCCGACTGACTCGAGGATGCCATATTAAAAATGATTCTTATCCTTTTACAGACCTTATTTTGGTGATGCCTGTAGGAAAGATTTGTTAGCAGGATAAATTCAGGTAGTTTTGAATCATACTATTGGCTGAGTGACACCTACACATTTATCAAAGTAGGAAAGTGTGTAGGTTTTCTTAACAGTATGATTCAAGATCACCCTTAAAAATAAGAACAAAATAAACACAAACGGAAGAGGGTAAGAGTAAGTATGCCCCTTTTGTCCTAAAATAAGGAGAGTCCTAGTACCGGCTAGGTGCTACCTAATTGGATAGTTCTATCTTATAAGGTAGCTTGCTACGGCTTCCAGCTATCGTGAGAATTTAGCTCAAGGTCTAATTTTCTAAAAGCCACAGGTTCCCAAATTGCACCTACTGCAAACAGTAGAGCCCCATTCTATCCCCCATGATACTGTTAGGAAGGTTCCACGGGTATCACAGTAGATAGAACGAGTTTCAATCTGAGCAGAAGCCTTCATGGATACTAACGGGGTAAAACCCATGGGTACCGCTACATGACCCCCTCCTACTTTCCTAAAAGGGTAAGAAAGCCCGGGTATAGAGCTGAAGTGTGTGAGGACATCGTGTGAGTGTTCAGTGTGTGAAGGGACACCTTTACCTCTTCCCAATACAGGGGGATTTTTATTTTTCCTTTTTAGACGGAGAATGCTGTAGGATATAAAACAAAAATAAACAAAGCGGTTAGCGAAAATAACAAACATTAATAGACTAAGGTTTTCAAATTTCGTAAATTATACCTATTTAAATATAATTCTAGTTTATAGGAACATAAAATTAAATCTGCTTTTGGACCTCTGGGTCGAGGTTGAAGAAAAGTCCATATCCCCAGTGGAGTCGCCAGGCTGTAGCAAGGGGTTTTGTGGTAGCCTGAACGAACCCTCACCGAAGTGGGAAAGAGTGAGGAGTCACCACTTTAATTTTGAGAGAAATTAAAGAAAACCATTTGCGAAAATAAATTAAAATGAAACCACTTCAAAAACAGAGATTCTAGGTTCGGGGTCCGTAAACGAGTGGGGAAGGTGTTAGGCACCCCACCTCGTCCCTCAATGAGGGTAAGCAGATTTAACTTCAAGCTCTTTATAAACTAGAATTGATAGTTAGGAGGTTCGAATGGAGATGTTAATCCACTTGGTAAAAGGGAATGTTTGATTTTTCACCAATTCGGGTTACCCAGATACATAAATAAATGAGTAGACCCTTAGTGAGTTACTGTTGCATATCAGTTTTGTTTAAGGGGTCATTTTGCATATTTGTTAGAATTCAATTTGAGAATCGGATAAGAACTCTCCTCCGATCTCTTTTAGATTAAAATTAGAATTTTGGATTGAGAATCGGATAAGAACTCTCCTCCGATCTCTTTTAAGTATTTATTAGAGTTTTGGATTGAGAATCGGATAAGAACTCTCCTCCGATCTCTTTTTAAATATTTGTTAAAATTTTGGATTGAGAATTGGATAAGAACTCTCCTCCGATCTCTTTTTAAATATTTGTTAAAATTTTTAGGTGAGAATCGGATAAAAACTCTCCTCCGATCTCTTTTAAATATTCATTAAAATTCTTAGGTGAGAATCGGATAAGAACTCTCCTCCGATCTCTTTTAAGTATTCATTAAAAATTTTTCCGATCTCTTTTAAGTATTCATTAAAAATTTTTAGGTGAGAATTGGATAAGAACTCTCCTCCGATCTCTTTTATTTTAATGGGAGTTGGATAAGGACTTTTCCAACCTATCGGAATTTGATTACAGCTACACATCATAAGAGCCTAAGACTAAGGGTTCTAGCATTCAAAGATGCCGGGGATCGGAATAAGGCTTTTTTTAACTCCTTGGTACCTCGTGACTGGACAGGGGATACCGAACTGAATTTTACTGACCTCCTATGTGGTCGCCTAGCCAGAACCTTTTGATACCCGATCTGTTCCATTTATTTATCTGAGATTTGGTTTTTATTCCTCCTTATGGCGTCTTACCCGATCGTCTTCTGTGTTAGCCTAATGATTCAACTTTACTATTTTCCTGACTTATTATTCAGACCTTTTATTTTTAAGGAAACGTTTTAGATACAGTTACCTACATTTTATCCAACTAGAACTCTTGCATTTAGAAGTAACGAAGATTGACAAAAAGAATGGACTGATTAACAAAGAAGTAAACTCGGGAATAACCTTCTACGCGTTTTTTAAAGTATTATAAACTTGGTGAAAATTACAAACGCAAAAATAAAGGAAATACATAAAATAAAAATGAGCACTTGATAAAGCAGCGATATAAGCACTCACCTGTAGGGAGCCGAATCTATTGACCTAACTACGGGATCACAAAACGTAATGGGGCTGCGGGCTAATAGCCTGAGGACTAAGGTTCGCCTTGAAATGAAGGATACCTTGCTCCAATGCAGTCCGATCAAAATTATAACCGAGTTTGAATGAAGTTAAGCTTGGGCAATGGGAGTGGAAATAAAGATAACAAAGACAGAAAGTGAGAGTGTCACAGGATAATGAACGAACTGAAAATGGAGAGTTTTAGTATTCAAAAATCCCTTTGCAAGAAAATACTTCAGAAAACTAGTTTCAAAAGTTTTCTTATGAAAGCTCAAAAATAGCAGAGTAACGAGCTGAATTAAATTTCAGAGTCCTTCCGCTATATTCACTATTTTGTCCCCCCTTGAACAGTTTTCATGCAGATATTTATAGGAACCGGGTGCTCCCCATGAAGGGTCAGGATTTGTTTTAAGGGAGATAAAGGGTCAGGATTTTAAAGGACATGATCTGAGGCTCGGGAATTAAAGAGAATCAGAACGAAAGGCTGAGATTCCTTTCAGAATATTTGTCCTTTCTCTCTTCTAATCTGACGGCCCAAAATTTTCTTGTCAAGGGCGATCCGAGGGCTAGGAGTGAAAGGCGCTGGTCTTGTCGTCTTCTTCTTTGATCCAAGGGCTCCGGGCTCGTCCTTACAAGTCAGATCAACGGTGGAGATTAGGATGTACAACACTGTCATGACACATTCTGGCACATGTCAGTAATGCGGGCGATTCTGGGGCGTGCGGTAGAGATTTCATCTGCAACGCTTTAACTACCTCGGCTCTGATTATGACGACAGCGATAGGCGTCTTATTCTCTTTGTTTTCTGATCTCTCCTCCCTTCCGATCTTTCCAACATGTTCCTTTTCCGCTCCCTCATGCCGGGCTCCCCTCTTCCGACCTCTCCTACTCCGGTCTTTTCTTTATCAGGTCCGGTTCAGTCAAAGCATTTATTCCCTCGATTTCCGAGGCATTCGCTTCGTTTTCTGCTCGCAATAAATGCTCAGACTCTCCCTATATATACCTTCGACAGGAAACCCTTCCTCATTTGACTTTCTCCTCTTTCCTTCTCACTTTTCTTGTTCTAGCTGCCCCGACAACAATTCTGGCCATGGTGGCCACTTTTGATCTTTTCCCGATTGTCCTCTTTGTCCCTCATCTGAAAGTTTATGATCCCGGTGATCGAAGAATCATGATGACCCTATCTGATGACAGTGAGAGAACCGGACTAATTAATCGATCTGGATCAAGGACCTCGATCATGTCGATCACGAGTCGTTCGACCGATATAATCGGCAAACTGATTTTGGGCGGGAAAATTGCCAATATTTCCCTTAACATCGGTGATTGCCCATTGAAGTTCATTTGGCTCCTCACTACATTGGGCATCCCAACTACAGCTCGGTTCTAGTCGATGACAGTGGAGATGACTCTTCATCCTCATGAGTCATAATCACCCCTTCCGAGCTGTACATTTATCCGATGTCAATGGCCGGTCTCTTGATCAAACACATCTTTTAATTCAGCCATGAGACTAGGCTTTGACATAGGTCTTTATTAGATAGGATGTACTGCTGATCTCTAGAGATCGCCCAAATAATGTAATTTGACTTTTAATGTAATCCGATCTCTAGAGATCGCACAAATGATGTAATCTGATCTTTAATGTAATCCGATCCCTAGAGATCACCCAAATGATGTAATCCGAGCTTTTTGGAAATAAAATTTTATTTTGACAACTATCATTTTTATGATTGTTGAATTGACTATTTTTCAATCTTTGATGTGTTTATCCGATCCGGTCCCTAACTGAACAACCCTTAACCAATCCGCTTTAATTCACCGATCTATAACTAGCCGATGGAATTTCTGGAATATTCGTTATACATGTCAGAAAAGCTGGCGAATCCCGTTAACCGATGTACCGGGAACACTGTGAGCATTAAATGCTCAGACGGGTATAAATAGGGGATGAGTCAGCCAGTTGCTCTCTTATGTCATTTTCAGCATCCCGCGAGCGGTTCCAAAATCCTCTCAATTTTCAAGTTTTTCCGACACCGATCAAGCTCCGGTAAGGGTTTTGATCCTTCTTTTAGTTTAAATTTTCTATTTTTTTTGAAAATGAGCGGCGCCGAGGGTCAGAGAGCGGTGAGCCCCCCTTCCATTCAGATCTCATGGTCTTCTGATGAAGTGGAGGTGATCGGACCAAGTGTGCGACCTGAACTTCCTAGGGTCTCCGTTCCAGCTCGGGGGCAAGCAGCACCATCAAGGCATGTACCTTCTTCAGGGAGAGAAAATCTTCCCATGGACGAGCTGCCATCAATTCTTCAAGAAACCCACCTATAATCGTTCAGCCAAGAATACAACATTCATCCTGATTCATTGGAACTCATTAAGTGTCACGGCGATCTTCGAGCCGATCACTTCTTCGAAGAGAACGACATGATCATGATATACGAGGAGCAATTAAAAGTCGGACTGCGGTTCCCTCTCGATGACTTCTTCAAGGAAGTCCTAAAATTTCACCAAGTGTGCATCGCCCAAGTTCACCCGAACTCGTGGCGGATCCTAGTAGCCTTCCGAGGCCTATGTCGAGCTATGGGGCTCAGTCCTACAGCTAAGGTGTTCACCGAACTGCATAGGCTAACTCGTCGAAAAGATGACGAGTATTGGTTCTTCTAGGCGAAACCCCATTGTGGGCTTTTTATCGATCTGCCTTCCTCCCTGAAGAATTGGAAGAACCGCTTCTTTATCCTTACGAGGAAAATTCCGAATGGCTTTGAAGGTTTTCCTCGTAGTTGGCTGCACCAGGGCCCCTTACTTCCGAAGCGCCTCACTCTAAATAGGGAAGAAGGCCTGATGGTGATGGAGCTGAAAGATTAGGTGGCCAGAGAGAAGTTCTCTTGTTTGGATGCGGTGACTGTCGAACTGCATCACTGGACAATGGAGTTGATCACTGGCGAAGATCGCTGGCTTCAGCTCTCTGACCTCGGCATCGGTATTTTTCTATATCTCAGATCTTTGGACCTTAGCTATCTCACTAACCTCTTCTTTGTGTAGGTATGGCAAGCGGCGAAGCTTCCAAGGAGAGCCGGAAGCGAAAGAGAGAGGTCTCCCGGAAAGTGCGGGAGATGAAGCGATCCGAGCTGCTCTAGACACCCTGGCATGAAGCTGAGGAAATGCAAGGGGGCTCATCTCAACCTTCGGGGTAGCCAATCCCCGACGTAGAAGTGATCCGATCTCCTCCTCGCTAAGAAGAGCCGCCTCCACCTCCTCCAGTCGCTTCAAGTGCGGAAGGGGGTCCTTCCCAACCTACCTCAAGGACCCTCTCCCTCGGTGCTCAAGTGCTGATCCATTCCGTGGAGAAGAACCGAACTGTTCGGGAGAATCCGGGTTTGGCTAAAGTTCTGGGGGCTTCTATCTGCCTTCTGGAGGATCGAGACAGGCTGTCCACAGACAATCTTGATGACATCCTGACCCGATCTATGAGCCTAAACGTGGAGTGCTTGGTGAATCAGCATATTGTCCGGGAGAAGGCTCACCTCCTGGGTAAGGAGGTCGAGAAGATGGGTCATGAAGTGGCTTCCCTCCGATCCCAACTCTCATATGCTCAGAACTACATATCTGAAATTGAGGGGCTGATGAAGTTCTACGAGGACAAGCTGGCCGAGCAAGCTTATGTTTTGGCCGAGCGAGAACATGTTCTTGAGGAAGTTTAGGCGCTTTGGGTCGGTGAAGTTGCTCACCTCACTGAGGAGCTCAAAGCGAAAGAGGAAGAGGCGGTAACAAGGGAGGCCGGCGCTTATGTAAATGCTCACAGGGATCTCTTGGCCGAGCTCAAGAAGCGTTATCCCGAGGAGGACTTCTCCTGGATGGTCGACCTGGCTCTCCAAGATGAAGAGGAAAGCGAGGAGGAGGTTGAGGGTGAGAGAGGAAGCGAGCAAAATGTAGATCAGGCTGGGGGTAATCCTCCAACCGAATGACTTGTACAAATTTTAAATGAAATGAAAGTTCCCCTTTTGTTTAATGAATGGATGTGATCAGAAAATCTCTAAATTGCCTAAGTACTTGATTGTCTGAGCATATTAAAACAACAACTAAAAGTGATTATTGATCTAAGTGTAAGAGGTCGGAAAACACAATACGCATGAGGTCGGTAGGGAACCAACGCTAAACGGGACTTGATTAAAATTGGAAATTTGGCTTGAACACTTAAGATCGAGATCATCATTAAACCGGATTGGAGCCTTAACTTGATTATTCCTAAACTTTTAAAAGGGAGATCGGCAATAAAACTGGTGACATAAAGATCTAGTATTGGTTCAATTTCATTTGACAGGAGAGATCGGGAATGTAATTGACTAGTCAGGAGATTTGACAATTGGTTGGAGAGGTTGGTGAGGCTTTAAATGACATGGGGACTTAATATTGATTCGATTCCTTTTGAGGAGAGATCGGAAATGTGGTTGTCTAGCAAAGAGAGATCGAAAATGTAATTGGCTGGCAAAGGGAGACTTAGTGCTGGAGATCGGTTTCGAAATTTATTGATTCTGGGGATCGGCCAAAATATGGTGTCGACAACACCCGTTACCCATCTACAGTATAGCCGAGTAAGATATGCCACACAGTGTACTGGAACACCATATTTTATTTCCACTATTTTTATCCTTCATTAATTTACTTCTTTATGGTAATGAAGTACAATTTGTGAAATATAATTCATTTAAGTCATTAATTGAAATTATAAATTTATTTGAGGTTCCGCAAATTTTATAGAAAATTCAGCAGAGTACCGGCTAAAAATAGAAAAAACAGTTCTTCGAAACTTATGAAAAACACTTCCAATAAGTTTTCAATCATTCCCAAACTCTATTTTATCAACAAAGTCTCAATATTTCTCAACAATACTTCTATTTCTCATTCATTCATTTCACATGATTATAATATACAAATCATAAATAAATACTCAATTTTTTTTCATTTATAAACACAAATTTCAACTATTTACATTAATACCAAAATATATTATATAAGTCTTAATTATACATGAGAAAATAAAAAGTTTAATTACAAAATACCAAAATGAAACCTAGTGTCCTACCAATGCATTGAAGTCGGTGGGGTGACACGAATACTATGAAGAACTGTGGACGGCCTTACTGTCACACCCTACTCCTCGTAAGATGTAATATGTTCCCGTAGTACACCTAATGAACTACCGTACTTCACCTACCGGTAACCCATTAAATATACTACAAGGGATTTTAAAACAATTTTCGTTCACTTTGAAATTGGTGGGTAAAATTTTTTTAATTATTAAAAACCTTCATTTAGAGTCTAAACATAAATCAAATTTTTGGATATTTAAAATCACTGCAAATTTTTACAAAAATTTCAGCAGAGTGCCGTTTATATTTTGAGAAAACAGTTCTTCAAAACCTGAAAATAAAAATACTCCCAATATATTTCTCAATCACAACTTCATTTGCAACCACCAAACTTCAAATCAACAACAATGGCAACACTTCAACTCAAAATCTAAATTTCAAATCAAGAATTAATATCTCAAAACATTTCATAACTTATGCATTTTGCATTTTAAATCATTAATTTACAATCATAAACTAATTTACAGATGCAAAATCTCAAAAATAATATTATTACAATTTTATCTGTACAACTGCTCAAATTATAGAGATACATATGCATACTATCATATTTACATCAAACTAAACTACCAGGGTATAGACAAATACCCTTACAAAAATTCTTCAATTGTGCTCTTCTAATCAGAGTAGCTCGCTCTGCTGCTATGTCCTTTTCTCTATCTGCGACAGCAAGTTAAAGCTATCGCTGAGTATATAAATACTCAGTGGTGCACAATAAAGCATAAAATGCATAATATAAAACATTTATGAACAAATTATCATTCAAAAATTTCATAATCACATTTCACAATTTTTTTCTCAAATCACATTTATAACAAATCATAATTTTCAAAGCTTAATATAACACAACTTGATCAAACAATTTAATACATCTTAGGCCATGACACAAAATTTCCGAACATGTCGTGTGTACATCACGACAAGGCAAACACCCCACTAATCGAAATCAATGAGGGAGCTGGCTAGCTAGCTAATGAGTACTCATCCAAACTCGCCCCTCAGACTGGAAAGCCAGAGAGGGAGGAAAGTGGTCAAATATCAAACTCACCCCACAATTGGAGGAGGAACATATTAATATTGCCAGGCCAAGTGTGAAATTAAAATAATTTAAATCAAGTTATTCAAATATTTTATGCAAAACACAATCAATTTTCAAAATCAAATTTCCATTCATAAGTGGCAACACAGTAGTTCTCAAAACCCATAATTAATACCATAATTTCACAATGCATAACTAAACAAATTTTCTATGAGAAAACGATAAATTAAGGTTTATTGTGCACAAACCTGGACTTAATCGCCTCAATGCCTTTCTGGTCTTTTTCAGCTGAAACACAAAATTTATAGTGTTTCAGTACCTTATTTCACAGTAAATCCAATAATTAATTCATAAATACTTAATTCTAGCCCAAATATGCTTAAACTAACATTCTTGAAAATTTTCATTTTGGAGTTACTATTTATGATACTATTCAAGTCAATTTGTTACTTTCTAAGGCTTAATAGGTATGGGAACTCTAACTTCACCCACATACCATATTTTGGTTACCAAACTTGTTGGTTTTGGTCATTTTCTCAAATTCTAAGTCTTTTAGGCAAATTTGCAATTTTTCAATTTTTGTGTCCTAAGTTGCACTGTTCCATTGGTCACTTTACTGTTAGAGTTTGGCAAAACTTTCTTCATAGGAAATGTTCCCTATTGTCTTAAGTTTATTCTCCTTTTTAAATCACTCCAATTGGAGTTTTTTAGCTTAAGTTATAGCCATTTGAACCATAGCTGCCGGATTGGATTTAACCCAGAATTCTAGGCATTTTTTGGTTCTGGCAGTTTTGGGTCACCAATTTTGGGTGGCCAAACGACTTAGTTAATGGCATAATTTGGGTTTGTGTTCCTCATGAAAGTTTTAGATCTATATCTCATCTAGCCACTGGTAAACTTTCAGGTCATTTTCACCTGACTAGCTCAAGTTATGACCAAATGAATAAACACTATTCATTTGGTCAGTTTGTACAGGGACAGACTGAGATTTTCCGAATTGAGTTAATTTATTAACTAGGTTTTAGTCACTTTTTGGGCATACTTCCTAAATTAAAATTGTGCCATTTAGTGTCTATTTTCATTCTCAATTGGTCTCATACCAATTGGACTTATAAAATTTTATTTTTGGTCCCTCAAAGGGACCTTGGTCATGCTGCCAGCAGCATGGCCACATTGAATCCGATTTTGGTTTCAACTCCAACCATTCCAACACACTTCATTTGGCCACCATTGACCATTTCTCACTTCAAATTAGGTCCAAGACATCATTTACAAGTTTCTCACATTTTTGTCTCTAAACCCTAATGTCTAAAACCCTAATTCACATATTGGTTACATTTAATTAATTCAAAGCATACCAATACCATTTCTCACTCATTCAAGTTTACATACAATTTTAATTCAATCAAATTCATGCATTCCCATCTCAAACCCTAGCTGGCCACAATTTACATATAGTCCTCCAACCCTTGTTTTCATTTGATTTTAAGTTCATTTCTAAGTTCCTTAAGCTAAAATCACAAAGATTAAACTAAAAGTTTCAAGTTTGAATCGCTAACCTTAGTGCATAATTTTCTTTCTTCCTTTCTTCAAATTTTTCTTCTTTCTTTTTCTTGAATCTTCTTTTCTAGTTGCCCAAACAAAGTCTAGTTATGGTAAGACAATTTTCTATGGTGGGATTTTGGTTCTTCAAGCTCAAAAATGAGCTTTAATGGAGTTTTGGTGAGGGAGCTTTGGGAGAGGGAAGGGAGGCGGCAACCTTGGATGAGGAAGAAGGCTTTTAGTTTTTTTTTTTCTTTTCTTTTCTTTATGTCTTTATCTTATGGAAGACCAAAAATCAATATAATTAAATTTATTAATTATAAGATTTATGGCATCATGCATGATGTCATGCATGATGTCATCTCCCTATACCTTTTTCATTTTCTTTTTTTTTTCTATTTATTTTTCTATTAATTCTTTAATTTAGTTCCTGACTCCGAAATTTTCTTTTCTCCGATTTTATTTGACAGTTAGGTCACGAGTCAGCTCTCGGGGTCAATTGACCAAATTGCCCATCACCGGTTTAACCCGGTTTGCAAATAATTCAATATTTCTTCTGGCTCCCTGACCTAATTATTTGATTGGCTTAACAATTCTTTTTCGTGATTTTCTCTTTTCCACTATGTTCATAATGGTCCTAAGGACCGCAGCGTCACATTTTACGGTTCAAAATTTGACTTTAAATCGACTTCGCAGTCGTTCCCGAGAAGGTCACCCATCGCTGTAACTCTCGGCTCGTTTAACTTCTTATGTTCTGTTTTTCTTATTTATACTTAACTAATTAGCAATTACTAATTATTTGTGTTTATGGCTTATCTAGTTATTTTAAGTGTGGTTCTAATCCCCTTAATTGTCCGGACTGACTCTGATCACCGGAACAGTGAAATATACCAGGCTATGCAAATAGGGGTGTTACAATTCTCTCCCCCTTAAAATAATTTCGTCCTCGAAATTTTACCTAGTATCAGTCTCTGAACAGTTGTGGGTGCTGTCTCCTCACATCCTATTCACGCTCCTAAGTAGCTTCCTCGCCTGAACGATGGTTCCTTAGTACTTTAACCAATATTATTTACTCAGCGATTGCTTAGCTTGTGTGCCAAGTTTCTTATGAGCTTCTGTCATAAGTTAGATTCAAATTCATTTCAATTTTAGAGGTAAGCAAATCTGTATGCTAGTAGATCCGCTTTTCTAGGACCTCGTGCGCTCCTATGGGTGAGAACTTAGTTTTACTCTTTTCTTATCAAATCTCTTAATCATTTGATGTAACCTTTAGTTTAGTTTAGAATATTTTATTCTTTTCTTACTATTGTTTTAGCAATTATTTTCTTTTTTAGTCGTTTCTTTCTTGGCCATAGGTCCATAACCATTATCTTACCATCTCCATTTATGACCAAGGCCTATGTGCCATTTTGCACTATCTTGTTTGCTTTGGTTTAACTTATTTCTTTCTTGATAAAATAATTCGGAATATCGTTACGCATCTTAAGTAAATAGCTTGCCTTGGTGGCAATTCCTCATCTAGTATTTTTCTCATTTCTTACTGTTCTATTTATTTTTATTCATCAATATTCTATAGCTTATTTTGCACTGATGTGTAGTCATTATTTTCTTTTGTACTGAACTATAACCTTTCAATATTCTAACTTTAGAGTTTTAAATCCCAGGTTAGGAATTTCAAACTCATTTCCAATAAGAAAACTTTATCTTATCATAACTGTACCAAAACAGATGCCGTTTGCAACTATTCTTATTCTTGTGTATTATTGGGTAGTACGTAGCTCTACACAATAAATCCCAAGTCAGCACTATAATCTGCAGCTTACAGCACAAACATTAAGAATATTGCATAGTTACTACGATACATCCCAATAGAACAAACTTTCTTATATCTTATTTCTTTTAAATTCACTAATATCTTGAACTTATGTTGATTGTAGTACCCACTGACATCTATCAGTAGTAATACCCTTACCCGCATCTAAGGTAGCTATATTACTATAACTTACTTTTAGGTTCTCTTTCCTTACCTAATTAGGCTTACTAATTAACTTTACAAATTCTTGTGTACTAGCAAATACTTTTCACTGACAAACTCTTCCAAAATTAATTTTAAAAAGACTAGTCACTAACATATCAAAATTGATTTTTTTTTTTTTTACACATACATATATCAGTTAAGAATTAAGAAAATACTAGCAACCATACCAAAAGTCTCATTCTTGTCCTTCTGTCGCATAGTATATACTCTCATAGGAGCATCACCTTGTCCTGGTTGATTCATAGTACTCTGACTTCTAGGTGTGCTACCCCTACCTCTGCCTCTGCCTCTACCAACTGCTGGTGAACTCTTCGGGGTAGAAACTTGGGCTGATCCTTCTGCCGTGGTAAATGATCCGTAACGGTGTGGACTTACACAATCCTTGGCAAAATGACCAGTCCCTCCACAATTGAAACATGCTCTTATAGCTCTATAACATACTCCACTAGGTGGTTTACCACAAGTCTCACAAAGTCGATCCGACAGCATTTTTCTGTGTGTCTATTGAGTTTGCTGATCGGATTGGGATGGTTTCTGTCTAGAAGATATACCTCTACCCGATTTACGCGAGCTAGATCCTCCAAAATGTTTTCTTTTCCCAGAGCCACTCTCAGTAGCTTGACTAGTAACCTTTTTAGTTTTCTCTTTCTCTTGTGTACTCTTTTTCACTGCCTATTCTGATTCTATCCTTTCCAGTTCCAGGGCTTGTGAAATCAATTCAGAAAAATTCTAGTGTCGGAACCCTACCACTTGCATTCTCAAGCTAGGCCTCAACCCAGCCTCAAACCTTTTACACTGGTCTCTGGGGGTGGAGACTAAGCTTCCAGCATAATGGCTTAGCCTTGAAAAGTCCCGCTCATACTCTGCTACAGTTCTATCCCCTTGCTTCAAACTTAAAAACTCTTACAGCTTCATGTCTACATAAGTATTGGGGACCCACTTTTGCCGAAATTCCCTTAAAAAGTCTGCCCATGTAAGGACTAGTGGCTCTACCAGACTGTAGGGGATGGTCTTCCACCACTCATATGCATCCCCTTGCAGAAGAGATACTGAATATTCAAACTTCAACTCTTCAGCACATTGTAGTTTTTTGAAAATCCGTTCCATCCTCTCTAACCACTGTTCTGCTTCCAGTGGATCCACTGTTCCTTTGAATTCTGTAGCCCCAAATTTCATTAATTTCTCATATTGCCGAGTCGGAGGCTGTGGTTGTGCTACATGTGCTTGTGTCTGTGCTTGAGGTGGCACATTTCCCACCATTTATTGAAAGAACGCAGCCATCTCATGCAACCGACGAGGCTGCGGTGCTTGAGGAGGAGCTGGAGTGGCTGACCCACTCACATTCTGGAGTGCTGGGGCTTCTCCTTGGGCCTTAGCCTCGACAGATTGCTCTACGGAATGATCTCTCTCTTCCATTTTGTTTTCCAGAAATTTTTTACTCTCTGATAACAAACACAAAGAGGTTGACCTCCGTTAGTGCATATTCATGATGTAAATATGTCATATATATCAAACATTTAAGCAGTTGTATTTACCGATAAAATATTTCAAATTCATAGTTCAAATTTTATTTTAAAACCTTTGCTTTGATACCACTAAACATGTCACACCCTACTCCTCGTAAGATGTAACATGTTCCCGTAGTACACCTAATGAATTACCGTACTTCACCTACTGGTAATCCATTAAATATACTACAAGGGATTTTAAAACAATTTTCGTTCACTTTGGAATTGGTGGGTAAAATTTTTTCAAATATTAAAAACCTTTATTTAGAGTCCAAACATAAATCAAATTTTTGGATATTTAAAATCTCCGCAAATTTTTACAAAAATTTCAGCAGAGTGCCGTCTATATTTTGAAAAAACAGTTCTTCAAAACCTGAAAATAAAAACACTCCCAATATATTTCTCAATCACAACTTCATTTGCAACCACCAAACTTCAAATCAACAACAATGGCAACACTTCAACTCAAAATCCAAATTTCAAATCAAGAATTAATATCTGAAAACATTTCATAACTTATGCATTTTACATTTTAAATCATTAATTTACAATCATAAACTAATTTACAGATGCAAAATCTCAAAAATAATATTATTACAATTTTATCTGTACAACTACTCAAATTACAGAGATACATATACATACTATCATATTTACATCAAACTAAACTACCAGGGTATAGACAAATACCCGTACAAAAATTCTTCAATTGTGCTCTTCTCTAACTGTAGCAGCTCGCTCTGCTGTTATGTCTTTTTCTCTATCTGCGACAGCAAGTTAAAGCTATCGCTGTGTATATAAATACTTAGTGGTGCACAATAAAGCATAAAATGCATAATATAAAACATTTATGAACAAATCATCATTCAAAAATTTCATAATCGCATTTCACAATTTTTTTCTCAAATCACATTTATAGCAAATCATAATTTTCAAAGCTTAATATAACACAACTTGATCAAACAATTTAATAAACATAGTATTTGTAGACCCTTATTTTGTGATGAGTATGTGCATTGAGGCCGTGGGAAACCCGATGATGAAAAATTATATGACTGTAAGATGTAATTGGAGGCATGGAGCTGAATTATTAATTCCGTGGCATAATCTTGAAAAAATAAAAAATAATAATAAAGGTTTGGGAAATTAATTTAATTAAATTTAAATAAAATTTTATTTTGTTTAAATTTAATATGGGTAGTTCTTAAATGGATCTAATTAAGTTTAATTAGGCTCTATGGGCCTAAAAAAGCCTAGTTAGGAATTTTAAATGGGACCCATTTAATTATTTTCTAAAAATTAAAATAACAAAATATCTCTCTCCTCCTTGGCCCCACTCTCTTCCTCACTCCCTATTGGTGCCTTCCATTTTTTCCTGTCTTCCTATTGGTTGAAACACCTCACCCATATCACAGTCTTATTCGAATTCTGCAATCGTAGTTGTTTAAGTCATCTAAACTTTATCACCCTAAGACTCCAAATCCTACCACACCTCTTCCTCATTCCCTATTGGTGCCTTCCATTTTTTCTTGTCTTCCTATTGGTTGAAACACCTCACCCATATCCCAGTCTTATTCGAATTCTGCAATTGTAGTTGTTTAAGTCATCTAAACTTTATCATCCTAAGACTCCAAACCCTATCACACCTCTCTCCCAAAACCCTATAAATACCCTACTAGAGAAGGGAAGAGAGGATGGGGAGGAAAGAGGAAGAGAAAATTCAGAGCTATAAGAAATTTAGAGATATTTAAGATTCTTTGAGTTCTTCCTTATTTTTTTTCTTTTCTTCAAGAAGATTTTCATACAAGATTTCTAGAAGGTCAGTTTTTATTGTTTTCTTTTCAAGATCTATGCCACACAATTTTTTAATTTTATGCTCTTTGTCTTCAATTTATTTTATATGTTCATATAGATCATGTAATCATGTTTAATTTGAGGGGATATACAACTCTACACATGTTTAGTTTCTGTCTCTCGTACTTTTATTATTTTCTTTAGTTTCTTTATTTTTTTATTACAAACAAAATTGGTAAGTAGCCCTAAGGTAAGTACTAAAGAGGGCATTTGCGTAGAGCTTATATGGAGCTAAACGGGAGTAAGCCAGGGATATCATTGCCATACTAGAAGAGAAGACCCTTTTTTAAGGGTAGCTTGCCCCAATGACAACTACATTTACCAACAAGTAAGTAGCTCTAAACTTCTCGAATAACCATTGGCATGAAATTGTAGTAATAATAAAACTTTCATTTGGTAAATTAAAATTAACTTTGTTTTTAATTTAACTGACTTTTGCATGTAATTAATTTAAATAAATACTTTGTAAATTAAAATTAATCTTGTTTGTAAATTAAACTAATATTGGCATGTAAAATAAATTTAATTTAATACTTGGTAATTGTAAAATAAATTTTCATGTTAGAAATCTTTATTAGGTTGTGATTGTTTGGGACTTATGTGATATTAGAATAAATTACACATGTACATAATTAACTTAGTTCAATTATCCTTAGGGTAACTTGGTGAAAATTAATTATTTAGGTTAAATAGAAACATAGGGTTATTTGAAATTGAATTTGTTTGTAAATTAAATTCCCAATAATAAATTAATTTTAGTCATCTGGTAAATATCATTTAAATAATTAGCAACCCCATAGATAGGAATTACTTGTGCATGAAAATTGTGTGTAAACAACAACCCTTTTTGTGAATTACTTGCGTGTGTAGGATTAGAATTGCATTTTTTAGGATAAAGTTTAATAAAGGAATAATAAACAAGACTTCTAGAAACATTAGTAGAGGACTGGCACTCGAATTAACGAGATTAGACCAGGCGTAAGGGGTGCCTAACACCTTTCCCTTACGCACCCACTATCCCAAACCTAGACATTGGGCTATGGTAATGACAGTTGTGGAAACTCTGCAAGGAGTAAGTTGCCATCCATGACCCTCGAAAGAAACACTGAATATGTCCCGATTATTACCCGGGTGGCGACTCCTGTCTATCTATGCCTTCGTGGCATAAATCTTTAGTACCGTGGTAGTGTTATGGGAAGACGGTACTTACCAGTGGTTTGATTCTGTTAGGATTGTATGAAGTGCATGCCTAGGAAATGCTGTCTAAGGAGGTGGTACTTAAGTGAGACCATTGTGACTCCACCATCTTTCCTGGGCATTACCTGGTGCATTTTATATAATTCTAATGGATGATATTTCGCCTCACGCCCCACCCCCACAGTTTGGCGACTCCACTGGGGATTAAATGGATAGTTACTCCAACATGTTTCTATTAGTCTAATATTATTCCTTTATTAAACTTTTTGCATTGCACTACACTATCACACGGATCACCCTTACCCTTTTTAGCCCCGTTAGTACTAGCCAAGGAGACCATAGTTCTACTCGAACTATGACGAATTGGTGAATGTTAGCACCCCATGCCCGTACCTTTGAGTATATAAAAGAGCCACAGCTCCGGCCGTTGTGCTTAATGGACAAACTCTCGCATGGGTGACCCTTTTCCTACCCAATAAAGCCCATGAGCCATAGATTTCAACCCTAGGTACCCCATAGATTTTTGTTGTGCTGGATTCGTATCCTTACTGTTCAAACCATAAGTTCTAGTGGTAGTTGAGATGAACCTAGGCCTATGCATAAACCCAATATGTGTATAGGCCCAAGTCCATTTTAAAACCCATGTTAAGCAAGAGGATGCTTACTTATGGTTAAACTTTAAGGATACAAATCATTTGTTTATAGAGGAAAGGTCGTCCTGGACCACCCCCTGTTGGTGTGTCCAGTGTACCATAGCCTAGGATAGAATTTTTTTTCTTACCCTGCACGTGAGAGTTGAAGGTATAAGGGGGCGAAGATTTAGTTCTGGAGATTTTTTTTTTTTCAGTTTTGATTCAGTTTTTGGTTCGATTTTAGTTCAGCTTATATGGTCTGGTTTTGGGTTCAGTTTTAGTTCTATTGGTATGGTTCGGTTTTGATTTTGTAAAAGTAAAGGCAAAAAAAAAAAAAGAAAAAAAAGAAAAAAAAATGGTTCATTCATGCATTGCATTCATGTACATAACATGCTTAGGTTAACCTTTAAATCATATTTTTTTGAGCAAACATAGCCTCAAAACACACCAAAGAGACTTCCAATCAGGTCACTTGGGTTAGGGAAGGGAAGAGATTAGTAAGGATTTCACCTGTACTACTTAAGATGGAAGAAACTATGATCGTGCTTGATGAAATATTAAACGCCAAAATGTCTGAGCTAGAAGAGAAAATTGTGGTCAACTTTAGAAAGAGGCTCCGAGGCTGGCTAATTAAGTGGCATTAAAGTTATTGAGGTTCAAATTATGTCTCACACCCCAAGGAGATTTTTCCAATTCAGCTAACCCTTATCTGAAGTTTTGGAGGGTCTCAAAGTTCAAGACCTCCTATAGCTCTTAGCACCCAGACCACTACTAAATCCACTCCCACCTAGCTATGATATCAACCAATGTTGCCAGTTCTACCAAGCCCACAGTCATGACACCGACTGATGCTTTCAACTTAAGCATGATATCTAACACCTAATTGATGCCAAAAGGATAATTGACCCAGAAAATCAACAAAAAAAAAAAAAAACCACACTAGCCCTATATCTAACCAAAATTTTCAGCTACACCAGGTCTCTATATGATCTCCATCACCTCATATAACCCTAACAGAATTATTGACTTTATCCAACCCATCCAAAAGCCCAATGAACCTCAGTCTATAATGGTTGTTGATATTTGTGATAATTCTAGCTATGATGAGGGTCCTTTGGATGTCTGGATTGATTCTGATGAGGAAATAGTTGCATTATAACTAGATGGTTCAGTTTCACTAGTGTCTGATTTTCAAGTTATTGGGATCTATGAAAACTAGATGGATTTAAAAGTGGCTACTATGAAGAAAGAGATGAAGTTTTTTCTTAGCATAGGCCTAGGAGAAAGCATAAATGGTTTGGTGACTTTTCTTAAGATGAAGGGATAGATCACGAGTCATGGTTTGGGCTATGAGCCAACAGAAGAGGAAGAAGAGCCAAAGCCTCCTAAGTTCTTGAAAGCAGGGCCAATTACCTTGACATATGATTAGGGGTTACCACATGTGAAAGAGCTAAAGCAGAAAATCAGCACCATTGATCTAAGGACTGCATGAAAAGCCAAACACCTAAAGCTACACCCCTATGTTTGAGTATATCTTTTGTAATGCTCACAGTAGTGATATTGATGTTTCCAATTCTGATGTACTTGATAAAGATTTCAAGGCAAAGATCAATAACATTCCCAGTCCTTCTGCTTACTTGTTTGATGTTTATTCTAATGGCTACACGCATAGCATTCATAATCATTTAGAATCTATTTTTGTTAATGCATCAAAATCAATCTCTATTAATTTGGGTACACCAATAATCCTAAAGACATTAAGTTAGCTGAAGATTTAACCCAAGAAGAAAGAGATAAATTTATAGCCTTATTAACAAAGTACCAAGAAGCATATGCCTCAAGCTTAAAATTAGATGGTCGATTCCCAAGCCAAGCTAGTGTTCCCATAGGAAAAGAATGATCAAAAGTTGACTTAGCTAGTTATCCTAATGAGGAGTAAAATTTCATGCTATGAAGGATTAATAGTAGCACATGTGGACCTAAAGAGAGAAGGAAAATGATATGAAGACATAAGGAGGTATCTGGAAGTGAGAGAATACTCGCAATAAGCCTACAAAAGAGATAGAGCAATAATTCATAGATTAGCCACTCAATTTACTTTAGCTGGGGGGCAATTCTGCAAACTCTTATGTGTGATAGAAAAATAGGTTGAGCAAATAATGAAAGAAGTACATGCAGGAATGTGTGGTCCCCATATAAATGGAAAGGTTCTAGTTGGAAAGAAAAAAAAATATTGGAAACATATAAGGATTGGCCTGAAAAACTCCTTTATGTTCTTTAAGGTTATCATAGTACTACAAGGACATCCACGAGGGCAACTCCATTCTCTTTAGTGTATTGGACTAAAGTAGTACTATCCATTAAGCAACAGGTCAAATCCTTAAGAGTGATGCTAAAAGCTAAGATCCTAGAAAATGAGTAGGCCTAGAAGGGATATGAGGAACTAGCTTTGATTGATGAAAAGAGGATGTGAGCCTTGTATCGTATGCAGGCTTATCAGAGGAAGATAACTAGAGCCTTTAATGAAAAGGTGAAGCCAAGAAAGATCAAAGAGGAAGACATGGTTTTGAAACAAGTTCGGCCCATCCCTTTTGATTTAAGAGGAAAGTTTAACTCAAGCTAGGATGGTCCATACATAGTCAAAAAGATCTTGCTACTGCAAGAATATCAGACCTGGATGGGAATGAATTTCAAGAACCAGTCAATTTAGACAGGCTTAAATGGTACTTTGTGTGAGACAGGCCCACTAGGCTGAAAACCTGCAAAAGGCGATCTAGGAAAAAGTAAGGGTCAAAGAAAAAAAGAAAAGAAAAGAAAAATGCTAGATTGAAAATCTGCAAAAGGTGGTTTAGGCAAAAAGAGAGATGAGAGAATATCTGGATGGAAAACCTGAAAAGGCCATTCAGCAGGTTATAAGCTTATTTCTAACTTTGGAAGGTTAAAAATTTGGTAAAACTAAATGTAAGAGGGAGTAATGGTGTATCTAAATAAATAAAGAAATTTTTATTGCATTAACCAGGAATAGGTTTTATTTAATTATGATTGTGAATGTTTGTGTCTTGAGGGATACATCAAAAGATTAAGTAATTGAACTGCATTGTTTTGATTTAACCTATTGTCTTGTGAGCATGATAGAATAGGTGCTTGATATGAATATCCTGGTGATTGTCTAATTTCAAAAAAAAAAAAAAGAGAAAAAGAATAAGAAAAAGAAAAGAAAAAAGAAAGCTCGCTAAGTGGAAAACCCGAAAGGGCCGCTTAGGCAAAAGTTAGAGCAAGCCTGCTGAAATGAAAACTTGAAAGAGCATTTCAGGCAAAAGTTAGGGCATAAAGAATTGAGTTCATGGAAGAGAAAGGAGTCAAGGCAAAAACCATGGGGGGAGAGAAGAAAAAGAAAAATCAGAGGGAAATTGTATTATGACCTTGAGGAAGTCTTTTTTTTGGTGAACAGTTTTTCTCAAAAATTTTGAGGTTATAAAAAAATTTTTGCAAAAAGAGGTCCCCAGAGGACTAAGTTTTTTTAGAATCTCTAGTAAAATCAGCATGCCCATAATAGAAAGCAGCATACAAGAAGCACAAAAATCACAAAAAGAGTTTTGAGACCCAGTCATCTCAATTTTTTCAAATCATAAAATAGATATTTTTTTGTAAGTCCTTAGACGTTGTTTAGGGCGCACGACATAGTTGTGTAAGGCATAGAAGAACATGCATCAACATGTCACCTGTAGGTGTGTAAGGCGTAGAATAACATGCATCACCACAGTTTCAAGTGTCGAACTACGAGGGGGTCTGATTCTTCCTCAGGATAGCGAGGGGGATACGTAGGTAGTTTAGGACCGCGATCCTAAATACGAACCCACAACATTTCATGACAAATATTTTTTGATAAGTCCTTAGACGTTGTTTAGGGCATATGGCATAGTTGTGTAAAGCGTAGAAGAACACGCATCAACATGTCACTTGTAGGTGTGTAAGGCGTAGAAGAACATGCATCACCACAGTTTCAAGTGTCGAGCTACAAGTAGGTCTGATTCTTCCTCGGAATAGCGAAGGGGATACGTAGGTAGTTTAGGACTGCGGTCCTAAATACGAATCCACAACATTTCAAATCACACAGTTGCCATTGTCATGAGACCGTAGCTAGTCTCATGACACAGAGTGTATCGACAAAGCAAGATGCACTCAATTTTCACATGATACAATTTTCACTGTTATGAGACCGTAGCTAGTCTCATGACGCAGAGTGTATTGACAGAGCAAGATACACTCATTTTTCACATGACACAGTTATTACTGTTATGAGACCATAGCTAGTCTCATAACATAGAGTATGTCGACCGAGCAAGATATACTTGATTCTCATAGCCAATGTTTTATAGTTATTAGAAATTTGAGTTTCACTTTGACGAAACTTGAGCAATGCATTCGTATTGATTTCAATTTTCGCCAAAGTGGGGGGCAAACTGTAGACCCTTATTTTGTGATGAGTATGTGCATTGAGGCCGTGGGAAACCCGATGATGAAAAATTATATGACTGTAAGATGTAATTGGAGGCATGGAGCTGAATTATTAATTCCGTGGCATGATCTTGAAAAAATAAAAAATAATAATAAAGTTTTGGGAAATTAATTTAATTAAATTTAAATAAAATTTTATTTTGTTTAAATTTAATATGGGTAGTTCTTAAATGGATCTAATTAAGTTTAATTAGGCTCTATGGGCCTAAGAAAGCCTAGTTAGGAATTTTAAATAGGACCCATTTAATTATTTTCTAAAAATTAAAATAACAAAATATCTCTCTCCTCCTTGGCCCCACTCTCTTCCTCACTCCCTATTGGTGCCTTCCATTTTTTCCTGTCTTCCTATTGGTTGAAACACCTCACCCATATCACAGTCTTATTCGAATTCTGCAATCGTAGTTGTTTAAGTCATCTAAACTTTATCACCCTAAGACTCCAAATCCTACCACACCTCTTCCTCATTCCCTATTGGTGCCTTCCATTTTTTCTTGTCTTCCTATTGGTTGAAACACCTCACCCATATCCCAGTCTTATTCAGATTGCAATTGTAGTTGTTTAAGTCATCTAAACTTTATCATCCTAAGACTCCAAACCCTATCACACCTCTCTCCCAAAACCCTATAAATACCCTACTAGAGAAGGGAAGAGAGGATGGGGAGGAAAGAGGAAGAGAAAATTCAGAGCTATAAGAAATTTAGAGATATTTAAGATTCTTTGAGTTCTTCCTTATTTTTTTTCTTTTCTTCAAGAAGATTTTCATACAAGATTTCTAGAAGGTCAGTTTTTATTGTTTTCTTTTCAAGATCTATGCCACACAATTTTTTAATTTTATGCTCTTTGTCTTCAATTTATTTTATATGTTCATATAGATCATGTAATCATGTTTAATTTGAGGGGATATACAACTCTGCACATGTTTAGTTTCTGTCTCTTGTACTTTTATTATTTTCTTTAGTTTCTTTATTTTTTTATTACAAACAAAATTGGTAAGTAGCCCTAAGGTAAGTACTAAAGAGGGCATTTGCGTAGAGCTTATATGGAGCTAAACGGGAGTAAGCCAGGGATATCATTGCCATACTAGAAGAGAAGACCCTTTTTTAAGGGTAGCTTGCCCCAATGACAACTACATTTACCAATAAGTAAGTAGCTCTAAACTTCTCGAATAACCATTGGCATGAAATTGTAGTAATAATAGAACTTTCATTTGGTAAATTAAAATTAACTTTGTTTTTAATTTAACTGACTTTTGCATGTTATTAATTTAAATAAATACTTTGTAAATTAAAATTAATCTTGTTTGTAAATTAAACTAATATTGGCATGTAAAATAAATTTAATTTAATACTTGGCAATTGTAAAATAAATTTGCATGTTAGAAATCTTTATTAGGTTGTGATTGTTTGGGACTTATGTGATATTAGAATAAATTACACATGTACATAATTAACTTAGTTCAATTATCCTTAGGGTAACTTGGTGAAAATTAATTATTTTGGTTAAATAGAAACATAGGGTTATTTGAAATTGAATTTGTTTGTAAATTAAATTCCCAATAATAAATTAATTTTAGTCATCTGGTAAATATCATTTAAATAATTAGCAACCCCATAGATAGGAATTACTTGTGCATGAAAATTGTGTGTAAACAACAACCCTTTTTGTGAATTACTTGCGTGTGTAGGATTAGAATTGCATTTTTTAGGATAAAGTTTAATAAAGGAATAATAAACAAGACTTCTAGAAACATTAGTAGAGGACTGGCACTCGAATTAACGAGATTAGACCAGGCGTAAGGGGTACCTAACACCTTCCCCTTACGCACCCACTATCCCGAACCTAGACATTGGGCTATGGTAATGACAGTTGTGGAAACTCTGCAAGGAGTAAGTTGCCATCCATGACCCTCGAAAGAAACACTGAATATGTCCCGATTATTACCCGGGTGGCGACTCCTGTCTATCTATGCCTTCGTGGCATAAATCTTTAGTACCGTGGTAGTGTTATGGGAAGACGGTACTTACCAGTGGTTTGATTCTGTTAGGATTATATGAAGTGCATGCCTAGGAAATGCTGTCTAAGGAGGTGGTACTTAAGTGAGACCATTGTGACTCCACCATCTTTCCTGGGCATTACCTGGTGCATTTTATATAATTCTAATGGATGATATTTCGCCTCACGCCCCACCCCCACAGTATTACCAAACAATAACACATCTTAGGCCATGACACAAAATTTCCGAACATGTCGTGTGTACATCATGACAAGGCAAACACCCCCACTAATAGAAATCAATGAGGGAGGTGGCTAGCTAGCTAATGAGTACTCATCCAAACTCGCCCCTCAGACTAGAAAGCCAAAGAGGGAGGAAAGTGGTCAAATATCAAACTCACCCCACAAGTGGAGGAGGAACATATTAATATTGCCATGCCAAGTGTGAAATTAAAATAATTTAAATCAAGTTATTCAAATATTTTATGCAAAACACAATCAATTTTCAAAATCAA
Organism: Hevea brasiliensis; assembly: GCF_030052815.1. Classification (NCBI taxonomy): domain Eukaryota; kingdom Viridiplantae; phylum Streptophyta; class Magnoliopsida; order Malpighiales; family Euphorbiaceae; genus Hevea; species Hevea brasiliensis. The sequence continues at coordinate 22,938,469 of NC_079507.1, forward strand.
ATTTCCATTCACAAGTGGCAACACAGTAGTTCTTAAAACCCATAATTAATACCATAATTTCACAATGCATAACTAAATAAATTTTCTATGAGAAAATGATAAATTAAGGTTTATTGTGCACAAACCTGGACTTAATTGCCTCTAGGCCTTCCGGGTCTTTTTCAGCTGAAACACAAAATTTATAGTGTTTCAGTACCTTATTTCACAGTAAATCCAATAATTAATTCATAAATATTTAATTCTAGCCCAAATATACTTAAACTAACATTCTTGGAAATTTTCATTTTGGAGTTACTATTTATGGTACTATTCAAGTCAATTTATTGACTTTCTAAGGCTTAATAGGTATTGGAACTCCAACTTCATCCACATACCACATTTTGGTTACCAAACTTGTTAGTTTTGGTCATTTTCTCAAATTCTAAGTCTTTTAGGCAAATTTGCAATTTTTTAGTTTTTGTATCCTAAGTTGCACTATTCTATTGGTCACTTTACTGTTAGAATTTGGCAAAACTTTCTTCATAGGAAATGTTCCCTATTATCTTAAGTTTATTCTCCTTTTTGAATCACTCCAATTGGAGTTTTTTAGCTCAAGTTATGGCCATTTGAACCATAGCTGCCGGATTGGACTCAACCCAGAATTCTGGGCAATTTTTGGTTCTAGCAGTTTTGAGTGACCAACTTTGGGTGGCCAAACGACTTGGTTAATGGCATAATTTGGGTTTGTGTTCCCCATGAAAGTTTTAGGTCAATATCTCATCTAACCACTGGTAAAATTTTAGGTCATTTTGACCTGCCTAGCTCAAGTTATGACCAAATGAACAAATACTGTTCATTTGGTCAGTTTATACAGGGACAAACTGAGATTTTCTGAATTGAGTCAATTTATTAACTAGGTTTTAGTCACTTTTTGGGGATGCTTCCTAAATATAAATTGTGTCATTTAGTGTCTATTTTCATTCCCAATTAGTCTCATACCAATTGGACTTGTAAATTTTCATTTTTGGTCCCTCAAGTCATGCTGCCAGCAGCATGACCACATTGAATCCGATTTTGGTTTCAACTCCAACCATTCCAACACACTTCATTTGGTCACCATTGACCATTTCTCACTTCAAATTAGGTCCAAGACATCATTTACAAGTTTCTCATATTTTTGTCTTTAAACCCTAATGTTCAAAACCCTAATTCACATATTGGTTACATTTAATTAATTCAAACCATACCAATACCATTTCTCACTCATTCAAGTTTACATACACTTTTAATTCAATCAAATTCATGCATTCCCATCTCAAACCCTAGCTGGCCAAAATTTACATATAGTCCTCCAACCCTTGTTTTCATTTGATTTTATGTTCATTTCTAAGTTCCTTAAGCTAAAATCACAAAGATTAAACTAAAAGTTTCAAGTTTGAATCACTAACCTTAGTGCAGAATTTTCTTTCTTCCTTTCTTCAAAGTTTTCTTCTTTCCTTTCCTTGAATCTTCTTTTCTAGTTGCCCAAACAAAGTCTAGTTATGGTAGGACCATTTTCTATGGTGGGATTTTGGTTCTTCAAGCTCAAAAATGAGCTTTAATGGAGTTTTGGTGAGGGAGCTTTGGGAGAGGGAAGGGAGGCGGCAACCTTGGATGAGGAAGAAGGCTTTTAGTTTTTTGTTTTTTTTCTTTTCTTTTCTTTATGTCTTTATCTTATGGAAGACCAAAAATCAATATAATTAAATTTATTAATTGTAAGATTTATGGCATCATGCATGATGTCATGCATGATGTCATCTCCCTACACCTTTTTCATTTTCTTTTTTTTTTCTATTTATTTTTCTATTAGTTCTTTAATTTAATTCCTGACTCCGAAATTTTCTTTTCTCCGATTTTATTTGACAATTAGGTCAGGAGTCAGCTCTCGGGGTCAATTGACCAAATTGCCCATCGCCGGTTCAACCCAGTTTGCAAATAATTCAATATTTCTTCCGGCTCCCTGACCTAATTATTTGACTAGCTTAACAATTCTTTTTCATGATTTTCTCTTTTCCACTGTGTTCTTAATGGCCCTAAGGACCGCAGCTTCACATTTTATGGTTCGAAATTTGACTTTAAATCGACTTCGCAAGCGTTCCTGAGAAGGTCACCCATCGCTGTGACTCTCGGTTCGTTTAACTTCTTATGTTCTTTTTTTCTTATTTATGCTTAACTAATTGGCAATTACTAATTATTTGTGTTTATGGCTTATCTAGTTATCTTAAGTGTGGTTCTAATCCCCTTAATTGTCCGGACTGACTCCGGTCACCGGAACAGTGAAATATACCAGGCTATGCAAATAGGGGTGTTACACTTACCCAGTCTGTGGTCTACTGGGCTCTCTGTCAGTCTCTCCAGAACCTACGTGTGGCAAAAAGTAACGTGCTAAGCAATAATGCTTAGTGGTGCCAATAATAAAATAAAAATAATTAAAAAAAATAAATATACAATAAATGTATTGATGTCTCATGCAGATAAATTTTCGATAATTATTTGTAATCTTATTTATTTGGTACTTGTTATATTCATTATTTATATTCATTATTTCATTAAATTTATCAATTTTCATTTTTGGTTGCCTAAGTAACCTATACTGGATGATTGGACTGGATAAACAGGTAAACTGGCACTGGGTATCAAGTACCTCTAGCCCTCACACTATCGGTCACACATGTATCTCCAGGTGTGCAACAAAATAGTTAATAAGCTGTAATAAATATCAGGCGCACGGCCAAGTATCATTATAATGTCAGAATGGCTAAAAGCCATAAAATCACAGAATGGAATATTGCCATGTGCAGTACTACTAACTGAACCCTATTGGCATGCTAACTTATCCAAACCAATCTTACTAAGTGTACTAGGGCATGTTACACTTCTAAATTTTACAATTCTTGAAATTGAAGTTTAAGTGTTATTATTCATTTCATTAGTCAAATAAAATATTGGCTTTTGCATAGACAATAGGTACATTAGTTCTAATATTTCCAATATACTGCATTTTGCATTCTAAAGTTGTTGGTATTAGTTGCCAATACCATTTCAAAGCTTAGTGTTAGTTATTTACAATTTTCAGATTTCAAGCACTAAGTTTACTATTATATTGGTCATTTGTACAGTAGGAATTTGGTAACGTTGTCTTTATAAAAATTATTCCTTATTGTGTCTAGTTACATTTTTTTTTTTTGAATCACTCCATTTGGAGTTTTGTAGCTCAAGTTATGGCCTAAACACCATAACTGGCCGGATTGCAAATTTTCCAGATTTTCTGGACAGAACCAAATCTACAGTGTTTTGTACACTGATTGTGGGTCTTTCTTTGAATATGTTATGATCAAAATTTGGGTTTGGTTTCTTCATGAAAGTTGTAGGTCTATGTCTCAGCTTTCTACTGGTAAAATTTCAGGTCAATTGGACCTTTCTACACTGAGTTATGACTAAATAAATTAATACTGTTCATTTGGTCATTTTGCCTAGGCAGAATGATTTTTAGGTCAACTTGGTTTGGTTTTCTGGGCAGGGTTTCTTCACCAAAGTTGTGCCATTATGTGTCTAGTTTCATGTCCAATTGGCCTTGCACCAATTGAACCTATACAACTCCATTTATGACTGCCCAAACCTGCTAGACTCCCACCCAGTCCTACAGGCCACCAAGGGCAGCATGCCTAAGCTCAACTCCAACATCCTTACGCACTTCAATTCCTCCTCACACACATTTAAATGGTCACTAATTGACCATTACAAGGTTAACATACCATTATATGAGCAAACCCTAATGTTGTTCAAGTGTCCACATTTTTTTCAAGTTCATTCATGCATTCCACTTGCATTTCACTTACACAAACATATTCAATCACTCATCTCATACCAATGGAAGCTCATAACCACTTTGCTATCAAGCAAAATCATCAAACCCTAGCTGCCGAAATTATAAGGGTGCATACACACACATCTTTATTTTGTTTTCTTACATTTTCTACTTATTTCATGCCATTAAACATGAATTAAATCAAAGGTAGTAAGAATTTGGACACTAACCACTTGGAGTAGAATTTCAAGCTAATAAAACTTCCTTTTTCCTTCCTCTTCTTGTTGCCTATTAGTGATTTAAGGTGTGAGTAATAAGTTTAGTGAAGAGCTTGAGTAGTTTTGTGGTGAGATTTGGTGGGGTATGAAGCTTTGGTGGAGCTTTCATGGAGGTTTGGTTATGGGAGAGGTTTCGGCTGGTTTGGAGGAAAGAGAAGGCAGATGTGCTTTGATTATTTTTCAGTTTCATTTATCTTCTTTTATTACTTAATTTAGTGGCTTTTAAATGTGATTGGTGGAAAAAGGTTTAATGACATCATGTGATGTCAAAATTAACATTTAATCTCATTTTCTTTTCTTTTCTTCTCTACTCATTTTTAATTTAATTTTTAGCAATATTTATTCACATTTTGTGTTATGATAATTATTTACTTAACTGGACAAGTTAGCCAAAAATCATTTCTAAAAACGAAATGACCAAAATACCCTCCGTTTGGCTTAATAGACCAAAATTGTTTGTACCGATTGAAAAATTTTTTGAAGTATTTTCTTGGCATTCTAATGCCTTAAAAACCTCAATGACTCTTCTCTGGAGTATCCTAGGGCACCCATCGCTAGGGCACTGGCTCATTTAACTTGGTTGTATTTTATTTCTAAAATTTTTCCTACATTTTTCTTATTAATATTTGAGTTAATTATGGTTCCTCACTTTAGTTTAAATAATTTTCCAGATGTTCTAGCTGTCCGGACTGACACCGATCACCGGAACAGTAGAATGTATGGAATTGCTACAGTGAGCGTGTTACAACTCTTCCCCTCTAATAAAAATTTCATCCTCGAAATTTACCTGATACAAACAGTGAGGGAACTGTTGCCTCATCATCTCTTCACTTTCCCAAGTTGCCTTCTCGGTGTTGTGGTGCCTCCAAAGCACTTTCACCAGTGAAATTTGCTTATTCCTCAACTCTTTCACTTGCCAAGCCAGGATCCGTATGGGTTCTTCTTCATATGTCAAATCCGGTTGTACTTCAATTTCTTCGATAAAGATGACATGTGAAGGATCTGAGCAGTATCTTTTTAGCATAGATACGTGGAGCACATTGTGGATCTTGTCCAGCTCTGGTGGTAAAGCTAGCTTGTAGGCCACTGGACCCACACGTTCAATGACTTCATATGGGCCAATGAACCTAGGGCTTAACTTACCTTTTCTTCCAAACCTCAGTACCTTATTCCACGATGACACCATGAGGAACACTTTGTCGCTAACTGCATATTCTATTTCTTTTCTCTTCAAGTCGGCATAGGATTTTTGTCTGTCTGAGGTAACTTTCAGATTGGCTTTGATTAGCTTTACTTTCTCCTTAGTCTGTTTCACCAGGTCTGGCCCTACCAGTTTATCTTCACCTAATTCAGTCCAACACACTGGGTTCTACATTTCCTCCCATACAGTTCTTCATACGGGGCCATTTGGATGCTAGCTTGGTAGCTATTATTGTATGCAAATTCTGCCAGTGGGAGGTATCTATCCCAACTTCTCTCAAACTCAATGACACAACACCTCAGCATATCCTCAAGGACCTGATACATATTTCATGTTATTATTTTCATTTCAGTTTAATATTTGTATTATTTCAATTGGTTTCAATTGTTTGCCTGGATTACTCTTTCTGATTGCCCATCCATCTGAGGATGAAAAGCTGTGCTAAAGTAGTTGTGTATCCAAGGATTCATGCAACTTCTTCCAAAATCTCGATTAAACCTTGGGTCTCGATTAGATATGATGGAAAGTGAAATTCCATGCAGTCTAACTATCTCACTGATATATAATTCTGCTAACTTTTCTAGTGAGTAGTCAGTCATAACTGGTAGAAAGTGTGCTGACTTCGTCAATCTATCTACTATCACCCATACTGCATCATGCTTCTTCTGGGTCAGAGGTAGACCACTTATAAAATCCATAATGATCCGATCCCATTTTCATTCAGGTATGCGTATAGGCTGTGGCAAACTCGATGGGACTTGATGTTCTGCCTAGACTTGCTGACATGTCAAGCATTTAGTTACATAGTCAGCTACGTCCTTCTTCATACCAGGCCACCAATAATGAAGCTTCAAGTCATGATACATTTTTGTACTTCCTGGGTGCATAGCATAAACACTGGTGTGTGCCTCTTTCAGAATACTGGCTTTCAATTCCCCATCATCTGGTACACATACTCTTCATTTGTAGTACAGACACCCATCTGCTTTCACCTCATAGTCAGTTGCCTTCCCTTCTGAGATTTTACTCATAGTGGTCGTTAACTTCTCATCTACCTTCTGCCCATCTAAAATCTGCTGTAGCAGGTTTGGCCTCACTTGCAACTCAGCAAAAATAGCTCCATCTCGAGCCAAAGATAGGCGGGCATTCGATGATCTCAAAGTTGTGGTGGATTTTCTTATCAAAGCATCGCAATTACATTTGTCTTTCCAGGATGGTAGTTAATCACACAATCATAGTCCTTCAGGAACTCAATCCATCGCCTCTATCTGAGGTTGAGCTCCTTCTGGGTTGGCAAATATTTTAGACTTTTGTGGTCTGTGTAAATGTAGCACTTTTCACCATACAAGTATTACCTCCATATCTTCAGTGCAAAGATAATTGCTGTAAGTTCTAGATCATGGATAGGGTAATTATGTTCATGTGGCCTTAGCTGCCTAGAAGCATAAGCGACCACCTTCCCCTCTTGCATCAATACACACCCTAACCCATTATGGGAGAGATCACTGTAGATCACAAAGTCCTTTCCCAACACTGGTGCCTCTATCAACATAGCCTTCAACTTCTCAAAACTGGCCTGACACTTGTCATTCCAGTCGAATATGATATTCTTGTGTAACAATTTAGTCATTGGAGCAGCTATTAAAGAAAATCCCTTCACAAATCTTCTATAATACCCAGCTAGCTCCAAGAAACTTCTGACCTCGATTGTATTTCTGGGAGGCTTCCATTCCATCACTGTTTCTATTTTCTTGGGATCCACTCTAATCCCATCAGCTGATACTATGTGTCCAAGGAATGCAATTTCATTTAACCAGAAGTCACACTTGGACAACTTAGCATACAACCTCTTTTCTCTTAGGGTTTGCAGAACAATCCTCAAATGCTCATCATGTTCTTCACTGGTCTTAGAATACACCAAAATATCATCAATAAAGACCACTACGAACTGATCTAAGTATGGATAGAAGATACAGTTCATAAGGTCCATGAATACTGCTGGTGCATTTGTTAGGCCAAAGGGCATCACCAGGAACTCATAATGCCCATATCGGGTCCTGAATGCAGTCTTTGGCACATCTGCATCCTTCACCCTTAGCTGATGATATCCAGATCTGAGATCAATTTTAGAAAATACTCCTGCTCCCTTCAGCTGATCAAACAGATCATTAATTCTAAGCAACGGATATTTATTCTTCACAGTCACTTTATTCAACTGCCGATAATCGATGCATAACCTCAAAGTCCCATCTTTTTTTTTTTTAACAAACAGCACTGGGGCTCCCCATAGTGACACACTGGGGTGTATGAACCCCTTATCCAGTAACTCCTGCAACTGGATTTTCAGTTCCTTCAATTCTGTGGGTGCCATCCTATAAGGAGTAATAGAGATTGGTGCTGTACCCAACAGTATCTCAATAGCAAATTCAACCTCCCTTCCAGGTAGCAAGCCAGGCGATTCTTCAGGGAACACATCTGGGAAGTCTTTTACTATGGGTATGTCACACAGATCTGGCTTAGCCTGCCTAGTGTCCACCACATGTGCTAGGTAGGCTTCACAGCCTTTTCTCATCAGTTTTCTTGCAACTGTGGCTGAGATGACATTAGACAAGAAATCTGTCCTTTCCCCCACAACTATGATCTCATTACCTTCAGAAGTTTTCAAGGAAATCCTTTTCAATTTACAATCAACCATTGCCTGATGACGTGATAACCAGTTCATTCCTAAAATCATGTCAAACTCATAGAAAGGCAACTCAATCAGGTTTGCCAAGAATTCATACCCCTGAATCCTTAACGGGCAACCCTTGTACACTTTGTTCACCACTACACTGTGGCCCAATGGATTAGTGACCAGAATGTCTTGTTCACTCTCCCCTACTAGTATCCCCCTTTCTACGGGTAAGTTGATGCAGATGTATGAATGAGTGGATCCTGGATCCACTAATGCATGTACATAAGTGTTGTAGAGGGAGAACGTACCCCTGATGACGTCTGGGGCATCTTGCTCCTCCTGAGCTCTTATGGCATAGGCTCTGGCAGGTGCTCTGACCTCTGGCCTCTCTGCTGGCTCAGATGCAGGTCTCTGTGATGGTCCCATTGCCTCAGATTTGCCAGATTTCCTACCCCTTTGAGGTGCAGGAGCAGGTCTATCTACTTGTGTTAGAGCAGCTGTAGCAGTTCTGCGTGGATAGTTCCTTAACTAATGCTCTATTGACCCACACCTTAAGCAGGCACCCGTCACTCTCCAACACTCCGCCTTATGCTAATTTAGGCAATGCGGACATGCAGAAGATCCTGGGGCTGGTCTTCTGAAACCCGTCCCTGGAGAGTTGCCCACTGATGGTGTGGACTGACCTCTCTTAGGGGTGAACTGTGGCGTGGGCCCTTGGGATTGACCCTGACCTTGAGGTTGACCTAAACTCTATGCATATGGACCTTTGAACTTCTTTCCTGGTGCAAGAGATGAGCTAGACTGATTCGGGCCTCTCTTCTGCTTTCTCTCTCTTCTAGTCTGCTCACTTATTCTAACTTTCTCAACTTTTAATGCAGCTTCCACCAACTTGATGAAATCTGTGATTCCCAAGGCAGTGATCATTATCTTTATGTTGTCATTTAGTCCCTCTTCAAATATTTTACACCTTTCAGCCTCATTAGGGACTATCTCCCTTCCATAACATCTCAGTTTGACAAATTCATTTTCATACTCTGCCACTGTCAGCTGTCTCTGCCTCAGGTTAATAAATTCTCTTCTTCTATCTTCCAGGTATACACTACACACATACTTCATTTTGAACTCTGAGAGGAAGAAGTCCCAAGTTATTAGTTCTGGCTGCACTTCACTAGACACTGTATCCCACCATTGGTAGGCATCATCTTGCAGTAAAGATACAACAGCTTCTAGGTTTTGCTCTGGAGTGTAGTGGAGTTGTTTTAAAACCCTTCCTGTTCTGTTCAACCAGTTTTTAGCTGCAATAGAATCATCTTCTCTCTTGCCAAAGAAATCCACTACTCCAAATTTTTTTAATCTTTCTAGATGTGATTTCTGCTGTGGAGGTGGTGGTGGCGTTACCCCAGCCATTTGTCTGAAGAACTCGGCCATTTGCTAGAACATGGCCTGTGGAGGATGAGTAGGCTCTGCTGGAGCTGGTGGAGCAGGTTCTCTCCTACCCCCAGTCTCAGCTGCTGCAGGTGGAGCATGACTCTCCACTTCCTCCTCAACTGCCTTCTGAGATGTAGCGTCCATATCCTAATCAAAATAACAAAGACAAACAGATCTGCATTAGTGTTACCTTGACTCTTACAAATGCAATGCTATCCAGAAACGCCTAAACCGTACTCTGATACCACTAAATGTGACACCCCTTACCCGTCTACACTATAGCCGAGTAAGATATGCCACACAGTGTACTGGAACACCATATTTTATTTCAACTATTTTTATCCTTCCTTAATTTACTTCTTCATGGTTATGAAGTACAATTTGTGAAATATAATTGTTACACCCTACCCCTCAGTAAGGCATAACATGATCCCGTAGTATACCTAATGAATTACCAACTCCGTCTACTGATAACCCATTAAATACACTACAAGGGATTTTAAAAACTTTTCTTACTTCTTTTACAGTGGTGAGCACTATTTACAGGTGTTAAAGACTTTGGTGAACTGAGTGAAATAACTAACTCATTTGGTTTACTTGGAATTTCTGTAAAAATTTTGGCAGAGTGCCATCTGTATTTTGGATAAAACAGTTCTTCAGAAAACCTGTAAAAAGGCACTTCAATAATTTTCCAAATCTCAACTCCAATACATTTCTCAACACAACAATTTATCAACTCAATTCCATAGCAATTTTTCAAAGTCTGAGATAAGGAAATATAATATAGCTTTTACAATCCAAAACAACTCATAATTATTTTACAACTTCAAGGTACCATTTAATTTACAACTGCTCAAAACCAAAACAATATGTACATACAGTGTCATACATTACAGTACAAAATGCAAAATATTGGTATACTCATTATACCCGAAAAATCTCTCGCTGGAGGTATATGCAGCCTAGTCTGCTGCCCTGTCTGTCTCTCTACCTGCGACAGCAATTAAATAGCTATCGCTGAGACAATGTCTCAGTGGTGCACAACATTAACCAAATACAATTTCAAATCACAATTCATAAGTCATGTAAATACTGGATACTTAAAATCATAGTTAAATTCAAGACAATAAATGTCAACAAGAATTTAAACTCCATTTGTCAATATCACAATAATTTTCAATAAGTCAGATCATGGTTGAATTCAATAGACAGTATATGTCAACAAGAGTTTAAATCAATTTCACAATCTCACAATACATAATAACGCAATTTAGTCGAATAATTTAAGAATACAGTGTTGCCAATTCATTCACAACTTAAGCCATGACACAATTTTCCGATCAATGCCGCGTTGTACACCACGACAAAGCAATCACAACCTCACTAATCGAAATCAATGAGGAAGGGGAGCTAGCTATATAATAAGTACTCATCCGATCACCTCAACTGGTAAACCAGAGAGGGAAAAATAAACGATCACGACTCCATAAATGGAGAAGGAAAATAAACGATCACAACCCCATAAATGGAGAAGGAATGATACGATACTGTCATGCTAAGTGTGAACACAAAATCAATTCCAAACATTTTATTCAAATGATTCGTGAGAATCCAAAAATTTCCTAAGTCATAATTTCATTCACAAAATGGCAACACAATTCATAATTAACTTCAATTTTCACAAATCACACTAAACCGATTTTTCCACAATTTCAAACCATTTACAATGCTTTTTAAGCAATGAGTATCCATCAATATCATTCAAACAATTTCTCACAGTTTCAAATCATTTACAATGCTTTTCAAGCAATAAATATCCATTCAAACACATTTCCACAATTTAAAACAGTAATGTACAAATAGTCAATATTTATTTCAATTGAAAAATTCAAAAGAAATAGTTGTTGTGCACAAACACAATTTAAAACAATAATACACAAATATTCAATATTTATTTCAATTGAAAAATTCAAAAGCAATAGCCGTTGTGCACAAACCTCTGATATTTGTCTCCTGGTCTTGACTCAGTATTTCTTTCCCTTTTGCTGAGTCCTTGTTAACTGAGAAACACAATTTGAAGTGTTTCAGTACCAAATTAAACTGTCTCTATCGATGGTGTTTGGTAAATAATGCACTGAACTCAATTATTCACTTAATCACCTAATATACCGACCCTCGTTGCGTTTTAGGTAAATTAGGTTTTAGTGTCGTTAATATGTCACATTTGATAGGGTTTTAGGTTTGGTACGTTTTACCAAAGTCATTTCCTTGTTTAGTGCATTTTAATGCAAATTGCTAGATTCCGGGACACTAGTTTGACCTAACCGGACGATCTAGTTCCCTCGGTTTTCAGGTCTCGGTCAAAACTACAAACTTGTAGATCTAGGTCTTATTGCACGCGGGGCAAAATTTCAGGTCAATCCGAGTTAAGTAGACCGAGTTATGGTCATTATACTATTGCTGGTCAAATGGTACCATTTTAGGTCAATTTTAGGTCAAATTGGTCAATTCTGGTTCGGCCAGTTTTTGGACCCGAACTTGTGCAAGTTGTTTGACTTGCTTATGGTCATTTCTGGGCTTTGGTGTCTTCATAAGACTTGTAGGTATGGGTCTTAACTATTCTTGGTCAAAATTTCAGGTCAATTGGACCTGGTTTGAGTGAGTTATGGCCTAAACACTCACTGCTACCCAATTGGTCATTTTTCAGGTCCTAATTGCACCTAATCCGAATTGGTCATTTTTTTAGGTCACCTTGCAAGCAGAATTTTGGTATGGTTTCTCAATGAAAGTTGGCACATTTTGTGCCTAGTTTCACCTCAAATTGGTCTCATACCAATTGAGGTTACACATTTAAGGTTATAGGCTAAAATGTACACTGCCCTCACTATGCCTTTCACACCCCACTTCAAACACACATTTAACTTGCAAAGTTTACTTCCATACCCTACCAATCTGTTTTGGTACATTACCAAAAGCATTATCTACTTTACATTAACATTATTTTGGGCAGATTACCATTACCCCCAACACACCAAATATCATTCACAATTACAATTTCTAATTACCATTACAAACACACCTAACCATTACAAATTATACATACACTTTACAATATCAATCTACATACATCTCATCAACCTTCTAGGTCAATATTCTGTCCACACTTCCTTCAATATATACCATTACTCAAGTGTCCCCAAGCTGCCGCAAACCATTCTTCAACATCAAAGTGCCATCCAATTTACCAATTCCCATCCAAGTGCATAAATCACCATATAAACATGAAATAATTCACTAGGTTACTAATTCATCATGATCAACACCATTTCTCATCAATTATATGCACAAATATCTCATCAAAAATGTGACTCATGGCTGTCCAAAATGAAAACAACAATAACCCTTCAAACTCAAAATTTTCCTTCACCAAACCAACACCCATAACATGAACATAAACTTTAACAAAGAAATTCTCAAAAATGCAAACTTACCTTTAATTGTAACTTGCTAAACCTTCACCAAACTTCTCAAAATTGGTATCAATATCTTCCTTGTGATGTGTAGACCATTTTTCATAAAGCTACTTAAGGGATTGGAGTTGAAATGGAGAGAGGAAATCAAGCTTAAAACCAAACGGCAATGGAGGTTTCAAGGTTCTTCATTTCGGCAATTTTGAGAGGACTTGAGGAAGATGAGATTTCAGGTGGTTAGTGGACCTACATCAGCCATATTTCATGTTAAATTAATCCTATAGTGGTCCACTAACTAAAATTAAATCATATTATAAGTTAACTTTCACTTATTCCACATTTAACCTTTAATTTCTACTATTTACTTTAGGTACCACCAATTTAATTTTTCATTTCATTTTCTAAGTGTAATATTATTTATTTTTAATGGACATTTAGGTCAAAAGACACTTCGGGATGTCAAATGACCATAATGCCCCTGTTCGGGTTACGTTCCCGATTTTTCTTTAAATCCTTATTTTGTCTGTTTTTCGATTTCTCACTTTTCTTTGTACTAATTATTTAATTTTTCTTTAATCTTTCTAATGAGATTTATACTTCAATAAGGGTCTATTTATGTCCTAAAAATGTTTTCCAGGGTTCCCCGCAGTCCAGGGCTAGTCAACGGTCCACGCCATGACTTCCCGGTGCGGTCACCCATCGCTAGGTTTCCGGCTCGCTTAACTTGGTGACATTTCTTTGCTATTATTTTTCCTTTGTTTTTCTTGTATTTTTTTTTCTTGTATTTCATTATTTATGTCTCCTCTCTCATATCAAGGTGTGGTTCTAGGCATCCTAGCTGTCCGGACAACACTGGTCACTGGAGCAGTAGAACGCACTACTGAACTTAGGGGTGTTACAATAATTCATTTAAGTCATTAATTGAAATTATAAATTTATTTGAGGTTCCGCAAATTTTATAGAAAATCCGGCAGAGTACCGGCTAAAAATGGAGAAAATAGTTCTTTGGAACATGTGAAAAAGACTTCCAATAAGTTTTCAATCATTACCAAACTCCATTTTATCAACAAAGTCTCAATATTTCTTAACAATACTTCTATTTCTCATTCATTCATTTCACATGATTATCATATACAAATCATAAATAAATACTCAATTTTTTTTATTTATAAACACAAATTTCAACTATTTACATTAATACCAAAATTTATTACATGAGTCTCAATTATACATGAGAAAATAAAAGTTTAATTACAAAATACCAAAATGAAACATAGTGTCCTACCAATGCACTGAAGTCAGTGGGGTGACACGGACACTATGTAGAACTGTGGATGGCCTTACCCAATCTGTGGTCTATTGGGCTCTCTGTCGGTCTCTCCAAAACCTACGTGTGGCAAAAAGCAACGCACTAAGCAATAATGCCTAGTGGTGCCAATAATAAAATAAAAAGATCTAAAAAAAAATAAATATGCAGTAAATGTATTGATGTCTCATGTAAACAAATTTTTTATAATTATTTGTAGTCTTATTTATTTGGTACTTCTTATATTCATTATTTCATTAAATTTATCAATTTTCATTTTTGGTTGCCCAAGTAACCTATACTGGATGACTAGACTGGATAAACGGGTAAACTAGCACTGGGTATCAAGTACCTCGGGCTGTCACACCATCGGTCACACATGTATCTCCCGGTGTGCAACAGAACAGTTAATAAGCTGTAATAAATATTAGGCGCAAGGCCAAGTATCATCATAATGTCAGAGTGGCTAAAAGCCATAAAATCACAGAATGGCATAATGCCATGTGCAGTACTGCTAACTGAACCCTATTGGCATGCCAACCTATCCAAACCAATCTTACTAGGTGTACTAGGGTATGTTACACTTTTAAATTTTACAATTCTTAAAATTAAAGTTTAAGTGTTATTATTCATTTTATTAGTCAACTAAAATTTAACTTTTTCATAGACAATAGGTACATTGGTTCTACTATTCCCAACATACCACATTTTGCATTCTAAAGTTGTTGGTATTGGTTGCCAATACCATTTCAAAGCTTAGTGTTAGTTATTCACAATTTTCAGATCTCAAGCACTAAGTTTACTGTTCCATTGGTCATTTGTACAATAGGAATTTGGCAAAGTTATCTTCATGAAAATTGTTCCTTATTGTGTCTAGTTATATTTTTTTTTGTTTGAATCACTCCATTTGGAGTTTTGTAGCTCAACTTATGGCCTAAATACCATAACTGGCCGGATTGCAAATTTTCTAGATTTTCTGGACAGAACCAAATCTAGAGTGTTTTGTACATTGACTGTAGGTCAGTTTTTGAACATGTTATGATCAAAATTTGGGTTTGGTTTCTTCATGAAAGTTGTAGGTCTATGTCTCAGCTTTTTGCTGGTAAAATTTCAGGTTAATTGGACCTTTCTACACTGAGTTATGACCAAATGAATAAACACTATTCATTTAGTCATTTTGCCCAGGCAGAATGCAAGTTACCCGGATTAGGGCAATTTTTAGGTCAACTTAGTTTGGTTTTCTAGGTAGGGTTTCTTCACCAAAGTTGTGCCATTATGTGTCTAGTTTCATGTCTAATTATCCTTTCACCAATTAAACCTATACAATTCCATTTATGGCTGCCCAAACCTACTAGACTCCCACCCAGTCCTGCATGCTACCAAGGGCAACATGCCTAAGCTAAACTCCAACATCCTTACGCACTTCAATTCCTCCTTACACACATTCAAATGGTCACTAATTGACCATTACAAGGTTAACATACCATTACATGAGTAAACCCTAATGTTGTTCAAGTGTCCACATTTTTTTCAAGTTCATTCATGCATTCCACTTGCATTTCACTTACACAAACATATTCAATCACTCATCTCATACCAATGGCAGCTCATAACCACTTTGCTATCAAGCAAAATCATCAAACCCTAACCAACCCTAGCTGCCAAAATTATAAGGGTGCATACACACACATCTTTATTTTGTTTTCTTACATTTTCTACTTATTTCATGCCATTAAATATGAATTAAATCAAAAGTAGTAAGAGTTTGGACACTAACCACTTGGAGCAAAATTTCAAGCTAACAAAACTTCCTTTTTCCTTCCTCTTCTTGCTGCCTAGTAGTGATTTAAGGTGTGATGAACAAGTTAAGTGAAGAGCTTGAGTGGTTTTGTGGTTAAATTAGGTGGGGTATGAAGCTTTGGTGGAGCTTTCATGGAGGTTTGGTTATGGGAGAGGTTTCGGTTGTTTGGAGGAAAGAGAAGGCAAATGTGTTTTGATTATTTTTTGGTTTTATTTATCTTCTTTTATTACTTAATTTAGTGGCTTTTAAATGTGATTGGTGGAAAAGGGTTTAATGACATCATGTGATGTCAAAATTAACATTTAATCTCATTTTCTTTTCTTTTCTTCTCTACTCATTTTTAATTTAATTTTTAGCAATATTTATTCACATTTTGTGTCATGATAATTATTTACTTAACTGGACAAGTCGGCCAAAAATTATCTCTGAAGACAAAATGACCAAAATGCCCTCCGTTTGGCTTAACAGACCAAAATTGTCTATACCGATTGAAAAATTTTTCTAAGCATTTTCTTGGCATTCTAATGCCTTAAAAACCTCAATGACTCTTCTCTAGAGTCCAAAAAATTATTTTATGAATTTTCTCCCTATTCTAAGGCTCCTAGTTGCGAGAACCGCAACTTTCCACCGGGTTACCCATCGTTAGGGCACTGGCTCATTTAACTTGGTTGTATTTTATTTCTAAAATTTTTCCTAAATTTTTCTTATTAATATTTGAGTTAATTATGGTTCCTTACTTTAGTTTAAATATTTTTCCAGATATTTTAGCTGTCCGAACTGACACCGGTCATCAGAACAGTAGAATGTACGGAATTGCTACGGTGAGGATGTTACAAATTTCATGAAGTATAAAAATTACAATTAAATGATCTACATAAGAAAAGATAGAAAGGCATAAATTTGCATTCCCAACCATTTTTACAAAAATTTCAAAGTTTCAAAAATTGCACCATATGCTAATTTATTATTATTTTGTAACAACCCTCTATCTGGCAGTATAACAGTTGAATCGGGAGCGTTACCTGTGATTTTAATTTTTTCTCCCAAAACTTCATTAATTTTGTAACAAAATTCATAGGTGCCTTTTGCAAACTTTTACGTTAACTCATCATTTAATCTAATTTACGTAGCATATTCAATACTTGAATTTCTTACTAAAATATAGTTAATATAGTCTATAAATTTGGGGCATAACATATATATATATATATATATATTTTTTTTTTATTTTTTTTTTTTTTCTGAGAGTTAAGATAGATTCATTAAAGCCTTACAAAGGCAAATAATACAATCAGTTCAAGGCTTAATAAAATAGCTCCTAATAAAAGGCCTAATATATACATTCCAAATAGAAGGCTTAAGCCGAAAATAACAAACCGTACACTAATCAGGTCCTAGACCCATAGAAGACATATCCCGGCAACTTATAGCGGGCAACATTGATAGGAAATAAAATGAAGAACATCCGAGGGACCTCCACTTCTACAAAGGTCATTCATGTCTGGACAAGGTAGGCAACTGCCAATCAAGAGATCATAACAATCTTCACATAGTTGGACCCAAAAACTAGGAGAAAACCATGTAGCATCTATAGAACCAAAGAACCCAACATAGGCCAAAAGGATGAACACATCTACGGGATTGTCCAAGAGAGGGTGATGGGGCAGAGCTCCTCAGCAAAACATTAAGGGTCACCATTGATGGCTAAGTCGATACATGACCCTGAAGGTGTTAGTAATATGCGCTGGAGCATATCATTTAGTATGTATCTTGTACATGTTTTATTAATAAAAAGGCAATTTCACTTTTCCGTTTACATAATATATTTATGTGTAATAGAAAAGGTCCATTGATATTTTATTAGAAATTCTATTCTTAAGTTGTTAAAGAATATGAGTGACAGTATTTCTAGCACAAAGTATAATAAATTGGTTCACAATCGAGGATACTTCACACAGGACATGACTTATCCAAAAAGATTGTATTCATGTTTATTCCCAAGGTATTTGTATGAGATATAAATAAGATGGAATAGTGAGTCTCATGCCATATAACAAACGTGATAGGCACTTATACATGATAAGTAGGCCGAATTAGTGATACTTATGACAAGCACGTGGAGTTTACTCATGTTAATGCATTGTCATAAATCATATCAGTGCATATAATCTTTAGACCTGAGATAGCACAGTTATCTTGTTAGTAGTATGCCCTAGAGCATATCATTTAGTATGTATCTTGTACATATTTTTATTAATAAAAGGCATTTCCACTTTTCCGTTTACATAATATATTTATGTGTAATAGAAAAGGTCCATTGATATTTTGTTAGAAATATTATTCTTAAGTTGTTAAGAATATGAGTGACAATATTTCTAGCACAAAGTATCATAAATAGGTTCACAATCGAGGATACTTCATAATAAGGACATGACTTATCCAGAAAGATTGTATTCATGTTTGTTCCCAAGTTATTTATATGAGATATAAATAAGATGGAATGGTGAGTCTCATGCCATATAACAAACATGATAGGCACTTATAAATGATAAGTAGGTCGAACGGTGACACTTATGACAAGCACATGGAGTTTACTCTTGTCAATGTTTTGTCATAAATCATATCAGTGCATATAATCTTTAGACACGAGATAGCACAGTTATCTTGTATATAGGTAGTTTGAGTTTGATCTGCTTTCATACTTGTACTTGTGTATGGGTATATGGGCATCTGTTGGCTCCTACTAGTTATATATGGAGGTAGGTGTTGATCAAGATGGAATCTGTTCCTCTAAGTAAATAGAGATAAAATTCTATGTTCATTTAATTGTTCTTGATGTTTCAAGTTCCTGGCCAGGACAGATAGATTTATTCATAAAAAAGTTTCTGATAAAAAAAATCTTTTTAATCAAGAACTGTAATTAAAAGAGAACATAATATTCATAGCAAATGGAGTTTGACATAAACCATGACTCCAGCTTGAGTTGGGATTTTGTAACAGAGAGATTCTAGTGCATGGTAACATATGATTATAGGTTTATTTAAGGTAAACCTTATTACTAATTGGGTGGCCATGGCATGCTATGCTAGGTGTTAACCATGGTCTATGAGGTTTATAAAATGATTTAGAGAAATCATTTATGGCAAGAAAGAGTTCTGATGATATTAAGAGTTGATATCATGTCTCATTGCCAATTAGTGATGAGCCTAGTAAGTCACGCACATACACAAGTTATCACCTATTAAATATGATTTAATTAATTAATTAAAGAGTTTAATTGATTAATTAAATAGGTTTGGTTTGCAATTAAATTGCAAAGTCCCTAGCATGACTTGAAACCAAATCTAGATTATTGGATGTGTAGTATAAATTAAATTTATATTTAAAGTGTTTAAATATGAATTTAATTAATGAGAAATTAATTAATAGAGATTAATTAATTAATTTATATTTGATATAAATTAATTAGAAGAAGAAAAATAATTATTTTGGGTTAAGAACTCAAAATTAAGACACAGGGGCATTTTGGTCATTTCATAGCGTGACACGTGGCACCATGAGATGGTGACACATGGGATTACACATAAGCTTGCCAAATGTTTTTTAATCATGTAAGATGATTAAAATCAAGATTAAATATAGGTTTGACACTTGGCACAATGTGATTGGGTCACTTAAACCTAGAGCTAATCAAAGGGTGACATGTGGCAAGGGTTTAATGTGTTAACCTAGCTATTTAAGTGTGGTTATGAAAAGAAAAAATAACTAGCAGCCACTCCTCTCCTTTGTCACGCTACTTTGAGGCTTTTCATCTATTCTTCTTCATCTCTCATCAATTCAAAGAGATTAGCCATCAATCTCTTGAATTAAGAACACTAGAAATTGTTTCTAGTGTCCTATTTACATCTCTAATCTCTTAAAAGGCAGAACTTGAATTTCTAATTAATAGAAAAAGCTTTAGAAGCTGTTCAAGGGCTGCCATAGGTGTTCTTGATGTGGACAAGCTAGAGGGATAACATCTAGTGTCCTGAAGATGAATCTCAAAGGCGCAGACACGCTGCAGTGCATCAAGAGGTTAGTGTAATCGTTCTTGATTTAATCTAGGGTTCTAAAAATTAATCTGATTAATTTTAAAATCTTAAATAGCAAATACAGATCCAAAAACATATTAAAAGAGTTTTAATATGTTGTTTATCATTGAAATCAAATAGATAAAAATAAATCTTGCATGATGCATGTGACCCTAGGTGAAAATTTTTGAATTCAATGGTATAAACTTGTGTTTTTCACGCTTCCGTTCCTACATATCTTATATATAGGTGGTTTGAGTTTGATACTGCTTTCTTACTTGTACTGTGTATGGGTATATGGGCATGTGTGGGCTCCTACTAGTTATATATGGAGGTAGGTGTTCATCAAAATGGAATCTGTTACCCTAAGTAAATAGGGATAAAATCCTATTTTCATTTAATTGTTCTTGATGTTTGGAGTTCTTGGCCAGGATAGACAGATTTAATTAGAAAAGAGTTTTTGATGAGAAAATCTTTTTAATCAAGAATTAGAATTAAAAGAGAACATAATATTCATAGCAAATGGGGTTTGACATAAACCATGACTCCAGCTTGAATTGGAATTTTATAACAGAGAGATTCTAATGTATGGTAACATATGATTATAGGTTCATTTAAGGTATTCCTTATTACTGATTGGGTGGCCATGGCATGCTATGCTAGGTGTTAACCATGGTCTATAAGGTACCTAAAATGATTTAGAGTGTCACACCCTACTCCTCGTAAGATGTAACATGCTCCCGTAGTACACCTAATAAATTACCGTACTTCGCCTACTGGTAACCCATTAAATATACTACAAGGGATTTTAAAACAATTTTCATTTATTTTTAAATTGGTGGGTAAAATTTTTTTTTTCAGATATTAAAAACCTTTATTTAAAGTCCAAACATAAATCAAATTTTTAGATATTTAAAATCTCCGTAATTTTTACAAAAATTTCGGCAGAGTGCCGTCTGTATTTTGAGAAAACAGTTCTTCAAAACCTGAAAATAAAGATACTCCCAATATTTTTCTCAATCACAACTCCATTATTCAATCTCATTTCACAAATCAATACAAGCAACTCAATACGCAGTTTAAATTAAATCAAACATTGAAATATCTCATTAAGATAACAAAATGAATATTTACATTCATGGGAGTATTAAAAATTTAGTAGTGCAAACTTTATAAATATATAAAATCTCAAGATAACCTTATAATAATTTGTATTTCATTACAATCCAAAAATATATTACAAAAGAGTTGGTACAACTGCTCAAAGGAAATTTCAAAGGAAATTTCATACAAATAATTACAGAATTACATCAAAATCTAAAGTACAAGAGTATACCTATGATATACCCGAAGATAGTCTCACTATGTCTTTTCAGAAATCTTGCTCAGCTGCTTTATTATTCCTTTCACCTACGACAGCATATAAAGCTATCCCTGAGTGGTGAATTCAGTGGTGCACAAACTAATAATTTAAAACTTAATACAAGTTATACTTGACAATTCATAACAAATAAAAATTTAAAATTTCTAAATTCTTCAAAATCCATGACATTCATAAATCAATATTTTCATTCATACAAATTATTTATTTGAATAACGTTTTGATCAAATAGTAACTATTTGTCTACAATTCTTTTAAATCTCAAAATAATATAAAAATATTTTGAATCACTGACAAATTATTTATTTAAACCACAATTTATCAAACTATGCATAATTTAAAGGGCGTTGCCAACAATTTACACAGTTGAACCCATGACCCAAAATTCAAATAGATGCCGTGTTGTACACCACGACATTTCACACTCCCAATAACCGAGGCTAAAAGGGAGGAACAAAGACTAGCTAGTATATATGAGTACTCATTCAAACTCTTCCCCAACTGGCAAGCCAGAGAGGAAGGAACTCGCCCCATCTAGTGGAGGAGATATCTCACTAGACAAGCTAATGAGAATTCACAACAAATTTTGCCATGTCAACTGTGGTTTCAAATCATATTCAAAACAATTTCTATTTACGAAGTGTTTACAAATCATCAACATATTTAATCATCATAAATTCATGCTCAAGGTTGGCAACACATCAAACAATCCTCGAAACCATGCAATAAATCCTTAAATGTATAAGAAAATTTATATTTAAATTATACAATTTCATTCAATAAGTTAAAATTCTCAACACAACAAAATCATAAGTCACAAGATAAACTTGTTCAAATCAATTTAGAAGTAAAAAAATAACAAAAGAGTTAGTTGTGCACAAACCTTATGCGAGTCACCTCTTGGCCTTGACTCGATGTCTCGGGTTCCTTCTCGGTATTCTTTTCCACTGAAGCACACAGTTTCACAGTGTTTCAGTATCATAACTTAACATAAATTAAAAAATAAATTTAAATTCAATTTTACCTAGCTCTAATATGCTAAACTTGACGTTTTTTAAATTTTGTGTTTCGGGGTTACTATTCACTACACTATTCAAGTCAATTTGTTGACTTTCTAAGGCTTAATAGGTATGGGAATTCCAACTTCACCCACATACCACATTTTGGTTGCTAAATTTATTGGTTTTGGTTGTTTACTCAAATTCTAAGTCTTTTAGGCAAATTTGCAAATTTTCAGTTTTGGTGTCTTATGTTATACTGTTCCATTGGTCATTTTTCTGTTAGAATTTGGCAAAACTTTCTTCATAGAAAATATTCCCTATTATTCTCCTTTTTGAATTACTCCATTTGGAGTTTTCTAGCTCAAGTTATAGCCATTTGAATCATAGCTGCCGGATTGGACTTAACCCAGATTTCTGGGCACCAAACTGGTTCTGGCAGTTTTAGGTCACCAAATTTGGGTGGCCAAATGACTTGGTTAAGGGCATAATTTGGGTTTGTGTTCTTCATGAAAGTTTTAGGTCTATATCTCAGCTTTCCACTGGTAAAATTTCAGGTCATTTAGACTTGCCTAGCCCAAGTTATTGCCAAATGAACAAACACTGTTTATTTGGTCATTTTGTACAGGTCAGACTGAGAAAATCCGGATTTGGTCAATTTGTTTACTAGGTTTTGGTCACTTTTTGGACACGATTCCTAAATAAAAATTGTGTCATTTTGTGTCTATTTTCATTCCCAATTGGCCTCACACAAATTGGACTTGTAAATTTTCAGTTTTGGTCCCTCAAATGGACCTTGGTCCTGCTGCCTGCAGCATGACCACATTGAATCCGAATTTAAACTCAACTCCAACACTTCCAACACACTTCATTTGGTCACAAATGACCATTTCTCACCTCAAACTAGGTCAAACACATCATTTCACCATTTCTCCAAATTTTTTCTCCCAAACCCTAGGTGTCCAAAACCCTAACTCACTAATTTGTTGCATTTAACCAATTCACTACCTATACACATGCTTCTTCAACTCAATCAATCTTCCTAACACATTTAATTCATTCAAAACACATCATATTCTCATACATCCATGGTTGGCTGAAAGTCACTAAAAGTCCCCTAACAATTGTTTCCTTTGATTTTTAGATTAAAATCTAAGTTAAATTAACTTAATACATGTGCATCAAAACTAAAATTTCAAAGAAAATTACTTACCTTCACTTGAATTCCAATTCTTCAATTTCACTCCCTTTTTCCTTTTCTTTTCTTCTTCAAATGCTTCCCCAAGTGAAGTTAACAAATTTTTATGGATTAATTTAGGGACAAAATAAGGTTAAGTGGGTGGAATCAAGCTTGTAACCAAGCTTTAATGGTGGATTGTCAATGGAGGTGAAAATAGGTGGGGCAGCCAAAACTTAAGGAAATGGGAAGAAGTGATTTTTCTTTTTAATTTTTAGGTATTTTAAATGAAATTTTATGTATTAGACTTGGTCAAAAAAGTTGAGAAAATAAAATTAATTTTTTGACATCACAATGATGTCATTCACATGATGTCATATACCTTTTTCTTTTCTTTTTCAATTTTCTTTAATTTTTCATTTATTTTTCTTTAGTTCTTCAATTTTATTCTTGATTCTAAAATTTTCTTTTCTCCGATTTTATTTGACAGTTAAGTCAAGAGTTAGCTCTCGGGGTCAATTAACCAAATTGCCCCTCGCTGGTTCAACTCGATTTACAAATAATTCAATATTTCTTCCGGCTCTCTGACCTAATTATTTGACTGGCTTAATAATTCTTTTTCATGATTTCTCTTTTCCACTGTGTTCGTAATAGTCCTAAGGACCACGGCGTCACATTTTACTGTTCGAAATTTGAGTTTAAATCGACTTCGCAGTCCTTCACGAGAAGGTCACCCATTGCTGTGACTCTCGGCTCGTTTAACTTCTTATGTTCTGTTTTTCTTATTTTTACTTTTCTATCTAGTAATCACTATTTATTTTTAATCAAGGCTTTTCTAGGTGTCTTAAACATAGTTCTAATCTTCTTAATTGTTCGGACCGATACCAGTTACCGGAACAGTAACATATACCAGGCTATGCAAATAGAGGTGTTACATAGAGAAATCATTTATGGTAAGAAAAGGTTCTGATGATATTAAGAGTTGATATCATATCTCATTGCCAATTAGTGATGAGCCTAGTGAGTCACATACATACACAAGTAATCACCAAGTTAAATGTGATTTAATTAATTAATTAAAGAGTTTAATTGATTAATTAAATAGGTTTGGTTTGCAATAAGATTGCAAAGTCTCTAGCATGGCTTGAAACCAAATTTAGGTTATTGGATGTATAGTATAAGTTAAATTTATATTTAAAGTGTTTAAATATGAACTTAATTATGAGAAATTAATTAATTAATAGAGATTAATTAATTAATTTATATTTGATATAAATTGATTAGAAGAGGAGAAATAATTATTTTGGGTTGAGAACTCAAAATTATAACACAAGGGTAATTTGGTCATTTCACAGGGTGATATGTAGCACCATGAGATGGTGACACATGGCACCATATAAGCTTGCCATTTGTCTTCCAATCATGCATGATGATCAAAGCCAAGATTAAATCTAGCTTTGACACTTGGCTTAATGTGATTAGGTCAATTAAACTAAGATGTGATAAGAAGATAACATGTGGCAATGGTTTTGAGTGATGACCTAATTATAAAAGGGAAAGAATGAAAACTAAAACATAATATTCCGATTTTTTCTCAAAGGTGCCACCACCCATAGAGCCTTCTTCCTCTCTTCTTCTTCTTCTCTCATCAATTCAAAGAGAATTGCCCATATTCTCTTGAATTAAAATTGCTAGAAATTGTTTCTAGTGTCCTATATACATCTACAACTTCCCTAAAGGCAAATCCCTAATTTCTAATTGGTTGGCTTGGCTTGAGAAGCTGTTCAAGGGGTTGCCATTGGTGATCTTGGTGTGGACAAACTAGAGGGATAACATTTGGGATCCTAGGTGCTTTCCAAAGGTACCAAACACATCTACAATGCATCAAAAGATTAGTGCACATGTTCTTGTATTAATCTAGGGTTATAATGAATTAATTTGTTAATTCAAAAAATCTTAAATGGCAAAAGTAGATCCTAATACATATTAAAAGTATTTTAAGATGCAATTGAACATTGAAATCAATCAGGTATATAATGAATATTGCATGATGCAAGAGACCCTAGAAGAAAATTTTTGAATTCAATGTTTTAATCTAACAATTTGCATGTTTCTGCTCCTTCAATTGGTATCAGAGCCACTATATTTGCCATTTAGATTGTTTAATATATTATTTAATTGTATGATTTGATCATAAGATGATTGATTCATTGTTGGTTGCAAAGAAGAGTGTGGCGGCATGCTTGGTTGTGCACCTTGGTGCACATGGTTTGAGCACCACCATGGTGCGCATTATATTAGACTTCAATTGTGAAATTGTTATATGCTTTGATGCCCATAATTATGCCTATGACTAATTAAATTGTTTAATTAGGAATTATAATCACTCAATTAAATTTGTTTGAATGTGATTCAAATATGAATTTTTAAATTTTTTGAATGTGATTCAAATCTAAATTTTTAAATTTGTTTGAATGATATTCAAATCTGGATTTTTTAGTTGAATATGAGATATTCAATATAATCTTAGTATGTATGTTTTATTTAATCGTTAAATGGTGATATGCATGATGGATGATCATGGACAATAAAAGACCAATGTGATTGCATTTATTTCTTTTATTTTTCTTTAGGTTGTAAATTAATTAATTTAATTTTAGTGGCATGTATTATAAAGGTTGTAATATTTTTGGATTGTAATTTCATTTATTTGAGGACTTTAAGTCCATGTTCTTGTAAATTCGCCTTGGTATGCCAAGGATTATAATGTAATGGATTGCAAGAAGATCAAGGAGGTCTCAAATTCCTAGTCCTTCCAAGAAGATAGCTAAATAAAAAGGGAAGACCAAAGCTGATGGAGGCAAAGGAAAGTGTTTCCACTACCAGAAGGATGGGCACTGGAAAAGGAACTGCTTAGAGTATCTTGCTTCTCTGAAGGACAAGAAGGATATACCTTCAGAAGGTATGTCTATATCTTGTTATTTAGATGTTGATGATGCTCATAGTTCATCTACAGCTTGGGTTTTAGATACTGGTGCCAGTTCTCACATTTCTTATGATATGTAGGAACTAGCAAACAGTAGCAGCTTACGTTCTCAAAATGTTAGGCTCCAGATTGGTGATGGCTCAACTATTGAAGCTTTAGCCATATGATCTAAATCTTTTTATATGTCTGGATATGTTTTGTGTTTGAATAATATCTTATATGTACCTGATGCTTTTAAGAACATCATTTCTAAATCTAGTTTGACTAGAAATAGCTATGAATTTCAGTTCACAGATAATGTTTATAATATTTATTTTAGAAATAAATATGTTGGCTCGGGTTATATGCATGATGGTCTTTATTATTTGGATAATAATGATAAACACAAAATGAATGCAAGCAATCTAAAAGAATGCAATGCCATAGTGAAAATCAACTCAAGTTCAAAATATATTTGGCACTTAAGATTAGGTCATGTTGCAGAAGATAGGATTGCAAAACTAAAGAAAATGGGGATTCTATCCTCATTAGATTCTGAACCTACTCCAACTTGTGAATCCTGCCTTCAGGGCAAAATTACTAGATCTCCCTTTATTGGACAAGGTCTAAGAGTTGAAAATATTTTAGAGCTAATACATAGTGATGTATGTGGTCCATTTAAAGAAATGGCTAGAGGTGGTTTTCATTACTTTATTACCTTTACTGATGATAAATCAAGGTTTGGGTATTTGTATTTGATGAAATACAAACATGAATCCTTTGAAAAGTTTAAAGAATTTAAATCTAAAGTAGAAAATCAAACAAGGAAAAGTATTAAAGTTCTTCGGTCAAATCATGGAGGTGAATACTTGAGTACTGAATTTGATGAATACTTGAAAGAGCATGGCATTGTGTCCTAGCTGACTCCTCTAGGAACACCACAGCTGAATGGTGTATCAGAAAGGAGAAATCGTACCCTATTAGATATGGTACATAGTATGATGAGCTGTACTGATATGCCAATCTCCTTTTGGGAATTTGCATTAGAATCAGCTTTGCATATTCTTAATAGGATTCCATTAAAATCAGTATCTTCCACACTTTATGGGATATAGCATGAAAGAAAACCAAGTCTTAAGCATGTTAAGATTTGGAGTTGTCCATCTTACATCAAAAAGCTGAACACTGATTAATTAGAAACCATATCAGAAAAATGTTGATTTGTTAGATGTCCAAAAGAGAGTTTTGGATATTATTTTTATTTGCCTACATCACAAAAGGTTGTGGTAAGTAGAGATGCCAAATTTCTTAAACAACAGTTTGCTCAAGAAGGAGGCAAAGGAAGGCAAATAGAGTTAGAATTGGAGAATTCTGACCAACCAACAGATCAGATGGATATAGATCCATCTAGTTAACCTACACCTATTGATGAAACATCTACAACTGTTCCTTATAAATCAACTAGGATATCTCACCCACTAGTGAGATATGCTTTTCTTCATGAAGAAGAACAAGAGTTATTTACTAATGAAGAAGTAGATCATGGAGATGATCCACTTACTTATGAAGAAGCTATATCAGATATAGACTCTTCAAAATGAGTTGAAGCTATAAAATCCGAAATTGATTCCATGTATAAGAATCAAGTTTGGGATCTTGTTGACCCACTTGAAGGTATTATACCTATAGGGAATAAATGGGTTTTCAAGAAGAAAATTGGTTCTGATGGAAAGGTAGAGACCTATAAAGCAAGGCTAGTAGCGAAAGGGTTTTGCCAAAGGCAAGGAATCGACTATGAGAAGACTTTCTCGCCTGTTGCCATGCTTAAATAAATTAGGATTCTATTAGCAACAGCTGCATACTATGATTATGAGATTTGGCAGATGGATGTCAAAACAGCTTTTCTTAATGGATGCATTGAAGAAAACATTTTCATGGAATAACCTAGGGGTTTTGAATCCCAAGATGGTTCCAAAGTATGAAAGCTAAAACGATCCATTTATGGGTTAAAACAAGCTTCGAGGAATTGGAACATCTGTTTTGATAAAGCCATTAAGTCATTTGGTTTTATCAAAAAAGAGGATGAGCCATGAGTATATAAGAAGGTTAGTGATAAGGCTATCACTTTTCTTGTTTTATATGTGGATGACATTTTGTTGATGGGTAAAGACATAGGTATGTTGACAACTGTAAAGGTATGGTTGTCAAATACTTTCTCCATGAAAGACTTAGGGGAGGCAGCCTATATTCTTGGGATTCGCATCTATAGAGATAGAGCGAAAAGAATAATTGGTTTATCCCAAAGTCTATACTTGGAAAAGGTGTTAAAGAGGTTTAACATGCTTGATTCCAAAAGAGAATTATTACCAGTGAGACATGGTATTCACCTTTCTAAAGAGATGTCTCCAAAGACACCTGAAGAAAGAGATAAAATGGCTAGGATTCTATATGCTTCGGCTATTGGAAGTTTGATGTATGCAATGTTGTGTACTAGGCCGAATATCGCATATGCTGTTAGTTTGACTAGAAGATTTCAATCTAATCCAGGTTTGGAACACTGGATAGCTGTCAAGAATATCCTTAAGTACTTAAGAAGAACTAATGATTTATTCTTGATATATGGAGGTAGTGACTTGCCATTGGATGGTTATACTGATTCTGATTTCCAATAAGATATCGATGATAGAAAGTCTACCTTTAGGTATGTGTTCATTTGTAATGGAGGTGCAGTCAGTTAGAAGAGTTCCAAATAGAGTACGAATACAGACTCCACTACAGAGGCTGAGTATATTGCTGCATCAGATGCTGCAAAGGAAGCTGTTTGGATGAAGAAGTTTGTGACAGAACTTGCAGTAGTTCTTTTCATTGAGTTAGCAGTTCCACTCTACTGTAACAATAATGGAGCAGTCATACAGGCTAAAGAACCCGATCTCACCAGAAATTCAAACACATAGAAAGGCGTTATCACATTATCAGAGAGATAGTTGGGCGAGGCGATGTAGCCGTGCAGAAAATAGAAAATGTCACAAGCTGATCCATTCACTAAGCCTATGTCACAAGCTCAGTTAGACTTACATTTTGAGAAGATGGGTCTAAGGTATTGTAATGAATGGCTCTAGTGCTAGTGGGAGATTGTAAGTAGTATGCCCTAGAGCATGTCATTTAGTATGTATATTGTACATGTTTTATTAATAAAAAGGCAATTTCACTTTTCCGTTTACATAATATATTTATGTGTAATAGAATATGTCCATTGATATTTTGTTAGAAATTCTATTCTTAACTTATTAAGAATATGAGTGACAGTATTTCTAGCACAAAGTATCATAAATTAGTTTACAATCGAGGATACTTCACACAGGACATTACTTATCCAGAAAGATTGTATTCAAGTTTGTTCCTAAGGTATTTATATGAGATATAAATAAGATAGAATGGTGAGTCTCATGCCATATAACAAATATGATAGGCACTTATACATGATAAGAAGGCCGAACCAGTAACACTTATGACAAGCACGTGGAGTTTACTCTTGTCAATGCATTATCATAAATCATATCAGTGCATATAATCTTTAGATCTGAGATAAAACAGTTATCTTATATATAGGTGATTTGAGTTTGATACTGCTTTCATGCTTGTACTGTGTATGGTTATATGGGCATGTGTTGGCTCCTACTAGTTATATATGGAGGTAGGTGTTCATCAAGATGAAATCTGTTACCCTAAGTAAATAGGGATAAAATCCTATGTTCATTTAATTGTTCTTGATGTTTCGAGTTCCTGGCAAGGACAAACAGATTTAATTAGAAAAGAGATTTTGATGAGAAAATCTTTTTAATCAAGAATTAGAATTAAAAGAGAACATAATATTCATAGCAAATGGGGTTTGACATAAACCATGACTCAAGCTCGAATTGGGATTTTGTAACAAAGAGATTATAGTGTATGGTAACATATGATCATCGGTTTATTTAAGGTATTCCTTATTACTGATTATGTGACTATGACATGTTATGCTAGGTGTTAACCATGGTCTATGAGGTGCCTAAAATGATTTAGAGAAATCATTTATGGTAAGAGAAGGTTCTGATGATATTAAGAGTTGATATCATATCTCATTGCCAATTAGTGATGAGCCTAGTGAGTCACACACATACACAAGTAATCACCAAGTTAAATGTGATTTAATTAATTAATTAAAGAGTTTAATTGATTAATTAAATATGTTTGGTTTGCAATAAGATTGCAAAGTCCCTAGCATGGCTTGAAACCAAATCTAGGTTATTGGATGTATAGTATAAGTTAAATTTATATTTAAAGTATTTAAATATGAATTTAATTATGAGAAATTAATCAATAGAGATTAATTAATTAATTTATATTTGATATAAATTGATTAGAATAGGAGAAATAATTATTTTGGGTTGAGAACTCAAAATTACAACACAAGGGTAATTTGATCATGTCACAGGGTGACATGTGGCACCATGAGATGGTGACCCATGACACCATATAAGTTTTCCATTTGTCTTCCAATCATGCATGATGATCAAAGTCAAGATTAAATCTAGCTTTGACATTTAGCTTAATGTGATTAGGTCAATTAAACTAAGATGCAATAAGAAGATGACATGTGCCTAGGGTTTTTGAGTGATGACCTAATTATAAAAGGGAAAGAATGAAAACTAAAACATAATATTCTAATTTTTTTTTCTCAAAGGTGCCGCCACCCATAGAGCCTTCTTCCTCTCTTCTTCTTCTTCTTCTTCTTCTTCTTCTTCTTCTTCTTCTTCTTCTTCTTCTTCTTCTTCTCTATCAATTCAAAGAGAATTGCCCATATTCTCTTGAATTAAAATTGCTAGAAATTATTTCTAGTGTCCTATATACATCTACAACCTCCCTAAAGGCAAATCCCCAATTTCTAATTGGTTGGCAAGGCTTGAGAAGCTGTTCAAGGGGCTGCCATTGGCGATTTTGGTGTGGACAAACTAGAGAGACAACATTTGGGGTCCTAGGTGCTTCCCAAAGATACCAAACACATCTACAGTGTATCAAAAGGTTAGTGCACATGTTCTTGTATTAATCTAGGGTTATAATGAATTAATTTGTTAATTCAAAAAATCTTAAATGGCAAATGTAGATCCTTGAATACCCTATCCATTCTCTCTAACCACTGCTCAGCCTCTAGAGGATCTACTGTCCCCTTGAACTCTGTAGCCCCATACTTCATCAATTTGTCATACTGCTTAGTAGGAGACTATGGTTGTACCACTGGTGTCTGTATTGGGACTTGAGTAGGCACATTACCAGCCATTTGTTGGAACATTGCAGCCATCTGCTGAGCGAACTGAGCAGGGAACTGCGGTATTGTAGGGGCTGGTGCTGCTGAACCACTGACATTGTGTAGGCCTGGGGCATCCCCTTGCACCTCAGCCTCAATAGATTGATCAACTGAACGATCACCCTCTTCCATAGTCAATGCGAGGATTTTAGATCTCCTGAACAAATAACACAAGGAGATTTCCTCCCATTAGTGCATATTTATAATGTAATGTACTGTATGTATCAAACAATGATATAGAGCAGTTGTACTATGAAGAAAGAATATTCAAATAACAGGTGAAAACAGAATTTAAAAACTTTGCTCTGATACCACAAAAACATGTCACACCCTACCCCTCTGTAAGGCATAACATGATCCCATAGTATACCTAATGAATTACCAACTTCGTCTACTGATAACACATTAATTACACTACAAGGGATTTTAAAACTTTTCTTACTTCTTTTACAGTGCTAAGCACTATTTACAGGTGTTAAAAAAACCCCTTTTGAACTGAAGTAATAGAACTAACACATTTAAATTATTTGGAATTTCTGTAAAAATTTTGGCAGAGTGCCATCTGTATTTTGGATAAAACAGTTCTTCAAAAAACCTGTAAAAAGCATTTTAATATATTTTCAAATCTCAACTCTAACATATTTCTCAACACAATATATTTCTCAACTCAAATCCACAGTGATTTTTCAAAGACTGAGATACAATAAATATAATACAATTTTTACAAGTCAAAATAACTCATAATTTACTTTACAACTTCAATATACAATTTTAATTTATAACTGCTCAAAACTAAAAATAATATATACATACAGTGAACATACATTACAGTACAAAATGCAAAATGTGGTATACTCATTATACCCGATAATCTCTCGCTGGATGTACTAGCAGCCTAGTCTGCTGCCCTGTCCGTCTGTCTACCTGCGACAGCGATGAAAAGCTATCGCTGAGACGATGTCCCAATGGTGCACAACATTAACCAAATAAAACTTTAAATCACAGTTCATAAATCATATAAATGATGGATACGTAAAACCATAGTTAAATTCAAGACAATGAATGTCATAAGGAATTTAACACAATATCACAATAAATCTTAGTAATCAAAACATAGTTAAATTCAAAAGACAGTGAATGTCAATAAGAATTTAAACTCCATTTCACAAATTATCGAAGCTCATAATAACACAATTTAGTCAAATAATTTACGAACACAGTGTTGCCAATTCATACACAACTTAAGCCATGACACAAAATTTCTGATCAATGCCGCGTTATACACCACGACAAAAGCAATCACAACCCCACTAATCGAAATCAATGAGGAAGGGAGCTAGCTATATAATGAGGACTCATCCGATCACCTCAACTGGTAAACCAGAGAGGGAGAAAAATAAACGATCACAACTCCATAAATGGAGAAGGAAAATAAACGATCACAACCCCATAAATGGAGAAGGAATGATATGATACTGTCATGCTAAATGTGAACACAAAATCAATTCCAAACTTTTTATTCAAATGATTCGTGAGAATCCAATAAATTTCTAAAGTCATAAATTCATTCACAAAATGGCAACACAATTCATAATTAACTTCAAATTTTCACAAATCACACTAAATCAATTTTTCCACAGTTTCAAACTATTTGCAATGCTTTTCAAGCAATAAGTATCCATTCAAACACATTTCCATAATTGAAAACAATAATATATAAATAGTCATAATTTATTTCAATTGAAAAATTCAAAAGAAATAACTGTTGTGCACAAACCTCTGATAACTGTCTCCTGGCCTTGACTCAGTGTTTCCTTCCCTTTCCCTGAGTCTTTGCTAACTGAGAAACACAATTTGAAGTGTTTCAGTACTCATTTAAACTGTCTCTAACGATAATGCTTGATAAGTAATTCACTGAATGCTATTATTTGCTTAATCAACCTAATATATCGACCCTCGATGCATTCTAGGTAAATTAGGTTTTAATGTTACTAACATGTCACATTCGATAGTCTTTTAGGGTTGGTAAATGTTACCAAGTTCATTTCCGTGTATACTGCATTTTCTTGCAATTTGCTGGATTCCGGGATACTAGTTTGACCTAGCCGGACGACCTAGTTCCCTCGGTTTTTGGGTTTCGGTCAAAACTACAAACTTGTAGATCTATGTCTTATGGAACGCGGGGAAAAATTTCAGGTCATTCTGAGTTATGTAGACCAAGTTATGGGCATTTTACTATTGCTGGTCAAATTGCATCAAAATTGGTCACTTTAGGTCACTTTAGGTCATTTTAGGTTCGGCCAGTTTTTGGACCCGAACTTGTGCAAGCTGTTTGACTTGCTTATGGTCATTTCTAGGCTTTGGTGTCTTCATAAGACTTGTAGATATAGGTCTTAACTATTCATGGTCAAAATTTTAGGTCAATTGGACCTGTTTTGAGTGAGTTATTGCCAAAACACTAACTTCTGCCCAAATGGTCAATTTTCAGGCCTCAATTGCACTTAATTCGGATTTGGTCATTTTTCAAGCTACCTTGCAAGCAGAATTTTGGCAAGCTTCCTTCATGAAAGTTGGCACATTTTGTGCCTAGTTTCACCTCCAATTGGTCTCATACCAATTGGAGCACTTAAAGTTATAGGCCTAAAACACAAACTGCCTTATTACATTTCTTTCATACACATCAAGGATCACTCCTAACACTTACCAAACTCAATATTCAAGTCAATTCTGGTTGTATCATTACCTAAACATAATTCACAACATTTTATAGGTCATTTTGGTAGCTTACAATTACATTCAATGTGCACCAACAAGTGCAGAATTTTTCAATCCAATTTACAACAATTCAATCACCTATTCATGCTCATTTACATGTCCCACTTCACACCACCATACATACACTCAAACTGCCATAACAACCAACACATTTTAACATCATTATTCCATAAACCAAGCATGAATTCCAGCATTCCTCAAGAGTTAGCAAACTGCCACAATGGTACACTTACATTCCATTATTTTCCAAGCTTTAAATTTCATTTTACATTTACATATACTAAGTATACATCACCCAAATAATTTCCTACACAATATACATTTAATCAATCATTTAATTCACCATTTACAAGCACAAATAAACTGCCTTCAAGGTGTTTCCATGGCTGCCAAAATTACACTTCCTCATTCAACATCAAACCTCAAAAATCTCTCCATAAATCAAACACCCATAACATTCTTACAAACCTTAACAAAGCAACAATCAAAAACTCAAACTTACCTATTGTTGGGACTTGCTAAATCTTCACCAAAACTTCTTGAAATTGCTATCAAACTCTTTCTTGTGATGTGGAGATAAACTTTAATGAAGACAAGTAAAGAAAGTGTAGCTTGAAATGGGTGTAAGAAGCCATGCAAATGGGGTGGCCATGGGAGGTTTCTCAAGCTCATTCGGCAATGGTGATTCTTATGGTTGAAGATGAAGTGTTTAGTGGAGCAATCTGCCCACTTAAGATTAAATTTAATCCATAGTGCTCCACCCACCAAATATAAATTATTTTATATGTTTAAATGTG
The DNA here is from genome assembly GCF_030052815.1 of Hevea brasiliensis. NCBI lineage: Eukaryota > Viridiplantae > Streptophyta > Magnoliopsida > Malpighiales > Euphorbiaceae > Hevea > Hevea brasiliensis. The sequence continues at coordinate 22,973,960 of NC_079507.1, forward strand.
ATAATTAGTCAATTCACCCCCCATTTTTACTATTTACATTAGGTACCCCTAAATAAATTTTTCATTATATTTTCCAAGTGTAATATTATTTATTTTTAATGGACATTTAGGTCAAAAGACAACTCGGGATGTCAAATGACCACAATGCCCCTGTTCGGGTTGTATTCCCGATTTTTCGATAACACCGGGTTTTGTCCGTTTTTCGATTTCTCACTTTTCTTTGTACTAATTAATTAATTTTTCTTTGATATTTCTAATGGCATTTATACTTCAATAGGGGTCTATTTAAGTCCTAAAAATATTTTCCAGGATTCCCCGCGGTCCAGGGCTAGTCAACGGTCTACGCCGTGACTTCCCGGTACGGTCACCCATCGCTAGGGTTCTCGGCTCGCTTAACTTGATTGCATTTCTTTACTATTATTTTTCCTTTGTTTTTCTTGTATTTCATTATTTTATGTCTCCTCACTCATATTGAAGTGTAGTTCTAAGCATCCTAGCTGTCCGGACAACACTGGTCACTGGAACAGTAGAATGCACTACCGAACATAGGGGTGTTACATTTTCCATGTTATACATTATACTAACAGAATGCCTATACTATGCATGGGATATAATTAATTAAAATATCTTATTTAATTTTTTTATACATAAATTAATAATAATTTTTATGATTATTTTGTTTAAAATATAATAAAATTACTTGTTAATTCACAAAAACAATTTAAATTTTATGAAATTTTTATATTTTATCATACAAATATATGTAAAGTGTTATTATTTTTTTGGTGTAATCACTTTATATATATATATATATATATATATATATATATATATATATATATATTGAAGCATGTGCATTTCAAATAATTTATAATAATTTATATAACATTAAATATTAAAATTTTTTAATTAAAATATTATTTTTTACATTAGTTTTTAAATTTTTAAATTAAAAAGTTATCTTTTATATTAGTTTAGTTAATTATATAAATAAATAATTTTATTGGTTTAGAAATTTTTATGTTTAGATTACATTTTATGAAAGCTATGTTTTACATTTTTAATATATAATATTAATTTAATTATGAACTTAAATATAATATAATAAAAAAATATATGATATGATAATAAGTTTTAAAAATATAAATGAGTGAATATGTTTAAAAGTTAAAATGACAAACTGATATTAAATGCAAGTTAGCTAATTATATTAAATTGATTTAAAGTCTATTATTTCATTTTAAAGAAAATAAATTTGGTTTTTTTTTCTTTTTATAATTAATGTTGATTTTTTTAATGAGATTTATAGTTAGGCTAATATAAAATAAAATTATTTATAGAATAAAAAATAGAATAAATTTTAAAATTTACTATGTGATTTAGCACATTATCATATATATGGTGAATAAACCTCACTTTCATTGAATTGATAGCTTGAGCTTTTATGTCGTCACATTGTTTATGTAAGGTAATGAAAGTAAAAGTATATCAATCGAGTAAAAAATTATAAATTTAAAATATTAAGAGAGAAAATGAGATTTTTTTTAAAAAATTTATAATTAAAATATAATTTCATAATTTTAAATGTAACACCCCTAATTTTTAAATTTATTATTTTTAGGTAAATATTGATATTTTATTTTATTTGAATTTTTGGAAATTATTTGAAATTTTTCGGGTTTTAGAAATCGGGTTCGATTTTTCGAAAAAATTAAACTTTGATGATTTTTAAGAATTAATTTAAAGACCACGTGGCAAAACTAAAAATATATTTGGAGTCTACAAATTTTTCTGAGTTTTTTAGAATTTTTTTCGAAAATTTTGGACCTTGTTTTCGGTCCCAAGGCAGAGTAAAAATTTAAAATTTTATATCCTGAATCGAACCGGCCGAATCGGGCCTGCTCCTTTTCTTCTTCTTCTCCTCTTCCCGCGCACATTCTCCTTCCTCTCTCTCTCTCTCCCGTTTTCTCTCTCCTCCCACCTCCCCACCACCACGGCCACGGCCTCCTCACCACCCCACCACGGCAAACGTTTTCTGAGAAGCGACGCGACGCGCAGCGCACTCTTTCGTCTTTCCGACCGAAATCCGACTGATCCAGCTACCATTTGGGCCGGGTCTTGTGTCTAAACCCATCTACACCTCGAGAGCTTTCCATAGATACCAAGAACACCAAAATTCATTGAGCGGTTTGTCCAATTTTTGTCCGGGAAATTTTAGCCCATTTTGATTTTTGGGCTAGATTTCTCACAAACCGTGAACCTCACGAGAAAACCGAGACTACCAGAGCGCTCCACTCATCGAGAGCTTCACGGTAATATAAATTTCAAAATTTTTCGACACCATTTTTTGGTGGGTCCCACGGAACTTCGTATTATTTTTCTGAGCATTAAATGAGCTTAGAAAATTTTGTAAATTTATGTACTAACCCCCGTGTTGTGGGCTTCGTGTAGGTATCTTCAATTCGTAGAAATTCGACAGTTGTCCAGGTTTGTGAATTTCCGGCCAGACAGACCGGCTACCAAAAAGGTCTCCGAATTGGATCGAGATTTTGGCTACCTCACCATTTTCAGACGTCCCGAGCGCGTCCCCGAAGTCAGAATCGGCATAGGTAAACCTGAACCTTACTTTTTCATAATTTTCTAGTACTTAAATGGGATTAAAAATCCATAAAATATTCGTGGTAGCTCAGAAAATTGTGATTCTTTTTGCAATAGCCTAATAATATTGCTAAGGACGGTGGGGCAAAGTTTTAGAATTTTTAGAGCTTATTTGCGTAGTTTTTGCAAAAATGATCAATTATAAGGACTAAACTGTAAATTTACATATTGTGATTGATGACTATTTGAATGGGCCCAGGAGGGGCTGTGTGATATGATTGAGTTGTGGGTGTATGGTTGGTGAATATAGAAGTGCGTTTTGAGCCCTTTTACAGGTTGGGTAGGTCCTAGGTATAGGGGAGACTCTACCGGATTTTCGGCACGACTTAGGACGTATTTGGTCTTTTCTTAGTTTGTATTGAGTCAAATTTATTAAATGATTGTAATAAAATTTTCAGGTGAGCCGGGACACCCTTCTTCCTCCGCCCAGCTGCCACAGTGATTGCTGTCAAGTCTGTGAGTAAAATATTAATTTTAATTATAATTTCGATATTATTATATGTTTAAGCATGCCCATGCATCACTTATATGTATGTATCTATGTAGTTAAACTCTAGGCACGTTTTATGTTGCATTCATAACTGTTAAAGTGCCATGGATGTTATTGTGGTAATTTGGAGCAGTGTGCGTGCGTTGGTGTGCGTGTGTTGGTGTGCGTGTGATGTGGTGTTGACTATGGATAGGACGGATAGACACAGCTTGAGATCTTCGTTGGGACCCAGTCCTTCGGGGTAGACACGGATTGAGTTCTTCGCTGGGACCCCGATTTGGTTATTAAGTGGAAGTCCGAGCTGAGTTCTTCCCTGGCACAGGTTGGATTAAGAGAGCTGTATAGGGGATCAGCTCCCATATATGTATTGTTTGACATTATCGGGTGTGTGAGTGCTCCAAATTACCTTTTTGCTGTTATGATGTGAAATTATTGCTGATGTTGCATTTCACTCTACAGGGTGCATTAGTTTTAGATAATTATAGAGATTATGGTTAAAATTGATATTTTACTCTCTGAGTCGAACGCTCACTCCTGTTCAATATTTTTCTAGGCCACAGGAGGATATTTTTGAGGTTAACCTGCTTTTCTCCCTCGCAGGTCGTTTAATAATGTTTGTATAAACCTATTAACTATAGAATTTCTGCATGTGTTAGAAATATTTATTTGATTTGGGTCTGTAATATAAATTATTATTTTGGACCTGTAAACTTATTATTTTATGCATGTTGATGGACTGGATGAGGGAGCTGAGCTCCCATTTATTTTTATGTTGTATGAGTATGTTGAGGGTGAGTTGAGCTCCCCAATTGATTATATATTGTGTTTATAGGTCGGGTGAGTCAAAAACTCCCCGTTGAAAGGTCCATTTTATGATCGGATTCTGTCCGGTTGATTTCTTGAAATTGGGCCCAAATGGGCCTTAGAGTTGGGTTAAGGAATAGTTAGGCTTACTACGGGCCTCGGGAGCTTTAGGCTGGCCCAGGTCCTAGTGTCGGTTCAACTCATAGGTTGGGTCGTGACATTAAAATTTTTATAAATATATAAAATAATCATGTATTTTTTAGCAGTACATATATTATCCTCTATAATTTCAATAAAACATATAATTAATATTAAAAAGCCAAACCTGCACTACTTAAAAGTGAATTTATAATGAAAAATATCAATATTTTTACAAATAAATAGTACTACATATATTATTGAACACATTATGATGTAGGTTTTGATTTTATTAAAATGAATAAAATATCCACATATATATTATAAGAAAAAAAAGAATTTTGCTAAAATTATATAATTACAAATAAAAGTACTAATGCAAAATTTTGTTATTATAATCACTATGTACATTATGTGTTAAGCAAATTATGTGTAATTGATTTTTATAGTTTAAATTTCTTATATTTATCATATATTATTTTAATGATTGAGATTGTATACAATGTAATTTTAAATTATGTATAATAATTATTAACAAATTAATTATGTATGAAATTTTTGTTAATTACTTATAAAAGTATTATTATTATTATTATTATTATTATTATTATTATTATTATTATTATTATGTATTTCTTTAATTGTATTTTTAGAATATATTTCTTTAATTATTATGTTAATAAATTTTTATATAATTTTAAATCAAATATTATAAGAGAATAATGAAATATTAGAAATAAAAACTTTATTAAAAAAATTTATAGACTTAGAATATATGCCTCTATAAATATTAATTTAAATTATATATTTATTCAATTAACATATATTATTATTTATATTTGTGCATGTATTTAATAATAATAATAATTATTATTATTATAATAATAATAATCAATTTCAAAACTTATTTTAATAAAAATAGTTATAGAATATATTCATTGATGTAGTATATATATATATATATATATATATATATATATATATATATATATGCGGTCGATAGAGAAAGGTTGACGTCAACTGATGAAAGGTACCCTGACGATACTTCTAGTAAAATAAAAAGGCAAGCGTTTCTTTCTTTCAGAACCTGCTAGAACAAGCGAGTCAAGGGTAGTTTATATAGCAGCTTTGATAGAAGCAAGGTTAAATGATAAGTCAAGGATATATGCAGTAATCTATCCAATCGAGTTAAGAGGAATGCAATTGGAGTTCACTATTAAGCTTTCTTCCTCTTTTGTTTGTAGGTGCCTTCCAACCAAAGGCGCCTAATGTGAGACTTCCTTGCGCCAGCACTCGGATTAGTCGTTTGAGCGCTCTGACACTCGCCGCTTCGCTCACCCGTTAGTTGTGAAAACTTCCTTCTGGATAGGTGTCCACCTAAAGGAAGATTAGAGAAAGCTACCAAACTCATATATAAATATGTAATTTTGTCTTCATTTTCTTATATATCCTCTTATTTTTATTGTTTTAAAAATATGAAGAGATAACAATTCAAATTATGTAAAAATATAATTATACTTCTTATAACCTTACCCTTATGCTCAAAATTAACAACTTTATTACGATTGGCTAATAAATTAAAACAATAAAAATATGTTCATACATGTAAGAATATTTATAAATTATAACTAATTTACAATTAAACTGAGTAAATCTGTAAAAATAAAAAACTGAGTAAATCCATAAAATAGTTTTTTATATATTAATATACCAACTAAGATTTATTTAGCAACATAAAACTAAATAAATTTACACTCTAATGAAGAAAGCGACTCAATATATTTAATTTTTTTGTTGTAACTATTAAAGCAAAGAAAGGTGAAAGTTTAATTGAATTAAATTAAAATAAGCATATAATTTGTGAGAAAAGAAAAAGGATCCTGTAACTATATTGATATTAACAGAATTTGTAAATAAATTTAAAGAAAAAAAATTGAACACAATAAATTAAAATTGTGCTAATTTTTAGTATAAAGCAAGGCATTTCATAAAATGAAAAATATATAAAAAAATAGGAAAGATAATATTTAATCATAAGAAATACAAATGTTGAGAGACTATATATTAATATAGACCATCGAGAAAAATTAAAAGGTTAACAATATAATTGTGATAATTTATTCATCTATTATAATATAATTAGTATTTAAATCAATTAATAATAATCATTTATAAAATAAAAACTACATGAATTTGAAATAAAGCGTAAAATATATTTTAAAACAATGAGTTAAAAAATAAATGAATCCATTAGTTATATTCTAATGCCCTGTTGGGTCTAAGATTGTAGATGATGTTAGAAATAAATTAGATCGTTATAGATTACATGATTAAAGAATATGTGTACCTGAAAATGCGTACATGATTAAAGAACATGTGTACATGATTACTTATTCATGATTTTCTATGAACAATAAAGAAGGGAAGCGAAAGGATAGATTCAAGACTCTCAATATCTAAACTTTCAAATTCTATATGAATTCTATTTGATGTTAAATGGGGTTTTATACACACACACACACATATATATATATATATATATGACTGAGAGTTTGGGCATTTTTCTTAACGGGTTTATGGACAACCTGATTCATTATAGGCTTGCCCAATCACATGACCCAATCCATTTAGACATTGCCAATTACTAAACTTATTATTTGATATCATTATTTAATCTGTCAATAAACCTAACAATTGGTTAATACTAATCCATATCTAGATACAAATAAATAATCTAACAGATGAAAGGTATTAGAATATATTTTATTAATGTAGCTTTTATGTAATTTTGAAAGATAAATAAAAGAAAATAAAAACTTATTAAAAACTTGGATGAAAGTATTAATTACGGGACTTTATTGTTTTTAATATTTGAGTCTTTATATTTTAAAAAATAAATTATTTAATTTCTATAATTTATTTTCATCACACTTTATGTCCTTTTGTCCAAATTAAAATGAATTTATCATTAGTGAAAAGATAAAATTACTCTTGATTAAGTAAGGGTTAGTAACTGAATGTATTAACCCAAGTCTCATATCCCCCTCTCTTTCCAATGCCATAATTTCATAAATTTCTCCCCCAACTTCTCGTCATCTCTTTCTCTCTCTCTCGTCTTAATTTCTTTCCATCTCGGATATTCTTCTAAATTAATCATCAAGCTTCGAATCAATTGAACCATTAATTTGCCTCATCCATGAACAATAACCGACAACACTTTAGAAAAGCAAACTATAAATTTAGCATATGAATCAAGTTTTTCAATTTCAAATTCTGTAGCAAATAGGGTTAAGTTTGGTTTACTTCTCTACTTAAGTTAGGTAGTTTTTTTTTTTTTAATTAATGTGGCATATTATTTATATTTTTATGTAATTAAAACTTTAAAATAGAGGTATAATATAATTAAAATTTTTAAATAAGGATATTTTAGACTGATCAAAAGTTCACCCTCTTTATTCGTACATTTATGCATAGTAGCACATGCATTAAATGGTCTATAAAAAGTAATTATTTTATTTGTATATAAATTAAGTATTAATTTAATTATTTGAATTAAAATATTAAAAATTTAACAATAATTAATATTATATGTTAATAACATATAGATATTTGAAATGTTTCTGCAACTATTATTTTATTGTTATTAATTAGAAAATTTTCTTACAGACGTAATAAACTTGTAAAATAAATTTTTTAAAATTATGACAATTTTATTTTTAATAAATATATATTGTGTGAGTATTAATTTAAATTTTTATGCATATTAATATATTTAATATTAAATAATTTTGCTCACATTTTATTATAACTTTATTGAAATATATTAAATGTATGTTTATACAGTAAACATATAATAAAAATGAGTGAAACAATATTACTAATACAATAAGAAACTGATAATGTTAATATGATGCCCTCTCTTCTATCTTTCTCTCTCATCCTCTCTTTTCTGTCTCTCTCGTCCTCTCTTCTCTCTTGCTCTCTCCATCTCTTATTCTCTCTTCCCTTTAATCTCTCTATTTCTCTATATCATCATTGCAATAATTTCTCATAAATAAATAAAAAATTAAAATATAATAATGATATATTATTAATATTGATTAATTAATCTGTAATATATTTGGTAGAAGGTTAAAAAATTAAAAGTTGAATGTAACCTTGTAGGTTTTAATCTTTAAAGATGGTAATTATTAACCTAATCTCTCAAGGTTGACATTTAAGCTCTCAAGAGGGAATAAATATTAATAACGTAAAAAAATTAACCTAATTTCTTTAAATATCCAAACAACAATAATGATAAGTTAAAAGTTATAGAGGTAATAATTATCTATTGTTAATCTTGTATCAAAGGCTCCTTAAGATTGATAACTCATTATAAAGAAAATGGTGGGAAACCCATTGTACTCGTTATAAACTATGAAAATTTAACATATAAAATCACATGTATGATTATAATAATTCTAATATTTATTTGAATACTCATAAAAAAAATTATAATAATATTTATATATGTATGTTTACTACTCTATTTATTAGTTCAAGTTATAAGGATTTTCTCAAATTAATTTTCTTAATTATAAATTAATATTGTGATTATATATATATATATATAAGGGAATTATAAATATTAATTTTAATTAATTTTATAAATAAAAATATGTAATAAAAAATAATTTATATTAGGAAGTACTACAATTTTTAAATATTATGATTATTTATTTTTCAAATCCTTTTCGACATATAAACAGGACATTATACTATGTTACATGGAAGTTTATGTATTTTAGAAAAGTATTTGAGAATTTTAAATCAGATAAGTAAGGAGTTTTATAAATTTTAATAGGAATTATATATTAAACTTGGATTACAATACTACTATTATAATTATTTTTAGTATAATAAGTAATTTTAAAATTAAAAATATTTTTATTCATTTACAAGTTTGTACACTCAATTATATTTTTATAGATTGAAGCAAAAATTTTGCATAAAATATTTAAATAACAAAATTTGAATTAAATTAAAATTTTTGATTTTAATTTAATATTTTTATAAAAATAATAAAAAATTATTTTCTTCTTTTATTTGGATAATTTTAGGAAATAATTTTATTTAATAAAATATTATTTTTATGATATGTTTTTATGTATTATATTTGCATGTGCATATTTTGTAATATTGTATTTTTTTAACTTAATTTAGTTTTGTAGAATTATTATTTTTATTATTAGAAGTAATATACCATTTATTTTAGAACTCTCTAAGTTTTTTTTAAAAGGATTATCTAAGTTTAGAATTACTTGTGGACTTAATAAGTATTAATTTTGATGTGTAATTTGAAAATTTTTTATATAAAGGATTCCATTTATATCAGACTTTATTAATATGTAATTTTACTATATATATTTTTTTATGAAATTAATTACATAAGCTTTAGTCAGTGAATTTTTTAGTTAATTTTTGTATGAAATCGATCAATTTTTTTTTTTTAAAGATGAAGTAACGGTCTTTGAATTTCTATTTATTTTTTTTTATAAAATTTGTTTTGAATTGCAATAAAAATTTTAATTTATTAGAATTTAAGTAAGAGTAGGATTACAAATTTTGAATTTATAAAAACTCTAAAATTAATTAAAATAATTTAAGTAAGAGATATTTACGCGCGCGCACACACACATATATATATTTTTAAAAAATCACTATTTTCTATTAATCTAATAAATTTTAAAAAATAAATACCATTTATAGCAATTTAATAAAAATATTTATCAAAGATATAGCCATTTTCATTATTTTAAAACATCACATTATTAATATCATCTTAAAGGATTAAAAAAATATAATATATTCAAATATTCTTTTTTTTTATTAATATTAATATTACTCTATAAAATAATATTAATAATAAGAAAAGAATGAGGTGTTAGTATTATACCCTAGAGCATGATATGTAATTGTATCTTGTAGATATTTATTCCCTGTTATGGCAGTATAATTCTCATTTAGATTAAATTGTTTATCTTTATATGAAAAGATCCGTTAGTAGCTTATCAAATGTTATATGCTTAAAGTGTTAAGAATATGAGTAATAGAACAATTAGGCACAAGTACTATGAAAATTGGTTCACAGTTGAGGATTGATACATTTGTATTATATATATGTTTTTAGGCACAATTGTACTATATTGCATGGTATTTAGGTAGATAATTGCATACATATTTTTTAGTTTTATTAGTTTTTGATAATTTAGCTAATCTTCACTAAAATTCATGTTTTCTATATCTTTTCAGGTGTTTTAAAAGAAATCCAAGACGTAGGAGTGAAGAAGAAAAGTATGGAAGGACTTGAAAGCAAGGCAAGTTGCTGATACACTTTACACAGGTCGTGTAAACACAGCCATGACCTCGTGTAACCTTTTGCCCGAGAAGAATTGAAGAAATCATAAGAGAGCCTCAGTATACAAGTCGTGTAAATCACCCCGTGTACCATCTAAGGACCCGTGCAACCTTCTGGTTAACGAAGCTTGAATAACTAAAAGAAAAGAGATAGTACATGGACCGTGTACGTTGACCCATGTAAAGTTACATATCCCGTGTAACCTTCTGCCTCCCATCTGAAAAAAAGCCGAAGTCACTCCAGAAACTTACACGCCCCAGGCCATGTAGTGGTACATGGGCTGTGCACTATGTAGTAGCTAGCTTCCTAATTTGACTCTAGCTCCTATTTTGGCATGCCATTCAGACTTCTACTGCCCTTAGGACTCTAAAACTTAACCCTAGGGCACCCAATATAAATAAGAGCAAGTAGAGAGCATGAGGGGGGGGGGGGGGATTTTCTTTTGAAAGGGAAGAGAGGAGATAAGAGAAAAGGAAGACCTTCGAGAGGAGACTTCTAAAAAACCCTAGTTCCCAAGTTGTCTTGAAGAAGGATTGCATCATCACCTAGGAAGAGATTTCTTAGCCAAAGTTTCACAAGTTCAAAGTTGCAGAATCTTTCTCTCGGTTCTTTTATTCTAATTCTTTAGACTGATTTTATGTTCTCTTATTTTCTTTACATTATATTTGTTAAACTCACCATAAGTGAGTAGTTCCTTTAATTCTGGAATTAGGAGAGTAACATCTTTAATTTCTGTTATGGATATATATTGAGTTTTATTTAATGGAATTGAGTTTTGAGTTTTGATTCAATTTCTTGCATTCTTAATGCATTCTATGTGTTGGTACCCACTTAGCTATGATCTAAGATATTAATTGAAGAATTGAAAAGAGAAAATTAATATCTGAAAATCAAGATTTTTAACTTAAGAAATCTGACCTAGAGATAGGCTAATGACCTTTGTGGAGCTCCATAATTAATCACAGACCTTAAGGAATTTTAGTTAGTACTGATCGCCATGAAATTAGGGTTCAGATTAATTAAAATACACTGTAGATACCTTGAGAGAGGATCTAGGATACTTTAGAATTCATTTCCATCAAAGTAACAACACTCATTCTATTGATAAAACAAGGTTAAAACCATAACAGGGCTAAGGTGTGAAATCTTAATTCTGAAATTGTCTATCCAAAAAGAATTCTCTTTAAGTTCTCAGATTTATTTTCCTTTGTTTCTAGTAGTTATTTAGTACTAGTTTAAATTTCATTTCCTCATAACTTTCAGTAGTTTAAATAATCAAATTTGCTATTTGGCTTAGTACTTATAAATTTCTTGTGGGAACGATACTCTACTATACTCTACTCATCACTTTATTACTTGTTAGTGATCTATGCACTTGCGGGGTTATAAAACCAATAAACAAGTATTTGGCACCGTTGTTAGGTAATTTAGTAATATTAAGCAATAGGCAATTTGGCTGATTTAAACATTTATTTTCATTATTAATTTGATTTTATCTTGTCTCTTTTTCAGGTTGTTAAATTTAGTTTATGACCAACTAAACTTGAAGAAGAATTACTTGAATTGGATCCTGAAATAGACAAGACTCTAAGAACCATCAAGAGAGAAAGGAGAAACCAAGAGCCAACACCAAAACCTAAAATTCTTGAAACTTTAATCATGGCCAACAACAATAATAGACCAAGACCCCTAAGGGACTATGGAGCTCCGACTATCTAAGGATTCCAATCTAGTGTTACTAGGCTTACAGTTGAGGCCAACAATTTTGAACTCAAACTAGCATGGCTCCAAATGATTCAGCAAACCCAATTTGGAGGCTTGCCCATGGAAGATCCACATTATCTGTAACATCCTTACTTTAGCTAGTCTGTACAGTCTACTGTTTCAGCGACCAATGTCAGTCCGGGCAGCTAGAATATTTGAAATTATAATTAGACTAGAGTGGGGAGTTATAAAGAAACCAAATCATGCTCATAAAAATCAAGAAAAATTTTTAGGAATGAAATGCACTAAGGTTAAACCAGCCGAAACCCCAGTGATGAGTAACCCAAAGGGGAAGTGACGGTGAAGGCCGTTAACAACCCTAGATCCGAGGAAAACTTCATGAAATAATTTTTGAGACCTCAGGGAAGGATTATTGGGGTTCTAATGACAATAAAATGTTAAGAAAACACAAGGAAAATTTAATCAATCGGCACACACAATTTTGGCTCGTTAAGCCAAACGGAGGGCATTTTGGTCATTTCGTCTTCAGAGATGATTTTTTACCAACTTGTCCATTTATGTAAGTGAATTATATAATATAAAATATGAACAAATATTGATGAAAAATTATTTAAAAATGAATAGGAAAGGAAAGAAAAGAAAAAAAAAATGAAAGAAATTTAGCTTTATTATATAAGCATTATGTAAGCATGAGGTCATTAAAATGTTTGGCCAATTAAAACTTAAGAAATACAATTATAATACACTAAAAATAAAGAAAAGAAGTCAAAAATTATGGAACAACCATCTACTCTCCCTCTCTTCTTCCTTGCCACACCATAACCTCACCATGGCCAAGCTTACCAAAGCTTGATTTTCTTGGTTTTTACCCAACTAAAGCCTAAGTTCCCAACACAAAAACTTGTTCTTTCCTCATAGTGAAGCTTTTGGGAGCAAAAGGAAGTGTTAAAGAAGAGTTCTTGCAAGTTTGAATTTCACTCCATTAGAGGTTAGTGACTAAACTTGATTTTTATCTTTCAATTCATGTTGAAGGAGTGGTATTTGATGCAAATTTACAAAAAAATTTAGTAAACATCATGTGTATGTCTTGCTTAAAATTCCAGCAGCCTTGAACTTGGTTGAGTTTTGAGGATTTCATGGAACTAGAAATGGTAGTATGGCTGCCTTAACATTAGTCTTTTAAGTGAAATGATGAAATGCAAGTTAAATGCATGGTTTGAGATGTTAGGGTTTGGGTATGAAATGGAGACTTTGATCATGTAATGATGAAAGTAATTTTTAATGGTCAATCAGTAACCATTTGGTTATGTGTAAACAAGAAATGAAGTAGTTTGATTAGTGGGAATTGCAGTTAGTATTGCTACCTTGGCTGACCTGCAGGACTGAGCATGAGTCCAGTAGGTTTGGGTAGCAATAACTGGAGTTGTAGAGGTTCAATTGGTGCAAGGCCAATTGGACATGAAACTAGACACATAATGGCACAACTTTGGTGAAGAAACCATGCCCAGAAAACCAAACCAAGTTAACATAAAGATTGCCCTAATCCGGGTGACTTGCATTCTACCTGGGCAAAATGATCAAATAAACAATGTTTATTCATTTGGTCATAACTCACTGTAGAAAGGTCCAATTGACCTGAAATTTTACCAAAAAATAGCTAAGACATATACCTAAAACTTTCATGAAGAAACCTAACCTAAATTTTGACCATAACATGTTCAAAAGGTGACCTGCAGTCACTGCCCCAAACATTGTAGATTTGGTCAATCCAAAAAATCTGGGAAGTTTGCAATCTGGCCAGTTATGCTGTTTAGGCCATAACTCGAGCTACAAAACTCAAAATGGAGTGATTCAGAAAAATAAATGTAACTAGACACAATAAAGAACAACTTTCACGTTGACCACTTTGCCAAATTCCCACTGCAAAAATGACTAATAGAATAGTAAACACAAAGCTTGAAATCTAAAAATTTTGAACAATTAACATTAAGCTTAGAAATGGTATTGGCAACCAATACCAACAATTTTAGAATGCAAAATGTGGTATGTTGGGAGTATTAAAACTAATGTACCTATTGTCTATGCAAAAGTCAATATTTTTGTTGACTAATGGAATGAATAGTAACACCTAAACTTAAATTTCAAGAATTGTATAAATTAAGAGTGTAACATGCCCTAGTACACCTAGCAAGATTGGTTTGGATAGCTTGGCATGCCAATAGGGTTCTGTTAGCAGTACTGCATATGGCTTCATGCCATTTTGTGTTTTATAGCCTCACGTGCTATTCTGTGATAAAATAGTCTTTGGCTATGTTAAATGAGTTATTATACTTGAATTTTATCCTTGATGATTATTACAGCTTATTAGCTGTTCTGTTGTACACTGGGAGACACAATGTGACCGATGGTGTGATGGTCCGAGGTACTTAGTACTCAGTGCCAGTTTACCCATTTATCCAGTCTAGTCGACTAATAGGGGTTACTCGGGCAATGATAATGAATCTTATAAAATTTTAATCGAATAATACTGCAATAAATGCCAGAAATTAAGTCTACCTAAAATGTAAACATACATTCTGCATATTTATGTTATTTTAGTTATTTTATTTTATATTGTCACCACTAAGCAGAATTGCTTGGCGCGTCGCTTTTGCCACGCGTAGGTACTGGAGACATAGCTGGGGAGTCCAACAGACCTCCTACTGGGTGAGCTTTCAGATCTGCACACGGAGTCCAGAGTCACCTCACATTTGCAGTGCATTTGGTAGGACATTAGGCCACTTTTAGTATTTTGGTTTTTTGCATTTTTTAAACTTCTGTAATGAATATTATAAACTCATGTAATTATGCTTTTGATGTAATTATCTATGAACTATGTTCAGTAATAAATGTGAGTATTTCTCATTGAATTGAGTGTGATATGAAATGAATTGAATTTTGAGATACTGAAGTGATTTGAGAAATTGTTGAAAATATGTTGATGGTTGACTGAGATTGAAATTATGATTATATTGGAAGTGTTTTTAACAGATTTAGAAGAACTATTTTTCAAATTTATAGCCGGCACTCTACTGGATTTTCTATAAAATTTGCGAAAAATTCAGATTAATAAAAAATTGTAAATAAATAAGTAAAAAATGGGTAAATTGAATTGAAATATGATTTTTTGCTCCAGCACACTGTGTAACGTATCTTGCTCGGCTACACTGTAGACGGGTAAGGGGTCTCACATTTAGTGGTATCAGAGCATCGGTTTAGGCATTTCTGGGCCTAGATAGAGTGCATACCATTGCATTGCATTTGTAAGTGTTGAGGTGACACTGATGCAGATCTATTTGTTTTGTTATTTTGATCAGGATATGGATCCTGCTTCTCAAAGAGCAGTTGATGAAGAGGTGGAGAGTCGTGCTCTACCAAGGGCTGAATCTGGGGGCAGGGGAGAATCTGCTCCACCAGCAGCTGAGGCACCTGCCTAACCTCAGTTTGCATTATTTCAACAAATGACCAAATTTTATCAGCAAATGATGGGGCAATTCCACCACCACAACCACAGCCACAACCTCCACCAGCACCACAGAAGTCCCATTTAGAGAAACTGTGAAAACATGGGGCTGTGGATTTCTTTGGAAAAAAGGAGGATGATCCCATGATAGCGAAAAACTAATTGGATAGAACAATCATAGTGTTGAAACAGCTTAATTGCACCCCTGAGCAGAATCTGGAGGGTGTTGTGTCCCTATTTCAGGATGATGCATACCAGTGGTGGGACACAGTAACCAGTGAAGTGCAACCGGAATGGATCACCTGGGAATTCTTCCTCACAGAGTTTAGGAAGAAATATGTCAGTAAAGTATAGTTAGAAGAGAGAAGAAGAGAATTTATCAGTCTGAGACAGAGGCAACTATCAGTGGTAGAGTATGAGCGAGAATTCGTCAGACTGAGCCGGTATGGGAGGGAGATAGTCCCTATAGAGGCAGAGAGGTGCAAAAGATTTGAAGAAGGGCTCAATGACAATATCAAAGTCATGATAACAGCATTGGAGATCACAGATTTTGCCAAATTAGTAGATGCTGCATCGAAAGTAGAAAGGGTTCGAATAATTGAGCAAACTAGAAGGGAAAGACAGCAGAAGAGGGGTCCGGGTCAGTCCAGCTCATTTTCTGCTCCTAGTAAGAAAAGTAAGGGTCCTCCTGCTCAGGGTTTAGGACAACCACAAGGTCAGGGTCAGTCCCAGGGGACCAGACCACAGTTTACACCTAGGAGAGGCCAGTCCACACCATCAGTGGGCAGCTCTCTAGGGACGGTGTTCAGGGGACTAGCCCTAGCATCTTCTGCCTATCCATACTGCCAGAAATGGCACAAGGGGGACTGTTAGCGAGTGACTGGTGCATGCTTACGGTGTGGATCTACAGAACATCAGATCAAAAATTGTCCGAAGAGGACTACTATAGTTGCCTCGACACAAGCTGACAGACCTGCTCCTGCACCACAAAGGGGTAGGAAGCCTAGTAATCTGAGGTAGCTGGTCCATCACTGAGACCTGCATCTGAGTCAGCTGAGAGGCCAGAGGTTAGAGTACCTGCCAGAGCCTATGCCATAAGAGCTCAGGAGGAGCAAGATGCCTCGGACATCATCAGGGGTGCATTCTCCTTCTACAACACATCTGTGCATGCATTGGTGGATCCAGGATCCACTCATTCATACATCTGCATCAAACTACCCGTAGAGAGGGGAGTTTCAGTAGAGGAGAGTAATCAAGACATTCTGGTCACAAATCCACTAGGCCATAGTGTGGTAGTGAATAAGGTGTATAAAAGTTGCCCGTTGAGGATTCAAGGGTATGAATTCTCGGTAGACCTAATTGAATTGCCCTCCCATGAGTTTGACGTGATTTTGGGAATGGACTGTTTATCACATCATCAGGCAATAGTTGATTGCAAATTGAAGAGGATTTCTCTGAAAACTTCTGAGGGAAATGAAATTTCAGTTGTGGGTGAAAGGATAGATTTTCTGTCCAATGTTATCTCAGTCACAGTTGCAAGAAGATTGATGAGAAAAGCCTGTGAAGCTTACCTAGCACACGTGGTTGATACTAGGCAGGCTAAGCCGAATCTGTGTGATATACCCATAGTAAGAGACTTTCCAAATGTATTTCCTGAAGAATTGCCTGGTTTACCACTAGAAAGAGAAGTCGAGTTTGCTATTGAGGTAATGCCAGGTACAGCATCAATTTCTATTGCTCGTTATAAGATGACACCCACTGAATTGAGAGAGTTGAAAATTCAGTTACAAGAGTTGCTTAATAAGGGGTTCATACGCCCTAGTGTGTCACCATGGGGAGCTCCGGTGCTGTTTGTGAAGAAGAAGGATGGAACTTTGAGATTGTGTATTGATTATCGGTAGTTGAACAAAGTAACTGTGAAGAATAAATATTCGTTGCCCAGAATTAACGATCTGTTTGATCAGTTAAAGGGAGCCGATGTATTTTCAAAAATTGATCTCAGGTCAGGGTATCATCAGTTGAGGGTAAAGGATGCAGTTGTGTTAAAAACTGCATTCAGAACCTGGTATGGACATTATGAATTCCTAGTGATGCCGTTTGGGTTAACAAATGCACCAGCAGCATTTATGGACCTTATGAACTGTATCTTTCATCCATATTTAGATCGATTTGTAGTGGTCTTTATTGATGATATTCTGGTGTATTCCAAGACCAGGGAAGAACATAATAAACATTTGAGGATTGTTCTGCAAACCTTGCGAGAAAAGAAGTTGCATGCTAAGTTGTCCAAGTGTGACTTTTGGATGAGTGAAATCTCTTTCCTTGGACACATAGTATCAGTTGAGGGGATTAAAGTGGATCCCAAAAAGATAGAAGCAGTGATGGAATGGAAGCCTCCTAGAAATACAACTAAGGTCAGAAGTTTCTTTGGGCTAGTTGGGTATTACAAAAGATTTATGAAGGGGTTTTCTCTTATAGCTGCTCCAATGACCAAGTTGTTACACAAAAATGTGAAATTTGGATGGAACGATAAGTGCCAAGCTAGTTTTGAGAGGCTAAAGGCTATGTTGACAGAAGCACCAGTGTTAACACAGCCAGTGTCGGGAAAAGAGTTTGTGGTCTACAGTGATGCATCGCATAATGGGTTAGGGTGTGTATTGATGCATGAAGGGAAAGTGGTCGCCTATGCTTCCAGGCAGTTAAGGCCACATGAACAGAACTACCCTACTCATGACTTGGAGTTAGCAGCAATTATCTTCCCACTGAAAATATGGAGGCATTATTTGTGTAACACCCCTATGTTTGGTAGTGCGTTCTACTGTTTCGGTGACAGTGTCTGTCCAGACAGCTAGGATGCCTAGAACTACACTTAGATATGGGTGAGGAGACATAAAGTAATGAAATAAAAGAAAAGAAAATGCAATAAAAACAAAGGAAAAATAATAGTAATGAAATTTAACCAAGTTAAATGAGCCGAGAACCCTAGCGATGGGTGACAGCACCGGGAAGTTGCGGCGTGGACCGTTGACTAGCCCTGGACCGCGGGGAACCCTAGAAAATATTTTTAGGACTTAAATAAATATCTATTGAAGTATAAATACCATTAGAAATATCAAAGAAAAAATTAATTAATTAGTACAAAGAAAAACGGGAAATCGAGAAAATAATAAAACTCGGTGTTACCAAAAAATCGGGAATGCAACCCGAACAGGGGCATTGTGGTCATTTGACACCCCGAGTTGTCTTTTGACCTAAATGTCCATTAAAAATAAATGATATTACACTTGGAAAATGTCATGAAAAATTAAATTGGTGGTACATAGTTTAAATAGCAAAAGATAGGAGTTAAATGTGGAATTTAGAAATTTAAGAATAAACAAACATTAAATCTTCACTTAGTGGTCCACTAACTCCACTTAAGTGGACATGTAATCAGCATATTGTGGATAGAAACTCTGTGACAACCCTTACACGGCTACAGTATATTCGAGTAAGATATGTCACACGGTGTACCGGCACACTCTATTTTACCTTAATTAATTTTTGTCATAGTTTTGAATATAGTTTATGAAATATAATTTATTTAAGACATTTATCAAAAGTATTATTTATTGGAGGTTTCAAAAATTTTAAAGAAAATCCGGCAGAGTACCGGCTAAAAATGGAGAAAATAGTTTTTCGGAACCTGTGAAAGACACTTCCAATATTCATGTGTCATCATCTCAAACTCCAATATCAAAATCTCAACAACATTTCTCAATTTCAGTTCTCAATCATCCATCACATGTGATAATCAAGTATAAATCACAATTATATATTTACTTTTCCATTCACAAATACAATTTTCATAATTTACATGAACATCAAAATATATTACATAATTCTAAATACATATGAGAAAATAAAAATTTAGTTACAAAATGACAAAATGACACGTAGTGCCCTACCAATGCACTGCAGAAGTTGAGGTGACACGGACATCGTGCGTAATCTGCAGGATGGACTCACCCAGTCTGCGGTCTACTGGGCTCACGATCTGTATCTCCAGAACCTACGCGTGGCAAAAGCAACGCGCTAAGCAATAATGCTTAGTGGTGCAATAATAAAATAAAAGAAATAGCAAGAAAGTAAATATGTAGTGAATGTATATGTTTCATTTGTTTTGAATTTGTATATCATTAACTTTGTCCACTTTCATTCATTTGGTTGCCCAAGTAACCTACACTAGATGATCGGATGGATAAACGGTAAACCGCACTGGGTATCAAGTACCTCGCCGTCACACCATCGGTCACATATGCATCTCCGGTGTGCAATGCGGCTAACAATTTGTGATAACATCAGGCACAAGGCCAAATCTCAATACAAGGTCAGAATGGCTAAAAGCCATAAAATCACAGAATGGCATATTGCCATGTGCAGTACTGCTAACTGAACCCTATTGGCATGCCAAATTATCCAAACCAATCTTGTTAGGTATACTAGGGCATTTGAAACTTTTAAATTCTTTAATTTGTGAATTTCAAGTTTTGGTGTCACTATTCACCCCATTGGTCAACAAAAATGTTGACTTTTGGATAGAAAATAGGTATATTGGTTTTGACACTCCCAACATACCACATTTTACATTTAAAACTTGTTGGAATTAACCCCTAAATCCATTTCCAAACCTAAAACCTAGAGAGCAGAATTTTCAGTTTTTGCGACCCAATTTTACTGTTCCATTGGGCCCTGTTGCAGTGGGAATTTGAGGAAATGGTAAACATGAAAGTTGTTCCTTATTTTGTCTAGTTGAATTTCATTTTTTGAATCACTCCATTTGGAGTTTTGTAACTCCAGATATGGTCCAAAAACCACAACTGGCCGGATTGCCAAAACTGCAGAATTACCAAATCTATAGTACCATGAACAGTGAATGTGACTGCCATTTGGGTTAGGTTCTGATCATAATTTGGGGTAAGTTTCTTCATGAAAGTTGTTTTTCTATGTCTTAACTTATTGTTGTAAAACTTTCAGGTCAATTGACCATACCTACAGTGAGTTATGGCCAAATGAACAGTTACTGTTCATTTGGTCATTTCTGCAGGTGCTGTTGCAAGGTATCCGGATTGGGGCCAACTTTTGGTCCTCTTGCTTTGGTCTTTTGGGCATGGTTTCTTCAGAAAAAATGTGCCATTATATGCCTAGTTTCATGTCCAATTGTCCAAACACCAATTGGACCAACACAGCCAAAGATATGGCAGTCCAAGTGGGTTGGAATCACAGCCACCCTGCTACACTCACTAGGCAGCATACTCATTCACTTTGCCATGCTATATTTCTGTCCAAATTATGGTCAAATTTTCTCAAATGGTCACTAATTGACCATTAGGATGTTCTTTAACAATTTCATAAGCCAAGTTCGCATTTTACTCCCAAAACCCTAGCTTCACATTATGATTCATACAAGATGCTTTAGTTAGCACACTAATTCATTATCCACGTAGATATATACCTTAAACATCATTTCTAGTCCACTCTAAGTCCCTCAAAACAATCAAAATCATTCCTTCCTTAAGGCTACCGAATTCTATGGTGGACATACACATGAGTTTGGTTCATTTGTTTCACAATTTCTTACCTATTACAAATCTCTAACATGGAATTAATGAGTTTTAAATACATATGTGCCCTAACCTTTTGTAGACAGATTTTTCCCAAGCTCAAAACTTCACTTCTTTTCCTTTTCTTGGCTGCCAAAAGGTTATGCAAGGTGCAAGGATAAATTTTTGTGAAAGGTGTCTAGGGTTTATGGTGAAATGAAGAGGGAAATGGAGCTTGCTTGAAGTTGTCAATGGAGGTTGGGCTAGGGTATGAATTTCGGCTGGTTTTGGGGAAGGGGATGGCTGTTGGCTTCTTGATTTATTTTGGTCTCAATTTGTCTCTTTTATTTGTTAGTTAATAGGTTATTTAAATATGATTGGTTATAGCTTTTAAATGACATCATCATGATGTCATAAATAAGTCTTTTTTCTCATTTTCTTTTCTTTTCTTCACTACTCCTTTTCAATTTAATTTCTAGTAATGTTTATTCATATTTTATGTCATATTAATTATTTACTCAACTGGACAAGTCGGCCAAAAATCACCTCTGAAGGCGAAATGACCAAAATGCCCTCCGTTTGGCTTAACGGGTCAAAATTGTCTGTACCGATTGAAAAATTTTTCTAGGTATTTTCTTGGCATTCTAATGCCATAGGAACCTCAATAACCCTTCTCTGGAGTTCCAAAAATTATTTTATGATTTTTCCCCCGGGTCTAGGGCTCCTAGTTGCGAGAATCGCAACTTCCCTCTGGGTTACCCATCGCTAGAGCACCGGCTCGTTTAACTCGGTTGTATTTTATTTCTAAAATTTTTACTAATTTTTTCTTATTAATATTTGAGTTAATTATGGTTCCTGACTTTAGTTTAGATATTTCTCCAGACGTTCTAGCTATCCGGACCGACACCGGTCACCGGAACAGTAGAATGTACAGAGTTGCTTCAGGGAGGGTGTTACAACTCTTCCCCTCTAATTTAAATTTCGTCCTCGAAATTTACCTGATGCAAACAGTTGAGGGAACTGCTGCCTCATCGTCTCTTCACTTTCCCAAGTTGCCTCCTCAGTGTTGTGGTGCCTCCAAAGCACTTTCACCAGTGGAATATGCTTATTTCTCAATTCTTTCACTTCCCGAGCCAGGATCCGTAGAGGTTCTTCTTCATATGTCAAATCCGATTGTATTTCAATTTCTTCCCTGGAGATGACATGTGAAGGATCTGAGCGGTATCTTCTGAGCATGGACATGTGGAATACATTGTGGATCTTGTCCAGCTCTGGTGGTAAAGCTAGCCTATAGGCCATGGACCCACACGTTCAATGACTTCATATGGGCCAATGAACCTAGGGCTTAACTTACATTTTCTTCCAAACCTCAATACCTTCTTCCACGGTGACACCTTGAGGAACACTTTGTCACCATCTGTGTATTCTATTTCTTTTCTCTTCAAGTCGGCATAGGATTTCTGTCTATCTGAGGCAACCTTCAGATTGGCTTTGATTAGTTTCACTTTCTCCTCAGTCTGTTTCACCAGGTCTGGCCCTACCAGTTTGTCTTCACCCAATTCAGTCCAGCACACTGGAGTTCTACATTTTCTCCCATACAGTGCTTCATACGGGGCCATTTGGATACTAGCTTGGTAGCTATTATTGTATGAAAATTCTGCCAGTGGGAGGTATCTATCCCAACTCCCCTCAAATTCAATGACACAACTCCTCAGCATATCCTCAAGGACCTGACATATATTTCATGTTATTATTATCATTTTAATTCAATATTTGTATCAATTCCATTGGTTTCAATGGTTTACCTGGATTACTCTTTCTGATTGCCCATCCGTCTGAGGATGGAAAGCTGTGCTAAAGTGGAGTTGTGTACCCAAGGACTCATGCAACTTCTTCCAAAATCTCGATGTGAACCTTGGGTCTCGATCAGATATGATGGAAGTGGGATTCCATGCAGTCTAACTATCTCACTGATATACAATTCTGCTAACTTTTCCAGTGAGTAGTCGGTCTAATCGCGAGAAAGTGTGCTGACTTTGTCAATCTATCAACTATCACCCATGCTGCATCATGTTTCTTCTGGGTGAGAGGTAGACCACTTACAAAATCCATGGTGACCCGATCCCATTTCCATTCAGGTATGCGTATAGGCTGTAGTAAACCCGATGGAACTTGATGTTCTGCCTTGACTTGCTGACATGTCAAGCATTTAGTCACGTAGTCAGCTATGTCTTTCTTCATACCAGGCCACCAATACTGAAGCTTCAGATCATGATACATCTTTGTACTTCCTGGGTGCATAGCATAAACACTGGTATGTGCCTCTTTCAGAATACTGGCTTTTAATTCCCCATTATCTGGTACACATACTCTTCCTTTATAGTAGAGACACCCATCTGCTTTCACCTCATAGTCAGTTGCTTTTCCCTCTGAGATTTTGCTCATAATAGCCATTACCTTCTCATCTACCTTCTGCCCATCTAAAATCTGCTGTAACAGGGTTGGCCTCACTTGCAACTCAGCCAAAATAGCTCCATCTCGAATCAAAGTTAGACGGGCATTCAATGATCTCAAAGTTGTCATGGATTTTCTACTCAAAGCATCAGCAACAACATTTGCCTTCCCAGGATGGTAGTCAATCACACAATCATAGTCCTTCAGGAACTCAATCCATTGCCTCTGTCTAAGGTTGAGCTCCTTCTGAGTTGGCAAGTATTTCAGGCTTTTGTGGTCCTTGTAAATGTAGCACTTTTCACCATACAAGTAATGCCTCCATATCTTCAGTGCGAAGATAATTGCTGCAAGCTCTAGATCATGGGTAGGGTAATTCTGTTCATGTGGCCTTAGCTGCCTGGAAGCATAAGCGACTACCTTTCCCTCTTGCATCAATACACACCCTAACCCATTATGAGAGGCATCACTGTAGACCACTAAGTCCTTTCCTGACACTGGCTGTGTTAACACTGGTGCCTCTGTCAACATAGCCTTCAACTTCTCAAAACTGGTATGACACTTGTCATTCCAGTCAAATCTGACATTCTTGTGTAACAACTTGGTCATTGGAGCAGCTATTAAGGAAAATCCCTTCACAAATCTCCTGTAATACCCAGCTAGCCCCAAGAAGCTTCTGACCTCAGTTGTATTTCTGGGAGGCTTCCATTCCATCACTGCTTATATTTTCTTGGGATCCACCCTAATCCCATCAGCTGACACTGTGTCCAAGAAATGCAATCTCATTCAACCAAAAGTCACACTTGGACAACTTAGCATACAGCTTCTTTTCTCTCAGGGTTTGCAGAACAATCCTCAAATGCTCATCATGTTCTTCCCTGGTCTTGGAATACACCAAAATATCATCAATAAAGACCACTATGAACCGATCTAAGTGTGGATGGAAGATACGATTCATAAGGTCCATGAATGCTGCTGGTGCATTTGTTAGGCCAAAGGGCATCACTAGAAACTCATAATGCCCATATCGGGTCCTGAATGCAGTCTTTGGCACATCTACATCCTTCACCCTCAACTGATGATACCCTGATCTGAGATCAATCTTAGAAAATACTCCTGCTCCCTTCAACTGATCAAACAAATCATCAATTCTAGGCAACGGATATTTGTTCTTCACAGTCACTTTATTCAACTGCCGGTAATCAATGCATAGCCTCAAAGTCCCATCCTTTTTCTTTACAAACAGCACTGGAGCTCCCCATGGTGACACACTGCGGCATATAAACCCCTTATCAAGTAACTCTTGCAACTGAGTTTTCAACTCCCTTCCTATAAGGAGCAATAGAAATGGGTGCTGTACCCGACAGTGTCTCAATAGCAAATTCAACTTCCCTTTCTGGTGGCAAACCAGGCAATTCTTCAGGAAATACCTCTGGAAAGTCTCTTACTGTGGGTATATCATTCAGGTTTGGCTTAGCCTGCCTAGTATCCACCACATGTGCTAGGTAGGCTTCACACCTTTTCTCATCATTCTTCTTGCAACTGTGGCTGAGATGACATTGGACAGGAAATCTGTCCTTTCCCCCACAACTGTGATCTCATTACCCTCAGAAGTTTTCAAAGAAATTCTCTTCAATTTGCAATCAACTATTGCCTGATGACGTGACAACCAGTCCATTCCCAAAATCACGTCAAACTCGTGGAAGCGCAACTCAATCAGGCCTGCCAAGAATTAATACCCCTGAATCCTTAACGGGCAACCCTTGTATACTTTGTTCACCACTACACTGTGGCCCAATGGATTTGTGACCAGAATGTCTTGGTCACTCTCCCCTACTAGTATCCCCCTTTCTACGGGTAGGTTGATGCAGATATATGAATGAGTGGATCCTGGATCCACCAATGCATGCACAGGTGTAGTGTAGAGGGAGAACGTACCCCTGATGACATCTGGGGCATCTTGCTCCTCCTGAGCTCTAATAGCATAAGCTCTTGAAGGTGGTCTGCTGTCAGGCCTCTCTGCGCTCGAGATCACGAGCCTCGTGATGGTCCAACGACCTCAGTTTACGCATTTTCTACCTCTGCGTGGTGCAGGAGCAGTGCATGCTGCTTGTGTTGGAGTAGCTGTAGTAGTTCTGCGTGGACAGTTTCTCAGCTGATGCTCTGTTGACCCACACCTTAAGCAGGCACCAGTCACTCTCCAACACTCTCCCTTATGCCATTTCAGGCAGTGTGGACATGCAGAAGTTGCTGGGGCTGGTCCCCTGAACCCTATCCATGGAGAGCTGCCCACTGATGGTGTGGACTGACCTCTCCTAGGGGTAAGCGTGGCTGGGCCCCGAGGTGACCACGACCTTGTGGCGGCCCGAACTCGTGCGGATGGACCTCTGAACTTCTTCCAGTGCGGAGATGAGCTAGACTGACTGGTCCCCTCTTCTGTCTCTCCCTTCCAGTGCTTCACTTATTCTTACTTTTTCAACCCTTATTGCAGCTTCCACTAACTTGCTAAATTCTGTGATTCCCAAGGCAGTGAGCTGAATCTTTATGTTGTCATTTAGTCCCTCTTCAAATCTCTTACATCTTTCAGCTTCATTAGGGACTATCTCCCTTCCATAGCGGCTTAATCGGACGAGTTCCTTCTCATACTCGGCCACTGACAACTGTCTCTGCCTCAGGTTAATAAACTCTCTTCTTCTCTCTTCCAGGTATACAGTACCCACATATTTCTTCTTGAATTCGGAGAGAAAAAAGTCCCAAGTTATAGCTTCTGGCTGTACTTCACTGGACACAGTATCCCACCATTCGTAGGCATCATCTTGCAACAAAGATATGGCAGCTTCCAAGTTTTGCTCTGGAGTGCAGTGGAGTTGTTTTAGAACTCTGCCTGTTCTGTTCAACCAATTCTAGGCTGCAACAGAATCATCTTCTCTCTTACCAAAAAAGTCCACTGCTCCAAACTTTCCTAGCCTTTCCAGGTGTGATTTCTGCTGTGGAGCTGGTGGTGGTGGTGGTGGCATTACTCCAGCCATTTGTCTGAAGAAATTGGCCATTTGCTGGAACATGGCCTGTGGAGGCTGAGCAGGCTCTGCTTGAGCTGGTGGAGTAGGTTCTCCCCTACCCCCAGTCTCAGCTGCTGCAGGTGGAGCATGACACTCCACTTCCTCCTCGACTGCTCTCTGTGATGAAGGGTCCATATCCTTTTCAAAATAAGAAAGACAAACAGATCTGCATTAGTGTCACCTCGACTCTTACAAATGCAATGCATGGAATGGACTCAATCTAGGCCCAGAAATGCCTAAACCGTGCTCTGATACCACTAAATGTGACACCCCTTACACGGCTACAGTATATCCGAGTAAGATATGTCACACGGTGTACCGGCACACTCTATTTTACCTTAATTAATTTTTGTCATAGTTTTGAATATAGTTTATGAAATATAATTTATTTAAGCCATTTATCAAAAGTATTATTTATTTGAGGTTCCGAAAATTTTAAAGAAAATCCGGCAGAGTACCGGCTAAAAATGGAGAAAACAGTTCTTCAGAACCTGTGAAAAACACTTCCAATATTCATGTCTCATCATCTCAAACTCCAATATCAAAATCTCAACAACATTTCTCAATTTCAATTCTCAATCATCCATCACATGTGATAATCAAGTATAAATCACAATTATATATTTACTTTTCCATTCACAAATACAATTTTCATAATTTAAATGAACATCAAAATATATTACATAATTCTAAACACATAAGAGAAAATAAAAATTTAGTTACAAAATGACAAAATGACACCTAGTGCCCTACCAATGCACTGCAGAAGTTGAGGTGACACGGACACTGTGCAGAACTGCAGGATGGACTCACCCAGTCTGCGGTCTACTGGGCTCACGATCTGTATCTCCAGAACCTACGCGTGGCAAAAGCAATGCGCTAAACAATAATGCTTAGTGGTGCAATAATAAAATAAAAGAAATAGCAAGAAAATAAATATATAGTGAATGTATATGTTTCATTTGTTTTGAATTTGTATATCATTAACTTTGTCCACTTTCATTCATTTGGTTGCCCAAGTAACCTACACTAGATGACTGGACTTGATAAACGGGTAAACTGGCACTGGGTATCAAGTACCTCAGGCCGTCACACCATCAGTCACATATGCATCTCCCGGTGTGCAACAGAACAGCTAACAAGCTGTGATAACATCAGGCACAAGGCCAAATCTCAATACAAGATCAGAATGGCATATTGCCATGTGCATTACTGCTAACTGAACCCTATTAGCATGCCAAACTATCCAAACCAATCTTGTTAGCTATACTAGGGCATTTGAAACTTTTAAATTCTTTAATTTGTGAATTTCAAGTTTTGGTGTCACTATTCACCCCATTGGTCAAAAAAAATGTTGACTTTTGGATAGAAAATAGGTATATTAGTTTTGACACTCCCAACATACCACATTTTGCATTTAAAAATTGTTGGAATTAACCCCTAAATCTATTTCCAAACCTAAAACCTAGAGAGCAGAATTTTCAGTTTTTGTGACCCAACTTTACTGTTCCATTGGGCCGTGTTGCAGTGGGAATTTGAGGAAATGGTAAACATGAAAGTTGTTCCTTATTTTATCTAGTTGAATTTCTTTTTTTGAATCACTCCATTTGGAGTTTTGTAGCTCCAGATATGGTCCAAAAACCACAACTGGCCGGATTGCCAAAACTGCAGAATTACCAAATCTACAGTACCATGAACAGTGACTGTGACTGCCATTTGGGTTAGGTTCTGGTCATAATTTGGGGTAGGTTTCTTCATGAAAGTTGTTTGTCTATGTCTTAAATTGTTGCTGTAAAAATTTCAGGTCAATTGACCATATCTACGGTGAGTTATGGCCAAATGAACAGTTACTGTTCATTTGGTCATTTCTGCAGGTGCTGTTGCAGGGTATCCGGATTGGGGCCAACTTTTGGTCCTCTTGCTTTGGTCTTTTGGGCATGGTTTCTTCAGAAAAAATGTGCCATTATAAGCCTAGTTTCATGTCCAATTGGCCAAACACCAATTGGACCAACGCAGCCAAAGATATGGTAGTCCAAGTGGGCTGGAATCACAGCCACCCTGCTGCACTCACTAGGCAGCATACTCATTCACTTTTCCATGCTATATTTCTGTCCAAATTATGGTCAAATTTTCTCAAATGGTCACTAATTGACCATTAGGATGTTCTTTAACAATTTCATAAGCCAATTTCACATTTTACTCCCAAAACCCTAGCTTCACATTATGATTCATACAAGATGCTTTAGTTAGCACACTAATTCATTATCCATGTAGATATATACCTTAAACATAATTTCTAGTCCACTCTAAGTCCCTCAAAACAATCAAAATCATTCCTTCCTTAAGGCTGCAGAATTCTATGGTGGACATACACATGAGTTTGGTTCATTTGTTTCACAATTTCTTACATATTACAAATCTCTAACATGGAATTAATGAGTTTTAAATACATATGTGCACTAACCTTTTGTAGGCAGATTTTTCCCAAGCTCAAAACTTCACTTCTTTTCCTTTTCTTGGCTGCCAAAAGGTTATGCAAGGTGCAAGGATAAATTTTTGTGAAAGGTGTCTAGGGTTTATGGTGAAATGAAGAGGGAAATGGAGCTTGCTTGAAGTTGTCAATGGAGGTTGGGCTAGGGTATGAATTTCGGCTGGTTTTGGGGAAGGGGATGGCTGCTGACTTTTTGATTTATTTTGGTCTCAATTTGTCTCTTTTATTTGTTAGTTAATAGGTTGTTTAAATATGATTGGTTATAGCTTTTAAATGACATCATCATGATGTCATAAATAAGTCTTTTTCCTCATTTTCTTTTCTTTTCTTCACTACTCCTTTTCAATTTAATTTCTAGCAATGTTTATTCATATTTCATGTCATATTAATTATTTACTCAACTGGACAAGTCAGCCAAAAATCACCTCTGAAGGCGAAATGACCAAAATGCCCTCCGTTTGGCTTAACGGGTCAAAATTGTCTGTACCGATTGAAAAATTTTTCTAGGTATTTTTTTGGCATTCTAATGCCATAGGAACCTCAATAACCCTTCTCTGGAGTCCCAAAAATTATTTTATGATTTTTCCCTTGGGTCTAGGGCTCCTAGTTGCGAGAATCGCAACTTCCCTCTGGGTTACCCATCGCTAGGGCACCGGCTCGTTTAACTCGGTTGTATTTTATTTCTAAAATTTTTACTAAATTTTTCTTATTAATATTTGAGTTAATTATGGTTCCTGACTTTAGTTTAGATATTTTTCTGGACGTTCTAACTGTTCGGACAACACCGGTCACCGGAATAGTAGAATGTACGGAGTTGCTTCAGGGAGGGTGTTACAAACTCATCTTCTTCAACCTCCCAAAAACCAGTCGAAACCAAGAAAGGAAAACCTCCATTGCTGTCCCACATTGAGCTTCCATTTCTCATGATCAAGCCATGATCCTTCAATACTTCCTTCACTAAAAGTTGTTCTACACAACTTGGGCAGTAGATAGGCAGCACGAAGATCAAGTTTTGGTGAGGTTTTGAAGAGTTTCAAAAGTGGTAAGTATGTGTTTTTTATTATTGTTTCATTAAACTTTGAAGAGATGTTATGGGTAGTTGAATTGTGGAAGGATTTTTGAAGTTTGATGAGTTAAGGGAGAGGTATTTTTTTGGCAGCCATGGAACTTCAATAAGAGCAGTTTATGCTTACATGTAAATGGTAGATTAAAGTATTGATGTAAGTATTTATGTGTGTAGGAATAAATTGGATAATGTATACTAGATGTATGTGATAGTACACTTGATTTTGGAAGCTTGAAAACTAATGGAAGGAAATGTACAAAGCGGCAACTTGAAGTGTAGATCAAAATATGTTGTTTCATAGTTTGGTTTATGGAATTATATTGTTGAATTTTGGTGCTTGTTATGGCAGCATGTATATGTGTATTAAGGTTTGAGTTTGGACATGTAAATAAGCTTGTCATGTGGTTAAATTGTTTACAAATTAGATTTAGAAAATTCTGGACTATAATGTGCATATTGAGTGTGGTTATAAGCTACCAAAATGACCAAAAATGAGTTGCTAAATGTGTTTATGTTATGGTACAAAATAGAAATGGCATGAAGGAAGTGACTTGGTAAGTGTTGAATGTGTCCTTTGGTATGTGATGAAAAGTATGTTGCAGGGCAGTGTATGTTTTGGCTAAGAACCTTAAGAGTGTGGCTTTAATTGGTATGAGACCAATTGGATGTGAAACTAGGCACAAAAAGTGTCAAATTTCATGAAGGAAGCTTACCAAAATTCTGCTTGAAAGATGACTTGAAAAATGACCAAATCCGGATTAGTGCATTGAAAGCCTGAAAATTGACCATTTAGGCAGCAATTAGTGTTTTGGCCATAACTCACTCAAAATAGGTCCAATTGATCTGAAATTTTTACCATGAATAGTTAATACATATATCTTCAACTCTTATGAAGGCAACAACACCCAAAAATGACCATAAGCAAATCAAATAGCTTGCACAAGTTCGGGTCCAAAAACTGGCCGAACCAAAAGTGACCTAAAAATGACCTAAAGTGACCATTTTGATGCATTATGACTAGCATTGGTAAATTGACCATAACTTGGTCTACATAACTCAGAATGACCTGAAATTTTGTCTTGCATGCAATAAGACATAGACCTACAAGTTTGTAGTTTTGATCA
Organism: Hevea brasiliensis; assembly: GCF_030052815.1. Lineage (NCBI taxonomy): Eukaryota > Viridiplantae > Streptophyta > Magnoliopsida > Malpighiales > Euphorbiaceae > Hevea > Hevea brasiliensis. Next base: position 23,005,447 of record NC_079507.1, read on the forward strand.
AAACCCAAAAACTGAGGGAACTAGGTCATCCGGCTAGGTCAAATTAGTATACCGGAATCCGACAAATTGTAATAAAATGCAATATACATGGAATGAATTTGGTAACATGTACCAATACAAAAAGGCTACAAATGTGACATATTGGTAACATTAAAACCTAATTCACCTAGAATGCATCGAGGGTCGACATCTTAGGTTGACTAAGAAAATAATAGAATTCAATAAATTAATTATTGAACCTTATTGTTAGAGACAGTTTAAATGAGTAGTGAAACACTTCAAATTGTGTGTTTCAGTTAGCAAAGACTCAGGGAAGGGGAAGGAAACACTGAGTCAGAGCCAAGAGACAGTTATCAGAGGTTTGTGCACAACTAGTTTTTAACTGATTTTGTTCTGAATATTTCATATGATTAAATGACATATTTTTCTTATGTATTATGTTTAACAAGCATTGGATTTAATTCAATAATTATTGAAATTGTTATATTATGTATGAATTTAGCTTTGTGAAATGGTATTTCCACAAGTATTAAGCATTGTTGTGAATTGAATAAATTATGTTTTGGAAAATTGTGATAGAATATGTTTTGAATTGTGATGGGCAATTTGCATGGAAAAATGCAAATTTATGATTTGAATTGTGATGAGTATAAAAATTATTGGATATTAGAATTGACTTTGAATCGAATTGTATTGTGATTTATGCTCACTAAAAGGATTGTGATATTGTTTTATATCTCGCTATGAATGCTTGACTAGGTTATTACCTGTCTCTCTCATTTGTTGAGAAGATAATGGAGTTAGTTGTATTTTGATTACCATGGTACGTGCACAGGCTTAGATTCTCCTCTTATTAGAGGTTAGATCTAAGTTTTATGTTATGGCCCTTTCGGAAGATTCATTATTGTGATGTGTACTGTGCACGATAATTCGACCTCCCCGACCATAGGGAGTTAGAATTCGATTCGACCTCTTCGACCATAGGGAGTTAGAATCACCCTGAAGATGGCCGTTTCGGATTAGTCTTGCATAGTTAGTGAGATAAAGAATGGCTTTTGAGATAAAGAATGGTTTTCGAAATAAAGAATGGTTTTTGAATAGTAAAGAATTTCGATTTCAAATGGGATTTATGTATAATTGATTTTATTGGAATTAATCTTTATTTCCAATAAATTGTTGGAATTATCTTAAATGGTTAGTTATGATTTGATAAATTAAATTTCATGATCAAAGTCATTTTATACAAATGATTTATATTATTGGCAATGAATATTTTGAGTTTTGAAATTTGATGAGTATTCAGATTTCCAAATTATTTGTTGTAAATTTTGTCAATGTATATTATACTATGTTTTAAATTATAGTTGTACACCACTGAGTTCACCACTCATCGATAGCTTTGTATGCTGTCGCAGGTGAAAAGAGCATAGACCAATTGAGTAAGCTTCTTTGAAGAGACATTCAGATCAGCTCCAGGTTTACCCATGTACACAGGTTTTGATGTATGCATGTAATAATATGTATGTAAATTATTTGAGCAGTTGTACATAAAAAAAAAAAACTCTTGTAAAATATTTTGGTATGTAATTAAATGTAAATTATTATGATATAAATGTTGAGTCTTGTAATCAATGAAATGTTTCTTTGATGATGAGATTAGTTTGAAAATGAATTGATTTGATTATTGAGATTTGAATTATGAGTTGAAATGAAGTTCTTGGAGTTGTATTTGAGAAAACATATTAGGAGTGTTTTTCCTTTTCAGGTTGAAGAACTGTTTTCTCAAAATACAGTCGGCACTTTGCCAAAATTTTGAAAAAAATTTTATAACACCAGATTTTAATCAATGATTTAAATTTCACGAAAATTGTTTTAAAATCCCTTGTAGTATATCTAATGGGTTATCGGTAAGTGAAGTATGGTAATTCAGTAGGTGTTCTACGGGATCATGTTACATCTTACGGGAGAGTAAGGTGTGACAATTTGCATGGTGAAAAATGTTACATATATACAGACCACAAATGTCTGAAATACTTATCAACCCAGAAGGAGCTCAATCTTAGACAGAGGTGATGGATTGAGTTCCTGAAGGACTATGATTGTGTGATAGATTACCATCCTTGTGACACCACTTACGCGTCCACAGTGTAGTAGAGCAAGATATGCCACGCAGTGTATCGGAACACCCTATTTTAATTTAATTATTTTTTTCTAATTTATTATTATTATTATTATTATTATTATTATTTTATAGTTATGAAGTAAAATTTTTGAAATATAATTCATTTAAGTCATTTATTGAAATTATAATTTATTGAGGTTCCGAAAATTTTATAAAAAATCTGGCAGAGTACCGGCTAAAAATGGAGAAAACAGTTCTTCGGAACCTGTTAAAAACACTTCCAATAATCATTTCCAATCATTCTCAAACTCCAATAATTATCAAAATCTCAATATTTTCCACAACATTTCCATTTCTCAATCATTCATTTCTCATGGTATTCATATATAAGCAATAAATAAATACTCAATTTTTCCATTCATAAACACAATTTCCACTATTTACATTAATACCAAAATACATTACATAAGTGATATGAACCTGCCTAACTCCCCCTCAAAAGCTAGCTCACAAGGGGAGGTTTGCAAACTCATATATATAACACCCAAGACCTCCCTGCAAAATCGATGTGGGACGCATCATTCACGACCCCTTTAGACTGAACGTCCTCGTGAAGTAACCGGGGTCATGACTCATTCACCCCGACCTCTCCCGAATAACGTCAGGGAACCTTTGTACATGGCCCACCGACCCATACAGAGTGAGGCTCTGATACCAAATGATATGAACCTGCCTAACTCCGCCTCAAAAGCTAGCTCACAAGGGGAGGTTTGCAAACTCATATATATAACACCCAAGACCTCCCTGCAAAATTGATGTGGGACGCATCAATAAGTTTCAATTACATATGAGAAAATAAAAGTTAATTACAAAATATCAAAATAAAACCTAGTGTCCTACCAATGCACTGATGACGGTGAGGTAACACGGACACTATGCAGAGAGCTGCAGATGGTCTCACCCAGTCTGTGGTCTACTGGGCTCTCGATCTGTCTCTCCAGAACCTACGCGTGGCAAAAGCAACACGCTAAGCAATAATGCATAGTGGTGCCAATAATAAAATAAAAAGAAATAACATAAAATAAATATGCAGTGAATGTATTGATGTCTCATTGCAAATAAATTTTTGTTGAGTATTTGTAGTCTTACTTATTTTGTACTTGTTATATTCATTATTTCATTAAATTTATCCACTTTCATTTTTGGTTGCCCAAGTAACCTATACTGGATGACTGGACTGGATAAATGGGTAAACTGGCACTGGGTATCAAGTACCTCGGGCCATCATACCATCGGTCACATATGTATCTCCCGGTGTGCAATAGAACAGCTAATAAGCTGTAATAACATTAGGCACAAGGCCAAGTCTCAACACAATGTCAGAATGGCTAAAAGCCATGAAATCATAGAATGGCATAATGCCATGTGCAGTACTGCTAACTGAACCCTATTAGCATGCTAAGCTATCCAAACCAATCTTGTTAGGTATACTAGGGCATTTCACACCTTTAAATTTCACAATTTTTAGAATTTAAGTTTTAGTGTTACTATTCCATTCATTGGTCAACAAAAATGTTGACTTTTGCATAGGCAATAGGTACATTGGTTTTAATATCATCAACATACCACATTTTGTGATGAGCACTCCTAGGATGCAAAGAAACACAACATCTAAATATTGGAACCAAGATCTTTAATCATCCAAACAAGGCAGAATTTCAGATTGAAAACCCAAGTGTCAATACACAAATAGTAACAAGCTAAAGCATATTGATCATCAAAATAAGACTAGCAAGGGGTTCATGTTGCTAGAATCCAAGTTCTTTCAAGAAACATGGAAGAAACATAGAAGAAACTCAAGCTCCAGTAATGGAGTTCTCTCCCTAATGCTCACACTTAAACTAGAAAAAATGAAGGCTGCTAATACAATCAGAATATCTTGGGTTATATATAGCATCTCTAAAACCCTAAAAGTGTGCCAAAACCCTAAAAGTGTGCCAACATGGCTAAAAAAGACAAAAATGCAAGGCTCATCCACCAGATGGGGCGTCTCCATAGGGGGGGGGGACCATTTGGGACCACTTGCTTTATGGCAGCCCTTTATGTAGTGGGGACCATAAGGTGGCAGCAACACTTTAGGTGGTAGCAGTCTTTTTTTAATGTAGTGGGGACCAAAAAAAGGTGTCAGCACATGGCAAATCCAAATAAGCATAAGAAGCTCCTCCAATCCACTTGGCCGAATGGTCTTGTGCCAAGTCATGCTGATGTGGCGAAGTCACGCTGATGTGGCGCCACTTGTCAAGTCTCCCATGCCAACTTGTGGGAGAACGATCCAACTAGATTCCAACAATATGCAAGAAAGTCCAACATGGCAATTTTGATCCTCCTTGTGCTCACAATGCTCCAACACCAATGCTTGCAGCTCTCCAACTCTGGCTCTGGTGATGGGTCCTCTAAATAATGGCATAGGCATTGGTGCTTCTTCATCATCCCCTCCTCCTTTGAAAGAATTCATCCTCGAATTTTGTCCTGCATTAATGCAAGGGGAAAGATCAGTAATGTTAAAAGAATTGCTAACACCATACTCACAAGGTAAATCAATCTTGTATGCATTGTTGTTGATCCTTTCTAGCACTTTGAATGGACCATCACACCTTGGCTGTAATTTTGACTTTCTTAGGTTTGGAAACCGCTCTTTCCTTAAATGCACCCAAACAAAGTCACCTGGTTCAAACACAAGAGGCTTTCGGCCTTTATTAGCATGAGTAGCATATTGTGCATTTTTCTTTTCAATTTGTAACCTAGCTTGCTCATGCAATTTCCTAACCAAATCTGCTTTCTTTTTACCATCAAGACTATTAATATGATCAACAGGTAAAGGCAACAAGTCTAATGGTGTCAATGGATTAAATCCATACACAATCTAAAATGGTGAAAATCCGGTAGAAGAATGCACTACTCTGTTATAAGCAAACTCAACAAAAGGAATGCAATCTTCCCAAGATTTCAAGTTTTGTTTAACCATCACACTAACAAAGTAGTTAAGTTTCTATTCACTACTTCTGTTTGTCCATCGATCTGGGATGACAAGTAGTTGAGAACAACAGTTTAGTACCTAACTTACCCCACAACACCCTCCAAAAGTGACTTAGGAACTTAACATCTCTATCACTCACTATAGTCCTAGGTATACCATGTAACCTGACTATCTCCTTAAAGAACAAATTGGCTATGTATGTGGCATCATCTATTTTGTGACATGGTATGAAGTGTGCCATCTTAGAAAATCTATCAACAACCACAAATATAGAATCATGACCTCTCCTAGACCTAGGCAAACGCAAAATAAAATCCATAGAAATATCAGTCCAAGGTTCCTTAGGAACAGGCAAGGGTGTGTAAAGACCATTTGGCATTACTCTAGACTTTGCTTTCTTACATTCAACACACCTAGAACACATTCGATCAACATCTTTCCTCATATGTGGCCAAAAGAAGTGTTCTTGCAATATGTTTAAAGTCTTAGCAACACCAAAATGTCCCATCAAACCACCACTATGTGACTCCAAAACAAGCAAGTCCCGCATAGAGCATTTAGGCACACACAATTTATTCTCCTTAAATAAGTATCCATCATGCCTATAAAATTTCTGAAATGCACTTTTCTCACAAGCAGCATATACGTTACAAAAATCAGCATCATCAACATACAATTCTTTCATGAACTCAAAACCAAGCAATTTAGCATCAAGTGTAGACAGAAGTGTATATCTCCTAGAAAGTGCATCAGCTACAACATTCTCTTTTCCTTGCTTGTATTTAATCACATATGGAAATGACTCTAAAAATTCAATCCATTTAGCATGCCTTCTGCTTAACTTATTTTGACTCATAATATGCTTCAATGATTCATGATCCGAATGTATGACAAACTCTTTAGGCCACAAATAATGTTGCCAAGTTTCCAAGGCCCTAAGTAATGCATACATCTCCTTATCATAAGTAGAGTAATTCAAGGCAGCTCCATGCAATTTCTCACTAAAATATGCTATTGGTCGTTTCTCTTGCATGAGAACTGCACCAATTCCTACACCACTTGCGTCACATTCAATTTCAAAAGTCTTATCAAAATTTGGCAAACTCAACAAGGGTGCAGAACACAATCTATGTGACACCCCTTACCCGTGTACAGTATACCCGAGTAAGTAATGCCACACGGTGTACCGGCACACTCTAATATACCTTAATTAATTTATATCACGCTTTTGAATATAATTTGTGAAAGATAACTCATTTAAGTCATTTATTGAAATCACAATTTATTTGAGGCTCCGAAAATTTTAAGAAAATACGGCAGAGTACCGGCTAAAAATGGAGAAAACAGTTCTTCTGAACCTGTTAAAAACACTTCCAAATAATTTCCAAACAATCCCAACTTCAATTCATCAACAAAATCTCAATATCAAGATCTCAACAACATTTCAATTTTAGTTCTCAATCATCCATCACATGTGATGATCACGTATAAATCACAAATAAACATTTACTTTTCCATTTACAAACACCGTTTTCATCATTTACATGAACATCTAAATACATTACATAATCCAAATACATATGAGAAAATAAAATTTAATTACAAATCACCAAAATAACACCTAGTGTCCTACCAATGCACTGCAGAAGTTGAGGTGACACGGACACTGCGCAGAACTGCAGGATGGATTCACCCAGTCTGCGGTCTACTGGGCTCATGATCTGTATCTCCAGAACCTACGCGTGGCAAAAGCAACGCGCTAAGAAATAATGCTTAGTGGTGCAATAATAAAATAAAAGATAGCAAGAAATAAATATGTAACGAATGTATATGCTTTATTTGTTTTGAATTTGTGTATCATTAACTTTGTCCACTTTTATTCATTTGGTTGCCCCAAGTAACCTACACTAGACGACTGGATTGGATAATGGGTAAACTGGCACTGGGTATCTAGTACCTCGGGCCGTCACACCATCGGTCACAAATTGCATCTCCCGGTGTGCAACAGAACAGCTACCAAGCTGTAAATAATCTCAGGCACAAGGCCAAATCTCAATGCAAGGTCAGAATGGCTAAAAGCCATGAAATCACAGAACGTCATATTGCCATGTGCAGTACTGCTAACTGAACCCTATTGGCATGCCAAACTATCCAAACCAATCTTGTTAGGTATACTAGGGCATTTGAAACTTTTAAATTCTTCAATTTGTAAATTTCAAGTTTTGGTGTTACTATTCACCTCATTGGTCAACAAAAATGTTGACTTTTGGATAGACAATATGTACATTGACTTTGGCACTCCCAATATACCACATTTTACATTTAAAACTTGTTAGAATTGGTCACCATTACCATTTCTAACTTAAAACCAAGAGGGCATAAAATTTCAGTTTTTGAAGCATAAGTTTACTGTTCCATTAAGCACTGTTTCAGTGGGAATTTGAAGAAATGACAAACATGAAAGTTGTTCCTTATTTTGTCTAGTTGAATTTCCTTTTTTGAATCACTCCATTTGGAGTTTTGTAGCTCTAGATATGGCTAAAAAACCACAGCTGGCCGGATTTCCAAAACTGCAGAATTACCAAATCTACAGTACCATGAACAGTGACTGTGATTGCATATTTGAATAGGTTCTGGCCATAATTTGGGCTAGGTTTCTTCATGAAAGTTGTTTGTCTATGTCTTAACTTGTTGCTGTAAAAATTTCAGGTCAATTGACCATACCTACAGTAAGTTATGGCCTTTGGTCATTTCTGCAGGTGCTGTTGCAGGGTATTCGGATTGGGGCCAACTTTTGGTCCTCTTGCTTTGGTCTTTTGGCCATAGTTTCTTCAGTAAAAATGTGCCATTATAAGCCTAGTTTCATGTCCAATTGGCCAAACACCAATTGGACCTACACAGCCAAAGTTATGGCTGTGTAAATGGGCTGGAATCTCAGCCACTCTGCTTCTTGTCCTAAGGCGACCTACCATTCCACTTTGCCATGCCATTTTTCAGTCCAATTTATGGTCAACATACCTCAAATGGTCACTAATTGACCATTAGAATGTTCTTTAACCATTTCATAAGCCAAGTCAAATTTTCATTCCTAAACCCTAGCTAAATTTCAAAGTTTTCACAATTTCCCTAATTAACTCTTTCATTCTTTATATATATATATGTATACACTTTAAACCTAAGCTCTAGTTCACTCTAAGTCCATCAAACACTCCATTTCTATTCCTTCAATAGGGCTGCCGAAATGCATGGCATACATACACATAATTTTTTCATTTTAGTTACAATACCTTACTTAGTTTAAGTCCCTTAACATAGAAATAAAGAGCTTTAGGTGTATATATGCACTAACCTCTTGTAGGCAGATTTTTCCCAACTCAAAACTTCACTTTCTTTCCTCTTCTTGGCTGCCAAAAGCTTCCCCAAGAGATATGGTCAAGTTTTAATGAAAGGGGTTAGGGTTTAGTGGTGTAACAAAGGGAGAAATTAAGCTTTGATTGAAAAAAATCAATGGAGGTTGTCTAGGGCATGTTTCGGCTGGCTTTTGGGGAGGGAGATGGCTGCTGTATTTTTGGTTATTTTGGTCTTCATTTAGTCTCTTTTATTAGTTAGTCAAATGGTTGCTTAATTGTGATTGGTGGACAATTTTAAATGACATCACAATGATGTCACAAATTGCATATATTGTATTTTTCTTTTCTTTCCTCCACTACTCATTTCCAATTTAATTTCTAGTAATGTTTATTCATATTTTATGTCATATTAATTATTTACTCAACTGGACAAGTTGGCCAAAAATCACCTCTGAAGGCGAAATGACCAAAATGCCCTCTGTTTGGCATAACGGGTCAAAATTGTCTGTACCGATTGGAAAATTTTTCTAGGTATTTTCTTGGCATTCTAATGCCATAGGAACCTCAATGACCCTTCTCTGGAGTCCCAAAAATTATTTTATGAATTTTTTCCCGGGTCTAGGGCTCCTCGTTGCGAGAACCGCAACTTCCCTCTGGTTACCCATCGCTAGGGCACCGGCTCGTTTAACTTGGTTGTATTTTATTTCTAAAATTTTTACCAAATTTTTCTTATTAATATTTGAGTTAATTATGGTCCCTCACTTTAGTTTAAATATTTTTCCGGACATTCTAGCTGTCCGGACCGACACTGGTCACCGGAACAGCAGGATGTACGGAGTAGTTACCGGGAGGGTGTTACAACTCTTCCCCTCTAATTTAAATTTCGTCCTCGAAATTTACCTGATGCAAACAGTTGAGGGAACTATTGCCTCATCGTCTCTTCACTTTCCCAAGTTGCCTCTTCGGTGTTGTGGTGCCTCTATAGCACTTTCACCAGTGGAATCTGCTTGTTCCTCGACTCTTTCACTTCCCGAGCCAGGATCCGTAGAGGTTCTTCTTCATACGTCAAATCCGGTTGTATTTCAATTTCTTCCCTGGAGATGACTTGTGAAGGATCTGAGCGGTATCTTCTGAGCATGGATACGTGAAACACATTGTGGATCTTGTCCAGCTCTGGAGGTAAAGCTAGCCTATAGGCCACTGGACCCACACGTTCAATGACTTCATATGGGCCAATGAACCTAGGGCTTAACTTACCTTTCCTTCCAAACCTCAATACTTTCTTCCACGGTGACACCTTGAGGAACACTTTGTCGCTAACCGCATATTCTATTTCTTTTCTCTTCAGGTCGGCATAAGATTTACATGCATGCGAGGCAACCTTGATTGGCTTTGATTAGTTTCACTTTTTCCTCGATCTGTTTCACAGTGCGGCCCTACCATTTATCTTCGCCCAATTCGATCCAAAGACTGGGGTTCTACATTTTCTCCCATACAGTGCTTCATATGGGGCCATTTGGATACTAGCTTGGTAGCTATTGTTGTATGCAAATTCTGCCAGTGGGAGGTATCTATCCCAACTTCCCTCAAACTCAATGACACAACTCCTCAGCATATCCTCAAGAACCTGGATTACTCTTTCTGATTGCCCATTCGTCTGAGGATGGAAAGCTGTGCTAAAGTGGAGTTGTGTACCCAAGGACTCATGCAACTTCTTCAAAAATCTCGATGTAAACCTTGGGTCTCGATCAGATATGAGGGAAAGTGGAATTCCATGCAGTCTAACTATCTCACTGATATACAATTCTGCTAACTTCTCCAGTGAGTAGTCAGTCCTAACTGGCAGAAAGTGTGCTGACTTTGTCAATCTATCAACTATCACCCATACTGCATCGTGTTTCTTCTGGGTGAGAGGTAGACCACTTACAAAATCTATGGTGACCCGATCTCATTTCCATTCAGGTATGCGTATAGGCTGTAGCAAACCTGATGGAACTTGATGTTCTGCCTTGACTTGCTGACATGTCAAGCATTTAGTCACATATTCAGCTATGTCCTTCTTCATACCAGGCCACCAATACTCAAGCTTCAGATCATGATACATCTTTGTACTTCCTGGGTGCATAGTATATACACTAGTGTGTGCCTCTTTTAGAATACTGGCTTTCAATTCCCCATTATCTGGTACACACAGTCTTCCGTTGTAGTGCAGACACCCATCTGCTTTCACCTCATAGTCAGCTGCTTTTTCCTCTGGGATTTTGCTCATAATAGCCAGTAACTTTTCATCTACTTTTTGCCCATCTAAAATCTGCTGTAGCAGGTTTGGCCTCACTTGCAACTCAGCCAAAATAGCTCCATCTCGAATCAAAGATAGACGGGCATTCAATGATCTTAAAGCTGTGATGGACTTTCTGCTCAAAGCATCAGCAACTACATTTGCCTTCCCAGGATGGTAGTCAATCACACAATCATAATCCTTCAGGAACTCAATCCATCGCCTCTGTCTAAGGTTGAGCTCCCTCTGAGTTGGCAAATATTTCAGGCTTTTTTGGTCTGTGTAAATGTAGCACTTTTCACCATACAAGTAATGCCTCCATATCTTCAGTGCGAAGATAATTGCTGCAAGCTCTAGATCATGGGTAGGGTAATTCTGTTCATGTGCATAAGCGACCACCTTTCCCTCTTGCATCAATACACACCCTAGCCCATTATGAGAGGCATCACTGTAGACCACAAAGTCTTTTCCTGACACTGGCTGTGTTAACACTGGTGCCTCTATCAACATAGCCTTCAACTTCTCAAAAATGGTCTGACACTTGTCATTCCAGTCAAATTTAACATTCTTGTGTAACAACTTGGTCATTGGAGTAGCTATTAAGGAAAATCCCTTCACAAATCTTCTGTAATACCCAGCTAGCCCCAAGAAGCTTCTGACCTCAGTTGTATTTCTGGGAGGCTTCCATTCCATCACTGCTTCTATTTTCTTGGGATCCACCCTAATCCCATTAGCTGACACTATGTGTCCAAGGAATGCAATCTCATTTAGCCAAAAGTCACACTTGGACAACTTAGCATACAGCTTCTTTTCTTTCAGGGTTTGCAGAACAATCCTCAAATGCTCATCATGTTCTTCCTTGGTCTTGGAATACACTAAAATATCATCAATAAAGACCACTACGAACCGATCTAGGTATGGATGGAAGATACGGTTCATAAGGTCCATGAATGCCGCTGGTGCATTTGTTAGGCCAAAAGGCATCACCAGAAACTCATAATGCCTGTACCGGGTCCTGAATGCAGTCTTTGGCACATCTGCATCCTTCACCCTCAACTGATGATACCCTGATCTGAGATCAATTTTAGAAAATACTCCTGCTCCCTTCAACTGATCAAACAGATCATCAATTCTAGGCAATGGATATTTGTTCTTCACAGTCACTTTATTCAACTGCCGGTAATCAATACAAAGCCTCAAAGTCCCATCCTTGTTTTTCACAAACAGCACTGGAGCTCCCCATGGTGACACACTGGGGCGTATGAACCCCTTATCAAGCAACTCTTGCAACTGAGTTTTCAACTCCCTCAATTCAGTGGGTGCCATCCTATAAGGAGCAATGGAAATGGGTCTTTGTGCAGCGGTGTCTCAATAGCAAATTCAACTTCCCTTTCTGGTGGCAAACCAGGCAATTCTTTAGGAAATACTTCTGGGAAGTCTCTTACTGTGGGTATACCACTCAGTTTGGCTTAGCCTGCCTAGTATCCAGCACATGTGCTAAGTAGGCTTCATAGCCTTTTCTCATCAGTTTTCTTGCAACTGTAGCTGAGATGACATTGGACAAGAAATCTGTCCTTTCCCCCACAACTGTGATCTCATTACCCTCTGAAGTTTTTAGAGAAATTCTCTTCAATTTGCAATCAACTATTGCCTGATGACGTGACAACCAATCCATTCCCAAAATCATGTCAAACTCGTGGAAGGGCAACTCAATCAGGTCTGCCAAGAATTCATACCCCTGAATCCTTAATGGGCAACCCTTGTATACTTTGTTCACCACTACGCTGTGGCCCAATGGATTAGTGACCAGAATGTCTTGGTCACTCTCCCCTACTAGTATCCCCCTTTCTACGGGTAGGTTGATGCAGATATATGAATGAGTGGATCCTGGATCCACCAATGCATGCACAGGTGTATTGTAGAGGGAGAACGTACCCCTGATGACGTCCGGGGCATCTTGCTCCTCCTGAGCTCTAATAGCATAAGCTCTTGTAGGTGGTCTGCTGTCAGGCCTCTCTGCTGGCTCAGATGTAGGCCTCTGTGATGGTCCTACAGCCTCAGACTTACCAGATTTTCTACCCCTCTATGGTGCAGGAGCAGGTCTGTCTGCTTGTGTTGGAGCAGCTGTAGTAGTTCTGCGTGGGCAGTTCCTCAGCTGATGCTCTGTCGACCCACATCTTAAGCAGGCACCAGTTACTCTCCAACATTCCCCCTTGTGCCATTTTAGACAGTGTGGACATGCAGAAAATGTTGGGGCTGGTCCCCTGAACCCCATCCCTGGAGAGCTGCCCACTGATGGTGTGGACTGACCTCTCCTAGGGGTGAACTGTGGCCTAGGCCCCTGAGACTGACCCGGACCTTGTAGCTGACCCGAACTCTGTGCAGATGGACCTCTGAACTTCTTCCTGTGTGCGGGGAGATGAGCTAGGCGGCCGATCCCCTCTTCTGCTGTCTCTCCCTTCTGGTCTGCTCACTTATTCTTACTTTTTCAACCCTTATTGCAGCTTCCACTAACTTGCTAAATTCTGTGATTCCCAAGGCAGTGAGCTGAATCTTTATGTTGTCATTTAGTCCCTTTTCGAATCTCTTGCACCTTTCAGCTTCATTAGGGACTATCTCCCTTCCATAGCGGCTTAGTCGGACAAATTCCTTTTCATACTCAGCCACTGACAGCTGTCTCTGTCTCAGGTTAATAAACTCTCTTCTTCTCTCTTCCAGGTATACAGTACCCACATATTTCTTCTTGAATTCTGAGAGAAAGAAGTCCCAAGTTATAGCTTCTGGCTGCACTTCACTGGATACCGTGTCCCACCATTCGTAGGCATCATCTTGCAACAAAGTTATGGCAGCCTCTAAGTTTTACTCCGGGGTGCAGTGGAGTTGTTTTAGAACTCTGCCCGTTCTGTTCAACCAATTCTCGGTTGCGACAGAGTCATCTTCTCCCTTACCGAAAAAGTCCACTGCTCCAAACTTTCTTAGCCTTTCCAGGTGTGATTTCTGCTGTGGAGGTGGAGGTGGTGGTGGTGCTGGCATTACTCCGGCCATTTGTCTAAAGAAATCGGCCATTTGCTGGAACATGGCCTGTGGAGGCTGAGCAGGCTCTGCTTGAGTTGGCGGAGCAGGTTCTCCCATGCCCCCAGTCTCAGCTGTTGCAGGTGGAGCATGACTCTCCACTTCCTCCTCGACTGCTCTTTGAGATGAAGGATCCATATCCTATTCAAAATAAGAAAAGCAAACAGATCTGCATTAGTGTCACCTCGACTCTTACAAATGCAATGCATGGTATGGACTCAATCTAGGCCCAGAAACGCCTAAACCGTGCTCTGATACCACTAAATGTGACACCCCTTACCCGTGTACAGTATACCCGAGTAAGTAATGCCACACGGTGTACCGGAACACTCTAATATACCTTAATTAATTTATATCATGCTTTTGAATATAATTTGTGAAAGATAACTCATTTAAGTCATTTATTGAAATCACAATTTATTTGAGGTTCCGAAAATTTTAAGGAAATCCGGCAGAGTACCGGCTAAAAATGGAGAAAACAGTTCTTCGGAACCTGTTAAAAACACTTCCAAATAATTTCCAAACAATCCCAACTTCAATTCATCAACAAAATCTCAATATCAAGATCTCAACAACATTTCAATTTTAGTTCTCAATCATCCATCACATGTGATGATCACGTATAAATCACAAATAAACATTTACTTTTCCATTTACAAACACCGTTTTCATCATTTACATGAACATCTAAATACATTACATAATCCAAATATATATGAGAAAATAAAATTTAATTACAAATCACCAAAAGAACACCTAGTGTCCTACCAATGCACTGCAGAAGTTGAGGTGACACGGACACTGTGCAGAACTGCAGGATGGACTCACCCAGTCTGCGGTCTACTGGGCTCACGATCTGTATCTCCAGAACCTACGCGTGGCAAAAGCAATGCGCTAAGCAATAATGCTTAGTGGTGCAATAATAAAATAAAAGATAGCAAGAAATAAATATGTAACAAATGTATATGTTTTATTTGTTTTGAATTTGTGTATCATTAACTTTGTCCACTTTTATTCATTTGGTTGCCCCAAGTAACCTACACTAGACGACTGGACTGGATAACGGGTAAACTGGCACTGGGTATCTAGTACCTCGGGCCATCACACCATCGGTCACAAATTGCATCTCCCAGTGTGCAACAGAACAGCTACCAAGCTGTAAATAATCTCAGGCACAAGGCCAAATCTCAATGCAAGGTCAGAATGGCTAAAAGCCATGAAATCACAGAACGTCATATTGCCATGTGCAGTACTGCTAACTGAACCCTATTAGCATGCCAAACTATCCAAACCAATCTTGTTAGGTATACTAGGGCATTTGAAACTTTTAAATTCTTCAATTTGTAAATTTCAAGTTTTGGTGTTACTATTCACCTCATTGGTCAACAAAAATGTTGACTTTTGGATAGACAATATGTACATTGACTTTGGCACTCCCAATATACCACATTTTACATTTAAAACTTGTTAGAATTGGTCACCATTACCATTTCTAACTTAAAACCAAGAGGGCATAAAATTTCAGTTTTTGAAGCATAAGTTTACTGTTCTATTAAGTACTATTTCAGTGGGAATTTGAAGAAATGACAAACATGAAAGTTGTTTCTTATTTTGTCTAGTTGAATTTCCTTTTTTGAATCACTCCATTTGGAGTTTTGTAGCTCTAGATATGGCCAAAAAACCACAGCTGGCCGGATTTCGAAAACTGCAGAATTACCAAATCTACAGTACCATGAACAGTGACTGTGATTGCATATTTGAATAGGTTCTGGCCATAATTTGGGGTAGGTTTCTTCATGAAAGTTGTTTGTCTATGTCTTAACTTGTTGCTGTAAACATTTCAGGTCAATTGACCATATCTACAGTAAGTTATGGCCAAATGAACAGTTACTGTTCATTTGGTCATTCTGCAGTCTTTGTTGCAGGGTATCCGGATTGGGGCCAACTTTTGGTCCTCTTGCTTTGGTCTTTTGGCCATGGTTTCTTCAGCAAAAATGTGCCATTATAAGCCTAGTTTCATGTCCAATTGGCCAAACACCAATTGGACCTACACAGCCAAAGTTATGGCTGTGTAAATGGGCTGGAATCTCAACCACTCTGCTGCTGTCCCTAGGCAGCCTACCATTCCACTTTGCCATGCAATTTTTCAGTCCAATTTATGGTCAACATACCTCAAATGGTCACTAATTGACCATTAGAATGTTCTTTAACCATTTCATAAGCCAAGTCAAATTTTCATTCCTAAACCCTAGCTAAATTTCAAAGTTTTCACAATTTCCCTAATTAACTCTTTCATTCTTTATATATATATATGTATACACTTTAAACCTAAGCTCTAGTTCACTCTAAGTCCATCAAACACTCCATTTCTATTCCTTCAATAGGGCTGCCGAAATGCATGGCATACATACACATAATTTTTTTCATTTTAGTTACAATACCTTACTTAGTTTAAGTCCCTTAACATAGAAATAAAGAGCTTTAGGTGTATATATGCACTAACCTCTTGTAGGCAGATTTTTCCCAACTCAAAACTTCACTTTCTTTCCTCTTCTTGGCTGCCAAAAGCTTCCCCAAGAGATATGGTCAAGTTTTAATGAAAGGGGTTAGGGTTTAGTGGTGTAACAAAGGGAGAAATTAAGCTTTGATTGAAAAAAATCAATGGAGGTTGTCTAGGGCATGTTTCGGCTGGCTTTTGGGGAGGGAGATGGCTGCTGTATTTTTGGTTATTTTGGTCTTCATTTAGTCTCTTTTATTAGTTAGTCAAATGGTTGCTTAATTGTGATTAGTGGACAATTTTTAATGACATCACAATGATGTCACAAATTGCATATATTGTATTTTTCTTTTCTTTCCTCCACTACTCATTTCCAATTTAATTTCTAGTAATGTTTATTCATATTTTATGTCATATTAATTATTTACTCAACTGGACAAGTTGGCCAAAAATCACCTCTGAAGGCGAAATGACCAAAATGCCCTCTGTTTGGCTTAACGGGTCAAAATTGTCTGTACCGATTGGAAAATTTTTCTAGGTATTTTCTTGGCATTCTAATGCCATAGGAACCTCAATGACCCTTCTATGGAGTCCCAAAAATTATTTTATGAATTTTTCCCCGGGTCTAGGGCTCCTCGTTGTGAGAACCGCAACTTCCCTCTGGTTACCCATCGCTAGGGCACCGGCTCGTTTAACTTGGTTGTATTTTATTTCTAAAATTTTTACCAAATTTTTCTTATTAATATTTGATCCCTCACTTTAGTTTAAATATTTTTCCGGACATTCTAGCTGTCCGGACCGACACTGGTCACCGAAACAGCAGGATGTACGGAGTAGTTACCGGGAGGGTGTTACAATCTATCTTTAAGTTCAGAAAATGCATGTTCATGTTTCTTTTTCCACTCAAATGCAACATTCTTTTTCACCAATTCATTCAAAGGTGCAGCAATTGTACTAAAATTAGGCACAAATCGCCTATAAAAACTAGCCAATCCATGGAAACTCCTAACCTCAGACACATTCTTAGGAATTGGCTAATCTCTAATGGCTTTGATTTTCTCTTCATCAACCTGTACACCTTTACTACTTACAACAAAACCAAGAAAAACAACCTTATCCAAGCAAAATGAACACTTTTTCGCATTCGCATACAATTTCTCATTTCTCAACACATCAAAAACAAGTCTTAAGTGATGCAAATGCTCGTCTATGTTACTGCTGTAAATCAAAATGTCATCAAAATACACAACAACAAATTTTCCAATGAAATTCCTCAACACATGATTCATCAAATGCATAAAAGTGCTAGGAGCATTTGTGAGCCCAAATGGCATCACCATCCATTCATACAACCCATATTTAGTTTTGAAAGCAGTTTTCCACTCATCACCAATTTTCATTCTTATTTTGTTGTAACAACTTTTCAAATATATCTTAGAAAACACACATGCACCAAGCAACTAATCAAGCATATCATCAAGGCGAGGGATTTGGTGTCTATACTTTCTGATGATTTTATTGATGGCTCTGCAATCCACACACATGCGATAACTCCCATCCTTCTTAGGCACTAGCAACACAGTACAAAGACATGGGCTCATGCTCTCCCTAACATAGCCCTTCTCCATAAGCTCCTCCACTTGCTTTGTAACTCCTTTGTTTCTTTAGGATTTGTTCTGTATGCTGGTCTATTCGGTATTTGTGCTCCAGGTACCAAGTCGATCTGGTGCTCAATCCCTCTGATAGGTGGCAATCCTGATGGCAACTCATTGGGGAAGACATCTTCATATTCCTGTATAAGAGACAAAGCATCACTAGGCAAATGTGAATCAAGGTCAGTAACACATAAATTAACCTCCTTGTACATAAGTACGCAAAGAGGTCTTCCTGAATGTAAAGCCTCTCTAACTTCTCTTTCCTTCACATACAAACTCATTCTCTTCTCTCCACTCTCCTTTTGCCCCGAGCTTTCCTTTTTCTCATTTGCTCTCATTTTTTTTTTCTTTTGTTTCTCTTTTTCTCTCTTTTTCTTCTCTCTTCTCTTTCTTTTCACTCTTATCCAGCTTGGCCTCTCTAAGTTTTTCTCTCCAAGTTTCTTTCTTTTCTTCAATGGATCTAAGAATCCTTATTTGATCTTCATGCACTTGAGCTGGTGTCATAGGAAGCAATGAGTATGTTCAACCTTCCTTAGTGACCGTGTACCTGTTCTTCCTACCATCATGCACAACACTTCTATCATACTGCCATGGACGACCCAACAAAAGATGCGTAGCAACCATAGGCACAACATCACAAAGTACCTCATCATTATACTTGCCAATGGTGAATGGCACCACCACCTGTTTTGTAACCCTCAACTTCCCACAATCATTCAACCATTGCAAGCCATATGGTTTTGGATGTGTAGTAGTAGGCAAACCCAACTTGTCCACCAAGAGTGAACTAGCCACATTACAACAGCTCCCACCATCTACAATCACACTACACAACTTGTCATTCACCAAGCACCAAGTGTGGAAGATGTTCTCCCTTTGCATTTCATCACCACACTCCATACTCACTTGTGCACTAAGTGTGCGCATGGTGACAAGGATATTGCCATCCATAGGTGGCTGATCTCCCTCATCGTAGCAATCATCCTCATGCTCATCAACATTATCAGATTCTTCCTCCCTTTCCTCTTCACTTTCTAACTCTCCATTTTCCCTAACAACCATCACTCTTTTATTTGGACATTGTGAGGCATAATGTCCATTTCCCAAACACTTAAAACACTTCAATTCTCTAGTCCTAGTAGGAACTCCCTTGTTCTTCTCCTCTACCTTCTCCTTTTCTTTCCATTCTTCTTTCTTGAATTTGGGAACTTCTTTCTCCACCCTTGAAGGAGCAGACCAATTTGACTTCCAATTACTCCTAGGAGCCGAATGGTTGGCTGGTGCATATCTAGCCACATTTTTCCTTTTTAGTTGCTTCTCCACTTTAAGTGCCATTTGTAGCATATCCTCCACCTCCATACAAGGTTGCAGCTCCACAATATTAGCAATTTCAGGATTTAACCCATTTAAAAAGCGAACCATTGTAGCTTTCCGATCCTCCTCAACATCAGCTCTAATCAACGCTATCTCCATGGCCTTGTAGTATTCTTTGACACTTTTAGTACCTTGAGTGAGTTTTTGTAACCTTTGAAGCAGCTCTCTGTGGTAGTAAGGTGGCACAAACCTGTTTCTCAAGATTCCCTTCATTTTGTCCCATGTTTCCACAGTTCGTTGCCCATTTCTCCTCCTCCTACTCAACAACTGATCCCACCATACAATTGCATACTCTTTGAATTCTACAGCTGCTAACTTCACTTTCTTCTCTTCAGAATAATGGTGGCACTCAAAAATCAACTCCACCTGTCTCTCCCACTCCAAATAAACATCTGGATTATCCTTCTCATGAAAAGGTGGAATTTGCATTTTTATACTAGCTAAATTCCCATCAACTCTCTCCTCATTCCCATCTCTATCCCAATGATCACCGAACCTAAAATTTCTGCCACCCCTCCTTCCCCTAGGCCCTCTACCCCTAGGTGGTCTATACCCTCTTCCACCATAATGGTAGTTGCCATAGTCATAAGCTTCATCATACTCATCATCATTCCATTCAGCTTCTTCATACCCTTCATTCCTATGTTCTGCCCGGAATCTACCTTCATTTCTATTCTGATTTCCCACATTTGCTCCCCCATCATTCCTCCTATTTCTATCTTCTATGTCCCTTCTCATCTCTTCCATAAACCTGGTCATCTCATTTCTCATTCCCCTCAATACATCCAATTCATCTCTGAAGTCATTCATTTGCAAATTCATCCTTTCAAAGCTTTGTGCTATGGATTCTTCAAAAATTCGATCATCAGGAAACTCCCTTTTTTCTTCATTACCTCCACTACTACCACTTGTCTCTTGGAATTGAGACATGATTTGGCTGCAAGAAAATGAAGTTAGTAGAAATGGCTCACCCTCTCAAGTGTTTAGCTCAAGTGTTTTCGCACAAATTTCAGGCTCTTACCCTCTTTTGGCACTCACACACTCTTGCCTTTTACCACTCAACAGTTTGCTTCCCTTGTTCCTTTGGGAACTAAAATTCACAAACAAGCACAAATACTTGCTAATTTTATAAAAAACAATCAACAAACAAAACTGGAAGAAACGAAATAGCAATAACCAGAGAGTGTGACACTAGAGCCAAAGAAATGGAAGACACCAAAAGTAGCAGCAAATGTGAACTAAATGGTATGATTTTTGAAAACTGTATGAGAGACAACCCAATAGAATGATATCAAGCTCAAACTTCCAATTTCATAGCCAACTTTGCACAAATACCAGTAGTTCACATAATTAACCAAAAATATGCAACAATTTTGGTTCACCACACAAACGAAAATATTTTGATCTGAAATTTGGTAGACATAGGCATCCCAATATTGACTAACTACTGGCAAAATTTCAAGAGTTTCTGGATGGGTTTACTAGGTGAACGAAATTTGACTAGGTCTACCGCAAAATTTTGGTTCGGTAGGCAAACAATGTCACAAAACCCTGAAAATTGACACAAAAGCTACTGAAATGGAGTATAATCAGCCTGCAAAATTTCGGAGTTTTCTGGGTTGGTTTGGTGTGTTAACTCAATTTGATCAGGTTTGCCGCAAAATTTGGTTGATATGCAAACAGTGGAATTTTCACATCAAATATGGCATGTGAGGTGTCTAGTAATACCCAAAGATGTTGGTAGATTATCAGGCTCAAATTCAATGTTTAACTTCACAATTCACAATTTCATCACTTATGTTAGGTTGTCAATTTTTTTCAGCACAACACAACTCAGCTTACAATCCAATCTCCTTTTCTTTTTTTTTTTTCTTTTTTTTTTTATACTGATGCAAAGGATAAAAATTGCAGAATCAACTACTGATACCACTCAAGTATTTTGGCAATCCAAATCAAGCTCTACCCACTAGAACACAGGCACATCCCAAGCATTAATTACCCAATTTAACATACTCAGACTTGATATCATATAACTCAAGAGGCAAATAGCTAGTGTCAAAGATAGGTTTCTAATCCTATAGACAAACTCAAGGAAAACAAGATGAACAAGAGATTTAATCTAAGATTAAGCAAAATCCTACACTAAAATTAAGACTGCTAAGTTTCAGCCAGCAAGAGTTCAAACAAAAAAAAGAAGAAAAATCAGGACCCTAAAATGCAGATTTGATTTGGCTACAAAGAACAAGGTACTAGATGAAGAAACTAATAGATATCTAAAGGTCCTACAATGGCTGACTATTATAGTTAACTAAATAGAAAAGAAAAAGAAGTTTTAATGGATAAATACCTTGTTAGATGCCAAGGCTCTGATACCAAAATGATGAGCACTCCTAGGATGCCAAGAAACACAACATCTAAATATTGGAACCAAGATCTTTAATCATCCAAACAAGGCAGAATTTCAGATTGAAAACCCAAGTGTCAATACACAAATAGTAATAAGCTAAAGCATATTGATCATCAAAATAAGACTAGCAAGGGGTTCATGCTGCTAGAATCCAAGTTCTTTCAAGAAACATGGAAGAAACATAGAAGAAACTCAAGCTCCAGCAATGGAGTTCTCTCCCTAATGCTCACACTTAAACTAGAAAAAATGAAGGCTGCTAATACAATCAGAATATCTTGGGTTATATATAGCATCTCTAAAACCCTAAAAGTGTGCCAAAACCCTAAAAGTGTGCCAAAATGGCTAAAAAATACAAAAATGCAAGGCTCATCCACCAGATGGGGCGTCTCCATAGGGGGGGGGGGGACCATTTGGGACCACTTGCTTTATGGAAGCCCTTTATGTAGTGGGGACCATAAGGTGGCGGCAACACTTTAGGTGGTAGCAGCCTTTTTTTAATGTAGTGGGGAACAATAAAAGGTGTCAGCACATGGCAAATCCAAATAAGCATAAGAAGCTCCTCCAATCCACTTGGACGAATGGTTTTGTGCCAAGTCATGCTGATGTGGCGAAATTGCGCTGATGTGGCACCACTTGTCAAGTCTCCCATGCCAACTTGTGTGAGAACGATCCACCTAGATTCCAAAAGTATGCAAGAAAGTCCAACATGGCAATTTTGATCCCCCTTGTGCTCACAATGCTCCAACACCAATGCTTGCAGCTCTCTAGCTCTGGCTCTGGTGATGGGTCCTCTAAATAATGGCATAGGCACTAGTGCTTCTTCATCATTTGAATGAGTCATGACCCCGATTACTTCATGAGGACGTTCAGTCTAAAGGGATCGGGAATGATGCGTCCCACATCGATTCTGCAGGGAGGTCTTGGTTGTTATATATATGAGTTTGCAAACCTCCCCTTGTGAGCTAGCTTTTGAGGCTGAGTTAGGCAGGTTCATATCATTTTGCATTCAAAATTTGTTGGTATTGGTTGCCAATACCATTTCTAAGCTTAATGTTAGTTGGGCAGAATTTTCATTTTTTATGCCTTGTGTTTACTATTTCATTGGTCAATTTTGTAGTGGGAATTTGGCAAAATGATGAACATGAAAGTTGTTCCTTGTTTTTTCTAGTTGAATTTCCTTTTTTGAATCACTCCATTTGGAGTTTTGTAGCTCAAGTTATGGTCCAAAAACCACAATTGGCTGGATTGAAATTTTTCTAGACTGACCATATCTACAGTGCAGTGAATAGTGACTTAAACTCACTTGTTGGATAGGTTCTGGTCATAATTTGGGTTAGGTTTCTTCATGAAAGTTGTTGGTCTATATCTCAGCTTATTGTGGGTAAAATTTCAGGTCAATTGGACCATTCTACACTGAGTTATGGCTAAATGAACAATCACTATTCATTTGGTCATTCTGCAGTAACAGACTGCAGGTCACCTGGATTGGGGCAAGCTTTTGATCCACTTGGTTTTGTTTTATGGCCATGGTTTCTTCACCAAAGTTTTGCCATTATGTGTCTAGTTTCATTTCCAATTAGCCAAACACCAATTGAACCTCTACAATTCAAGTTATGGCTGCCCAAACCTACTGGACTCATGTCCAATTCTGCAGGTCACCTAGGGCAGCCACACTAAACCTAAATCCCATCACTAAACACACTTCATTTCTTGTTTACCAATAACCAAATGGTCACTAATCGACCATTAAAACTCACTTTCATCAGTACATGAGCAAACCCTATTGTTGTTAATTGTCCACATTTTCCATGTTCATACATGCCTAAACTTTGTATTTCACTTACATAATTTGGTTCAATTAATCATTTAATACCAAGGGCAGCCTATGAACCACTTTACTTCAAGTAAACTCATCAACCCTAATCAACCCTAAGCTGCCAGAATTCTAGGAAATAAATACACATAATTTTTATTTTGTTTTTCTTATATTTTCTACTTATCTCATGGCATTAAGCATGAATTAAGTAAAAGTAGTAAGAGTTTGGACACTAACCTTGTGAGCAGAATTTTTCCACTCAAAATTCCTTCACTTTCTTTGGCTTTCTTGGCAGCCAAACTCTTGCTTAAGATGTAGAGACAAATTTTATTGAAGTGGACTTAGGGTTTTAAGTGAGATTTGGGTGGGTTATAAAGCTTTGGTAAGCTTTCAATGGTGGAATGGGTATGGAGTTTGAGGGATACGGCTGAATTTTTGTGAAGGTGATGGCTACTGGGTTTTATGAGTTTTTGCTGTACTCTTATCCACATTTTATTAGTTAATTTAAGTGTTGATTAAATATGATTGGTGGGTAAGTGTTTAATGACATCATATGATGTCATAATTGGTATTTTCTTCCATTTTTTTTCTTCTCTTCTCTACTCATTTTCAATTTAATTTTTTGCATTATTTATTCACATTTTATATTATAATAATTATTTACTTATCTGGACAAGTCGGCCAAAAATCACCTCTAAAGGCGAAATGACCAAAATGCCCTCCGTTTGGCTCAACGTGCCAAAATTGTCTGTACCGATTGAAAAATTTTCCTAAGTATTTTCTTGGTATTCTAATGCCATAGAAACCTCAATGACCCTTCTCTGGATTCCCAAAAATTATTTTATGAATTTTCCCCTAGGTCTAGGGCTCCTAGTTGTGAGAACCGCAACTTCCTACTAGGTTACCCATCGCTTGGGCACCGACTCATTTAACTTGGTTGTATTTTATTTCTAAAATTTTTCCTAAATTTTTCTTATTAATATTTGAGTTAATTATGGTTCTTCACTTTAGTTTAAATATTTTCTGAACGTTCTAGCTGTCCAGACCGACATTGGTCACTGAAATAGTAGACTGTACGGAATTGCTATAGGGAGGGTGTTACAACTCTTCCCCTCTAATTTAAATTTCGTCCTCGAAATTTACCTGATGCAAACACTTGAGGGAACTGTTACCTCATCGTCTTTTCACTTTCCCAAGTTGCCTCCTCGGTGTTGTGGTGCCTCCAAAGTACTTTCACCAATGGAATCTGCTTATTCCTCAACTCTTTCACTTCCCGAGCCAGGATTCGTATGGGTTCTTCTTCTTATGTCAAATCTGGTTGTACTTCAATTTTTTCCATGAAGATGACATGTGATGGATCTGAGCGATATCTTCTTAGCATAGATACGTGGAACACATTGGGGATCTTATCCAGCTCTGGTGGTAAAGCTAGCCTGTAGGCCACTGGACCCACACGTTCAATGATTTCATATGGGCCAATGAACCTAGGGCTTAACTTACCTTTTCTTCCAAACCTCAGTACCTTCTTTCACGGTGACACCTTCAGAAACACTTTGTCACCAACCTTATATTCTATTTCTTTTCTCTTCAGGTCGGCATAAGATTTTTGTCTGTCTGAGGCAACCTTCAGATTGGCTTTGATTAGTTTTACCTTCTCCTTAGTCTGTTTTACTAGGTCTAGCCCTACCAGTTTATCTTCACCCAATTCAGTTCAGTAATTTCCTCCCATACAGTGCTTCATACGGGGCCATTTAGATGCTAGCTTGGTAGCTATTGTTGTATGCAAATTCTGCCAGTGGGAGGTATCTATCCCAACTTCCCTCAAATTCAATGACACAACTCCTTAGCATATCCTCAAGGACCTGACATATATTTCATGTTATTATTATCATTTTAGTTCAATATTTGTATTAATTCAATTGGTTTCAATTATTTACCTGGATTACTCTTTCTGATTGCCCATTCGTCTAAGGATGGAAAGCTGTGCTGAAGTGAAGTTGTGTACCCAAGGATTCATGCAACTTCTTCCAAAATCTCGATGTAAACCTTGGGTCTCAATCAGATATGATGGAAAGTGGAATTCCATGCAGTCTAACTATCTCACTGATATACAATTCTGCTAACTTCTCTAGTGAGTAGTCAATCCTAACTGGCAGAAAATGTGCTGACTTCATCAATCTATCTACTATCACCCATACTACTTCATGCTTCTTCTGGGTGAGAGGTAGACCACTTACAAAATCCATGGTGACTCGATCCCATTTCCATTTAGGTATGCGTATAGGCTGTAGCAATCCCGATGGAACTTGATATTCTGCCTTGACTTGCTGACATGTCAAGCATTTAGTCACATAGTCAGCTATGTTCTTCTTCATACCAGGCCACCAATACTGAAGCTTTAGATCATGATACATTTTTGTACTTCCTGGGTGCATAGCATAAACACTGGCATGTGCCTCTTTCAGAATACTGGCTTTCAATTCCCCATCATCTGGTACACATAATCTTCCTTTGTAGTACAGACACCCATCCGTTTTCACTTCATAGTCAATTTCTTTCCCTTCTAGGATTTGGCTCATAATAGCCTTTAGCTTATCGTCTACCTTCTGCTCATTTAAAATCTGCTGTAACAGGTTTGGCCTCACTTGCAACTCAGCCAAAATAGCTCCATCTCGAGCCAAGGATAGACGGGCATTCAATGATCTCAAAACTGTGATGGATTTTCTGCTCAAAGCATCAGCAACTACATTTGCCTTCCTAGGATGGTAGTCAATTACACAATCATAGTCCTTCAGGAACTCAATCGATCGCCTCTGTCTAAGGTTGAGCTCCTTTTGGGTTGGCAAGTATTTCAGGCTTTTGTGGTCTGTGTAAATGTAGCACTTTTCACCATACAAGTAATGCCTCCATATCTTCAGTGCGAAGATAATTGCTATAAGTTCTAAATCATGGGTAGGGTAATTCTGTTCATGTGGCCTTAGCTGCTTGGAAGCATAAGCAACCACCTTTCCCTCTTGCATCAATACACACCCTAACCCATTATAAGAGGCATCATTGTAGACCACAAAGTCCTTTCCCGACACTGGCTATGTTAACACTGGTGCCTCTGTCAACATAGCCTTCAACTTCTCAAAACTAGCCTGACACTTGTCATTCCAGTCAAATCAGACATTTTTGTGTAACAACTTGGTCATTGGAGTAGCTATTAAGGAAAATCCCTTCACAAATCTCCTGTAATACCCAGCTAGCACCAAGAAGCTTCTGACCTCAGTTATATTTCTGGGAGGCTTCTATTCCATCACTGCTTCTATTTTCTTGGGATCCACCCTAATCCCATCAGCTGACACTATGTGTCCAAGGAATGCAATCTCATTCAACCAGAAGTCACACTTGGACAACTTAGCATACAGCTTCTTTTCTTTCAGGGTTTGCAGAACAATCCTCAAATGCTCATAATATTCTTCACTGGTCTTGGAATACACCAAAATATCATCAATAAAGACCACTACGAACTGATCTAGGTATAGATGAAAGATACGGTTCATAAGGTCCATGAATGCTGCTGGTGCAGTTGTTAGGCCAAAGGGCATCACCAAAAACTCATAATGCCCATACCGAGTCCTAAATGCATTCTTTGGCACATCTGCATCTTTCACTCTCAACTGATGATACCCTGATCTAAGATTAATTTTTGAAAATACTCCTGCTCCCTTCAATTGATCAAACAGATCATCAATTCTAGGCAATGGATACTTATTCTTCACTGTCACTTTATTCAACTGCCGGTAATCAATGCATAACCTCAAAGTCCCATCCTTTTTCTTTACAAACAACACTGGAGCTCCCCATAGTGACACACTAGGGCATATGAATCCCTTATACAGTAACTCCTGTAACTGGATTTTCAGTTCCTTCAATTCTGTGGGTGCCATCCTATAAGGAGCAATAGAGATTGGTGTTGTACCTGGCAGTGTCTCAATAGCAAATTCAACTTCCTTTTCTGGTGGCAAACCAGGCAATTCTTCAGGGAACACATCTGGGAAGTCTTTTACTGTGGGTATGTCACATGGATCCGCTTAGCCTAGTATCCACCACATGTGCTAGGTAGGCTTCACGACCTTTCTCATCGATTTTCTTGCAATCGTGGATCGAGATGACATTGGACAAGAAATCATCCTTTCCCTATAATCGTAATCTCATTACCCTCGGGAGTTTTCAAAGAAATCCTCTTCAGTTTACAATCAACCATTGCCTGATGACGTGACAACCAGTCCATTCCCAAAATCACGTCAAACTCATGGAAAGGCAACTCAATCAGGTCTGCCAAGAATTCATACCCCTGAATCCTTAACGGGAAACCCTTGTACACTTTGTTCACCACTACACTGTGGCCTAATGGATTAGTGACCAGAATGTCTTGGTCACTCTCCCCTACTAATATCCCCCTTTCTATAGGTAAGTTGATGCAGATGTATGAATGAGTGGATCCTGGATCCACCAATGCATGCACAGATGTATTGTAGAGGGAGAACGTACCCCTGATGACGTCCGGGGCATCTTGCTCCTCCTGAGCTCTTATGGCATAGGCTCTGGCAGGTGGTCTACCCTCAGGCCTCTCTGCTGGCTCAGATGCAGGCCTCTGTGATGGTCCCACTGCCTCAGATTTGCCAGATTTCCTACCCCTTTGTGGTGTAGAAGCAGGTCTGTCTGCTTGTGTTGGCGCAGCTATAGTAGTTCTGCGTGGACAGTTCCTCAACTGATGCTTTGTTGACCCACACCTTAAGCAGGCGCTCGTCACTCTCTAACACTCCCCCTTATGCCACTTTAGGCAACGTGGACATGCAGAAGATGCTGGGGCTAGTCCCCTGAACCCCGTCCCTGGAGAGCTGCCCACTGATGGTGTGGACTGA
Source organism: Hevea brasiliensis (assembly GCF_030052815.1). Lineage (NCBI taxonomy): Eukaryota > Viridiplantae > Streptophyta > Magnoliopsida > Malpighiales > Euphorbiaceae > Hevea > Hevea brasiliensis. The sequence continues at coordinate 23,033,965 of NC_079507.1, forward strand.
CCTCTCCTAGGGGTGAACTGCGGCCTGGGCCCCTGAGACTGACCCTGACCTTGTGGTTAACCTGAACTCTGTGTAGGTGGACCTTTGAACTTCTTCCCAGGTGCAGGAGATGAACTAGACTAACCCGAGCCCCTCTTCTGCTGTCTCTCTCTTCTGGTCTGCTCACTTATTCTTACTTTTTCAACTTTTATTGCAGCTTCCACTAACTTGGTGAAGTCTGTGATTCCCAAGGCAGTAATCATGATCTTTATATTGTCATTTAATCCCTCTTCAAATCTTTTACACTTTTCAGCTTCATTAGGGACTATCTCCCTCCCGTAGCGGCTCAATCTGACAAATTCCTTTTCATACTCTACCACTGTCAACTATCTCTACCTCAGGTTAATGAATTCCCTTCTTCTCTCTTCTAAGTATACACTACCCACATATTTCTTCTTGAATTCTGAGAGGAAGAAGTCCCAAGTTATTACTTCTAGTTGCACTTCACTAGACACCATATCCCACCATTCATATGCATCATCTTGCAACAGAGATACAGCTGCTTCTAGATTTTGTTCAGGAGTGCAGTAGAGTTGTTTTAAAACTCTGCCTGTTATGTTCAACCAATTTTCAGCTGCAACAGAATCATCTTCTCTCTTGCCAAAGAAGTCCACTGCTCCAAATTTTCTCAATCTTTCCAGGTGTGATTTTGGTTGTGGAGGTGGTGGTGGTGGTGGTGGCATTACCCCAGCCATTTGTTTGAAGAATTCGGCCATTTGCTGGAACACGGCCTGTGGAGGTTGAGCAGGCTCTGATGGAGCTGGTGGAGTAGGTTCTCCCCTACCCCCAGTCTCAGCTAATGCAGGTGCAGCATGACTCTCCACTTCCTCCTCAACTGCCCTCTGAGATGTGGGGTCCATATCCTAATCAAAATAACAAAGACAAACAGATTTGCATTAGTGTCACCTCGACTCTTACAAATGCAATGCATGGTATGGACTCAATCTAGACCCAGAAATGCCTAAATCGTGCTCTGATACCACTAAATGTGACACCTCTTACCCGTTTACAGTGTAGCCGAGCAAGATATGCCATGCAGTGTATCGGAACACACTATTTTAATTCAATTATTTTTTTTCTAATTTATTATTATTATTATTATTTTTTATAGTTATGAAGTAAAATTTATGAAATATAATTCATTTAAGTCATTTATTGAAATTATAATTTATTGAGGTTCCAAAAATTTTATAGAAAATCCGGCAGAGTACCGGCTAAAAATGGAGAAAACAGTTCTTCGGAACCTGTTAAAAACACTTCCAATAATCATTTCCAATCATTCTCAAACTCCAATAATTATCAAAATCTCAATATTTTCCACAACATTTCCATTTCTCAATCATTCATTTCTCATGGTATTCATATATAAGCAATAAATAAATACTCAATTTTTCCATTCATAAACACAATTTCTACTATTTACATTAATACCAAAATACATTACATAAGTTTCAATTACATATGAGAAAATAAAAGTTAATTACAAAATATCAATATAAAACTTAGTGTCCTACCAATGCACTGATGACGGTGAGGTGACACGGACACTATGCAGAGCTGCAGTCTGTGGTCTACTGGGCTCTCGATCAGTCTCTCCAGAACCTACGCATGGCAAAAGCAAAGCGCTAAGCAATAATGCTTAGTGGTGCCAATAATAAAATAAAAAGAAATAACAGAAAATAAATATGTAGTGAATGTATTGATGTCTCATTGCAAATAAATTTTTGTTGAGTATTTGCAGTCTTACTTATTTTGTACTTGTTATATTCATTATTTCATTAAATTTATCCACTTTTATTTTTGGTTGCCTAAGTAACCTATACTGGATGACTGGACTGGATAAACGGGTAAACTGGCACTGGGTATCAAGTACCTTGGGCCGTCACACCATCGGTCACATATGTATCTCTCGGTGTGCAACAGAACAGCTAATAAGCTGTAATAATATTAGGCACAAGACCGTGTCTCAACACAATGTCAGAATGGCTAAAAGCCATGAAATCACAGAATGGCATAATGCCATGTGCAGTACTGCTAACTGAACCCTATTGGCATGCCAAACTATCCAAACCAATCTTGTTAGGTATACTAGGGCATTTCACACCTTTAAATTTCACAATTTTTAGAATTTAAGTTTTAGTGTTACTATTCAATTCATTGGTCAACAAAAATGTTGACTTTTGCATAGGCAATAGGTACATTGATTTTAATATCATCAACATACCACATTTTGCATTCAAAATTTGTTGGTATTGATTGCCAATACCATTTCTAAGCTTAATGTTAGTTGGGCAGAATTTTCAGTTTTTATGCCTTGTGTTTACTATTCCATTGGTCAATTTTGCAATGGGAATTTGGCAAAATGATCAACATGAAAGTTGTTCCTTATTTTGTCTAGTTGAATTTCCTTTTTTGAATCACTCCAATTGGAGTCTTTTAGCTCAAGTTATGGTCCAAAAACCACAACTGGCCGAATTGAAATTTTTCTGGACTGACCATATCTACAGTGCAGTGAACAGTGACTTCAACTCACTTGTTGGATAGGTTCTTGTCATAATTTGGGTTAGGTATCTTTATGAAAGTTGTTATTCTATATCTCAGCTTGTTATGGGTAAAATGTCAGGTCAATTGGACCATTCTACACTGAGTTATGGCCAAATGAACAATCACTGTTCATTTGGTCATTCTGCAGAAATAGACTGCAGGTCACTCAGATTGGGGCAAGCTTTTGGTCCACTTGGTTTGGTTTTATGGGTATGGTTTCTTCACCAAAGTTGTGCCATTATGTGTCTAGTTTCATGTCCAATTGGCCAAACACCAATTGAATCTCTACAATTCAAGTTGTGGCTACCCAAACCTGCTGGACTCATGTCCAATTCTGCAGGTCACCTAGGGCAGCCACACTAAACCTAAATCCCATCACTAAACACACTTCATTTCTTGTTTACCAATAACCAAATGGTCACTAATTGACCATTAAAACTCACTTTCATCATTACCTGAGCAAACCCTATTGTTGTTAATTGTCCACATTTTCCATGTTCATACATGCCTAAACTTTCTATTTCACTTACATAATTTGGTTCAATTAATCATTTAATACCAAGGGCAGCCTATGAACCACTTTACTTCAAGCAAACTCATCAACCCTAATCAACCCTAAGCTGCCAAAATTCTAGGAAATAAATACACAATTTTTATTTTGTTTTTCTTACATTTTCTACTTATCTCATGGCATTAAGCATGAATTAAGTAAAAGTAGTAAGAGTTTGGACACTAACCTTGTGAGCAGAATTTTTCCACTCAAAATTCCTTCACTTTCTTTGGCTTTCTTGGCAGCCAAACACTTGCTTAAGATGTAGAGACAAATTTTATTGAAGTGGACTTAGGGTTTTAAGTGAGATTTGGGTGGGTTATAAAGCTTTGGTAAGCTTTCAATGGTGGAATGGGTATGGAGTTTGAGGGATACGGCTGAATTTTTGTGAAGGTGATGGCTGCTGGGTTTTATGAGTTTTTGCTGTATTCTTATCCCTTGTAGTTAGCTTTGAAGTCTCTTTAACTGCCATTATTTCAAGTACTCTGTTAATGAAGATTCATGCTGTGACGGTTTATTTCCTTCCTTGGTTCCATGCCCCCTTCCTTATTTCTCCTTTTTCTGGTTCTTGAGATGCCCTTTCGGGTTTTTACCCCTAGATTTTTTATTTTTTATTTATTTTTTATTTATTTTTTATTTTTTTATTTTTTAGGCTCGCTCTTTCAGGACGCCCTTTCGGGTTTTCATCCCTTACTCATTTTACAGAAAGCGCCCTTCCGGGGTTTTCACCTTCTTTCGCACATTTTGCTAGGAGCGCCTTTTCGGGTTTTCACCCCTACTCTCCCCTTTTTTTTTTTTTAGGCATAGTATCTTTTGACGGTGTCAGCATTCACAGGTCTTGGAAATTCTTCACCGTCCATGTGGGTCAAGATCAAGGCCCCACCAGAAAATGCTTTTTTAACCACATAGGGTCCCTCATAGGTTGGTGACCATTTACCCCGGGGATCGTTTTGATTCGGAAGCACCTTCTTTAGGACTAGGTCCCCTGGTTGAAATTCACGTGGGTGAACACCTTTGTTAAATGCCCTGGCCATTCTTCTTTGGTATAACTGCCCATGACATGCTACCACTAGCCTTTTCTCATCTAGCAAATTTAATTGGTCCAACCTTGACTGGATCCATTTCGACTCATCAATCCCTGATTCTTTCAGAATTCTTAGAGAAGGAATTTCTACCTTAATAGGTAGTACAGCTTCCATCCCGTAAACCAGTGAGTATGGGGTTGCCCCAGTTGATGTCCTTACAGAAGTCCGGTATGCGTGAAGAGCATAGGGAAGCATATCATGCCAATCCTTATAAGTGACTGTCATTTTCCGGATTATTCTCTTGAGATTTTTGTTTGCAGCTTCCATTGCTCCATTCATCTGGGGACGGTACGGTGAGGAATTGAGATCTCGAATCCTGTATTGCTCACATAATCTTTGGATCTTCGGACCATTCAAATTCTTGGCGTTGTCAGTGACGATCTCACTGGGGAGGCCGTGTCGGCAAATAATATTATTTTGGAGGAACTTGGGAAATGTGTTATGTGTAATGTGAGCATATGATGTCGCTTCGACCCATTTAGAAAAATAATCGATAGCCACCAGGATAAATCTATGCCCATTGGATGCCTTAGGGTTAATGGGACCAATCACATCGATGCCCCACATTGCGAAAGGCCATGGTGAGACGAGGTTGAACAATTGGTGAGGCGGAACATTTATCGGATCCGCATAGATTTAACACTTATGGCACTTTCGAAAGTACTTGATGCAATCCTTTTCCATAGTAGTCCAAAAATACCCCCGTTTCATGATTTGCTTAGCCATCATATGCCCATTGGCATGGGTTGCACAATTTCCCTCATGAGTCTCGAAAAGGATTCTCTTCGCTTCTTTTGTATCCATACATCTCAACAATTCGCTGTTGGAGTTCCTTTTGTATAGAATTTCTCCACTGGGGATTTATCCCAATGCTAATCTCCGAATCATCCTCTTTTCATTTTTGCTCACCCCTGAGGGGAATTCTCTGGTTCTGATGTAAAGCAAGATGTCATGATACCAAGGTTTACCATCAGGTTCTTTCTCGATCATGAAGCAGTATGCCGGCTCACTCATTGCTTTAATCTTTAATACCTGAGTCGTTTGCCCTTCTTCCATTTGAGCCATAACAGCCAGGGTGGCTAAGGCATCTGCAAATTGATTCTTGTCTCGACTAAGGTGAGTGAAAGAGATTTTTTCAAATTTCTTAATTAGCTCCAGTAAGTACTTCTGATATGGGATTAGCTTCGGATCCTTAGTTTGCCATTCTCTCTTGACTTGATAAATGATCAGGGCTGAGTCTCCATATACCTCTAACTTCCTAACTTTCATTTCGATGGTAGCCTGTAGACCCATCAAACAAGCTTCGTATTCTGCGACGTTGTTGGTGCAGTCAAATCTCAACTTGATAGCTATCGGGAAGTGTTTTCCATCCGGGGATACCAATACAGCTTCGATTCCACTACCGGACAAATTGATAGCTCCGTCGAAATACATTTCCCATACATCAGCTGACTCTTTTTCTCCGTCGTCTGCTTCATTAATATGCTTATCAGGGAACTCAAAATCCAGAGCTTCATAATTCTGGATAGGGTTTTCTGCTAGGAGATCAGCGATCACGCTACCTTTCACTGCTTTCCGGGTCATATAGACAATGTCATATTAGGAGAGTATGACCTGCCATTTAGCTATCCTCCCTGGCACGAATGGGCTTTTGAATACATACTTAATAGGATCCATCCTGGAGATGAGCCATGTCTTATGATTCAACATGTAGTGTTTGAGGCGATTTGCTGTCCAGGCTAACGCACAGCAAGTTTTCTCTAGGAAAGAGTACCTTGACTCACAATCATTGAATTTCTTGCTCAGGTAATAAATAGCCCTCTCCTTTCGGCCGGTATCATCATGTTGCCCCAAAACACATCCATTTGAGCTTTGTTGGACTGCCATATACAGAATCAGCGGCCTTCCTGCCACCGGCGGAACTAGTACTGTTGGGTTTGATAGGTACTGCTTGATTTTCTCGAAAGCCTCTTGACAGACTGAATCCCATTGAGTGGTGTTGTTCTTTCGGAGTAGTCTAAAAATAGGCTCAGCTTTAGCGGTGAGATTGGAAATAAATCTCGATATGTAGTTCAACTTCCCCAGGAAACTGCGCACCTCCCTTTCTATTTTCAGGGATGGCATCTCTTGAATAGCTTGGACTTTGTCTGGATCAACTTCTATTCCCTTCTCACTCACTATGAATCCCAACAATTTCTCAGATCTAGCTCCGAATATGCATTTGGTAGGGTTCAGTTTCAACTGATATTTCCTGAGTCTCTTGAATACTTTCCTCATCACCTGCACATGGCTTTCTCCTCCCCTGGACTTAATGATCATATCATCCACGTATACCTCTACTTCTTTATGCATCATATCGTGGAATAATGTGACCATAGCACGCTGGTAGGTGGCGCTAGCATTCTTTAGCCCAAAAGGCATGAACCGGTAACAAAATACCCCCCATTGAGTGATAAAAGCAGTTTTTTCCTTGTCTTCCTCATCCATTGAGATTTGGTTGTACCCAGATGCCCCATCGATACACGAACATCTGCCCAATCCCGCAGCATTGTCTACTAACACATCTATGTGTGGGAGAGGGAAATCATCTTTCAAGCTTGCTTTATTAACATCCCTGTAATCAACACACACCCGGACTCTCCCGTTCTTCTTCATTACCGGGACAATGTTAGCTATCCATTGGGGATATTTGACCACTTTCAGAAACCCAGCCTCGTATTGCTTCTTAACCTCATCCCTAACTTTAAGCAGTGTGTCAGGATTCATTCTTCTTAATTTCTGCTTTACCGGGATTGTCCCCGAAATTAGGGGAATTTTGTGCATCACTATATGAGGGTCCAAACCAATCATATCATCATAGCTCCAAGAAAAGACGTCTAGGAATTCTTTGAGCAAACTGATCATATCTTCTAATTCTTCACTCTCCACAACCTTAAGTTCCCTTTTTACTTCTTCCGTGCCTAAGTTTAAGGTGTGCGTTTCATCCCCACAAGGCACTAGGGAAGGTCCATCTCTTTCATCCCTTTCTTCTATGAGTTCCACCTCAGAATCACTTGAAGTAATGGCAGTTATGGGGATTTCAAAATTAACTAGAGGAATTGCTGAGTCTATTGAATTATTAGGTGTTAATTGATGAATGGTCCTGAAGAAACGAAAATGGAATATATTATAAGAATGGATTTCAAAAAGGAAAGAAAAAGAGAATTGGATATAAAATGCGCTATTAATTCATTAATATTTATATCATGAGAAAAGGGTCCATTTACAGTATTACACTTGCCACCATGGATAAAATGATCAAGTGTAGATAAACAAAGGTACTTTACTCGAAATTGAGTATAGGGATGTCCTCTGCTGTCCAGTTGTCTAGTTCTTGCCCTTCAGCCATTGGCGAGACTAGAGCTTCATACAAGGAGTCGAGATGGATGACATCAATGGATGGTTCATCGGGTGATTCTTTGATTTTCCCCCGGTTTTCAATAACCGGCTTGGTGAAGACCTCTGTAATTTTCGGGACTACTTTCATTTTCCCGATTTTCTGATCAAACCTTTGATCCTGAAGCATACTCCTCATCCAGAATTGTCCATACATGAGGGCGTCTTCCTCATAACCCAAGCCACAACGACCAACCTTCTGGATAACTGGTATAGGTTCAACAATCCCTTGCAATGTGGTGCCTAACCCCTTGCCCTTTTCATAACCGCTCTTGAGCATCACCTTGGCGACCATAGCCATAGCCCCTTCATTTCTCGAGATGGTTTCTTGTAATTCAAGAGCCTGGAAAGAGCTTTCTAACCACTCCTCAGCTGCCTCTACATAAGGAAGTGATTGCGGCTTGGTGACCAATATGGCTTCCTCCCCTCTCACAGTGATGATTTTGCCATCCATAATGTATTTAATCTTCTGGTGCAAAGTTGAAGGAACGGCATTTGCTGAGTGGATCCAAGGCCTCCCCAGCAACATAGTGTATGCAAGCTCAATGTTCATCACTTGGAACGTGACGTTGAAAGTGCATGCGCCGATTTGGAGTGGCAAATCTATGTCTCCCAGCACCTCCCTCCTTGTACCATCAAAAGCTCTTACCACCATAGCACTTTGGCGTATGTTTGACCAATCAACCGGTAGCCTAGCCAAGGTGGCATTAGGCAGTACGTTGAGTGTGGATCCATTATCAATAAGGACCTTGGCCACTATGCAACCTTTTTTTAATTTCACCGTCACATGCAGAGCCTTAGTGTGCTTTAAGCTTATAGGGTCTATCTCTTCTTCTGAGAAAGTGACAAAACTAGATGCTTGAATTTGTCCTACTATCTTCTCGAACTGTCCCGGTGTGGTGTCGGGGTTCATTAAGGCCTAATCCAGAATTTTCTACAAGGCTTGACGGTGCACTTCTGAGCTCAGAATCAGCGATAATAGTGAAATTCGAGCAGGTGTCTTTCTTAACTGTTCAACAACGTCGTACTCACTTTGCTTCATTATTTGAAGCAACAGCTCCTCCTCTTCGTTTGATCCGGCAGGTTCTCTTCTCTCCACTTTCTCAAACTCCTCTTCTGTATTTTCTCGTGGCTCTCCCATTTTTTACTTTCCCTCTCTTCTTTTCCTTTTCCTCATTCCCGTAACACCTCCCACTTCGAGTTATAAACTCAACTTCTTGCTCATGTGGGGAGAACTTTGTAGTAGTGACTGGCTGAGGGTTAGATTGGGGAGGTTCAGCGTAAATCATCTTGAAGTGCTCGTGAGGAGCGAAGCACGGTTTAGGGGGTACTGAAGGTGAGGCAAGGCTAGGAGCCGGTGTACTGCTTGATGCTCATTGGGTAAAGACTTGGAAATTATAGTTCCAAGGTATGGCATGGGTGTTTGTGACGGGGAGCTGAGGTGGGGTTCGGATAATTGTTACTGGTGGTGACGATGGTGGGGCTGAGAAGGTGATTCTGTGTTTAGAGGTGTAGGCATTTTGGCCGAATCGGGCTGTGTTTACTCCCTCCTCCATCTTCGACCTCGTTTGACATCTCAAGACTTTGAGGGACAGTAAGTTCTGAACCTCTTGCTTAAACTGTTCATAATTCTTCAATTCGTGGTTAGCTACCGTCCCATGATAGGGGCATCCCGCCTTATCTTCAGTTTCTAGTGCTTGAAGATAGAGGTAACCTTCCTTTACTGCCATTCTAAAAATTTCCTCAAAGTGAGGAATCAGTTCATCTACCTCTAGTGTCGACCCTTCTCCTTCTGACTTTATCATGTTCACGCCATTGCCCGTATTATGATTGGGCAATGGGTTTGAGGTAACATTGGGGAGGGAACCATTTCCTTCAATCTTCAACCACCCATTCCTGATTAGGGCGTGTACTCTTCCTCTGAGTGCCCCGCAATTGTCGGTCGAGTGCCCCTGTGCCCCTCCATGATACTCACACCGGGCACTGGCATCATACCACCTGGGGTATGGCGGCTGAATTGTGTCAAGGGGAATTGGCACTATTTGGTTTATACCGATAAGGTATCAGTATATTTCGCTAAGTGGCAGGGGAAGAGGTGGATCAGGATTTCTTGGTGGTCTCGGATTATTTTGAGGTGGTTTGGGTTGAGTAGGTGGAGGAGGTGGTCTGGGCTGGTAGTTTGTCGGTGGTGGATACTGTGGGCATGGGTGAAGATAATTTGGGAAAGGGGGTGGAATGTTTGCAATGGTTTGGCCATGAGGGGGAGGATATGGCCGATAGTTATTCGGGGGTAATGAAGATTGGGTGTTCTGACGGATGATGGAATGCACATCACCCTCTTTCTTCTTGCCAAAACTGGCAATCTTCTTTGTAGGATTCTCAGTCAACTCCTACAGTCGTCCCATCCTTAAATTAGCTTCTTTCCTCTCATCAGCTTGGATGATGTCTGAGAAGCTGTTGGAGGTATTTCCGATCATCAGATTGAAGTAAGGAGCCTTCATTGTCTCAATGAACAAGGAGCATAGTTCATTATCAGTTACTAGAGGATACACTTCTGCGGCCTTCTCTCTCCATCTCTGGGCATATTCTTTAAAACTTTCCCTATCTCTCTGCACCAAGTTTTGGAGGTCTCTCCTTGTGGGGGCCACATCGCAGTTGAACTTGTATTGTTTTAGGAAAGCGTCAGCCAAATCTTTCCAGGAGCACAATTTGCTTCTGTCCAACTGAATGTACCACTTCAGGGCTGTCCCGGAGAGACTCTCATGGAAGAAGTGGACTAGAAGTCTGTCATCTTCCGTCAGGGCTGACATTTTGGCAATATAAGTGGTCAAGTGAATGCGGGGGTCTGAGTTCCCGGTGTACTTGTCGAAGTCCGGGACCTTAAACTTAGGCGGCACTAACACATTAGGCACCAATCTCAGTGACGCCACATCAACTGAACCATACATGTTCAGTCCCTCTATCGCTCTTAATCTCTCTTCTAGAGCAGATAGTTTCTCATTTTCTCTCATCTTATCTCCCCTCCCTACTGCATGAAATACTCCCCCAGCTGGTAAATGAAGGGCGGAATGAACTGGAGGGATCAGGATTGAAGGGTACGGCTCTACATTTGGGACGATCGGGTAATGGGAGAAAGGTGGATCATTATTCAGGGGAGCCAGATTGACGGTGATTGTCGGATCTGGGATAGGTGGCTGAAAGGTGAAAGAGGTTGAAGCATGGTGAGAATCAACCGTTGTAGGAGGTGGGGGAGGTAGTGGTAAGTTAGGCTCTGAAGCAGGCTTATTATGGGACATCTCCCTCATTAGTCTCATGAGCTCTGAGACGTGGTCTTTCAATTTAGACACTTGTCCTTGTAGGTTTTGGACTTGTTCCTAGTCTTCCATTATCTTCTTTGTTCGTGATCGTGTTAAGTACACTCGTCTTGGATGAACCGCTCGTTTGGTCAGACTGGCTTTGCTTGAAGCAATGTTGATTTTCTGCAGGAAGTAAAAAAGGAAGTTTTTCAGTGAATTTTGAATTAAAAATTAAAAGGGTCCTGGTGTGGACAAAGGATACGGTGGCATTTGAGAGCCAAGAGTGAAATCTGCAGAAGAATAATTGCATCAGTTTTATCATGGCATCGTTCGATAGTCCGACGGTGAATGACTGGATTGAATGCGCATTTATGGTACTTGTCCATATGGCGCATCCAATTTTTCGCATAACCCTAGTGAGAGGGTTCCTACGGGAGTCATACTATTCATTCACAATTTTGCTAAACAATGGCCCAAAGTTGTTCCATTAATTGAATAATTCATACATGGCATACTTTACATTGGCCTAGGCTCAGGAATGTTCTTTATAATGCAATGACACTTGCTGAGATATTCATAGAGCCTTTTTTCTTGTCTGGCGGGGTCGAATATTTTCAGGGCATATTCGAATTCAGGTAAGAGTTCTTGTTTCCCTTGTGCTATCATCCTCTCCAGCTGGTTAACATTCTCTTTTAGCTCTTGATAAAGAGTGGCTTGTCTTTCTTTTTCCTTTCTTTCTTTAGCACATTCTTTCAGAATATCGTTGATAAGCTATGCCTGCTCCTTCAGTTCAAGCTTCTTCTCTTTGCTTTCTTGTTTATACTCTTCCATGAGTATCTCCTGATATTTCATTTTCTCCTAAAACTTGCTATTCTGTACTTCTGCTTCTTTCACTATAGCCTGGAGAGAGCTCTTTTCCCTTTCCCATCATATTTCTTGCTCTTCAAACCCTATCTTTTTGGTCTTTGCCTCTTCCCTGAGCCTTCTCACTTTTCTTTTGAGGATCTGCTATTGGTCCTCTAATTGTTTTATTTGCTCTTATAATTGCGAGTTTTCGGTATTTGCCTTTTATAGGGAGTCGGCCAAACGAGTGCTAGCTTACTTTTGAAAAGATGTCTTGACGGAGGTCGTTGCCTTCGAATTTGGTTGGATCAGTAGTTAGGTGTCCTTGATCCCTGTCAGCCCTCCATTTAAGATAATCGCTCGTGACACTTGGACCTTTAGGCGACCTTTCTACCATAGTGATACTTTCCCAGGATCTGCGAGCTATTTTTAATTCTTCCTCATTATCGAGTTCATGGTAGAAATGACCATGGTGGTATTCTCCTATTTTGACTCTGGACTGGGTTGAGCCGAACTGCCTCATTACTAATGCTGGAGTGTAACTTGTGTACCCGGTCACTCCAATTAGGGATACTGATTGATTGACCCCTGTGCTAACCAAAATGGGTTGACCCGACATCCACAGTTTCATCCAACAGTAGTCAGGGCTGTTGAAGCTCAAGATCCGTTCTGGCCACTGCAACTCATCCTTTGGGTTGATTACTAGTCTGGTCATCTTCTCGATGAGAGGCTAGTCAAGGTACCAAGTCAATCCCTTTGTCTCTTTAGGACATATGTGACTGATGATCTAGAGATATAATAATTGAGGACAGCACTTAACGGATCCCTTGCCTTGTCGTCTGCAATAGGTAAGAGTCAACAAAGTCTCTGCAAGAATTGCCGGTACTGGGTTGACTTTCTGTCTTTCTACTGCACAGAATATTTCCACAACGCCGCAGCTTATGATTCCCGAAGGTCCAGGGAACAAGATCAGGCCGTATATCCCCAAAGCAAGTGCCAAGGAAGCCTGCTCCCATTGTTCCTCCTAGATGTAATGATCCAACCACTTCTTGAGGTAAGTCCAATACCAACCATGAGTATTTCCTTTGACAGTTTTCCCTCATCTTTGCTTCTTCCAGGGGGATCCCCAGCATATGTGCGAATCGTTTCCAGGTCTGTTTATGCTCCAGGTGTAGGTAAATCCGATTCTGCGCCGCATAAGGAATTTCTAGCAATGCCTGATATTCTTCCATAGTGGGAGCAGTATCGATATCGTTGAAAGAGAACACCCCATACTTAGGATTCCAAACTGACAGCTTGGCCTTTAATGCCGGGACTTGGACTTTGACTCGTATCAAGGTTGCAATCCTCCAATATTTCTTCTCAAATCGTGCTTTGACCTGATCGGGAAATGACTTCCAACCATTAGCCAGACCCTCGAGACTATTCATTCTGACCTTAACTTTGCTCAGGTCCAATGGAGGTAATAAGCCAGTATATCCTCTGATGACATTGCTTTGTGGGGGCACTGAACTATGAGGTGGTTCGGGCCGCGGTTTAGCATTCTGTTCTGTTCTAAGTACTTCTTCTGTCGACTGACTCGAGGATGCCATGTTAAAAATGATACTTATCCTTTTACAGATCTTAATTTGGTGATGCCTGCAGGAAAAACTTATTAGCCGGGTAAATTTAGGTAATTTTGAATTATACTGTTGGCAGAGCAACACCTACACATTTATCAAAGTAGGAAAGTGTGTAGGTTTTCCTAACAGTATGATTCAAGATTACCCTCAAAAATAAGAACAAAATAAAACAAGCAGAATAGGGTAAGAGTAAGTATGCCCCTTTTGTCCTAAAATAGGGAGAGTCCTGGTACCGAATGGGTACTGCTTAATTGGATAGTTCTATCTTATAAGGTAGCTTGCTACGGCTTCCAGCTATCGTGATAGTTTAGCACAAGGTCTAATTTTCTAAAAGCCACAGGTTCCCAAATTGCCCCTACTGTAAACAGTAGAGCCCCATTCTATCACCAAGATACTGACGGGAGAATTCCACGGGTATCACAGTGAATAGAACGAGTTTCAATTTGAGCAAAAGCCTTCACGGATACTAACGGGGTAAAACCCATGGGTACCGCTACATGACTCCCTCCTACTTCTTAAAATGATAAGAAAGCCAGGGTAAAGGGCTGGAGTGCATGAGGACATCGTGTGAGTGTTCAGTGTGTGAAGGGACACCTTTACCTCTTCCCAATATGAGGGAGTTTTTTTTCTTTTCCTTTTTTTTTTTAGACTAAAAATGCTGTAGGATATAAAACAAAAATAAACAAAGCGGTTAGCGGAAATAACAAACATCAATAGATTAAGGTTTTCGAATTTCGTAAATTAAACCTATCTAACTATAATTCTAGTTTATAGGAGCATAAAATTAAATCTACTTTTGGACCTCTAGGCCGGGGTTGAAGGAAAAATGATGTCCCCAGTGGAGTCGCCAAGCTGTCGCAAGGGGTTTTGTGGTCGCTTAGACGAACACTCACCGAAGTGGGAAAGAGTGAGGAGTCGCCACTTTAATTTTGAGGAAAATTAAAGAAAACCATTTGTGAAAATAAATTAAAATGAAACCACTTCAAAAACAGAGATTCTAGGTCCGCGGTCTATAAACGGGTGGGGAAGGTGTTAGGCACCCCACCTCGTCCCTCAATGAGGGTAAACAGATTTAAGTTTAAGCTCTTATGAATTAAAATCGGTAGTTAGGGGGTTAAAATGGAGATGTTAATCCTTTTGATAAAAGGGAATATTTGATTTTTCACCAATTCGGGTTACCCAGATACATAAATAAATGAGACGACCCTTAGTGAGTTGCTGTTGCGTATCAGTTTTGTTTAGGGGGTTATTTTGCATATTTGTTAAAATTCGATTTGAGAATCGGATAAGAACTCTCCTCCGATCTCTTTTTAGATTAAAATTCGATTGGAGATCGGATAAGAACTCTTCTCTGATCTCTTTCAGATATTCCTTAGAAATTTTGATTGAAAATCGGATAAGAACTCTCCTCTGATCTCTTTTAGATATTTATTAGAATTTTTGATTGAGAATCGGATAAGAACTCTCCTCCGATCTCTTTTAAATACTTATTAGAATTTTTTATTGAGTATCGGATAAAAACTCTCTTTCGATTTCTTTTAGATACTTATTAGAGTTTTTAATTGAGAATTGGATAAGAACTCTCCTTCGATCTCTTTTAAATACTTATTAGAGTTTTTGATTGAGAATCGGATAAGAACTCTCCTCTGATCCGTTTTAAATACTTATTAGAGTTTTTGATTGAGAATCGGATAAGAACTCTCCTCCGATCTCTTTTACTTGAATGGGAGTCGGATAAGGACTTTTCCGACCCCTTGAAATCTGATTACATCTACACATCATAAGAGCCTAAGACTAAGGGTTCTGGCATTCGAAGATGCCGGGGACCCGAATAAGGTTTCTTTTAACTCATTGGTACCTCGTGACTAGATAGGGGATACCAGACTGAATTTTACCGACCTCCTATGTGATCGCCTTACCAATACCTTTCGGCAGGCAACAGTTGATCTATTTCATTTGCTAGTCTGAAATTCAATTTTACTCCGACCTCCCCTACCTTTACCCAGTCATCTTCTCGAGCTAGTCTAGTGGTTCGACTTCATAACTCTCTGATTTATTATCCGAACGTTTATTTAAAAAACTCTTATGTTAGGACATTGCTACCAACATTTTATCAAACTACCTATACGTTATCCGTAAACAGAACACCTACATTAGGAGATAATAAAAGACCAAGAATAAATAAATAACATGAACTGATATCAAAGATAAACTCGAGAATAACCACCCACGTGGGACCTTCTAACATAAAACAAACTTTAACGAAAATTATAAGCGTAAAAAGAAAATAAAGACGAATACTGGATAAGGCAACGATTCAGACACTCACCTGCAGGAAGTTGAACCTATTGAACTAACTATGGAGTCATGAATGTTGTAGAGTTTCGGGCTAATAGTCTGGGGACTAATGCTTGCCTTGAAATGACGAATGCCCAGTTAGCATATAATCGAACCGGAATGATAATGAATGAGATTGAACTCAGAAAATAAAAGTGCATATAAAGGTGGTGAAAACAGAACTGAAACTTAAGAAAGGGTATCACAGAGCAATGAACAAACTGAAAATCAAGAGTTCCAGTGTCCAACACTTCTTCAAAGAAAATACTTTAGAAAACTGGTTTCTAAAGTCTTTCTAGCTTAAAAATAGCAGAGTAGCAAAACTGAATTAATTTTCAGAGCCTTTCTACTATAATCACCACCCTTTTTCTTTGTCCTCCCATCAACAGTTTTCATGCAGGTATTTATAGGGAACGTGTGCTCCCAATGAAGGGTCAGGATTCCCCTTGAAGGAGATGGACGGTTTGGATCTTAAAGGACATGATCTGATCAAAGAGAATCAAAATGAACGACTGAGATCCTTTTCAGAATAATTGTCCTTTCTCTCTTCTAATCTGACGGCCCAAAATTTTCTTGTCAAGGGCGATCCGAGGGCTGGGAATAAAAAGCGCCGGTCTTGTCGTCTTCTTCTTTGAGCCTAGGGCTCCGGACTTGTCCTTACAAGTAAGATCAACGGTAGAGATTGAGATGTACAGGACTGTCATGACATACTCTGGCACCTGTCAGCAATGTGGGCAATTTTGCAAACGAGGCGTGCGGAGGAGATTTGATCTCGTCTGCAACGCTTTAACTACCTCGGCTCTGATTATGACGACAGTCATGGGAAGTTGTCTTATTCTCTTTGCATTCCGATCTCCCCTCCCTTCCGATCCTTCCAATATGCTCTTTTTCCGAACTCTCATGCCGGGCCGCTCTCCCGATCTCTCTCATTCCATAGTCTTCTCCTTTGTTCGGGTCAGTTTAGTCAAGGCATTTATTCTTTCAATTTTCGAGGCGTCCGCTTCGTTTTCTGCTAGCCATAAATGCTCAGGCCTTCTCTATAGATATACCATTGTCAAAAAATCCTCCCGCATTTCATTTTCTCCTCTTTCTCACTTTTCCTGTTCTAACTACTCCGGTAACAATCCCGGCCATGATAGCTGCTTTTGATCTTTTCCCGGCTGTTCACCTTGTTCACCGACTGACAATTTTTGACCCCGGTGATCA
This sequence comes from Hevea brasiliensis, assembly GCF_030052815.1. NCBI lineage: Eukaryota > Viridiplantae > Streptophyta > Magnoliopsida > Malpighiales > Euphorbiaceae > Hevea > Hevea brasiliensis. The sequence goes on from NC_079507.1 coordinate 23,050,922, forward strand.
GAAAATCATTATGGCCATATTTGATGACAGTGAGAGAACCGGACTAATTTACCGACCCAGATCGAGAATATCAATTGTGTTGACCTCGAATAGGTCGACCGATGTAATCAGCGAACCGATTTCGGGCGAGAAGACTGCTAATTTCCCTCTGATCTTTGGTGACTGCCCTTCAAAGTTCATTTGGCTTCTCACCACATTGGGTGTCCCGACAGCGGCTTGGTTCCGAGCGATAACATTGACAATGACCTCTCTCATCCTCATGAGGGTCATAGTCACCCCATCTGTGCTGTACATCTATCCGATGTCGATGGTCGGTCTCCTGATCAGACACATCTTTTGATTCAGCCTCAAGACTAGGCTTTGACATAGGCCTTCACTAGATAGGGTGTACTGCCGATCTCTAGAGATCGCCCAAATGATGTAATCTCACCTTTAATGTAACCCGATCCCTAGAGATTGCCCAAATGATGTAATCTGCCCTTTTAATGTAATCCAATCTCTAGAGATCACCCAAATATGTAATCTCCCTTTTAGAAATGAAATACAATTATCATTTTATTATTATTGCATTTGTTATTTTCCGATCTCTGATGTGTTCATCTGATCCGATTCCTAACTGAACAGCCTTTAACCGATCCGCAATTCCAAACATCTGCCTTAATTCACCGATCTTTAACTAGCCGATCTTCCCTTATTTAATTGTGGAGATTCCAGAACATTCGTGAGACGTGTCAGAAAAAGCTGGCGAATCTCGCTAACCGATGCGCCGCTTGGGACATCGTGAGCATTAAATGCTCAGACGTGTATAAATAGGGGATGGGTCCGCCAGTTGCTCCCTTATGTCATTTTCAGCCTCTCACGAGCGATTCCAAAATCCTCTCATTTTTTTCAAGTTCTTCCGACACTGATCACACTCCGGTAAGGGTTTTGATCTTTCTTTCAGTTTAAATTTTCTCTTTTCTTTGGAAATGAGAGGCGCCGAGGGTCAGAGAGCGGCGAGCCCCCCTTCCTTTCATGTCTCGTGGTTGTCAGATGAAGTTGAGGTGGTCGGACTGAGAGGGCGATCTGAACCTCCTAGGACCTCCGTTCCAGCCCGTGGTCAAGCAGCACCCTCGAGGCAAACACATTCTTCAGGGAGAGAAAACCTCCCCATGGACGAGCTGCCATCAATCCTTCAAGAAACTGACCTGCAGTCGTTCAGCCAAGAGTATAACGTTCAGCCCAATTCATACGAACTCATTAAGTGTCACGGCGATCTTCGAGCCGATCACTTCTTCGAAGAGAATGATATGATCATGGTATACGAAAAGCAATTAAAAGCCGGGCTGCGATTCCCTCTCGACAACTTCTTTAAGGAATTTCTAAAATTTCACCAAGTGTGGATAGCCCAAATTCACCCGAACTCATGGCAGATCCTAGTAGCCTTCAGAGGCCTTTGCCGAGCCAAAGGACTCAGTCCTACAGCTAAGGTGTTCGCCAAACTGTAACACCCTCTCGGTAGCCACTCCGTACATTCTACTGTTCCAGTGACCGGTGTCGGTCCGGACAGCTAGAACGTCCGGAAAAATATTTAAATCAAATTGAGGGACCATAATTAACTCAAATATTAATAAGAAAAATTTAGTAAAAATTTTAGAAATAAAATACAACTAAGTCAAATGAGCCGGTGCCCAAGCGATGGGTAACCAGAGGGAAGTTGCGGTTCTCGCAACGAGGAGCCCTAGACAGGAAAAATTCATAAAATAATTTTTGGGACTCAGAGAAGGGTCATTGAGGTTCCTATGGCATTAGAATGCCAAGAAAATATTTAGAAAAATTTTTCAATCGTCTGAGACAATTTCGACCCGTTAAGCCAAGCGGAGGGCATTTTGGTCATTTCGCCTTGGATGTGATTTTTGGCGACTTGTCCAGTTGAGTAAATAATTAATATGACATAAAATGTGAATAAATATTGTTGAAAATTGAATTGAAAATGATTAGAAAAGAAAAGGAAAGAAAAATCCATAAAAAGCAATTTATGACATCTTTATGATGTCACTTACAAGTCTCCACCAATTGCATTCAAATAAGCATTTTTAAAACACTTAAAAGAGTCAAAGAGGACCAAAAATTCTGGTCATCTTCTTCTTCTTCTTCCTCAAACGTGACCTCTTCCATAGCTAAGCATATTCAAGCTTTTCAAAGCTTGATTCACCCATTTCTACCCAACAAAATCATAACCTAGCTTCACAAAAAATTAACCTAGCAACTTGAGCAACCTCTAGGCAGCCAAAAGAGGAAGAAAGAAAGGAGTTTGGGTGGCTGGAAATTCTGCCCCATTCAAGGTTAGTGCACATATACACCTAAAGCTCTTTATTTCTATGTTAAAGACTTGAAATAAGTAAGGATTTGTAATTAAAATGAATAAAAACTATGTGTATGTATGCCATCAATTTCGGCTGCCCTTAAGTAAGAAACAAGATTGAGTGTTTTGATGGGCTTGGAGTGCACTAGGGATTATGTTTAAAGTAAGTGAATATGAGTATAATGGATTAGTTAGTTAATTAAAGCATGTTGTGAAAATTCATATGGGAATTAGGGTTTTGAGAAGTGAAAATTTGACTTGGCTTAGGAAATTGTTAGAGAACATTTTAATGGTCAATTAGTGACCATTTTAGGTAAGTTGGCCATAAATTGGACTGAAATGTAGCATGGCAAAGTGAAGGAGCATGCTGCCTTGTGAGTGCAGCAGGGTGACTGAAATTTCAGTCCACTTGGACTGCCATAGCTTGGGATGTGTTGGTCCAATTGGTGTTTGGCCAATTGGACATGAAACTAGGCTTATAATGGCACATTTTTGCTGAAGAAACCATGCCCAAAAGACCAAAGCAAGAGGACCAAAAGTTGGCCCCAATCCGGATACCCTGCAAACAGCCCCTGCAGAATGACCAAATGAACAGTATTCATTTGGCCATAACTCACTGTAGAATGGTCAAATTGACCTGAAATTTTTAAAGTAACAAGACATGATATAGAAAAACAACTTTCATGAATAAACCTACCCCAAATTATGACCAGAACCTAATCAAAACATTGAGCAAAGTGAAGTTTACTGTACTGAGATTTCCAGAATTTTCATTTGAGCAGTAATGTTTGGATGGCTATAACTCTCTCTAGAAAACTCAGATTTAGGCGATTCTTGAACCGATGGAAACCTAAGGCATGGTAGAACATTTCATATGAAGAAAGTTAGACCAAATTATGAACTTAACTTGGTCAAATTACTGACCAAAGTTGGACCAAAATCTGCCAAAACCCAAAATTTCAGCGAGGCGATTACACGTGAACAGTAAACTTATTTTGGCCATAACTTGAGTTACAAAACTCCAAATGGAGTGATTCAAAAAAAGAAATTCAACTAGACAAAATAAGGAACATTTTCTATGAAGGAAGTTTTATCAAATTCCAACAGTAAATCGACCAATGAAACAGTGCAACTTCGGAGCACCAAAACCGAAAATTGGCAATTTTGCCAAAATGACCTAAGCTTTGAGAAAGTGACCAAAACCAACAAGTTTTAAATGAAAAATGTAGTATGTTGGAAGTGCTAAAGTCAATGTACATATTTTCTATGCAAAAGTCAACATTTTAGTTGACTAATGAAGTGAATAGTGACATGAAAACTTGAAATAAGCTTGGAAATGGATTTGGTAATTGATTCCAACAAGTTTTAAATGCAAAATGTGGTACATCGGGAGTGTTAAAACCAATGTACCTATTGTCTATGCAAAAGTCAACATTTTTGTTGACCAATGAGGTGAATAGTGACACCAAAACTTGAAATTCAAAATTTGAAATTAGAAATGCATCTAGGGGACTTTAAATTGCAATTGACAATTAATACTAGTAAATGTAAAACTCAAAATGTGGGATCTTAGTGTAATTAGAATTAATATATCCATTAAGTATAAAAAGGTCAACATTTTAGTTGACTAGTATGGTGAATAGTAATCAAAATGATTAGTGAATTAAGATGAAGACCTAGAATCAATTCTAAGCTTAAATGCTTAGAATTGTATGACAAATATGGACTATGCATCCTAGTCAAAATTGTTAAAAAGAAATTTAGGCCATAAATTTGAAATCCATGAAATATTCATGGATTACTTGAAACATGAAAAATAAGTCACCTAATTGATGTGAATAGATAGTTAGGGCATATATGCCCATCACAAATGGAATTCATAAAATATTAGTAACTCAACTTGAAATATAAAATTTGTAATTACATAAGTAGATTCTTGAATGTATAAATGAGAAAGGAAAAATGTTTTGAATACAATGGTACATGTGAACCATTGTTTAGAATTGTGATCAATGTGAATAACATAATGAATGGATAAATAAACCATATTAATGTATGAATGAGACATTAGTTCTCATTATTGTAAAGAGGAGAAGTATTTTGAGTACAATGGTATAAAAGAATAATTGATGTGAATTGTGATCATATAAATGATCAAATGAATGTATGAATTATGATTGAAATTTATCATGAAATAATGAAGTCATAAAGCACAATATATTAACATTTTAAAGTATTAAATGCCCTAGTATTCCTAACAAGATTGGTTTGGATAGTTTGGCATGCCAATAGGGTATTGTTTTAGCAGTACTGCGAAAGGCTTTATGCCTGTATTCATGGCTTTATGCCCGTATTCATGGCTTTTATGCCCGTATGCATGGCTTTTATGCCCGATTATGTGATATCATGGCTTTTTAGCCATCTTGCATACATGGTTGATGTTCTGCGTCCCATGGTATGACGGCGAGGCATCGCGGTGTCGGTGCCAACGACCCGTTATCGATCGATCGTCCAAAGATAGGTTACTTGGGCATGGAAAAGTATAACTGTGGTTGCACTGATTATTAAAGAAAATACGAAAATTAAGTATCAGGAATGATTACAAAAATACAAAGAAGCTCAAGATCATGAAGAAAATAATTAACGAAATGCATGAAGAAGTTAATATCATAAAACATGAATAGCCCTCGACTAAACAATAAGTTAGTAATTATTCATTTATTATGAACACAATAGCAAGGAAATTATTATTTTTATTTGCATATTATATTTTCTTGTATTATTGGCACCACTAAGCTTTATGCTTAGCGCGTCGCTTTTGCAACGCGTAGGTACTGAAGATTTGGACAGAGGGCCCGGTAGAGCACAGATTGGGTAAGGCCATTCACAGATCTGCATAGCGTCCGTGTCACCTCACAGACTACAGTGCATTGGTAGGACACTAGGTTCCATTTTGTATTTTGAGATTTTTGTAAATTTGGTAATTAAACTCTTATTTTATTATATGTATTTGAACAAATGTAATATAATTTTGTATTAATGTAAGTACTTGTAATTTGTGATTATAAATCACATGTGAGAATTTATTTATGATTTGAGTCTAATGATGATGTGAGATGACAAATAGAGGAATCGTTAAGAAATTGCTGTAACTTGATGTGATACAAAATGTGAATTGTATATGAGTACCATGAGATGAATGATTGAGAAATAAATGAAATTGATGAAATTATTCTGAGACTTTGTTGATAATTGGAGTTGGGATTGATTGAATATGATCATAGGAAGTGTTTTTCACAGGTTCCGAAGAACTGTTTTCTCCATTTTTAGCCGGTACTCCGCCAGATTTTCTATAAAATTTTCGGAACCTCAAATAAATTACAATTTCAATAAATGAATTATATTTCACAAGTTATTTTCAAAACTATGATAAAAATGAATTAAGATAAAATAGAGTGCTCCGGCACACTGAGTGGCATAACTTGCTCGGCTACACTATAGTCGGGTAAGGGGTGTCACACAAACTACATAGGCTAACTCATCGAAAGGATGACAAGTATTGGTTCTTCCAGGCGAAGCCACATTGTGGGCTTTTTACCGATCTGCCCTCCTCCCTGAAGAATTGAAAGAATCGCTTCTTTATTCTGAGGAGCAAAATTCCAAACGGCTTTGAGGGTTTCCCACGCAGCTGGCTGCATCAGGGCCTGTTAATTCTAAAGCACATCACCCTGAATAGGAAAGAAGGCCTAATGGTGATTGAACTGAAAGATCAGGCGGCCTGACAGAAGTTCTCTTGTTTAGATGCAGTGACAGTCGAACTGCATCATTGGACAATGGAGTTGATTACTGGCGAAGAATGCGGGCTTCAGCTCTCTGACCTCGGCCTTGGTACTTTCTATATCTCTGATCTTTGGGCCTTAACGATCTCACTGACCTTTTCTTTGGGTAGGTATGGCGAGCGGCGAGGCTTCCAAGGAGAGCCGGAAGCGGAAAAGAGAGGTCTCCCAAAAAGTGCGGGAGATGAAGCGGGCCGAGGCCCTTCAAACGCCCAGGCATGATCCCGGGGAAATGCAAGGAGGCTCGTCTCAACCCTCGGGACCGTCGATCCCTGACATAGAAGTGGTCCGGTCCCCTCCTTGTCAAGAAGAGCTGCCACCACCTCCTCCGGTTGCTTCAAGCGCCGAAGGGGGTCCTTCCCAACCACCTGTGAGGACCCTTTCCCGTGGCGCTCAAATCCTGATCCACTCGCTGGAGAAGAATCGCACGGTTCTAGAGAATCCGAGCTTTGCTAAGGTCTTGGGGTCCTCCATCTGCCTTTGAGAGGATCGGGATAGGCTAACCCCGAACAACCTCGATGATATCCTGACCCAAACTATGAGCCTGAGCGTGGAGAGTTTGGTGAACCAACACATTGTCTGGGAGAAGGCTCACTGCTTGAGGCAGGAGGTCGAGAAGGTGGGTCAGGAAGCTGCTTCCCTCCGATCTCAACTTTCATCCACTTAAAACTACATATCTGAAATTGAGGGGCGGATGAAATTTTACGAGGATAAGCTGGCCGAGCAAGCTCATGTTCTTGAAGAGGTTCGGGCGCTCCGAGCTGCTGAAGTTGCTCGCCTCACTGAGGAGCTCAAAGCAAAAGAAGAAGAGGCAGTGACAAGGGAGGTTGGTGCTTATGTGAACGCTCATGGGGATCTCTTGGCCAAGCTCAGGAAGCGTTATCCCGAGGAGGACTTCTCCTGGATGGTGGACTTGGCTCCCCAGACGAAGAGGATAGCGAGGAGGAGGCCAAAGGTGATAGAGGGGGTGAACAAAATGTAGAACAGGCTGGAGGTGATCTTCCAGCCTAATGACTTGTATATATTTGAAATGAAATGAAATTTCTTTTTTTGTTCAATGCTTGGATGAGATCGGAAAGTATCTAAGTTGTATAAGCACTTGATTGTCTAAACATATTAGAACAACAGCTAAAGGTGATTATTAATCTAAGTGTAAGAGGTCGGAAAACATTGTAAGCAAGAGATCGGCAAACGCCAAATGGGACTTGATTAAAATTGGAAACTTGATTTGAACACTTAAGATCGGAATCATCCTTAAACCGGATTGGAACCTTAACTTTATCAGACGATTATCCCCAAACTTTTAAAAGGGAGGTCGGCAATAAGACTGGAGGCATGAAGACCTGACGTTGGTTTGGTTTCGCTAGACAAGAGATCGGAAATGTGATTGACTGGCCAGGAGATTTGACAATTGTTTTGAGAGATCGGTGAGGCTTTGAGCGATATGGAGACTTGGCGTCGGTTTGATCTCTATGGAGAGAGATCGGAAATGAATTACTTGGTGTTGGGGATCGATTTCAAAGTCTATTGATTTCAGGGATCGACCAAAATATGGTGTCGACATAGAGTTCCAGTGGTCCTACTGGAAAAAGAAAGAACTTTGGGGGACACAGCAGGGGTGGTAAAAAGTCTGGTAGGGGAAGATTTTCAAGACAGAGACCTCCTCCATCTGGTGAGCAAGCTACCAGAAGTTCCTACCCTCCCCGCCAATGTGAAACTTATGGAAGAAATCATAGTGGGGTATGCTACAAGGCCACAGGAGCCTGTTATAACTTTGGAGGTACAAGACACTTTGCTAAAGACTGCACCAGTACCCGTAGAGTTGGGCCACCTCCTACTACTGCTGAAGGGTCAGTTCAGAATTCTGTCACCAGAGGTTCACAACCACCTAGCAAAGGTAGAGGCAGGGGTAGAGGTAGTCCAGTGACGACCAAGGCACGATGAATCAATCGAGCAAGCGTTACTCGATCGAGTCTACGCAATAAGACAGAGAGAAGAGGCAGAGACATCTGATATTGTGGCTGATACCTTCTCAACTTTTAATCAAGATGTGTTTGTATTATTTGATCCGGGTTCTGCCCATTCCTATGTGAGTACTAGCATCATTGATTGCATTGCTGTTTCGTGTGTGAAAATGGACTTTGAGGTGCTAGTAACAAGTCCGCTAGGACAAGAGGTCAAGGTCAATAGAATGTATAGGGATTGTCCTTTGGTGATCCAATGACATACTTTTCTATCTAATCTCATTGAAATGCCCTTCAAAGATTATGATATCATCTTGGGCATGGATTGGTTAGCTAGGCATCACGCCATGATTGACTGTGGACTGAAGACAGTCACTTTTGGTCTCCCTCAGTGCAGTGATGTGGTAATACATGGGGAGAGGCAGCTATTGCCATCAAACATAATTTCAGCTGCACTAGCCAGTAAAATGATCAGAAAGGGGTGTGAAGCATACTTGGCACATGTGGTAGACACTTAAGTGGGGAGTCCAGTATTAAGGGACATCCCTATAGTATATGACTTTCCAGATGTGTTTCCTGATGAATTGCCAGGATTACCTCCAGAAAGAGAGGTGCAGTTTGTGATTAATGTTATGCCTGGTGTGGATCCAATCTCCATAACACCATACAGAATGGCACCAGCAGAGTTAAAGGAGTTGAAGGTACAATTACAAGAACTACTTAAAAAGGGCTTCATCCGCCCTAGTGTGTCACCTTTGGGAGAACCAGTATTGTTTGTTAAGAAGAAAGATAGCACTTTCCGCTTATGAATTGATTACCGGCAGTTGAATAAGGTGACAATAAAGAATAGATATTCATTGCCTCGCATTGATGATCTGTTTGATCAATTGAAGGGCGCAGCTGTATTCTCCAAAATTGATTTGCGATCTAGTTATTATTAGTTGAAAGTGCAAGAGCAGAGTATTCCAAAAACTGCTTTCAGAACTCGATATGGCCACTGCCATTCAGGTTAACTAATGCTCCAGCTGCTTTTATGGATATGATGAACACTATCTTCAGACCATATCTCAACCAGTTTGTGGTGATGTTTATTGATGATATTTTGATATATTCGAGGAATGCAGAGGAGCATGATAGACATCTGCGGATTGTACTACAGACTTTAAGGGAGAAACATATATATGCCAAATGATCGAAATGTGAATTTTGGCTGAAAGAAATCTCTTTCTTGGGACATGTTGTGTCAGCTGAAGGGATCAAGGTAGATTCCAGCAAGATAGAAGCTATCCTTAATTGGAAGCCACCCAGGAATATCACAAAAATTCACAGTTTTCTAGGTTTAGCTGGATATTACCGCTGGTTTGTGAAAGGGTTTTCTATGTTAGCTTCTCCACTGACCAAGCTGCTTCAGAAAGATGTGAAATTTTAGTGGACGGATAAATGCCAGTAGAGTTTTGATGAGTTGAAGAGGTGTTTGACTGAAGCTCCAGTCCTTACTTTACCTACCCTGGGTAAAGAATACACAGTTTATAGTGATGCTTCTCACAATGGCTTAGGCTGTGTACTGATGCAAGATTGGAATGTCATTGCTTATGCATCACGCTAGCCGAAACTGCATGAGAGGAACTACCCAACACATGATTTGGAGCTTGCAGCTATTGTTTTTGCTCTGAAGATCTAGAGACACTATTTGTATGGGAAGAAATGCTACATTTACACATATCACAAGAGCTTGAAGTACTTGGGCACCCAAAAGGAATTGAATTTGAGATAGAGGAGATGGTTAGAATTGATTAAAGACTATGATTACTTAATAGACTATCAGCCAGGGAAAGCAAATGTGGTGGCTGATGCCTTAAGTCGCAAGACTATGGCAAGTCTCAGAGTTTCTCCTTTGTCCATGGTACATGAGTTGAAAGCACAGCATGCCAGTTTGGAGATTGATGATGAGGGACAGACAGTAGTTGCATGGCATGTACAGCCAATGTTGATTGATCAGATCAGAATGGCTACTTAGAATGATGAAAAATATCAGAAGCTACTGAAAGAAGTCCAGCAGGGCAAGAAACCTGAATTCTCTATGTGAGATGATGGTTTATTGCTATATCAGGGCAGAATTTGCGTTCCTAATGATGTCGACTTGAGATAGATCATTATGAAGGAAGCACATGAATCTCCTTTTGCTATGCACCCTGGTGGAACTAAAATGTACGGAGGGCTGAAAGAGCATTACTGGTGGATGGGTATGAAAAGGGATGTAGCTGATTTTGTCTCAAAATACCTAACTTTTCAGCAAGTGAAGGCAGAACATCAAGTACCAGCAGTTTTATTACATCCATTGCCAGTACCATAGTGGAAATGGGAATGGATAACTATGGATTTTGTGATGGGACTTCCGAGGACACAGAATAGTCATGATGCAGTATGGGTTATAGTTGACAGACAGACTAAGTCTGCTCACTTTTTTCCAGTCCGGATGGACTATAGTTTAGAGAGATTGGCCAGATTGTACATAAATGAGATTGTAAAACTGCATGGAGTGCCAGTATCGATTGTATCAGACAGAGATCCTGGGTTCACTTCTAGATTATGGGGTAGTTTTCAAAGAGCCCTAGGAACTAGATTGAACTTTAGCACGACATTCCACCTATAGACAGATGGCCAATCTGAGAGGGTAATTCAGATATTGGAGGATATGCTACGGGCTTGTGTGATTGAGTTTGAAGGTAGTTGGGATACACACTTGCCTTTGATTGAGTTTGCTTATAACAACAGCTACTAATCAAGCATTGGGATGCCTCCATATGAAGCATTGTATGGCAGAAAGTGCATAACTCCCCTATGTTGGGATGAAGTAGGTGAAAGGAAGATGATTGGTCTAGAAATTATTCAGCAGATAGAAGAAAAGATGAAATTGATCAGAGATCGACTCAAGGCTGCATCAGACCGTCAGAAGTCCTATGTTGATCTGAAGAGAAGAGATATTGAATATGCAGTGGGAGGTAAGGTATTCCTTAAAGTTTCTCCTTCGAAGAGGATTATGAGATTTGGTAGAAAGGGGAAACTGGGTCCTCTTTTCATCGAACAATATGAGATTCTGGAAAGAGTGGGTCCTTTGGCATATCGGTTGGCATTACCTCCAGAGCTAAAAAGGATACACAGTGTCTTCCATGTGTCCATGTTAAGGAGGTACAGATCTGACACATCTCATGTACTATTAGTTGAAGAGATTGAGGTAAATCCAGACCTTTCATATGAGGAAGAACCTATAGAGATTGTGGCATGTGAGGTGAAGCAGCTAAGGAATAAACAGATACACCTGGTTAAAGTATTGTGGAACCATTATTCAGGCCAGGAAGCTACTTAAGAACGTGAAGAGGACATGAGGAGACAGCACCCACAACTATTCAGAAACTGATGCCAGTTAAAATTTCGAGATGAAATTTATTTTAGGGGGGGGGGGTGGGGGGGCGAGAATTAAAACACCCCTATGTTTTGTAGTGCATTCTACTATTTCGGTGACCAGTGTCTGCCCGAACAGCTAGGATGCCTAGAACTATATTTAAATGTTAGTGAGGAGACACAAAATAATGAAATATAAGAAAGGAAAATACAAGAAAAATAAAGGAAAAATAATAGCAATGGAATGTGATTAAGTTAAACGAGCCGAAAATCGTAGCGATGGTTGATCGCACTGGGAAGTTGCGACGTGGACCGTTGACTAGCCCTGGACTGCGGGGAGCCTTGGAAAATATTTTTAAGACTTAAATAAACATCTATTGAAGTATAAATGTCATTAGAAATATAAAAAAAAATAATTAGTACAAAGAAAAACGAGAAATCGAGAAAATGACAAAACTCAGTATTACCGAAAAATTGGGAATGCAACCCAGTAGGGGCATTGTGGTCATTTTCCACCCCCAGTTGCCTTTTGACCTAAATTTCCATTAAAAATAAATGATATTAAACTTTGAAAATTCCATGAAAAATGAAATTTTAGGTGTTGTATAAATAAGGCAAAATATGGGGTATAATGTTGAATAAATGAAAGCTTAACATTAATTTAAATTTTCTAATAACTTAGTGGACCACTAAGGAGTATCTAAAGCATTAAAAAAAATCAAAATTGTCCCACTAACATTTTGCAACACCATTTCTTCCTCAAGTCTTCTCCTTGCCAAATTCAAACTCCATTCCAAATCACCATTGCCGGCCATGGAAGGACCTCCACGCAACCTTGATCAAGTCATCTTTTTCACTAGGTTCCTTCACTAAACCTTGTCTACACACCTTGGCAGCATAGTTGGAGCAAAAAGAAGGAACTTTAGTGAGGTTTGAGCAAGCTACAAAAATAAGTAAGTGTCCAATTCTCTTCCTTCCTTTAGTAAAAGTGATTCTTGAGTTAAGGGATGTTGTTTGGTGAAGAAAATTAATGAATTGTTGAGTATTGGAATTGAGCCATTTTCAGTAGCCATGAAGGTTTGTAGTGTTTGAGTTTTCTTATCTCTAATGGATGGAAATTAAGGTTGATTAACTCAAATGGAAGATGTAATAAGTTAATATCCAAGGATGTGCATGTTAGTGCTTGAATTAAAGGTTTGAAAATGGGTCTTGATACTTTGGTAAACTGCCATGTTTGGTAGCCTATAATACTATGAAATTGTATGTGAGTTTATGTGAATTATTGATGAAATGTGATGGTGTTAAATAGTAGGCAGCATGTGTAGTTTTCATGGATGTGTATGTGAAATATTGGTGTTGAAGTATGTGGTATTTCGGTGGAATTGAATGTTGGACTTTAATGGTTAATTGTGTGCATTGAGCACATGAGTGTTCTGCCCAATATGCTTATTGGAATTGTGTTTAGTATTTGTAGAAGTGCTATGAATGAATAATGAAGTCATGAGGAGGAGAAGGAATGTCAAATTGGAAGTGTAATTGTCTTGTGGTGTTGTGTCTTATGGCGTTACCTAAATTAGGTTATAAGTGCAAAACTGTGAACCCAATTGGTATGAGGCTAATGGGGGGTGAAACTAAACACCAAATAGGCAAACTTTCATGTAGAAATGTTGCCAAAATTCTGCCTAGAAAGTGACTTGAAAAATGACCAAATCCGGATTAGTGACTTGAAAGCCTGAAAATTGACCATTTGGGCAGTAGTTAGTATTTTGGCCATAACTCACTCAAAAGAGGTCCAAATGACTTGAACTTTTTACCATGAATAGATTAGACATAGAGCTACAACTCTTATGAGGACACCAAAACACAGAAATGACCATAAGCAAGTAAAATAGCTTGCACAAGTTCGGGTACTAAAACTGCTAGAACTAAAAGTGACCTAAAATTAACCAAATTTTGCACTAAAGGTGCAATCTGTCCAGCTTTAGTAAATTGACCATATCTTGGTCCATACAACCCAGAATGACTTGAAATTTTGCTCCGAGTACAATAAGACATAGAGCTACAATTTTGCTTCTTTGACTATAAGCTAAAAACTAACAGAAATAGGACTTTATGCTAGACCAATTTAGCACACAAAAATTGAGAACTTAACATTTACGTACAATGATGCTTGAAATAATTTGGCAATGAATGCCAACTTGTAAAAATGGTAAATTGCACTATATTGGTAACATATTGAAATGCAAAATGTGACATATTGGTAACATTAAACCTAATTCACCTAGAATGCGTCAAGAGTCAACATTATAGGTTAACTAAGGAAAACAATAGAATTAAATAAATTAAGTATCGAATCTTATTGTCAAAGACAGTTTAAATGAGTACTGAAACACTTCAAATTGTGTGTTTTAGTTAGCAAAGACTAAGGGAAGGGGAAAGAAACACTGAGTCAGGGCCAAGAGGTTACTCTTCAGAGGTTTGTGTACAACAGTTATTTCTTTTGAATTTTTCAATTGAAATAAATTATGACTATTTGTCTGTTATTGTTTAAATTGTGGAAAATTGTTTGAATGAAATTTGATGGATATTTATTTCTTGAAAAACATTGCAAATGGTTTGAAACCACAGTTATCATGTATATTGATTGAATTTCTCACTAGCTTGTCTAATGGGATGAATTGACTTTGAATTCCCTCTCTGACTGAAGTGTTGAGGTATGTGTCAATTGAGGACGAATAGGATGAGTACTCATTTATTTGCTAGCTAGCTATGTTATTCCTCACTAGCCATCGGCTTTTGGGACAAATTGGACTATGGAATCATGATTAAGCTATATGTGTGATTTATTAATATTTATTGTGATATTGTGAAATGGAGTTTAATTCTTTATGACATTCACTGTCTTTTCAATTCAACTATGATTTTAAGTATCCACAATGTAGCACCCCTATTTGCGTAGCCTGGTATATGTTACTGTTCCGGTGACCGGAGTCGGTCCGGACAATTAAGGGGATTAGAACCACACTTAAGACAACTAGATAAGCCATAAACAAAAATAATTAGTAATTGCAAATTAGTTAAGTATAAATAAGAAAAACAGAACATAAAAAGCTAAACGAGCCGAGAGTCACGGCGATGGGTGACCTTCTCGGAAATGACTGCGAAGTCGATTTAAACTCAAATTTTGAACCATAAAATGTGACGCCGCAGTCCTTAGGACTATTACGAACATAGTGGAAAAGAGAAAATCACAAAAAAGAATTGTTAAGTCAGTCAAATAATTAGGTTAGGGAGCCGAAAGAAATATTGAATTATTTGCAAACCGGGTTGAACCAGCGAGAGGCAATTTGGACAACTGACCCCGAGAGCTGACTCCTGACCTAACTGTCAAATAAAATCAGAGAAAAGAAAATTTCAGGATCAAGAATTAAATTAAAGAACTAATGAAAAAAAATGAAAAAGTGAAGGGAGATGACATCATGCATGACATCATGCATGATGCCATAAATCCTATAATTAAAAATTTATCTAAATTGATTTATGGTCTTCCTAAGACATAAAAGAAAAGAAAAGAAAATAAAAAAAAAAACCAAAAAGTCTTCTTTTTCCCTAAGTGCCATCTCCAATCTCTCTCTCCTTCCTCCATAAGTGTCCACCATTAAAGAGTTATTCAACCTTGAATAACTTGAGGTTCTTCCATTAAAATTAACCCTAAACCCTAAAAAGCTTCTTAAGAACCCTAGACAAGAAGTATAGAAGAAAGAAGGAAGGAAAAATAGAAAATTGAAGTTTGGGAATCCAAAGCAAAGGTTAGTATTCTAACTTTCTATTATCTAATCAAAGACATGTTTAGTTACTTAAATGAACTTAGAAACTAAAGAAATGAGATGAAATTAATTGTTAGATGATCAAACCTAAATTTTGGTCAACTAGGGTTTTGATGTGTGTATGCATGAGTTTGATAGATTTAAAAGTATATGTGATCTTGTTTGAGATGAAGAAACATGTATATAGGCTTTGAATCAATCAAATGCAAAGAATTTGTAAACTAGGGTATGGACACTTAGGGTTTAGAGACAAAAATGTGAGAAATGGGTAAGTAATATGATTGACCTAGTTTGAAGTCGAAAATAGTCAATGGTGACCAAATGAAGTGTGTAGAAAATGTTGGAGTTGAGATCAAATTTATTGAGTGTGGTCATGCTCAAGGTCCCTCAAAAATGAAAATTTACAAGTCCAATTGGTATGAGACCAATTGGGAATGAAAATAGACACCAAATGACACAATTTTCATTTAGGAACCATGCCCAAAAAGAGACCAAAACCTAGTGAACAAATTGACTAAACATGAAAAATCTCAGTCTGCCTTGTACAAACTGACCAAATGAATAGTGTTTGTTCATTTTGGTCATAACTTCAGCTAGGCAGGTCTAAATGACCTAAAATTCTACCAGTGGATAGTTGAGATATAGACCTAAAACTTTCATGAAGAACAGAAACCAAAATTATGCCATTAACCAAGTCATTTGGCCACCCAAATTTGGTGACCTGAAACTGCCAGAACCAAAATTTGCCTAGAAAATTTGGGTTAAGTCCAATCCAGCAGCCATAGTTCAAATGGCTATAACTTGAGCTACAAAACTCCAATTGGAGTGATTCAAAAAGGAGAATTTAGCTAAGGCAATAGGGAACATTTTCTATGAAGGAAGTTCTGCCAAATTCTAACAGAAAAGTGACCAATGGAACAGTGCAACTTAAGACACCAAAACTAAAAATTTGCAAATTTGCCCAAAAGACTTAGAATTTGAGTAAACAACCAAAACCAACAAATTTAGTGACCAAAATGTGGAATGTGGGTGAAGTTGGAGTTCCCATACCTATTAAGCCTTAAAGAGTCAACAATTTGACTTGAATAGTGTAGTGAATAGTAACCCCGAAACGCAAAATTTAAAGAACACCAAGTTTAGCACATTAGAGGTAGGTAAAAGTGAAGTTAAATTTATTTTTGGATTTATGCTAAGTTATGGTACTGAAACACTGTGAAATTGTGTGTTTCAGTTGAAAAGAACATCGGGAATGTCACACCTTACCCCTCTGTAAGGCATAACATGATCCCATAGAATACTTAATGAATTACCGAACTTCACCTACCGATAACTCATTAAGTACCCTACAAGGGATTTTAAAACAATTCTCTTACATTTTGAAAGTGGTGAGCATTTTGGTAGGAATTAAAAACCATTTATTCAAAGTTTAAATACTAATAAAAAATTTTGTCCATTTAAATTTTGTCGTAAATTTTACAAAAATTTTGACAGAGTTCCGTTTGTAATTAGAGAAAATAGTTCTTCAAATACCTGCGAAAAACACTTCCAAAAATTTTTCACAACTCCCAACCTCTAATAAATCTCAATCAACTCAATTCAAATCACTTCAAAGTAATTCCACAATACAAATCAAAATTCATCATCTCAAAATATTTAATACTTCATTCACAAGGCATAAAACATGAAATTCATATGTACAAATATTAAATTTACAGAAGAAAATCCAAAAGTAATATTATTACAATTTATTTACAACTGCTCAACTTACATTGATACATACAACATTTCTATATTTACATCAAAATTATCTACAAGGGTATAAAATAATACCCGTACAAAATGATCGATGTGGTCCACAATTCGATAGCGACTCACTCACGCTTTCTCCTTGCTCTTATCTCATGACAAGAAAAATAAGCTATCGCTGAGTATAAAAATACTCAGTGGTGCACAATAAAAATTTAAAATGCAATAGATAAATCGTTCATTGATGAAACACAATTTGAATACTTCTCAATCACATTTCATAAATATCAAAGTTCATAATAACACCATTTAGTCAAATAATTTATTAAACACAGTGTTGCCAAAATCATATACACTTAAGCCATGACACAAAATTTCCGATCAATGACGTGTTGTACACCACGACAAAGCAATCTACAACCCCATTAATCGAAATCAATGAGGGAGGTGGCTAGCTAGCTAATGAGTACTCATCCGATCTCAACCTCAACTGGCAAGCCAGAGAGGGAGGAAAATAAACGATCTCAACCCCATAAATGGAGGAGGAATAATGTGATACTGTCATGCTAAGTGTGAACATAAAATCAATTCAAAACAATTTATTCAAATAATTTACTGAAAATCTGGTAAATTTTCAAAGTCATATTCACAATCATAAGTCGCAACACAATTCATAATTAACTCAAAGAAAATCAAATTTTCAAGAATCATATATTTAAACAACAATTACTGTGCACAGACTTGACGTGAGTCGCCTCTAGGCATTGACTCAGTCTCTCAGAGCTTCCAAGTCTTGTACAGCTGAAACACACAATTTCACAGTGTTTCAGTACCGTAACTTAGCATAAATCCAAAAATAAATTTCACTTCATTTTCACCTAGCTTTAATGTGCTAATTTCGACGTTCTCGAAGTTTTTGTGTTTCGGGTTACTATTCACTATACTATTCAAGTCAAATTGTTGACTTTTTAAGACTTAATAGGTATGGGAACTCCAACTTCACCCACATACCACATTTTGGTCATTAAATTTGTTGGTTTTGGTCATTTTCTAAAAGCTTAAATCCTTTTGGCCAAATTGTCAAATTTTCAGTTTTGGTGCTCCAAGTTGCACTGTTCCATTAGTCAATCTACTGTTGGAATTTGGCAAAACTTCCTTCACAGAAAATGTTCCTTATTGTCTTAAGTTTATTCTCATATTTGGATCACCCCAATTGGAGTTTTGTAGCTCAAGTTATGGCCCTTTGAATCAGGGCTGCCGGATGGAAAATAACCCAGATTTTCTGGGCAAATTTTGGTGCTGGCAGATTTGAGTCACCAATTTGGGGTGGCCAAATGGCTTGGTTGCTGGCAGAATTTGGACTTGTGTTCTTCATGAAAGTTTTAGATCTATATCCCATCTAATCACTGGTAAAATTCCAGGTCAATTTGACTTGCCTAACTCGAGTTATGACCAAATGAACAAACACTGTTCATTTGGTCAGTTTGTACAGTGGCAGACTGCTCTTATTCAACTTTGGTCAATTTGTTCACTAGGTTTTGGTCAGTTTTTGGGCATGGTTCCTAAATGAAAATTGTGTCATTTTATGTCTATTTTCATCCCCAATTGATACCATATCAAATTTCAGTTTTGGTCCTTCAAAGTTGACTTGGTCATGCTGCCAGCAGCATGACCATATACCCTCCGAATTTGGCTTCAACTCCAACAATTCAAACACAACTCATTTGGTCACAATTGACCATTTTTCACTTCACAATAGATCAAACATGCCATTTACTCATTTCTTACATTTTTGGTTCACAAATCCTAAGTCCCAAAACCCTAATTCACTTAATTGTTGCAATTAACTAAATTCAAAGCTTTCAACCATAATCAATCAACTAATGGAGGTCCATAAACTCATTTAAATCCATCAAACCATACAAGATCATGCTCCCCTTCAACAGGCCGAAATTTCAGTAATGGTCCTCACCCCATATTTTTATTTCATTTCATTAATTTCTAAGCTCATTTCAACAACTAATTATGCATTTAAAATGGAAAGTAACAAGTTAACATACTAACCTCTCTTAAAACTTGAAAACCCTATCTTTAACTCTTCTTTCTTCTTGTAATCCTCTTCTCAAGTTGCAATAGCAAGCTCTAGTGAAGTTTTTATGAGAGTTATTAAGGTTGAGTAAGGAAAAATTAAGCTTAAGTGTAAGCTTAAATGAAGAGCTTTCATGGAGGATTTATGGAAGAAGTGAGGCGGCAAAGAGAGATGGAAGAGGACTTTTTGTTTCTTTTTCTTTTTTTTTTCTTTTCTTTTATCTAATTTAACTTATGGAAGACCACAAAAATCTAAATTAATAATTAACTTAATTAATTTATTTATGGCATCATGCATGAGGTCATGCATGATGTCATCACCTTTTTACTTTTTCATTTTCCTCTCTTTTTTTTTTCTACTAGTTCTTTAATTTAATTCTCAATTTGGAAATTTTCTTTTCTTCGATTTTATTTGACAGTTAGGTCAGGAGTCAGTTCTTGGGGTCAATTGACCAAATTGCCCCTCGCCGGTTCATCCCGGTTTGCAAATAATTTCATATTTCTTCTGGCTCCCTGACCTAATTATTTGACTGGCTTAACAGTTCTTTTTCGTGATTTTCTCTTTTCCACTATGTTCATAATGGTCCTAAGGACTGCAGCGTCGCATTTTACGGTTCGAAATTTGAGTTTAAAACGACTTGGCAGTCGTTCCCGAGGAGGTCACCCATCGCTGTGACTCTCGGCTCGTTTAACTTCTTATGTTCTGTTTTTCCTATTTATACTTAACTAATTGAACATTACTAATTTTTTGTGTTTATGGTTTCTCTAGTTGTCATAAGTATGGTTCTAATCCCCTTAATTGTCTGGACCGACACCGGTCACCGGAACAGTGAAATCTACCAGGCTATGCAAACGGGGGTGTTACAGGGAAAGAACCCGAGGAATCGAGTCAAGGCCAAGAGGCGACTCGTTTAAGGTTTGTGCACAACTAACTCTTTTGTTATTTTTCAATTCCAAATTAATTTGAAATAAATTTATTGTATGATTTATGATTTTTTTTGTGTTGAGAATTTAACTTATTGAATGAAATTGTATAATTTGAATATAAATTTTCTTATGCATTTAAGGATTTATTGCATTGTTTTGAGGATTGTAAATTTTAAGTTTGATGTGTTGCCAACCTTGAGCATGAATTTATGATGATTAAATATGTTGATGATTTGTAAACACTTTGTAAATAGAAATTGTTTTGAATATGATTTGAAACCACAGTTGACATGGCAAAATTTGTTGTGAATTCTCATTAGCTTGTCTAGTGAGATATCTCCTCCACTAGATGGGGCGAGTTACTTCCTCTCTGGCTTGCCAGTTGGGGAAGAATTTGAATGAGTACTCATATATACTAGCTAGTATTTGTTTCTCCCTTTTAGCCTCGGCTATTGGGAGAATGTGAAATGTCGTGGTGTACAACTGTGTGAATTCAAGATTATACCATTGAATTAAAAAAAAAATTTCGCCTAGGGTCACATGCACCATGCAAGATTTATTTTTATCTATTTGATTTCAATGATAAACAACATATTAAAACTCTTTTAATATGTTTTTGGATCTGTATTTGCCATTTAAGATTTTAAAATTAATCAGATTAATTTTAGAACCCTAGATTAAATCAAGAACGATTACACTAACCTCTTGATGCACTGCAGCGTGTCTGCGCCTTTGAGATTCGTCTTCAGGACACCAAATGTTGTCCCTCTAGCTTGTCCACACCAAGAACACCTATGGCAGCCCTTGAACAGCCTCTAAAGCTTTTTCTATTAATTAGAAATTCAAGTTCTGCCTTTTAAGAGATTAGAGATGTAAACAGGACCCTAGAAACAATTTCTAGTGTTCTTAATTCAAGAGATTGATGGCTAATCTCTTTGAATTGATGAGAGATGAAGAGAAATAGCTGGAGAGGCTCAAAGTGGCATGACAAATGAGAGGAGAGGCTGCTGGTTATTTTTCTTTTCATAACCACACTTAAATAGCTAGGTTAACACATTAAACCCTAGCCACATGTCACCTTTTGATTAGCTCTAGGTTTAAGTGACCCAATCACATTGTGCCAAGTGTCAAACCTATATTTAATCTTGATTTTAATCATCTTACATGATTAAAAAAACATTTGGCAAGCTTATGTGTAATCCCATGTGTCACCATCTCATGGTGCCACGTGTCCTGTAATGAAATGACCAAAATGCCCTGTGTCTTAATTTTGAGTTCTTAACCCAAAATAATTATTTTCTTCTTCTAATTAATTTATATCAAATATAAATTAATTAATTAATCTCTATTAATTAATTTCTCATCAATTAAATTCATATTTAAACACTTTAAATATAAATTTAATTTATACTACACATCCAATAATCTAGATTTGGTTTCAAGTCATGCTAGGGACTTTGCAATTTAATTGCAAACCAAACCTATTTAATTAATCAATTAAACTCTTTAATTAATTAATTAAATCATATTTAAATAGGTGATAACTTGTGTATGTGTGTGACTTACTAGGCTCATCACTAATTGGCAATGAGACATGATATCAACTCTTAATATCATCAGAACTCTTTCTTACCATAAATGATTTCTCTAAATCATTTTATGAACCTCATAGACCATGGTTAACACCTAGCATAGTATGCCATGGCCACCCAATTAGTAATAAGATTTACCTTAAATGAACTTATAATCATATGTTACCATGCACTAGAATCTCTCTGTTACAAAATCCCAACTCAAGCTGGAGTTATGGTTTATGTCAAACTCCATTTGCTATGAATATTATGTTCTCTTTTAATTCCAGTTCTTGATTAAAAAGATTTTTCTAATCAGAAACTCTTTTCTGAATAAATCTATCTGTCACGGCCAGAACTTGAAACATCAAGAACAATTAAATGAACATAGGATTTTATCTCTATTTACTTAGAGGAACAGATTCCATCTTGATCAACACCTACCTCCATATATAACTAGCAGGAGCCAACACATGCCCATATACCCATACATAGTATAAGTATGAAAGCAGTATCAAACTCAAACTACCTATATACAAGATAACTGTTCTATCTCAGGTCTAAAGATTATATGCACTGATATGATTTATGACAAAACATTGACAAGAGTAAACTCCATGGGCTTGTCATAAGTGACACTGGTACGCACTACTTATCATTTATAAGTGCCTATCATGTTTGTTATATGGCATGAGACTCACCATTCCATCTTATTTATATCTCATATAAATAACTTGGGAACAAACATGAATACAATCTTTCTGGATAAGTCATGTCCTTATTATGAAGTATCCTCGATTGTGAACCTATTTATGATACTTTGTGCTAGAAATATTGTCACTCATATTCTTAACAACTTAAGAATAATATTTCTAACAAAATATCAATGGACCTTTTCTATTACACATAAATATATTATATAAACGGAAAAGTGGAAATGCCTTTTATTAATAAAATTATGTACAAGTTACATACTAAATGATATGCTCTAGGGCATACTACTAACAATCTCCCACTAGCACTAGAGCCATTCATTACAATATCTTAGACCTATCTTCTCAAGATGTCGGTCTAACTGAGTCTGTGACATAGGCTTAGTGAATGGATCAACTGGATTTTCAGCTGATGCTATTTTCTGCATGGCTGCATTGCCTCGCCCAACTATTTCTCTGATAATGTGGTAGCGCCTTTCTATGTGTTTGGATTTCTGGTGAGACCTTGGTTCCTTAGCCTGTATGACTGCTCCATTATTGTCACAGTGTAGTGGAACTGTTGACTCAATGGAAGGAACTACTGTAAGTTCTGTCACGAACTTCTTTATCCAAGCGACTTCTTTTGCGACATCGATGCAACAATATACTCACCTCGATGAGTGGAATCTGCAATGCGTGCTCTGTTTGGAACTCTTCCAACTGACTGCACCTCCATTACAAATGAACACATATCCAGAGGTAGACTTTCTATCATCGATATCTGATTGGAAGTCAGAATCAGTATAACCATCTAATTGCAAGTCTCCACCTCCATAAATTAAGAATAAATCCTCAGTTCTTCTCAAGTACTTAAGGATATTCTTGACTGCTATCCAGTGTTCTAAACCTGGATTGGATTGATACCTGCTAGTCAAACTAACAGCATATGCGATATCTGGCCTAGTACACAACATTGCATACATTAAACTTCCAATAGCCGAAGCATATGGAATCCTGGCCATCTTATCTCTTTCTTCGGGTGTCTTTGGAGACATCTCTTTAGAAAGATGGATACCATGTCTTACTGGTAACAATCCTCTCTTGGAATCAAGCATGTTAAACCTCTTTAACACCTTTTCCAAGTATAGACTTTGGGATAAACCTATTATTCTTTTCGTTCTATCTCTATAGATGCGAATCCCAAGAATATAGGTTGCCTCCCCTAAGTCTTTCATGGAGAATGTATTTGACAACCATACCTTTATAGTTGTCAACATACCTGTGTCATTACCTATCAACAGTATGTCATCCACATATAAGACAAGGAAAGTGATAGCTCTGTCACTAACCTTCTTATATACACATGGCTCATCCTCATTTTTGATAAAACCAAAGGATTTAATGGCTTCATCAAAACGGATGTTCCAACTCCTCGAAGCTTGTTTCAACCCATAAATGGATCGCTTTAGCTTGCATACCTTGGAACCATCTTGGGATTCAAATCCCCTAGGTTGTTCCATGAAAATGTTTTCTTCAATGTATCCATTGAGAAAAGCATTTTGACATCCATCCGCCAAATCTCATAATCATAGTATGCATTATTGCTAATAAAATCCTAATTGATTTAAGCATGGCAACAAAGAGAAAGTCTCCTCATAGTCTATTCCTTGCCTTTGGCGAAACCCTTTCTCTACTAGCCTTGCCTTATAGGTCTCTACCTTTCCATCGAACCAATTTTCTTCTTGAAAACCCATTTGTTCCCTATAGGTACAATACCTTGGTGGGTCAACAAGATCCCAAACTTGATTCTTATACATGGAATCAATCTCGGATTTCATAGCATCAATCCATTTTGAAGAGTCTATATCCGATATAGCTTCTTCATAGGTAAGTGGATCATCTCCATGATCTACTTCTTCATGAGTAGACAACTCTTGTTCTTCTTCATGAAGAAAACCATATCTCACCGGTGGGTGAGATACCTGGTTGTTCTACAAGGAACAGTTTGTAGATGTTTCATCAATGGGTATAGGTTGACTAGATGGATTTATATCCATCGATGCATTGGTTGGTCGAAATTCTCCAATTCTAACTCTATATGCCTTCCTTCGCCACCTTCTTGAACAAACTGTTGTTCAAGAAATATGGCATCTATACTTATCACAACCTTTTGTGAAGTAGTCAAATAAAAATAATATCCAAAACAATCTTTTGGATATCCAACAAATCGACCTTTTACGATCTGGTCTCCAATTTATCGGTGTTGACTTTTGATATAATTTGGACAACCCCAAATCTTAACATGCTTTAGACTTGGTTTTCTTCCATGCCATATCTCATAAGGTGTGGAAGAAACTGATTTTGATGGAATCCTATTCGAATATACAAAGTCGATTCTAATGCAAATCCCCAAAGAAGATTGGCATATCAAGATAGCTCATCATACTATGTACCATATCCAATAGGGTACGATTTCTCCTTCGAGATACACCATTCGGTTGTGGCGTTCTGGAGGAGTCGGTGAGAAACAATGCCATGCTCTCTCAAGTATTCATCAAATTCAGTACTCAAATATTCACCTCCACGATCTGATCGAAGAGCTTTAATACTTTTTCCTGTTTGATTTTCTACTTCAGATTTAAATTCCTTAAACTTTTCAAAGGATTCATGTTTGTATTTCATCAAATATAAATACCCAAACCTTGATTTATCATCAGTAAAGGTAATAAAATAATGAAAGCCCCCTCTAGCCATTTCTTTAAACGGACCACATACATCACTATGTATTAGCTCCAAAATATTTTCAGCTCTTAGCCCTTGTCCAACAAAGGGTGATCTAGTCATTTTGCCCTGAAGGCAAGATTCACAAGTTGGAGTAGGCTCAGAGCCCAATGAGGATAGAATCCCCATTTTCTCCAATTTTGCAATCCTATCTTCTGCAACATGACATAACCTTAAGTGCCAAATATATTTTGAACTTGAGTTGGTTTTCACCATGGCATTGCATTTATTTAGATTGCTATACTCGCCGATGGAAACACTTTCTTCATCGGCAATGGAAACACTTTCCTGTTGCCAATGGAAACACTTTCCTGTTGGCAGTGGAAACACTTTCCTTTGCCTTTGTCAGCTTTGGTCTTCCCTTTCTGTTTAGCTATTTTCTTGGAAGGACCAGGAATCTGAGGTTTCTTTTTCTTATTGCCCTTCTTCTTGTTGGACTTTCCAGCAGAAGAAGATGCAACCAAAGCTACCTCTTTTCCTTTATTGCCCAGCATATTCTTTTGGGCAATAACCAGCATGTTGAGTAAACCAGCTAAGGTGCATTCCTGTTTAGTCATATGGAAATTTGTCACAAAATTCCCAAAAGACTCAGGAAGGGACTGAAGGATCAAATCCGTTTGTAGTTGGAAATCCATGTTGAAGTCAAGATGTTCCAACTGCTCAATCAGCCGAATCATCTTGTGGACATGATCCCCAACATTATGTCCCTCAGACATCCTCATACGGAATAGCTGTCTAGATATCTCATACCTAGCATTCCTGCTGTGCTCACCATACAACTCTTGTAGGTGAAGGAGGATCTCACTCGCACTCTGCATGTTCTCATGTTGCTTCTGTAACTCATTACTCATGGAAGCAAGCATGTAACACTTAGCTCTCATATCATGCTCCTTCCACTTGTCCAAAGTTTCATGTTCCTCTTGTGTGGCCTCTGGAGGTAAGGGACCAGGAACATTTGAATCTAGAACATATCCTATATGTTCAAGGTTCAGGACAAGTTTCAAATTTCTTAGCCAATCAGACAGATTAGGTCCTGTCAACCTGTTGTGATCAAGTATGCTTGCAAGGATATTGGATGGTGGTGGTTGTTTTGTGCTCATTTTTATCAGAAAATTAACTGCAAAAAATAACCAGATTAATTAGTAAATGTATCATGTAATTAACCAAAATGATTATGGTCTTTTAATCAAATTGGTCCTCCCACTAACTTAGCGAATCCTACACTTCCAGAGTAGAAAACGGAAATCCTAGTTGGATGGATTTCTAGTGGGTGATTGAATTCTTATAATTCTATTGATCATCCTCAGGTACATCCATTATTGCAATTACAATAAACTATAAGTGAGCAACTCCTTGCCCATCACATCTCATGTGAGGTTCAATCCTTTACCTAGCCCCTAATGCTCAAAATCTCAAGTACATCCATTATTGACTTATCTTGCATTAGTTAAGTTGATCTCATTGAGTCAGTAATTATGCAAATAATTTTAATGTCCTCAGGCACATCCAATATTGGCCACCAAACCATTTACATATTTACAACATCTCATGCTTAACAATTATTCTTAAGAAAATCTCTTAAATTAATTGCATCTCATGCAACTATTTAAAATTTCTTAAAATAATTGCCCCAATGGAGGGCTTATGTTATAATTACTTTAATTATAGCATTTCCAACTTAATCATTTGTTTGGAAGATTTTATAGCCATCCTTATTACTATTAAGGTCTCACTTTGCACATTATCCATTTAGCATGCATATATCATATAATTGCATACATTCCCATAGATCTCATAGATTCATGGATAAGCAGTAAATATGGTATGATCATGGACTTTCTAAGGGATTCAATTCTGAGCCACCAAGAATTGAATCAGGGCATTCCTAGGTGCATTTCATTCATTCATTTTACAAGAGTTGCTGAAGGAGTACATAATCAACACTTGATATTGAATTCCTCCCACTGGTCCCACTAATGCTCTTGACCTCCTTGAACTTCTTGCAATCCAATATTACATAGTAATCCTTGGCATACCAAGGCGAATTTACAAGAACTTAAATAAATGAAATTACAACCCAAAAATATTACAAAACTTAATAATACATGCCCAAAATAAATTAAAATAAATTAATTAATTTACAATCCCAAAGAAACATAAAAGAAATAAATCCAATCACATTGGTCTTTTATAGTCCATGATCATCCATCATGCATATCACTATTTAACAATTAAATAAAACATACATACTTAAATTAAATTGAATATCTCATATTCAACTTAAAAATCCAGATTTGAATATGATTCAAATAAATTTAAAAATTCAG
Organism: Hevea brasiliensis; assembly: GCF_030052815.1. Classification (NCBI taxonomy): domain Eukaryota; kingdom Viridiplantae; phylum Streptophyta; class Magnoliopsida; order Malpighiales; family Euphorbiaceae; genus Hevea; species Hevea brasiliensis. Next base: position 23,078,427 of record NC_079507.1, read on the forward strand.
ATTTGAATCTCATTCAAACAAATTTAAAAATTCAGATTTGAATCACATTCAAACAACTTCAAAAATTTAGATTTGAATCACATTCAAACATTGTTTAAAAAATCAGATTTGAATCACATTCAAATATTTTTTTAAAAAATCAGATCTAAATTTTATTGAATCAATTTTAAAAAATCAGATTTAAATATGATTCAAACAACTTTAAAAATTCAGATTTGAATCACATTCAAACAACTTTTAAAATTCAGATTTGAATCACATTCAAACAATTTTTAAAATTCTGATTTGAATCATAATTTAATTGTGTGATTAAAACTACTAATTAAACACTTTAATTAGTCAAAGAATAGGCCTTAGATCATACAACAATTGCAGAATTAAAAGCCAAACCATGAACCACCCATGGAACCATTGTTGCCGCCACCAATGGTGGCTTCACCATGTGTGCCGCTACACCTCTTGATCCAACCAGCAATGAATCAATCATCTCATGATCAAATCACACAATTAAATCATATAATCAACAATCTAAATGGCAAATATAGTAGTATGCCCTAGAGCATATCATTTAGTATGTAACTTGTACATAATTTTATTAATAAAAGGCATTTCCACTTTTCCGTTTACATAATATATTTATGTGTAATAGAAAAGGTCCATTGATATTTTGTTAGAAATATTATTCTTAAGTTGTTAAGAATATGAGTGACAATATTTCTAGCACAAAGTATCATAAATAGGTTCACAATCGAGGATACTTCATAATAAGGACATGACTTATCCAGAAAGATTGTATTCATGTTTGTTCCCAAGTTATTTATATGAGATATAAATAAGATGGAATGGTGAGTCTCATGCCATATAACAAACATGATAGGCACTTATAAATGATAAGTAGGCGAACCCGGTGACACTTATGACAAGCACATGGAGTTTACTCTTGTCAATGTTTTGTCATAAATCATATCAGTGCATATAATCTTTAGACCTGAGATAGCACAGTTATCTTGTATATAGGTAGTTTGAGTTTGATACTGCTTTCATACTTATACTATGTATGGGTATATGGGCATGTGTTGGCTCCTGCTAGTTATATATGGAGGTAGGTGTTGATCAAGATGGAATCTGTTCCTCTAAGTAAATAGAGATAAAATCCTATGTTCATTTAATTGTTCTTGATGTTTAAAGTTCTGTCGGAGACAGATAGATTTATTCGTAAAAGAGTTTACGATGAGAAAAATCTTTTAATCAAGAACTGGAATTAAAAGAGAACATAATATTCATAGCAAATGGAGTTTGACATAAACCATAACTCCAGCTTGAGTTGGGATTTTGTAACAGAGAGATTCTAGTGCATGGTAACATATGATTATAGGTTCATTTAAGCTAAATCTTATTACTAATTGGGTGGCCATGGCATGCTATGCTAGGTGTTAACCATGGTCTATGAGGTTCATAAAATGATTTAGAGAAATCATTTATGGTAAGAAAGAGTTCTGATGATATTAAGAGTTGATATCATGTCTCATTGCCAATTAGTGATGAGCCTAGTAAGTCACACACATACACAAGTTATCACCTATTTAAATATGATTTAATTAATTAATTAAAGAGTTTAATTGATTAATTAAATAGGTTTGGTTTGCAATTAAATTGCAAAGTCCCTAGCATGACTTGAAACCAAATCTAGATTATTGGATGTGTAGTATAAATTAAATTTATATTTAAAGTGTTTAAATATGAATTTAATTGATGAGAAATTAATTAATAGAGATTAATTAATTAATTTATATTTGATATAAATTAATTAGAAGAAGAAAATAATTATTTTGGGTTAAGAACTCAAAATTAAGACACAGGGGCATTTTGGTCATTTCACAGTGTGACACGTGGCACCATGAGATGGTGACACATGGGATTACACATAAGCTTGCCAAATGTTTTTTAATCATGTAAGATGATTAAAATCAAGATTAAATATAGGTTTGACACTTGGCACAATGTGATTGGGTCACTTAAACCTAGAGCTAATCAAAAGGTGACATGTGGCTAGGGTTTAATGTGTTAACCTAGCTATTTAAGTGTGGTTATGAAAAGAAAAATAACCAGCAGCCTCTCCTCTCATTTTTCACGCCACTTTGAGCCTCTCCAGCTATTTCTCTTCATCTCTCATCAATTCAAAGAGATTAGCCATCAATCTCTTGAATTAAGAACACTAGAAATTGTTTCTAGTGTCCTGTTTACATCTCTAATCTCTTAAAAGGTAGAACTTGAATTTCTAATTAATAGAAAAAGCTTTAGAGGCTGTTCAAGGGCTGCCATAGGTGTTCTTGGTGTGGACAAGCTAGAGGGACAACATTTGGTGTCCTGAAGACGAATCTCAAAGGCAGAACATTTGCGGTTGCATCAAGAGGTTAGTGTAATCGTTCTTGATTTAATCTAGGGTTCTAAAATTAATCTGATTAATTTTAAAATCTTAAATGGCAAATACAGATCCAAAAACATATTAAAAGAGTTTTAATATGTTGTTTATCATTGAAATCAAATAGATAAAAATAAATCTTGCATGATGCATGTGACCCTAGGTGAAAATTTTTGAATTTCAATGGTATAAACTTGTGTTTTCACGCTTCCGTTCCTTCAATAAAATGGTAGAGCAGTCTAATATAGCTAACGTACAAAGAGAGGCCCTAGTTTCACAAAATGTTGGAGGTCCAACTGCACCAGTCCCTCCTATACAAATTACTGCACAAACGGCTCAGCAGATGGCCATATTCTTTCAGCAAATGGCTGATAATCTGTCAGCCCAGGCCCAAGTACAAACCCAACCCCCTCAAGAGTAGCATAAAAAAGAGAAAAGTGGGAAACCCATCGGTCAAAGTTCAAGTAGTAATTTGGGAAAGAGAAAAGATTTTGAGGGACCCCGAGCTCCTAAGTATGACAGAAGCGGATCTTCAGGGAGGAAGCAATCAAGAACCATTCGTCAAAGAACCAGAAGTTCCTACCCTATCCGTATCTGTGACGTTTGTGGAAAATTTCACGGGGGTATATGCCATAGGGTCACTGGAGCCTGCTTCAATTGTGGTGGAATTGGACATTTTGCTCGAGATTGTACTAGCGCATGTCGAGTTATGCCACATACTACACCAAAGGAATTAGTCCAAGGTTCTGATTTTAGAGGCTCAGTAATAGTTAGTAGGGGCAGAGGTAGAAGTAGAGACAGCACTTCAGGTAATCCTCGCACAATGGAACAACCCGAGCAGAGGAATGCATTAGAAAGAGGGAATGCCATGCATCGAGGGGAAACAACAGAGACTTCAGATGTAGTTGCCGGCATGTTCTTAACTTGTGAAAGGAATAATTATATACTATTTGATTCCGGCTCTACTTGTTTATATGCTAATGCAAAATTATATGTTCTACTGCTATTCCCTTGCATGGAGATAAATTTTAATGTTTTAGTAATTAGTCTTTTAGGATAAGAATTGCGATAATAAGCGTGAATGAAATTAATTTTGGAAAAGTTTCTAGTGAGAGACATCTCCTAGACTACGATAAATTATAAAGTTAATTAGTAAGCCTAATTAGGTAAGGCAAGAGGACCAAAAAGTAAGTTATAGCAATATATCTGCCCTAGATGGAAGTAAAGGTACTACTGTTAATAGATGTCAGTAAGTACCATAATCAAAATAAGTTTAAGATATTACTAGATTTGAAGGAAATAAGACATAGGGAGGTTTGATTTATTGGGATGTATAGTAGTAACTATGCAATATTCTTAATGTTTATGCTGTAAGCTGTAGATTACAATATTGACTTGAGATTTATTGTGTCGAGCTACGTACTACCCAATAATACATAAAGATAAAAATAGTTATAAATGATTTTCGCTCTGGTACAAATATACCAAAATAGAGTTTTATTACTAGAACTGAGTTTGAAAATCCTAATTCGAGATTTAAAACTCTATAATTAGAATATCAAAAGATCATGGTTGCAAGGTAGTGAGAGTTAAAGACTCCGTTACCCTAGCATGAATTATAGTACATCAAGAATTATTATGGGACTAGAGATTTTAGCATAGTAAAAATTTAAAAATAACACCTATAGGGCTAAGTCATCCAGTCTCTGATATGGGGTTTATAGTTGTTCTGGTATTGCAATGGATCTTTTGCTCAAAGTTTAGTAAGGAACAGTATTCTATTTGTGTAGCAGTAAGACCCAAAATATAATTTTGTTCCCCTAGAAGGGACAGGATGCTATGGATGACGATTATAACTTATAAACAGTTAAGAAATGATATTCTACTGATAATAGTAATTCGATAGGAACTAGTTGGCCAGGTATTCTTAAGGAAGAGCACAATTTTATTGTGCGGATCATAAGGATTATATTAGAATTCAAGCGAAACTTTTGAATTGCATGGAAAACAGAAGAGTTCGGTAGACTCCCTTCTTAAGATTTAAGAATTATTTATGGTTAAAAAAAATAAAAGGGTAATGATCGCAAACCAGTGGAAAATAAACTATAGAATATTGATAGATAAAAGAGTTGTGGAAGTAAAAATTAGAATAGTTGGTGTGAATGTAATAAAGAAACGTTATGAATATTAGTTAAAGTGTTGACTAGAATGGTCAGAGGACCAAATCAAATTAATATTGAAGTATAGTGGATTATTTAGGGACGATAAGAGGTGCTAAATTATGACTCGACAGTCGAGTTAAGGAAGAAGATTAAATTAAGAAATAAAATAATTAAAGTTAAGTTATGGAATGAAAGAAGGAAGTAAATAGAACATTAAGAAATGAGAAAAACACTAGATAAGGAATTGCCATCAAGGCAAACAACCTACTTAAGACGTGTAACGATATCCCGAACTATTTTATCAAGAAGGAAATAAATTAAACAAAAGCAAACAAAATAGTGCAAAATGGCACATAGGCCTTGGTCATAAATGGAGATGGTAAGATAATGGTTATGGACCTATGGCCAAGAAAGAGATAAGCAGTTCATATATGACCAACAAGGTCATTTAAAAAAAAAAAAAAGACTACAAAGGAAAACAATTACTAAAACAACAGCAAGAAAAGACTAAAATATTCTAACTAAACTGAAGGTTGCATCAAATGATCAAGAGATTTGATAAGAAAAGAGTAAAACTAAGTTCTCACCCATAGGATAGCACGAGGTCCTAGAAAGAGTGGATCCACTAGCACACAGATTTGCTTACCTCTAAAATTGAAATGAATTTGAATCTAACTTATGACAGAAGCTCATAAGAAACTTAGCACACGAGGTGAGCAATCGATGAGTAAATAGTATTGATTAAAGTATTAAGGAACCATCATTCAGGCCAGGAAGCTACTTAGGAGTGTGAATAGGACATGAGAAGATAGCACCCACAACTGTTCAAAGACAGATACCAGGTAAAATTTCGAGGACGAAATTATTTTAAGGGGGGGACAATTGTAACACCCCTATTTGCGTAGCCTCGTATATGTTAACCGGAGTCGGTCCGAACAATTAAGGGGATTAGAACCACACTTAAGACAACTAGATAAGCCATAAACACAAATAATTAGTAATTTTCAATTAGTTAAGTATAAATAAGAAAAACAGAACATAAGAAGTTAAACGAGCCGAGAGTCATGGTGATGGGTAACCTTCTCGGAAACGACTGCGAAGTCGATTTAAACTCAAATTTTGAATCGTAAAATGTGACACCGCGGTCCTTAGGACTATTACGAACATAGTGGAAAAGAGAAAATCACAAAAAAGAATTGTTAAGTCAGTCAAATAATTAGTTTAGGGAGCCAGAAGAAATATTGAATTATTTGCAAACCGGGTTGAACCAACGAGGGGCAATTTGGTCAACTGACCCCGAGAGCTGACTCCTAACCTAACTGTCAAATAAAATCAGAGAAAAGAAAATTTCAGGATCAAGAATTAAATTAAAAAACTAATGGAAAAATAAAAAAAAATGAAAATGAAAAAGTGAAGGGAGATGACATCATGCATGACATCATGCATGATACCATAAATCCTATAATTAAAATTTATCTAAATTGATTTATGGTCTTCCTAAGACATAAAAGAAAAGAAAAGAAAAGAAAAGAAAAGAAAAGAAAAAACCAAAAAGTCTTCTTCTTCCCTAAGTGCCGTCTCTCATCTCTCTCTCCCTCCTCCATAAGTGTCCACCATTAAAGAGTTATTCAACCTTGAATAACTTGAGGTTCTTCCACTAAAATTAACCCTAAACCCTAGAAAGCTTCTTAAGAACCCTAGACAAGAAGTATAGAAGAAAGAAGGAGGAAGGAAAAATAGAAAATTGAAGTTTGGGAATCCAAAGCAAAGGTTAGTATTCTAACTTTCTATTATCTAATCAAAGGCATGTTTAGTTACTTAAATGAACTTATAAACTAAATAAATGAACTTAAAAACTAAAGAAATGAGATGAAATTAATTGTTGGAGGACCAAACCTAAATTTCGGTCAACTAGGGGTTTGATGTGTGTATGCATGAGTTTGATAGATTTAAAAGTGTATGTGATCTTGTTTGAGATGAAGAAACATGTATATAGGCTTTGAATCAATCAAATGCAAAGAATTGGTAAACTAGGGTTTGGACACTTAGGGCTTAGAGATAAAAATGTGAGAAATGGGTAAGTAATATGATTGACCTAGTTTGAAGTGGAAAATGGTCAATGGTGACCAAATGAAGTGTGTAGAAAATGATGGAGTTGAGATCAAATTCAGATTGAGTGTGGTCATGCTGCTAGCAGCATGACTAAGGTCCTTTTGAGGGACCAAAAATAAAAATTTACAAGTCCAATTTGTATGAGACCAATTGGGAATGAAAATAGACACTAAATGACACAATTTTCATTTAGGAACTGTGCCCAAAAAGTGACCAAAACCTAGCGAACAAATTGACCAAATTTGGAAAATCTCAGTCTGCCCTGTACAAATTGACCAAATGAACAATGTTTGTTCATTTGACCATAACTTGAGCTAGGCAGGTCTAAATGACCTGACATTTTACCAGTGGAAAGTTGAGGTATAGACCTAAAACTTTCATGAAGAACACAAATCCAAATTATTCCATTAACCAAGTCATTTGGCCACCCAAAGTTGGTGACCTGAAACTGCTAGAACCAAAATTTGCCCAGAAAATCTGGGTTAAGTCTAATCCGGCAGCCATGGTTCAAATGGCTATAACTTGAGCTAAAAAACTCCAATTGGAGTGATTCAAAAAGGAGAATTTAGTTAAGACAATAGGGAACATTTTCTATGAAGGAAGTTCTGCCAAATTCTAACAGAAAATTGACCAATGGAACAGTGCAACTTAAGACACCAAAACTGAAAATTTGCAAATTTGCCTAAAAGACTTAGAATTTGAGTAAACAACCAAAACCAATAAATTTAGTGACCAAAATGTGGTATGTGGGTGAAGTTGGAGTTCCCATACCTATTAAGCCTTAAAAAGTCAACAATTTGACTTGAATAGTGCAGTGAATAGTAACCCCGAAACGCAAAATTTAAAGAACGCCAAGTTTAGCACATTAGAGCTAGGTAAAAGTGAAGTTAAATTTATTTTTGGATTTATGCTAAGTTATGGTATTGAAATACTGTGAAATTGTGTATTTCAGTTGAAAAGAACACCGGGAAAGAACCCGAGGAATCAAGTCAAGGCCAAGAGGCGACTCGTTTAAGGTTTGTGCACAACTAACTCTTTTGTTATTTTTCAATTTTAAATTGATTTGAAATAAATTTATTGTATGATTTATGATTTTTGTTGTGTTGAGAATTTAACTTATTGAATGAAATTGTGTAATTTTAATATAAATTTTCTTATGCATTTAAGGATTTATTACATTATTTTGAGGATTGTAAATTTTAAGTTTGATGTGTTGCTAACCTTGAGCATGAATTTATGATGATTAAATATGTTGATGGTTTGTAAACACTTTGTAAATAGAAATTGTTTTGAATATGATTTGAAACCACAGTTGACATGGCAAAATTTGTTGTGAATTCTCATTAGCTTGTCTAGTGAGATATCTCCTTCACTAGATGGGGCGAGTTACTTCCTCTCTGGCTTGTCAGTTGAGGAAGAATTTGAATGAGTACTCATATACACTAACTAGTCTTTGTTTCTCCCTTTTAGCCTTGGTTATTGGGAGAATGTGAAATGTCGTGGTGTACAACACGGCATCTTTTTGAATTTTGGGCCATGGGATCAACTGTGTGAATTGTTAGCAACGCCCTTTAAATTATGCATAATTTGATAAATTGTGATTGAAATAAATAATTTGTTAGTGATTCAAAATATTTTTATATTGTTTCGGAATTTAAAAGAAATGTAAATAAATGGTTATTAATTGATCAAAATGTTATTCAAATGAATAATCTGCGTGAATGAAAATAATGATTTTTGTATGTCATGGATTTTGAATAATTTAGAAATTTTAAATTTTTATTCATTATGATTTGTTAAGAATAATTTGTATTAAGTTTTAAATTATTAGTTTGTGCACCACTGAGTTCACCACTCAGCGATAGCTTTATATGCTGTCGCATATATAGAGACTAGAGAAGCAGCAGATTGAGCTGCTGAGGACAGGGGTGCTACCTGCTTGAAGTTATCGGGTATAATTTATACCCTGACTGTAAATATTCATTTTGATGTATGTATTGCACGTAATTGTATGGACATGTAAAATCAGTCTTGAGCAGCTTGTACAAAGTTTGTATAAAGTTGTAAAAAATTTTAGTTTGGATTTTCTTAATGTAAATTTTTAGTATGATGTATATATAAATTATTTTGTCATTAATGAAATATGATTGTTAGTATTTTATTTTAAATTGAATGAAATTCATTAATGGTATTTTGATAATTATTGGATATTGGAAATGGTGAATTGGAATTTTGGAAGTTGATAAATGTGTTGAAATTGATTGAGATGATTGTGACTTTTGAAGAAGTTGTTGAGAAAAAATTATTGGAAGTGCTTTTTTACAGGAATTTGAAGAACTGTTTTCTCAAAACACAAAATGCACTTTGCCGAAATTTTTATAAAATTTGTGAAAAAATAAAATGGGCCAAAAATTTTAACTAGTTTCAACTTCGAATAAATGATTTTAATGCCTATTAGAAAATGTTCACCACTTATCAATAGTAAGAAAATTGTTTCAAAATCCCTTGTAGTATATTTAATGGGTTACCAGTAGATGAAGTACGGTAATTCATTAGGTGTACTATGGGAGCATGTTACATCTTACGAAGAGTAGGGTGTGACACACAGTTCGCATGATTTATGGTTTATGGTTTTAAATTGTATTTCCTTAATGTTGTGCACCATTGATACATTGGCTCAGTGATAGCTTTTTCATTGCTGTCGGAGGTAGACAGACGGACAGAGCAGCAGAGTAGGCTGCTTGTGCTACATTTTGAGATTTCACCGAGTATATTGAGTATACCATATTTTGTAGTTTTTGTTGTAATGTATGTACACTGTATGTATATATTGTACTTGGTCTTGAGCAGTTGTAAGCTAAAATTGTAAATTATTTTGGCTTGCAAAAATATTGTGACATATTTTTTTTATCTCAGCTTTTGGAAACACTGAAAATTTGATGTTGAATTGAGTTGAGAAATTTATTGTGTTGAACTATTATTGGAGTCTGGGATTGAAGAAATATATATTAGAAGTGCTTTTTTTTACAGGATTTAAAAGAACTGTTTTATTATAAAAATCCAGATGGCACTCTGCCAAAATTTTTATAGAAATTGTTGATACTTAGATTTGTTATTTGGTTTCACTCCAGTAAAAAAAAAAAATATTAACACCTATCAAAAGTGCTCACCATTGTAAAAAGAAATAAGAAAATGTTTAAAATCCCTTGTAGTGTATTTAATGGGTTATCAGTAAGCGAAGTTTGGTAATTCATTAGGTATACTACGGGATCATGTTATGCCTTACAGAGGGGTAGGGTGTTACACCAATGATGCCAAAGTGGTCACAAAATTGCTTGAGAAGAATATCTTCACAAGATTTGGCACACCACAAGCAATAATCAGCAATGGCGGAAATCACTTTTGCAACTAACAATTTGAAACACTATTGAAAAAATATGGAGTAACTCACAAGTTGGTGACACCTTATCATGCTCAAACCAGTGGTCAAGTAGAAACTTCAAATAGGGAGCTGAAATGGATCTTACAGAAAACAATAGACTTCTCAAGGAAGGATTGGTCTGTGAAGTTAGATGATGCACTGTGGGCATACCGCACTGCATATAAAACTCCAATTGGCACAATACCCTTTCAGCTAGTTTATGAGAAATCATGCCACCTCCTTGTCGAGCTTGAACACAGAGCTTATTGGGCAATTTAAACCCTGAATTTTGACCTCAAGGCTGTTGGTGAAAAAAGACTCCTACAGCTCAATGAGTTGGACGAAATTAGGCTGGATACGTATGAAAATGCGAAAATCTTCAAGGATAAAACCAAAAGATGGCACGAAAGATGCATAACAAGAAAAGAAATAAAAGAAGGAGACCTTGTCCTACTCTTCAACTCTAGGTTAAAACTTTTTCCAGGGAAGCTGAGGTCACGATGGTCCGGACCCTTTAAGGTTATGCAAGTCTTCTCGCATGGAGTTGTAGAGATTTGGAGTGAAACCTCAGGAGCATTCAAAGTGAACGGGCAAAGGCTAAATCCGTATCTTTTAGGGAGAACCCATAGCGAAGGGAGCTAACTACAACTTCGACTACCCTCCAGATAGACCATGAACAATGAGGGAACAGTCTAGCTAAAGACTATAAACAAGCGCTCTTTGGGAGGCAACTTAAAAATTTATAAATTTTCTTTATATTTTAGCTCTTATTTTTGTTTTATGTTTGTTCATGTTTCATTTTGTAGGTACCCCAAATCTCAACTCTGGAACAACAAGGAACCGAAAACTAGAGAGGAAAGGAGACGTCAAGTCAAAACCACGTAAGAAGAGACTGTATAAAATTGGGGAAGTAGCTCTGTGCTAATTTTTACATTCATTTCTTTCATGATAGTAGCATGAAATTTTAATACATAGAGAATTGGAGAACCTTCTGGATCATGTGCCGTGTAAGCTTTACATGTATAAGCTTTACATGTGTAAGCTTTACATGTGCCATGTATAAGCTTTACATATGCCGTGTAACCTTCTGGAACCACTAAACTACACCCACATAAGCTCTAGAAAAGTACATGGCTTGACCCTGTGTAAGGTTGCACAGAGCGTGCTTCGGCAATGGAGAGGGAGATTTCAAGTTTGAGGGAGACAGGAAGTTACACGAGTCCTAAAACCAGATTACATGCATCATATAACGTGGCTAGCAAAGTAACTTGGCGGCAGAAAGTTACACGGGTCTCCAAACAAATTTACATGGATCATGTAATTTTGCAAAAAAGGGAAATCCATGGTAGGAAGTTACACGGGCCCGATGGTCGGAACCCATATAGTGATACACGCCACGTGTATCATGTTGCAGATGCGATACTTGGGGCATGAAAAATGTGAAATGAAGGGTCACAATGAACCTTTAAATTCGCACAATTCCCATTAAACTCTCGCCCACTCAAAAACTCTTCCTCTCTAAGCTTCCTTCCCTTTACAAACCCCTCAAATCTCCTCTTCCCTCACAAAACCCTAGCCTTTTCCTCTCCCAAATCACCAATGGCACCTGCCAAGAGACCAGCGAGAAGAATGGGCTCCTCCTCAAGGCAAGGAGGCAACTCCTCACCCTCACCTTTTCAGCCATCACCTCAATACCTAAGAATAGCAACAGCCCCACCACAAGCCGCCCCACAACCTTAACCACCACAACCCCAATAACCAGCAAAATCAGAATTTTCCATTACTTGGGGATTCCGCAACAATGCCCATAGAGATCTATGTGCCCAGCTTAACAACTGAAGAATAATCTCCACAAAGTATATGAACTTTAGGATACTGGAGCAAATAGGGCTACAAGATGAAATCAATGGGCTCCTTGATAGCATTGGGTGGACCAGATTTGCCCAACTCCAATTCCCTACCTACCGAGACACCACACTGAAGTTCCTTGGGAGTTCAAGGCCACCTTATGGCCCACTGACAGGGAGAACAGGGGCATGATTGAGTTTCTGTTAGTAGTATGCCCTAGAGCATATCATTTAGTATGTATCTTGTACATGTTTTATTAATAAAAAGGCAATTTCACTTTTCCATTTACATAATATATTTATGTGTAATAGAAAAGGTCCATTGATATTTTGTTAGAAATTCTATTCTTAAGTAGTTAAGAATATGAGTGACAATATTTCTAGCACAAAGTATCATAAATTGGTTCACAATCGAGGATACTTCACACAGGACTCGACTTATCTAGAAAGATTGTATTCATGTTTGTTGCTAAGGTATTTATATGAGATATAAATAAGATGGAATGGTGAGTCTCATGCCATATAACAAACATGATAGGCACTTATACATGATAAGTAGGCCAAACCAGTGATACTTATGACAAGCACATGGAGTTTACTCTTGTTAATGCATTATCATAAATCATATCAGTGCATATAATCTTTAGACCTGAGATAACACAGTTATCTTATATATAGGTAGTTTGAGTTTGATACTACTTTCATACTTGTGTTGTGTATGGGTATATGGGCATGTGTTGGCTCTTACTAGTTATATATGGAGGTAGGTGTTGATCAAGATGGAATCTGTTACCCTAAGTAAATAGGGATAAAATCCTATGTTTATTTAATTATTCTTGATGTTTCAAGTTCCTGGCCAGGACAGACAGATTGAATCAGAAAAGAGTTTCTGATGAGAAAATCTTTTTAATCAAGAATTAAAATTAAAAGAGAACATAATATTCATAGCAAATGGGGTTTGACATTAACCATGACTCCAGCTCAAATTGGGATTTTGTAACAGAGAGATTCTAGTGCATCATAACATACGATTATAGGTTCATTTAAGGTATTCCTTATTACTGATTGGGTGGCCATGGCATATTATGCTAGGTGTTAACCATGGTCTATGAGGTGCCTAAAATGATTTAGAGAAATCATTTATGGTAAGAAAGAGTTCTGATGATATTAAGAGTTAATATCATATCTCATTGCTAATTAGTGATGAGCCTAGTGAGTCATACACATACACAAGTAATCACCAAGTTAAATGTGATTTAATTAATTAGTTAAAGAGTTTAATTGATTAATTAAATAGGTTTGGTTTGCAATTAGATTGCAAAGTCCCAAGCATGGCTTGAAACCAAATCTAAGTTATTGGATGTATAGTATAAGTTAAATTTATATTTAAAGTGTTTAAATATGAATTTAATTATGAGAAATTAATTAATAGAGATTAATTAATTAATTTATATTTGATATAAATTGATTAGAAGAGGAGAAATAATTATTTTGGGTTGAGAACTAAAAATTACAACACAAGGGTAATTTGGTCATTTCACAGGGTTACACGTGGAACCATGAGATGGTGACACATGACACCATATAAGCTTTCCATTTGTCTTCCAATCATGTAAGATGATCAAAGTCAAGATTAAATCTAGCTTTGACACTTGGCTTAATGTGATTAGGTCAATTAAAATTTCTGAGCCAATCAGAAGATGACATGTGGCAAGGGTTTTAAGTGATGACCTAATTATATAATGTGATGTTATGAAAGAATAACATAACATTCTGATTTTATCAAAGAGGTGCTGCCACCCTTGAAGTCTTCTTCCTCTCTTCTTCTTCATCTCTCATCAATGCAAAGAGAATTGCCCATATTCTCTTGAATTAAAAATGCTAGAAATCGTTTCTAGTGTTCTGTATACATCTACAACCTCTCTAAAGGCAAATCCCTATTTTCTATTTGGTTGGCAAGGCTTTAGAAGTTGTTCAAGGGGCTGCCATTGGTGATCTTGGTGTGGACAATCTAGAGGGACAACATTTGGGGTCCTAGGTGCTTCCCAAAGGTACCAAACAAATCTATAGTGCATCAAAAGGTTAGTGCACATGTTCTTGAATTGATCTAGGGTTCTAATGAATTAATATGTTAATTCTAAAATTTTAAATGGCAAATGTAGATCCAAATACATATTAAAAGTGTTTTAATATGCTATTGAACATTGAAATCAATAGGTAAAAAATGAATCTTGCATGATGCATGAGAACCTAGAAGAAAAATTTTGAATTCAATGTTTTAATCTAATAATTTTCATGCTTCTGCTCCTTTAGTTTTAACTTCTTAGTGTCGACCGGGCAATGAACATGGACTAGTTCAATGCCATTTTTGGATTCGACAGCACCGGGCACTAGGAGATCTCGCAAAACCAGATGGTCTACAACAGTGTTGACTTCTAGCATTCCATAGCCTCGAACACGGAAGTCTATAACTCCAACAAGTCAAAATCTATGGGTATCATTAGCCTTGCTTTGTGGTACATGCACAAGTTAGCCACCCACACTATCATGGGCCACAATGACAACTTAGGTGTGGTGAACGCCAATGAGCTTTTCTTCCTTTGGTGTATGGTCACTGGGCAGCATTGTAGCACGGGATTCTTCTTGTGCAACCACCTTCATCGCCTGTCTCACCAGTTGACAGGGCATATAGTGCTTGGGGGCCTCATCACAGCCATCGCTCTCCACTTCAGATTTGTTTCAGGTCATCATAGGCTGCGCTCCATTCCAGGCATCTCTAAGATTGACTAAAGCTTATGCATATCCATGGGGATATATAAGAAGGTCGGTAACACCTACTACCTAATCGATGCCGAAGGGAATGTCATCCCAAGGAGAGACAAAGCACAAGCAGAGCCTGGTAAACCTTCACAACCACAGAAGGAAGCCTAAGAGCCACTCCATCATGAGTCTCCCGCTCGAGTGCCACGTTACACACCTAGACTGCTGGACCCCATGCTTGCCTACCTCTAGCGAATGGAGACTACACTCAAGAACAGAATGCAAGTGCTCGAAGACAGTCTCCAGGAGGCCCACAACAAGCTTGACATGATTATAGAGAGGCTTAATGAAGAGGGACCATCATCCCCATTAGAGGCTTTTAGAGTTAGGACTATAGGATAGGTTCCTTCATGTAAAAACTTATATGCCATATTCCTACTCAGTGCTCATAGCTTTTTGTCCAAACTTTCAAAATTTTAATACATAATATGCTTTTTTATTAGTAGTATACCCTAGAGCATATCATTTTATATGTATCTTGTATATATTTCATTAATAAAAGGCAATTACACTTCTCTGTTTACATAATTTGTTTATGTGTAATTGAAAAGGTCCATTAATATTTTATTAAAAATTTTATTCTTAAGTTGTTAAGAATATGAGTGACAGTATTTCTAGCACAAAGTATTATAAATTGGTTCACAATCAAGGATACTTCACAAAAAAATATGATTTATCCAGAAAGATTGTAATCATGTTTGTTCCCAAAGTATTAATATGAGATATAAATAAGTTGAAGTGGTGAGTCTCATGCCACATAACAAACATGATAGGCACTTAACTATGATAAGTAGGCCAAACCAGTGATGCTTATGACAATCACGTGGAGTTTACTTCGGTCAATGCATTGTTATATATCATATCAGTGCATATAATCTTTAGACCTGAGATAACACAGTTATCTTATATATAGGTGGTTTGAGTTTGATACTGCTTTCATACTCGTACTGTGTATGGATATATGGGTATGTGTTGGCTCCTACTAGTTATATATGGAGATAGGTGTTAGTCAAGATGGGATCTGTTACCCTAAGTAAATAGGGATAAAATTCTATGTTCATTTAAATATTCTTGATGATTCAAGTTCTTGGCCAGGATAGATAGACTTAGCTAGAAAGGTGTTTCTGACAAGAAAGTCTAATTAATCAAGAATTGGAATTAAAAGAGAACATAAGATTCATAGCAAATAGAGTTTGACATTAACCATGACTCTAGCTAGAATTGGGATTTTGTAACGGAGAGATTTTAGTGCATGGTAACATATGATTGGGTGGCCATGACATGCTATGCTAGGTATCAACCATGGTCTATGAGATGCCTAAAATGATTTGGAGAAATCATTCACGATAAGAAAGAGTTCTAATGATATTAAGAGTTGATATCATTTCTCATTGCCAATTAGTAATAAGCCCAGTAAGTCACACATCTACACAAGTAAATCACCAAGTAAATTATGATTTAATTGATTAATTAAAGAGTTTAATTAATTAATTAAATAGGTTTGGTTTGCAATAAGATTGCAAAGCCCCTAGAATGACTTGAAACCAAATCTAGGTTATTAGATGTATAATGTAAATTAGATTTATATTTAAAGAGTTTGAATATGAATTTAATTGTGAGATTAATTAATGGAGATTAATTAATTAATTAATTTATATATGATATAAATTAATTTGAAGAAGAGAAAATACAATTTTGAGTTGAGAACTCAAAATTATGTACAAGGGAAAAATGGTAATTTCACATGATGACAAGTGGCACCATGAGATGATGACATGTGGCACCCATATGATTGAGCCACTTGTCTTCCCATGATGGAAAACCATCTTTTGATGATTTAACCAAGCTTTGACACTTGTCTTAATGAGATTGAGACAAATAAAAAGGAAGACTAAATCATGGCTTGACATGTGGCACCAATTAGTTGGATTTTGGGTCTTGTAAATAAATGAACAAAGAAGAAGAAGACTTTATCTTCTTCCTTTCTTCTTGTTGGATGGCACACTAGCTCTCTCTCCCTCTTCTATTTTTCTTCCATTGATAGCTAAGAGAAAGCTTTGTTTTCTCTTGAACCAAAATACTAGAAAGAGTTTCGAGTGCACCCACATCCATTAACCCTCACCAAAGCAAAGCCATCTCATTCAAGTGGTTGGCAAACTTCAATAGAGGTTTTGGGATTGCAAAGGTGACCTTGGTGAGCTTGTGGTGGACAAGCTAGAGGAGTTACAATTGAAGCTCTTGGAAACTCCTAAAGGGAATTAAGAAGGTTGATTTAGCACCTTGGAGGTTAGTTAAATTAATCTCTTCCATTAGTTAGGGTTTAATGAATTAGTAGTTAATTCTCAATCTTAAATGGCAAATGAACTCCTAATGTGTGCCAAAAGTGTGATTTGGCATGCTGAAGGGCATTAGAAGTCATATAGGTTCAAGGTCAATGGGCAAAGGCTAAAGCTATACTTCTCGAAAGAGCCAATAGAAAAAGGAGCCACACACTCTTTTAGAAACCCACCTACACAGCCATAAGCTAAGAGGAATAGTCAAGCTAAAGACTATAAATAAGTGCTCCTTGGAAGGCAACCTAAGACTTTAAATTTCTTTAAGTTCATTTTATCTTTGTTCATTATATCTTCATTTCTTTTAAGTTTTATAGGAACCCCAAACCCTAACTTTGGACATATAGGTAAAAATAAGGAGCAAAAAGTAAGGAAAGGATAGAACCAACAAATCAAAACCATATAAGAGAGAAAATTACAAATCTAGGGAAGTATTTCTATTACTAACCTCTATTATGCATCTCATTCATACATTTAAAAACATGTTAGCTTCAAAACTTGGAAAGATAGGAAAAAAAAAACACTTAAAATACCCAAAAATACTAGACCAAAAAGTTACACAAGGTACCCCATGCAAAACCATATGGCCCGTGTAACCTACTGGACCCATGAATACAAACACAAATGCACTCTAGAAAGTTATGTGAGGTGACCCATGCAATGAGACATGAGTAATTAAGATGGGAGAAAAAGGAAAGGGATTTTGAAGAACAGAAACTTACACGGGGTGCCCTGTGCACTTGTACACAGACCCATGTAAGTGGAATTGGCTAAAATGAAAAGGAAAAAAGGGAGGCAGAAAGTTCCACGGGTTGGACAAATATAGTGATACATGGCCTATGTATACGATCTCATGTAATTCTTTGTAGATTTGATACTAAAGAGGTGTCAAAATTTTTTTTTGAAAAGATGTGCCTAGCCCTTTAAATGCCTCTTAAATGTTATAAAACCCATTCCCATTCAGTAAAACCCTTTCTTCTCTAAGAACCCCTCACCAACCCTCTTCTTTTCTTGATTTTCTCTCACAAAACCTAAACTTTTCTTGATTTTCTCTCAATGGCACCTACTAAAAGATTCATAGGAAGAATAGGTTCTTCCTCAAGGGAGAGGAATGATTCACAATTACCACCCTAAAGGCTAAGGGCTAGGCAAGCAAGGCAAGAAGAACCCCAACCCCAACCCTAGCCATAACCCCAACCTGACTTTACATTAGCCTGGCCCTTTAAGAATGCCGAACACAGAGATATCTGCCCCAAGCTAAGCAACAGAAAGATCATATCCACCAAATATATGGATACAGAGTTAATACAATAATTAGGACTTAAGGAAGAGGTGGATAGGCTTCTGGGCAACATTACTAGATTTGCCCCCTTACGATACCCAACATATAGAGACACAACCCTAAAGTTCTTAGGCAGTTTTAAGGCCACCCTTTGGGCCACAGATAGAGGTGACAGGGGTAAGATTGAATTCAAGCTATTGGGTGCTGATAAGGTGATGAACATGGATGAATTCAATGCTATATTTGGATTCGACAGTAAGGGCCTCTAGAAGATCCCTCAAAATAGGCTAGTATATGATAGCATTGAATTCTAGAGGATGATAGTGCCAAACATAGAGATATATAACTCAAGCAGGTCAAAATCATCAGGATTTACTAGCCCTGCATTGAGGTATTTACACAAGCTTGCAGCTCACGCAATCATAGGCTGCGGTGACAACCTTACCATGGTCAATGCTAATGAGTTGTTCTTTCTATGGTTTATGATAAATAAAAGGAGATATAACACTAGATACTTCCTATGCCAGCACCTAAGAAGGATGTCTCACTAGGCCACTGGGTACAGAGTATTAGGGGGCCTCATCACAGTGCTTGCTCTGCATTTCATATTTATACCAGCACATGTTAGATGGCACCCCATCTGCACCACTAGGATAGACCAGACCATTTGCATATCCATGGGATTATGTAGAAGAGTTAGGGACACATGCCTATTACTTGATGCAGAGGGGAATGTCATTCCCAGGAGGGCACCGGCAGGAGCAAAACAATGGTAGTCCTCTAGAGTGTAGGAGTAGAGATAGCAGGAATAATAGGAGGAGTTGGACCCCTTCCCCCAAAGATCATCAGACGTAGTCCCTCTATACACACCACCACTTGCAGATACTATGCTAGCATATCTACAGAAGATGGAGACGACTATCAATAATAGGATGAGGACCCTAGAAGCCATTATTGTAGAGAGGATTAGAGTAGTAGAGGATAGTCTCTAGGAGGCCCACAATGTAATACCCCTCACCCGTCTATAGTGTAGCCGAGCAAGACATGCTACACGGCGTGCTAGAGCACCTAGTCTGTGATTATCTCATTTTCTGAACTCAATTTGATTTAACAAGTCTTCATGTGATATTCATAACATACTGGTTCTATTTTCATATTTTAATAAAATCAGTGTTTCAAAAATGGTAATAAAAATCCGTCAAGGTGCCGTCTGTATTTCGGATAATTTCGGACAAATTTTCCTTCTAAACCTGTTAAAAACAGTTCAATATGATAATCTCAACCTTCCAACTAATTTTTCTGTCTCAAAATTTCATAGTTTCAAAATACAATCCATCATAATTTACATTCATCCAAATACTCTCCATAGGAGTTTAATATGTACAAATTATTACAAACCTTAAAGTTTTATGATATACATATTACATAACAAAATGTCAAAATACAACTGATAGTCATTACATAAGATCCTAAGTCCTACCATGTATACAGTGTAGTGCAGATGACTCTAGACTCTTGTGCAGATCTGATGTCTCATCTGGTCGTAGGTCTGTTGGGCTCCCCAGCTGTGTCTCCAATACCTACATGTAGCAAAAGCAACGCGCTAAGCAATTCTGCTTATTGGTGCCAAATATAAAGAAATATACACTAAAAGAAATAAATGAATTGTTTATGAATTTATGACATCTATACTCTTTGCAGTTGCTGTTTCTACTTTTATTTGCTAACCTTTCATTTTTGCTCATTTTTGGTGGTATTGTATGTCAATAAACTGAATCTAACTATTTGAATTTAATAATGCTTAAATTAACTGCCTGTGTAGCCTATACATTGACCAAACTGGATAAATGGATATACTAGCACTGGGTACCTAGTACCTCGGGCTGTCACACCATCGGTCACAAAGTGTCTCTCGGTGTGCAAACAGTGTGGCTAAAAAGGCATATAGTCAATCAGGAGATAAGCCAAGTATAATAACACAATCCGTATAGCCGTAGGCTATTAAAATCATAGTGCGGCATAATAAGACGTAAAAACATAGTATGGCATAAAGCCATATACAGAACAGCTGTCAGAATCCTATTGGCTTGCCAACCTATCCAAACTATTTAACTAGGCAAACTAGGGCACATTAAAAATTAATTGTTTAATTCTTCTTTTTTTTTTTTTTTAGTTTATTAGTTATCATGTAATTCACAAGTCAATGTAAATGTTGATCTTTTTAGATAATATGGATAAGTTGATTCTAGCATCAACATGTCACAATTTGTAATTCAATATGCTGCCAATATAGTGCAATTTACCCTTTTCACAAGTTGGCATTCATTGCCAAATTACTTCAAGCTTCATTGTATGTATATGTTAAATTTTTAGTTTTAGTGTGCTAGATTGGTCTAGCTTAATGTCCTATTTTTCTTGGTTTCTAGCTTCTGGTCAAAGAAGCAAAATTGTAGCTCTATGTCTTATTGAACTTTTGGAGCAAATTTCAGGTCATTCTAAGTTGTATAGACCAAGATATGTCAATTTACTAAAGCTAGACAGATTGCATCTTTAGTGCAAAATTTGGTCAATTTTAGGTCAAATTCAGTTCTTGTAGTTTTGGTACCCGAACTTGGGCAAGCAATTTGACTTGGTTCTGGCCATTTTTGGGCTTTGGTGTCTCTAAGCTTTCCATAGTAAAAATTTCAGGTCATTTGGACCTATTTTGAGTGAGTTATGGTTATCTTAGTGACTACTATTCTTATGGTCAAAAATCTGGGCTTGCACTTACCAATTCCGGATTAGGTCATTTTTAAGGTCAGTTTCTAGATAGAATTTTGGCAATATTTCTACATGAAAGTTGGCTTATTTTGTATCTAGTTTCACCTCCCATTGGCCTCATACCAATTGGGGTCACCAATTGTCACTTATGGTCAAATTTACCTACTGCCTTCACAACACAAAATCTGCACATAAAGAACACTTCCAAATAACATTTCTCCTCCTCCCAAAACTACAAATACACATTCATAACACTTCTATACCATGCATCATATCTCATTCATGCCCATTTGAGCAGAATATACAAGTGCTCCATGTACATTATACAACCCTAATTTGCAAAGTTAAATTCAACATAATATGTACATGAAAACACTTGATTATAACATATACCTCCCAACCATTACTTCACATACACTGCCCTCAATTCATCTTCACCATAATTCATCAAGAAAATTCATGAAACCAAACACTTATTCATGAATTTAAAGGCTACCAAAAGTGGCAGTTTACTAAGGTATACAAATTGCTTTCTAAACCCTTAATTTCAAGTACACAATGTACATATACATGGAAACTAAATTGCTACAACTTTAAAATGACTAAATCAACATTATTTTCCATCCATTAGAGGTAAGAAAAACTCAAGCAACATAGGTTCTCATGGCTGCCAAAAGTGAACAATACCATAACTCAACAAATTCTTTCATTCTCTTCACCATTCAACTCACCTCAACCTAAACATGAAGTTTACTAAAGCAAGGGAGGTGATTTGGACACTTACTTCTTTTGGAGCTTGCTAAAAACTCACTAAATCCCTTTCTTCTTGCTGCCAATGGCTTTCTCAAGTTGAATGCATAAGCTTTAATGAAGACACTAGTGAGAAAGGATGGCTAGAACATGATTGCATGGTGGTCCTTCCATGGTTGGCTATGGAGTTCTTCCATGGTGAGCTTTCGGCTAGTTTTGTGGAAGGTTGAAGATGATTTAAATTCTTCCCAATTCAACTTTAATATGTCCCATATTTTAAGGTTAGTGGAGTACTAAACAATAATTTAATGTTTAATGATGTAAAGTTTCACAATTTACATTTTATGCCTCATTTCTTTCACTATTAATATAATGTACCTCATTTTAATTTTTCATGACATTTTCAAAGTGTAATATCATTTATTTTTAATGGAAATTGAGGTAAAAAGGAAACTCTAGGTATCAAATGACCAAAATGTCCCGCTTCGGGTTGTATTCCCGATTTTTCGATAACACCAATTTTATCTGTTTCTCGATTTTTCGTTTTTCTTTATACTAATTTATTAATTTTTCTTTGATATTTTTAGTGTCAATTACATTTAAATAAACCTTTAATTATGTCTCAAAATTTAATTCTGAGAGTTCCCCGCGGTCCTGGGGTTGGCAATTGCCTTTGCCATAACTTCCCGGTGCAGTCACCCATCGCTGCGGTGCCGGCTCGTTTAACTTAGTTTCATTTTCTCCCTTTTATTTTTCTTTAATTTTTCTTGTATTTTTTTTTATTTATTTCATCATTATATGTCTGTTCACTATCACCGAAGTGTATCTCTAGATATCCTGACTTGTCCAGACAGATATTAGGTCATCGAAGCAACAGAACGTATAAAATACGTACAGTGGGGATGTTACACACAATAAGTTGGATATGATCCTTGAGAGGTAGGATGCAGAGGCACCTTCCTCACTATCAGAGACTTTCTAGGCATAAGACAGTAGACTAGGACACATTTTGATGTATATACTGGCATAAGCCTCAGTCTTAGTTAGCACCTAGCTAGATAGGTCTATTTTATACAAACCATGCTCCTTATGTTCATATTATCTTGCCTTAATACATACTATGCTTTTCTATCATGTTATGTCTATTATTTTATCTTTAATTAGTTTTTGCATGTTATGTTGCCATTGTGGACAATGCCAGATTTGAGTTTGGGATGCATTCATGCATTGCATTTCATCTTTACTAATACATTATTTTATCATATTTGTATCATACTTGTGTATCAAAAACCTAGAAAAATTTTGAAAAATTTTAAAAATTGTTAACTTTTTCAAGAGTTTTTACCTTAGAATTATAACTAAAAACCTTAATAAGCTAATAGTTAATCACTCTCGAAAAGAGGAATGGATGTAACTGAATAGGCTAAAAGACTTTAATATAGTGCTTGTGATAAATTTTATTGCCTAAAGTAAAGTGAAACTAATTAACCCCTTCATAGCCATTAGTTTATCACATTGAACTTGTAAAATCAGGAGAAACTTTTGTGAGATATGAACAAACCTAAATATGCCTCATCAACCCTAAAGCATGTCTCTTAGACCTATTGAGACGAAATCATAGCATATGCTTGATAAAGAGATGATTAAGGCATTGTTGTTAAAAAAAAAATTCATCGTAGCCTTAACCACCCAAAATTAAAATTTCACCCGTTGTAGCTAATTTGAGCATATATCTACTCCCTTCAATAATTTTTGATAACCCGTAACACTATCCTAGCCCCTAGCCTAAACACATACCTTACCCTTTGAGGAAGCTGAAATGCATAGGTGAAAGGTATACTAGGTGCACAAAAAGCAAGAGAGAGAGAGAGAGAGAGAGAGAGAGAAAATATAGAAAGAAGGTGCAAAATTCAAGAAAGGTGCACTTGTGTAATAAAAAACGTAGAAAATTACCCTTCTAATCCACCAAAAGCAATGAGTTTGAGGGTAAAGATAAAACAGATGCAAGTACACAATTAAAGAAAAACAAGCAAGGAAGTCCCAAAGTAAGCATTAAGTAAGCATATTTAGCACTGAAAAGCAAAGGCTCCTCCTTTCCAAACAAACAAAAAAAAAACATAAAATAAATAAATAAATAAATAAATAAACTTAATATAGTTGGAACTTGTGTGTGGCAGCAATCCTCATACTTGTATTCCCTAAAGATCCTTCATTGGTAATCAAATCACTACCCTTTTAAAGACCTTTTGATCTTTGAAAAAGTGTATGCTACATTAGTGAGGATAGGAAATTGAGGCATGCCTATAGGTTTGGAGATATTTTTAGTTATGTGCACCCTAGAGCATGCACTAATCATGTAACTTGTAAATAACATTATAAATTTTAATGGCAATAAACATTTCATTTAAATGTCATGTATGTTCAATACCATATTTGTTTGAAATTGTCCATTAGCAATATGTTATATATTCTATTCTTATGAGATAAGAATATGAGTGACAGAATATATGGGACATTTGCTATAAATCATAATTAGTAGATAAAGGATATTTTTGTGGGCACATTAAATCCAGAGAGCTGTCACCTCTTTTTATCTCCATTGATCAGTATGAGATACTGATGTATATGGAATGATGAGTCACGTGCCATCTGATATGAGATATCAGGATAAATACAGTAGACACTTATGAGATGAGTTGGTCGAACTTGTGACGTACAGATGACATGAACATGGCATTTACTGGAGTCAATAAAACGTTGTCTGTGTCATACTAGTGCATGCAATCCTTAGACTTGAGATGACACGGTTGTCTCTTATATGGGTGGTTTGAGTTTGATACCACTTACATATCTATACTGTGTATGGATATTCTGGTGTGTGTTAGCTCAGATTAGTTATATGTTAGGATAGGTGTTCAGTCAAGAAGGGATCCGTAGCCTTGAGTAATGAAGAAGCAGAAGCATGGTAATTGGTGCATTGGAGCATTGAATTTCAAAAATTTTCTTCTAGGGTTACATGCATCATGCCACATTTCTTATGTGTTTAATTAATTTCAATCCTCAATTGCATATTAAAACACTTTTAATAAATATTAGGATCTTCATTTGCCATTCAAGATTGTGAATTAACAAATTAACTCAGTTAAACCCTAGGTTGAAAGAGGAATTAGGGTACTAAACTCTTTGATGCACTATGGGTGCAATTGGCACCTTTAGAAAGCTCTTAGGACCCCAAGTGTTGTCCCTCTAGCTTGTCCACACCAAGATCACTGATGGGCAGCCCCCAACTTTGCTTCTCAAGCCTTGCCAACCAATTATAATTTGGGGTTTTGCTTTTAGAGAGGTTGTATGTGTGTATAGGACACTAGAAACAATTCCTAGCAATTTTAATTCAAAGGGAATGGAGTGATTCTTTTTGAATTGATGAGAAATTAAGAGGAGAGGAAGAGAGCAATGTGCCGCCACCTTTGAGACAAGAAAGGGAGTTGTTTGTTTCTTCTTTTCTTTTCCTTTTATAATTAGGTCAAGTAATCACTTAAACCCTTTGCCACATGTTACCACCACATTGCATCTTATTTTTAGTTGACTTAATTACATTAAGCCAAGTGTTGAAGCTAGATTTAATCTTGACTTTGATCACCTTGCATGATAGGAAGATAAATGGAAAACTTATATGATGCCATGTGTCACATGTCACCATGTGAAATGACCAAATTACCCTTATGTTGTAATTTTGAGTTCTCAACCCAAAATCATCATTTCTCATCTTCTAATCAATTTATATCAAATAAATTAATTAATTAATCTCCATTAATTAATTTCTCAAAATTAAATTCATATTTAAACACTTTAAATATAAATTTAACTTTTACTATATATCTAATAACCTAGATTTGGTTTCAAGCCATGCTAGGGACTTTGCAATCTTATTGCAAACCAAACCTAATTAATTAATTAATTAAACTCTTTAATTAATCAATTAAATCATATTTTACTTAGTGATTAACTTGTGTATGTGTGTGACTCACTAGGCTCATCACTAATTGGCAATGAGATATGATATCAACTCTTAATATAATCAGAACTCTTTCTTACCACGAATGATTTCTCCAAATCATTTTAGGCATCTCATAGACCATGGTTGACACCTAGCATAGTGTGCCATGGCCACCCAATCAGTAATAAGGAATATCTTAAATGAACCTATAATCATATGTTACCATGCACTAGAATCTCTCTGTTACAAAATCCCAATTCGAGTTGGAGTCATGGTTAATGTCAAACCCCATTTGCTATGAACATTATGTTCTCTTTTAGTTCTAGTTCTTGATTAATTAGATTTTCTTATCAGAAACTCTTTTCTGACTAAATTTGTTTGTCCTGGCTAGGAACTTGAAACATCAAGAACAATTAAATGAACATAGGATTTTATCCCTATTTACTTAGGGTAACAGATTCTATCTTGATCAACACCTATCTCCATATATAACTAGTAGGAGCCAACACATGCCCATATACTCATACATAGTACAAGTATGCAAGCAGTATCAAACTCAAACCACCTATATACAAGATAACTCTGTTATCTCAGGTCTAAAGATTATATGCACTGATATGATATATGACAATGCATTGACAATAGTAAACTCCATGTGCTTTTCATATGCGTCACTGGTTCGGCCTACTTATCATGCATAAATGCCTATCATGTTTGTTATGTGGCATGAGACTCATCACTCCATCTTATTTATATCTCATATAAATACCTTGGGAACAAACATGATTACAATCTTTCTGGATAAGTCATGTCCTTTGTGAAGTATCCTCGATTGTGAACCAATTTATGATACTTTGTGCTAGAAACACTGTCACTCATATTCTTAACAACTTAGGAATAGAATTTCTAACAAAATATCAATGGACCTTTTCTATTACACATAAATATATTATGTAAATAGAAAAGTGAAATTGCCTTTTATTAATAAAATATATAGAAGATACATACAAAATGATATGCTCTAGGGCATACTACTAATAATCTCCCACTAGCACTAGAGCCATTCATTACAATATCTTAGACCAATCTTCTCAAGATGTCGGTCTAACTGAATTTGCGACATAGGCTTTGTGAATGTGTGACACCCTTTACCCGTCTACAGTGTAGCCGAGCAAGACATGTCACACTCGCTGCCGGAGCACCCTATGTTATCTTACTTTATTCCTTTAATAATTTTGTTCTCGTTATATTTTAATATTAATTATTTTTCTAAGGAGAAACCAGCGGAGTTTCTCCTGTTTCTATTACCATTTGGCATTTTTCACTATTCACCTGTTTGAAAATTTCAATAATATTTTAGAATAAAAAAATCTCATCATTTAGAATATCATCCATATATTTCATTTCTGTATTCAAATCCATACACTTTCCATTCATACTCAATTCATATGTAAAAATTCTCAAATTACATGAATTTACAGGATTTATAAACTAATTACACAAGTTCATTATTTACATAATAGACAAATTTCAATAAGGCTGGCTGGATTGGTATCTACCCAGAATTTCTGGGCAGAAACCAATTCTGGCAGTTTTGATATCTTGACTTTGATGGACAATTTTATTAAATTCTGGTCAAATTTTGGAGTTATGTTCTTCATGAAAGTTGTTCTAAATTGTCTAAGCTTTCTATTGATATAATATTCAGGTCAATTAGACATTTCTACACTGAGTTATGGCTAGATGAACAAGCACTATTCATTTGGTCACTTTTACCAGGTCCAGAATTGGTCAATTTTTAGGTCATACTAAGTTTGTTTTCTGGGCAAAGTTTCTTCATCAAAGTTGAGGCATTATGTGTCTAGTTTCATGTCCAATTGGCCTTGCACCAATTGAACCTACACAACTCAAGTTATAGCTGCCCAAATCTGCTGGACTCACATCTAGCCCTACAGGTCCTATGAGGCAGCATACCTAACCTCAATTCCATTCATATAAATCACTTCAATTCCTCATCAAATATAGCCAAATGGTCACTAATTGACCATTAGGACTTCCATTCACTAACAAATAACTAAAACCCTAATTTTTTTCACAAACCCTAACCATAATAATCCATCATTACATCAAGCACACACAAATCAAAATTTAACTTAAACATATTCATCAAAAACCATTTCTAAGCAAATTTAATTCAAATAAATCAACAAATTTCAACCCTTTCCCATGTCTATCGAATTTTCTTAGTCTTCATACACATATATTTTATTTGAATTTCTTGCAATTTCTTACTCATTTAAGTCTCTAACATGGAAAAGAAAGAGAGAGATGTGAAAATAAGCACTAACCTCTTTGAGAGTTAACCCCAAGCTTGCTAACTTCTTGTTTTCTTCTCCTTCTTGCTGCCTAGAGGTTGTTCAAGGGACAAGGATAAGCTTTAGTGAAAGGAGCAAGTGATTTTAAGAGGTGTTTGTAAGGGAATTTTAGTGAGAAGGAAGAGCTTTAATGGAGTTCTCTCTCTCTCTATGGGTTTCGGCCAAGGGGTGAATGAAGAAGAAGATGCATTTTTCTTTTCTTTTAATCATTTTTGGACTTCTTCCTTAAGTAGTTGTCTAATGCCCATTGGATAGAAATTATAATTAGTGAATTATGACATCATAATTAGAATTTGTTTTTCTTTTCTTTTTATTTTCTTTCTTCTCTCTTTTGTTTATTTTTAATTAATAGTCCTTAAATATTTGTTCATATTTTTGAATAAAATCTTCACTCACTTAATTGGACAAGTCGGTCAAAAATCGTCTCTGAAGGTGAAATGACCAAAATGACCTTCGTTTTGCTTAACGGACTAAAATTGTCTGTACTAATTGATAAAATTCTCCTAACCTTTTCTCGGCATTCTAATGCTACGTAGGGCACCGTAACTCTTCTCTGGCATCCAAAAAATTATTTCACTAGGTTCCTCTCGGGTTTAGGGTTACTAGCTGTCTTCACCGCTACTTATCGTTAGGTCAACCATTGTCGAAGCATCGGCTCATTTAACTTTGTTGTATTTCATTTTTACAATTTTTCCTAAATTTTTCTTATTGTTATTTGAGTTATTTATGACTCTTCACTCTAGTTTAATTATAGTTTCAGACATTCTGGCTCTTCGAATAGCCATTGGTTATGGAATAGTAGAATGTACGGAACTACCAAAAGTGAGGGCGTTACAATTCTTCGCTCTAATAAAAATTTCATCCTCGAAATTTACTTGGTGTAAATAGTTGAGGAGCTGCTACCTCCTTATTTTCGCACTTTACCAGAGAAAACAGATCTGCATTAGTGTCACCTCGACTCCTATGAATGCAATGCATGTTATGTACACGATCTTATGCTATCTATCGATGCCTAGGAACGCCTAAACCGTGCTCTGACACTACTAAATGTGACACCCTTTACCTATCTACAATGTAGCCGAGCAAGACATGTCACACTCGGTGCCGGAGCACCTTATCTTGTCTTACTTTATTCCTTTAATAATGTTGTTCGCGTTATATTTTAATATCAATTATTTTTCTAAGGAGAAACCAGCGGAGTTTCCCTTGTTTTTATTACCATTTGGTGTTTTTTACTATTCACCTACTTGAAATTTTCAATAATACTTTATAATGAGAAAATCTCGTCATTTAGAATATCATCCATATATTTCATTTTCGTATTCAAATCCATACACTTTCCATTCACACTCAATTCATATGTAAAAACTCTCAAATTACATAAATTTACAGGATTTATAAACTAATTACACAAGTTCATAATTTACATAAAATACAAATTTCAATAAGGCTGGCCGGATGGTATCTATCCAGAATTTCTGGGCAGAAACCAATTCTGGCAGTTTTGGTATCCTGACTTTGATGGACAATTTCATTAAGTTTTGGTTAAAATTTAAAGTTATGTTCTCCATGAAAGTTGTTCTAAATTGTCTAAGCTTTCTATTGATATAAAATTTAGGTCAATTGGACATTTCTATACTGAGTTATGGCCAGATGAACAAATACTGTTCATTTGGTCACTTTTACAAGGTCCATAATTGGTTGCCCAGATTTGATCCTAATGAACTATCAAACTTCACCTTCCAATAATTCATTAAGTACCCTACAAGGGATTTTAAAACCATTTTCTTACATTTTGGAAGTAGTGAGCGTTTTGGTAGGAATTAAAATCATTAAATTGAAGTTCAAAACTAGTTAAAACTTTTACCCATTTTATTTTTCCTCAAATTTTATAAAAATTTCGGCAGAGTACCGTTTGTATTTTGAGAAAACAGTTCTTCAAATACTTGAGAAAAACACTTCCAATAAATTTTTCCACAACTCCCAACCCAAATCAACTCAAACTTCTCAAATCAAACCACTTCAAAATAATTCCACAATTTAATCCAAGTTTGTCATCTCAAAATATTTCATCATTTCATTCAATAAAGCTAATTTACATTCACAAGTTTAATTTACAGATATAAAATCCAAAAATAATATTATTACAATTTATTATACAACTGCTCAACTTTACTTTGATACATAAAACATTACAATATTTACATCAATTAACTACAAGGGTATAAATAAATACCCGTACAAAAGTGATCAAAGGAGTTCTTGCCAATCTAGCAGCTCACTCTGCTACTTTTTCCTTGCCCTTATCTGCGACAGTAAAATAAGCTATCGTTGAGTATAAAAATACTCAGTGGTGTACAATAAAAATTGAAATGCAGTACATAAAACATTCCTTGACAAATTCACAATTTGAATATTTCATAATCACATTTCAAAATTTATCAAAAATCATTATAGCACAATTTTGGTCAAATAATTTAACAAACACAGTGTTGCCAATTCATATACAACTTAAGCCATGACATAAAATTTCTGATCAATGCTGTGTTGTACACCATGACAAAGCAATCTACAACCCCACTAATCGAAATCAATGAAGGAGGTGGCTAGCTAGCTAATGAGTACTCATCCGATCTACAACCTCAACTGGTAAATCAGAGAGGGAGGAAAATAATCGATCTCAATCCCATAAATGGAAGAGGAATAATAAAGCACTGTCATGATAAGTGTGAATCAGAAATCCATTTCAAATATTTTATTCAAATATTGCATACAAAAATCAAATCAATTTCCAAAGTTACAATTTCATCACAAAGTGGCAACACAAAAGTTCTTAAACTCATAATGTGTACTAAATCAATTTTTCAATGATAAAATGCTTATATAGGATTTATTGTGCACAAACCTGATGTGAGTCGCCTCTAGGCCTTGACTCAGTCTCTTAAACTTTCCGAGTCTTTTTCAGCTGAAACAAAAAATTTATAGTGTCTCAATATCTTTACTTCATAACAATTCTAATAACTAATTCCAATATGTTTAAACTTACATTATTGCAATTTCATGTTGAGGTTACTATTCATAGTACTATTCAAGTCAATTTATTGACTTTCTAAGGCTTAATAGGTATGAGAACTCCAACTTCACCCACATATCATATTTTGGTTACCAATTTTGTTGGTTTTGGTTGTTTTCTCAAAACTTAAGTCTTTTAAGTAAAATTGCCAATTTTCAGTTTTGGTGTCTTAGGTTGTACTATTCCATTAGTCATTTTACTGTCATAATTGGGCTAAGTTCTCTCCATAGAAATTGTTCCTTAATGTCTTAACTTTATATTCCTTTTTGAATCACTCAATTTGGAGTTTTGTAGCTCAAGTTATAGCTATTTGAATCATGGCTGCCGGATTGGACTTACCTAGATTTTCTAGGCAAATTCTGGTTCTGGCAGTTTTAGGTCACCAAATTTGGGTGGCCAAATGACTTGGTTGAAGGCATAATATGGGTTTGTGTTCATCATGAAAGTTTTAGATCTGTATCTCAGATTTCCACTGGTAAAATTTCAGATCATTTAGACCTGCCTAGCCCAAGTTATGGCCAAATGAACAAACACTGTTCATTTGGTCATTTTTGTACAGGTCAGATTGCCAATTCCAGATTTGGTCAATTTGTTCACTAGGTTTTGGTCACTTTTTGGGCATGATTCCTAAATGAAAAATGTTCCATTTTGTGTTTATTTTCATTCCCAACTGACCTCACACCAATTGGACTTGTAAATTTTCAGTTTTGGTCCCTGAAAAGGACCTTGGTCCTACTGCTTGTAGCATGACCCTAAGCAATCCGAATTTACATTTGGTTCCAACACTTCTAACATACTCCAATTGGTCACAAATGACCATTTCTCACCTCAAACCAAGTCCAACACACCATTTAACACATTTTCACATTTTTGTCTCCAAAATCCTATATGCCAAAACCCTAGTTCATGCCATTGATCAATTCCTTAATCAAATCATTACACTAATCACATATTCAACCTTATTTAAGCTCTAATTCATGTTTAGTTTAACTAAACACTATCAAATCCAACACCCTATCAAGCTGGCTGAATTCACATATT
The DNA here is from genome assembly GCF_030052815.1 of Hevea brasiliensis. Lineage (NCBI taxonomy): Eukaryota > Viridiplantae > Streptophyta > Magnoliopsida > Malpighiales > Euphorbiaceae > Hevea > Hevea brasiliensis. The sequence continues at coordinate 23,110,822 of NC_079507.1, forward strand.
GTCCTTCAACACTTGTTCTCATTTCATTTAAAGTTTATTTCCAAGTTTAATAAGTTAAAAAAGCAAGAATCAAACTAAAAGTATTAAGTTTGCTTACTAACCTTACTTTGGATTTCCAAAACTTCAATTCCCTTCTTCTTTTCTTCTTTCTTTCTTACTCAAGCTTCTTTTTAAGACTAAAAGACCAAGTTTAATTAAGGGAACTATGGGATTTATGGCTAGATCAAGTAGTTCTTCAAGCTCAAAATGAGCTTTAATGGAGGAAAGTGAGGGTGAGGGAGAGAGAGGTGAGTGACGGCAATGAAGAAGATGACTTCTCTTTTTTTTTTTTCTTTTTCTTTTCTTTTTTAATGTCTTTAGGAAGACCACAAATTATCTAAAATTTAATTTTTAATTATAATATTTATGGCATCATGCATGATGTCATGCATGATGTCTCTCTTTTCACCTTTTTCATTTTCATTTTCTTTTTTATTTTTCTATTTATTTTTCCATTAGTTCTTTAATTTAATTTCCGATTCTGAAATTTTTTTTTCTCTGATTTTATTTGACAGTTAGGTCAGGAGTCAGCTCTCGAGGTCAATTGACCAAATTGCCCCTCGCCGGTTCAACCCAGTTTGCAAATAATTCAATATTTCTTCCGGCTCTCTAACCTAATTATTTGAATGGCTTAACAATTCTTTTTTGCGATTTTCTCTATTTCACTGTGTTCACAATAGTCCTAAGGATCGCAGCGTCACATTTTACGGTTCAAAATTTGAGTTTAAATTGACTTCGCAATCCTTCCCGAGAAGGTCACCTATCATTGTGACTCTCGGCTCGTTTAACTTCTTATGTTCTGTTTTTCTTATTTATACTTAACTAATTGACAATTACTAATTATTTGTGTTCAGGGCTTATCTAGTTGTCTTAAGTGTGGTTCTAATCCCCTTAATTATCCAGACCAACACCGATCATCGAAATAGTGAAATATACCAGGCTATGAAAATAGGGGTATTACAATGCTAGGTGTTAACCATGGTTGTAACATCCATATTTGCATAGTCTGGTAAATTATGCTGTTCCAATAATCGGTATCGGTCCGGACAATTAAGAGAATTAGAACCACACTTAAGACAACTAGATAAGCCATAAACACAAATAATTAGTAATTGTCAATTAGTTAGGTATAAATAAGAAAAAAAGAACATAAGAAGTTAAACGAGTCGAGAGTCACAGCGATGGGTGACCTTCTCGGGAAGGATTGCGAAGTCGATTTAAACTCAAATTTCGAACTGTAAAATGTGACGCCGCGGTCCTTAGGACTGTTGCAAACACAGTGGAAAAGAGAAAATCATAAAAAAGAATTGTTAAGCCGGTCAAATAATTAGGTCAGGGATCCAGAGGAAATCTTGAATTATTTGCAAACCGGATTGAACCGGCGAGGGGCAATTTAATCAATTGACCCTGAGAGCTAACTCCTAACCTAACTGTCCAATAAAATCAGAGAAAAGAAAATTTTGGGATCAAGAATTAAATTAAAGAACTAATAAGAAAAATAGAAAAAAAAGAAAAAGAAAAAGTGAAAAAAAAGGTGATGACATCATGCCTGATGCAATAAAAATTATAATTAAAAATTAATTGTTGGATAATTTTTGTGGTCTTTCAAGAGCATAAATTGATAAAAGAAAAGAAAAAAAAAATAATCCAAAAAAGTCTTCTTCTTCCTCATTTTGCCGCCTCTCTCCTCTATCCCTCACTTTATCCTCCATTAAAGCTCATTTTGAGCTTGAAGAAACCCTAAATCCCACCATAGAAACCTCACTTTCTATAATTAAAACTTGTATTTAGACCTTGCTAAAGAGCTTGATAACAAAAAGAAAAAGAAAGGAAGAAGAGTTTTGAAGGGAAGAAAATTCTGCATAAGGTTAATAATTCAAATTTCAAATTTTTAGTTTAATTAATGTATGTATAGCATAAAGAACTTAGAAATTAACATAAAATGAAAAGAAAACATCTTTAGAGGACCAAAAGAAAATTCGTCCAGCCTATGTAGGGGTGAGAATTGCATGTATTTGATTGAATTAAAAGTAAACATGAGCTTGAATGAGTTGAATAAGTAAGTTTATATGTGTTGAATTAATAAAATGTAACAAAAATTATGAGTTAGGGTTTTGGACCTAGGGTTTGGGAGACAAAATTTGGAGAAATGGTGAAATGATGTGTTTGACCTAGTTTGAGGTGAGAAATGGTCATTTGTGACCAAATGAAGTGTGTTGGAAGTGTTGGAATTGAGTTCAAATTCGGATTGAATGTGGTCATGCTGCAGGCAGCAGGACCAAGGTCCCTTTGAGGGACCAAAACTGAAACTTTACAAGTCCAATTGGCATGAGACCAATTGGGAATGAAAATAGATACAAAATGACACAATTTTCATTTAGGAATCATGCCTAAAAAGTGACCAAAATCTAGTGAACAGATTGACCAAATCCGGATTTTCTCAGTCTGACCTGTACAAAAATGACCAAATGAACAGTGTTTGTTCATTTGGGCATAACTTGAGCTAGACAGGTCTAAATGACCTAAACCTTAACCAGTGGATAGTTGAGATATAGACCTAAAACTTTCATGAAGAACACAAACTCAAATTATGCTATTAACCAAGTCATTTGGCCACCCAAAATTGGTGACCTAAAATTGCCAAAACCAAAATTTGCTCAGAAAATCTGGGTTAAGTCCAATCCGGCAGTTATAATTCAAATGGCTATAACTTGAGCTACAAAACTCCAATTGGAGTGATCCAAAAAGGAGAATAAAGTTAAGACAATAGGGAACATTTTCTATGAAGGAAGTTTTACCAAATTCTAACAGAAAAATAACTAATGGAACAGTGCAACTTAAGATACAAAAACTGAAATTTTACAAATTTGCCTAAAAGACTTAAGTTTTGAGAAAACAACCAAAACCAACAAATTAGGGAACCAAAATATGGTATGTGGGTGAAGTTGAAGTTCCCATACCTATTAAGCCTTAGAAAGTCAATAAATTGACTTGAATAGTATCATGAATAGTGACTCCAAAATGAAAATTTCCAAGAATGTTAGTTTAAGCATATTTGGGCTAGAATTAAGTATTTATGAATTAATTATTGCATTTATTGTGAAATAAGATACTAAAACACTATAAATTTTGTGCTTCAGCTAAAAAAGACCCAAAAGGTATAAGGGACTGAGTCAAGGCTTAGAGGCGACTCACGTCAGATTTGTGCACAACAAACTTAAAATTCTTTGTTTCTACTTGACAATTCTTGAAATAAATGTTGCGAATAATTTTGATTGTTATGGCTTTAAAAATATTAATTGAAAAATAGAGTGTTGCCTACTTTGTAAATGAAAAGTTTAGAATGAAATACGATTTGTGAATTGTATAAAATATTAGAATAACTTGATTTAAATTGTTTTTAATTCACACTTGGCATGACAATATTAATATGTTCCTCCTCCACTTGTGGGCTGAGTTTGATATTTGATCACTTTCCTCCCTCTCTGGCTTTCCAGTCTGAGGGATGAGTTTGGATGAGTACTCATTAGCTAGCTAGCCACCTCCCTCATTGATTTCGATTAGTGAGATGAGTTTTCCTTATCATGATGTACACACGACATGTTCAGAAATTTTGTGTTATGGCCTAAGTTGTGTTATTGTTTGGCAACACTATGTTTATTAAATTGTTTGATCAAGTTGTGCTATATTAAGCTTTGAAAATTATGATTTGTTATAAATGTGATTTGAGAAAAAAATTGTGAAATGCGATTATGAGATTTTTGAATGATGATTTGTTCATAAATGTTTTATATTATGCATTTTATGCTTTATTGTACTGCACCAGTATTTATATACTCGTGATAGCTTTAACTTCTTTGTCATGAGATAGAGAAAAGGACATAGCAGCAGAGCGAGTTGCTACAGTTAGAGAGGAGCACAATTGAAGAATTTTTGTATGGGTATTTGTCTATACCCTGGTAGTTTAGTTTGATGTAAATATGATAGTATGCATATGTATCTCTGTAATTTGAGCAGTTGTACAGATAAAATTGTAATAATATTATTTTTGAGATTTTGTATCTGTAAATTAATTTATGATTGTAAATTAATGATTTAAAATGCAATGTGCATGAGTTATGAAATGTTTTGAGATATTAATTCTTGATTTGAAATTTGGATTTTGAATTGAAGTGTTGCTATTGCTGTTGATTTGAAGTTTGGTGGTTGCAAATGGAGTTGTGATTGAGAAATATATTGGGAGTGTTTCTATTTTCAGGTTTTGAAGAACTGTTTTCTCAAAATACAGATGGCACTCTGCCGAAATTTTTGTAAAAATTACAGAGATTTTAAATATCAAAAAATTTGATTTATGTTTGGAATCTAAATGAAGGTTTTTAATATTTGAAAAAAAAAAATTTACCCACTAATTCCAAAATGAATGAAAATTGTTTTAAAATCCCTTGTAGTATATTTAATGGGTTACTGGTAGGTGAAGTACGGTAATTCATTAGATGTACTACGGGAACATGTTACATCTTCCGAGGAGTAAGGTGTGACATTTTTAGTGCTATCAGAGCAAGGTTTTAAAATAAATTTTGAACTGTGAATTTGTAATATTTTGTCAGTAAATACAACTACTCAAATTTTTGATATATATGACATATTTACATCATGAATATGCACTAACGGAGGTTAACCTCCTTGTGTTTGTTATCAGAGAGTAGAGAATTTTTGGAAAATGGAATATAAGAGGGGCATCATTCCGTAGAGCAATCTGTCGAGGCTGAGGCCCGAGGAGAAGCCCCAGCACTCCAGAATGTGAGTGGGTCAGCCACTCCAGCTCCTCCTCAAGCACCACAGTTCCTTGCTCAGTTTGCACAGTAGATGGTTGCGTTCTTTCAACAAATGGCGGGAAATGTGCCACCTCAAGCACAGACACAAGCACCTGCAGCACAACCACAGCCTCCGGCTCAGCAATATGAGAAATTAATGAAATTTGAGGCTACAGAATTCAAAGGAACAGTGGATCCACTGGAAGCAGAACAGTGGTTAGAGAGGATGGAACGGGTTTTCAGAAAACTACAGTGTGCTGAAGAGTTGAAGTTAGAATATTCAGTATCACTTATGCAAAGGGATGCATATGAGTGGTGGAAGACCATCCCCTACAGTCTGGTAGAGCCACCAGTCCTCACATGGGCAGACTTTTTAAGGGAATTTCGACAAAAGTGGGTCCCTGATACTTATGTAGACATGAAGCTGCAAGAGTTTTTAAGTTTGAAACAAGGGGATAGAACTGTAGCAGAGTATGAGCGGGACTTTTCAAGGCTAAGCCATTATGCTGGAAGCTTAGTCTCCACCCCCAGAGACCGGTGTAAAAGGTTTGAGGCTGGGTTGAGGCCTAGCTTGAGAATGCAAGTGGTAGGGTTCTGACACCAGAATTTTTCTGAATTGATTTCACAAGCCCTGGAACTGGAAAGGATAGAATCAGAATGGGCAGTGAAAAAGAGTACATAAGAGAGAGAGAAAACTGAAAAGGTTACTAGTCAAGCTATTGAGAGTGGCTCTAGGAAAAGAAAATATTTTGGAGGATCTAGCTCATGCGAATTGGGTAGAGGTATATCTTCTAGACAAAAACAATCCCAATCCAATCAGCAAACTCAACAGACACGCAGAAATACGTTATCGGATCAACTTTGTGAGACTTGTGATAAACCACATAGTGGAGTATGTTATAGAGCTATAAGAGCATGTTTCAATTGTGGAGGGACTAGTCATTTCGCTAAGGATTGCATAAGTCCACGCCGTTATGGATCATTTACCACGACAGAAGGATCAGCCCAAGTTTCTACCCCGAAGAGTTTACCAACAGTTGGTAGAGGCAGAGGCAGAGGTAGGGGTAGTACACCTGGAATTCAGAGTACTGTGAATCAACCAGGACAAGGTGATGCACCAGTGAGAGAATACACTATGCGATAGAGGGATGAGGATGAGACTTCTGGTATGGTTGCTGGTATTTTCTCAATTCTTAGCTGAGATATGTATATGTGTAAAAAAAAAAAAAATCAATTTTGATATGTTAGTGACTAGTCTTTTTAAAATTAATTTTCGAAGAGTTTATTAGTGAAAAGTATTTGCTAGCACACAAGAATTTGTAAAGTTAATTAGTAAGCCTAATTATGTAAAGAAAGAGAACCTAAAAGTAAGTTATAGTAATATAGCTACCTTAGATGCGGGTAAGGGTATTACTGCTGATAGATGTCAATGGGTACCATAATCAAAATAAGTTCAAGATATTAGTAAATTTAAAAGAAATAAGATATAGAGAAGTTTGTTCTATTGGGATGTATCATAGTAACTATGTAATATTCTTGATGTTTGTGCTGTAAGTTGCAAATTACAGTACTGACTTGGGATTTATTGTGTAGAGCTACGTACTACCCAATAGTACATGAGAATAAGAATAGTTGCAAACGGAATTTGTTTTGGTACAGTTATGATAAGATAAAGTTTTCTTATTGGAAAGGAGTTTGAAAATCCTAACCTGTGATTTAAAACTCTAAAGTTAGAATATTGAAAGGTTATATTTCAGTACAAAAGAAAATAATGACTACACATCAGTGCAAAATAAGCTATAGAATATCGATAGATAAAAATAAATAGAACAGTAAGAAATGAGAAAAATACTAGATGAGGAATTGCCACCAAGGCAAGCAATTTACTTAAGATGCGTAACGATATTCCGAACTATTTTATCAAGAAAGAAATAAGTTAAACCAAAGCAAACAAGATAGTGCAAAATGGCACATAGGCCTTGGTCATAAATGGAGATGGTAAGATAATGGTTATGGACCTATGGCCAAGAAAGAAAATACTACAAAAGAAAATAATTACTAAAACAACAGTAAGAAAAGACTAAAATATTCTAAACTAAACTAAAGGTTACATCAAACGATTAAGAGATTTGATAAGAAAAGAGTAAAACTAAGTTCTCACCCATAGGATCACACGAGGTCCTAGAAAAGTGGATCCACCAGCACATAGATTTGCTTACCTCAAAAATTGAAATGAATTTGAATCTAACTTATGACAGAAGCTCATAAGGAACATGACATGATCCCGTAGAATACCTAATGAACTACCGAACTTCACCTACTGATAATTCATTAAGTACCCTACAAGGGATTTTAAAACAGTTTTCTTATTTTTGATAAGTGGTGAGCATTTTCTAATAGGTATTTAAAACATTTAATTAAATTTAAATGCTAGTTAATATTTTTGGTCCATTTTATTTTTTCGCAAATTTTATAAAAATTTTGACAGAGTTTCGTTTGTATTTTGAGAAAACAGTTCTTCAAACACCTGAAAAAAAAAAGCACTTCCAATAATTTTTCAACCACTGCTTCAAATTCATACTCAATCTCAATCAATTTCTTAACACATTTATCAACTTTCAAATTTCAAATCCACTATCCAATGATCATCAAAATACTAGCAATACATTTCATTCAAATTAAATAAAATAGTTCCATTCATATTTCATTAAGGACAAAACAATTTATATACATCATTACAAAATTTACATTAAGAGAAATTCAACTAAAATTTATTACAAACTTTACACAAGCTTTATACAAGCTGCTCAAGACCGAATTTATATGTCCATACATTTATGTGCAATACATACATCAAAAGAAATATTTACAGTCAGGTTATAAATTATACCCGATAACTTCAAGCTGATAGATCCTCACACCTCAGCAGCTCAGTCTGCTGCTCTTCTAGTCTCTAAATCTGAAACAGCAATGAAAGCTATCGCTGAGTACTAGGACTCAGTGGTGCACAACATACTAAAAGAATCTTTATGCATAATTTAAATCACATTTATTCAAAAATTGAACTGAGCATGCGAGTTAAACACAAAACATGAATTATGAGATCTTATTCCAAACAGTTTCATTTCGAAGTATCAAACACATTTCATAAAACCCACAGTTAGATCATGCCATTCGAAACAAATATAATCTCAATAGCCAGAGGCTAAGGAGAAGTCACATCACAAGGCTAGCTAGCTCAAATATATGGATATCCATTCAAATCCTCTTCTACTAGCACACCTCAACACTTCTCTAGAGAAGGAATCAAAATTTGAAATTGATTATCCCCACTAGTCATGCTAGTGAGGTGTTCAAATATATGGTCATGACACTGTAGTTTCAAAACTTATCTTAACAATTTGCTAAACATTGCCATTTCAAACATACACAATAACTTTCAACAATTTAGATCAAAGCATCATAAATAATGTCATAATTCACTTTTTCAAATCATTCAAAACAATATGCAGCAAATAATTTACAGAAGTTATACGTTGTGCACAAACCTCAAGCGAGTCGCCTCTTGACCTTGACTCGATTCTTCGGGTTCTTTCTCGGTGTTCTCTTCAACTGAAACACATAATTTTACAGTGTTTCAATACTATAACTTAACATGAATCCAAAAATGAATTTAACTTCACTTTTACCTAGCTCTAACGTGCTAAACTCGACGTTCTTTAAATTTTGTGTTTCGAGATTACTATTCACTATACTATTCAAGTCAAATTATTGACTTTCTAAGGCTTAATAGGTATGGGAATTCCAGCTTCACCCACATACCATATTTTGGTCACTAAATTTGTTGGTTTTGGTTGTTTATTCAAATTCTAAGTCTTTTAGGCAAATTTGATAATTTTCAGTTTTGGTGTCTAAGGTTGCACTGTTCCATTGGTCATTTTACTGTTGGAATTTGGCAAAACTTTCTTCATAGAAAATGTTTCCTATTGTCTTAAGTTTATTCTCCTTTTTGAATCACTCCAATTGGAGTTTTGTAGCTCAAGTTATAGCTATTTGAACTATGGCTGCCGGATTAGACTTAACCCAAATTTTCTGGGTAATTTTGGTTCTGGCAGTTTTAGGTCACAAATTTGTGGTGGCCAAATGACTTGGTTAATGGCATAATTTGGGTTTGTGTTCTTCAAGAAAGTTTTAGGTCTATATCTCAACTGTCCACTACTAAAATTTCAGATCATTTAGATCTGTCTAGCTCAAGTTATGGCCAAATGAATAAACATTATTCATTTGGTTAATTTGTACAGGGCAGACTGAGATTTTCTGAGTTTGGTCAATTTGTTCACTAGGTTTTGGTCACTTTTTGGGAATGCTTCCTAAATGAAAATTGTGTCATTTAGTGTCTATTTTCATTCCCAATTGGTCTCATACCAATTGGACTTGTAAATTTTCATTTTTGGTCCCTCAAACACTCAATCCGAATTTGATCTCAACTCCAACACTTCCAACACACTTCATTTGGTCACCATTGACCATTTCTCACTTCAAACTAGGTAAAATATATCATTTACAAGTTTCTCACATTTTTGTCTCTAAACCCTAATCTCCAAAACCCTAATTCACACTAATTGTTGCATTTAACCAATTCAATGCTTTCAACTATAATCACTCATCTAATTGAGGTTCATATACTCATTCAAATCGATCAAACCATGCAAATCACACTTCCCATCATGCTGGCCGAAATTTCAGTTTGGTCCTCCACACATATTTTTATTTCATTTCATTAGTTTCTAAGTTCATTTAAGTAACTAAACATGCATTTAAAGTAGAAAATTGAAAGTTAGCATACTAACCTTTCTTAGAACTTCAATTCCTTCAAATCTCTATCTTTTGTATTGCTTTCCTCTTTCAATCTTCTTCTCAAGTGATAAAACAAGCTCTAATGAGGTTTTTATGGAAGCTATTAAGGTTTAGTGAAGAATTTTAAGCTTGAGTGCAAGCTTTAATGGAGGTCTAACAATGGAGAAGTGAGGGAGAGTGAGGGTGGCACTTTGGATGAGGAAGAAGACTTTTACCTTTTTTTTTTCTTCTTTTCTTTTCCTTTCTTTTTTTTATGTCTTAGAAAGACCAAAATATCTAATTAATTAAATTTATTAATTATACTATTTATGGCATCATGCATGATGTCACCTCTCTTCACTTTTTCATTTTCTCTTCTTTTTTTTTTTTTCTATTAGTTCTTTGATTTAATTCTCAATTCTGAAATTTTCTTTTCTCTGGTTTTATTTGACAGTTAGATCAGGAGTCAGCTCTCGGGGTCAATTGACCAAATTGCCCCTCGCCAGTTCAACCCGGTTTGCAAATAATTCAATATTTCTTTCGGCTCCCTGACCTAATTATTTGACTGCCTTAACAACCTTTTTCCATGATTTTCTCTTTTCCACTGTGTTCACAATAGTCTTAAGGACCACAGCGTCACATTTTACAGCTCGAAATTTGAGTTTAAAATGACTTCGCAGTCCTTCCCGAGAAGGTCACCCATCGCTGTGACTTTCAGCTCGTTTAACTTCTTATATTCTGTTTTTCTTATTTATACTTAACTAATTGACAGTTATTAATTATTTGTGTTTATGGCTTATCTAGTTGTCTTAAGTGTGGTTCTAATCCCCTTAATTATCCGGACCGACTCTGGTCACTGAAACAGTGAAATATACTAGGCTATACAATTAGGGGTGTTATAATTCTCCCTCCCCTTAAATAAATTTCGTCTCGAACTTTTACCTGGTATCAATCTCTAAACAGTTGTGGGTGCTGTCTCCTCATGTCCTCCTCTGGTTCCCAAGTAGCCTCCTAGCCTGAATGATGGTTCCACAATACTTTTACCAACGGTATCTGCTTGTTCAGTAGCTGCTTCACCTCATAAGCTAGAATATCTATGGGTTCTTCCTCATATGTGAGGTCTGGATTTACTTCAATTTCCTCTACTGGTAGTATATGAGATGGGTCTGATCGATACCTCCTCAACATAGACACATGGAAGACATTATATATCTTCTCTAACTCTGGAGGTAGTGCCAACCGATATGCCAAAGGACCCACTCTTTCTAGAACCTCATATGGCCCAATGAAACGAGGACTCAGTTTCCCCTTTCTGCCGAATCTCATAATTCTCTTCCAAGGGGAAACCTTGAGGAAAACTTTCTCACCCACTGCATACTCAATATCTCTTCTCTTCAAATCAATGTAGGACTTCTGCCGGTTTGATGTAGTCTTAAGTCGATCTCTGATCACCCTGATCTTCTCTTCAGTTTACTGAACAATTTCAGGTCCAATCATCTTTCTTTCACCCACGTCATCCCAACACAATGGGGTTTTACATTTTCTGCCATACAAAGCTTCATATGGAGGCATCCCAATGCTTGATTGGTAGCTATTGTGGTAAGCAAACTCAATCAAAGGCAAGTGTGTGTCACAACTGCCCTCAAATTCAATCACACAAGCTCGTAGCATGTCCTCCAAGATCTGAATTACCCTCTCGGTGGCCATGCATGCGTGGGTGGAATGCGATCTTGAAGTTCAATCTAGTTCCTAGGGCTCTCTGAAGACTACCCCAGAATCTATAAGTGAACCTAGGATCTCTATTTGATACGATGGATACTGGCACTCCATGTAGTCTCACAATCTCATCAATGTACAACTGGCCAATCCTTCTAAACTGTAGTCCATCCGGACTGGTAGAAAATGAGTAGACTTGGTCAGTCGGTCAACAATGACCCATACTACATCATGACTCTTCTGTGTCCTCGAAAGTCCCATCATAAAATCCATCGTTATTCTCTCCCATTTCCACTCTGGTACTGGTAGTGGATGTAACAACCCAGCGGGTACTTGATGCTCTGCCTTTACTTGCTGACAAGTTAGGCATTTAGAAATAAACTCTGCCACATCTCTCTTCATACCCATCCACCAGTAATGCTCCTTTAGCCCTCTATACATTTTTGTGCCACCAGGGTGCATGGCAAAAGGAGAGTCATGTGCTTCCTTTAAAATGATCTGCCTCAAATCAACATCATTAGGAACACATATTCTACTCTGGTGTAGCAGTAGACCATCATCTCTTACTGAGAATTCTGGTTTCTTGCCCTGCCGAACTTCTTCCAACAAACGATACTTTTGATCATTACGGCGACCATTACGATCGATCAATTAACACTGGTTATACATGCCATGCAACTGCTGTCTGCCCCTCATCATTAATCTCTAAGCTGGCATGTAATGATCTCAACTCATATACTATAGACAAAGGAGTAACCCGTAGACTTGCCATAGTCTTGTGACTTAAGGCATCAGCTACAACATTAGCTTTCCCTGGCTGATAGTCTATCAGAAAATCATAGTCTTTTATCAACTCTAATCATCTCCTCTGTCTCAAATTCAACTCTTTCTGAGTGCCCAAATACTTCAAACTCTTATGATCTGTGTAGATGTAACACTTTTCCCCATACAAATAGTGTCTCCAGATCTTAAGAGCAAACACTATAGCTGCAAGCTCCAAATCATGTGTCGGATAATTCCTCTCATGCGGTTTCAGATGGTGTGATGCATAGGTAATGACATTTCAATCTTGCATCAATACACAGCCTAACCTATTATGAGAAGCATCACTGTAAACTGTGTATTCTTTACCCGGGCTAGGTAAAGTCAGGACTGGAGCTTCAGTCAAACATTTCTTTAATTCATCAAAACTCTATTGGCATTTATCCGTCCACTGAAATTTCACATCTTTTCTAAGCAGCTTAGTCAATGGAGATGCCAAAATGGAGAATCCCTTCACAAATCTATGGTAGTATCTAGCTAAACCTAAAAAACTATGAATCTCTGTGACATTTCTGGGTGGCCTCCAATTAAGGATAGCTTCAATCTTACTTGGATCTACCTTAATGCCCTCTTCTGATACTACATGCCCAAGAAAGATATTTCCTTCAGCCAAAATTCACATTTCAATAATTTGGCATATAGCTGTTTCTCCCTCAAAGTCTGCAGTACAATCCGTAGATGTCTATCATGTTCTTCTGCACTCCTCGAATAGACCAATATATCATTTATGAATACCACGACAAACTTTTTTTATATTTTTCTATTAGTTCTTTAATTTAATTCACGATTCTGAAATTTTTTTCTCCAATTTTATTTGATAGTTAGGTCAGGAGTCAGCTATCGGGGTCAATTGATCAAATTGCCCCTCGCCGGTTCAACCCGGTTTGCAAATAATTCAATATTTCTTTCGGCTCCCTGACCTAATTATTTGACTGGCTTAACAACCTTTTTCCATGATTTTCTCTTTTCCATTGTGTTCACAATAGTCTTAAGGACCGTGGCATCACATTTTACGGTTCGAAATTTGAGTTTAAAATGACTTCGCAGTCCTTCCCGAGAAGGTCACCTATCGCTGTAACTCTCGGCTCGTTTAACTTCTCATGTTCTGTTTTTCTTATTTATACTTAACTAATTGACAATTATTAATTATTTGTGTTTATAGCTTATCTAGTTGTCTTAAGTGTGGTTCTAATCCCCTTAATTGTTCGAACCGACTCTGGTCACCGGAACAATGAAATATACCAGGCTATAAAGGTCTCTTAGGAAAATCCCACATCGGCAAAGCATGGAGATAGTCTTGGGCTCAAAAAGTAGTTATATATAAAATGGGGGAACTAATCACTGGAGGCACCTTTTGGTGGAATGGCCTGGAGAGTTGGAAGAACTCCAGGGTTAAGCGTGCTCGCTTGAGAGAAATCCTAGGATGGTTGACCTCCTGGGAAGTTCTCCATTCTACCTATGGGACAAAACCGTGAGGCTTATGGCCAAAGCGGACAATTCCTCTAGTGGTTGAAGCCCAATTGTTACAATTGGTATCAGAGCCACCGGTGTGTCTTCTTAGGCGATAGTGGGGCAAACCTCAGTGAGGACGCTGAGTCCCAAAAGGGGGGGAGAAAGGTCCCTTAGGCAAATCCCACATCGGAAAAGTACGGGGATGGTCTTGGGCTTAAAAAGTAATGATATATAAAATGGGGGAACTAATTACTAGAGGCGCCTTTTGGTGGAATGGCCTGGAGAGTTGGAAGAACTCTAGGGTTAAGCGTGCTCGTTTAAGAGAAATCCTAGGATGGGTGACCTCCTGGGAAGTTCACCATTCTACCTATGAGACAAAACCGTGAGGCTTATGGCCAAAGTGGACAATTCCTCTAGTGGTTGAAGCCCAATCATTACAATCGATGAGTAAATAGCGTTGGTTAAAGTGCTATGAACCGTTATTCTGATTATAAAGCTATGTAGAAATGTGAGAAAAACATGAGAAAACAACATGAATGACTATTTCAGGACAGATAGTGGACACAATTTTGAGGACAAAATTATTTTAAGGGGGGGGGGGGAGAATTGTAACATCCCTATTTGTATAGTCTGGTAAATTATACTGTTCCAGTGACCGGTGTCAGTCTAGACAATTAAGAGAATTAGAACAACACTTAAGACAACTAGATAGGCCATAAACACAAATAATTAGTAATTGTCAATTAGTTAGGTATAAATAAGAAAAACAGAACATAAGAAGTTAAACGAGCCGAGAGTCACAGCGATGGGTGACCTTCTCGGGAAGCATTGCGAGTCGATTTAAACTCAAATTTCGAACCGTAAAATGTGACGCCGCGGTCCTTAGGACTATTGCGAACACAGTGGAAAAGAGAAAATCATAAAAAAGAATTGTTAAGCTGGTCAAATAATTAGGTCAGGGATCCAGAGAAAATCTTGAATTATTTGCAAACCGGATTAAACCTGCGAGGGGCAATTTGGTCAATTGACCCCGAGAGCTGACTCCTGACCTAACTGTCCAATAAAATCGGAGAAAAGAAAATTTGGGGATCAAGAATTAAATTAAAGCACTAATGAAAAAAAAATAGAAAAAAAGAAAAAGAAAAAGTGAAAAAAAAGGTGATGACATCATGCATGACATCATGCATGATGCAATAAACATTATAAATAAAATTTAATTTTTGGATAATTTTTGTGGCCTTTCAAGAGCATAAATTGATAAAAGAAAAGGAAAAAAAAATAAACCAAAAAAGTCTTCTTCTTCCTCATTTTGCCGCCTCTCTCCTCTCTCCCTCACTTCATCCTCCATTAAAGCTCATTTTGAGCTTGAAGAAACCCTAAATCCCACCATAGAAACCTTACTTTCCATAATAAAAACTTGTATTTAGACCTTGCTAAGGAGCTTGATAACAAAAAGAAAAAGAAAGGAAGAAGAGTTTTGAAGGGAAAAAAATTCTGCATAAGGTTAGTAATTCAAACTTCAAATTTTTAGTTTAATTAATGTATGTATAGCATAAAGAACTTAGAAATTAACATAAAATGAAAAGAAAACATCTTTAGAGGACCAAAGGAAAATTCGTCCAGCCTATGCAGGGGTGAGAATTGCATGTATTTGATTGAATTAAAAGTAAACATGAGCTTGAATGAGTTGAGTAAGTAAGTTTATATGTGTTGAATTAATAAAATGTAACAAAAATTGTGAGTTAGGGTTTTGGACCTAGGGTTTGGGAGACAAAATTTGGAGAAATGGTGAAATGATGTGTTTGACCTAGTTTGAGGTGACAAATGGTCATTTGTGACCAAATGAAGTGTGTTGGAAGTGTTTGAATTGAGTTCAAATTCGGATTGAATGTGGTCATGCTGTAGGCAGCAGGACCAGGGTACCTTTGAGGGACCAAAACTGAAAATTTACAAGTCCAATTGGTATGAGACCAATTAAGACCAATTGGGAATGAAAAGAGACACAAAATGACACAATTTTCATTTAGGAATCATGCCCAAAAGGTGACCAAAACCTAGTGAACAAATTGACCAAATCCGGATTTTCTCAGTCTGATGTGTATAAAAATGACCAAATGAATAGTATTTATTCATTTAGCCATAACTTGAGCTAGACAGGTCTAAATAACCTGACATTTTACCAGTGGACAGTTGAGATATAGAACTAAAACTTTCATGAAGAACACAAACCCAAATTATGCCATTAACCAAGTCATTTGGCCACCCAAAGTTGGTGACCTAAAACTACCAGAACCAAAATTTGCCCAGAAAATCTGGGTTAAGTCTAATCTGGCAGCTATGATTCAAATGGCTATAACTTGAGCTACAAAACTCCAATTGGAGTGATCCAAAAAGGAGAATAAAGTTAAGACAATAGGGAACATTTTCTATGAATGAAGTTTTGCCAAATTCTAACAGAAAAATAACTAATTGAACAGTGCAACTTAAGTTACAAAAACTGAAATTTTGCAAATTTGCCTAAAAGACTTAAGTTTTGAGAAAACAACCAAAACCAACAAATTAGGGAACCAAAATATGGTATGTGGGTGAAGTTGAAGTTCCCATACCTATTAAGCCTTAGAAAGTCAACAAATTGACTTGAATAGTACCATGAATAGTGACTCCAAAATGAAAAATTCCAAGAATGTTAATTTAAGCATATTTGGGCTAGAATTAAGTATTTATGAATTAATTATTACATTTATTGTGAAATAAGATACTAAAATACTATAAATTTTGCGTTTCAGCTGAAAAAGACCCAAAAGGTATAA
This sequence comes from Hevea brasiliensis, assembly GCF_030052815.1. Classification (NCBI taxonomy): domain Eukaryota; kingdom Viridiplantae; phylum Streptophyta; class Magnoliopsida; order Malpighiales; family Euphorbiaceae; genus Hevea; species Hevea brasiliensis. The sequence continues at coordinate 23,127,311 of NC_079507.1, forward strand.
GGGACTGAGTCAACGCCTAGAGGCGACTCACGTCAGGTTTGTGCACAACAAACTTAAAATTCTTTGTTTCTACTTGACAATTCTTGAAATAAATGTTGTGGATAATTTTGATTGTTATGGCTTTAAAAATATTAATTGAAAAATAGTGTGTTACCTACTTTGTAAATGAAAAGTTTAGAATGAAATATGATTTGTTAATTATATAAAATATTTGAATAACTTGATTTAAATTGTTTTTAATTCACACTTGGCATGACAATATTAATATGTTCCTCCTCCACTTGTGGGCTGAGTTTGATATTTGATCACTTTCCTCTCTCTTTGGCTTTCTAGTCTGAGGGATGAGTTTGGATGAGTACTCATTAGCTAGCTAGCCACCTCCCTCATTAATTTCGATTAGTGGGGTGAGTTTGCCTTGTCGTGTAGTACACACAACATGTTCGGAAATTTTGTGTCATGGCCTAAGTTGTGTTATTATTTGGCAACACTATGTTTATTAAATTGTTTGATCAAGTTGTGCTATATTAAGCTTTGAAAATTATGATTAACAATTATAAATGTGATTTGAGAAAAAATTGTGAAATGCGATTATGAGATTTTTGAATGATAATTTATTCATAAATGTTTTATATTATACATTTTATGCTTTATTGTGCACCACTGAGTATTTATATACTCAGCGATAGCTTTAACTTGCTGTCGCAGATAGAGAAAATGACATAGTAGCAGAGCGAGCTGCTACAGTTAGAGAGAAGCACAATTGAAGAATTTTTGTACGGGTATTTGTCTATACTCTGGTAGTTTAGTTTGATGTAAATATGATAGTATGCATATGTATCTCTGTAATTTGAGCAGTTGTACAGATAAAATTATAATAATATTATTTTTGAGATTTTGCATCTGTAAATTAACTTATGATTGTAAATTAATGATTTAAAATGCAATGTGCATGAGTTATGAAATGTTTTGAGATATTAATTCTTGATTTGAAATTTGGATTTTGAATTGAAGTGTTGCTATTGCTGTTGATTTGAAGTTTGGTGGTTGCAAATGGAGTTGTGATTGAGAAATATATTGGGAGTGTTTCTATTTTCAGGTTTTGAATAACTGTTTTCTCAAAATACAGACGGCACTTTGCCGAAATTTTTGTAAAAATTGCAGAGATTTTAAATATCCAAAAATTTGATTTATGTTTGGACTCTAAATGAAGGTTTTTAATATTTGAAAAAAAAAAATTTTACCCACCAATTCCAAAATGAACGAAAATTGTTTTAAAATCCCTTGTAGTATATTTAATAGGTTACTGGTAGGTAAAGTACGGTAATTTATTAGGTGTACTACAGGAACATGTTACATCTTACGAGGAGTAAGGTGTGACAGTGGTTTATGAGGTGCATAAAATGATTTAGAGAAATCATTTATGGTAAGAAAGAGTTCTGATGATATTAAGAGTTGATATCATGTCTCATTGCCAATTAGTGATGAGCCTAGTAAGTCACACACATACACAAGTAATCACTAAATTAAATATTATTTAATTAATTAATTAAAGAGTTTAATTGATTAATTAAATAGGTTTAGTTTGCAATTAGATTGTAAAGTCTCTAGCATGGCTTGAAACCAATTCTAGGTTAATGGATGTATAATATAAGTTAAATTTATATTTAAAGTGTTTAAATATGAAATTTAATTATGAGAAATTAATTAATAGAAATTAATTAATTAATTTATATTTGATATAAATTGATTAAAGAAGAGAAATAATTATTTTGGGTTGAGAACTCAAAATTAAGACACAAGGGTATTTTGGTCATTTCACAGGGTAACATGTGGCACCATGAGATGATGACACATGGCACTACACATAAGCATGCCATATGTCTCTTAATCATGTAAGATGATCAAAGTCAATATTAAATATAGGTTTGACACTTGGCACAATGTGATTGGGTCAATTAAACCTTGAGCCAATCAGAAGGTGACATGTGGCAAGGGTTTTAAGTGATGACCTAGCTATATAAGGGAAAGGATGAAATAACAAAATACAATATGCTCATTCATCCAAAGGTGCCACCACCCTTGCCTTGCTCTCCCTCTTTTCTTCTTCATCTCTCAACAATTCAAAGAGATTTTCCAACAATCTCTTGAATTAAAATACTAGAAATCGTTTCTAGTGTCCTGTTTACATCTGTAATCTCTCAAAAGGAAAAACCTGATTTTCTAATTGATTGGAAAAGCTATAGAAGCTGTTCAAGGGGCTGCCATTGTTGATCTTGGTGTGGAAAAGCTAGAGGGACAATATCTGGTGTCCTAGGGGCATCCCAAAGGTGCTAAAAACACTGCAGTGCATCAAAAAGGTTAGTGCACTTGTTCTTGATCTAATCTAGGATTCTAATTAATTAATCTGTTAATTCTAAAATCTTAAATGGCAAATGTAGATCCAAAAATATATTAAAAGAGTTTTAATATGATGTTTATCATTGAAATCCAATAGATAAAAATGAATCTTGCATGATACATGTAACCCTAGATGAAAAATTTTTGAATTCAATGATCTAGACTTGTGTTTTTCATGCTTCCACTCCTTTAGCTTCTTTGAATGACAAGAAGGATACACCTTTGGAAGGTATGTCGATATCTTGTTATTTAGATTTTGATGATACTCATAGGTCATCTACAGCTTAGGTTTTAGATACTGGTGCCAGTTCTCACATTTCTTATGATATGCAGGAACTAGCAATTAGTAGCAGCTTGCGTTATCGAGATGTTAAACTCCGAATTTGCGATGGCTCAACTGTTGAAGCTTTAGCCATAGGATCTAAATCTTTTTACGTGTCTGGACATGTTTTGTGTTTGGATAATATTTTATATGTACCTGATACTTTTAAGAACATCATTTCTATATCTAGTTTGACTAGAAATGGCTATGAATTTTAGTTCACAGATGATGTTTGCAATATTTATTTTGGAAATAAATATGTTGGCTCGGGTTATAGGAATGATGGTCTTTATTATTTGGATAATAATGACAAACACAAAATGAATGCAAATGATCTAAATGAATGCAATGCCATGGTGAAAATCAACTCAAGTTCAAAATATATTTGGCACTTAAGGTTAGGTCATGTTGCAGAAGATAAGATTGCAAAACTGGAGAAAATGGGGATTCTATGCCCATTGGGTTCTGAACCTACTCCAACTTGTAAATCTTACCTTCAAGGCAAAATGATCAGATCACCCTTTGTTGGACAAGGGCTAAGAGTTGAAAATATTTTGGAGCTAATACATAGTGATGTATGTGGTCCATTTAAAGAAATGGCTAGATGTAGTTTTCATTATTTTATTACCTTTACTGATGATAAATCAAGGTTTGGGTATTTGTATTTGATGAAATACAAACATGAATCCTTTGAAAAGTTCAAAGTATTTAAATCTGAAGTAGAAAATCAAACAAGAAAAAGTATTAAAGCTCTTCAATCAAATCATGGAGGTGAATACTTGAGTACTGAATTTGATGAATGCTTGAGAGAGCATGGCATTGTTTCCCAGTGACTCCTCCGGGAACACCACAGCTGAATGGTATATCTGAAAGGAGAAATCGTACCCTATTGGATATGGTACGTTGTATGATGAGCTATACTGATATGCCAATCTCCTTTTGGGGATTTGCATTAGAATCAGATTTGTATATTCTTAATAGGATTCCATCAAAATCAGTATCTTCCACACCTTATGAGATATGGCATAGAAGAAAACTAAGTCTTAAGCATGTTAAGATTTGGGGTTGTCCAGCTTATATAAAAAACCTGAACACTGATAAATTGGAAACCAGATCAAAAAAGGGTCGATTTGTTGGATATCCAAAAGATAGTTTTGGATATTATTTTTATTTGCCTATTTCACAAAAGGTTGTAGTAAGTAGAGATACCACATTTATTGAACAACAGTTTATTCAAGAAGGAGGCAAAGGAAGGCAAATAGAGCTAGAATTGGAGAATTCTGACCAATCAATAGGTCAGATGGATATGGATCCATCTAGTCAACCTACACCTATTGATGAAACATCTATAGTTGTTCTGTTAGTAGTATGCCCTAGAGCATATCATTTAGTATGTATCTTGTACATGTTTTTACTAATAAAAGACATTTTCACTTTTTCGTTTACATAATATATTTATGGGTAATAGAAAAGGTCCATTGATATTTTGTTAGAAATTCTATTCTTAAGTTGTTAAGAATATGAGTGACAGTATTTCTAGCACAAAGTATCATAAATAGGTTCACAATCGAGGATACTTCACAATAAGGACATGACTTATCTAGAAAGATTGTAATCATGTTTGTTCCCAAGTTATTTGTATGAGATGTAAATAAGATGGAATGGTGAGTCTCATGTCATATAACAAACATGATAGGCACTTATACATGATAAGTAGGTCGAACTAGTGACATTTATGACAAGCACATGGAGTTTACTCTTGTCAATGCATTGTCATAAGTTATATCAGTGCATATAATCTTTAGGCCAGAGATAGCATAGTTATCTTGTATATAGGTGGTTTGAGTTTGATACTGCTTTCATACTTGTACTGTGTATGTCACACCCTACCCCTCTGTAAGGCATAACATGATCCCTTAGTATACCTAATGAACTACCAACTTCGTCTACTGATAACCCATTAAATACACTAAAAGGGATTTTAATTTTTTTTTTTTTTTTTTTTTACAGTGGTGAGCACTATTTACAGGTGTTGAAAACTTTTTGAACTGAAGTGATAGAACTAACACATTTGAATTATTAGGAATTTTTGTAAAAATTTTGGCAAAGTGCCATCTGTATTTTGGATAAAACAGTTCTTCAGGAAACCTGTAAAAAAAACACTTCAATATTTTCCTCAATCTCAAACTCCAACAAAATTCAACACAATATGTTTTTCAACTCAATCCACAATAATTTTTCAAAGGTTGAGATAAAGAAATACAGTACAAATTTTACGAGCCAAAATATCTCATAATTTACTTTACAACTTCAATGTACAATTTTAATTTACAACTGCTCAAAACTAAGAACAATATGTACATACAGTGGTCATACATTACAGTACAAAATGCAAAATGTAGTATACTCGTTATACCCGATAATCTCTCGCTGGATGTACTAGCAGTCTAATAATCACGCCTGCTCGCTTGTCTACGCGCGATAATGAAAGCTATCATTTGAGACAATGTCTCAGTGGTGCACAACATTAACCAAATACAACTTTAAATCACAATTCATAAATCATCTAAATGATGGATACGTAAAATCATAGTTAAATTCAAGACAATTAATGTCATAAGGAATTTAACACAATATCACAATAAATCTCAGAGATCAAAACATAGTTAACTTCAAAAGACAGTGAATGTCAATAAGAGTTTAAATTCATTTCACAATCTCACAATACATATCAATAAATCACACACAGCTTAATCATGTTCCAAGGTTCAATTTGTCCCAAAAGCCGATGGCTAATGAGGTATTCAATTCGTCCCAGAAGCCAATGGCTAATGAGGAATAACATAGCTAGCTAGCAAAAATATGAGTACTCATTCGATTCGTCCTCAACAGGCACACACCTCAACACTTCAGCCAGAGAGGGAATTCAATTCGTCCCACTAGACAAGCTAGCGAGGAATACAATCAATATACATGATAGCTATGGTTTCAAACCATTTCCAATGCTTTTCAATCAATAAGTATCCATCAATATCATTCAAACAATTTTTCACAGTTTCAAACCATTTACAATACTTTTCAATCAGTAAGTATCCATTCAAACAAATTTCCACAATTTAAAACAATAATGTACAAATAGTCATAATTCATTTCAATTGAAAAATTCAAAAGAAATAGCTGTTGTGCACAAACCTCTGATAACTGTCTCCTGGTCTTGACTCAGTGTTTCCTTCCCTTTTCCTGAGTCTTTGCTAACTGAGAAACACAATTTGAAGTGTTTCAGTACTAAATTAAACTGTCTCTAACAATAATGCTTGATAAGTAATTCACTGAATGCTATTATTTGCTTAATCAACCTAATATATCGACGCTCGATGCATTCTAGGTAAATTTGGTTTTAATGTTACTAACATGTCACATTCGATAGTCTTTTAGGGTTGGTACATGTTACCAAGTTCATTTCCGTGTATACTGCATTTTCTTGCAATTTGCTGGATTCCAGGATACTAGTTTGACCTAGCCGGACGACCTAGTTCCCTCGGTTTTCGGGTTTCGGTCAAAACTACAAACTTGTAGATCTATGTCTTATGGAATGCAGGGAAAAATTTCAGGCCATTCTGAGTTATGTAGACCAAGTTATGGTCATTTTACTATTGCTGGTCAAATTGCACTAAAATTGGTCATTTTAGGTCATTTTAGGTCAATTTTGGTTCGGCCAGTTTTTGGACCCGAATTTGTGCAAGTTGTTTGACTTTCTTATGGTCATTTCTGGACTTTGGTGTCTTCATAAGACTTGTAGATATGGGTCTTAACTATTGATGGTCAAAATTTCAGGTCAAGTGGACCTGTTTTGAGTGAGTTATGGCCTAAACACTAACTGCTACCCAAATGGTTAATTTTCAGGCCTTATTTGCACTTAATCCGGATTTGGTCATTTTTCAAGCTACCTTGCAAGCAGAATTTTGGTATGCTTCCTTCATGAAAGTTGGCACATTTTGTGTCTAGTCTCACCTCCAATTGGTCTCATACCAATTGGAGCCACACACTTAAAGTTCTAGGCCTAAAACACAAACTGCCTTATTGCATTTCTTTCATACACATCAAGGATCACTCTTAACACTTACCAAACTCAACATTCAAGCCAATTCTGGTTGTACCATGACCTAAACATAATTCACAACATATTATAGGTCATTTTGGTAGCTTACAATTACATTCAACATACACCATAAGGTGCAGAATTTTTCAAACCAAATTTACAATAATTCAATCACCTAACCATAACACTTTTACGTGTCCAACTTCACACCATCAAACACATACCCAAACTGCCAGAATAACCAGCACAATTTAACATCATTATTCCATAAACCAAGCATGAATTCCAGCATTCTTCAAGAGTTAACAAACTGCCACAATGGTACACCTCCATAATTGTCTTCAAACTCAAATTTTTCACTTGGTCACCATTCCACATACATGAAGTTAACTTACCAAAATTTGAATCACATTAGCCAAAGTTAATTCTCCACAATACATGTAATTATATTTCATTTAGTGTACAATCCCATGGCTGTCCATTTAGACAATCACACGTATAATTCCAAATTCAACAAAAATTTCCAATTCAAGTGTTTAATTTAACATACATTAATAACTAACTTACTAAACTTTGATTTACTTTAATCAAAACTAATACCCATCAAATGCATGTGAAAATAATTCAAATTCTTAAGTTGCCATGGCTGCCTAACTAGTGCATAACAACAATTCACCAAAATTTCAAAATCTCTCCATAAATCAAATGCCCATAACATCCTTACAAACTTTAACAAAGCAACAATCAAAAACTCAAACTTACCTATGGATGAGGCTTCTTAAATCTTCACTAAACTCCCTTGATTTTGTATCTACTTCTTCCTTGTGAGGTGGGGATCAAAATTACTTAAGACAAGTAAGGAAAATTCAACTTGAAAATGGGTGGAGTGTGGCATGCAAATGGGGCGGCCATGGGAGGATTTTGTTGGAGTTCATTTCGGCAATGGTGATTTTTAAGGTTGAAGATGAAGTGTGAGTTGAGGTAATTTGCCCACTTAATACATATTTTAAATCCTTAGTGGTCCACTCACCTAAGAAAATAATTAAATATGATTTAAGTGCTAATTATCCAACTTATACTCCACTTTTTGCTATTTACATTAGGTACCCCTAATTTAATTTTTCATGACATTATTTACATTAGGTACCCCATATTATTTATTTTTAATGGACATTTAGGTCAAAAGACAACTCGGGGTATCAAATGACCACAATGCCCCTGTTCGGGTTGCATTCCTGATTTTTTGGTAACACCGGGTTTTGTCTTTTTTCGATTTCTCACTTTTCTTTGTACTAATTAATTAATTTTTATTTGATATTTCCAATGGCATTTATACTTCAATTGATGTCTCCTTAAGTCCTAAAAATATTTTCCAGGGTTCCCCGCGATCCAGGGCTAGTCAACGGTCCACGCCGTGACTTCCCGGTGCGGTCACCCATCGCTAGGTTTTCGGCTCGCTTAACTTGATTGCATTTCTTTACTATTATTTTTCCTTTATTTTTCTTGTATTTTCTTTTATTGTATTTCATTATTTTTTGTCTCCTCACTCATATTGAAGTGTAGTTCTAGGCATCCTAGTTGTCCGGACAACACTGGTCACTGGAACAGTAGAACGCACTACCGAACATAGGGGTGTTACAGTGTATGGGTATATGGGCATGTGTTAGCTCCTACTAGTTATATATGGAGGTAGGTGTTGATCAAGATGGAATATGTTCCTCTAAGTAAATAGGGAAAAAAAATCTTATGTTCATTTAATTATTCTTGATGTTTCAAGTTCTTGGCCAGGACAGATAGATTTATTCAGAAAAAAGTTTCTGATGAGAAAATATTTTTAATCAAGAACTAGGATTAAAAGAGAATATAATATTCATAGCAAATGGGGTTTGACATAAATCATCACTCCAGCTTGAGTTGAGATTTTGTAACAGAGAGATTCTAGTGCATGGTAACATATGATTATAGGTTCATTTAAGGTAAACCTTATTACTGATTGGGAGGCCATGGCATGCTATGCTAGGTGTTAACCATGGTCTATGAGGTGCATAAAATGATTTAGAGAAATCATTTATGGTAAGAAAGAGTTCTGATGATATCAAGAGTTGATATCATGTCTCATTGCCAATTAGTGATGAGCCTAGTAAGTCACACACATACACAAGTAATCACCAAATTAAATATGATTTAATTAATTAATTAAAGAGTTTAATTGATTAATTAAATAGGTTTGGTTTGCAATTAGATTGCAAAGTCCCTAGCATTGCTTGAAACCAAATATAGGTTATTGGATGTATAGTATAAGTTAAATTTATATTTAAAGTGTTTAAATATGAATTTAATTAATAAGAAATTAATTAACAGAGATTAATTAATTAATTTATATTTGATATAAATTGATTAGAAGAAGGGAAATAATTATTTTGAATTGAGAACTCAAAATTAAGACACAAGGGTATTTTGGTCATTTCACAGGGTGACATGTGGCACCATGAGATGGTGACACATGGCACTACACATAAGCTTGCCAAATATCTTTTAATCATGTAAGATGATTAAAATTAAGATTAAATATAGGTTTGACATGTGGCACAATGTGATTGGGTCAATTAAATCTAGAGCCAATTAAAGGTGACATGTGGCGAGGGTTTTAAGTGGTGACCTAGCTATATAAGGCAAAGGATGAAAAGAAAAATACCTAGCTACTATTTGTTTCATTGGTGCACCCCAAAGCTCCTCTCCCTTTAATTTTCTTCATCTCTCATCAATTCAAAGAGATTTCCCAACAATCTCTTGAATTAAAAATACTAGAAATCATTTCTAGTGTCCTCTTTACATTTATAATCTCTCAAAAGGCAAAACCTGATTTTTTAATTGATTGGAAAAGCTTTAGAAGCTGTTCAAGGGGTTGCCATTGGTGATCTTGGTGTGGACAAGCTAGAGGGACAACATCTGGTGTCCTAAAGACGCATCCTAAAGGTGCCAAACACACTGCAGTGCATCAAGAGGTTAGTGCACTTGTTCTTGATATAATTTAGGATTCTAAAATTAATATGATTAATTCTAAAATCTTAAATGGAAAATACAGATCCAAAAACATATTAAAAGAGTTTTAATATGTTGTTTATCATTAAAATCAAATAGATAAAAATAAATCTTGCATGATGCATGTGACCCTAGGTGAAAATTTTTGAATTCAATGATATAAACTTGTGTTTTTCTTGCTTCCGCTCCTTTAATTGATATCAGAGCCACTATATTTGCCATTTAGATTGTTGATTCTGTGGTTTAATTGAGTGGGATGATCATGAGATGATAGATCCATTGCTGGTTGTAATGAAAGGTGGCGGCTTGGTAACCAACACCATTGGTGTGCACACTTTGTGGCCTCCAATGGTGTGCGCAAGGTTTGGCTTTTTAATTTTCAATTGTTGTATGATCTAAAAGCTCATCCTATGTCTAATTAAATTATTTAATTAGAGTTTTAATCACATAATTAAATTATGATTCAGATATGAATTTTAAAATTGTTTGAATGTGATTCAAATATGAATTTTAAAAGTTGTTTGAATATAATTCAAATCTGAAATTTTTAAATTGTTTGAATGTGATTCAAATCTGAATTTTAAAAGTTATTTGAATGTGATTCAAATCTGAATTTTTAAAGTTGTTTGAATGTGATTCCAATCTGAATTTTAAAATTTGATTGAATATGATTCAAATCTGAATTTTTAAATTTGTTTGAATGTGATTCAAATCTGAATTTTAAAATTTGTTTGAATCATATTCAAATCTGGATTTTTAAGTTGAATATGAGATATTCAATTTAATCTAAGTATGTATGTTTTATTTAATTGTTAAATAGTGATATGCTTGATGGATGATCATGGACCATAAAAGACCAATGTGATTGGATTTATTTCTTTTATGTTTTTTTGGTTTGTAAATTAATTAATTTATTTTAATTTATTTTGGGGCATGTATTATAAAGGTTGTAATAATTTTAGATTGTAATTTCATTTATTTAGTTCTTGTAAATTTGTCTTGGTATGCCAAGGATTACTATGTAATTGGATTGCAAGAAGATCAAGAAGGTCAAGAGCATTGGTGGGACCAGTGGGAGGAATTCAATATCAAGTGTTGATTATGTACTCCTTCAGTAACTCTTGTAATATGAAAGAATGAAATGCACCTAGGAATGCCCTGATTAATTCTTGGTGGCTCAGAATTGAATCCCTTAGAAAGTCCATGATCATACCATATTTACTGTTTATCCATGAATGCATGAGATGTATGGGAATGTATGCAAGTATATGATATATGCATGCTAAATGGATAATGTGCAAAGTGAGACCTTAATAGTAATTAGGATGACCATAAAATCTTCAAAACAAATGATTAAGTTGGAAATGCTATAATTAAAGTAATTATAACATAGGCCCTCTATTGAGGCAATTATTTTAAGAAATTTTAAATACTTGCATAAGATGCAATTAATTTAAGAGATTTTCTTAAGAATAATTGTTAAGCATGAGATGTTGTAAATATGTAAATGTTTTGTTGGCCAATATTAGATGTACCTGAGGACATTAAAATTATTTGCATAATTACTGACTCAATTGGATCAACTTAACTAATGCAAGATGAGTCAATAATGGATGTACCTGAGATTTTGAGCATTAGGGGCTAGGTAAAGGATTGAACCTCACATGAGATGTGATGGGCAAGGAGTTGCTCACTTATAGTTTATTGTAATTCCAATAACAGATGTACCTGAGGATGATCAATAGAATTATAGGAATTCAATCACCCACTAGAAATCCATCTAACTTGGATTTCCGTTTTCTACTTTGGAAGTGTAGGATTCGCTAAGTTAGTGGGAGGACCAATTTGATTAAAAGACCATAATCATTTTGGTTAATTACATGATACATTTACTAATAAATCTGATTTTTTTCTGCAGTTAATTTTCTGATAATAACGAGCACAGAACAACCACCACCATCCAATATTCTTGCAAGCATACTTGATCGCAATAGGTTGACAGGACCTAATCTATCTGATTAGCTAAGAAATTTAAAACTTGTCCTGAACCTTGAACATATAGGATATGTTCTAGACTCAAATGTTCCTGGACCCTTACCTCCAGAGGCCACTCAAGAGGAACATGAAACTTTGGACAAGTGGAAGGAGCATGATATAAGAGCTAAGTGTTATATGCTTGCTTCCATGAGAAATGAGTTACAAAAGCAGCATGAGAACATGCAGAGTGCGAGTGAGATCCTTCTTCACCTACAAGATTTGTATGGTGAGCACAACAGGAATCCTAGGTATGAGATATCTAGACAGCTATTCTGCATGAGGATGTCTGAGGGACAAAATATTGGGGATCATGTCCACAAGATGATTCGGCTGATTGAGCAGTTGGAACATCTTGACTTTAACATGGATTTCCAACTGCAGACGGATTTGATCCTTCAGTCCCTTCCTGAGTTATTTGGGAATTTTGTGACAAATTTCCATATGACTAAGCAGAAATGCACCTTAGCTAGTTTACTCAACATGTTGGTTATTGCCCAAAAGAAAATGCCGGGCAATAAAGGAAAAGAGGTAGCTTTGATTGCATCTTCTTCTGCTGGAAAGTCCAACAAGAAGAAGGGCAATAAGAAAAAGAAACCTCAGATTCCTAATCCTTCCAAGAAGATAAGCAAAACAGAAAGGGAAGACCAAAGCTGACAAAGGCAAAAGGAAAGTGTTTCCACTGCCATAATGATGGGAAGTGGAAGAGGAATTGCCCAGAGTATCTTGCTTCTCTGAAGGACAAGAAGGATAGACTTTCGGAAGGTATGTCCATATCTTGTTATTTAGATTTTGATGATACTCATTGTGACACCCCTTACTCGTGTACAGTATACCCGAGTAAGCAATGTCACACGGTGTACCGGCACACTCTAATATACCTTAATTAATTTTTATCATAGTTTTGAATATAACTTGTGAAATATGGTTCATTTAAGTCATTTATTGAAATTGAAATTTATTTGAGGTTCCAAAAATTTTAAAGAAAATCCGGCAGAGTACCGGCTAAAAATGGAGAAAACAGTTCTTCGGAACCTGTGAAAAACACTTCCAATAATTGTCTTCAATCATCTCAAACTCCAATATTCAAATCTCAATATGATTCTCAACAACTTTTTCATTTCTCAAACATTCATTTCTCATAATACTCATATACAAACAATAAATAAATGCTCAAATTTTGCATTCATAACCATAACTTTCATTAATTACATGAACATCAAAATACATTACATAAATCCAAATACATATGAGAAAATAAAAATTTAGTTACAAAATGACAAAATGACACCTAGTGTCCTACCAATGCACTGCAGAAGTTGAGGTGACACGGACACTGTGCAGAACTGCAGGATGGACTTGTTAGTAGTATGCCCTAGAGCATATCATTTAGTATATATCTTGTACATAATTTTATTAATAAAAGGCATTTTCACTTTTCCGTTTACATAATATATTTATGTGTAATAGAAAAGGTCCATTGATATTTTGTTAGAAATATTATTCTTAAGTTGTTAAGAATATGAGTGACAATATTTCTAGCACAAAGTATCATAAATAGGTTCACAATCGAGGATACTTCATAATAAGGACATGACTTATCCAGAAAGATTGTATTCATGTTTGTTCCCAAGTTATTTATATGAGATATAAATAAGATGGAATGGTGAGTCTCATGTCATATAACAAACATGATAGGCACTTATAAATGATAAGTAGGCCGAACCAGTGACACTTATGACAAGCACATGGAGTTTACTCTTGTCAATGTTTTGTCATAAATCATATCAGTGCATATAATCTTTAGACCTGAGATAGCATGGTTATCTTGTATAAAGGTAGTTTGAGTTTGATCGCTTTCATACTTGTACTGTATGGGTATATGGGCATGTGTTGGCTCCTACTAGTTATATATGGAGGTAGGTGTTGATCAAGATGGAATCTTCCTCTAAGTAAATAGAGATAAAATCCTATGTTCATTTAATTGTTCTTGATGTTTCAAGTTCTGCCAGACAGATAGATTTATTCAGAAAAGAGTTTCTGATGAGAAAATCTTTTTAATCAAGAACTGGAATTAAAAGAGAACATAATATTCATAGCAAATGGAGTTTGACATAAACCATGACTCCAGCTTGAGTTGGGATTTTGTAACAGAGAGATTCTAGTGCATGGTAACATATGATTATAGGTTCATTTAAGGTAAACCTTATTACTAATTGGGTGGCTATGGCATGCTATGCTAGGTGTTAACCATGGTCTATGAGGTTCATAAAATGATTTAGAGAAATCATTTATGGTAAGAAAGAGTTCTGATGATATTAAGAGTTGATATCATGTCTCATTGCCAATTAGTGATGAGCCTACTAAGTCACACATGTCACACCCTACCCCTCTGTAAGGCATAACATGATCCCGTAGTATACCTAATGAATTACCAACTTCGTCTACTGATAACCCATTAAATACACTACAAGGGATTTTAAAAACTTTTCTTACTTCTTTTGCAGTGGTGAGCACTATTTACAGGTGTTAAAGACTTTGGTGAACTGAAGTGGAATAACTAACTCATTTGGTTTATTTGGAATTTCTGTAAAAATTTTGGCAGAGTGCCATCTGTATTTTGGATAAAACAGTTCTTCAGAAAACCTGTAAAAAAAAGCACTTCAATAATTTTCCAAATCTCAACTCCACATTTCTCAACACAATAATTTATCAACTCAATTCCATAGAAATTTTTTTTTAAAGTCTGAGATAAGGAAATATAATACAACTTTTACAATCCAAAACACTCATAATTAATTTACAACTTCAAGGTACAATTTAATTTACAACTGCTCAAAACCAAAAAACAAAATGTACATACAGTGTCATACATTACAGTACAAAATGCAAAATATTGGTATACTCATTATACCAGGTAATCCCTCGCTGGATGTATATGCAGCCTAGTCTGCTGCCCTGTCTGTCTCTCTACCTACGACAGCAATAAAAAGCTATCGCTGAGACAATGTCTCAGTGGTGCACAACATTAACCAAATACAATTTCAAATCACAATTCATAAGTCATGTAAATAGTGGATACTTAAAATCATAGTTAAATTCAAGACAATAAATGTCAACAAGAATTTAAACTCCATTTGTCAATATCACAATAATTTTCAATAAGTCAGATCATGGTTGAATTCAATAGACAGTATATGTCAACAAGAGTTTAAATCAATTTCACAATCTCACAATACATAATAACGCAATTTAGTCGAATAATTTAAGAATACAGTGTTGCCAATTCATTCACAACTTAAGCCATGACACAATTTTCTGATCAATGCCGCGTTGTACACCACGACAAAGCAATCACAACCTCACTAATCGAAATCAATGAGGAAGGGGAGCTAGCTATATAATGAGTACTCATCCGATCACCTCACTGGTAAACCAGAGAGGGAAAAATAAACGATCACGACTCCATAAATGGAGAAGGAAATAAACGATACTGTCATGCTAAGTGTGAACACAAAATCAATTCCAAACATTTTATTCAAATGATTTGTGAGAATCCAATAAATTTCCCAAGTCATAATTTTATTCACAAAATGGCAACACAATTCATAATTAACTTCAATTTTCACAAATCACACTAAATCAATTTTTCCACAGTTTTAAACCATTTACAATGCTTTTCAAGCAATAAGTATCCATCAATATCATTCAAATACATTTCCACAATTTAAAACAATAATATACAAATAGTCAATATTTATTTCAATTGAAAATAATTCAAGAGAAATAGTTGTTGTGCACAAACACAATTTAAATCAATAACATACAATTAATCATATGAAATCTTATTCAGAGTAAAATCAGTTGAAAACTAGTTGTGCACAAACCTCTGATGACTGTCTCCCTGGTCTGGACTCAGTGTTTCCTTCTCTTTTCCTGAGTCTTTAGTAACTGAGAAACACAATTTGAAGTGTTTCAGTACTAAATTAAACTGTCTCTATCGATGGTGTTTGGTAAATAATGCACTGAACTCAATTATTCACTTAATCACCTAATATACTGACCCTCGTTGCGTTTTAGGTAAATTAGGTTTTAGTGTCGTTAATATGTCACATTTGATAGGGTTTTAGGTTTGGTATGTTTTACAAAAGTCATTTCCTTGTTTAGTGCACTTTAATGCAAATTGCTGGATTCCGGGACACTGGTTTGACCTAGCCGGACGGTCTAGTTCCGTCGGTTTTCGGGCTTCGGTCAAAACTACAAACTTGTAGATCTAGGTCTTATTGCACGCGGTGCAAAATTTCAGGTCAATCCGAGTTAAGTAGACCAAGTTATGGTCATTATACTATTTCTGGTCAAATGGCATCAATTAGGTCATTTTTTTGGTCAATTTGGTCAACTTTGGTTCGGCCAGTTTTTGGACCCGAACTTGTGCAAGCTTTTTGACTTGCTTCTGGTCATTTCTGGGTTTTGGTGTCTTCATAAGACTTGTAGGTATGGGTCTTAACTATTCATGGTTAAAATTTCAGGTCAATTGGACCTGTTTTGAGTGAGTTATGGCCTCAATACTCACTGCTGCCCAAATGGTCAGTTTTTAGGTCTCAAGTGTACCTAATCCGAATTGGTCATTTTTTCACATCACCTTGCAAGCAGAATTTTGGTATGGTTTCTCAATGAAAGTTGGCACATTTTGTGCCTAGTTTCACCTCAAATTGGTCTCATACCAATTGAGGTTACACATTTCAGGTTATGGGCTAAAATGTACACTGCCCTCAATATGCATTTCACACCCCACTTCAAACACACATATACCTTGCAATTTGGTTCACTTCCCTACCAATCTGTTTTGGTACATTAACCACAGTATAATCTACTTTACATTAACATTATTTTGGGCAGATTACCATTACCCTCAACACACCAAATATAATTCACATTTACAATATCTCAATACCATTACATACACACCTAAACACCACTAATTCTCACGTACACTTTACACAATAATTTCATACACATATCCTTCATTCCTTAATGCCACAATTCTGCCAATACTTCCATCAATACATACAATTATGCAAGGGTTCCCAAGCTGCCGAAATTGTCCTTCAACACCACATTGCCCTACAATCCATCAATTCTCATCCAAGTGCCAAAATCACCATATATATGTGAAACAATTCATTAGGATATTAATTTACCATGTTCAACATTATTTCTCATCATTTATATGCACAAATATTTCATCAAAAACGTGACTCATGGCTGTCCAAAAATGGCTATCTCAACAACTATTTAAACTTTAAAATTTCCTTCACCAAACTAACACCCATAACATGAACATAAAGTTTATCAAAGAAATTCTCAAAAATGTAAACTTACCTTTGGTTGTAACTTGCTAAACCTTCACCAAACTTCTCAAATTTGGTATCAATATCTTCCTTGTGATGTGTAGACCATTTTTCATGAAGGAACCTAAGCATTTAGAGATGAAAAGAGGGAGTGGATGAAGCTTTCATGCAAACGCCCATGGAGTTTCTATTTGGTTCTTCAATTCGGCAATGTTGAATGCAAATGAGGAAGATAGATTATTCAGCTGCATTTTAAGTGTACACATGTCCCACTATGTATTTAATTAATCCCCTTAGTGGTCCACTTAGTCACTTAATCATATAATAAGCTAAATTCCCACTTATTCCACATTTAACCTTTAATTTCTACTATTTACTTTAGGTACCACCAAATTAATTTTTCATTTCATTTTTTAAGTGTAATATTATTTATTTTTAATGGATATTTAGGTCAAAAGACACTTCGGGATGTCAAATGACCATAATGCCCCTGTTCGGGTAGCATTCCCGATTTTTCGGTATTACCGGGTTTTGTCTTTTTTTCGATTTCTCACTTTTCTTTGTACTAATTATTTAATTTTTCTTTGATCTTTCTAATGATATTTATTCTTCAATAAGGTTCTATTTATGTCCTAAAAATGTTTTCCAGGGTTCCCCGCAGTCCAGGGCTAGTCAACGGTCCACGCCGTGACTTCCCGGTGCGGTCACCCATCGCTAGGTTTCTGGCTCGCTTAACTTGGTGACATTTCTTTGCTATTATTTTTCCTTTGTTTTTCTTGTATTTTCTTTTCTTGTATTTCATTATTTATGTCTCCTCTCTCATATTGAAGTGTAGTTCTAAGCATCCTAGCTGTCCGGACAACACTGGTCACCGGTACAGCAGAACGCACTACCGAACTTAGGGGTGTTACAACACACATACACAAGTTATCACCTAATTAAATATGATTTAATTAATTAATTAAAGAGTTTAATTGATTAATTAAATAGGTTTGGTTTGCAATTAGATTGCAAAGTCCCTAGCATGACTTGAAACCAAATCTAGATTATTGGATGTATAATATAAGTTAAATTTATATTTAAAGTGTTTAAATATGAATTTAATTAATGAGAAATTAATTAATAGAGATTAATTAATTAATTTATATTTGATATAAATTAATTAGAAGAAGAAAATTAATTATTTTGGGTTGAGAACTCAAAATTAAGACACAGGGGCATTTTGGTCATTTTGCAGTGTGACACGTGGCACCATGAGATGGTGACACATGGCATAACACATAAGCTTGCCAAATGTTTTTTAATCATGTAAGATGATTAAAATCAAGATTAAATATAGGTTTGACACTTGGCACAATGTGATTGGGTCACTTAAACCTAGAGCTAATCAAAGGGTGACATGTGGCAAGGGTTTAATGTGTTAACCTAGCTATTTAAGTGTTGTTATGAGAAAATAAAACACAACCAGCAGCCACACTCCTTTGTCACGCCACTTTGAGGGTTTTCTTGTCTTCTTCTTCATCTCTCATCAATTCAAAGAGATTAGCCATCAATCTCTTGAATTAAGAATACTAGAAATTGTTTCTAGTGTCCTGTTTACATCTTTAATCTCTTAAAAGGCAGAACTTGATTTTCTAATTAATAGAAAAAGCTTCAGAAGCTATTCAAGGGCTGCCATAGGTGTTCTTGGTGTGGACAAGCTAGAGGGACAACATCTGGTGTCCTAAAGACGAATCTCAAAGGCGCAGACACGCTGCAGTGCATCAAGAGGTTAGTGTAATCGTTCTTGATTTAATCTAGGGTTCTAAAATTAATCTGATTAATTTTAAAATCTTAAATGGCAAATACAGATCCAAAAACATATTAAAAGAGTTTTAATATGTTGTTTATCATTGAAATCAAATAGATAAAAAAAATAAATCTTGCATGATGCATGTGACCCTAGGTGAAAATTTTTGAATTCAATGGTATAAACTTGTGTTTTTCACGCTTCCGTTCCTTCAGGACTCACCCAGTCTGCGATCTACTGGGCTCACGATCTGTATCTCCAGTACCTATGCGTGGCAAAAGCAACACGCTAAGCAATAATGCTTAGTGGTGCAATAATAAAATAAAAGAAATAGCAAGAAAATAAATATGTAGTGAATGTATATGTCTTATTTGTTTTGAATTTATATATCATTAACTTTGTCCACTTTTATTCATTTGGTTGCCCCAAGTAACCTACACTAGACGACTGGATTGGATAAATGGGTAAACTGGCACTGGGTATCTAGTACCTCGGGCCGTCACACCATCAGTCACATATGCATCTCCCGGTGTGCAACAGAACAGCTAACTAGCTGTAAATACATCAGGCACAAGGCCAAATTTCAATACAAGGTCAGAATGGCTAAAAGCCATAAAATTCACAGAATGGCATATTGCCATATGCAGTACTGCTAACTGAACCCTATTGGCATGCCAAACTATCCAAACCAATCTTGTTAGGTATACTAGGGCATTTGATACTTTAAAATTCTTCAATCTTTAAATTTCAAGTTTCGGTGTCACTATTCACCTCTTTGGTCAACTAAAATGTTGACTTTTAGGTAGAAATTAGGTACATTGGTTTTGGCACTCCCAACATACCACATTTTGCATTTAAAACTTGTTGGAATTGGTCACCATTACCATTTCTAACTTAAAACCAAGAGGGCAGAAATTTCAGTTTTTGAAGCCTAAGTTTACTGTTCCATTAAGCACTGTTACAGTGGGAATTTGAAGAAATGGAAAACATGAAAGTTGTTCCTTATTTTGTCTAGTTGAATTTTCCTTTTTGAATCACTCCATTTGGAGTTTTGTAGCTCCATATATGGTCCAACAACCACAGCTGGCCGGATTGGAAAAACTGCAAAATTACCAAATCTACAGTACCATGAACAGTGACTGTGACTGCCATTTGGGTTAGGTTCTGGTCATAATTTGGGGTAGATTTCTTCATGAAAGTTGTTTTTCTATGTCTTAGCTTGTTGCTGTAAAAAGTTCAGGTCAATTGACCATATCTACAGTGAGTTATGGCTAAATGAACAGTTACTGTTCATTTGGTCATTCTGCAGAATCAGTTTGCAGGGTATCCGGATTGGGGCCAACTTTTGGTCCTCTTGCTTTGGTCTTTTGGGCATGGTTTCTTCAGCAAAAATGTGCCATTATACGTCTAGTTTCATGTCCAATTGGCCAAACACCAATTGGACCTACACAACCAAAGTTATGGCTGTCTAAGTGGGCTGGAATCTCAGCCTCAGTTCTGCTGTCTTTAGGCAGCCTTCCATTTCAGTTTTGCCATGCATTAACTCACTTCAAATTATGATTAACTTGCCTTAAATGGTCACTAATTGACCATTAGAATTTCCATTAACCAATTCAAATACCAAGTCCAATTTTCACTCTTAAAACCCTAGTTCCCATTATAGGTTTTCACAACACACCTTAATTACTAACTCATTCACTAATCACAAGCATACATGGTTTAAACTTGATCTATAATCCACTTTAAGTCCATCAAAACACTCATTCCTATTCCTTCAATAGGGCTGCCGAAATCCATGTACACATACACATGAGTTTTTGTCCATTTAAATTACAATTTCTTACTAAATTCAAGTCCTTAATCATGAAAGTAAGGAGTTTTAGGTGTATAGATGCACTAACCTCTTGTAGGCAGATTTTTCCCAAGTTAAATCTTCACTTTCTTTCCTTTTCTAGGCTGCCAAACACTTCCCCAAGAGATGTGGTCAAGTTTTAATGAAAGGGGTTTAGGGTTTAGTGGTGTAACAAAGGGAGAAATGAAGCTTTTTGGTTGAACATCAATGGAGGAAGAAGAAGGAGAGGTTTCGGCTGGTAAGAGGGAGAATGATGGCTGCTTTATTTTTGGTCTTTTTTTTGGTCTTCATTTATCTCTTTTATTAGTTAATGAATTAGTTGTTTGATTGCAATTGGTGGTGGCTTTTAATGACATCACCTTATATCATAATTAAGCCTTTTTTTTCTCATTTTCTTTTCTTTCCTTCACTACTCATTTTCAATTTAATTTCTAGTAATGTTTATTCATATTTTATATCATATTAATTATTTACTCAACTGGACAAGTCGGCCAAAAATCACCTCTGAAGGCGAAATGACCAAAATGCCCTCCGTTTGGCTTAACGGGTCAAAATTGTCTGTATCGATTGAAAATTTTTTCTAGGTATTTTCTTGGAATTCTAATGCCATGGGAACCTCAATAACCCTTCTATGGAGTCCCAAAAATTATTTTATAATTTTTCCCCTAGGTCTAGGGCTCCTAGTTGCGAGAACCGCAACTTCCCTCTAGGTTACCCATCGCTAGGGCACCGGCTCGTTTAACTCGGTTGTATTTTATTTCTAAAATTTTTACTAAATTTTTCTTATTAATATTTGAGTTGATTATGGTTCCTCACTTTAGTTTAAATATTTTTCCGAACGTTCTAGCTGTCCGGACTGACACTGGTCACCAGAACAGTAGAATGTACGGAGTTGTTACCAGGAGGGTATTACAACTCTTCCCCTCTAATTTAAATTTCGTCCTCGAAATTTACCTGATGCAAACAGTTGAGGGAACTGTTGCCTCATCGTCTCTTCACTTTCCCAAGTTGCCTCCTCGGTGTTGTGGTGCCTCCAAAGCACTTTCACCAGTGGAATCTGTTTGTTCCTCAATTCTTTTACTTCCCGAGCCAGGATCCGTAGAGGTTCTTCTTCATATGTCAAATCCGGTTGTATTTCAATTTCTTCCCTGGCGATGACATGTGAAGGATTTGAGCGATATCTTCTGACCATGGATACGTGAAACACATTGTGGATCTTGTCCAGCTTTGGAGGTAAAGCTAGCCTATAGGCCACTGGACCCACACGTTCAATGATTTCATATGGGCCAATGAACCTAGGGCTTAACTTACCTTTCCTTCCAAACCTCAATACTTTCTTCCACGGTGACACCTTGAGGAATACTTTATCGCCAACCGCATATTCTATTTCTTTTCTCTTCAAGTCGGCATAGGATTTCTGTCTATCTGAGGCAACCTTCAGATTAGCTTTGATTAGTTTCACCTTCTCCTTAGTCTGTTTCACCAGGTCTGGCCCCACCAGTTTGTCTTCGCCCAATTCAGTCCAGCACACTGGAGTTCTACATTTCCTCCCATACAGTGCTTCATATGGAGCCATTTGGATGCTAGCTTGGTAGCTATTATTGTATGCAAATTCTGCCAGTGGGAGGTATCTATTCCAACTTCCCTCAAACTCAATGACACAACTCCTCAGCATATCCTCAAGAACCTGACATATGTTTCATGTTATTGTTATCATTTCAATTCAATATTTGTATCAATTCCATTAGTTTCAATTGTTTACCTGGATTACTCTTTCTGATTGCCCATCCGTCTGAGGATGGAAAGTCATCTTTGAAGTGGAGTTGTGTACCCAAGGACTCATGCAACTTCTTCCAAAATCTTGATGTAAACCTTGGGTCTCGATCAGATATGATGGAAAGTGGGATTCCATGCAGTCTAACTATCTCACTGATATACAATTCTGCTAACTTCTCCAGTGAGTAGTCAGTCCTAACTGGCAGAAAGTGTGCTAACTTTGTCAATCTATCAACTATCACCCATACTGCATCATGTTTCTTTCGGGTGAGAGGTAGACCACTTACAAAATCCATGGTGACCCGATCCCATTTCCATTCAGGTATGCGAAAAGGCTATAGCAAACCCGATGGAACTTGATGTTCTGCCTTGTTTTGCTGATATGTCAGGCATTTAGTCACGTAGTCAGCTATGTCCTTCTTCATACTAGGCCACCAATACTGAAGCTTCAGATCATGATACATTTTTGTACTTCCTGGGTGCATAGCATATACACTGGTGTGTGCCTCTTTTAGAATACTGGCCTTCAATTCCCCATCATCTAGTACACACAGTCTTCCTTTGTAATACAGACACCCATCTTCCTTCGCCTCATAGTCAGTTGCTTTTCCTTCTGGGATTTTGCTCATAATAGCCATTAACTTTTCATCTGCCTTTTTCCCATCTAAAATCTGCTGTAGCAGGTTTGGCCTCACTTGCAACTCAGCCAAAATAGCTCCATCTTGAATCAAAGTTAGACGGGCATTCAATGATCTCAAAGCTGTGATGGACTTTCTCCTCAAAGCAACAGCAACTACATTTGCCTTCCCAGGATGGTAGTCAATTATACAATCATAGTCTTTCAGGAACTCAATCCATCGCCTCTGTCTAAGGTTGAGCTCCTTCTGGGTTGGCAAGTATTTTAAGCTTTTGTGGTCCGTGTAAATGTAGCACTTTTCACCATACAAGTAATGCCTCCATATCTTCAGTGCGAAGATAATTGCTGCAAGCTCTAGATCATGGGTAGGGTAATTCTGTTCATGTGGCCTTAGCTGCCTGGAAGCATAAGCGACCACCTTCCCCTCTTGCATTAATACACACCCTAACCCATTATGAGAGGCATCACTATAGACCACGAAGTCCTTTCACGACCTTTGTTTGTGTGCTGCTGGTGCCTCTGTCAACATAGCCTTCAACTTCTCAAAACTGGTCTGACACTTGTCATTTCAGTCAAATCTGACATTCTTGTGTAACAACTTGGTCATTGGAGTAGCTATTAAGGAAAATCCCTTCACAAATCTCCTGTAATACCCAGCTAGCCCCAAGAAGCTTCTAACGTCAGTTGTATTCCTGAGAGGCTTCCATTCCATCACTGCTTCTATTTTCTTAGGATCCACTCTAATCCCATCAGCTGACACTATGTGTCCAAGGAATGTAATCTCATTCAGCCAAAAATCACACTTGGACAACTTAGCATACAGCTCCTTTTCTCTCAGGGTTTGCAAAACAATCCTCAACTGCTCATCATGTTCTTCACTAGTCTTGGAATACACCAGAATATCATCAATAAAGACCACTACGAACCGATCTAAGTATGGATGGAAGATACGGTTCATAAGGTCCATGAATGCCGCTAGTGCATTTGTTAGGCCAAAGGGCATCACCAGAAACTCATAATGCCCGTACCGGGTCCTGAATGCAGTCTTGGGCACATCTACATCCTTCACCCTCAACTGATGATACCCTGATCTGAGATCAATCTTAGAAAATACTCCTGCTCCCTTCAACTGATCAAACAGATCATCAATTCTAAGCAACGGATATTTGTTCTTCACAGTCACTTTATTCAACTGCCGGTAATCGATACATAGCCTCAAAGTCCCATCCTTCTTTTTCACAAACAGCACTGGAGCTCCCCATGGTGACACACTGGGGCGTATGAACCCCTTATCAAGCAACTCTTGCAACTGAGTTTTCAACTCCCTCAATTCAGTGGGTGCCATCCTATAAGGAGCAATGGAAATGGGTGCTGTTCCCGGCAGTGTCTCAATAGCAAATTCAACTTCCCTTTCTGGTGGCAAACCAGGCAATTCTTCAGGAAATACCTCTGGGAAGTCTCTTACTGTGGCTCTATCACTCAGATTTGGCTTAGCCTGCCTAGTATCCACCACATGTGCTAGGTAGGCTTCACAGCCTTTTCTCATCATTCTTCTTGCAACTGTGGCTGAGATGACATTGGACAAGAAATCTGTCCTTTCCCCCACAACTGTGATCTCATTACCCTCTGAAGTTTTTAGAGAAATTCTCTTCAATTTGCAATCAACTATTGCCTGATGACGTGACAACCAATCCATTCCCAAAATCACATCAAACTCGTGGAAGGGCAACTCAATCAGGTCTGCCAAGAATTCATACCCCTGAATCCTTAACGGGCAACCCTTATATACTTTGTTCACCACTACACTGTGGCCCAATGGATTAGTGACCAGAATGTCTTGGTCACTCTCCCCTACTAGTATCCCCCTTTCTACGGGTAGGTTGATGCAGATATATGAATGAGTGGATCCTGGATCCACCAATGCATGCACAGGTGTATTGTAGAGGGAGAACGTACCCTTGATGACGTCCGGGGCATCTTGCTCCTCCTGAGCTCTAATAGTATAAGCTCTTGCAGGTGGTCTGCTGTCAGGCCTCTCTGCTGGCTCAAATGCAGTCCTTTGTGATGGTCCCACAGCCTCAGATTTACCAGATTTTTTACCCCTCTGTGGTGCAGGAGCAGGTCTGTCTGCTTGTGTTGGAGCAGCTGTAGTAGTTCTGTGTGGGCAGTTCCTCAGTTGATGCTCTGTCGACCCACATCTTAAGCAGGCACCAGTTGCTCTCCAACATTCCCCCTTGTGCCATTTCAGACAGTGTGGACATGCAGAAGATGTTGGGGCTGGTCCCCTGAACCCCATCCCTGGAGAGCTGCCCACTGATGGTGTGGACTGACCTCTCCTAGGGGTGAACTGTGGCCTGGGCCCCTGAGACTGACCCTGACCTTGTAGCTGACTCAAACTCTGTGTAGGTGGACCTCTGAACTTCTTCCCAGGTGCAGGAGATGAGCTAGACTGACCCGGGCCCCTCTTTTTCTGTCTATCCCTTCTGGTCTGCTCACTGATTCTCACTTTTTCAACCCTTATTGCAGCTTCCACTAACTTGCTAAATTCTGTGATTCCCAAGGCAGTGAGTTGGATCTTTATGTTGTCATTTAGTCCCTCTTCAAATCTCTTACACCTTTTAGCTTCATTAGGGACTATCTCCCTTCCATAGCGGCTAAATCGGACAAATTCCTTCTCATACTCGGCCACTAATAGCTGTCTCTACCTCAGATTAATAAACTCTCTTCTTCTCTCTTCTAGGTATACAGTACCCACATATTTCTTTTTAAATTCGGAGAGAAAGAAGTCCCAAGTTATAGTTTCTGGTTGCACTTCACTAGACACAGTATCCCACCATTCAGAAGCATCATCTTGCAACAGGGATATGGCAGCTTCTAGGTTTTACTCTAGGGTGCAGTGGAGTTGTTTTAGAACTCTGCCCGTTCTGTTCAACCAATTCTCGGCTGCAACCGAGTCATCTTCTCTCTTACCGAAAAAGTCCACTGCTCCAAACTTTCTTAGCCTTTCCAGGTGTGATTTCTACTGTGGAGGTGGAGGTGGTGGTGGTGCTGGCATTACTCCGACCATTTGTCTAAAGAAATCGGCCATTTCTTTGGAACATGGCTGTGGAGGTGGCGAGGCTCGCTTGAGTGGCGAGCAGTTCTCCCATGCCCAGTCTCGATTCTTTGCAAGTGGAGCATGACTCTCCACTTCCTCCTCGACTGCTCTTTGAGATGAAGGGTCCATATCCTATTTAACAAAGACAAACAGATCTGCATTAGTGTCACCTCGACTCTTACAAATGCAATGCATGGTATGGACTCAATATAGGCCCAGAAACGCCTAAACCGTGCTCTGATACCACTAAATGTGACACCCCTTACCCGTGTACAGTATACCCGAGTAAGCAATGTCACACGGTGTACCGGCACACTCTAATATACCTTAATTAATTTTTATGATAGTTTTGAATATAACTTGTGAAATATGGTTCATTTAAGTCATTTATTGAAATTGAAATTTATTTGAGGTTCCGAAAATTTTAAAGAAAATCCGACAGAGTACCAGCTAAAAATGGAGAAAACAGTTCTTCGGAACCTGTGAAAAACACTTCCAATAATTGTATTCAATCATCTCAAACTCCAATATTCAAATCTCAATATGATTCTCGACAACTTTTTCATTTCTCAAACATTCATTTCTCATAAAACTCATATACAAACAATAAATAAATGCTCAAATTTTGCATTCATAACCATAACTTTCATTAATTACATGAACATCAAAATACATTACATAAATCCAAATACATATGAGAAAATAAAAATTTAGTTACAAAATGACAAAATGACACCTAGTGTCCTACCAATGCACTGCAGAAGTTGAGGTGACACGGACACTGTGCAGAACTGCAGGATGGACTCACCCAGTCTGCGGTCTACTGGGCTCACGATCTGTATCTCCAGTACCTATGCGTGGTAAAAGCAACGCGCTAAGCAATAATGCTTAGTGGTGCAATAATAAAATAAAAGAAATAGCAAGAAAATAAATATGTAGTGAATGTATATGTCTTATTTGTTTTGAATTTATATATCATTAACTTTGTCCACTTTTATTCATTTGGTTGCCCCAAGTAACCTACACGAGACGACTGGACTGGATAAATGGGTAAACTGGCATTGGGTATCTAGTACCTCGGGCCGTCACACCATCAGTCACATATGCATCTCCCGGTGTGCAACAGAACAGCTAACTAGCTGTAAATACATCAGGCACAAGGCCAAATTTCAATATAAGGTCAGAATGGCTAAAAGCCATAAAATTCACAGAATGGCATATTGCCATATGCAGTACTGCTAACTGAACCCTATTGGCATGCCAAACTATCCAAACCAATCTTGTTAGGTATACTAGGGCATTTGATACTTAAAAATTCTTCAATCTTTAAATTTCAAGTTTCGGTGTCACTATTCACCTTTTTGGTCAACTAAAATGTTGACTTTTAGGTAGAAATTAGGTACATTGGTTTTGGCACTCCCAACATACCACATTTTGCATTTAAAACTTGTTGGAATTGGTCACCATTACCATTTCTAACTTAAAACCAAGAGGGCAGAAATTTCAGTTTTTGAAGCCTAAGTTTACTGTTCCATTAAATCTTATTCTGATTGGGAATTTGAAGAAATGGAACACATGAAAGTTGTTCCTTATTTTGACTAGTTGAATTTTCTTTTTCGAATCACTCCATTTGGAGTTTTGTAGCTCCAGATATGGTCCAAAAACCACGGCTGGCCGGATTGGAAAAACTGCAGAATTACCAAATCTACAGTACCATGAACAGTGACTGTGACTGCCATTTGGGTTAGGTTCTGGTCATAATTTGGGGTAGGTTTCTTCATGAAAGTTGTTTTTCTATGTCTTAACTTGTTGCTGTAAAAATTTCAGGTCAATTAACCATATCTACAGTGAGTTATGGCCTTTACTGTTCATTTGGTCATTCTGCAGAAACTGTTCATTTGGTCATTCTGCAGAATCAGTTTGCAGGGTATCCGGATTGGGGCCAATTTTTTGTCCTCTTGCTTTGGTCTTTTGGGCATGGTTTCTTCAGTAAAAATGTGCCATTATAAGTCTAGTTTTATGTTCAATTGGCCAAACACCAATTGGACCTACACAGCCAAAGTTATGGCTGTCTAAGTGGGCTGGAATCTCAGCCTCAGTTCTGCTGTCTTTAGGCAGCCTTCCATTTCAGTTTTGCCATGCATTAACTCACTTCAAATTATGATTAACTTGCCTTAAATGGTCACTAATTGACCATTAGAATGTCCATTAATCAATTCAAATACCAAGTCCAATTTTCACTCTTAAAACCCTAGTTCCCATTATAGGTTTTCACAACACACCTTAATTACTAACTCATTCACCAATCACATGCATACATGGTTTAAACTTGATCTATAATCCACTTTAAGTCCATCAAAACACTCATTCCTATTCCTTCAATAGGGCTGCCGAAATCCATGTACACATACACATGAGTTTTTGTCCATTTAAATTACAATTTCTTACTAAATTTAAGTCCTTAATCATGAAAGTAAGGAGTTTTAGGTGTATAGATGCACTAACCTCTTGTAGGCAGATTTTTCCCAAGTTAAATCTTCACTTTCTTTCCTTTTCTAGGCTGCCAAACACTTCCCCAAGAGATGTGGTCAAGTTTTAATGAAAGGGGTTTAGGGTTTAGTGGTGTAACAAAGGGAGAAATGAAGCTTTTTGGTTGAACATCAATGGAGGAAGAAGAAGGAGAGGTTTCGGCTGGTAAGAGGGAGAAGGATGGCTGCTATATTTTTGGTCTTTTTTTTGTCTTCATTTATCTCTTTTATTAGTTAATGAATTAGTTGTTTGATTGCAATTGGTGGTGGCTTTTAATGACATCACCTTATGTCATAATTAAGCCTTTTTTTCTCATTTTCTTTTCTTTCCTTCACTACTCATTTTCAATTTAATTTCTAGTAATGTTTATTCATATTTTATGTCATATTAATTATTTACTCAACTGGACAAGTCGGCCAAAAATCACCTTTGAAGGCGAAATGACCAAAATGCCCTCTATTTGGCTTAACGGGTCAAAATTGTCTGTACCGATTGAAAATTTTTTCTAGGTATTTTCTTGGCATTCTAATGCCATGGGAACCTCAATAACCCTTCTCTGGAGTCCCAAAAATTATTTTATAATTTTTCCCCCAGGTCTAGGGCTCCTAGTTGCGAGAACCACAACTTCCCTCTGGGTTACCCATCGCTAGGGCACCGGCTCGTTTAACTCGGTTGTATTTTATTTCTAAAATTTTTACTAAATTTTTCTTATTAATATTTGAGTTGATTATGGTTCCTCACTTTAGTTTAAATATTTTTCCGAACGTTCTAGCTGTCCGGACCGACACTGGTCACCGGAACAGTAGAATGTACGGAGTTGTTACCGGGAGGGTGTTACACTCATAGTTCATCTATAGCTTGGGTTTTAGATACTGGTGTCAATTCTCACATTTCTTATGATATGCAGGAACTAGCAAATAGTAGCAGCTTGCGTTCTCGAAATGTTAGAGTCCGGATTGGTAATGGCTCAACTGTTGAAGCTTTAGCCATAGGATCTAAATCTTTTTACATGTCTGGACATGTTTTGTATTTGGATAATATTTTATATATGCCTAATGCTTTTAAGAACACCATTTCTATATCTAGTTTGACTGGTAAAGGCTATGAATTTCAATTCACAAATGATGTTTGCAATATTTATTTTGGAAATAAATATGTTGATTCGGGTTATATGAATGATGGTCATTATTATTTGGATAATAATGACAAACACAAAATGAATGCAAGTGATCTAAATGAATGCAATGCCATGGTGAAAATCAACTCAAGTTCAAAACACATTTGGCACTTAAGGTTATGTCATGTTGCAAAAGATAGGATTGCATAACTGGAGAAAATGAGGATTTTTTCCTCATTGGGCTTTGAGCCTACTCTAACTTGTGAATCTTTCCTTCAGGGTAAAATGACTAGATCACCTTTTGTTGGACAAGGGCTAAGAGCTGAAAATATTTTAGTGCTAATACATAGTGATGTATGTGGTCCATTTAAGGAAATGGCTAGAGACGGTTTTCATTACTTTATTACCTTTACTAATGATAAATCACGGTTTGGGTATTTGTATTTGATGAAATACAAACATGAATCCTTTCAAAAGTTCAAAGAATTTACACTTGAAGTAGAAAATCAAACTGGAAAGAGTATTAAAGCTCTTCGATCAGATCATGGAGGTGAATATTTGAATACTGAATTTGATGAATACTTGAAAGAGCATGGCATTGTTTCTCAGCTGACTCCTCCAGGAACACCACAGCTGAATGGTGTATCTTAAAGGAGAAATCGTACCCTATTGGATATGGTATGTAGTATGATGAGCTATACTGATATGCCAATCTCCTTTTGGGGATTTGCATTAGAATCAGCTTTGTATATTCTGAATAGGATTCCATCAAAATTAGTTTCTTCCACACCTTATGAGATATGGCATGGAAGAAAACCAAGTCTTAAGTATGTTAAGATTTGGGCTTGTCCAGCTTATATAAAAAACCTGAACACTGATAAATTGGAAACTAGATCAGAAAAGGGTCAATTTGTTGGATATCCAAAAGATAGTTTTGGATATTATTTTTGTTTGCCCACATCACAAAAGGTTGTGATAAGTAGAGATGTCACATTTCTTGAACAACAGTTTGTTCAAGAAGGAGGCAAAGGAAGGCAAATAGAGTTGGAGTTGGAGAATTCTGACCAACAAATAGATCATATGGATATAGATCCATCTAGTCAACCTACACCTATTGATGAAACATCTATAGCTGTTCCTAGTAGAAGAACCAGGGTATCTCGCACACCAGTGTGATATGGTTTCCTTCATAAAGAAGAACAAGAGTTGTCTACTCATGAAGAAGTAGATCATGGAGATGATCCACTTACCTATGAAAAAGCTATATCAGACATAGACTCTTTAAAATGGATTGATGCTATGAAATTCGAGATTGATTGCATGTATAAGAATCAAGTTTGGAATCTTATTGACCCACCTGAAGGTATTGTACCTATAGGGAATAAATGGGTTTTCAAGAAGAAAATTGGTTCTGATGGAAAGGTAGAGACCTATAAGGCAAGGCTAGTAGCGAAAGGGTTTCGCCAAAGGCAGGGAATTGACTATGAGGAGACTTTCTCGCCTGTTGCCATGCTTAAATCAATTAGGATTCTATTAGCAATAGCTGCATACTATGATTATGAGATTTGACAAATGGATGTCAAAACAGCTTTTTCCAATGGATACATTGAAGAAAACATTTTCATGGAACAACCTAGGGGTTTTGAATGCCAATATGGTTCCAAAGTGTGCAAGCTAAAGCGATCCATTTATGGGTTAAAACAAGCTTTGAGGAGTTGGAACATCCATTTTGATGAAGCCATTAAGTCATTTGATTTTATCAAAAATAAGGATGAGCCATGTGCATATAAGAAGGTTAGTGATAGTCTTGTCACTTTTCTTATCTTATATATGGATAATATTCTGTTGATAGGTAATGACACAGGTATGTTGACAATTATAAAGGTATGGTTGTCAAATACATTCTCCATCAAAGACTTAGGGAAGGCAACCTATATTCTTGGGATTCGCATCTATAGAGATAGAGCGAAAAGAATAATTGATTTATCCCAAAGTCTATATTTGGAAAGGGTGTTAAAGAGGTTTAACATGCTTGTTTCCAAGAAAGGAGTGTTACCAATGAGACATGGTATCCACCTTTCTAAAGAAATGTCTCCAAAGACACCTGAAGAAAGAGATAAAATGGCCTGGATTCCATATGCTTCGGTTATTGGAAGTTTGAAGTATGCAATGTTGTGTACTAGGCCGAATATCGCATCTGCTATTAGTTTAACTAGCAGGTACCAATCCAATCCAGGTTTGAAATGCTGGATAGTTGTCAAAAATATCCTTAAGTGCTTGAGAAGAACTAAGGATTTATTCTTAATATATGGAGGTGGTGACTTGCAATTGGATGATCATACTGATTCTGATTTCCAATCAGATATCGATGATAGAAAGTCTACCTCTGGGTGTGTGTTCATTTGTAATGGAAGTGCAGTCAGTTGGAACAGTTCCAAACAGGGTATGACGGCAGATTCCACTACTGAGGCTGAGTATTTTGCTGCATCAGATGCTGCAAAAGAAGCTGTTTGGATATAAGGAACCTCGGTCACACTAGAAATCCAAACACAT
The DNA here is from genome assembly GCF_030052815.1 of Hevea brasiliensis. Taxonomy (NCBI): domain Eukaryota; kingdom Viridiplantae; phylum Streptophyta; class Magnoliopsida; order Malpighiales; family Euphorbiaceae; genus Hevea; species Hevea brasiliensis. The sequence goes on from NC_079507.1 coordinate 23,159,906, forward strand.
AGAAAGGCGCTATCACATTATCAGAGAGATAGTTGGGCAAGGTGATATAGCCATGCAAAAAATAGCATCAGCTGAAAAATCCAGCTGATCCATTCACTAAGCCTTTGTCACAAGCACAGTTAGACTGACATCTTGAGAAGATGGGTCTAAGGTATTGTAATGAATGGCTCTAGTGCTAGTGGGAGATTGTAAGTAGTATGCCCTAGAGCATATCATTTAGTATATATCTTGTACATGTTTTTATTAATAAAAGGCATTTTCACTTTTCTGGTTATATAATATATTTACGTGTAATAGAAAAGGTCCATTTATATTTTGTTAAAAATTCTATTCTTAAGTTGTTAAGAATATGAGTGACAGTATTTCTAGCACAAAGTATCATAAATAGGTTCACAATCGAGGATACTTCACAATAAGGACATGACTTATCTAAAAAGATTATAATCATGTTTGTTCCCAAGTTATTTATATAAGATGTAAATAAGATGGAATGGTGAGTCTCATGCCATATAACAAACATGATAGGCACTTATACATGATAAGTAGGTCGAACCAGTGACATTTATGAGAAGCACATAGAGTTTACTCTTGTCAATGTATTGTCATAAATCATATCAGTGTATATAATCTTTAGAACTGAGATAGCACAGTTATCTTGTATATTGGTGGCTTGAGTTTGATACTGCTTTCATACTTGTACTGTGTATGGGTAAATGGGCATGTGTTAGCTCCTACTAGTTATATATAGAGGTAGGTGTTGATCAAGATGGAATCTGTTCCTGTAAGTAAATAGGGATAAAATCTTATGTTCATTTAATTGTTCTTGATGTTTCAAGTTCCTGGCCAGGATAGATAGATTTATTCAGAAAAGAGTTTCTAAAGAGAAAATCTTTTTAATCAAGAACTGAAATTAAAAGAAAACATAATATTCATAGCAAATGGGGTTTGACATAAATCATGACTCCAGCTTGAGTTGGGATTTTGTAACAGAGAGATTCTAGTGCATGGTAACATATAATTATAGGTTCATTTAAGGTAAACCTTATTACTGATTGGGTGGCCATGGCATGCTATGCTAGGTGTTAACCATAGTCTATGAGGTGCATAAAATGATTTAGAGAAATCATTTACGGTAAGAAAGAGTTCTGATGATATTAAGAGTTGATATCATGTCTCATTGCCAATTAGTGATGAGTCTAGTAAGTAATACACATACAGAAGTAATCACCAAATTAAGTATGATTTAATTAACTAATTAAAGAGTTTAATTGATTAATTAAATAGGTTTGGTTTGCAATTAGATTGCAAAGTCCCTAGCATGGCTTGAAACCAAATCTAGGTTATTGGATGTACAGTATAAGTTAAATTTATATTTAAAGTGTTTAAATGTGAATTTAATTAATGAGAAATTAATTAATATAGATTAATTAATTAATTTATATTTGATATAAATTGATTAGAAGAAGAGAAATAATTATTTTGGGTTGAGAACTCAAAATTAAGAGACAGGGGTATTTTAGTTATTTCACAGGGTGACATGTGGCACCATGAGATGGTGACACATGGCACTACACATAAGCTTGCCAAATATCTTTTAATCATGTAAGATGATTAAAATTAAGATTAAATATAGGCTTGACACTTAGCACAATGTGATTGGGTCAATTAAACCTAGAGCCAATCAGAAGGTAACACGTGGCAAGGGTTTTAAGTGGTGACCTAGCTATATAAGGCAAAGGATGTAAAGAAAAATACCTAGCTGGTATTTTTTTCATTGGTGCCACCCCAAAGCACCTCTCCCTTTCATCTTCTTCGTCTCTCATTAATTCAAAGAGATTTCCCAACAATCTCTTGAATTAAAAATACTAGAAATCGTTTCTAGTGTCCTCTTTACATCTGTAATCTCTCAAAAGGCAAAACCCGATTTTCTAATTGATTGGAGAAGCTTTAGAAGCTGTTTAAGAGGCTGGCATTGGTGATCTTGGTGTGGAGAAGCTAGAGGGACAACATCTGGTGTCCTAAAGATGCATCCCAAAGGTGCCAAACACACTGCAGTCCATCAAGAGGTTAGTGCACTTATTCTTGATCTAATCTAGGGTTCTAAAATTAATATGATTAATTCTAAAATCTTAAATGGCAAATACAGACCCAAAAACATATTAAAAGAGTTTTAATATATTGTTTATCATTGAAATCCAATAGATAAAAATAAATCTTACATGATGCATGTGACCCTAGGTGAAAATTTTTGAATTCAATGATATAAACTTGTGTTTTTCTTGCTTTCGCTCCTTCATGTTCCTCGTAGATCAACCAGGGTATCTCACCCACCAGTGAGATATGGTTTCCTTCTTGAAGAAGAATAAGAGTTGTCTACTCATGAAGAAGTAGATCCACTTACCTATGAAGAAGCTATATCAGGTACAGACTCTTCAAAATGGATTGATGCTATGAAATCCGAGATTGATTCCATGTATAAGAATCAAGTTTGGGATCTTGTTGACCCACCTGAAGGCATTATACCTATAGGGAACAAATGGGTTTTCAAGAAGAAAATTGGTTCTAATGGAAAGGTAGAGATCTATAAAGCAAGGCTAGTAGCGAAAGGGTTTCGCCAAAGGCAAGGAATCGATTATGTGGAAACTTTCTCTCCTGTTGCCATGCTTAAATCAATTAGGATTCTATTAGCAATAGCTACATATTATGATTATGAGATTTGGCAGACAGATGTCAAAACAGCTTTTCTCAATGGATACATTGAAGAAAACATTTTCATGGAACAACCTAGGGGTTTTGAATCCCAAGATGTTTCCAAAGTATGCAAGCTAAAGCGATCCATTTATGGGTTGAAACAAGCTTCGAGGAGTTGGAACATCCGTTTTGATGAAGCCATTAAGTCATTTGGTTTTATCAAAAATAAGGATGAGCCATGTGTATATAAGAAGGTAAGTGACAGTGCTATCACTTTCCTTGTCTTATATGTGGATGATATTTTGTTGATGGGTAATGACACAAGTATGTTGACAACTGTAAAGATATGGTTGTCAAATACATTCTCCATGAAAGACTTAGGGGAGGCAACCTATATCTTTGGGATTCGCATTTATAGAGATAGAGCGAAAAGAATAATTGATTTATCCCAACGTCTATACTTGGAAAAGGTGTTAAAGAGGTTTAACATGCTTGATTCCAAGAGAGGATAGTTACCAATGAGACATGGTATCCACCTTTCTAAAGAGATGTCTCCAAAGACACCTGAAGAAAGAGATAAAATGGCCAGGATTCCATATGCTTCGGCTATTGGAAGTTTGATGCATGCAATATTGTGTACTAGGCTGGATATCGCATATGCTGTTAGTTTGACTAGTAGGTATCAATCCAATCCAAGTTTGGAACACTGGATAGCTTTCAAGAATATCCTTAAGTACTTGAGAAGAACTAAGGATTTATTCTTGATTTATGGAGGTGGAGACTTGCAATTGGATAGTTATACTGATTCTGATTTCCAATCAGATATCAATGATAGAAAGTCTACCTCTGGGTATATGTTCATTTGAAATGGAGGTGCAGTCAGTTGGAAGAGTTCCAAACAGAGTACGACTGCAGATTCCACTATCGAGGCTGAGTATATTGTTGCATCAGATGCTGCAAAGGAAGCTGTTTGGATAAAAAAGTTCATGACAGAACTTGCAGTAGTTCTTTCCATTGTGTCAGCAGTTCCACTTCACTGTGACAACAATGGAGCAGTCATTCAGGCTAAGGAACCCTAGTATCACCAGAAATCTAAACACATAGAAAGGTGCTACCACATTATCAGAGAAATAGTTGGGCGAGGCGATGTAGCCATGCAGAAAATAGCATCAGCTGAAAATCCAGCTGATCCATTCACTAAGCCTATGTCACAAACTCAGCTAGACCGACATCTTAAGAAGATGGGTCTAAGATATTGTAATGAATGGCTCTAGTGCTAGTGGGAAATTGTTAGTAGTATGCCCTAGAGCATATCATTTAGTATGTATCTTGTACATATTTTATTAATAAAAAGGCATTTTTACTTTTTGTTTACATAATATATTTATGTGTAATAGAAAAGGTCCATTGATATTTTGTTAGAAATTCTATTCTTAAGATGTTAAGAATATGAGTGACAATATTTCTAGCACAAAGTATCATAAATTGGTTCACAATCGAGGATACTTCACACAGAACATGACTTATCCAGAAAGATTGTATTCATGTTTGTTCCCAATGTATTTATATGAGATATAAATAAGATGGAATGGTGAGTCTCATGCCATATAACAAACATGATAGGTACTTGTACATGATAAGTAGGCCGAACCAGTGACATTTATGACAAGCACATGAAGTTTACTCTTGTCAATGTATTATCATAAATCATATCTTTAGACCTGAGATAGCACAGTTATCTTGTATAAAGGTGGTTTGAGTTTGATACTGCTTTCATACTTGTACTGTGTATGGGTATATGGGCATGTGTTGGCTCCTACTAGCTATATATGGAGGTAGGTGTTGATCAAGATGGAATTTGTTACCCTAAGTAAATAGGGATAAAATCCTATATTCATTTTAATGTTCTTGGTGTTTCAAGTTCTTGGCCAGGACAGATAGATTTAATCAGAAAAGAGTTTCTGATGATAAAATCTTTTTAATCAAGAACTGAAATTAAAATAGAGTATAATATTCATAGAAAATGAGATTTGGCATAAACCATAACTCCAGCTCGAATTGGGATTTTGTAACAGAGAGATTCTAGTGTATGGTAACATATGATTATAGGTTCATTTAAGGTAAACCTTATTCTGATTGGGTGGCTATGGCATGCTATGCTAGGTGTTAACCATAGTCTATGAGCTGCCTAAAATGATTTAGAGAAATCATTTATGGTAAGAAAGAGTTCTGATGATATTAAGAGTCGATATCATATCTCATTGCCAATTAGTGATAAGCCTAGTGAGTCTCACACATACAAAAATAATCACCAAGTTAAATGTGATTTAATTAATTAGTTAAAGAGTTTAATTGATTAATTAAATAGGTTTGGTTTGCAATTAGATTACAAAGTCTCTAGCATGGCTTGAAACCAAATCTATGTTATTGGATGTATAGTATAAGTTAAATTTATATTTAAAGTGTTTAAGTATGAATTTAATTATGAGAAATTAATTAATAGAGATTAATTAATCAATTTATATTTGATATAAATTGATTAAAAGAGGAGAAATAATTATTTTGAGTTGAGAACTCAAAATTAAGACACAAGGGTATTTTAGTCATTTCACAGGGTGACACATGGCACCATGAGATGGTGACACATGGCACTACACATAAGCTTGCAAATTGTCTTTTAATCATGTAAGATGATCAAAGTCAAGATTAAATCTAGGTTTGGCACTTGGCACAATGTGATTAGATCAATTAAACTTAGAGCCAATCAGAAGGTGATATGTGGTAAGGGTTTTAAGCGGTGACCTAGCTATATAAGGGAAAGGATGAAAAGAAAAATTATAAGCTGTTGTTTTTCTTTTGTGCCGCCACCCAAAGAACATCTCCCATCTCTTATTCTTTATCTCCCACCAATTCAAAGAGAATTGCCAACATTCTCTTGAATTAAAAATACTAGAAATCGTTTTTAGAGTCCTGTATGCATCTGTAACATCTCTAAAGGCAAAACCTGAATTTCTAATTGATTCAAAAGGCTTGAGAAGCTGTTCAAGGGGCTGCCATTGGTGATCTTGGTGTGGACAAGCTAGAGGGACAACATCTAGTGTCCTAGGCGCATCCCAAAGGTGCCAAACACAACTACAGTGCATCAAAAGGTCAGTGCAGTTGTTTTTAATCTAATCTAAGGTTCTAATGAATTAATCTATTAATTCTAAAATCTTAAATGGCAAATGTAGATCCAAAAATATATTAAAAAAGTTTTAATATGCTGTTTAACATTGAAATCAAATAGATAAATAATGAATCTTGCATGATGTATGACACCCTAGAAGAAAAATTTTGAATTCAATGATCTAAACTTATGTTTTTCATGCTTTCTCTCCTTTAACAGCATACCTAATATCAATTCCATTGGCATAAATCACTTCAATTCCTCATCAAATATAGCCAAATGGTCACTAATTGACCATTAGGACTTCTATTCTATCACACCTTATGTAACACCCTCCCCGTAGCAACTCCGTACATTCTACTGTTCCGGTGACCGGTGTCGGTCCGGACAGCTAGAACGTTCGAAAAAATATTTAAACTTAAGTGAGAAACCATAAATAACTCAAATATTGACAAGAAAAATTTAGTAAAAATTTTAGAAATAAAATACAAACAAGTTCAACGAGCCGGTGCCCAAGCGATGGGTAACCGGAGGGAAGTTGCGGTTCTCGCAACGAGGAGCCCTAGACCCAGGGGAAAAATTATAAAATAATTTTTGGGACTCCAGAGAAGGGTTATTGAGGTTCCTATGGCATTAGAATGCCAAGAAAATATTTAGAAAAATTTTTCAATCGGTACAGACAATTTTGACCCGTTAAGCCAAACGGAGGGCATTTTGGTCATTTCGCCTTCCGAGGTGATTTTTGGCCGACTTGTCCAGTTGAGTAAATAATTAATATGACATAAAATATGAATAAACATTACTAGAAATTAAATTGAAAATGAGTAATGAAAGAAGAAAAGAAAAGAAAACAAAAATGAAATAAAAATCAAATTTATGACATAGGATGATGCAATTAAAACCCTATCAACCAATCATATTTAATCAAGCATAAGAATAAAAGTCAAAAGACCCTAAATTAAACCAAAATTCTGCATCTTCTTCCTCCAATACGTGAACCTCTCTCTACTCTCTCTTCTTCATTTTTCTTCTTCTCCCAAGCTTAAATTTCCCACAATTCTCACCATAAAAACCCTAGCTCCCAACATTAAAAGTTGATTTTAGACCTTGATCAAGTGTTTAGTAGCAAAAAAAAAAAGAGGAGAAGTGAAGGTTTAACAAGTTGGGAATTTTATCAAATAAGGTTAGTGCCTAATTCCACTTATATCTCTATTATTCCATGTTAATTACTTAAAATAAGTATGAATTTGTGAACCAAATGAATGAAAGTTAAGGGTATGTATGCTATGGATTTTGGCTGCCCTAAGGAAGGAACAAAGGTGGAGTGTTTTTGATGGTTTTAATAGACTTAGAATGAATTAAAGATTATGCTTAAGGTGTATATACACATATATAGTGAATGGAAGTGCTTAATTAGGTGTATGTGTGAATCATAAGGGAAAACTAGGGTTTTGAGAAGTGAAAAATTGAATTGGCTTAGGAAATTGTTAGAGCACATTTTAATGGTCAATTAGTGACCATTTTAGGTATGTTGACCATAATTAGAACTTAAAAATAGAATGGCAAAGTGAAGGTGAAATGCCCTAGGGATGACATAGGGGTGAAAATTCAGTCCTTTGCACTGCCATAACTTGGGCTGTGTTAGTCCAATTGGTGTTTGGATAATTGGACATGAAACTAGGCTTATAATGGCACATTTTGCTGAAGAAACCATGCCCAAAAGACCAAAGCAAGAGGACCAAAACTTGGCCTAATCAGGACACCACACTGACCCTCTGCAGAATTGACCAAATGAATAGTAACTGTTCATTTGGCCATAACTCACTGTAGATTTGGTCAATTGACCTGAAACTTTTACAGCAACAAGTTAAGACATAGACAAACAACTTTCACGAAGGAACCTACCCCAAATTATGGCCAGAACCTAACCCAAATGGCAGTGGCAGCCACTGTTCAAACCTGCAACTCTGCAGATTTTGATTTGAGCAGCCATGTTTGGATGGCTATAACTCTCTCTAGAAAACTCGGATTTAGGCGATTCTTGAACCGATGGAAACCTAAGACATAGTAGAACATTTCATATGAAGAAAGTTAGACCAAATTATGAACTTAACTTGGTCAAATTACTGACCAAAGTTGGACCAAAAATCTGCCCAATATATATAGCAGCATGAATAGTGCACGTGAACAGTAAACTTATTTTGGCCATAACTTGAGCTACAAAACTCCAAATGGAGTGATTCAAAAAAAGAAATTCAACTAGATAGAATAAGGAACAACTTTCATGTTTACTATTTCCTCAAATTCCCACTGTAGAAATATCAAATGGAACAATAAAGATGAAGCACCAAATCTGAAAATTTTGCTCAATTAGCATTAAGCTTAAAAATGGTATTGGCAACCAATACCAACAAGTTTGAAATACAAAATGTGGTATGTTTGAGGTGTTAAAACCAATACACCTATTTTCTATCCAAAAGTCAACATTTTTGTTGACCAATGAGGTGAATAGTGACACCAAAACCAAAAATTGGCAATTTTGCCAAAATGACCTAAGCTTTGAGAAAGTGACCAAAACCAACAAGTTTTGAATACAAAATGTGGTATGTTGGGAGTACTAAAACCAATGTACCTATTATTTATGCAAAAGTCAACAGTTTAGTTGACTAATGAAATGAATAGTGACATGAAAACTTGAAATTCAAAAATTGTGAAACTTAAAAATGCAAAATGCCCTAGTAGGCCTAATGTGATTGGTTTGGATAGTTTGGCATGCCAATAGGGTATTGTTTTAGCAGTACTGCGAAAGGAAAGGCTTTATGCCTGTATTCATGGCTTTATGCCCGTATTCATGGCTTTTATGCCAGTATTCATGGCTTTATGCCCGTATTCATGGCTTTTATGCCAGTATTCATGGCTTTTATGCCCGATTATGTGATATCATGGCTTTTTAGCCATCCGATCGCATACGTGGTTGGCGTTCTGCGTCCCATGGTATGACGGCGAGGCACCACGGTGTCGGTGCCAACGACCCATTATCGATCCGATCATCCATTATAGGTTACTTGGGCATGGAAAAGTATAATCAGAATCGAATCGATTGTTAAAGAAAATACGAAAATTAAATATCAGGAATGATTGCGATAGAATACAAAGAAACTCAAGATCAGGAAGAAAATAAATAAACAGAATGCATGAAGAAGTTAATATCATAAAACGTAATTAGCCCTCGACTAAACATTAAGTTGGTAATTATTCAGTTCTTATGAACACAATGGCTAAGAAATTATGATTTTTATATTGCATATTATTTCTTTCTATTTTATTATTTGCACCACTAAGCTTTATGCTTAGCGCTTCGCTTTGCAACGTGAGTGCTGAAGATCGATCGAGAGCCGGTAGACCACAAATTGAGTAAGTCCATCCTGCGATTCTGCATAGTTTCGTGTCACCTCACCATCTGCGATTGCATTGGTAGGACGCCAGATGTCATTTTGGTATTTTGTAATTGATTTTATTTTCTCATATGTATTTGAAACTTATGTAATGTATTTTGATATTCATGTAAATAATGAAAAGTGTGGTTGTAAATGGAAAAGTGAATGTTATCTATGATTTATGCATGGTTTCATATGAGATGGATGAATGAGAACTGAGATTGAACATTGTTGAGAATTTGGTAAATGGAGTTGAGATGATGGAAAATGAATATAGGAAGTGTTTTTCACAGGTTCCGAAGAACTGTTTTCTCCATTTTTAGCCGGTACTCCGCCGGATTTTCTTTAAAATTTTCGGAACCTCAAATAAATAGTAATTTCGATAAATGGCTTAAAATGAATTATATTTAACAAGTTATATTCAAAACTACGATAAAAATGTATTTAAGATAAAATAGAGTGCTCCTGAAAACTGATTGGCATAACTTGCTCGGCTACACTGTAGTCGGGTAAGGGGTGTCACATTTAGTGGTATCAGAGCACGGTTTAGGCGTTTCTGGGCCTAGATTGAGTCCATACCATGCATTGCATTTGTAAGAGTCGAGGTGACACTAACGCAGATCTATTTATCTTTCTTATTTTGAATAGGATATGGACCCTTCATCACAGAGAGCAGTTGAGGAGGAAGTGGAGAGTCATGCTCCACTGCGGCGGTGAGGCTGGGGTATGAGAGAATCGCTCCGCCACTCAAGCGAGCACCTCGGCCTCCACAGCCATGTTTCAGCAAATGGCCGATTTCTTTAGACAAATGGCTGGAGTAATGCCAGCACCACCACCACCACCAGCTCCACAGCAGAAATCACACCTGGAAAGGTTAAGAAAATTTGGGGCAGTGGATTTCTATGGCAAGAGAGAAGATGACTCTGTTGCGTAGAATTGGTTGAGCAGGCAGAGTTCTAAAACAACTCCACTTGCACTCCAGAGCAAAACACGAAGCTGCCATATCTTTCTTTGCAAGATGATGCTTATGAGTGGTGGGACAACGTGTCCGATGAAGTGCAGCCGGAAGTAACTTGGGACTTCTTTCTCTCTGAATTCAAGAAGAAGTATGTGGGTCTTGTATACCTAGAAGAGAGAAGAAGAGAGTTTATTAACTTTGAGCGAGACAGTGTCGGTGGCGAATATGAGAAGGAATTTGTAAGATTGAGCCGCTATGGTAGGGAGATAGTCACTAATGAAGCTGAAAGTTGAAAGAGATTTGTAGAGGGACTAAATGACAACATCAAGATCCACCATCGCCTTTGGGAATCACCGACTTCACTAAGTTAGTGGAAGCTGCATTAAAAGTGGAGAAAGTGAGAGTAAATGAACAAAATAGAAAAGATAGGCAGCGTAAGAGGAATTTGGACCAGACAGTCAAGTATATCGACTGATAGTAAGAAGTTTAAGGGTTTTGGTTCACAAGATCAGACACGAGGCCACAGAGGCCGATTGGGATATCTATAGCTAGTTCTCCGCACAATAACAAGGGGATCAACCTAATGCATGAATGTATGCATTGTGGTAGAAGACACAGAGGGGAGTGTCGATTTAATCTGGAGAGTGTTTTAAGTGTGGGGCTACGGATCATTTCATAAGAGATTGCCCTCAGAGGAGTGGTTCAATAGCTCCAGTACAAGTTGATAGATCTTCCCCTATAGTTCAAAGGGGTAAAAGATCGGGTAGAGCAGAAACAGCTGACATTTCACAGAAGATTGTTTCTGAGACAGTTGAAAAGCCCGAAGTCAGGGTGGTACCACAAGTATATGCTATGGAAGCTCAGGAAGAGCCAAACCCAGACACTGATGAGGCGATGCAAGGAAGTGAAGAAACAAGGAGGTAGCAACTCCCTGATTACATAAGTCAGGTAAATTTCGAGGACGAAATTTAAATAAGAGGGGAAGAGTTGTAACACCCTCCCCGTAGCAACTCCGTACATTCTCGTTAGGTGACCTGTCGGTCGGACGGCTAGAACGTTCGGAAAATATTTAAACTTAAGTGAGAAACCATAAATAACTCAAATATTGACAAGAAAAATTTAGTAAAAATTTTAGAAATAAAATACAAACAAGTTCAACGAGCCGGTGCCCAAGCGATGGGTAACCGGAGGGAAGTTGCGGTTCTCGCAACGAGGAGCCCTAGACCCGGGGGAAAAATTATAAAATAATTTTTGGGACTCCAGAGAAGGGTCATTGAGGTTCCTATGGCATTAGAATGCCAAGAAAATATTTAGAAAAATTTTTCAATCGGTACAGACAATTTTGACCCGTTAAGCCAAACGGAGGGCATTTTGGTCATTTCGCCTTCCGAGGTGATTTTTGGCCGACTTGTCCAGTTGAGTAAATAATTAATATGACATAAAATATGAATAAACATTACTAGAAATTAAATTGAAAATGAGTAATGAAAGAAGAAAAGAAAAGAAAAGAAAACAAAAATGAAATAAAAATCAAATTTATGACATAGGATGATGCAATTAAAACCCTATCAACCAATCATATTTAATCAAGCATAAGAATAAAAGTCAAAAGACCCTAAATTAAACCAAAATTCTGCATCTTCTTCCTCCAATACGTGAACCTCTCTCTACTCTCTCTTCTTCTCCCAAGCTTAAATTTCCCACAATTCTCACCATAAAAACCCTAGCTCCCAACATTAAAAGTTGATTTTAGACCTTGATCAAGTGTTTAGTAGCAAAAAAAAAAAGAGGAGAAGTGAAGGTTTAACAAGTTGGGAATTTTATCAAATAAGGTTAGTGCCTAATTCCACTTATATCTCTATTATTCCATGTTAATTACTTAAAATAAGTATGAATTTGTGAACCAAATGAATGAAAGTTAAGGGTATGTATGCTATGGATTTTGGCTGCCCTAAGGAAGGAACAAAGGTGGAGTGTTTTTGATGGTTTTAATAGACTTAGAATGAATTAAAGATTATGCTTAAGGTGTATATACACATATATAGTGAATGGAAGTGCTTAATTAGGTGTATGTGTGAATCATAAGGGAAAACTAGGGTTTTGAGAAGTGAAAAATTGAATTGGCTTAGGAAATTGTTAGAGCACATTTTAATGGTCAATTAGTGACCATTTTAGGTATGTTGACCATAATTAGAACTTAAAAATAGAATGGCAAAGTGAAGGTGAAATCTGCCTAGGGCTGACATAGGGACTGAAAATTCAGTCCCTTTGCACTGTCATAACTTGGGCTGTGTTAGTCCAATTGGTGTTTGGCTAATTGGACATGAAACTAGGCTTATAATGGCACATTTTTTCTGAAGAAACCATGCCCAAAAGACCAAAGCAAGAGGACCAAAACTTGGCCCCAATCCGGACACCCTGCACAGCCCTCTGCAGAATTGACCAAATGAATAGTAACTGTTCATTTGGCCATAACTCACTGTAGATTTGGTCAATTGACCTGAAATTTTTACAGCAACAATTTAAGACATAGACAAACAACTTTTATGAAGGAACCTACCCCAAATTATGGCCAGAACCTAACCCAAATGGCAGTGGCAGCCACTGTTCAAACCTGCAACTCTGCAGATTTTGATTTGAGCAGCCATGTTTGGATGGCTATAACTCTCTCTAGAAAACTCGGATTTAGGCGATTCTTGAACCGATGGAAACCTAAGACATAGTAGAACATTTCATATGAAGAAAGTTAGACCAAATTATGAACTTAACTTGGTCAAATTACTGACCAAAGTTGGACCAAAAATCTGCCAGCACCCAATATAGCAGCATGAATAGTGCACGTGAACAGTAAACTTATTTTGGCCATAACTTGAGCTACAAAACTCCAAATGGAGTGATTCAAAAAAAGAAATTCAACTAGACAGAATAAGGAACAACTTTCATGTTTACCATTTCCTCAAATTCCCACTGTAGAAATATCAAATGGAACAATAAAGATGAAGCACCAAATCTGAAAATTTTGCTCAATTAGCATTAAGCTTAAAAATGGTATTGGCAACCAATACCAACAAGTTTGAAATACAAAATGTGGTATGTTTGAGGTGTTAAAACCAATACACCTATTTTCTATCCAAAAGTCAACATTTTTGTTGACCAATGAGGTGAATAGTGACACCAAAACCAAAAATTGGCAATTTTGCCAAAATGACCTAAGCTTTGAGAAAGTGACCAAAACCAACAAGTTTTGAATACAAAATGTGGTATGTTGGGAGTACTAAAACCAATGTACCTATTATTTATGCAAAAGTCAACAGTTTAGTTGACTAATGAAATGAATAGTGACATGAAAACTTGAAATTCAAAAATTGTGAAACTTAAAAATGCAAAATGCCCTAGTAGGCCTAATGTGATTGGTTTGGATAGTTTGGCATGCCAATAGGGTATTGTTTTAGCAGTACCTGCGAAAGGAAAGGCTTTAGCCTGTATTCATGGCTTTATGCCCGTATTCATGGCTTTTATGCCAGTATTCATGGCTTTATGCCCGATTATGTGATATCATGGCTTTTTAGCCATACCGATCGCATACGTGGTTGGCGTTCTGCGTCCCATGGTATGACGCCCGAGGCACCACGGTGTCGGTGCCAGCGACCCGTTATCGATCTAGTCATCCAAAGATAGGTTACTTGGGCATGGAAAAGTATAATCAGAATCGAACCGATTGTTAAAGAAAATACGAAAATTAAATATCAGGAATGATTACGATAGAATACAAAGAAACTCAAGATCAGGAAGAAAATAAATAAACAGAATGCATGAAGAAGTTAATATCATAAAACGTAATTAGCCCTCGACTAAACATTAAGTTGGTAATTATTCAGTTCTTATGAACACAATGGCTAAGAAATTATGATTTTTATATTGCATATTATTTCTTTCTATTTTATTATTTGCACCACTAAGCTTTATGCTTAGCGCGTCGCTTTTGCAACGCGTAGGTACTGAAGATACTGATCGAGAGCCAGTAGACCACAAATTGAGTAAGTCCATCCTGCAGTTCTGCATAGTTTCTGTGTCACCTCACTGTCTGCAGTGCATTGGTAGGACGCCAGATGTCATTTTGGTATTTTGTAATTGATTTTATTTTCTCATATGTATTTGAAACTTATGTAATGTATTTTGATATTCATGTAAATAATGAAAAGTGTGGTTGTAAATGGAAAAGTGAATGTTATCTATGATTTATGCATGGTTTCATATGAGATGGATGAATGAGAACTGAGATTGAACATTGTTGAGAATTTGGTAAATGGAGTTGAGATGATGGAAAATGAATATAGGAAGTGTTTTTCACGAGTTCAAGAACTGCTATTTTCTCCATTTTTAGCGGTACTCACTGGATTTTCTTTAAAATTTTCGGAACCTCAAATAAATAGTAATTTCGATAAATGGCTTAAAATGAATTATATTTAACAAGTTATATTCAAAACTACGATAAAAATGTATTTAAGATAAAATAGAGTGCTCCGGCACACTGAGTGGCATAACTTGCTCGGCTACACTGTAGTCGGGTAAGGGGTGTCACATTTAGTGGTATCAGAGCACGGTTTAGGCGTTTCTGGGCCTAGATTGAGTCCATACCATGCATTGCATTTGTAAGAGTCGAGGTGACACTAACGCAGATCTATTTATCTTTCTTATTTTGAATAGGATATGGACCCTTCATCACAGAGAGCAGTTGAGGAGGAAGTGGAGAGTCATGCTCCACTGCGGAAATTGAGGCTGGGGTATGAGAGAATCGCTCCGCCACTCAAGCGAGCACCTTTCGGCCTCCACAGGCCATGTTTCAAATGGCCGATTTCTTTAGACAAATGGTCGAGTAATGCAGCACCACCACCACCACGGCTCCACAGTAAATCACACTGGAAAGGTTAAGAAAATTTGGGGCGTGGATTTCTATGGCAAGAGAGAAGATGACTCATTGCGTAGAGAATTGGTTGAGCAGGCAGGCGAGTTCTAAAACAACTCCACTTGCACTCCAGAGCAAAACACGGAAGCTGCCATATCTTTCTTTGCAAGATGATGCTTATGAGTGGTGTGACACTGTGTCCAGTGTAGTTCAGCCAGAATCTATATCTTGTGACTTGTTTATCTCTGAATTCAAGAAGAAGTATGTGGGTACTGTATACCTAGAAGAGAGAAGAAGAGAGTTTATTAACCTGAGGCAGAGACAGCTGTCAGTGGCCGAATATGAGAAGGAATTTGTAAGATTGAGCCGCTATGGAAGGGAGATAGTCCCTAATGAAGCTGAAAGATGTAAGAGATTTGAAGAGGGACTAAATGACAACATCAAGATCCAGCTCACTGCCTTGGGAATCACTGACTTCACTAAGTTAGTGGAAGCTGCATTAAAAGTGGAGAAAGTGAGAGTAAATGAACAAAATAGAAAAGATAGGCAGCGTAAGAGGGAATTTGGACCAGGACAGTCAAGTATATCGACTGATAGTAAGAAGTTTAAGGGTTTTGGTTCACAAGATCAGACACAGGGCCACAGAGGCCAGATTGGGATATCTATAGCTAGTTCTCCGGGCACAATAACAAGGGGATCAACCCTAATGCATGAATGTATGCATTGTGGTAGAAGACACAGAGGGGAGTGTCGACTGTTAACTGGAGAGTGTTTTAAGTGTGGGGCTACGGATCATTTCATAAGAGATTGCCCTCAGAGGAGTGGTTCAATAGCTCCAGTACAAGTTGATAGATCTTCCCCTATAGTTCAAAGGGGTAAAAGATCGGGTAGAGCAGAAACAGCTGACATTTCACAGAAGATTGTTTCTGAGACAGTTGAAAAGCCCGAAGTCAGGGTGGTACCACAAGTATATGCTATGGAAGCTCAGGAAGAGCCAAACCCAGACACTGATGAGGCGATGCAAGGAAGTGAAGAAACAAGGAGGTAGCAACTCCCCGATTACATAAGTCAGGTAAATTTCGAGGACGAAATTTAAATAAGAGGGGAAGAGTTGTAACACCCTCCCCGTAGCAACTCCGTACATTCTACTGTTCCGGTGACCGGTGTCGGTCCGGACAGCTAGAACGTTCGAAAAAATATTTAAACTTAAGTGAGAAACCATAAATAACTCAAATATTGACAAGAAAAATTTAGTAAAAATTTTAGAAATAAAATACAAACAAGTTCAACGAGCCGGTGCCCAAGCGATGGGTAACCGGAGGGAAGTTCGGTTCTGAACGAGGAGCCCTAGACCCGGGGGAAAAATTATAAAATAATTTTTGGGACTCCAGAGAAGGGTCATTGAGGTTCCTATGGCATTAGAATGCCAAGAAAATATTTAGAAAAATTTTTCAATCGGTACAGACAATTTTGACCCGTTAAGCCAAACGGAGGGCATTTTGGTCATTTCGCCTTCCGAGGTGATTTTTGGCCGACTTGTCCAGTTGAGTAAATAATTAATATGACATAAAATATGAATAAACATTACTAGAAATTAAATTGAAAATGAGTAATGAAAGAAGAAAAGAAAAGAAAACAAAAATGAAATAAAAATCAAATTTATGACATAGGATGATGCAATTAAAACCCTATCAACCAATCATATTTAATCAAGCATAAGAATAAAAGTCAAAAGACCCTAAATTAAACCAAAATTCTGCATCTTCTTCCTCCAATACGTGAACCTCTCTCTACTCTCTCTTCTTCTCCCAAGCTTAAATTTCCCACAATTCTCACCATAAAAACCCTAGCTCCCAACATTAAAAGTTGATTTTAGACCTTGATCAAGTGTTTAGTAGCAAAAAAAAAGAGGAGAAGTGAAGGTTTAACAAGTTGGGAATTTTATCAAATAAGGTTAGTGCCTAATTCCACTTATATCTCTATTATTCCATGTTAATTACTTAAAATAAGTATGAATTTGTGAACCAAATGAATGAAAGTTAAGGGTATGTATGCTATGGATTTTGGCTGCCCTAAGGAAGGAACAAAGGTGGAGTGTTTTTGATGGTTTTAATAGACTTAGAATGAATTAAAGATTATGCTTAAGGTGTATATACACATATATAGTGAATGGAAGTGCTTAATTAGGTGTATGTGTGAATCATAAGGGAAAACTAGGGTTTTGAGAAGTGAAAAATTGAATTGGCTTAGGAAATTGTTAGAGCACATTTTAATGGTCAATTAGTGACCATTTTAGGTATGTTGACCATAATTAGAACTTAAAAATAGAATGGCAAAGTGAAGGTGAAATCTGCCCTAGGACAGCAGCATAGGGACTGAAAATTCAGTCCCTTTGCACTGCCATAACTTGGGCTGTGTTAGTCCAATTGGTGTTTGGCTAATTGGACATGAAACTAGGCTTATAATGGCACATTTTTTCTGAAGAAACCATGCCCAAAAGACCAAAGCAAGAGGACCAAAACTTGGCCCCAATCCGGACACCCTGCACAGCCCTCTGCAGAATTGACCAAATGAATAGTAACTGTTCATTTGGCCATAACTCACTGTAGATTTGGTCAATTGACCTGAAATTTTTACAGCAACAATTTAAGACATAGACAAACAACTTTTATGAAGGAACCTACCCCAAATTATGGCCAGAACCTAACCCAAATGGCAGTGGCAGCCACTGTTCAAACCTGCAACTCTGCAGATTTTGATTTGAGCAGCCATGTTTGGATGGCTATAACTCTCTCTAGAAAACTCGGATTTAGGCGATTCTTGAACCGATGGAAACCTAAGACATAGTAGAACATTTCATATGAAGAAAGTTAGACCAAATTATGAACTTAACTTGGTCAAATTATCGACCAAAGTTGGACCAAAAATCTGCCAAAGACCCAATATAGCAGCATGAATAGTGCACGTGAACAGTAAACTTATTTTGGCCATAACTTGAGCTACAAAACTCCAAATGGAGTGATTCAAAAAAAGAAATTCAACTAGACAGAATAAGGAACAACTTTCATGTTTACCATTTCCTCAAATTCCCACTGTAGAAATATCAAATGGAACAATAAAGATGAAGCACCAAATCTGAAAATTTTGCTCAATTAGCATTAAGCTTAAAAATGGTATTGGCAACCAATACCAACAAGTTTGAAATACAAAATGTGGTATGTTTGAGGTGTTAAAACCAATACACCTATTTTCTATCCAAAAGTCAACATTTTTGTTGACCAATGAGGTGAATAGTGACACCAAAACCAAAAATTGGCAATTTTGCCAAAATGACCTAAGCTTTGAGAAAGTGACCAAAACCAACAAGTTTTGAATACAAAATGTGGTATGTTGGGAGTACTAAAACCAATGTACCTATTATTTATGCAAAAGTCAACAGTTTAGTTGACTAATGAAATGAATAGTGACATGAAAACTTGAAATTCAAAAATTGTGAAACTTAAAAATGCAAAATGCCCTAGTAGGCCTAATGTGATTGGTTTGGATAGTTTGGCATGCCAATAGGGTATTGTTTTAGCAGTACTGCGAAAGGAAAGGCTTTATGCCTGTATTCATGGCTTTATGCCCGTATTCATGGCTTTTATGCCAGTATTCATGGCTTTTATGCCCGATTATGTGATATCATGGCTTTTTAGCCATACCGATCGCATACGTGGTTGACGCTCTGCGTCCCATGGTATGACGCCCGAGGCACCACGGTGTCGGTGCCAACGACCCGTTATCGATCGATCATCCAAAGATAGGTTACTTGGGCATGGAAAAGTATAATCAGAATCGAACTGATTGTTAAAGAAAATACGAAAATTAAATATCGGGAATGATTACGATAGAATACAAAGAAACTCAAGATCGTGAAGAAAATAAATAAGCAGAATGCATGAAGAAGTTAATATCATAAAACGTAATTAGCCTCAACTAAACATTAAGTTGGTAATTATTCAGTTCTTATGAACACAATGGCTAAAAAATTATGATTTTTATATTGCATATTATTTCTTTCTATTTTATTATTTGCACCACTAAGCTTTATGCTTAGCGCGTCGCTTTGCAACGCTGTAGTGCGAAGATCTTGATCGAGCGATAGACCACAAATTGAGTAAGTCCATCCTGCGATTCTGCATAGTTTCGTGTCACCTCAGCATGCGATTGCATTGGTAGGACGCCAGATGTCATTTTGGTATTTTGTAATTGATTTTATTTTCTCATATGTATTTGAAACTTATGTAATGTATTTTGATATTCATGTAAATAATGAAAAGTGTGGTTGTAAATGGAAAAGTGAATGTTATCTATGATTTATGCATGGTTTCATATGAGATGGATGAATGAGAACTGAGATTGAACATTGTTGAGAATTTGATAAATGGAGTTGAGATGATGGAAAATGAATATAGGAAGTGTTTTTCACAGTTCAAGAACTGTTTTCTCCATTTTTAGCCGGTACTCCGCCGGATTTTCTTTAAAATTTTCGGAACCTCAAATAAATAGTAATTTCGATAAATGGCTTAAAATGAATTATATTTAACAAGTTATATTCAAAACTACGATAAAAATGTATTTAAGATAAAATAGAGTGCTCCGGCACACTGAGTGGCATAACTTGCTCGGCTACACTGTAGTCGGGTAAGGGGTGTCACACCTTACCCCTCTGTAAGGTATAACATGATCCCGTAGAATACCTAATGAACTACCGAACTTTACCTACCGATAACTCATTAAGTACCCTACAAGAGATTTTAAACAAGTTTCTTACTTTTGACAAGTGGTGAGCATTTTCTAATAGGTATTTAAAACATATGATTAAAAGTAAATCTAGTTAATATTTTTGGTCCATTTTATTTTTCCGCAAATTTTATAAAAATTTTGACAGAGTTCTGTCTGTATTTTGAGAAACCAATTCTTCAAATGCCTGTAAAAAGCGCTTCTAAAAATATTTTCTCAACAACTACTTCAATTTCACAATCAAACTCAATCCATTTGAACAACTCCATAATCATTTCAATCAATTTCTCAAGTTCAAAATTCAATAATCCTCAAAATACTAGCAATACATCTCATTCAAATTAAATAAAATAGTTCTACTCATATTTCATTAGAGACAAAATAATTTATGTATACATCATTACAAAATTTACATCAAAGGAATTCAAACTAAATTTTTATTACAAACTTTATACAACTTTATACAAGCTGCTCAAGACCGAATTTACATGTCTATATATTTATGTGCAATACATACATCAAAAGAAATATTTATAATTAGAGTATAAATTATACCCAATGACTTCAAGCTGAATGATCTTTAATCCTTAGCAACTCAGTCTGCTACTCCTCTAGTCTCTAAATCTGCAAGAGCAATAAAAGCTATCGCTGAGTACTAGGACTCAGTGGTGCACAATATACTAAAATAATCTTTATGCAAAACTTAAATCACATTTATTAAAAAATTTGACTGAATATGAGAATTAAATACAAATCATGCATTATGAGGTTTTAATCCCAAACAATTTCATTTTGAAGTATCAAATCACATTTCATAAAACCGACAGTTAGATCATGCCATTCGAAACAAATAGAATCTCAATAGCCAGAGGCTAAAGAGAAATCACATCACAAGGCTAGCTAGCTCAAATATATGGATATCCATTCACATCCTCTTCTATTGGCACACCTCAACACTTCTCCAGAGAAGGAATCAAAATTCAAAACTAATTACCCCCACTAGTCGTGCTAGTGAGGTGTTCAAATATATGGTCATGACACTGTGATTTCAAAACTTATCTTAACAATTTGCTAAACATTGTCATTTTAAATAGACACAGTAACTTTCACAATTTAAATCAAACATCATAAGAATGCCATAATCCAATATTTCACATTATTCAAAACAGTATGTCAAAGATGATTATAAAAAGTATACGTTGTGCACAAACCTCAAACGAGTCGCCTGTTGGCCTTGACTCGACTCCTTGGGTTCTGTCCCGGTATTCTTTTCCATTGAAACACAAAATTTCACAGTGTTTCAGTACCATAATTTAGCATAAATCCAAAAATAAATTCAACTTCACTTTTACCTAACTCTAAAGTGCTAAACTCGACGTTCTTGAAATTTTTGTGTTTTGGGTTACTATTCACTTCACTATTCAAGTCAATTTGTTGACTTTCTAAGGCTTAATAGGTATGGGAACTCTAACTTCACCCACATACCACATTCTGGTTACTAAATTTATTGGTTTTGGTCATTTTCTCAAAACTTAGGTCTTTTAGGCAAGATTGCCAATTTTCAGTTTTAGAGTCCTAAGTTGCACTATTTCATTAGTCCTTTTACTGTTGGAATTTGGCAAAACTTTCTTCATAGAAAATGTTCCCTATTGTCTTAAGTTTATTCTCCTTTTTGAATCACTCCAATTGGAGTTTTTTAGCTCAAGTTATAGCCAAAATACAGTTACTGTTCATGCTACAAAATTTAGTTCTGCAGATTTATTGCTCCAAATTCGTTCAGCAATTTGATCAAGTTAAGTCCATAATTTGGTCTAATTTTCTTCATATGAAATGTTCTACTATATCTTAGGTTTCCATCGGTTCAAGAATTGCCTAAATCGGAGTTTTCTAGAGAGAGTTATAGCCATTGAAACTTTACTGTTCATATGGCAAATCTGCAGTTCTGCAAATTCAGTGACTCAATTTTGCTCAATAATTTGATTGGGTTAATGGCATAATTTGGGTTTGTGTCCTTCATGAAAGTTTTAGGTCTATATTCCATCTAACCACTGGTAAAGTTTCAGGCCATTTTGACCTGCCTAACTCGAGTTATGACCAAATGAACAAACACTGTTCATTTGGTCAGTTTATACAGGGCAGCCTGCAATTTTCTAACTTTAGTCAATTTGTTCACTAGGTTTTGGTCACTTTTTGGGCATGCTTCCCAAATGAAAATTGTGTCATTTAGTGCTTATTTTCATTCCCAATTGGTCTCATGCCAATTGGACTTGTAAAATTCCATTTTTGATCCCTCAAAGTTGACTTTTGGTCATGCTTCATACCCAATCTGAATTTGGCTTTGATTTAAACACTTCTAACACACTTAATTAGGTCACAAATAACCATTTCTTCCATTAAACAATGTCAAAGACATCATTTAGCACTTCTTCACATTTTTTTTCTCTAAACCCTAATGTTCAAAACCCTAATTCATGTCATTGGTTGCATTTAGCTAATTAAACACTTATAAACATGCTCCCTTAACTCAATTAAGCTTCCTAACATGTTTAGCTCAAACAAATTTATACTTTGTCCAACCAAACCCTATCTGTCCAAAATTCTATATAATCCCTCAACAAATTTTCTTTCCATTTTAAGTTTATTTACAAGCTCAATAAGTTAGAAATGTAAAAATCAAACTCAAATTATCAAATTTGATTACTAACCTTTTATGTAGAATTTCTTTTTCTTCAAAACTTCTTCCTTTCTTTTTCTTTTTGTTGTCAAGCTCCTTCCCAAGTGACTAGAACAAGCTTTTGTGAAGCAAGTATGGAAGGATTTAAGGTTTAATGGTGGTTTCAAAGCTTGAAGATAGGCTTTAATGGAGTTTGCAATGGTGAGGGAGAGAGAAGGATGGGAGGCTGCAACAAGGAAAAAAAATGATGACCAAATGAATTTTTTTGTTTCTTTTCTTTTGTTTTTTTATCCTTATGGAAGACCCAAAAATTCAATGAATTAAATTCACAAATTTTTATTTTTATGGCATCATGCATGAGGTCATGCATGATGTCATCACCTTTTGACTTTTCCATTTTTTTTTCTATTTATTTTTCTATTAGTTTTTAAATTTAATTCTCGATTCTGAAATTTTCTTTTCTCCAATTTTATTTTACAGTTAGGTCAGGAGTCAGCTCTCGGGGTCAATTGACCAAATTGCCCCTCGCCGGTTCATCCCAGTTTGCAATTAATTCCATATTTCTTTTGGCTCCCTGACCTAATTATTTGACTGGCTTAACAGTTCTTTTCCGTGATTTTCTCTTTTCCATTGTGTTTATAAGGGTCCTAAGGACCGCAGCATCACATTTTACGGTTCATAATTTGAGTTTAAAATGACTTCGCAGTCGTTCCCGAGAAGGTCACCAATCACTGTGACTCTCGGCTCGTTTAACTTCTTATGTTCCATTTTTCTTGTTTATACTTAACTAATTGGACATTACTAATTATTTGTGTTTATGGCTTCTCTAGTTGTCTTAAGCGCGGTTCTAATCTTCTTAATTGTCCGGGCCGACTCCGATCACTGGAACAGTGAAATATACCAGGCTATACAAATAGGGGTGTTACATATTCACCAACACATAATTAAAACCCTAATTTTTTTCACAAACCCTAACCATAATAATCCATCATTACATCAAACACGCACCAATCAAAATTTAACTTAAACATATTCATCAAAAACCATTTCTAAGCAAATTTAATTCAACTAAATCAACAAATTTCAACCCTCTCCCATGGCTGCTGAATTTTCTTAGTCTTCATACACATACATTTTATTTAAATTTCTTGCAATTTCTTACTCATTTAAGTCTCTAATATGGAAAAGAAAGAGAGAGATGTGAAAATAAGCACTAACCTCTTTGAGAGTTAACCCCAAGCTTGCTAACTTCTTGTTTTCTTCTCCTTCTTGCTTCCTAGAGGTTGTTTAAGGGAGAAGGTTAAGCTTTAGTGAAAGGAGCAAGTGATTTTAAGAGGTGTTTGTAAGGGAATTTTAGTGAGAAGGAAGAGCTTTAATGGAGTTCTCTCTCTCTCAATGGGTTTCGGCCAAGGGGTGAATGAAGAAGAATATGCATTTTTCTTTTCTTTTAATCATTTTTGGACTTCTTCCTTAAGTAGTTGTCTAATGCCCATTAGATAGAAATTATAATTAGTAAATTATAATTAGTGAATTATGACATCATAATTAGAATTTGTTTTTCTTCTCTTTTTATTTTCTTCCTTCTCTCTTTTGTTTATTTTTAATTAATTTTTCATAAATATTTGTTCATATTTTTGAATGAAATCTTCACTCACTTAATTGGACAAGTTGGTTAGAAATCATTTCTTAAGGCGAAATGACCAAAATGCCCTTCATTTTGTTTAACGGACTAAAATTGTTGTACCGATTGATAAAATTCTCCTAACCTTTTCTTGGCATTCTAATGCTACCAAGGGTGCCATAACTCTTCTTTGGCATCCAAAAAATTATTTGACTGAGTTTCCCTCAAGTTTAGGGTTACTAGCTGTCTTCATCGCTACTTCCCGTTAGGTCACCCATAGCCAAAGTATCGGCTCATTTAACTTTGTTGTATTTCATTTCTACAATTTTTCCTAAATTTTTCTTATCATTATTTGAGTTATTTATGACTCCTCACTCTAGTTTAATTATAGTTCCAGACATTCTGGCTCTTTGGACTGCCATTGGTTACCGTAACAATAGAATGTACGAAACTACCTAAAGTGAGGGTGTTACAGAATGGATCAACTGGATTTTCAGCCGATGCTATTTTCTGCATGGCTACATCTCCTCGTCCAACTATCTCTCTGATAATGTGGTAGTGCCTTTCTATGTGTTTAAATTTCTAGTGAGACCGGGGTTCCTTAGCCTTTATGGCTGCTCCATTATTGTCACAGTAGAGAGGAACTGCTGACTCAATGGAAGGAACTGCTGCAAGTTTCGACATGAACTTCTTTATCCAAACAACCTCTTTTGCAGCATCTAATGCAGCAATATACTCAGCCTCTATAGTGGAATCAGCAGTCATACTCTGTTTGAAACTCTTCCAACTGACTGCACCTCCATTACAAATGAACACAAACCCAGAGGTAGACTTTCTATCATCGATATCTGATTGGAAATCAGAATCAGTATAACCATCCAATTGCAAGTCACCACCTCCATAAATTAAGAATAAATCCTTAGTTCTTCTCAAGTACTTAAGGATATTCTTGACAATTATCTAGTGTTCCAAACCTGGATTGGATTGAAACCTGCTAGTCAAACTAACAGCATATGCAATATCTAGCCTAGTTCACATCATTACATACATCAAACTTCCAATAGCCAAAGCATATAGAATCCTGGCCATTTTATCTCTTTCTTCAGGTGTCTTTGGAGACATCTCTTTAGAAAGGTGGATACCATGTCTTAATGGTAACAATCCTCTCTTGGAATCAAGCATGTTAAACCTCTTTAACACCTTTTCCAAGTATATAGGTTGTCTCCCCTAAGTCTTTCATGGAGAATGTATTTGACAATTATACTTTTACAGTTGTCAACATACCTATGTCATTACCTATCAACAGAATATCATCCACATATAAGACAAGGAAAGTGATAGCACTATCACTAACCTTCTTATATATACATGGCTCATCCACATTTTTAATAAAACTAAATGACTTAATGGCTTCATCAAAATGGATGTCCCAACTCCTCGAAGCTTGTTTCAACCCATAAATGAATCGTTTTAGCTTGCACACCTTGGAACTATCTTGGGATTCAAAACCCCTAGGTTGTTCCATAAAAATGTTTTCATCAATGTATCCATTGAGAAAAGCTGTTTTGACATCCATCTGCCAAATCTCATAATCATAGTATGTAGCTATTGCTAATAGAATCCTAATTGATTTAAACATGGCAACAGGCGAGAAAGTCTCCTCATAGTCGATTCCTTGCTTTTAGTGAAACTCTTTCGCTACTAGCCTTACTTTATAGGTCTTTGCCTTTCCATCAGAACCAATTTTCTTCTTGAAAACCCATTTATTTCCTGTAGGTACAATACCTTCAGGTGGGTCAACAATATCCCAAACTTGATTCTTATGCATGGAATCAATTTATGATTTTATAGGTTCAATCCATTTTGAAGAGTCTATATCTGATATAGCTTCTTCATAGGTAAGTGGATCATCTCCATAATCTACTTCTTTATAAGTAAACAACTCTTGATCATCTTCATGAAGAAAACCATATCTCACTGGTGGGTGAGATATCCTGGTTGATCTGCAAGGAATTACTGTAAATGTTTCATCAATAGGTGTAGGTTGACTAAATGGATCTATATCCATTTGATATGTTGGTTGGTCAGAATTCTCCAATTCCAACTCTATTTGCCTTCCTTTGCCTCCTTCTTGAATAAACTATTATTCAAAAAATATGGCATCTCTGCTTACCACAACCTTTTGTGATGTAGGCAAATAAAAATAATATCCAAAACTCTCTTTTGGATATCCAACAAATTGACCTTTTTCTAATATGATTTCCAATTTATCAGTGTTCAGCTTTTTGATATAAGCTGGACAACCCCAAATCTTATCATGCTTAAGACTCGGTTTTCTTCCATGCCATATCTCATAAGGTGTGGAAGAAACTAATTTTGATGGAATCCTATTTAGAATATGCAAAGCTGATTCTAAAGCAAATCCCTAAAAGGAGATTGGCATATCAGTATAGCTTATCATACAACGTACCATATCTAATAGGGTATGATTTCTCCTTTAAGATACACCATTCAACTGTGGCATTCCTAGAGGAGTCAGCTGGGAAACAATGCCATGCTCTTTCAAGTATTCATCCAATTCAGTACTTAAGTATTCACCTCCATGATCTGATCGAAGAGTTTTAATACTTTTTCCTGTTTGATTTTCTACTTTAGATTTAAATTCTTTAAACTTTTCATAGGATTCATGTTTGTATTTTATCAAATACAAATACCTAAACCTTGATTTATCATCAGTAAAGGTAATAAAGTAATGAAAACTGCCTCTAGCCATTTCCTTAAATGGACCACATACATCACTATGTATTAGCTCCAAAATATTTTCAGCTCTTAGTCCTTGTCCAACAAAGGGTGATCTAGTCATTTTGCCCTGAAGGCAGGATTCACAAGTTAGATTAGGTTCAGAACCTAATGAGGATAAAATCTCCATTTTCTCCAGCTTTGCAATCCTATCTTCTGCAACATGACCTAACCTTAAGTGCCAAATATATTTTAAACTTGAGTTGATTTTCATCATGGCATTGCATTCATTTAGATTGCTTACATTCAATTTGGGTTTATCATTATTATCCAAATAATAAAGACTATCATGTATATAACCTGAGCCAATATATTTATTTCCAAAATAAATATTATAAACATCATTTGTGAACTGGAATTCATAACCATTTCTAGTCAAACTAGATATAGAAATGATGTTCTTAAAAGCATCAGGTACATACAAAATATTATTCAAACACAAAATATGTCCACACATGTAAAAAGATTTAGATCCTATGGCTAAAGCTTCAACAGTTGAGCCATCACCAATCCGGAGTCTAACATCTCGAGCATGCAAGCTGCTACTGTTTGCTAGTTCCTGTATATCATAAGAAATGTGAGAATTGGCACCAGTATCTAAAACCCAAGCTGTAGATGAACTATGAGCATCATTAGCATCTAAATAACAAGATATGGACATACCTTCTGAAGGTGTATCCTTCTTGTCCATCATAGAAGCAAGATACTCTGGGTAGTTACTTTTCCAGTGCCCATCCTTCTGGCAGTGGAAACACTTTCCTTTACCTCCATCAGCTTTGGTCTTTGCTTTTTGTTTGGCTATCTTTTTGGAAGGTCCTAGAACTTGAGGTTTCTTTTTCTTATCATCCTTCTTCTTGTTGGACTTTCCAGTAGAAGAAGATGCAATCAAAGTTACCTCTTTTCCTTTATTGCCCGGCATATTCTTTTGGGCAATAACAAGAATGTTAAGTAAACCAAGCAAAGTGTATTCCTACTTAGTCATATGAAAATTTGTCACAAAATTCCCAAATGACTTAAGGAGGGACTGAAGGATCAAATCTGTCTGCAGTTAGAAATCCATGTTGAAGTCAAGATGTTCTAGCTGCTCTATAAGCCGAATCATCTTGTGGACATGATCCCCAACATTCTGTCCCTCAGACATCCTCATTCGAAATAACTGCCTAGATATCTCATACCTAGCATTCTTGCTATGCTCACCATATAACTCTTGCAGGTGAAGGAGGATCTCACTTGCATTTTGCATGTTCTCATGTTGCTTCTGTAACTCATTACTCATAGAAGCAAGCATGTAACATTTAGCTCTCATATCATGCTCCTTCCACTTGTTCAAAGTGTCATGTTCCTCTTGAGTGGCCTCTGGAGGTAAGGGACCAGGAACCTTTGAGTCTAGAACATGTCCAATATGTTCTAGGTTCAGAACAAGTTTTAAATTTCTTAGCCAATTAGAAAGATTAGGTCTCATCAACCTATTGTAATCAAGTATGCTCACAAGGATATTGGATGGTGGTGGTTATTGTGTGCTCATTATTATCAGAAAATTAACTACAGAAAATAACTAGATTAATTAGTAAATGTATCAAGTAATTAACCAAAATGATTATGGTCTTTTAATCAAATTGGTCCTCCCACTGACTTGGGGAATCCTACACTTTCAAAGTAGGAAACAGAAATCCTAGTTGGATGGATTTCTAGTGGGTGATTGAATTCTTATAGTCTTATTAACCATCCTCAGGCACATCCATTATTGGAATTATAATAAACTATAAGTGAGTAACTCATTGCCCATCACATCTCATGTAAGGTTCAGTTATTTATCTAGCCCCTAATGCTCAAAATCTCAGGCACATCCATTATTGATTTATCTTGCATTAGTTAAGTTGATCCCATTAAGCCAGCAAACATGCAAATAATTTTAATGTCCTCAGGCACATCCATTATTGGTGATCAACTATTTACATATTTACAACATCTCATGCTTAACAATTATCTTTAAGAAAATCTCTTAAATTAAATGCATCGCATGCAAGTATTTAAAATTTCTTAAAATAATTGCCTTAATGGAGGGACCATAATATAATTACTTTAATTATACCATTTCCAACTTAATCATTTATTTGGAAGATTTAGTGGTCGGCTTAATTACTATTATGGTCTCATTTTGCACATTATCCAATTAGCATGCATATATCATATACTTGCATACATTCCCATACATCTCATTCATACATGGATAAACAATTAATATGATATGATCATGGACTTTTTAAGGGATCCAATTCTGAGCCACCAAGAATTGAATCAGGGCATTCCTAGGTGTATTTCATTCATTCATTTTACAAGAGTTACTGAATGAGTACATAATCAATACTTGATCTTGATTTCCTCCCACTGGTCCCACCAATGCTCTTGACCTCCTTGATCTTCTTGCAATCTAATTACATTGTAATCCTTGGCATACCAAGGCGAATTTATAAGAATATGAACTTTAAAGTCCTCAAATAAATGAAATTACAACTCAAATTATTACAACACTTATAATACATGCCACTAAAATGAAATTAATTATTTTACAACCCAAAGAAAAATAAAAAAAAAATAAATCCAATCACATTGGTTTTTATTATCCATGATCATTCATCATGCATATTAAAATTTAACAATTAAATAAAATATACATACTAAAAAATTAAATGGAATATCACATATTTAACCAAAAAATTCATATTTGAATCTCATTCAAACAAATTAAATTTAGAAACCTTTTTCCAAATTTAACTCTATGAAAATAATTTTCATAAATTAATTTTGTGATTAAAATTTCTAATTAAATAATTTAATTAGGTATGGGCCTAATAATGGTCCTTAAGATATACAACAATTGTATATAGAAGCCCAAAAGCCCAAACCCAAAGCCATACGCACCCTTAGTGTACTCAACCATGCAAGCCGCCACACATATGACACCCAAACAGCTTTAGATAAATCCAAATTTGATCCAATCACACAATTAAATCTCATATTCAATCCTAATGGCAAATATAGTGGCTCTGATACTAATTGAAGGAGCGAAAGCATGGTAAATGGTGTATTGGAGCATTGAATTTTAAAAAATTTCTTCTAGGGTTACATGCATCATGCCATATCTCTTATTTTCAATGCTCAATTGCATATTAAAACACTTTTAATATGTATTAGGATCTTTATTTGCCATTCAAGATTTTGAATTAACAAATTAACTCAATTAAACCCTAGTTTGAAAGAGGAATTCAGGTACTAACCTCTTTGATGCACTATGGATGCAATTGGCACCTTTAGAAAGCTCTTAGGACGGATGTGTTGTCCCTTTAGCTTGTCCATACCAAGATCACCAATGGGCAGCCCCCAACTTTGCTTCTCAAACCTTGCCAACTAATTATAATTTGGGGTTTTGCTTTTAGAGAGGTTATATGTGTATATAGGACACTAGAAATAATTCCTAGCAATTTTAATTCAAAAAAAATGGAGTGATTCTCTTTGAATTGATGACAAATTGAGAGGAGAGGAAGAGAGCAATGTGCCGCCACCTTTGAGACAAGAAAGAGAGTTGTTTGTTTCCTCTTTTCTTTTCCCTTTTATAATTAGGTCAAGTAATCACTTAAACCCTTTGCCACATGTCACCACCACATTGCATCTTATTTTTAATTGACTTAATCACATTAAGCCAAGTGTCATAGCTAGACTTAATCTTGACTTTGATGACCTTGCAAGATAGGAAGAAAAATGGCAAACTTATATGAAGCCATGTGTCATCATCTCATGGTGCCACATGTCACCATGTGAACTGACCAAATTACCCTTATATTGTAATTTTGAGTTCTCAACCCAAAATCATTATTTCTCCTCTTCTAATCAATTTATATCGAATATAAATTAATTAATTAATCTCCATTAATTAATTTCTCACAATTAAATTCATATTTAAATACTTTAAATATAAATTTAACTTTTACTATACATCCATTAACCTAGATTTGGTTTTAAGTCATGCTAGGGACTTTGCAATCTTATTACAAACCAAACCTAATTAATTAATTAATTAAACTCTGTAATTAATCAATTAAATCATATTTTACTTGGTGATTAACTTGTGTATGTGTGTGACTCACTAGGCTCATCACTAATTGGCAATGAGATATGATATCAACTCTTGATATCATCAGAACTCTTTCTTACCATGAATGATTTCTCCAAATCATTTTAGGCATCTCATAGACCATGGTAGACACCTAGCATAGCGTGCCATGGCCACCCAATTAGTAATAAGGAATACCTTAAATGAACCTATAATCATATGTTACCCTGTACTAGAATCTCTTTGTTACAAAATCCCAATTCGAGCTGGAGTCATGATTAATGTCAAACCCCATTTGTTATGAACATTATGTTCTCTTTTAATTTCAGTTATTGATTAATTAGATTTTCTTGTTAGAAACTCTTTTCTGACTAAATTTGTTTGTCCTGGCCAAGAACTTGAAACATCAAGAACAATTAAATGAACATAAGATTTTATTCCTATTTACTTAGGGTAACAGATTCCGTCTTGATCAACACCTATCACCATATATAATTAGTAGGAGCCAACACATGCCATAAACTCATACACAGTACAAGTATGAAAGCAGTATCAAACTCAAACCACCTATATACAAGATAACTATGTTATCTCAGGTCTAAATATTATATGCATTGATATGATATATGATAATGCATTGACAAGAGTAAACTCTATGTGCCTGTTATATGCATCACTGGTTCGGCCTACTTATCATGTATAAGTGCCTATCATGTTTGTTATATGGCATGAGACTCACCACTCCATCTTATTTATATCTCATATAAATACCTTGGGAATAAACATGATTACAATCTTTCTAGATAAGTCATGTCCTTTGTGAAGTATCCTTACTTGTGAACCAATTTATGATACTTTGTGCTAGAAATACTGTCACTCATATTCTTAACAACTTAAGAATAGAACTTCTAATAAAATATCAATGGGCCTTTTCTATTACACATAAATATATTATGTAAACAGAAAAGTGAAATTGCCTTTTTTATTAATAAAATATGTACAAGATACATACAAAATGATATGCTCTAAGGCATACTGCTAATAAGTAAATAGGGTTAAAAGTCTATATAGATTTGAGTTGTTCTTAACAAGATTAAGTTCTTGGCCAGGACGGGTGACATTGTCAAGAAAGGTGTTTTCTAATGGTAAAGTTTTATATGTCAAGAATCAGATTTCAAATGAGTGTATAAGATTCAATGATAAGGGGTTTGACTCAACCATGACCCTTAATGGGATTGGGACATAATACGGAAGGATTTTAATGCATGGTGATGTATGATTAAAGGTTCATTTTAAGATATTTCTTATTACTAATTGGGTGGCCATGGCCTGCCATGCTAGGTGTTAACCATGGTCTATGAGATGCCTAAAATGATTGGGGAAAATCATTTGTGGTTTGGAAGAGTTTTAATGATATTAAGATGTTAGTAGTATGCCCTAAAACATATCATTTTGTATGTATCTTGTACATATTTTATTAATAAAAAAGGTAATTTCACTTTTTCGTTTACATAATATATTTATGTGTAATAGAAAAGGTCCATTGATATTTTGTTAGAAATTCTATTCTTAAGTTGTTAAGAAAATGAGTTGAAGGAACGGAAGCGTGAAAAACACAAGTTTATACCATTGAATTCAAAAATTTTCACCTAGGGTCACATGCATCATGCAAGATTTATTTTTATCTATTTGATTTCAATGATAAATAACATACTAAAACACTTTTAATATGTTTTTGGATCTGTATTTGCCATTTAAGATTTTAAAATTAATCAGATTAATTTTAGAACCCTAGATTAAATCAAGAATGATTACACTAACCTCTTGATGCAATCGCAATGTTCTGCGCCTTTGAGATTCGTCTTCAGGACACCAGACGCTGTCCCTCTAGCTTGTCCACACCAAGAACACCTATGGCAGCCCTTGAACAGCTTCTAAAGCCTTTTCTATTAATTAGAAATTCAAGTTCTGCCTTTTAAGAGATTAGAGATGTAAACAGGACACTAGAAACAATTTCTAGTGTTCTTAATTCAAGAGATTGATGGCTAATCTCTTTGAATTGATGAGAGATGAAGAAGAATAGAGGGAGGGCTGCAAAATGGCATGACCAAGGAGTGTGGCTGCTGGTTGTGTTTTATTTTCTCATAACAACACATAAATAGCTAGGTTAACACATTAAACCCTTGCCACATGTCACCCTTTGATTAGCTCTAGGTTTAAGTGACCCAATCACATTGTGCCAAGTGTCAAACCTATATTTAATCTTGATTTTAATCATCTTACATTATTAAAAAACATTTGGCAAGCTTATGTGTTATGCCATGTGTCACCATCTCATGGTGCCACGTGTCACACTGCAAAATGACCAAAATGCCCCTGTGTCTTAATTTTGAGTTCTCAACCCAAAATAATTATTTTTCTTCTTCTAATTAATTTATATCAAATATAAATTAATTAATTAATCTCTATTAATTAATTTCTCATTAATTAAATTCATATTTAAACACTTTAAATATAAATTTAACTTATATTATACATCCAACAATCTAGATTTGGTTTCAAGTCATACTAGGGACTTTGCAAACTAATTTCAAACCAAACCTATTTAATTAATCAATTAAACTCTTTAGTTAATTAATTAAATCATATTTAATTAGGTGATAACTTGTGTATGTGTGTGACTTACTAGGCTCATCACTAATTCGCAATGAGACATGATATCAACTCTTAATATCATCAGAACTCTTTCTTACCATAAATGATTTCTCTAAATCATTTTATGAACCTCATAGACCATGGTTAACACCTAGCATAGCATGCCATGGCCACCCAATTAGTAATAAGGTTTACCTTAAATGAACCTATAATCATATGTTACCATGCACTAGAATCTCTCTGTTATAAAATCCCAACTCAAGCTGGAGTCATGGTTTACGTCAAACTCCATTTGCTATGAATATTATGTTCTCTTTTAATTCTAGTTCTTGATTAAAAAGATTTTCTCATCAGAAACTCTTTTCTGAATAAATCTATCTGTCCTGGCCAGGAACTTGGAACATCAAGAACAATTAAATGAATATAGGATTTTATCTCTATTTACTTAGAGGAACAGATTCCATCTTGATCAACACCTACCTCCATATATAACTAGTAGGAGCCAGCACATGCCCATATACCCATACACAAGACAAGTATGAAAGCAGATCAAACTCAAACTACCTATATACAAGATAACTATGCTATCTCAGGTCTAAAGATTATATGCACTGATATGATTTATGACAAAACATTGACAAGAGTAAACTCCATGTGCTTGTCATAAGTGTCACTGGTTCGGCCTACCTATCATTTATAAGTGCCTATCATGTTTGTTATATGGCATGAGACTCACCATTCCATCTTATTTATATCTCATATAAATAACTTGGGAACAAACATGAATACAATCTTTCTGGATAAGTCATGTCCTTATTATGAAGTATCCTCGATTGTGAACCTATTTATGATACTTCGTACTAGAAATATTGTCACTCATATTCTTAACAACTTAAGAATAATATTTCTAACAAAATATCAATGGACCTTTTCTATTACACATAAATATATTATGTAAACGGAAAAGTGGAAATGCCTTTTATTAATAAAAATATGTACAAGATACATACTAAATGATATGCTCTAGGGCATACTACTAACAATCTCCCACTAGCACTAGAGCCATTCATTACAATATCTTAGACCTATCTTCTCAAGATGTCGGTCTAACTGAGTCTGTGACATAGGCTTAGTGCATGGATCAGCTGGATTTTTCAGCTGATGTTATTTTTCTGCATGGCTATATCGCCTTGCCCAACTATATCTCTGATAATGTGGTAGTGCCTTTCTATGTGTTTGGATTTTGGGTGAGACCTTAGTTCCTTAGCCTGTATGACTGCTCCATTGTTGTCACAGTGTAATGGAACTGCTGACTCAATGGAAGGAACTACTGTAAGTTCTGTCACGAACTTCTTTATCCAAACAGCTTCCTTTACAAAGATCTCGATGCAAAGAATATACTCAGCCTCTGTAGTGGAATCTGCAGTCATGCTCTGTTTGGAACTCTTCCAACTGACTGCACCTCCATTACAAATGAACACATATCCAGAGGTAGACTTTCTATCATCGATATTTGATTGGAAATCAGAATTAGTATAACCATCCAATTGCAAGTCTCCACCTCCATAAATCAAGAATAAATCCTTGGTTCTTCTTAAGTACTTAAGAATATTCTTGACAGCTATCCAGTGTTCCAAACCTGGATTGGATTGATACCTGCTAGTCAAACTAAAAACATATGTGATATCCGGCCTAGTACACAACATTGCATACATTAAACTTCCAATAGCCGAAGCATATGGAATCTTGGCCATCTTATCTCTTTCTTCAGGTGTCTTTGGAGACATCTCTTTAGAAAGATGGATACCATGTCTCACTGGTAGCAATCCTCTCTTGGAATCAAGCATGTTAAACCTCTTTAACACCTTTTCCAAGTATAGACTTTGGGATAAACCAATTATTCTTTTCGCTCTATCTCTATATATGCGAATCCCAAGAATATAGGTTGCCTCCCCTAAGTCTTTCATGGAGAATGTATTTGACAACCATACCTTTATAGTCGTCAACATACCTGTGTCATTACCCATCAACAGTATGTCATCCACATATAAGACAAGAAAAGTGATAGCACTGTCACTAACCTTCTTATATACACATGGCTCATCCTCATTTTTGATAAAACCAAATGACTTAATGGCTTCATCAAAACGGATGTTCCAACTCCTCGAGGCTTGTTTCAACCCATAAATGGATCGCTTTAGCTTGCATACCTTGGAACCATCTTGGGATTCAAAACCCCTAGGTTGTTCCATGAAAATGTTTTCTTCAATGTATCCATTGAGAAAAGCTGTTTTGACATCCATCTGCCAAATCTCATAATCATAGTATGCAGCTATTGCTAATAAAATCCTAATTGATTTAAGCATGCAACAGGCGAGACAGTCTCCTCATAGTCGATTCCTTGCCTTTGGCGAAACCCTTTCGCTACTAGCCTTGCCTTATAGGTCTCTACCTTTCCATCAGAACCAATTTTCTTCTTGAAAACCCATTTATTCCCTATAGGTATAATACCTTCAGGTGGGTCAACAAGATCCCAAACTTGATTCTTATACATGGAATCAATCTCGGATTTCATAGCTTCAATCCATTTTGAAGAGTCTACATCTGATATAGCTTCTTCATAGGTAAGTGGATCATCTCCATGATCTACTTCTTCATGAGTAGACAACTCTTGTTCTTCTTCATGAAGAAAACCATATCTCACTGGTGGGTGAGATACCCTGGTTGTTCTACGAGGAACAGCTGTAGATGTTTCATCAACGGGTATTGGTTGACTAGATGGATCTATATCCATCTGATCTGTTGGTTGGTCAGAATTCTCCAATTCTAACTCTATTTGCCTTCCTTTGCCTCCTTCTTGAACAAACTGTTGTTCAAGAAATGTGGCATCTCTACTTATCACAACCTTTTGGGAAGTAGGCAAATAAAAATAATATCCAAAACTATCTTTTGGATATCCAACAAATCGACCTTTTTCTGATTTGGTCTCAAATTTATCAGTGTTCAGCTTTTTGATATAAGCTAGATAACCCCAAATCTTAACATGCTTAAGACTTGGTTTTCTTCCATGCCATATCTCATAAGGTGTGGAAGAAACTGATTTTGATGGAATCCTATTCAGAATATACAAAGCTGATTCTAATGCAAATCCCCAAAAGAAAATTGCATATCAGTATAGCTCATCATACTACGTACCATATCCAATAGGGTACGATTTCTCCTTTTAGATACACCATTCAGCTGTGGCGTTCCTGGAGGAGTCAGCTGAGAAACAATGCCATGCTCTCTCAAGTATTCATCAAATTCAGTACTCAAATATTCACCTCCACGATATGATCGAAGAGCTTTAATATTCTTTCCTGTTTGATTTTCTACTTCAGATTTAAATTCTTTGAACTTTTCAAAAGATTCATGTTTGTATTTCATCAAATACAAATACCCAAACCTTGATTTATCATCAGTAAAGGTAATAAAATAATGAAAACCCACTCTAGCCATTTCTTTAAATGGACCACATACATCACTATGTATTAGCTCCAAAATATTTTCAGCTCTTAGCCCTTGTCCAACAAAGGGTGATCTAGTCATTTTGCCCTGAAGGCAAGATTCACAAGTTGGAGTAGGCTCAGAGCCCAATGAGGATAAAATCCCCATTTTCTCCAATTTTGTAATCCTATCTTCTGCAACATTACATAACCTTAAGTGCCAAATATATTTTGAACTTGAGTTGGTTTTCACCATGGCATTGCATTCATTTAGATTGCTATACTCTGGCCAGTGGAAACACTTTCTTACTGGCAATGGAAACACTTTCCTATTGGCAGTGGAAACACTTTCCTTTGCCTCCATCAGCTTTAGTCTTCCTTTTCTGTTTAGCTATTTTCTTGGAAGGACCAGGAATCAGAGGTTTCTTTTTCCTATTGCCCTTCTTCTTGTTGGACTTTCCAGTAGAAGAAGATGCAACCAAAGCTACCTCTTTTCCTTTATTGCCTGGCATATTCTTTTGTGCAATAACCAGCATGTTGAGTAAACCAGCTAAGGTGCATTCCTGTTTAGTCATATGGAAATTTGTCACAAAATTACCAAAAGACTCAGGAAGGGACTGAAGGATCAAATCCGTCTGTAGTTGGAAATCCATGTTGAAGTCAAGATGTTCCAACTGCTCAATCAGCCGAATCATCTTGTGGACATGATCCCCAACATTCTGTCCCTCAGACATCCTCATACGGAATAGCTATCTAGATATCTCATACCTAGCATTCCTGCTGTGCTCACCATACAACTCTTGTAGATGAAAGAGGATCTCACTCGCACTCTGCATGTTCTCATGTTTCTTCTGTAACTCATTACTCATGGAAGCAAGCATGTAACACTTAGCTCTCACATCATGCTCCTTCCACTTGTCCAAAGTATCATGTTCCTCTTGTGTGGCCTCTGGAGGTAAGGGACCAGGAACATTTGAATCTAAAACATATCCTATATGTTCAAGGTTCAGGACAAGTTTCAAATTTCTTAGCCAATCAGACAGATTAGGTCCAGTCAACCTATTGTGATCAAGTATGCTTGCAAGGATATTGGATGGTAGTGGTTATTTTGTGCTCATTTTTATCAGAAAATTAACTACAGAAAATAACCAGATTAATTAGTAAATGTATCATGTAATTAACCAAAATGATTATGGTCTTTTAATCAAATTGGTCCTCCCACTAACTTAGCGAATCCTACACTTCCAAAGTAGGAAACGGAAATCCTAGTTGGATGGATTTCTAGTGGGTGATTGAATTCTTATAATTCTATTGATCATCCTCAGGTACATCCATTATTGGAATTACAATAAACTATAAGTGAGCAACTCCTTGCCCATCACATCTCATGTGAGGTTCAATCCTTTACCTAGCCCCTAATGCTCAAAATCTCAGGTACATCCATTATTGACTTATCTTGCATTAGTTAAGTTGATCCCATTGAGCCAGTAATTATGCAAATAGTTTTAATGTCCTCAGGTACATCAAATATTGGCCACCAAACCATTTACATATTTACAACATCTCATGCTTAACAATTATTCTTAAGAAAATCTCTTAAATTAATTGCATCTCAAGCAACTATTTAAAATTTCTTAAAATAATTGCCTCAATGGAGGGCCTATGTTATAATTACTTTAATTATAGCATTTCCAACTTAATCATTTGTTTGGAAGATTTTATGGTCATTCTAATTACTATTAAGGTCTCACTTTGCACATTATCCATTTAGCATGCATATATTATATAATTGCATACATTCCCATACATCTCATGCATTCATGGATAAGCAGTAAATATGGTATGATCATGGACTTTCTAAGGGATTCAATTCTGAGCCACCAAGAATTGAATCAGGGCATTCCTAGGTGCATTTCATTCATTCATTTTACAAGAGTTGCTGAAGGAGTACATAATCAACACTTGATCTTGAATTCCTCCCACTGGTCCCACCAATGCTCTTGACCTCCTTCTTGCAATCCAATATTACATAGTAATCCTTGGCATACCAAGGCGAATCTACAAGAACTTAAATAAATGAAATTACAACCCAAAAATTATAACAAACTTAATAATACATGCCCAAAATAAATTAAAATAATTAATTAATTTACAATCCCAAAGAAATATAAAAGAAATAAATCCAATCACATTGGTCTTTTATAGTCCATGATCATCCATCATGCATATCACTATTTAACAATTAAATAAAACATACATACTTAAATTAAATTGAATATCTCATATTCAACTTAAAAATCCAGATTTGAATATGATTCAAATAAATTTAGAAATTCAGATTTGAATGTCATTCAAACAAATTTAAAAATTCAGATTTGAATCACATTCAAACAACTTTAAAAATTCAGATTTGAATCACATTCAAATATTTTTTAAAAAATCAGATTTGAATCACATTCAAACATTTTTTAAAAAACCAGATTTGAATTTTATTCAATCAATTTTAAAAAATCAGATTTAAATATGATTCAAACAACTTTAAAAATTCAGATTTGAATCACATTCAAACAACTTTTAAAATTCAGATTTGAATCACATTCAAACAATTTTTAAAATTTTTTATTTGAATCATAATTTAATTGTGTGATAAAAACTACTAATTAACCACTTTAATTAGTCAAAGAATAGGCCTTAGATCATACAACAATTGCAGAATTAAAAGCCAAACCTTAAACCACCCATGGAAGCCAAACCATGCGCACCATTGATGGTGTTTTTTCAAGTATGCTGCCACCTTGCTTTGCAACCAGCAATGAACTCTTGATCTCATGATCAAACACACAATTAAATCATATAATCAACAATCTAAATGGCAAATATAGTGGCTCTGATACCAATTGAAGGAACAGAAGTGTGAAAAACACAAGTTTATACCATTGAATTCAAAAATTTTCACCTAGGGTCACATGCATCATGCAAGATTTATTTTTATCTATTTGATTTCAATGATAAACAACATATTAAAACTCTTTTAATATGTTTTTGGATCTGTATTTGCCATTTAAGATTTTAAAATTAATCAGATTAATTTTATAACCCTAGATTAAATCAAGAACGATTACACTAACCTCTTGATGCACTGCAGCGTGTCTGCGCCTTTGAGATTCATCTTCAGGACACCAGACGTTGTCCCTCTAGATTGTCCACACCAAGAACACCTATGGCAGCCCTTGAACAGCTTCTAAAGCCTTTTCTATTAATTAGAAATTCAAGTTCTGCCTTTTAAGAGATTAGAGATGTAAACAGGACACTAGAAACAATTTCTAGTGTTCTTAATTCAAGAGATTGATGGCTAATCTCTTTGAATTGATGAGAGATGAAAAAGAATAGAGGGAGGGCTGCAAAATGGCATGACCAAGGAGTGTGGCTGCTGGTTGTGTTTTATTTTCTCATAACAACACTTAAATAGCTAGGTTAACACATTAAACCCTTGCAACATGTCACCCTTTGATTAGCTCTAGGTTTAAGTGACCCAATCACATTGTGCCAAGTGTCAAACATATATTTAATCTTGATTTTAATCATCTTAAATGATTAAAAAA
Source organism: Hevea brasiliensis (assembly GCF_030052815.1). Lineage (NCBI taxonomy): Eukaryota > Viridiplantae > Streptophyta > Magnoliopsida > Malpighiales > Euphorbiaceae > Hevea > Hevea brasiliensis. Next base: position 23,200,793 of record NC_079507.1, read on the forward strand.
CATTTGGCAAGCTTATGTGTTATGCCATGTGTCACCATCTCATGGTGCCACGTGTCACACTGCAAAATGACCAAAATGCCCCTGTGTCTTAATTTTGAGTTCTCAACCCAAAATAATTATTTTTCTTCTTCTAATTAATTTATATCAAATATAAATTAATTAATTAATCTCTATTAATTAATTTCTCATTAATTAAATTCATATTTAAACACTTTAAATATAAATTTAACTTATATTATACATCCAACAATCTAGATTTGGTTTCAAGTCATGCTAGGGACTTTGCAAACTAATTGCAAACCAAACCTATTTAATTAATCAATTAAACTCTTTAATTAATTAATTAAATCATATTTAATTAGGTGATAACTTGTGTATGTGTGTGACTTACTAGGTTCATCACTAATTGGCAATGAGACATGATATCAACTCTTAATATCATCATAACTCTTTCTTACCATAAATGATTTCTCTAAATCATTTTATGAACCTCATAGACCATGGTTAACACCTAGCATAGCATGCCATGGCCACCCAATTAGTAATAAGGTTTACCTTAAATGAACTTATAATCATATGTTACCATGCACTAGAATCTCTCTGTTACAAAATCCTAACTCAAGCTGGAGTCATGGTTTATGTCAAACTCCATTTGCTATGAATATTATGTTCTCTTTTAATTCCAGTTCTTGATTAAAAAGATTTTCTCATCAGAAACTCTTTTCTTAATAAATCTATCTGTCCTGGCTAGGAACTTGAAACATCAAGAACAATTAAATGAACATAGGATTTTATCTCTATTTACTTAGAGGAATAGATTCCATCTTGATCAACACCTACCTCCATATATAACTAGTAGGAGCCAACACATGCCCATATACCCATACACAGTACAAGTATGAAAGCAGTATCAAACTCAAACTACCTATATACAAGATAACTGTGCTATCTCAGGTCTAAAGATTATATGCACTGATATGATTTATGACAAAACATTGACAAAAGTAAACTCCGTGTGCTTGTGATAAGTGTCACTGGTTCGGCCTACCTATCATTTATAAGTGCCTATCATGTTTGTTATATGGCATGAGACTCACCATTCCATCTTATTTATATCTCATATAAATAACTTGGGAACAAACATGAATACAATCTTTCTGGATAAGTCATGTCCTTATTATGAAGTATCCTCGATTGTGAACCTATTTATGATACTTCGTGCTAGAAATATTGTCACTCATATTCTTAACAACTTAAGAATAATATTTCTAACAAAATATCAATGGACCTTTTCTATTACACATAAATATATTATGTAAACAGAAAAGTAGAAATGCCTTTTATTAATAAAAATATGTACAAGATACATACTAAATGATATGCTCTAGGGCATATTACTAACATGAGTGACAGTATTTCTAGCACAAAGTATCATAAATTGGTTCACAATCAAGGATACTTCACAAAGGACATGACTTATCCAGAAAGATTGTAATCATGTTTGTTCCCAAGTTATTTATATGAGATATAAATAAGATAGAGTGGTGAGTCTCATGCCACATAAGAAACATGATAGGCACTTATACATAAGTAGGCCGAACCAGTGACGCTTATGACAAGCACATGGAGTTTACTCTTGTCAATGCATTGTCATATATCATATCAGTGCATATAATCTTTAGACCTAAGATAACACATTTATCTTGTATATAGGTGGTTTGAGTTTGATACTGCTTTCATACTTGTACAGTGTATGGGTATATGGGCATGTGTTGGCTCCTACTAGTTTTATATGGAGATAGGTGTTGATCAAGATGGAATCCGTTACCTAAGTAAATAGGGATAAAATCCTATGTTCATTTAATTGTTCTTAATGTTTCAAGTTCCTGGCCAGGACAGACAAATTTGGTCAGAAAAGAGTTTCTAACAAGAAAATCTAATTAATCAAGAACTGGAATTAAAAGGGAAGATAATGTTCATAGCAAATGGGGTTTGGCATTAACCATGATTCCAGCTCGAATTGGGATTTTGTAACGCAGAGATTCTAGTGCATGGTAACATATGATTAAAGGTTCATTTAAGGTATTCCTTATTACTGATTGGCTGGCCATGACATACTATGCTAGGTGTCAACCATGGTCTATGAGATGCCTGAAATGATTTAGAGAAATCATTTACGGTAAGAAAGAGTTCTAATGATATTAAGAGTTAATATTATTTCTCATTGCAAATAAGTAATGAGCCTAGTAAGCCACACATCTACACAAGCTAATCACCATTTAAAATGTGATTTAATTGATTAATTAAAGAGTTTAATTAATTAATTACAGAGGTTTGGTTTGCAATAAGATTGCAAAGTCTCTAGCATGACTTAAAACCAAATCTAGGTTAATGGATGTATAGTATAAATTAAATTTATATTTAATTTAATTAAATATAAATTTAATTATAAGAAATTAATTAATGGAGATTAATTAATTAATTAAATAATTTATATTTTATATAAATTGATTTAAAGAGGAGAAATTATAATTTTGGGTTGAGAACTCAAATTAAAAAGTAAAGGCAAATTGGTCTTTTCACATGGTGACATATGACACCATGAGATGGTGACACATGGCACCATATGATCTTTCCACTTGTCTTCCTATGATGGAAGACCACATGTTATGATTTAAATGGAGCTTGACACTTGGCTTCATAGGATTAAATCAAATAATAACAAGATGGGATCTTGTGATGACATTTGGCAAGTGAATTAGGGTTTGACCTAAGTATATAAAGAGAGGTTATCAAGAAAAGCAGCCCACTCACTCTTTTCTCTCATATGGGACGGCAACAATAAGTCTCCCTCTTCTCTCTTCTTTTCTCATTTGATTCAATGAAAAATTCCTTGGTTTCTTTGAATTAAAATTGCTAGAAAAGGTTTCTAGTATCCTAAATACCCATTAACCTTCACTAAAGCACTAAACCCCATCTTCAAGTGGTTCGCAAAGCATGAGAGGCAATATTTGGGGCTGCCATAGTTGTTTCTTGGTGTGCTTGTGGTGGAAAAGCTAGAGGGACAACATTTGGGGTCCCAAGAGCATCCTAAGATTGCATCAATTGTACATTAATAGGTTAGTATCTAAAAATCCCTCTTTTAGTTAGGGTTTGATTGAATTGAATGTTAATTCATAATATTTAATGGCAAATGAAATTTTAATGCATGCTAAAATATGTTTGGTATGCAATTGGACATTGGAAATTGATTAGGTTCATAAGAAGCTTGGTATGGTGCATGTAACCTTAGAAATAATTTTTGAAATTCAAGGTTCTAATGTCCAATAATCATGCTTTCACTCCTTCATAAGAGTTAATATCATCTCTCATTGCCAATTAGTAATGAGCCTAGTAAGTTACATACCTACACAAGTTAACCACCAAGTTAATTATGATTTAACTGATTAATTAAAGAGTTTAATTAATTAATTAAATGGTTTTGGTTTGCAATAAGATTGTAAAGTCCCTAGCATGACTTGAAACCAAATCTTGAATAATGGATGTAAATTAAATTCATATTTAAAGAGTTTAAATATGAATTTAATTGTGAAATTAATTAATGGAGATTAATTGTTAAATTAATTTATATGTGATATAAATTAATTTGAGAGAGAAATTACTATTTTGGTTTAAAAACTCAAAATTCAATACAAGGGAAAATTTTTATATGGTGACACATGGCACCATGAGATGGTGACACGTGGCACTTATAGATGTGTGCTACTTGTCTTCCATTGATGGAAGATAAATTGTTGATTATTTAATCTTGCATTGACAAGTGTCATAATGAGATTAAGATACATAAAAGCTAGATTAAATTAGAGCTTGACATGTGGCACTCTATTAATGATTTTTGTCTCTTGTATATATAAGTGCAAGATAAAAAGAAACTTGAATCTTCTTCTTCCTTCCCACCTTAGATGGCATAAGGGAGTTCTCTCTCTCTCTCTCTTAATTTTTCTTTATTGATTCTTGAGTTTAAGCTCAATTTCTCTTAAATCAAAAGTACTATAAATTGTTTCTAGTCACCTACATCCATTAGAACATCACCTAAAGAAACATACCCTAATTGTTAGTGGTTGGCAAGCATCAAAGAGAGGATTTGGGGCTGCCTAAGGTGATCTTGGTGGAAGCTTGTCATGGACAAGCTAGAGGAGCCTCAATTGAAGCTCTTGGAGACTACCAAAGGGAAAAGGAAGTGTGATTCTGCGCCTTTGAGGTTAGTCTTCTTCAAACCCTCTTTTAGTTAGGGTTTGGTAGGCTTAAATGTTAAAGCTCAATCCTTGATGGCAAATGAACTCCAAATGCATATTAAAAGAGTGTTTTGACATGCTTTAGGCCATTAGATATTGATTAGGATCATAATACACTTGTATGTATATATGAAACCCTAGAGAAAAAATTTTGAAATTCATCCTCTAAGGCCCTAAACACACTTCCCAACGTCATCAATTGGTATAAGAGTCACTATATTTGCCGTTAGGATTGATTATGGGACTTAATTGTGTGATTGGACGAGTTTGGGTTGATTTGAATGAGATTTGGATTGAAAAACCCTAAGAAAACCTTATTGCCATAAGAAACATGGCCTGGGCTTATCTCAGGCCACTGGCCGTGTTTTTGGGTTTGTGGCACACAGAATGGGGAGAAGGTTACATGGCTCGTGTTGTTGATTAACAAGGACTATGCTTTTGCGCGACACGGACTGTGTAATTTAGCCCCTCAGGCCGTGTAATTTGTTACTCGGGCTGTATTGTTTCACATTGGGCGTGTTTTACATGGAAGGGCATGTCTTGGGTGTTTTTGGGACTTTTATACAATTGTTGTATAATTGGTGACCCAAGATCATGCCAAGACCTAATTAAATGGTTTAATTAGGATTTCTAATCATATAAATAAATTTTGAAAATTGTTTTCATAAAAATTAAATTTGGGAAAAGTTCCTAAATTTAAAATTAATTTGAATAAGATTCAAATTGTGTTATAATTGAATATGTGATATTCAATTTAATCTAGGATGTATATTTATGTTTAAATGTTAAATGTTAATATGCATGATGGATGATCATGGACAATAAAAGACCAATGTGATTGGATTTAATTCTTTTAATTTCTTTGGGATGTAATAATTAATTTTATTAATAGTGGCATGTAATATAATTGTTATATTACATAGAATGTAATTTCATTTATTTAAGGACTCTAAAGTCCAAATTCTTGTAAATTCACATTGGTATGCCAAGGGTTACTTTGTAATTGGATTGCAAGAAGGACGAGTAGATGAAGAGCATTGGTGAGACCAGTGGGAGGACATCAAGATTAAGGGTTGATTTATGTACTCCTTCAGTATCTCTTGTAATAGAATAAATGAAATATACCTTGGAAATGCCTTAATTCAATTTTTGGTGGCTTAGAATTGAATCCCTTAGAAAGTCCATGATCATGCCATTTTATTTAATTATCCATATATGCTTGAGATGTGTATGAATGGATGCTTGTATGTGATATATGCATGCCAAATGGATAATGTGCAAAGTGAGACCTTAATAGTAATTAAGCCAACCACAAAATCTTCCAACAAATGATTAAGTTGGTAATGGTATAATTATGGTAATTATATCATGGCTCTCTACTAGGGTAATTAAATTTGGAAATTTTAGACATTTAAACTGTCGGTTATGGTAACATAGGGATGGTTTTTGTGATCTAAGAGATTTTCTAAATTTAATTGTTAAAGCATATGATGTTGTGAGTATGTGGGTACTTTGGTGGTCAAGAATGGATGTACCTGAGGTCATCAAGGTTCAAACTTCCATACTCACTAGCCTAGTGGGTTCAACTTAACTAATGCAAGATAGGCCAAGAACGAATGTACCTGAGGCTTTGAGCATTAGGAGCCAAATCTATTGATTGAGTTTCACATGAGATGTGATGAACAAGTGTTGTTCACTTATGTATTATTAAAAGTATCCAAGAAAATAAGATTTAAGGATATTTAACAATATATAAGAATTCAATCACCCACTAGAAATCCATTCAACTAGGATTCCCATTTCCTACTGTGGAAGTGTAGGATTTGCAAAGTTAGTGGGAGAACTAATTTGATTAAAAGACAATAATCACATTGGTGGTTAATTTACTTGATACAAGATGACTAATTTGATCTTGATTTTTCTGCATTAATAACATCTGATAATTATGGCACAAAGGTCCAACCCGTTATCATGCATACTAGATGACAAAAGGCTCACCAGACCTAACTTCTCTGATTGGCTAAGGAATTTAAGAATTGTTCTCAATCTTGAGCGTATAGGATACATTCTTGATTCTAAGATTCCTAGTCCACTACCACCTGAGGCCACAGAAGAAGAACCTGACTGTAACACCCCGAACATCTAAGCTCTGAATAGAACCATTTTTGGTATGTGACTGTACTATTCAATAATATCTTGAAGACCAAAAATAAAATGAAAATTTATTGAGATAGACCCAATAAAAATTCAAGCGATCAATATATATATATATATATTGTCACATCTCGACTCAAGCCCCTCTGCAGGTGGCCATCTTGCAGCGTAGAGGCGGTCGCTCTGGTGGAGTTCAATCCCTTCGCCCTGCAGAGCTAGGATTCGAACCCATATCACCTCACGGGTTTGCTTCGCCTCTCACCAATTGAGGGAAAGCTCAATTGGTGAGAGGCGAAGCAAACCCGTGAGGTGATATGGGTTCGAATCCTAGCTCTGCAGGGCGAAGGGATTGAACTCCACCAGAGCGACAAGACTCAGAGTCGCACCGCCTCTAGGGGTACTCGCAAGATGGCCACCTGCAGAGGGGCTTGAGTAAGTCCGGGATGTGACAATAAAAAGGTGCCTTTTTTATTGTCCCTTCGGGGACATCCGATAAAATTGGAACGATACAGAGAAGATTAGCATGGCCCCTGCGCAAGGATGACACGCACAAATCGAGAAATGGTCCAAATTTTTGCAGCTCAATTGGTAAGAGGCGAAGCAAATCCGTGAGGTGATATGGGTTCGAATCCTAGCTCTGCAGGGCGAAGGGATTGAACTCCACCAAAGCGGACAGTACCGATTTGAGTTGCATCGCCGGCCTCTAGAGGGGTACGCCGACAAGATGGCCACCCATAGAGGGGCTTGAGCTGGGGCCCACTAAGCCGGGGTGTGACATATATATATATATATATATATATATATATATATATATATATATATATATATATATATATATAAGGACACACCGGGTATATTGAAAAAGAGGGATTATGACCCGATGAGGGGTATTTTGGTTAATTCACCTCAAGACCAAAATGTTAATTAAAGTAAATGAAATTAATGAATTGAATTATGGGGTAAAAATTTGAAGAAAAATTTAAGAAATAAAAAATTAAAATTTCATTTCCATTATGACAAAATTAAAATTAATGACTTATTTTGACAATTAAATTCAATTATTTAATTAAAAGAAATAAATAAGTATAAAAGAAGACAAAAGTCTCCCTTTTTATCCCTTATGTGCTGCCACCTCTCCCCTCTCCCTTTCTCTCTTTTTCTCCTATTCTCCTACTTTCTTTCACCATTGCTTTCCATTCCAAGTTCTTGATTCCCTTGAATTCCCTTCATAAATCCCATAACCCACTAAAAGAAAACATCAAAAAAAATTTTGATCGAGACATTGGAGCAAGTAGAATAAGAGAAATTAGAAGAAAATTGAAGTTTGAAAGAAATCAATAAGAGGTAAGTTTCTTTTCTTGCTTGATTAGTTACACAAACTTTAAATCAAGTTAGATTGTGATAAAATTTCATGAGAAATTGAAAAGAACCACACATGGAACCTAAACTAGGGTTTTGGCTAATTTGGAGAAAATTAGGGTTTGATGTATTTTAATATAATTAATGATGAAATCAAGCTTAGTTGAAGTAATATGCATGATTGGGGTAGTGTAATTGCATGAGAAATTCATAAATTGAATTATGAAAGATTAGGGTTCATGGGAAAATTAGGGCTTTTGTGCTAGGGAGTGAAATTGATGTGGGCAATGCTAAATTATGACTAATTAGCATGAATTGAATGTGGGTTGATGTTAGTTGGTGGAAGGAATTAATGGAATGGCATGGATTAGGGAAAATTGCAAACTTGTGTGTTGAAAATTGGGGGTTTTATACTAGAAAGTGCCATTGATGTGTTTAATGTTAAATTATGATTATTTGGGGTGAATTAAATGTGAATTGAGGATGGTTAATGGAAGTAATTGAAGAAATGAAAATTTAACCCAGGGCAGAATTTTACACACTGAGTTCAGTGTGCTTGGCAGCCCATAAGTTGAGCTACACAACTCCAATTGGTGTGAAACCCATTGGAAATGAAACTTAAGACATAGGGATAGAATTTTCATGAAGATACCCTACCCAGAAAATGACCATAAACTGCCTTAAATGAACCTTGAATCTAGAAGCCAAAATCTGGAAATCTAAAAATTGACCGTAGGAATAGTAAATTTTACAAGGCCATAACTCTCTTTAGAAAACTCCAATTTAGGTTATTCTTGAATCAATAGAAACTTAAAACATAGTAGAACATTTTGTATAAAGAACTTAAAGCCTAATTAAGAACTTAACCTAACCAATTACTGAGCAAAGTTGAGTTGAAAAATCGGCCACAATAATGAATAGTAATATAAATAGTCTCTCTAGGAAACTTTGATTTAGGTGATTCTTGAACCAATGGAAACCTAAAACATATTAGAACATTTCATATGGAGAACTTGGAGCCAAATTATGAACTTAACCGAATCAAATTGTTAGCCAAAGTTAAGTCACCAAAGCTACTAGAATCAGCCTCACGTGAATAGTAATCACTTTTTTTGTCATAACTTGAGCTACACAACTCCAAATTAGGCAATTCAAAAAGGAAAATAAAATTGAGACCTAGATAAACAATTTTCATGAAGAACTTATCATCAAATTATGAATAAAACTAGGTAAAAATTTGGGTTCAATGCTTAGAGCTCCAAGCTGTCCACAATTTCAAAACTTTGAAATTTCAAATCTAACTTAGGGAGACATTAGACCTTTATGTGATAAGTACTTGGCAGCAATTGAGATGAGTATTGAGGTATTCTATTTGTGTATTTTCAGTAGATAAAGAGGTTGGGATGGGATGGACAAGGAGAAGTAAGTAAAGATAAAGGAGTTCATTGAAGGTATGTGCACAACTAACTTTTTCTTCATTTTTAAAATTGTTAATTGTTTGGAATGTGTTTATTTGAATGAGTTTGCTTTTAACAAGTTTACTTTGACTGAAAAATAGTTTTTCCCTTGCATTTGAGAAATTTGGGTGTTGCCACCTCTATATGGATATTATGATGATTTGAATATGTTTATTGGTTTATAAATGTGATTGTTGAGTGAAAAACTTTTGAAAACTGTTTTGAAACCACAGTTAGCATGACAGTCCCTTTCGAAACTGCCCAGTAGTAACGGCTAATTGGGATTGATAATGGATACTGATTTTGTCTCCTATTAATAACAGTTAGTGGGGTAAGACTACATGAGTACTCATTAGCTAGCTTGCCCTTCCCTCATTAATAACGGTTATTGATGTTAAGAATGCTTTTTCGTGGTGTACAACATGGCACTGATCATGAAATTTTGTGTCATGGTCTGAACTGTGTGTTGATGTTGGTAACAATAATGCTTTGTTAATTTCAATTTATGAAGTGTGATTTCTCATTTTAAATGTTATTCCAATAAATGGCTCTTATGGACTTAGACCTATTGTGAAGTTTTCATGCTTAAGAAAAATGTGATCTATTTTGCTTTGACAAGTTTTACTTAACTTTAAGTTTTAAAGTTATTAGTTGTGCACCACTGAGTGACATACTTAGCGATAGCTTATTATGCTGTCGCAGGTAAGGGAAAGGAGAAGGCTACCGAGTGAGAGACTTAGAAGTAGCATTTTGTATAGACTGTGGGTATATATATATATAGTAGGTATACCCCTGTAATTCCTTTTGATATATTTTGTAACTATATGTATGATGTACGGGCATTGAGCAGTTTGTATTAAAAAGCATTTTGGGTTTGTCAATATTTGTACTTCATTTTAAGACTTATGCAAATGTAACTTTTATAAATTAAGTTTACTTTCTCTAATGAATGTAAGACTTGAATTGTAAAGGTATTAATATCATGCTTATGAAATGGATTGAAGTAAATCTTTTACTTGAGTTACATTGCAATTTCAATAAGGTATAACAATGAAGTTTTGACTCCAGCCACTATGCAGTTTTCCACAAAACAAGAATAAAATAAAATGTTATATTTTGTTTAAAATCCCTTGTAGTATATTTAATGGGTTATCGGTAGGTGTAGTTCAGTAATTCATTAGGTATACTACAGGATCATGTTATACCTTACAAAGGGATAAGGTGTGACATGTTTTAGTGGTATCAGAGCTTTGGTTTTCATACAAGTTTTGAAATTGCATATTTGAAATATTTTGATAAGTACAACTGCTCAATTGTCATTAATTGATACATATAGGGCATTACATCATGAATATGGAATAATGGAGGGAAATTTACTTATGTTGGTTATCTAGGGGGTAGAATTCTTTATGTTTCGGTATGGAAGAGGGGGATCACACAGTAAAGCAATCCGTAGCAGCTGAGGTACAGGGGGAGGCCCCAGCTTCTCAGAATGCCAGTCGCTCAGCTGCACCTGTCCCACCCATGCAGTTTCCTATTAAGTTTGTTCAGCAGATGGCTGCACTATTTCAATAAATTGCTAGCAATTTACCAATCCAAGCTCTAGTACAGGCACCTCTAGTGCAACCACTACCTCCGGCCAGATAGTATGAAAAGTTAATGAAGTATGGGGCAATAGAGTTCAAGGGTACAGTGGACCCATTGGAAGCAAAACAATGGCTTGAGAGAATGGAGAGAGTATTCAAGAAATTACACTGCACAGATGATCTAAAGTGCGAATACTCCATTTCTTTGTTGCAAGGGGATGCTTATGAATGGTGGAAGACCATTCCCCACAGCCTGGTAGAGCTTCTAGTTCTGACTTAGGAAGATTTTCTGAGGGAGTTTAGATAGAAGTATGTCCCTGATACCTATGTGGATATGAAGCTACAAGAGTTTCTGAGTCTGAAGCAGGGTGATAGGACTGTGGCAGAGTATGAGAGGGAGTTCTCTTGCTTGAGTCACTATGCTAGGAGTTCACTCACCACTAGCAGAGATAGATGTATGCACTTTAAAGCCGGATTAAGGCCTAGCTTACAAATGCAAGTGGTTGGGTTCTGACATGAGAACTTCTCAAAACAGATGTCCCAAGCCCTGGAATTAGAAAGGATTGAGTTAGAAGGGGTCATTAGAAAGGGAACAGAAGAAAAAGACAAGAGTGGGAAGACTTCTGGTCAAGCTTCTAGCAGCAGTTTGGGTAAAAGGAAGAGTTTTGGAGGACCAAGTAACAGAGGATCAAGTAGGGGAAGATTCTCAGGCAGAGGCCACCTAGATCCGGACAGCAGATATCTAGGGGTTCCTTTTCTATCCGTATCTGTGAAACCTATGGCAGGAGTCATGGAGGAGTATGTTATAAGGCCATAGAAGCACGTTACAACAATGGTGGAAGTGGGCACTTTGCTAGAAATTGTACTAGTGCCTGCAGGTCTGGGCCACCTACCACCACTGAGGGATCTGTTCAAGGTTTTTCTTCTAGAGGACAACAGATAGATAATAGAGGCAGAGGTAGGGCTAGAGGTAACACTTCTGGCTGCTAGGGCACAGTGAGCCAACCAGAGTAGAGTGGTGCACCAGCCAGGGTGTACACCATGCACTAGAGGGATAAAGCTGAGACATCAGATGTTGTAGCTGGTACTTTCTCCATCTTTGGTAGAGATGTATATGTGCTGTTTGACCTTGGTTCTACACATTCTTATGCTAGTGCCAGTATTGCATGCTCTATTGTTATTCCTTGTGTGAAATTGGATTATGATGTGCTAGTGACTAGTCCTTTAGGACAAGAGGTTAGGGTGAACAAATTGTATGAAGATTGTCCTTTGGTGATCCAAGGACATACATTCCTGTCATACTTAATTGAAATGCCCTTCCGAGATTATGATATCATCTTGGGCATGGATTGGTTAGCCAGGCACCATGCCATGATCGACTGTAAACTGAAGACGATCACTTTTGGTCTTCCCGAGTATGTAGATGTAGTGATACACGGGGAGAGGCAGTTGTTGCCATCCAACATCTTTTCAGCTCCACTTGATAGGAAGATGATTAGGAAAGGATGTGAAGCTTATCTAGCTCATGTGATAGACACCCAAGTGAGGAGTCCAGATATTAAGGATATTCCTCCAGTATGGGATTTACCGGACGTCTTTCCGAAAGAGTTACTTGGATTGCCTCCAGAAAGAGAGGTGCAGTTTGAAATTGAGACTATGCCTAGTGTGAAGCCAATCTCTATCACTCCTTATAGGATGACACCTGCTGAGTTGAAAGAGTTGAAAGTGCAATTGTAGGAATTGCTAGATAAGGGTTTCATCTGCCCTAGCATGTCACCTTGGGGAGCACCAGTATTATTTGTGAAGAAGAAGGATGGTACTCTTCATCTATGCATAGACTACAGACAGTTGAATAAGGTGACCATAAGGAACAAATATCCTCTGTCATGGATTGATGATCTATTTGATCAGTTGAAGGATGCAACTATATTATCTAAGATTGACTTGAGATCGGGCTACTATCAGTTGAGGGTGCAAGAGCAGAGTATTCCTAAAACTGCTTTTAGGACTCAGTAAGTCCATTATGAGTTCTTGGTGATGCCATTCGGGTTAACTAATACTCTAGCTGCTTTTATGGGCCTGATGAACACTATCTTCAGGCCATATTTGGATCAATTTGTAGTGGTGTTCATTGATGATATTTTAGTGTACTCAAAGAATTCAGAGGAACATGACAAGCTCTTGAGGATAGTGTTGCAGACTTTGAGGGAGAAATAGTTGTATGCCAAACTGTCAAAATGTGAGTTTTGGCTAAAGGAGATTACTTTCTTAGGGCATGCTGTATCTTCCGAGGGTATCCAGGTGGATCCTAGCAAGTAGAAGCCATTCTTAATTAGAAGCCACCCAAAAATGTCACGAAAGTTTGGAGTTTCCTTGGCTTAGTTGGGTATTATCGAAGGATTGTGAAGGGATTCTCTATGCTAGCATCGCCACTGACTAAGCTGCTTAGGAAGGATGTGAAATTTCAGTGGACTGATCGGTGTCAGAAGAGTTTTGATGAGTTGAAAAGGTGCTTAACTGAAGCTCCAGTCTTAACTTTGCCTACCTTGGGTAAAGAGTGCACCATATACAGTGATGCTTCTCATAATAGATTGGGCTGTGTGTTGATGCAAGATAGAAATGTCATTGCCTATGCTTCTCGCCAACTTAAACCACATGACAGGAATTATCCTACACATAACTTGGAGCTGGCAGCCATTATCTTTGCCTTGAAGATCTAGAGACATTACTTGCATGGGGAGAGATGTAATATATACACAGATCATAAAAGTTTGAAGTACTTGGGCACGTAGAAGGAGTTAAATTTGAGGCAGAGGAGATGGTTAGAACTGATAAAAGATTATGATTGCTTGATAGACTATCAGCCTGAAAAAGCAAATGTTACAGCTGATTCTTTAAGTCGCAAGACTATGGCTGGTTTAAGGGTTTCTCCATTGTCCATGGTGTATGAGTTAAGGGCATTGAATGCTAATCTAGACAGTAGTGAAGATGGGCAGATGGTAGCTACTTGGCAAGTGAAGCCAATGCTGACAGAACAAATTAAAGCAGCTACACAGAATGACGATAAGTATGTGAAGTTGATGGAAGAGGCTCGAGATGGCAAGAAACTAGAGTTGTCAATAAATGATGAGGGCTTGTTGTTATATAAAGGCAGAATGTGCATTCCTAATAATGTTGAATTGAGGTAGACCATTTTAAAGGATGCACATTATTCACCTTTTGCAATGCACCCTGGTGGAACCAAAATGTACAAAACTATGAAAGGGCTCCATTGTGAGGGGAATGAAGAAGGACATTGCAGAATATGTTGCCAAATGCCTAACTTGTCAGCAAGTAAAGGCAGAACACCAAGTGCTTACAAGGTTGCTACAACCATTATTAATTCCCAAGTGGAAATGGGAAAGAATCACTATAGATTTCGTGACAGGACTTCCACGTACACAAAAGAATCATAATTCAATTTGGGTTATTGTTGATAGATTGATCAAGTTTGCACACTTTTTGCCAGTGAGGATAGACTACAGCCTAGAAAGATTGGCCTAATTGTACACTGATAAAGTAGTGAGGTTGCATGGAGTGCCAGTGTCTATTGTATCAGATAGAGATCCAAGGTTCACTTCTAGATTTTGGGGTAGTCTCCAAAAAGCCCTAGGAACTAGATTGAACTTCAGTACAGCATTCCATCCACAGACAGATGGCCAGTCTAAAAGGATCATTCCGATTTTGGAGGACATGCTTAGAGTTTGTGTGATTGAATTTGAGGGAAGTTGGGACTCACACTTGCCTTTAATTGAATTTGCCTACAACAACAGTTATCAGTCAAGCATTAGGATGCCTCCATATGAAGCACTTTATGGCAGAAAGTGTAGAACTCACTTGTGTTGGGATGAAGCGAGCAAGAGGAAGTTAATTGGCCTAGAATTAGTGCAGCAAACAAAAGAAAAGGTTAAGATCATTAGAGACAGACTCAAAGTTTCATTGGATAGACAGAAGTCCTACATTGATTTGAAGAGAAGAGATATTCAGTGTAATGTGGGCGACAATGTATTCCTTAAAATTTCTCCTTGGAAGAAGATCATGAGGTTTGGTAGGAAGGGGAAACTGAGTCATCGCTTCATCGGGCCATATGAGGTTCTGGAGAGAGTGGGTCCATTGGCATATAGACTTGCATTGCCTCCGGAGTTGGAAAAGATTCACAATGTCTTCTATATCTCTATGTTGAGAAGGTACAGATCAGACCCCTCTCACATTTTGCCAGTAGAGGAGATTGAGGTGAATCCAGACCTGACATATGATGAAGAGCCCATAAAGATCTTGGCACATGAGGTGAATCAGCTAAGAAACAAATAGATACCACTAGTCAAAGTGCTGTGAAACCATCATTCAGGCCAGGAGGCTACATGAGAGTGTGAGGAGGACATGAGAAGGCAGCACCCACAGCTATTCAGAGACTGAGACCAGGTAAATTTTAAGGATGAAATTTTATTTTTAAGGAGGGGAGAATTGTAGCACCCTGAACCTCCGAGCTTTGAATAGTACCATTTTTTATTTGTGACTTGTACTATTCAAAGACACCTTGAGGAACAGAAATAAAATGAAAATTTATTGAGATAGACCCAATAAAAATTCAAGTGACCCAATATATATATATATAAGGACTCATTGGGTACATTAAAAAAGAGGAATTATGACCCGATGAGGGGCATTTATATCAATTCACCTCAAGAGTTGACTTTTAACCAAAATGTTAATTAAATTAAATGAAATTAATGAATTGAATTATGGGGTAAAAATTTGAAGAAAAATTTAAGAAATAAAAACTTAAAATTTCATTTCCATTATGATAAAATTAAAATTAATGACTTATGGGCTTTTGACAATTAAATTCAATTATTTAATTAAAAGAAATAAATAAGTATAAAATAAGACAAAAGTCTCCCTTTTATCCCTTATGTGCTGCCACCCCTTCCCTCACCCTTTCTCTCTTTTTCTCTTCTTCTCCTACTTTCTTTCACCATTGCTTTCCCTTCCAAGTTCTTGATTCCCTTGAATTCCCTTTATAAATCCTGTCGCAAGGAGTTTTGCGGTCGCCTGAACGAACCCTCACCGAAGTGGAAAAGAATGAGGAGTTGCCACTTTAATTTTGAGGGAAATTAAAGAAAACCATTTGTGAAAGCAAGTTAAAATGAAACCACTTCAAAAACAGAGATTCTAGGTTCGGGGTCCATGAACGGGTGGGGAAGGTGTTAGGCACCCCACCTCGTCCCTCAACGAGGGTAAGCTGATTTAACTTCACGTTCTTCATAGTTAGGAGGGCTCGAATGGAAATGTTAATCCTTTTAACAAAAAGGAATATTTGATTTTTTCTAAATTCGGATTACCCAGATACATAAGTAAATGAGACAACTTTAGTGAGTTACTGTTGTATGTTAGTTTTGTTTGAAGGGCTATTTTATTAGAATCCAATTCTTTTGAAATTGGATGAGAACTCTCCTCCGATCTCTTTTAAATATTTGTTTAAATTTTAGATTGAGAACCGGATAAGAACTCTCCTCCGATCTCTTTAAATATTTATTAAAATTTTAGATTGAGAACCAGATAAGAACTCTCCTCCGATCTCTTTTAATATTTATTAAAATTTTTAAGCTTGAGAACCGGATAAGAACTCTCCTCCGATCTCCTTTAATATTTATTGAAATTTTAGATTAAGAACTGGATAAGAACTCTCCTCCGATCTCTTTTAATATTTATTAAAAATTTTAAGCTTGAGAACTGGATAAGAACTCTCCTCCGATCTCCTTTAATATTTATTGAAATTTTTAAGCTTGAGAACCGGATAAGAACTCTCCTCCGATCACCTTTAAATATTTGTTTAAATTTCAGATTGAGAACCGGATAAGAACTCTCCTTCGATCTCTTTTAAATGGTAGTTGGATAAGGATTTTTCCGATCTCTCTAAATTTTACCTATCGAGAAGGCCTAAGGCTAAGGGTTCTGACGTTCAAAGGTGTCAGGGGGTCTGCGCAAGACCTCTTTAACTTATTGGTACCTTAGGACTGGGCAGGGGATGCCACACCGAATCCTCCGACCTTCCTATATGGTCGCCTCACCAGCATTTTTGGTAGCCGATCTATTCCATTTAGTTATCCAGGGTTTGGTTTTACTCTGTCTTATGATGTCTTGCCCTATGACCTACTGAGTCATTCTAGTGACTCAGCTTTACCATTTTCCAGGCTTATTATTCAGACCTTTCATTATTTCAAAAGGACTCTTAAGTTACCATTACCCACATCTCATCCAACCACTTATGTATCGCTTGGAACTAGATGACTTACGCTCAGAAATAATAAAGATTAACAAAGGTATCAACACGGAAATAAACTAGAGCACAACCTTTCTCTGTATCTTTCTAGCGTGATATGAACTTAAAGAAAATAACACACGTAAAGAAAGAAAAATGGAAATGCGTAAAACAAGAACTAAACTTAATAAAATGGCAACATGAATACTGACCTGTAAGGATTTGATTCTAGTGAACTAACCGAGAATCACAAAACGCAATAAGATTGCAAGTTGATAGCCGGGAGACTAAGGTTCGCCTTGGAACAAAGAGTGCTTCACTAAATGCAATCGAGTCGGAATTATACCCGAGTTTAAATGAGATTGAGCATGGGCGATGGAAGTGAAAATAATGATAACAAGGAACTGAAAAATGTGAACGCTACGGAATAATGAACAAGCTGAAAATGGAGAGTTTCAGTGTTCAAAATCTTTTAAGAAAACACTTGTAAAATCGGTTCCAAAAGTTCTTATGAAAGCAGAGTAACGATCTGAATTAAATTTCAGAGTTCTTCCGCTATAGTAACTTCCTTCTTTTTTTTTGTCCGTCCCCTCAACAGTTTTTCATGCAGGTATTTATAGGGACCGGGTGTTCCCTTTGAAGGGTCAGGATCTATCTTGAGGGAGATGGAGGGTCAAGATTTCAAAGGACATAATCCTAAGCTCAAGAATTAAAGAGAAACAGAATAGACGGCCAAGATCCACTTCAGAATATTTGTCTTCTTCCTCCTCTAATCTGACGGTCCCAAATTCTCTTGTCCGGGGCGATCCAAGGGCTAGGACTGAAAGGCGTTGGTTTTGTCGTCTTCTTCTTTGAACCAAGGGCCCTGGGCTCGTCCTTACAAGTTGGATCAACGGTGGAGATTAGGATGTACAGCGCTGTCCTGACGTACGCATGTCAGAAATGCGGGCGATTCTGGGGCGTGCAGTTGAGATTTTACCTGGCAACGCTTTAACTACCTCGGCTCTTATTATGGTGACGGCGGTAGGCGCCTTATTCTTTTTGTTTTCTGCTCTCTTCCTTTCCGATCTTCTTAACATGATCCTTCTCCGATTTTTCATACCGGTCTCCCCTCTTCCGATCTCTATTATTCCAATATTTCCCTTAATCAGGCCCGGTCCGGTCAAAGCATTAATTCCCCTCGATTCCCGAAGCGTCCGCTTCATTTTCTGCTTAGCAATAAATGCCCGATTTTCCCCTATATATACCCCTAACAAAAGAGACTTTCCTCATTTGATTTTCCTCTCTTCCTTCTTACTTTCTAGTTCTAGCTGCTCCGGTAGAAGTTCCGGCCATGATTGTGGCTGTTGAACCCTTTCTGATGGACCTATTTATTCCCCAACTGAAAATTTACGACCCCGGTGATTGAATAATCGTGATAACCTTATCTGATGATGGTGAGAGAACTGGACCAATTAACCGATCTGGATCGCGGACCTCAATCGTGCCGATCTCGAGTCGTTCGACCGGTATAATCGGCGAACCGATTTTGGCCGAGAAGACTGCTAATGTTCCGCCGACCCTTGGCGGTTGCTCTTCCAAGTTTATTCGGCTTCTCACAACATTGGGTGTTCCGACAGCGGCTTTCCTCCACATTGGGTGTTCCGACAGCGGCTCGGTTCCGATCGATGACATCCTTTGGATCAGTCACAATGTGGGCTTTGACATAGGCCCTTTAGATGGGATGTTCCACCGGTCTCTGAGATCGCCCAAATGATGTATTTTATTTTCAATGTAATCTGATCTCTAGAGATCACCGAAATGATGTAGTCCAATTTTAATGCAATCCGATCTCTAGAGATCGCCCAAATGATGTAATCCGATCTTTTGGAAATAAAGATTTTATTTTGTCAATTATCATCTTATTATTATTGCATTAATTATTTTCCGATCTCTGAAGTATTTACCCGATCTGACCTTTAATTTGAATGACCCTAAACCGATCCGCAATTCAAAAGATTTATCTTAATCTTCCGATCTCTAGTCAGCTGATCTCTTTATGGAATTTCCGGAATATTCATGAGATGTGTCAGAAACAGCTGGCAGATCTCGCTGACCGATGCACCGCCTGGGATGCCGTGAGCATTAAATGCTCGAACGAGTATAAATAGGGGTGGGGGTTAGCCATTTACTCTCTTGTGTCATTTTCAGTTTCTCGTGAACAACTTCAAAATTCTCTCGTTTTCTCAAGCTCTTCCGACTCCGATCAAGCTCCAGTAAGGGTTTAGATCCTTCTTTTAGTTTAAATTCTTTATTTCCTTTGAAAATGAGCAGCGCCGAAGGTCAGAGAGCGGCGAGCCCTCCTTCCATCCAGTTCTCGTGGTCATCTGATGAAGTAGAGGTGGTCGAGCCAAGGGCGCGACCTGAACCTCCTAGAGTCTCCGTTCCAGCTCAGGAACAAGTGAGAGAGAATGTGCCTTCTTTAGGGAGAGAGAATCTTCCCATGGACGAGTTGCCATCGGTCCTTTAAGAAACCGATCTGCAGTCATTCAGCCAGGAGTACAACATTGAGCCCGATTCATATGAACTTATCCGGTGTCACGGCGATCTCCGGGCCGATCATTTCTTCGAAGAGAATGACATGATTATGGTATACGAAGAACAGTTGAAAGCCGGGCTGCGGTTCCCTCTTGACAACTTCTTTAAGGAAGTCTTAAAATTTTTCCAAGTGTGCATAGCTCAAGTTCACCCGAACTCGTAGCGGATCTTAGTAGCCTTCCGAGGCCTCTGCCGAGCTAAGGGATTCCGTCCTACACCTAAAGTATTCGCCGAATTGCATAGGTTAACTCGTCGAAAGGACGACGAGTACTGGTTTTTCCAGGCAAAGCCACATTGCGGGCTCTTCATCGATCTGCCCTCCTCCCTGAAAAACTGGAAGAACCGCTTCTTCATTATAAGGAGCAAAATTCCGAACGGCTTTGAGGGTTTCCCTCATAGCTGGCTACACCAAGGCCCCTTAATTCCGAAGCGTCTCGTGTTGAATAGGGAAGAGTGCGCAATGGTGATGGAGTTGAAGGAGCAGGCGTCCAGAGAGAAGTTCTCTTGCTTGGATGCAGTGACCGCCGAGCTGCACCATTGGACTATGGAATTGATCACCGGCAAAGATCGCGGGCTTCATCTCTCTGACCTCGCCATCGGTATTTTCTACATCTCAGATCTCAGGACCTTAGCGATCTCACTGACCTCTTATTTGTGCAGGTATGACAAGCGGCGAAGCCTCCAAGGAGAGCCGGAAGCGAAAGAGGGAGATCTCCCGGAAGGTACGGAAGATGAAGCGGGCCGAGGAGATGCAGACACCTCATCATGAGCACGGGAAAATACGAGAAAGCTCGTCTAAACCTTCAGGACCGCCGATCATAGAAATGGTCCGATCTCCCCCTCGCCAGGAGGAGCCGCCTCTTCCTCCTCCAGTTACTTCGGGCGTGGAAGGGGGTCCCTCCCAACAACAGGTGAGGCCCCTTTCCCGTGGCGCTTAAGTTCTGATCCACTCGCTGGAGAAAAACCGGACTGTTCGGGAGAACCCAGGTTTTGCTAAGGTATTGGGGTCCTCCATCTGCCTTCGGAAGGATCGGGACAGGCTGTCTCCGGATAGCCTTAATGATATCTTGACCAGATCTATGAGCCTGAACGTTGAGTGTCTGGTGAACTAGCAAATGGTCCGGGAGAAGGCGCATCGCCTGGGTAAAGAGGTCGAGAGGATAGGGCATGAAGCAGCTTCCCTCCGATCCCAACTATCATCCGCTCGGGACTACATATCTCAACTTAAGAGGCGAATGAAGTACTATGAGGACAAACTGGCCGAGCAAGCTCATGCTCTTAAAGAAGTGTAAGCGCTCCGGGCCGATGAAGCTGCTCAACTCGCTCACCTTGCTGAGGAGCTCAAGGTGAAAGAAGAAGAGATGGTGACTGGAGTGGCCGGCGCTTATGTGAATGCTCACAGAGATCTCCTGGCTGAGCTCAAGAAGCGTTACCCTGAGGAGGACTTCTCCTGGATGGCCAACCTGGCTCCCGAGGATGAAGGTGAGGAGAGTGAGGAGGAGGCTAAGGGTGAGAGAAGGGACGGACAAAATGTAGATCAGGCTGGGGGTGATCCTCGAGCTGAATAACTTGTACGAATTCTTGAAATGAAATGAAATGGAATGCCTCTTTTGTTCGATGAATGGTTGTGATCGGAAAATTTCTAAATTATTTAAACACTTGATTGTCCGAGTATGTTGAAATAACTGAAAGTGATTATTAACCTAAGTGTGAGAGATAGGAAAACACAATAAGCATGAGATCGGTAGGGAACCAACGCTAAACGGGACTTGATTAAAATTAGAAATTTGGCTTGAACATTTAAGATCGGGATCATCATTAAACTGGAACGGAACCTTTGATTATTCTTAAACTTTTGAAAGGGAGATCGGCAACAAAAATGGTAACAAAGATCTAGTGTCAGTTCAATTTCGTTTGTCAACAGAGATCAGGAATATACTTGACTAGTCAGGAGATTCGACAATGGGTTTGAGAGATCGGTTAGTGATTTAATAGACCGTTAAGGCTTTGACTGATGTGAGGACTTAGCATTGATTCAATTCCTTATGGGGAGAGATCGAAAATGTGGTTATCTAGCAAAGAGAGATCGGAAATGTGGTTAGTTGTCAAAGGGAGACTTAGTACTGGGGATCGGTTTCAAAGTTTATTAATTATGGAGATCGGCCAAAATATGGTGTCGACAGCTGCCCCTCTTTTCATAATTTCTATTAAAGGGAAAAATTTTCCCGTGTAGGAATTATGTAAAGATTCATACCCATATTTTGGACGATTAGGTGTTCGAAGTTAGGGAACTAAAGCATACCTAAGTTAGTGACCTAGAGATCGGCAACAGATGTTAAAATACTAGAAAATTAGAATCAACTTGGATCAAGGAACCAGAGGTTGATAACAGGAAATGTAAATTGCAGGAAATTAAAATCAACTTAGATCAAGGAACCAGAGGTTGATAACAGGAAATGTAAATTGCATGAAAATTAAAATCAACTTAGATCAAGGAACCAGAGGTTGACAACAGGAAATGTAAATTGCAGGAAATTAAAATCAACTTAGATCAAGGAACCAGAGGTTGATAACAGGAAATGTAAATTGCAGGAAATTAAAATCAACTTAGATCAAGGAACCAGAGGTTGATAATAGGAAATGTAAATTGCATGAAAATTAAAATCAACTTAGATCAAGGAACCAGAGGTTGATAACAGGAAATGTAAATGCATGAAATTAAAATCAACTTAGATCAAGGAACCAGAGGTTGATAACAGGAAATGTAAATTGCAGAAAATTAAAATCAACTTATATCAAGGAACCAGAGGTTGATAACAGGAAATGTAAATTGCAGGAAATTAAAATCAACTTAGATCAAGGAACCAGAGGTTGATAACTGGAAATGTAAATTGCAGGAAATTAAAATCAACTTAGATCAAGGAACCAGAGGTTGATAACAGGAAATGTAAATTGCAGGAAATTAAAATCAACTTAGATCAAGGAACCAAAGGTTGATAACAGGAAATGTAAATTGCACTTACAAAGCAAGCCTAATCCGGACACAAGAAGTTCTTCCCCAATGAAGTGTACTTAACAGAATCCCGAAGGCCAATGATGAATGGAGGACGAGTTGCAAAACTTGACCTATGACCCCATTTCTTCCAATGCCCCATTTCTATTTTTTGACTTTCTTTCGAAAAGCGCCCTTGCGGGTTTTCACTTCCCCTTCATCTATATGACTAGAAGCGCCCTTCCGAGTTTTCACCTCTAGTTTTCTCCTTCTTTTTTTTTTTTTTTTTTTTTTTGCTTGCTCTTTTCAGGACGCCCTTCCGGGTTTTCATCCTTCACTCATTTTATAGAAAGCGCCCCTTTGGGGTTCTCTCCTTCTTTCACACATTTTGCTAGGAGCGCCCTTTCGGGTTTTCACCCCTACCCCTTTTTCTCCAAGTCATTCCCTGCAAATCTCATAGTAAAGTACGTGAGGTTATCAATTGTCAAATCCTAATCTTATGGCAAAAAATTTTAACAGATTAATAGCGCATTAAATAACAAGATTGCAGAAAGATAATGTTAAAGAGTGAGTATAAAGGGAAGATAAAAGCATAGGGAACGACATATGACTTTATTATAGCTTTAATAAAAACAAAGATAGAGTTTCAAAGGAAAAGGGTACAAGGATAGATCTCACATATTCCTTATGGCTGGCTTTCAAATCCCTTAATTACCATTATTTTAAGTTCTCTGAAGCCTCATGTTGTGACGGTTTCTTCTCCATCCTCGGTTTCATGCCCCATTCCTTATTTCTCCATTTTGGCTCTTGGGACTCCCTTTTGGGTTTTCACCCCTAGCCTCCCCTCCCTTTTTTTTTTTAGGCTTGCTTTTTCAGGACGCCCTTTCGGGTTTTCATCCTTCACTCATTTTACAGAAAGCGCCCCCTCGAGGTTTTCGCCTTCTTTTCACACATTTTACTGGGAGCGCCCTTTCGGGTTTTCACTCCTACCCCCCCCCCCTTTTTTTTTTTTTTTTAGGCATAGTATCTCTTGACGGTGTCAGCATTCACAGGTCTTGGCAATTCTTCACCGTCCATGTGGGTCAAGATCAAGGCTCCTCCAGAAAATACCTTTTTAACCACATAGGGTCCCTCGTAGGTTGGTGACCATTTACCTCGGGGATCGTTTTGATTTAACAGCACTTTCTTCAGAATCAGGTCCCCGGGTTGGAATTCGCGTGGGCGAACCCTTTTGTCAAATGCCCTAGCCATTCTCTTCTAGTATAATTGCCCATGACATGCTGTTGTTAACCTTTTCTCGTCCAGCAAGTTTAGCTGATCCAACCTTGACTGGATCCATTCTGACTTATCAATCCCCGATTCCTTTAGAATCTTTAGGGAAGGAATTTTAACTTCAATAGGTAATACTGCTTCCATCCCGTAAACCAGTGAATACGGAGTTGCCCCAGTGGAGGTCCTTACAGAAGTCCGATATACGTGAAGAGCGTAGGGTAGCATATCATGCCAATCCTTATACATGACTGTCATTTTCCGGATTATTCTTTTGAGATTTTTGTTTGCGGCTTCCACCCCTCCATTCATCTGGGGACGGTATGGGGAGGAATTGAGATGTCGGATCCTGTATTGATCACACAATTTCTGAATCTTTGGACCATTCAGATTCTTGGCGTTATCAGTGACGATTTCATTGGGGAGACCATGCCGGCAGAGGATATTGGTTCTGAGGAATTTGAGAAACGTGTTCTGTGTAATATGGGCATATGACGTGGCTTCGACCCATTTAGAAAAATAGTCGATTGCTACCAGGATAAATCTATGCCCATTGGATGCCTTAGGGTTGATGGGGCCAATCACATCGATGCCCCACATTGCGAAAGGCCATGGTGAGACGAGGTTGAACAATTTGTGAGGTGGAACATTTATCGGATCTGCGTAGATCTGACACTTATGGCATTTTCGGAAATATTCGATGCAGTCTTTTTCCATGGTGGTCCAGAAATATCCGCGTCGCATGATTTGCTTAGCCATCATATGTCCATTAGTATGGGTGGCACAGTTTCCCTCATGAGTCTCAAAAAGGATTCTCTTTGCCTCTTTTGCATCCACACATCTCAACAATTCACCGTTGGAGCTCCTCTTGTATAGGGTCTCTCCACTGGGGAAGTATCCCAATGCTAATCTTCGAATCATCCTCTTTTCGTTTTTGTTGCCCTCGAAGGGAATTCTCTGGTTTTGCAGTAGACCAGGATGTCATGATACCAAGGTTCATCGTCAGGTTCTTCAATCATGAAGCAATAAGCTGGCTCATTCCTTGTCTTAATCTTCAATATCTGAGTCATCTGCCCTTCTTCGATTTGAGCCATAACAGCTAGAGTAGCTAAGGCATCAGCAAATTGATTCTTGTCTCTGCTAAGATGAGTGAAAGAGATTTCTTCGAATTTCTTAATCAGCTCCAGTAAGTACTTCTTATACGGGATTAGCTTAGGATCCTTAGTTTGCCATTCTCCCTTGACTTGATAAATGATCAGGGCTGAGTCTCCATATACCTTCAACTTCCTGATTTTCATTTCGATGGTAGCCTGTAGACCCATCACACAAGCTTCGTATTCCGCGACGTTATTGGAACAGTCAAATCTCAACTTGATAGCTATCGGAAAGTGTTTTCCATCTGGGGATATCAACACAGCTCCAATTCCATTACCGGACAAATTGACAACTCCGTCGAAATACATTTCCCATACATCGGCTGGCCCCTCTTCTTCGCAGTCTACTTCATTAATATGCTCATCAGGGAACTCAAAATCCAGGGCTTCATAATCCTGGATAGGATTTTCTGCTAGGAGGTCAGCGATCATGCTACCTTTCACCGCCTTCTGGGTCATATAGACTATGTCATATTGGGAGAGTATGACCTGCCACTTGGCTATCCTGCCTGGCACGAATGGGCTTTCGAATACATATTTGATGGGATCCATCCTGGAGATGAGCCATGTCTTGTGATTCAACATGTAGTGCTTGAGGCGGTTTGCCGTCCAGGCTAACGCGCAGCAAGTCTTCTCTAAGAAAGAGTACCTCGACTCACAATCATTGAACTTTTTACTCAGGTAATAGATAGCCCTCTATTTTCGGCCAGTGTCATCATGTTGTCCCAAAACACATCCCATCGAGTTCTGTTGGACTGCCATATACAGGATCAGAGGCCTCCCCACCACGGGTGGAACCAATACTAGTGGGCTTGACAGATACTGCTGGATTGTCTCGAAAGCCTCTTGACAAACTGAATCCCATTGAGTGGTGTTGTTCTTTCGGAGCAATCTAAAAATAGGCTCGGCTTTAGCGGTGAGATTGGAAATAAACCTTGATATATAATTCAATTTTCCCAGGAAACTGCGCACCTCCCTTTCTGTTCTTGGGGATGGCATCTCTTGAATAGCTCGAACTTTATCGGGATCTACCTCTATTCCCTTCTCGCTCACTATGAATCCCAACAATTTCCCTGACCTAGCTCCGAATATGCATTTGGCGGGATTCAGTTTCAACTGATATTTCCTGAGTCTCTCAAATACTTTCCTCACCACCTGCACGTGGCTCTCTTCTCCCCTAGATTTGATGATCATATCATCTACGTATACCTCCACTTCTTTATGCATCATATCGTGGAATAATGTGACCATAGCGCGTTGATAGGTAGCACCGGCATTCTTCAACCCAAAAGGCATGACCCGATAGCAAAATACTCCCCATTGAGTGATAAAAGCGGTTTTCTCTTTGTCTTCCTCATCCATTGGGATTTGATTGTACCCAGATGCCCCATCAATGCATGAACACCTGCCCAATCCCGCAGCATTGTCTACTAACACATCAATGTGGGGGAGAGGGAAATCATCCTTTAAGCTTGCTCTATTAATATCCCTGTAATCAACGCACACCCTAACTCTCCTGTCCTTCTTCATTACCGGGACAACGTTAGCTATCCATTGGGGATATTTGACTACTTCCAGGAACCCAAAGATCATATCGCTTTCTTGACTTCATCCCGAACTTTGAGCAGTGTGTCAGGATTCATTCTTCTTAGTTTCTGTTTCACCGGGATTGTCCCCGGAATAAGGGGAATTTTGTGTGCCACTATCTAGGGGTCCAAGCCAACCATATCATCATAGCTCCAGGAAAATACATCCAAGAATTCTCTAAGCAAACTGATCATATCTCCCAATTATTCACTCTCCACTATCTTAAGCTCCCTTTTTACTTCTTCAGTGCCTAAGTTTATAGTGCGTGTTTCATCGCCACAAGGCACTAGGGAAGGTTCATCCCTTTCATCGCTTTCTTCTGTGAGCTCCACCTCAGAATCACTTGAAGTAATGGCAGTTATAGGGGTTTCAAAATTAACCAGAGGAATTTTCTAGTCTATTGAATTATTAGGTGTTAATTGATGAATGGTCCTGAATGAACGAAAATAGAATATATTATAAGGATGGAATTCAAATGGAGAAAAGAATTGGAAATAAATGCGCTATTAATTCATTAAAAATTTATGACATAAGAAAAGGGTCCATTTACAATGTTACACTTGTCATCATGGACAAAATGATCAAGTGTAGATAACCAAAGGTACTTTACTCGAAATTAAGTACAGGGATGTCCTCTGCTGTCCAGTTGTCCAACTCTTGCCCCTCAGCTATCGGCGACACCAGAGCCTCATACAAGGAATCTAGGTGGATGACGTCAATGGATGGTTCATCAGGTGATTCTTCAACCTCTATCTGATTTTCGATGACCGATTTAGTGAAGACCTCTGTGATTCTCGGGACTACCTTCCCTTTTCCCATTTTCTGGTCAAATCTTTGATCCCGAAGCATTTTCCTCATCCAGAATCGCCCATTTATAAGGGCATCTTCCTCATATCCCAAATCGCAGCGGCCTATCTTCTGGATAGCCGGTATGGGTTCAACGATTCCCTGTAATGTGGCGCCTAGGCCTTTGCCTTCTTTGTACCCACTCCTCGACATTATCTTGGCTACCATAGCCATAGCCCCTTCATTTCTGGTTTCTTGCAACTCAAGGGCCTGGAAGGAGCTTTCCAATGACTCCTCGGCCGCTTCCACATAAGGGAGTGATTGTGGCTTGGTGACTAAAATGGCTACTTCTCCTCTTACAGTGATGATTTTGCCGTCCATAATGTATTTTATCTTCTGGTGGAGAGTTGAGGGAACGGCGTTCGCAGAATGGATCCAAGGCCTCCCCAGCAACATAGTGTAGGCCAGCTCAATATTCATCACCTGGAATGTGACGTTGAAGGTACATGCGCCAATTTGGAGTGGTAAATCAATATCTCCCAACACTTCTCTTCTGGTACCGTCAAAGGCTCTTACCACCATAGCACTTTGACGTATATCTGATTGGTCAACTGGCAACCTAGCCAAGGTAGCACTAGGGAGTACATTGAGAGCTGATCTGTTATCAATAAGTACCTTGGCTACTATACAACCCTTACATTTCACTGTTACATGCAGAGCTTTAGTGTGCCTTAAACCCGCTGGGTCTATCTCGTCTTTCGAGAAAGTAACAAAACTGGATGCCTGGATTTGTTCCACTATCTTCTCAAATTGCCCCAGAGTGATGTCGGGGTTTACAAAGGCCTGGTCCAGGATTCTCTGCAAGGCTTGTCAGTGCACTTCTGAACTCAGCATCAGCGATAACAGTGAAATTCAGGCAGGTGTCTTTTTCAACTGCTCCACCACATCATACTCACTTTGTTTCATTATTTGGAGCAGCAACTCCTCCTCTTCTTTATGTCCGGCAGGCTCTACTTCCCCTGTCTTCTCAACCTCCTCTTCTGTATTCTTCGGTGACTCTCCCATCTTTACTTTCCCTTTTCTCTTTTCTTTCTCTTCGTTCCCGTAACACCTCCCACTTCGAGTTATGAACTCGACTTCTTGCTCAAGCGAGGAGGATTTTGTGGCAGCAACGGGCTGAAGATTAACCTGGGGAGTAGTACTGGTGGTAGGTCCGGCATAAGTCATTTTAAAATGCTCATGAGGAGTAAAACATGGTTTTGGTGGTGCCGGAGGTGCGGCAAGATTAGGAGCTGATGTACTGCTTGGCGCTCCTTGAGTGAAAACTTGGAAATTATAGTTCCAAGGGATAGCGTGAGTATTGGTGACAGGGAGCTGAGGCGGAGTTCGGATAACCGTTACTGGCGGTGAGGCTACTGGGGGTGAGAAGGTAATTCTGGGTTTAGAGGTAGAAGCATTCTGGCTGTATCTAGTTGTGTTCACTCCCCCTTCCGTCTTCGACCTTGTCTGGCATCTCAGAACTTTGAGGGATAGCAAGTTCTGAACCTCTTGCTTGAATTCCTCACAGTCCTGCAGCTCATGATCAGCTGCCCCTCCATGGTAAGGACATCCCGTATCCTCTACTGACTTTGATGCCTGAGGGCAAAGGTAGCCTATGGCAAAAATTTCCTCAAAGTGAGGAATCAGCTCGTCTACCTCCGGTGTCGACCTTTCTCCGTCAGGCTCTATCATATTTACACCATTGCCCGCATTATGGTTGGGCAAAGGGTTTGATGTAACATTGGGGAGGGAACCATTTCCCTCAATTTTCAGCCACCCATTCCGGATTAGAGTGTGTACCCTCCCCGAGAGTGCTCCGCAATTGTCAGTTGAATGCCCTTGTGCGCCTCCATGATACTCACAACGGGCAGTGGCATCATACCACCTGGGATATGGAGGCTGAATTGGGTCTAGGGGAACTGGTACAATCTGGTTTATACCAACAAGGTATCGGTATATTTCACTGAGCGGGAGGGGAAGAGGTGGATCAGGGTTTCTTTGGGGTCTTGGGTTGTTTTGTGGTGGTCTCGGTTGAGCAGGAGGAGGAGGTGGTCTAGGTTGGTAATTTATAGGTGGGGGATACTGTGGGCGCGGGTGTGGATAATTCGGGAAAGGAGGCGGAATGTTTGCGATGGTTTGGCCATGAGGGGAAGGATATGGCCAGTAGTTATTTTGGGGAAGTGGGGAGTAATTATTCTGCCGGGTGATGGAATGCACATCACCCTCCTTTTTCTTGCCAAAATTGGCGCCTTTCTTTGTGGTTCTCACCAACTCTGCAATGTCCCATTCTTAAGTTGGCCTCTATTCTTTCACCGGCCTGGATGATATTGGAGAAGCTGTTGGAAGTGTTTCCAATCATCAAGTTGAAGTAAGGAGCTTTCAAAGTCTCGATGAACAGAGAGCATAGCTCATTGTCGGTCACTAGGGGGTGTACTTCTGCCGCCTTTTCTCTCCATCTCTGGGCATACTCCTTGAAGCTTTCCCTGTCTTTCTACACTAGGTTCTGGATGTCCCTCCTTGTAAGGGCCACATCACAATTAAATTTGTACTGTCTTAAGAAGGCATCAGCTAAATCCTTCCAGGAGCGCAGTTTGCTTCTGTCCAACTGAATGCACCACCTCAAGGCTGCCCCAGAGAGGCTTTCATGAAAGAAGTGGACTAGCAGTCTGTCATCATCTGTAAGAGTGGACATCTTGGCGATATAGGTGGCCAAGTGAATGCGAGGGTCTGAATTCCCAGTGTACTTGTCGAAATCAGGGACATTGAACTTGGGCGGCACTACCACATCAGGAACCAATCTAAGCGATGCCACATCGACTGAACCATACATATTCAACCCTTCGATTGCTCTCAATCTCTCTTTTAGAACAAATAGTTTCTCATTTTCTCTCATCTTATTTTCTCCTCCCACTACATGAAATTCTCCCCCAGTTGGGAGATGAGGGGTGGAGTAAACTGGAGGGATTAGAATTGAAGGATATGGGTCAGTGTTTGGAACGGTTGGGTAATGAGAGTAAGGTAGGTCATTATTCATGGTAGCCGGATTGACAGTGATTGTCGGGTCCGGAATAGGCGACTGAAAGGTAAAAGAAGTTGAAGCTTGGTGAGGATCCATTGTTGTAGGAGGTGGAGGAGGTAGTGGTAAGTTAGGTTCTGAAGTAGGTTTATTCTGGGACATTTCCCTCATTAGTCTCATAAGTTCTGAGACCTGATCCTTCAATTCGGAAACCTGCCCTTGTAGGTTCTGTACTTGTTCCTGATCTTCCATTATCTTCTTTGTTCGAGATCTTGTTAAGTACGCTCGCTTGGGTTGAACCGTGTGCTTGGTCAGACTTACCTTGTTTGAAGCAATGTTGATTTTCTGTAAGGAGTAAAAAAGGTTTTAACAAATTTAGAATTTCGTAAAAAAAAAACTAAAAGTCCTGGTCCGGACGAAGGATACAGTGGCATTTGGGAGCCAGAATGAAATCTGCGAAAGGATGATTGCATCAACTTTATCATGGCATCATTCGATAGCCTGACTGTGAATGACTGGATTGAATGCGCATTTATGATACCTGTCCATATAGCGCATTCAATTTTTCACATAACCCTAGCGAGGGAGTTCCTATGGGAGTCATATTATTCATTCACAAATTTACTAAACAATGGTCCAAAAATCGTTTCATTAACTGAATAATTTGTACACCGTATTCTTTACATCGGCCTAGGCTCTGGGAGGTTTTTTATAATGAGATGACATTTTCTGAGATACTCATATAACCTTTCTTCTTGTTTGGCAGGGTTGAATGCTTTTAGAGCATACTCGGATTCAGGTAATAGTTCTTGTTTTCCCTGTGCTATAGTTCTCTCCAGCTAGTCAACATTCTCTTTCAGCTCTTGATAAAGAGCAGCTTGTCTTTCTTTCTCCTTCCTTTCCTTAGCACATTCTTTCAAGATATCGTTGATGAGTAGTGCCTGTTCTTTCAATTTGAGCTTCTTCTTTTTGTTTTCTTGTTTATACTCCTCAACGAGTATTTCTTGGTATCTCATTTTTTCCTGAAGCTTACTATTTTGTATTTCTACTTCTTTTACCACAGCTTGGAGAGAGTCTTTTTCCTTTTCCCATCGTTCCTCTTGCTCTTTGAACCATATCTTTTCGGCCCTTGCCTCTTCCCTGAGTCTTCTCACCTTTCTTTTAAGGTTCTACTGTTGGTCCTCCAACTGTTTCATTTGTTCTTGCAATTGTGAGTTCTCGGTATTTGCCTTTTGTAGTGAGTTAGCCAGACGATTATCAGCTTCTTCTAATAGGACGTTTCGGCGAGGGTCGCTGTCTTCGAATTCTGCAGTTGAGTGTTCTCGGTCCCTGTCAGCCCTCCATTCAAGATAATCGCGTGTGGCACTTGGACCTTTAGGCGACCTTTCCATCAGAGAGATGTTTTCCCAAGATCTGCGAGCCATTTTCAACTTTTCCTCTTCCTTGATCTCATGGTAGAAATGACCTTGGTGGTATTCTTCAATGTTGATTTTGGACTGTGTTGAGCCAAACTACCTCATTACCAATGCCGGAGTGTAACTTGTGTATCCGGTCACTCCGATTAGGGATACCGACTGATTACCTCCCGTGCTGATCAAAACGGATTGGCCTGACGCCCACAGTTTCCTCCAACAGTAATCATGGCTATTGAAACTCAAAATCTGTTCCTGCCACTGTTGTTCATTCTTCGGACTGATTACCAATCGGGTCATCTTCTCGATGGGAGGCTAGTCAAGGTACCAAGTCAATCCTTTTGTCTCCACAGGACACATGTGACTAATAATCCAGAGGTACAACAATTGAGAACAACACTTAATGGACCCTTTGCCCTGTTGTCTGCAATAGGTAAGGGTTAATAAGGTCTCCGCAAGAATTGCCGGTATCGGATTGACCTCCTGCTTTTCTACTGCCTAGAATACTTCCACCGTGCTGCGGGTTATATTCTCGATGGTCCCGGGAACAAAATCAGGCCATAGATTCCCAAGGCGAGTGTCATTGAAGCTTGATCCCACTGTTTCTCTTGGATGTATTGATCTAACCACTTCTTCAGATGTGTCCAATACCAACCATGCGTGTTTCCTTTGACAGTTTCTTTTGACTTTACTTCTTCTGGGGAAATACCCATCATATGTGCCAAT
This sequence comes from Hevea brasiliensis, assembly GCF_030052815.1. Classification (NCBI taxonomy): domain Eukaryota; kingdom Viridiplantae; phylum Streptophyta; class Magnoliopsida; order Malpighiales; family Euphorbiaceae; genus Hevea; species Hevea brasiliensis. The sequence continues at coordinate 23,233,503 of NC_079507.1, forward strand.
CGTTTCCAAGCCTGCCTATGCTCGAGATGAAGGTAGATCCGATTTTGCGTCAGGTAAGGAATCTCTAGTAATGTCTGATATTCTTCCATAGTGGGAACTGTATCAATATCATTGAAAGAGAATACTCCGTACTTAGGACTCCAAACCGACAGCATGGCCTTTAATGCAGGGATTTGGACCTTGACTCGCATTAGGGTTGCAATCCTCCCGTACTTCTTCTCAAATCGTGCCTTGACCTGATCGGGAAGCGACCTCCAACCGTTAGACAGACCCTCGAGGCTGTTCATTCTGTCCTCAATTTTATTCAGATCCAATGAAGGTTGCAAGCTAGCATGTGCCTTGGAAACATCATTTTGCGGAGGTACTGGAGTATGAGCTGATTTGGACCAAAGTTTAGCATTCTGAACTTCTTCTGCCGACTGACTCAAGGATGCCATGATAAAAATGATGCCTATCCTTTTTACAGACTTTTGGTTTGATGATGCCTGCGGAAAAACTCGTTAGCAGGATAAATTCAGGTAATCTTGTATTATATTGTTGGCAGAGTGGTACCTACACATTTATCAAAGTAGGAAAATGTGTAGGTTTTCTTAACAATATGATTCAAGATTACCCTTAAAAATAAGAACAAAATAAAATAAACAGAATAGGGTAAGAGTAAGTATGCCCCTTTTGTCCTAGGATAGGGAGACTCCTGATACCGGATGAGTGCTACCTAATTGGATAGTTCTATCTTATAAGGTAGCTTACTACGGCTTTCATCTATCGTGATAGTTTAGCTCAAGATCTAGTTTTCTAAGAGCCACAGGTTCCCAAATTGCCCCTACTGTAAACAGTAGAGCCTCATTCTATCCCCATGATATTGTCGGGAAAATTCCACGGATATCACAGTGAATAGAACAAGTTTCAATTTGAGCAGAAGCCTTCACGGATACTAACGGGGTAGAACCCACGGGTACCGCTACATGACCCCCTCCTACTTTCCTAAAAGGGTAAGAAAGCCTGGGTACATGGCTGAAGTGTGTGAGGACATCGTGTGAGTGTTCAGTGTGTGAAGGGACATCTTTACCTCTTCCCAATTCAGGGGGATTTTATTTTTCCCATTTTTCTTTTTTTTCTTTTTTTTTTCAAACGAAGAGCACTGTAAGGAGTAAAACAAGCAAAACAAGTGGAACAGTTAGTAGGAATAAACAAAAATTAACACATAAAATATTACCGGGTGAGCCCACCTAACTATAATTTGATTGAGAAATTAGATCTACTTTTGGACCTCTGGACCGGGGTCGAGTTAAAACAAACATCCCCAGCGGAGTCGCCAAGCTGTCGCAAGGAGTTTTGCAGTTGCCTGAACGAACCCTCACTGAAGTGGAAAAGAATGAGGAGTCGCCACTTTAATTTTGAGGGAAATTAAAGAAAACCATTTGTGAAAGCAAGTTAAAATGAAACCACTTCAAAAACAGAGATTCTAGGTTTGGGGTCCATGAACGGGTGGGGAAGGTGTTAGGCACCCCACCTCGTCCCTCAACGAGGGTAAGCAGATTTAACTTCACGTTCTTCATAGTTAGGAGGGCTCGAATGGAAATGTTAATCCTTTTAACAAAAAGGAATATTTGATTTTTCACTAAATTCGGATTACCCAGATACATAAGTAAATGAGACAACCTTAGTGAGTTACTGTTGTATGTTAGTTTTGGTTGAAGGGCTATTTTATTAGAATGCAATTCTTTTGAAATTGGATGAGAACTCTCCTCCAATCTCTTTTAAATATCTGTTTAAATTTTAGATTGAGAAATGGATAAGAACTCTCCTCCGATCTCTTTTAATATTTATTAAAATTTTAGATTGAGAACCGGATAAGAACTCTCCTCCGATTTCTTTTAATATTTATTAATTTTAAAGCTTGAGAACCGGATAAAAACTCTCCTCCGATCTCCTTTAATATTTATTGAAATTTTAGATTGAGAACCGGATAAGAACACTCCTCCGATCTCTTTTAATATTTATTAAAATTTTTAAGCTTGAGAACCGGATAAGAACTCTCCTCCGATCTCCTTTAATATTTATTGAAATTTTTAAGCTTGAGAACCGGATAAGAACTCTCCTCCGATCTCCTTTAAATATTTGTTTAAATTTCAGATTGAGAACCGGATAAGAACTCTCCTCTGATCTCTTTTAAATGGTAGTTGGATAAGGATTTTTCCGATCTCTCTAAATTTTACCTATCAAGAAGCCTAAGGCTAAGGGTTCTGATGTTCAAAGGTGTCAGGGGGTCTGCGCAAGACCTCTTTAACTTATTGGTACCTTAGGACTGGGCAGGGGATGCCACACCGAATCCTCCGACCTTCCTATATGGTCGCCTCACCAGCATTTTTGGTAGCCGATCTATTCCATTTAGTTATCTAGGGTTTGGTTTTACTCTGTCTTTTGACGTCTTGCCCTATGACCTACTGAGTCATTCTAGTGACTCAGCTTTACCATTTTCCAGGCTTATTATTCAGACCTTTCATTATTTCAAAAGGACTCTTAAGTTACCGTTACCCACATCTCATCCAACCACTTATGTATCGCTTGGAACTAGATGACTTACGCTCAGAAATAATAAAGATTAACAAAGGTATCAACATGGAAATAAACTAGAGCACAACCTTTCTCTGTATCTTTCTAGCATGATATGAACTTAAAGAAAATAACACACGTAAAGAAAGAAAAATGGAAATGCGTAAAACAAGAACTAAACTTAATAAAATGGCAACATGAATACTGACCTGTAAGGATTTGATTCTAGTGAACTAACCGAGAATCACAAAACGCAATAAGATTGCAAGTTGATAGCCGGGAGACTAAGGTTCGCCTTGGAACAAAGAGTGCTTCACTAAATGCAATCGAGTCGGAATTATACCCGAGTTTAAATGAGATTGAGCATGGGCGATGGAAGTGAAAATAATGATAACAAGGAACTGAAAAATGTGAACGCTACGGAATAATGAACAAGCTGAAAATGGAGAGTTTCAGTGTTCAAAATCTTTTAAGAAAACACTTCAGAAAACTGGTTCCAAAAGTTCTTATGAAAGCAGAGTAACGATCTGAATTAAATTTCAGAGTTCTTCCGCTATAGTAACTTCCTTCTTTTTTTTTGTCCGTCCCCTCAACAGTTTTTCATGCAGGTATTTATAGGGACCGGGTGTTCCCTTTGAAGGGTCAGGATCTATCTTGAGGGAGATGGAGGGTCAAGATTTCAAAGGACATAATCCTAAGCTCAAGAATTAAAGAGAAACAGAATAGACGGCCAAGATCCACTTCAGAATATTTGTCTTCTTCCTCCTCTAATCTGACGGTCCCAAATTCTCTTGTCCGGGGCGATCCAAGGGCTAGGACTGAAAGGCGTTGGTTTTGTCGTCTTCTTCTTTGAACCAAGGGCCCTGGGCTCGTCCTTACAAGTTGGATCAACGGTGGAGATTAGGATGTACTGTATTTGTCTGACGACGCATGTCAGAAATGCGGGCGATTCTGGGGCATGCAGTTGAGATTTTACCTGGCAACGCTTTAACTACCTCGGCTCTTATTATGGTGACGGCGGTAGGCGCCTTATTCTTTTTGTTTTCTGCTCTCTTCCTTTCCGATCTTCTTAACATGATCCTTCTCCGATTTTTCATACCGGTCTCCCCTCTTCCGATCTCTATTATTCCAATATTTCCCTTAATCAGGCCCGGTCTGGTCAAAGCATTAATTCCCCTCGATTCCCGAAGCGTCCGCTTCATTTTCTGCTTAGCAATAAATGCCCGATTTTCCCCTATATATACCCCTAACAAAAGAGACTTTCCTCATTTGATTTTCCTCTCTTCCTTCTTACTTTCTAGTTCTAGCTGCTCCGGTAGAAGTTCCGGCCATGATTGTGGCTGTTGATCCCTTTCCGATGGACCTATTTATTCCCCAACTGAAAATTTATGACCTCGGTGATCGAATAATCATGATAAGCTTATCTGATGATGGTGAGAGAACTGGACCAATTAACCGATCTGGATCGCGGACCTCAATCATGCCGATCTCGAGTCGTTCGACCGGTATAATCGGCGAACCGATTTCGGCCGGGAAGACTGCTAATGTTTCGCTGACCCTTGGCGGTTGCTCTTCCAAGTTTATTCGGCTTCTCACCACATTGGGTGTTCCGACAACGGCTTTCCTCCACATTGAGTGTTTCGACAGCGGCTCGGTTCCGGTCGATGACATCCTTTGGATAAGTCACAATGTGGGTTTTGACATAGGCCCTTTAGATGGGATGTTCCACCGGTCTCTGAGATCGCCCAAATGATGTATTTTATTTTCAATGTAATCTGATCTCTAGAGATCACCGAAATGATGTAGTCCAATTTTAATGCAATGCGATCTCTAGAGATCACCGAAATGATGTAGTCCAATTTTAATGCAATCCGATCTCTAGAGATCGCCCAAATGATGTAATCTGATCTTTTGGAAATAAAGATTTTATTTTGTCAATTATCATCTTATTATTATTGCATTAATTATTGTTCGATCTCTGAAGTATTTACCCGATCTGACCTTTCATTTGAATGACCCTAAACCGATCCGCAATTCAAAAGATTTATCTTAATCTGCCGATCTCTAGTTAGCCGATCTCTTTATGGAATTTCTGGAATATTCATGAGATGTGTCAGAAACAGCTGGCAGATCTCGCTGACCGATGCACCGCCTGGGATGCCGTGAGCATTAAATGCTCGGACGAGTATAAATAGGGGTGGGGGTTAGCCATTTGCTCTCTTGTGTCATTTTCAGTTTCTCGCGAACAACTTCAAAATTCTCTCGTTTTCTCAAGCTCTTCCGACTCCGATCAAGCTCCGGTAAGGGTTTAGATCCTTCTTTTAGTTTAAATTCTTTATTTCCTTTGAAAATGAGTAGCGTCGAAGGTCAGAGAGCGACGAGCCCTCCTTCCATCCAGTTCTCGTGGTCATCTGATGAAGTAGAGGTGGTCGGACCAAGGGCGCGACCTGAACCTCCTAGAGTCTCCGTTCCAGCTCTGGAACAAGTGACGTCATCAAGGCACGCTCCTTCTTCAGGGAGAGAGAATCTTCCCATGGACGAGCTGCCATCGGTCCTTCAAGAAACCGATCTGTAGTCATTCAGCCAGGAGTACAACATTGAGCCCGATTCATATGAACTTATCCGGTGTCACGGCGATCTCCAGGCCGATCATTTCTTCGAAGAGAACGACATGATTATGGTATACGAAGAACAGTTGAAAGCCAGGCTGCGGTTCCCATTTGACGACTTCTTTAAGGAAGTCTTAAAATTTTTCCAAGTGTGCATAGCTCAAGTTCACCCGAACTCGTGGCGGATCTTAGTAGCCTTCCGAGGCCTCTGCCGAGTTAAGGGATTCCGTCCTACGCCTAAAGTATTCGCCGAATTGCATAGGTTAACTCGTCGAAAGGACGAGTACTGGTTTTTCCAGGCGAAGCCAAATTGCGGGCTCTTCATCGATCTGCCCTCCTCCCTGAAAAACTGGAAGAACCGCTTCTTCATTCTAAGGAGCAAAATTCCGAATGGCTTTGAGGGTTTCCCTCGTAGCTGGCTACACCAAGGCCCCTTAATTCCAAAGCGTCTCGTGTTGAATAGGGAAGAGGGCGCAATGGTGATGGAGTTGAATGAGCAGGCGTCCAGAGAGAAGTTCTCTTGCTTGGATGCGATGTGGCCATTTGCACCATTGGACTATGGAATTGATCACCGGCAAAGATCGCGGGCTTCAGCTCTCTGACCTCGGCATCGATATTTTCTACATCTCAGATCTCAGGACCTTAGTGATCTCACTGACCTCTTATTTGTGCAGGTATGGCAAGCGGCAAAGCCTCCAAGGAGAGCCGGAAGCGAAAGAGGGAGATCTCCCGGAAGGTACGGGAGATGAAGCGGGCCGAGGAGATGCAGACACCTCATCATGAGCCCGGGGAAATACGAGAAAGCTCGTCTCAACCTTCAGGACCGCCGATCATAGAAATGGTCCAATCTCCCCCTCGCTAGGAGGAGCCGCCTCTTCCTCCTCCAGTTATTTCGGGCGCGAAAGGGGGTCCCTCCCAATAACAGGTGAGGCCCCTTTCCCGCGGCGCTCAAGTTCTGATCCACTCGCTGGAGAAAAATCGGACTGTTCGGGAGAACCTAGGTTTTGCTAAGGTATTGGGGTCCTCCATCTGCTTTCGGGAGGATCGGGACAGGCTGTCTCCGGATAGCCTTGATGATATCTTAACCAGATCTATGAGCCTGAACGTTGAGTGTCTGGTGAACCAGCACATGGTCCGGGAGAAGGCGCATCGCCTGGGTAAAGAGGTCGAGAGGATAGGGCATGAAGCAGCTTCCCTCCGATCCCAACTATCATCCGCTCGGGACTACATATCTCAAATTGAGGGGCGAATGAAGTACTATGAGGACAAGCTGGCCGAGCAAGCTCATGCTCTTGAAGAAGTGCAAGCGCTCCGGGCCGATGAAGCTGCTCAACTCGCTCACCTTGCTAAGGAGCTCAAGGTGAAAGAAGAAGAGATAGTGACTGGAGTGGCCGGCGCTTATGTGAATGCTCACAGAGATCTCTTGGCTGAGCTTAAGAAGCGTTACCCTGAGGAGGACTTCTCCTGGATGGCCAACCTGGCTCCCGAGGATGAAGGTGAGGAGAGTGAGGAGGAGGCTGAGGGTGAGAGAAGGGACGGACAAAATGTAGATCAGGCTGGGGGTGATCCTCCAGCTGAATAACTTGTACAAATTCTTGAAATGAAATGAAATGGAATGCCTCTTTTGTTCGATGAATGGTTGTGATCGAAAAATTTCTAAATTATTTAAACACTTGATTGTCCAAGTATGTTGAAATAACTGAAAGTGATTATTAACCTAAGTGTGAGAGATCGGAAAACATAATAAGCATGAGATCGGTAGGGAACCAACGCTAAACAGGACTTAATTAAAATTAGAAATTTGGCTTGAACATTTAAGATCGGGATCATCATTAAACCGGAACGGAACCTTTGATTATTCTTAAACTTTTGAAAGGGAGATCGGCAACAAAAATGGTAACAAAGATCTAGTGTCAGTTCAATTTCGTTTGTCAACAGAGATCAGGAATATACTTGACTGATCAGGAGATTCGACAATGGGTTTGAGAGATCGGTGAGTGATTTAATAGACCGGTAAGGCTTTGACTGATGTGAGGACTTAGCATTGATTCAATTCCTTATGGGGAGAGGTCAGAAATGTGGTTATCTAGCAAAGAGAGATCGGAAATGTGGTTAGCTGTCAAAGGGAGACTTAATACTGGGGATCGATTTCAAAGTTTATTAATTTTGGAGATCGGCCAAAATATGGTGTCGACAAATCCCATAACCCACTAAAAGAAAACATCAAAGAAAATTTTGATTGAGACATTGGAGCAAGTAAAACAAGAGATATTGGAAGAAAATTAAAGTTGGAAAGAAATCAATAAGAGGTAAGTTTCTTTTCTTGCTTGATTAGTTACACAAACTTTAAATCAAGTTAGATTATGATAAAATTTCATGAGAAATTAAAAAGAACCACACATGGAACCAAAACTAGGGTTTTGGCCAATTTGGGGAAAATTAGGGTTTGATGTATTTTAATATAATTAATGATGAAATCAAGCTTAGTTGAAGTGATATGCATGATTGGGGTAGTGTAATTGCATGAGATATTCATAAATTGAATTATGAAAGATTAGGGTTCATGGGAAAATTAGGGCTTTTGTGCTAAGAAGTGAAATTGATGTGGGCAATGCTAAATTATGACTAATTAGCATGAATTGAATGTGGGTTAATGTTAGTTGGTGGAAGGAATTAATGGAATGGCATGGATTAAGAAAATTGCAAACATGGGTGTTGGAAATTGGGGGTTTTGTAGTAGGAAGTGCCATTGATGTGTTTAATGTTAAATTATGGTCATTTGGGATGAATTAAATATGAATTGAGGTTGATTAATGGAAGTAATTGAAGAAATGAAAATTTAACCTAGGGCAGAATTTTACACACTGAGTTCAGTGTGCTTGGAAGCCCATAAGTTAAGCTACACAACTCAAATTGGTGTTAAACCAATTAGAAATGAAATGTAAGACATAAGTCTAGAATTTTCATGAATATACCCTACCCAGAAAATGACCATAAACTGCCCTAAATGAACCTTGAAACTAGAAGCCAAAATCTGGAAATCTAAAAATTGATCATATAAATAGTAAATTTTGCAAGGCTATAACTCTCTCTAGAAAACTCCAATTTAGTTGATTCTTGAACTGATAGAAACTAAAAATATAATAGAACATTTCTTATGAAGAACTTGAATCCTAATTACGAACTTAGCCAAACCAAATTGCTGAGCAAATTTGAGTTGATAAATATGCTAGAACAATGAATAGTAACATAAACAGTAAAATTTAAATAGCCATAACTCTCTCTAGAAAACTCTGATTTAGGTGATTCTTAAACCAATAGAAACCTAAAACATATTAGAACATTTCATATGAAGAACTTGGAGCCAAATTATGAACTTAACCCAATTAAATTGTTAGCCAAAGTTAAGTTACCAAAGTTGCCATAATCAGCCTCACGTGAATAGTAATCACTATTTTGGTCATAACTTGAGCTACACAACTCTGAATTAGGCGATTTAAAAAGGAAAATAAAGTTAAGACCTAGATGAACAGTTTTCATGGAGGACATGTCATCAAATTATGAATGGAACTAGGTAAAAATTTGGGTTCAAGGCTTAGAGCTCCAAGCTGTCCACAATTTCAAAACACTTTGAAATTTCAAATCTAACTTAGGGAGACATTAGACCTTTATGTGATGAGTACTTGGCAGCAATTGAGATGAGTATTGAGATATTCTATTTGTGTATTTTCAGTAGATAAAATGGTTGAGATGGACAAGGAGAAGTAAGTAAAGATAAAGGAGTTAATTGAAGGTTTGTGCACAACTAACCTTTTCTTCATTTTTAAACTTGTTAATTGTTTGGAATGTGTTTATTTGAATGAGTTTTCTTTGAACAAGTTTGCTTTGACTGAAATATGATTTTTCTCTTACATTTAAGATATTTGGGTGCTACCACCTCTATATGGATATTATGATGATTTGAATATGTTTATTGGTTTATAAATGTGATTGTTTTGTGGAAAACTTTTGAAAACTGTTTTGAAACCACAATTAGCATGATAGTCCCTTTCAGAACTCCCCAGTAGTAACGGCTACTTGGGGTTGATAATGGATATTGATTATATCTCCCATTAATAACGGTTAGTGGGGTAAAACTACATGAGTACTCATTAGCTAGCTAGCCCTTCCCTCATTAATAACGGTTAGTGAGGTTGACATTGCTTTATCATGGTGTACAATAGGGCACTAATCGTGAAATTTTGTGTCATGGCCTAAACTGTGTGTTGATGTTGGCAACACTAATGCTTTGTGAATTGTGATTTATGAAGTGTGATTTCTCATTTGAAATGTTATTATAATAAATGGCTTTTATGGACTTAGAACTATTGTGAAGTTTTCACGCTTAAGAAAAATGTGATTTATTATGCTTTGACAAGTTTTACTTAATTTTAAGTTTTAAAGTTATTAGTTGTGCATCACTGAGTGATATACTTAGCGATAGATTATTATGCTATCGCAGGTAAGGGAAAGGAAAAGGCTGTCGAGTGAGAGACTTGAAAGTAGCATTTTGTGTGGACTGTGGGTATATATATATAGTAGGTATACCCCTGTAATTCCTTTTGATGTATTTTGTAACTATATGTATGATGTACGAAAATTGAGCAGTTTGTATTAAAAAGCGTTTTAGGTTTGTAAATATTTGTACTTCATTTTGAGACTTATGCAAATATAACTTTTATAATATTAAGTTTATTAAGTTTACTTTCTCTAATAAATGTAAGACTTGAAATGTAAAGGTATTAATATCATGCTTATGAAATGGATTAAAGCAAATCTTTTACTTGAGTTACATTGTGGTTTCAATAGGGTATATAAAAAAGTGTTTTGTTAAAGTTTTGACTACTGCCATTATGTAGTTTTCCACAAAACAAGAATAAAATTAAATGCTATGTTTTGTTTAAAATCCCTTGTAGTATATTTAATGAGTTATCAGTAGGTATAGTTCAGTAATTCATTAGGTATACTACGGGATCATGTTATACCTTACAAAAGGATTAAGTGTGACATGTTTTAGTAGTATCAAAGCTTTGATTTTCATACAAGTTTTGAAATTGCATATTTGAAATATTTGGATAAGTACAACTGCTCAATTGCCATTAATTGATACATATAGTGCATTCATCACGAATATGGACTAATAGAGGGAAATCTACTTGTGTTGGTTATCCAGGAAGTAGAAATCTTTGCGCTTTGGCATGGAAGAGGGGGAGCACACAGTAGAGCAATCCGTAGCAACTGAGGTACAGGGGGAGGCCCCAGCTCCTCAAAATGCCAGTGGGTCAACCACACCCATCCCACCCATGTAGTTTCCTACTCAGTTCTCTCAGCAGATGGCTACACTATTTCAACAAATGGCTGGCAATATACCAGTCCAAGCTCTAGTACAAGCACCTCTAATGCAACCACCACCTCCAACCAGACAGTATGAAAAGTTAATGAAGCATGGGGCAATAGAGTTCAAGGGTACAGTGGACCCATTGGAAACAGAACAATGGCTTAAGAGAATGGAGAGAGTATTCAAGAAATTACACTGCACAGATGATCTAAAGTTCGAATTCTCTATTTCTTTATTGCAAGGGGATGTTTATGAATGGTGGAAAACCATTCCCCACATCCTGGTAGAGCCTCCAGTTCTGACTTGGGAAGATTTTCTGAGGGAGTTTAGACAGAAGTATGTCCCTGATACCTATGTGGATATGAAGCTACAAGAGTTTTTAAGTCTGAAATAGGGTGACAGGACTGTGGCAGAGTATGAGAGGAAGTTCTCTCTCCTAAGTCACTATGTTGAGAGTTTACTCACCACTAGCAGAGATAGATGCAGGTGCTTTGAAGTCGAATTGAGGCATAGCTTACGAATGTAAGTGGTTGGGTTCTGACATGAGAGCTTCTCAGAACTGATATCCCAAGCACTGGAATTAGAAAGGATTGAGTTGGAAGGGGCCGTTAGAAAGGGAACAAAAGAAAAAGACAAGAGTGGGAAGACTTCTGGTCAAGCTTTTAGCAGCAGTTCGAGTAAGAGGAAGAGTTTTAGAGGACCAAGTAATAGAGGATCTAGCAGGGGAAGATTCTCAGGGCAGAGGCCACCTAGATTCGGATAGCAAACATCTAGGGGTTCCTTTCCTGTCCGTACCTGTGAAAGCTGTGGCAGGACTCATGGAGGATGTCACACCTTACCCCTCTGTAAGGCATAACATGATCTCGTAGTATACCTAATGAATTATCGAACTTCTCCTACCGATAACCCATTAAATACACAATAAGGGATCTCGTAATTAGTCTTTCCTTATTTCACTCCAGTCGATTCCTTTCCTCGGAAGGCCCTTTTTCTACTGAAGCACACAATTAAGATGTTTCAATATTTATCCAAATTATATTTAAACATAATTTTAGCAATTGAAATTTGCATTTAAACTTTACTTATATAATCCCATAAATTGAGTTCTTTGTGTTCTCAATTATGGTGGTTACTATTCATTGGACCATTGGGTCAAAATGTTGACTTTTTCACACTAAATAGGTATACTAATTCTCATTACACCCACATGCTACATTTTGAGTGCCTAATTTGTTGGTCTTGGTTGTCATTTCAATTTCTAAGTCTCTTAAGAGAAAATTCAAATTTTCAATTTTGGTGCCCTATTTTGCACTGTTCCATTGGTCTAGTTACTATGGAAATTTGGCTAAGTGTTCTTCATAAAAGTTGTTCCTTGTTGTCTTATCTTTAATTTCCTTTTTGAATCACTCCATTTGGAGTTTTTTAGCCCAAGATATGGTTATTTTGCTAAGGCTGGGCGGATTAGTGTTACCTAGAATTTCTGGGCACTTTATTGGTTTTGGCAGTTTTGAACAACTAATTTTAGGTGGCAAAATGACTTAGTTATGGGCAGAATTTAGGTTGGTGTTCCTCATGAAAGTTGTAGTGCTATATCATATCTTTCGAATGCCACAAAAATCAGGTCATTTGGACCTGTCTAGCCCAATTTATGGCCAAATGAACAATTGTTCAATTGGTCATTTTAGTACAGTGGCAGTGCACATTATCCAAATTTGACCTAATTGTTCACTATCATAATGTCATTTTTTTGGGCATGATCTCTGAGTGAAAATTGTGTCCTTATATTTCATTCCCAATTGGCCTCACACCAATTGGGTTGATAAAATTTTAGTTTTGGTCCCTGAAAGAGACCTAGGTCAAACTGCCAGATTGGGACCCCTGACCAATCCGAATTGTATTTAGTTTCTACCAATTCAAACACATAACAAATGGTCCTAATTGACCATTTCTAACCTAAATTAAGGTCATTTGCATCAATTACCAATTTTCTCTAAATTTTCCCCCAAACCCTAAGTGCCAAGAACCCTAATTTCTTGAATTTATCCAACTAATAAAATTAAAGTGCATAGGCATTGCCTAGATGCTCAATTACACTCAATTACATCTTCAATTTCATCAAAATCATGCAATTCTACCCCCCTCTCCCTATTGCTAGCCGAATTCCATAATTAGTCCTCCATAATTGTTTTTGTTTGAATTTCACTTTCATTCTAAGTTAAATTAACTAGAAACATAAGCATTTAACTAAAAATTTCATGTTTACATCACTAACCTTACCTTGGATCTTAATTCTTCAATTTCTTCTCTTTTATTCCTTTTTTTTCTTCTTCAATCTTCTTCTTAAGTTGAACTAGCAAGGTTTATGGGGGAAACTTAGGAAATTTAGGGTTAACTTATGGGTTTAAAAGGCTTACAATCAAGCTTTAGTGGAGTTTAGTGAGGGAGAGTGAGGGTGGGAGTGAGGACAGCAATGGCCATGGAGAAGATGACCAAATTTTACCTTTAATTTTAGTATTTTTTTAGGCAATGATTGACTTGGTCAAAATGTTAAATAATTAAAATTGATTTTTGACATCATGGTGAGGTCATTAAGGTGATGTAATAAACTTATTTTCATTTCTTTTTCTTTTTCCTTTATTTTTTTTTATAGTTCTTTAACTTAATTTTATATTTTGAAATTTTCATTTCTTTGATTTTATTAGACAGTTAGGTCAAGAGTCACCTCTAAATGTGAATTGACTAATTTGCCCCTCACCGGATTGATCCGATTACAAGTAATTTGATATTTCTTCTGGAGTCCTAACCTAATTATTTGACCTACTTATCAACTCTTTTCTGTGATTTTCTCTTTTCCACTAGTTTCGTAATAGTCCTTAGGACCGCGGCGTCACAATTTCTCCTTCAAATTTAGGTTTAGGACTGACCTCGCAATCACTTCCTGGGAAGGTCACCCATCGCTGTGACCATCAGCGCATTTAACTTTTTATGCTTTGTTTTTCTTGTTTATACTTAACTAACTGGTAATCACTATTAATTTTCATTCAGGGCTTTTCTAGGTGTCTTAAAGGTAGTTCTAATCCTCTTAATTATCCGGAACGACACCGGTCACCGGAACAGTGAAATATACCAGGCTATGCGTGTAGTGGTGTTACAATTCTCCCCTCCTTAAAAAAAATTTCATCCTCGAAATTGTGCCCACTATCCATCCTAAAATAATTATACGTTTGTTTTCTCATGTCTTTCATATATTTTCATGTATCTTCATAATCTGAATAATGGTTCATAACACCTTAACTTAATGTATACATTTATTTCTCAACTGCTTCACCTCATGTGCTATGATCTTTATGAGTTTCCTCATCATACATTGAATTTAAATTCATTTCACTTTTTAGAGGTAAGCAATTCCGTGTGCTAATGAAATCCACTCTTTTTAGGACTTTGTGTGGTCCTATGGAGTGAGAACTTAGTTTTTCTCCTTTCTATACAATCGTATAATCTTCTTCCCTTGACTAGATTCCTTGACTCGACTGTCGAGTCAAAATTTAGCACCTTTGATCATTCCTAATAAATCTGCTATGCTTTGATATTACTCTGATTTGATCCTCTAACTATTCTAGTCAGCACTCTCACTGATATTTGTAACATTTCTTTATTATATTTGAGCCAATTGTTCAAATTTTTACTTCCATAACTCTTTTATCTATCAATATTCAATAATTTATCGTATTCTAGGAGATGTCTTTCGCTAACAAACTCCTTCAAAGCTAATTCTAAAAAGACTAGTCACTAACATATCAAAATTGATTTTTATACAAGGGACAGCAGGAAGGCAAGCAATGCTAGCATTAACATAAAAGTGAGCAGACCCCAGGTCAAACAATACATATATATATATATATATATATATATATATATATATATATATATATATATATATATATATATATATCTTAGTTAAAAATTGAGAAAGTACCAGCAGCAATGTCAGAAATCTAATCCTCTTCCCTCTGCCGCATAGTGTATACTCTAACTAAAGCATCACCTTGTTCTGGTTGATTCACAGTACTCTGACTTTCAGGTGTACTACCCGTACCTCTGCCTCTGCCTCTACTAACTGATGGTAAGCTCTTTGGGGTAGAAACTTGGGATGATCCTTCTGATGTAGTAAATGATCTAGAACGGCATGGACTTATACAATCCTTAGCAACATGACCAGTCCCTCCACAGTTAAAACAAGCTCCTATGGCTCTATAACATACCCTAGTATGTGGTTTACCACAATTTCACAAAGTCGATTCGACAGCGTATTTCTGGGTGTCTGTTGAGTTTGCTGACCAGATTGGGGTGGTTCCTGTCCAGAAGATCTACCTCTACCTGATTCGCATGAGCTAGATCCTCCAAAATATTTTCTCTTTCTTGACCCACTATCAGGAACTTGATCAGTAGTCTTTCCAGTCTTCTCTTTCACTTTTGTACCCTTTTTAACTGTTCCCTCATTCTTAATTCTTTCTAGTTCCAGGGCTTGCGATATTAGCTCTGAGAAATTCTGGTGTCAGAACCCCACCACTTGCATTCTCAAAGTAGGCCTTAACCCGGCCTCAAAATGTTTACATCTATCTCTAGGAGTGGTAAGCAGATTTCCTGCATAATGACTCAATCGAGAGAAGTCTCATTCATACTCTGCTACTGTTTTATCCTCTTACTTCAAACTCAAAAACTCTTGCAGTTTCATGTCCACATATGTGTCGGGGACCCACTCTTGCCAAAATTCCATCAAAAAATCTAACTAGGTGGGGACTGGGGGCTCAACTAAGCTATGGGGGATGGTTTTCCATCATTCATAAGCATCCCATTGTAACAAAGAAACAATGTACTCGAACTTTAGTTCTTCTGGACAGTGTAACTTCTTAAACACCCTTTCCATTCTCTCCAACTATTGCTCAGCTTCTAATGGATCCACAGTTCCCTTAAATTTAGTAGCCCCATACTTTATTAGTTTGTCATACTATCTGACTGGAGGCTGTGATTGTGCTACAGGGGCTTGTGTCTAGGTTGGTATTGGCAGGTTCCCAGCTATTTGTTGAAATAGCATAGCAATCTACTGTGCAAACTGAGCAGGAAACTGTGGTGCTTGAGGAGGAGCTGGAGTGGCTGACCCACTCACATTCTGGAGTGCTGGGGCTTCCCCTTGTACCTCAGCCTCAACAGATTGTTCTATGGAATGATCTCCTTCTTTCATTCCATTTCCATAAAATTTCTACTTCCTGATAACAAATACAAGGAGGTTGACCTCCGTTAGTTCATATTTATGATGTAAATATGTCATATGTATCAATTAAGGACACTTGAGCAATTGTACTTAACAAACAAATTATTCACATGCATAGTCAAAATTCATTTCAAAACCATGCTCTGATACCACTAAAACATGTCACACCTTACCCCTCTATAAGGCATAATATGATCCCGTAGTATACCTAATGAATTACCGAACTTCATCTATCAATAACCCATTAAATATACTACAAGGGATTTTTAAACCAATTTTTGCGCTTTTTGAAGGTGGCAAGCAGTTTTAGTAGGAAATAAAAACTTTTAACTGAAGTTTAAAAACTAAATCAAATGTTTGACAAATTCTATTTTTCACAATTTTTGTAAAAATTTCAACAGAGTGCCACCTGTAATTGAGAAAAACTAAAAATTTTGACCTATAGAAAACACTTCCAAATAGTGCACTTCATCAAATCTCAATCACCAATAACTCAGTTCAACACAAA
The DNA here is from genome assembly GCF_030052815.1 of Hevea brasiliensis. Lineage (NCBI taxonomy): Eukaryota > Viridiplantae > Streptophyta > Magnoliopsida > Malpighiales > Euphorbiaceae > Hevea > Hevea brasiliensis. Next base: position 23,249,825 of record NC_079507.1, read on the forward strand.
TCCACTCAATCTCCATAATTCAAAACAAAATTGTCATCTCAAATATTTCAAATTCATTTATACACATTGCATTCAAAATAAATAATTTGCATTCATAATTTAATTTACAGACATAATGTAACAATCAGACTCCAACCACTAGAGGAATTGTCCGCTTTGGCTGTAAGCCTCACGATTTTGTCCCATAGGTGGAATGGAGAACTTCCCAGGAGGTCACCCATCCTAGGATTTCTCTTAAGTGAGCACGTTTAATCCTGGAGTTCTACCAACTCTCCAAGCCATACCACCAAAAGGTGCCTCTAGTGATTAGTTCCCTCATTTTATATATCATTACTTTTAAACCCAAGACCATCTCAGTGCTTTGCCAATGTGGGATTTGCCTAAGGGACCTTTCTCCCCCCCTTTCGGGACTCAGCGTCCTCGCTGAGGTTTGCCCCACCATCGCCCAAGAGGACATGTGAGCGGCTCTGATACCAATTGTAACAGTCAGGCTCTGATACCACTAAAACATGTCACACCTTATCCCTGGTAAGGCATGACATGTTCCCGTAGCATACCTAATGAATTACCGAACTCCACCTACCGATAACCCATTAGTTAAGCTACAAAGGATTTTAAAACAAATCATAGCTTTTTATCTTATCATTTCTTTTGCGGAAAGCTGCATGAGAATAGTTAAAATTCCATGTAAATATTCATTGGAAATAATGATAGACTAAATATTGCAAAAGTTATATTTTCATAAGTCTCAAAATAAAATACAAATAGTTACAAACTCAAAATACTTTAGTAATGCAGTACTTTTTAATACAAATTGCTCAATGTCCATACATCCATACATATAGGTACAAAATATATCCAAAGGAATCACAAGGGTATACCTAACGTAAATACCCACAATCAATACCAAAATATTGCTTCCAAGTCTCTCACTCAGCAGCCTTCTCCTTTTCCTTACCTACGACAGGATAAAGAAGCTATCGCTGAGTATATCACTCAGTGGTGCACAACTAATAACTTTAAAACTTAAGGTAAAACACAATTTGTCAAAGCATAATAAATCACATTTTTCTTAAGCATGAAAACTTCACAATAGTTCTAAGTCCATAAGAGCCATTTATTGGAATAACATTTCAAAAAAGAAATCACACTTCATAAATCACAATTCACAAAGCATTAGTGTTGCCAACATCAACACACAGTTTAGGCCATGACACAAAATTTCACGATCAGTGCCGTGTTATACACCACGATAAAGCAATCTCAACCTCGCTAACCGTTATTAATGAGGGAAGGGCTAGCTAGCTAATGAGTACTCATGTAGTCTTACCGCACTAACCTTTATTAATGAGAGACATAATCATATCAAATATCAAACCCTAAGTAGCCATTACTAATGGGGAGTTCCGAAGGGACTATCATGGTAACTGTGGTTTCAAAACAACTTTTAAGAGTTTCTAAATCAATAATCACATTTGCAAAACAATAACATATTCAAATCATCATAAAACCCATAAAAGGGGTGGCAACACACAAATTTCTCAAATGCAAGAGAAAAACCATACCTCATTCAAAATAAACTCATTCCAAATCAAACTCATTCAAATAAACTCATTCAAATCCATTTACAAAGTTAAAACAAAGAAAAAGGTTAGTTGTGCACCACTGAGTAATATACTCAGCGATAGCTTCTTTATGCTGTTGCAGGTAAGGGAAAGGAGAAGGCTGCCGAGTGAGAGACTTGGAAGCAGCATTTTGGAATTGATTGTAGGTATTTACGTTAGGTACACCCTTATGAATCCTTTGGATGTATTTTGTACCTATGTGTATGGATGTACGGACATTGAGCAGTTTGTATTAAAAAGTACTGCATTACTAAAGTATTTTGAGTTTGTAACTATTTGTATTTTATTTTGAGACTTATGAAAATATAACTTTTGCAATATTTAGTCTATCATTATTTCCAATGAATGTTTACATGGAATTTTAACTATTCTCATGCAGTTTTTCGCAAAAGAATTGATAAGATAAAAAGCTATGATTTGTTTTAAAATCCTTTGTAGCATAACTAATGGATTATCGGTAGGTGGAGTTTGGTAATTAATTAGGTATGCTACGAGAACATGCCATGCCTTACCAGGGATAAGGTGTGACACATAAAAATCCAAAAGATAATATTATTACAATTTACTATACAACTGCTCAATGTTATATTAATACATATGACTCTAAACTATTTAAATTAAAATAATTATAAGGGTATTGACAAAAACCCATACAAAAATCTCCAAACTGTGCTCCTCTCTTACTGCTGTAGCTCAATCTACTGCTATGTCCTTTTCCCTACCTTTAACAGCAAAGGAAGCTATCGCTGAGTATAAATTTACTCAATGGTGTATAATAAAATTTAAAATACTGTAAATAAAATATGCATTGATAAATCGTAATTCAAACATTTTACAATTATGTTTCACAATTTCAAATCATATTTAAATATTTCACAAACGTTTAATATAAACATTCATTGATAAATCACAATTCAAATATTTCACAATTTCATTTCACAATTTCCAAAGCTCATTATAACACAAATTAGTCAAACAATTTAATAAACACAGTGTTGCCAATCAATAACACAACTTAGGCCATAACACAAAATTTTCGAACATACCATGTTATGCACCACGATAAGACAAACTCACCCCACTAATCGAAATCAATGAGGGAGGTGGCTAACTAGCTAATGAGTACTCATCCAAACTTACCTTAGACTAGCAAGCCAGAGAGGGAGAAAAATGATCAAATATCAAAATCAACCCCACAAGCGGAGGAGGAACATAGTAAGGAGCTGTCATGCCAAGTGTTAATCAAAAACAATTTCAAATCACAATATTTAAAAATTTCATATAAACTATAAATTACATTTGATCTCAAAATTTCAATTTACAAAGTAGGCAATACAATAATTTCCAAATAAAATTCCCAAAGCCAAAACAATTAAAAACTATTCATATTACATACTAAATCAAATTTCAATAAGAAATACTTAAATAAGTTTATTGTGCACAAACATTGTAATTAGTCTTTCCTTATTTCACTCCTGTTGATTCCTTTCCTCGGAAGGCCCTTTTTCTACTGAAGCACACAATTAAGATGTTTCAATATTTATCCAAATTATGTTCAACCATAATTTTAGCAATTGAAATTTGCATTTAAACTTTACTTATATAATCCCATAAATTGAGTTCTTTGTGTTCTTGATTATGGTGGTTACTATTCATTTGACCATTGGGTCAAAATGTTGACTTTTCCATACTAAATAGGTATACTAATTCTCATTACACCCACATACCACATTTTGAATGCCTAAATTGTTGGTCTTGGTTGCCATTTCAATTTCTAAGTCTCCTCAGAGAAAATTCAATTTTTCAGTTTTGGTGCCATATTTTGTACTATTACATTGGTCTAGTTACTATAGAAATTTGGCTAAGTGTTCTTCATAAAAGTTGTTCCTTGTTGTCTTATCTTTAATTCCGTTTTTGAATCACTCTATTTGGACTTTTGTAGCCCAACATATGGTCATTTTTCTAAGCCTGGCCAGATTAGTGTTACTCAGAATTTATGGGGACTTTATTGGTTCTGGCAGTTTTGAACAACTAACTTTGGGTGGCAAAATAACTTGGTTATGGGTAGAATTTAGGTTGGTATTCTTCATGAAAGTTGTAGTGCTATGTCATATCTTTCCAATGCCACAAATATCAGGTCATTTGGACCTTTCTCATCCAAGTTATGGCTTAGTCATTTTGGTATAGTGGCAGTGCACATTACCCAGATTTGACCTAATTGTTCACTATCTTAATGTCATTTTCTGAGCATGGTCTCTTAGTGAAAATTGTGTCTTTATGTGTCTAATTTTATTCCCAATTGGCCTCACACCAATTGGGTTGACAAAATTTTAGTTTTGGTCCCTAAAAGGGACCTAGGTTAAACTACTAGATTGGGAGCCCTAACCAATCCAAATTGTATTTAGCTTCTACCAATTCAAACACATAACAAATGGTCCTAATTGACCATTTCTAACCTAAATTAAGGTCATTTGCATCAATTACCAATTTTCTCTAAATTTTCCCCCAAACCCTAAGTGCCAAGAACCCAATTTCTTGAATTTATCCAACTAATGCAATTAAAGTGCATAGACATTGTCTACATGCTTAATTACACTCAATTACATCTTCAATTTCATCAAAATCATGCAATTCTACCCCCCACCCACCCCTATTGCTAGCCGAATTCCATAATTAGTCCTCCATAATTGTTTTTGTTTGAATTTCACTTTCATTCTAAGTTAAATTAACTAGAAACATAAGCATTTAACTAAAAATTTCAAGTTTACATCACTAACCTTACCTTGGATCTCAATTCTTCAATTTCTTCTCTTTTCTTCCTTTCTTTTCTTCTTTAATCTTCTTCTTAAGTTGAACTAGCAAGGTATGTGGGGGAAACTTAGGAAATTTAGGGTTAACTTATGGGTTTAAAAGGCTTGCTATCAAGCTTTAATGGAGTTTAATGAGGGAGAGTGAGGGTGGGAGTGAGGACGGCAATGGCTATGGAGAAGATGACCAAAATTTTCCTTTAATTTTAGTATTTATCTTTATTTAGGCAATAATTGATTTGGTCAAAATGTTAAATAATTAAAATTGATTTTTGACATCATGGTGAGGTCACTAAGGTGATGTAATAAACCTATTTTCATTTCTTTTTCTTTTTCCTTTATTTTTCCACAGTTCTTTAATTTAATTTTATATTTCAAAAATTTCATTTCTTCGATTTTTTTGGATAGTTAGGTCAGGAGTCACCTCTAAGGGTGAATTGACCAATTTGCCCCTCGCTGGATTGATCCGGTTGCAAGTAATTCGATATTTCTTTCGGAGTCCAGACCTAGCTATTTGACCTACTTATCAACTTTTTCTATGATTTTCTCTTTTCCACTAGGTTCATAATAGTCCTTAGGACCGCGGCGTCACAGTTTCCTGTTCAAATTTAGGGTTAGGACTGACCTCGCAGTCACTTCCCGGGAAGGTCACCCATCGCTGTGACCATCGGCTCATTTAACTTTTTGTGCTTTGTTTTTCTTGTTTATACTTAACTAACTGGTAATCACTATTAATTTTCATTCAGGCCTTTTTTAAGTGTCTTAAACAAAGTTCTAATCCTCTTAATTGTCCGAACTGACACGGTCACCGGAATAGTAAAATATATCAGGCTATGCATATAGGGGTGTTACAGAGGAGTATATTATAAGGCCATAGGAGCATGTTACAACTGTTAGTAGTATGCCCTAAAGCATATCATTTTGTGTGTATCTTGTACATATTTTATTAATAAAAGGTAATTTCACTTTTCCGTTTACATAATGTATTTATGTGTAATAGAAAAGGTCCATTGATATTTTGTTAGAACTTTTATTCTTAAGTTGTTAAGAATATGAGTGACAGTATTTCTAGCACAAAGTATCATAAATTGGTTCACAACGAGGATACTTCACACTGGACATGACTTATCTAGAAAGATTATATTCATGTTTGTTCCCAAAGTATTTATAAGAGATATAAATAAGATGGAATGGTGAGTCTCATGCCATATAACAAACATAATAGGCACTTATACATGATAAGTAGGCCAAACCAGTGACGCATATGATAAGCACATGGAGTTTACTCCTGTCAATGCATTGTCATATATCATATCAGTGCATATAATCTTTAGACTTGAGATAACACAGTTATCTTGTATATAGGTGATTGGAGTTTAATATTACTTTCATACTTGTACTGTGTATGGGTATATGGGCATGTGTTGGCTTCTACTAGTTATATATGGAGGTAGGTGTTGATCAAGATGGAATCTGTTACTCTAAGTAAATAGGGATAAAGTCCTATGTTCATTTAATTGTTCTTGATGTTTCAAGTTCCTGGCCAAGACAGACAGATTTAGTCAGAAAAGAGTTTCTGATAAGAAAATCTAATTAATCAAGAACTAAAATTAAAAGAGAACATAATATTCATAGCAAATGGGGTTTGACATAAACCATGACTCCAGCTCGAATTGGAATTTTATAACAGAGAGATTCTAGTGCATGGTAACATATGATTATAAGTTCATTTAAGGTATTCCTTGTTACTGATTGGGTGGCCATGGCATGCTATGCTAGGTGTCAACCATGTTCTATGAGATAACTAAAATGATTTAGAGAAATCATTTATAGTAAGAAAGAGTTCTGATGATATTAAGAGTTAATATCATATCTCATTGCCAATTAGTGATGAGCCTAGTGAGTCACACACATACACAAGTTAATCACCAAGTTAAATGCGATTTAATTGATTAATTAAAGAGTTTAATTAATTAATTAATTAGGTTTGGTTTGCAATAAGATTGCAAAGTCTCTAGCATGGCTTGAAACTAAATCTAGGTTATTGAATGTATAGTATAAGTTAAATTTATATTTAAAGTGTTTAAATATGAATTTAATTATGAGAAATTAATTAATGGAGATTAATTAATTTATATTTCATATAAATTGATTAGAAGAGGAGAAATAATGATTTTGGGTTGAGAACTCAAAATTACAACATAAGGGTAATTTGGTCATTTCACATGGTGACATATGGCACCATGAAATGGTGACACATGGCACCATATTAGCTTGCCATTTGTCTTCCTATCATGTAAGATGATCAAAGTCAAGATTAAGTCTAGCTTTGACACTTGGCTTATTGTGATTGAGTCAATTAAAAATAAGATGCAATGTAATAGTGACATGTGGCATAGGATTTAAGTGACTTAATGACCTAATTATATAAAAGGGAAAAGAATGAAAAATAAACTATAACACTCCTCTCCTCAAAGGTGGTAGCAGCCAACATTCTCCCTCTCCTCTTCTTTTTTTCTCATCAATTCAAAGAGAATTGCCCAAATTTCTTTGAATTAAAATTGCTAAAAATTATTTCTAGTGTTTTATACATACATACTACCTCTCTAAAGGCAAAAACCCAATTTATAATTGGTTGACAAAGGCTTGAGAAGCAAATTGGGGGCTACCCATTGGTGATCTTGGTGTGGAAAAACTAGAGGGATAATACTTGGGGTCCTAGGTGCTTCCTAAAGGTGCCAATCACATCCATAGTGCATCAAAGAGGTTAGTGCTCTAACTCCTCTTTTAAACTAGGGTTCAAATGAATTAATTTATTAATTAATAATCTTGAATGGCAAACATAGATCCTAATACATATTAAAAGTGTTTTAATATATAATTGAGTATTGAAATTAATTAGGCACATAAGAGATATGGTATGACGCATGTAACCCTAGAAGAAAATTTTTTGAAATTTAATGGTTTAATGAACATTTTTCATGCTTCCGCTCCTTCAACAACTGTGGTGGAAGTGGGCATTTTGCTAGAGATTGCACTAATGCCCACAGTTTTGGGCCGCCTACCACCATTGAGGGATCTGTTCAAGGTTCTGCTTCCAAAGGACAACAAACAGTTAGTAGAGGCAGAGGCAGGGGCAGAAGTAACACTTCTAACAGATAGGGCACAGTGAGCCAATCAGAGCAGAGTGGTGCACTAGCCAGGGTTTACACCATGCATCAGAGGGATGAAGCTGAGACATCAGTTGTTGTGACTGGTAATTTCTCTATCTTTGGTAGAGATGTATATGTGCTGTTTGACCCTGGTTCTACACATTCTTATGCTAGTGCCAGTATTGCATGCTCTATTGCTATTCCTTGTGTGAAATTGGATTATTATGTGCTAGTGACTAGTCCTTTAGGACAAGAGGTTAGGGTGAACAAATTGTATGAAGATTGTCCTTTAATGATCCAAGGGCATACATTCTTGTCAGACTTAATTGAAATGCCCTTCCGAGATTATGATATAATCTTGGGCATAGAATGGTTAGCCAGGCACCACGCCATGATCGACTGTAGACTGCAGATGATCACTTTTGCTCTTCCTGAGTATGCAGACGTAGTGATACATGAGGAGAGGCAGTTATTATCATCCAACATCATTTCAGCTATACTTACTAAGAAGATGATTAGAAAAGGACGTGAAGCTTATCTAGCTCATGTGATAGACACCCAGGTAGGGAGTCCAGATATTAAAGATATTCCTATAGTATGGGATTTTCTAGATGTCTTTCTAGAAGAGTTGTTGGGATTGCCTTCAGAAAGAGAGGTGCAGTTTGAAATTGAGACTATGCCTAGTGTGGAGCCAATCTCCATCATTCCTTATAGGATGACACCTGCTGAGTTGAAAGAGTTGAAAGTGCAATTGCAGGAATTGCTAGAAAAGGGTTTCATCTTCCCTAGCGTGTCACTTTGGGGAGCACTAGTATTGTTTGTGAAGAAGAAAGATGTTACTCTCCGTCTATGCATAGACTACAGACAGTTGAATAAGGTGACCATAAAGAACAGATATCCTCTACCATGGATTGATGATCTATTTGATCAGTTGAAGGATGCAACTGTATTCTCCAAGATTGACTTGATATCGAGCTACTATCAGTTGAGGGTAGAGGAGTAGAGTATTCCTAAAACTGCTTTTAAGACTCAGTATGGCCATTATGAGTGCTCCAGCTGCTTTTATGGGCCTAATGAACACTATCTTCAGGCCATATTTGGATCAGTTTGTAGTGGTGTTCATTGATGATATTTTAGTGTACTCAAAGAATGCAGAGGAACATGACAAGCACTTGAGGATAGTGTTGCAGACTTTGAGGGAGAAACAGTTGTATGCCAAACTGTCAAAATGTGAGTTTTGGCTAAAGGAGATTACTTTCTTAGGGCATATTGTACCTTCAAAGGGTATCCAGGTGGATCCTTGCAAAGTAGAAGCTATTCTTAATTGGTAGCCACCCAAAAATGTCACGAAAGTTTGGAGTTTCCTTGGCTTTGCTAGGTATTATCAAAGGATTGTGAAGGGATTCTCCATGCTAGCATCGCCACTGACTAAGCTGTTTAGGAAGGATGTGAAATTTCAGTGGACTGATCAGTGTCAGAAGAGTTTTGATGAGTTGAAAAGGTGCTTAACTAAAGCTCCAGTCTTAACTTTGCCTACCTTGGGTAAAGAGTACACCATATACAGTGATGCTTCTCATAATGGATTGGGTTGTGTGTTGATGCAAGATAGAAATATCATTGCCTATGCTTCTCGCCAGCTTAAACCACATGAGAGGAATTATGCTATACACGACTTGGAGCTGGTAACCATTATCTTTGCCTTGAAGATCTGGAGACATTACTTGTATGGGGAAAGATGTTATATATACATAGATCATAAAAGTTTGAAGTACTTGGGCACACAGAAGGAGTTAAATTTGAGGCAGTGGAGATGGTTAGAACTGATAAAAGATTACGATTGCTTGATAGACTATCAGCCTGGAAAAGCTAATGTTGTAGCTGATGCTTTAAATCGCAAGACTATGGCTGGTTTAAGGGTTTCTCCATTGTCCATGGTGTATGAGTTAAGGGCATTACATGCTAATCTAGAGATTAATGAAGATGGGCAGATGGTAGTTACTTAGCAAGTGAAGACAATGCTGATAGAACAAATTAAAGGAGCTGCACAGAATGATGATAAGTATGTGAAGTTGATGGAAGAGGCTCATTATGGCAAGAAACTAGAGTTTTTAGTAAATGATGAGGGCTTGTTGTTATATAAGGGTAGAATGTACATTCCTGATAATGTTGAATTGAGGCAGACCATTTTAAAAGAAGCACATGATTCACCTTTTGCAATGCACCCTGGTGGAACCAAAATGTATAAAACTATGAAAGGGCACTATTGGTGGAGGGGAATGAAGAAGGACATTGCAAAATATGTTGCCAAATGCCTAACTTGTCAGCAAGTAAAGGCAGAACACCAAGTGCCTGCAGGGTTGCTACAGCCATTGCCAATTCCCGAGTGGAAATGGGAAAGAATCACTATAGATTTTGTGACAGGACTTCCACATACATAAAAGAATCATGATGCAGTTTGGGTTATTATTGATAGATTGACCAAGTATGCATACTTTTTGCCAGTGAGGATGGACTACAGCTTAGAAAGATTGGCCAAATTATACAATGATGAAGTAGCAAGGTTGCATGGAGTTCCAGTGTCTATTGTATCAGATAGAGATCCAAGGTTCACTTCTAGATTCCAGGGTAGTCTCCAAAATGCCCTAGGAACTAAATTGAACTTCAGTACAACATTCTATCCGCAGACAGATGGCCAGTCTGAAAGGATCATTTAGATTTTGGAAGACATGCTTAGGGCTAATGTGATTGAATTTGATGGAAGTTGGGACTCACACTTGCCTTTGATTGAATTTGCCTACAACAACAGTTATCAGTCAAGCACCGGGATGCCTCCATATGAAGCACTTTATGGCAGAAAGTGTAGAACTCCCTTGTGTTGGGATGAAGTGGGCAAGAGGAAATTGATTGGCCCAGAATTAGTGCAGCAGATAGAAGAAAAGTTTAAGATAATTAGAGACAGACTCAAAGTTCCATCGGATAGACAAAAGTCCTACATTGATTTGAACAGAAGAGATATTTATTGGTAACATATACCAACACTTGAGGACTATAAAATGTGACATATTGGTAACATTAAAATTAATTAACCTAGTATGCATTAAAGGTCAGCATTATAGGTTGACTAATTAAAGGAATAATATCAATAAGATTTAATTATGGAACCTTATGATTAGAAACAATTTAAATGAGTACTGAAACACTTTAAATTGTGTGTTTCAGTGAAAATGATATTGAGAACCGTAAGGGACATTGAGTCAAGGCCTAGGAGCGACTCAAATCAGGTCTGTGCACAATACTTTTTATATTCACTGCTTTTACTAGAAAATTTATTTGGAGAAATGAGTTGTGAGTTTATGACTTAGGAAAATTTATTTGAGAAAAGTTTATTGCCTATTTTAGAAATGGAAATTTAAAAATGAGGTTTGTTTGATTGTTGCCTGAATTACAATTGAACATTATAGTTTTAAATTGTGTTTGTGCACAATAACTTTAAATTATCGTTTTCCCATTGAAAACTTGATTAGTATGCATTGTGTTAATTATGGGTTTCAATAACTACTATGTTGCCACTTTGTGAATGGAAAATTGACTTTGGAAATTGATTATGTTTTGCATGAAATATTTGAATAATATGATTTGAAATTGTTTTTGATTCACCCTTGGCATGGTAGTCCCTTACTCTATTCCTCCTCCACTTGTGGGGTTGAGTTTGATATTTGATTATTTTCCTCCCTCTCTAGCTTGCCAGTCTGAGGTGACTTTGGATGAGTACTCATTAGCCAGCTTGTAACACCCTCACTATATCCATTCCGTACATTCTACTGTTCCGGTGACCGGTGTCGGTCCTAGAAAAATATTTAGACCAAAGTGAGGAGCCATAATTAACACAAATATTAATAAGAAAATTTAGAAAAAATTTTAGAAATAAAATACAATCAAGTTAAGTGAGCCGGTGCCCTAGCGATGGGTAACCCAGTGTGAAGTTGCGGTCCTCGTAACTAGGAGCCCTAGACCCAGGAGAAAATTTATAAAATAATTTTTGGGACTCCAAGGAAGAGTCATTGAGGTTTCTATGGCATTAGAATGCCAAGAAAATGCTTAGAAAAAATTTTCAATTGGTACAGTCTGTTAAGCCAAACGGAGGGCATTTTGGTCATTTCGCCTTTAGAGGTGATTTTTGACCGACTTATCCAGTTAAGTAAATAATTACTACGACATAAAATGTGAATAAATATTATTAAAAATTAAATTGAAAATGGGTAGAAAAGAAAAGAAAAAGACAAATGAATTCAATGGGAAATATGACATCACATGATGTCATTAAGAAGACCTCCACCAATCACAACTCAACAAGCCAATTAAAAAGAGATAAAATGGGAAAAAAATGAAAACAAATTATGCCATTCATCTTCTTCTTCAGCCGTTTCTCCCTTTTCTCTCCTTTCACCATTGTTATTCCAAACTTATCACTAGAAATTCTCTTGAGAAATCACCATAAATTTTGCCACCAATCACAACTTTTACTTGATTCATGGTTAATGCCATGAGATAAGTAGAAAATGTAAGAAAAACAAAACAAAAATTATGTGTATCCATCCCTATAAATTTCAGCAGCCTGAGGGTGGTTAGGGTTTGATGAATTTACTTGAAGTAAAGTGTTTATGAGCTGCCCATAGCATGAGATGAGTGCTTGAACATGATTGTGTAAATGAAATGCAAGTATAGTGCATGAATGAACTTGAGAACTTGGACATTTGAATAACATTAGGGTTTGCCCATGTAATGGTATGTTAACCTTGTAATGGTCAATTAGTGACCATTTGAATATGTGTGAGGAGGAATTGAAGTGAGTAAGGATGTTGGAGTGGAACATAGGCATGCTGCCCTTGGTGACCTGTAGGACTGGTTGTGAGTCCAATAGGTTTGGGTGGCTATAAATGGAGTTGTAGAGGTTCAATTGGTGCAAGGCCAATTGGACATAAAACTAGACACATAATGACAGAAATTTAGTGAAGAAACCCTGCCCAAAAAACAAAACCAAGTTGACCAAAAAATTGCCCTAATCCGGGTGACTTGTATTCTGCCTGGGCAAAATGACCAAATGTACAGTGTTTATTCATTTAGTCATAAATCAATGTAGAAAGGTCCAATTAACTTGAAATTTTACCAGCAGATAGCTGAGACATAGACCTAAAACTTTCATGACGAAATGAAACCCAAATTTTGATCATAACATATTCAAAAACTGACCTGTATTCAGTGTACCAAAAAGGACAGAATTGGTTCTGCCTAAAAAATCTGGAAAATTGCAATCCGGCCAGTTATGGTGTTTAGGCCATAACTTGAGTTACAAAACTCCAAATGGAGTGATTCAAAAAAATAAATGTAACTAGACATAATACGGAACAACTTTCATGAAGACAATTTTTCCAAATTCCTACTGTACAAATGACCAATGGAACAGTAAACTTAGTGTTTGAAATCTGGAAATTGTGAATAACTAACACTAAGCTTTGAAATGGAATTGGCAACCAATGCCAACAACTTTGGAATGCAAAATGTGGTATGTTGGTGATATTTGAACCAATATACCTATTATCTATTAAAAAGTCAACATTTTAGTTGACTAATGAAATGAATAGCAACCTTACATATAAAGTACAAATATTCAAGAAATGACTTTGTAATATGCCCTAGTAGGCCTAATGTGATTGATTTGGATAGGTTGGCATGCCAATAGGGTTCTAATAGCAGTATTGCATATGATGTATGGCTTCATGCCATTCTGTGATGTGATGGCCTATGGCTATACTGATTATGATGATAACTTGGCTTTATGCCTTATTGCTTTTATGGCTTATTAGCCATTTTGTTTGCACACCGAAAGACACATTATGACCAATGGTGTGATGGCCCGAGGTACCTGGTAACCAGTGCTAGTTTACCCGTTTATCCAGTCAGATCAATTTGTATAGGTTACTTGGGCATGGAAAAGTATAATTGTAATTGAATTGATTATTAAAGAAAATAAGGAAATTAAATATCAAGATAAAGATCAAGAATAATTATAATAAAATAAAGAAGCTCAAAATCATCAAGAAAATAATTAACAAAGTGCATGAAGGAGTAAATATTATAAAATGTAATTAGCCTTTGACTAAACAATAAGTTAGTAAATATTCATTTCTTATGAACACAATAACTTGAAAATTTTTACTTTTATTTGCATATTATATTTTCTTATATTATTGGAACCACTAAGCTTTATGCTTAGCGCTTCGCTTTTGCAACGCGTAGGTACTGAAGATTTGGATAGAGAGCCTAGTAAACCACAGACTGGGTAAGGCCATTCACAGTTCTGCATATTGTAACACCCCTATGTTCTGTAGTGCGTTCTATTGTTCCTGTGACCAGTGTTGTCCGGACAGCTAGGATGCCTAGAACTACACTTAGATATGAGTGAGGGGACATAAAATAATGAAATACAAGAAAAGAAAATACAAGAAAAACAAAGGAAAAATAATAGCAATGAAATGTAACCAAGTTAAATGAGCCGAGAATCTTAGCGATGGCTGACCGCACCGGGAAGTCGCGGCGTGGACCATTGGCTAGCCCTGGACTGTGGGGAACCCTGAAAAATATTTTTAGGACTTAAATAAATATCTATTGAAGTATAAATACAATTAGAAATATCAAAGAAAAATTAATTAATTAGTACAAAGAAAAGTGAGAAATCGAGAAAAACGACAAGACCCAGTGTTACCGAAAAATTAGGAATACAACCCGAACAGGGGCATTGTGGTCATTTGACACTCCGAGTTGTCTTTTGACCTAAATGTTCATTAAAAATATATGATATTACACTTGAAAAATGTCATGAAAAATTAAATGGGTGGTACATAGTTTAAATAGCAAAAATTGGGAGTTAATGTGGGAATAAAGAAAGTTATGAATAAACTAACATTAAATTTCAATAGTGCTCCACTAACTCACCAAAGTGGACCACTTAATCTTCATCTTGGACCAGCAGATTGTCATCTTCCTCACCTCTCAAAATTCCAGCCGAATTGCTCCCAAGAAGAACCTCCATTGCCGTCCACTTGAAAGCTCCATGCAAGCTTGATCCAAGCCTCCTTCCTTGCACTTTCCTTCATTAAAAGTTGTCCATACACCTTAGGCAGTAGATAGGCAGCAAGAAGACCAAGTTTTGGTGAAGTTTTGAAGGGTTTCCAAAGTAGTAAGTATGTTTTTTTTATTATTTCTTCATTAAAGTTTGTGAGGATGTTATGGGTACTTGAATTGTGAAGAGATTTTTGGAGATTGATGTATTAAGGGAGATGTTTATTTTTTGCAGCCATGGAAACTTATTAAGGGCAGTTTATTCTTGCTTGTAAATGGTAGATTAAAGGGTTGATTAAGTGTTTATATGTGTAAGAATAAATTGGGTGATGTATACTAAGTATATGTGAATATATACTTGAATTTGGAAGCTTGGAACTTTATTCAAAGTGAGGTACAAATCGGCAGCTTGAATTGTGAACAAAAAAAAATGTTATTTCATAGTTTGGTTTATGGAGTTGTATGGTTGAATTATGGTACTTGTTGTGGCAGCTTGTGTATGTATATAAGGGTTTGAATGTGGATATGTAAATGAGCCATATTATGTAGTTAAATTATATGTAAATTGGACTTGGTAAATTCTGTACTATAAGGTGCATATTGAGTGTGGTTATAAGCTACCAAAGTGACCAAAAATGTATTGTGAAATGTGTTTAGGTTATGGTACAAAACAGAAATGGCATGAATGTGTAACTTGGTGATGTTAAATGTGTCCTTTGATTGAGTGATGGACAATGTGCAATAGGGCAGTTTGTAATTTAGCCTAGAACCTTAAGTGTGTGGCTCCAATTGGTATGAGACCAATTGGAGGTGAAACTAGGCACAAAAAGTGCCAACTTTCATGAAGGAAGCTTACCAAAATTCTGCTTGAATGGTAACTTGAAAAATGACCAAATCCAAATTAGTGCATTTAAGGCCTGAAAATTGACCATTTGAGCAGCAGTTAGTGTTTTGGCCATAACTCAGTCAAAACAAGTCCAATTGACCTGAAATTTTTACCATAAATAGTTGAGACATATATCTACAAGTCTTATGAGACACCAAAGCCCAGAAATGACCATAAGCAAGTCAAATAGCTTGCACAAGTTCGGGTCCAAAAACTGACCGAACCTAAAATGACCTAAAATGACCTAAAGTGACCAATTTTGATGCATTTTGACCAGCAATAGTAAAATGACCATAACTTGGTCTAGTAAACTCAGAATGACCTGAAATTTTGGCCTGCGTGCAATAAGACATAGATCTACAAGTTTGTAGTTTTGACTGAAACCTGAAAAGCGAGGGAACTAGGTCATCCGGTTAGGTCAAATTAGTATATCAGAATCTGACAAATTGCACTAAAGTGCACTATACATGGAAATGAATTGGGTAACATGTATCAATATTAAAAGGCTATAAAATGTGACATATTGGTAATATTGAAACCTAATTCACCTAGACTGCATCGAGGGTTGACATCTTAGGTTGACTAAGGAAATAATAGAATTCGATAAATTAATTATTGAACCTTATTTTTAAAGACAGTTCAAATGAGTACTGAAACACTTCAAATTGTGTGTTTCAGTTAGCAAAGACTCAGGAAAAGGGAAGGAAAACACTGAGTCAGAGCTTAGAGACAGTTATCTAAGGTTTGTACACAATAGTTATTTCTTTTGAATTTTTCAATTGAAATAAATTATGATTATTTGTATGTTATTGTTTTAAATTGTGTTTGTGCACAATAGTTATTTCTTTTGAATTTTTAAATTGAAATAAATTATGATTATTTGTATGTTATTGTTTTAAATTGTATTTGTGCACAACACTTTTATATTCACTGCTTTTACTAGCAAATTTATTTGGAGAAATGAGTTATGAATAATTTTTTATTATTTTGGTTTTGGGAATATTATTTGGAAATTATTGTATTGCCTACTTTGTAATGGAAATTTTGAGATAAATTGTGTTTAGTGGTATCGGAGCAAAGTAGGGACGGTGATACGTAACGCCTATGATTCCTAGGAACTCTCATGCGTGAACTCAGGAGCTTGCAGGGATGGCGATACGTAACGCCTGCAAGTGCTCTGATAGGTACCACCCAAGGGCTTGCAGGGACAGCAATACGTAACACCTGCAGGTGCTTTGATAAGTACCCTTAAATGCCACCACCTCCCTCTTTGATTTCGATTATTGGGGTGAGTGTGTCTTGTCGTGGTGTACAACACGACATGTGTGAAAAAATTGTGTCATGGCCTAAATTGTGTTATCGATTGGCAACACTGTAATCTTCAGTTATTTGATCAAATTGTGTTATTGATGGGTAAAACTGTGTTATTCAGTTATTTGATCAAATTGTGTTATTAATTGGCAAAACTGTATTATTCAGTTATTTGATCAAATTGTGTTATTAATTGGCAAAACTGTATTGTTCAGTTATTTGATCAAATTGTGTTGTTGATTGGCAAAACTGTGTTACTCAGTTATTTGATCAAATTTGTGTTATATGAACTTTATAAATTGTGAAATGGAATTGTGAATCATTTGATTTGTGAATTGTCAATAAAAAATTTATATATCGCATTTCAAATTGTTATTGTGCACCACTGAGTAAATTTTACTCAGCGATAGCTTTTCATTGTTGTCGCAGGTAGACAGACTGACAGGGCAGCAAACTAGGCTGTTAGTGCTTCAGTGAGAGATCATCGGGTATATTGAGCATACCATATTTTGCATTTTGTATTATAATATATGATCACTGTATGTATATATTGTTCTTGGTTTTGAGCAGTTATAAATTAAAATTGTACATTGAAGATGTAAAAATAAATTGTGAATTATTGGCTTGAAAAATTTGTACTATATTTCTTTTATCTCAGCCTTTGGAAATATTGAAAAATTATTGTGTTTTTGAGTTGAGAAACATATTGTGTTGATTAAATGTTGGAGTTTGAGATTGAGAAATATATTTGAAGTGCTTTTTACGGGTTTTTGAAGAACTGCTTTATTCAAAATATAGATGGCACTTTGCCAAAATTTTTATAGAAATTACTAATAATTCAAATGTGTTAGCTGTTTCACTTCAGTTCAAAAAAAGTTTTTAACACCTATAAATAGTGCTCACCACTGTAAAAAGAAGTAAGAAAAGTTTTAAAATCCCTTGTAGTGTATTTAATAGGTTATCAGTAGACGAAGTTGGTAATTCATTAGGTATACTATGGGATCATATCATGCTTTACAGAGTGGTAGGGTGTGACACATAGTGTCCGTGTCACCTCACAGACTATAGTGCATTGGTAGGACACTAGGTCCCTTTTGTATTTTATGATTTTTGTAAGTTTTGTAATTAAACTCTTATTTTATCATGTATATTTGAAACAAATGTAATATAATTTTATATTAATGTAAGTATTTGTAACTTTGTGTTTATAAATAACATATGAGAATTTATTTATGATTTGAGCCTGATGATGATGTGAAATGAATGAATGACAAATGGAGGAATTGTTAAGAAATTGTTATAAATTGATGTGATACAAATGGAGTTTGAGAATGATTGGAAATTATTGGAAGTGTTTTTCACAGGTTTCGAAGAACTGTTTTCTCCATTTTTAGCCGGCACTCCGCCGAATTTTCTATAAAATTTTCAAAGCCAAAAATTAATTTATAATTTTAATAAATGATCTAAATGATATCAATTTCATAAATTTCACTTAATAACTATAATAAATAAATTAAGAACTGATAAATATTAATGAGATAAGTTATGGTGTTTCGGTATACTGTGTGGCATATCTTGCTCAACTACACTGTAGACCGGTAAGGGGTGTCACATTTAGTGGTATCAGAGCACAATTTAAGCATTTCTGGGTCTAGATAGAGTCCATATCATGTATTGCATTTGTAAGAGTCGAGGTGACACTAATGCAGATCTGTTTGTCTTTCTTGTTTTGATTATGATATGGACCCCATGTCACAGAGAGCACTAGATGAGGAAGTGGAGAGTCGTGCTCCAGCTGCAGCTGAGACTGGGGGCCAAGGAGAACCTGCTCCACCAGCACCAGCAGTGCTTGCATAGCCTCTGCCGGCTATGTTTCAGCAAATGGCTAAATTCTTTAGACAGATAGCTGGGGTTATGCCACCACTACCACTTCCACAGCAGAAATCTCATCTGGAAAAAATGAGAAAATTTAAGGCTGTGGACTTCATTGGTAAGAAAGAAGATGACTCGGTGGCGGCTGAGAATTGGCTAGATCGCACCATAAGGGTATTGAAGCAATTGCATTGCACCCCAGAGCAGAACTTGGAGGGTGCTCTATCCCTACTTCAAGATGATGCCTATCAGTGGTGGGACATCGTATCTAGTGAGGTCCGGCTAGAGTTGATAACTTGGGATTTCTTCCTTGCTAAATTTAAGAAGAAGTATGTGGCAAGTGTGTACCTAGAAGACAAGAGAAGAGAGTTTATTAGTCTGAGGCAAAGGCAGTTATCAGTAGTGGAGTATGAGAAGGAGTTTGTCAGACTAAGCCGCTACAGAAGAGAGATAGTTCCCACAGAAGCAGAGAGGTGCAGAAGGTTTGAAGAGGGGCTAAATGACAACATTAAAATAATGATCACTGCCTTGGGGATTACAAACTTCACAAAATTAGTTGAAGCTGCACTCAAAGTGAAAATGGTCAGAGTAAGTGAACAGAATAGGAAAGATAGGCAGTGTAAGAGGGAATTTGGACCAGGGAAGTTAAGTATACCGACTGATAGTAAGAAGTTTAAAGGTTCTGGTTCACAAGATTAAGCACAGGGCCAGAGAGGCGAAATTGTAATATCTATAGCTAGCTCCCCGAGCGCAATAACAAGGGTATTAGCCCCAATGCCTGAATGTATGCACTATGGTAGGAGACACAGAGGGGAGTGTCAATTGTTAACTGGAGAGTGTTTCAAGTGTGGGGCTACGGATCATTTCATAAGAGATTGCCCTCAGAGGAGTGGTTCAATAGCTCCGGTACAAGTTGATAGACTTGCCCCTACAGTTCAAAGGGGTAAAAGATCAGATAGAGCAGAGATGGCTAACATTTCACAGAAGATTATTTCTGAGACAGTTGAAAGGCCCGAAGTCAGGGTGGCACCACAGGTATATGCTATGAAAGCTCAGGAAGAGCCAAACCCAGACACTGATGAGGCGATACAAGGAAGTGAAGAAACAAGGAGGTAGCAACTCCATAATTACTTAAGTCAGGTAAATTTCGAGGATGAAATTTAAATTAGAGGGGAAGAGTTGTAACACCCTCACTGTATCCATTTCGTACATTCTACTATTCCGGTGACCGATGTCGGTCCGGATAGTTAGAACGTCTGAAAAAATATTTAGACTAAAGTGAGGAGCCATAATTAAAACAAATATTAATAAGAAAAATTTAGAAAAATTTTTAGAAATAAAATACAACCAAGTTAAGTGAGCCGGTGCCCTAGCGATGGATAATCCAGTGGGAAGTTACGGTCCTCGCAACTAGGAGCCCTGGACCCGAGAGAAAATTTATAAAATAATTTTGGGCACTCTAGGGAAGAGTCATTGAGGTTTCTATGGTATTAGAATGCCAAGAAAATGCTTAGAAAAAATTTTCAATCGGTACAGACAATTTTAGTCTGTTAAGCCAAACGGAGGGCATTTTTGTCATTTCGCCTTCAGAGGTGATTTTTGGCCAACTTGTCCAGTTAAGTAAATAATTACTATGATATAAAATGTGAATAAATATTGTTAAAAATTGAATTGAAAATGAGTAGAAAAGAAAAGAAAAAGAAAAATGAATTCAATGGGAAATATGACATCACATGATGTCATTAAGAAGGCCTCCACCAATCACAACTCAACAAGCCAATTAAAAAGAGATAAAATGGAAAAAAAATGAAAAAAAATTCTGCCATTCATCTTCTTCTTCAGCCGTTTCTCCCTTTTCTCTCCTTTCACCATTGTTATTCCAAACTTCTCACTAGAAATTCTCTTGAGAAATCACCATAAAACCTCACACTCTCTTCACAAAAAATTTCCCTTACCACTAGAGCAAGCCTTGGACATCAATTTGAAGAGGAAAAAGAAAGGTTTTGGCAAGCTTGGGAGTAGCTCCAACAAGGTTAGTGTCTAATCTCTTAGCACTTTTACTTGATTCATGGTTAAAGCCATGAGATAAGTAGAAAATGTAAGAAAAACAAAATAAAAATTATGTGTATCCATCCCTATAAATTTCAACAGCCTAGGGGTGGTTAGGTTTGATGAATTTACTTGAAGTGAAGTGTTTATAAGCTGCCCATAGCATGAGATGAGTGCTTGAACATGATTGTGTAAGTGAAATGTAAGTATAGTGCATGAATGAACTTGAGAACTTGGACATTTGAATAACATAAGGGTTTGCTCATGTAATGGTATGTTAACCTTGTAATGGTCAATTAGTGACCATTTGAATATGTGTGAGGAGGAATTAAAGTGAGTAAGGATGTTGGAGTGGAACTTAGGCATGCTGCCCTTGGTGACCTGCAGGACTGGTTGTGAGTCTAGTAGGTTTGGGTGGCTATAAATGGAGTTGTAGAGGTTCAATTGGTGTAAGGCCAATTGAACATAAAACTAGACACATAATGACACAAATTTAGTGAAGAAACCCTGCCCAAAAGACCAAACCAAGTTGACCAAAAAATTGCCCCAATCCAGGTGACTTGTATTCTGCCTGGGCAAAATGACCAAATGTATAGTGTTTATTCATTTAGTAATAAATCAGTGTAGAAAGGTCCAATTGACCTGAAATTTTACCAGCAAATAGCTGAGACATAGGCCTAAAACTTTCATGAAGAAACAAAACCCAAATTTTGATCATAATATGTTCAAAAACTGACCTACAGTCAGTGTACCAAAAAGGGCAGAATTGGTTCTGCCCAGAAAATTTGGAAAATTGCAATCCGGCCAGTTATGGTGTTTAGGCAATAACTTGAGCTACAAAACTCTAAATGGAGTGATTCAAAAAATGAAATGTAACTAGACATAATAAGGAACAACTTTCATGAAGACAATATTTCCAAATTCCTACTGTACAAATGACCAATGGAACAATAAACTTAGTGCTTGAAATATGAAAATTGTGAATAACTAACACTAAGCTTTGAAATGGAATTGGTAACCAATGACAACAACTTTGGAATGCAAAATGTGGTATGTTGGTGATATTTGAACCAATATACCTATTATCTATTAAAAAGTCAATATTTTAGTTGACTAATGAAATGAATAGTAACCTTACATATAAAGTACAAATATTCAAGAAATGACTTTGTAATATGCCCTAATAGGCCTAATGTGATTGGTTTGGATAGGTTGGCATGCCAATAGGGTTCTGATAGCAGTACTGCGTATGATGTATGGCTTCATGCCATTCTATGATGTGATAGCCTATGGCTATGCTGATTATGATGTTAAATTGGCTTTATGCCTTATTGCTTTTATGGCTTATTAGTCATTCTGTTTGCACACCGGGGAACACATTGTGACCGATGGTGTGACGACCCGAGGTACCTGGTACCCAGTGCTACTTTACCCATTTATCTAGTCCGATCAATTTGTATATGTTACTTGGGCATAGAAAAGTATAATTGTAATTGAATTGATTATTAAAGAAAATAAGGAAATTAAATATCAAGATAAAGATCAAGAATAATTACAATAAAATAAAGAAGCTCAAAATCATCAAGATAATGATTAGCAAAATGCATGAAGGAGTTAATATCATAAAATGTAATTAGCCTTCAACCAAACAATAAGTTAGTAAATATTCATTTCTTATGAACATAATAACTAGGAAATTTTTACTTTTATTTGCATATTATATTTTCTTGTATTATTGGCACCACTAAGCTTTATGCTTAGCACGTCGCTTTTGCAACGCGTAGGTACTGAAGATTTGGACAGAGAGCCCAGTAGACCATAGACTGGGTATGGCCATTCACAGTTCTGCATAGTGTCCGTGTCACCTCACAGACTGCAGTGCATTGGTAGGACACTAGGTCCCATTTTATATTTTGTGATTTTTGTAAGTTTTGTAATTAAACTCTTATTTTATCATGTATATTTGAAATAAATGTAATATAATTTTATATTAATTTAAGTATTTGTAACTTTGTGTTTATGAATAACATATGAGAATTTATTTATGATTTGAGCCTGATGATGATGTGAAATGAATGAATGACAAATGGAGGAATTGTTAAGAAATTATTGTAAATTGATGTGATACAAATGGAGTTTGAGAATGATTGGAAATTATTGAAAGTGTTTTTCACAGGTTTCAAAGAACTAGTTTCTTCATTTTTAGCCGGCACGTTGCCAGATTTTCTATAAAATTTTCGGAGCCGCAAATTAATTCATAATTTCAATAAATGATCTAAATGAGATCAATTTCATAAATTTCACTTAATAATTATAATAAATAAATTAAGAACTGATAAATATCAATGAGATAAGTTATGGTGTTCGGGTACATTGTGTGGCATATCTTGCTCGACTACACTGTAGACGGGTAAGGGGTGTCACATAGCTAGCCACCTCCCTGATTGATTTCGATTAGTGGGGTGAGTTTGCCTTGTCATGGTGTACAACACGGTATGTTCGAAAAAATTTGTATCATGACCTAAGTTGTATTATTGATTGGCAACACTGTGTTATTAAATTGTTTGATCAAATTTGTATTATATGAGCTTTGAAAATTGTGACATGAAATTGTGAATTATTT
Source organism: Hevea brasiliensis (assembly GCF_030052815.1). Lineage (NCBI taxonomy): Eukaryota > Viridiplantae > Streptophyta > Magnoliopsida > Malpighiales > Euphorbiaceae > Hevea > Hevea brasiliensis. The sequence continues at coordinate 23,273,269 of NC_079507.1, forward strand.
GGATTGTAAATTGTCAATAAAAGTTTTATATACCGCATTTTAAATTATTATTGTATACCACTGAGTAAATTTTACTGAGCGGTAGCTTTTTCATTGCTGTCGTAGGTAGACAGATAGATAAAGCAGTAGAGTAGGCTGCTTGTGACTTCGCTTTAGGATTTTTCCGAGTATATTGAGTATACCACTTCCTTGTAAATATTATTGTAATGTATGGGAACTATATGTATATTTGTACTTGGTCTTGAGCAGTTGTAAAATAAAGTTATAAATTATTTTGGCCTATCAAAATATTGTATTACAATTCTCTTATTTCAGCTTTTGAAAAACTCATTTATTTTGTACTTTATCTTTAGAATTACTGATGTAACACCCCCCTGTAACAACTCTGTACATTCTACTGTTCCGGTGACCAGTGTCAGTATGAACAGCTAGAACGTCCGAAAAAATATTTAAACTAAACTGAGGAACCATAATTAAGTCAAATATTAATAAGAAAAATTTATGAAAAATTTTAGAAATAAAATACAACCAAGTTAAATGAGCCGGTGCCCTAACGATGGGTAACCTAGTGAGAAGTTGGGGTTCTCGCAACTAGGAGCCCTAGACCCAGGGAAAAAATTATAAAATAATTTTTGGGACTCCAGAGAAGGGTCATTGAGGTTCTTATGGAATTAGAATGCCAAGGAAATGCTTAGAAAAATTTTTCAATCGGTACAGACAATTTTGGCCCGTTAAGCCAAACGGAGGGCATTTTGGTCATTTCGTCTTCAGAGATGATTTTTGGCCGACTTGTCCAGTTAAGCAAATAATTATTATGATCTAAAATATGAATAAATATCGCCAAAAATTAAATTGGAAATGAGTAGAGAAGAGAAGAAAAGAAAATAAAAGAAAATACTAGTTATGACATCATATGATGTCATTTAAATTTCCTCCACCAATCACAATTTGTTAAACTCATTAAAAGAGATAAAAGAGACCAAAAAATTGAAAAACTGATCTGCATCTTCAACCTTTGGGCAGCCAAAAACGTTGAGAGAGAGAGAGAGAAGAGATTCCACCATTTTCAAGCTTAAAAGCTTGAATTTTCTCTCCATTTGTTCACCAAAATTGCCAAGTCCCTTCACAAAAATTTGATCTTTCACCTAGAAAAAGCTATTGGCAGCCAAAGAAGAAGAGATTAGGGAGGTTTAATCAAGGTTAAGTGAAGCTCAAAAAGGTTAGTCGACTAAACAATTTCTTTTCTTTCTTTAATCTTGTAAGCATGCTAAATCAAGTAGAAATTGTGTGAAATTAAAAGAAAAACTTAAGTAAATGAAATCTCTAAATTTGGCAGCCATGAGAAAGTTTAAGGATTGTTGGTTTTTGAAGAAATTAAGTGGCTTAATTATGTTATTGATGAGTATAGATGATGGCTAAAGTGATTTGGTATGAGTTTGGTGTGTGTATGCCATGAATTGGAAATTGGAGTTAGGGTTTGAGCATGAAATGGAGACTTTGATGATGTAATGATAAAAGTGAGTTTTAATGGTCAATTAATGAGTTATGTGTAAACAAGAAATGAGGTGGTTTGATTAGTGGGAATTGCAGTTGGTGTGGCTGCCCATGGTAACCTGCAGAATTGGACATGAGTCCAGCAGGTTTGGGCAGCCATAACTTGAATTTTACAGGTTCAATTAGTGCAAGGCCAATTGGAAATGAAACTAGACACATAATGGCACAACTTTGGTGAAGAAACCATGCCCATAAAACCAAACTAAGTGGATCAAAAGCTTGCCCTAATCCGGGTGACCTGCAATCTATTTCTGCAGAATGACTAAATGAACAGTGTTTGGTCATTTGACCATAACTCAGTGTAGAATGTTCCAATTGACCTGAAATTTTACCAGAAATAAGTTGAGATATAGACCAACAACTTTCATGAAGAAATCTAACCCAAATTATGACCAGAACCTATCCAACAAGTGAGTTGCAATCACTATTTACTGCACTGTAGATATGGTCAGTTCAGAAAAATTTCAATCCGGCCAGTTATGGTTTTTAGACCATAACTTGAGCTACAAAACTCCAAATGGAGTGATTCAAAAAAGGAAATGCAACTAGACAAAATAAGGAACAACTTTCATGTTGATCAGTTTGCCAAATTCCCACTAAAAAATTGACCAATGGAACAGTAAAACAAGGCATAAAAAGTGAAAATTCTGCCCAACTAACATTAAGCTTAGAAATGGTATTGGCAACCAATACCAACAAATTTTGAATGCAAAATGTGCTATGTTGATGATATTAAAACCAATGTACCCATTGCCTATGCAAAAGTCAACATTTTTGTTGACCAATGAATGGAATAGTAACACTAAAACTTAAATTCCAAAAATTGTGAAACTTAAAAGTGTGAAATGCCCTGGTATACCTAACAAGATTGGTTTGGATAGCTTGGCATGCCAATAGGGTTTAGTTAGCAGTACTACACATGGCATTATGCTATTCTGTGATTTCATGGCTTTTAGCCATTCTGACATTGTGTTGATATTTGGCCTTGTGCCTATTGTTATTACAGCTTATTAGCTGTTTTGTTGCACACCGGGAGATGCATATGTGACCGATGGTGTGACGGCCCGAGGTACTAGATACCCAGTGCCAGTTTACCCGTTTATTCAGTCCAGTCATCCAGTTTAGGTTACTTGGGCACCCAAAACTGAAAGTGAACAAATTTAATGAAATAATGAAAAGAACAAGTACATAATAAATAAGATTACCAATAATGATAAAAAAAAAATTATCTGCATAAACATCAAAACATGCACTGCATATTTACTTCTTGTTATTTCTTTTTATTTTATTATTGGCACCACTAGGCATTATTTCTTAGCGCGTTGCTTTTGCCACGCGTAGGTTCTGGAGAGACCGACCAAGAGCCCAGTAGACCACAGACTGGGTGAGACCATCTGCAGCTCTGCATAGTGTCCGTGTCACCTCACCATCTTCAGTGCATTGGTAGGACACTAGGTTTCATTTTGGTATTTTGTAACTAATTTTTATTTTCTATTGTGTAATTGAGACTTATGTAATGTATTTTGATGTTAATGTAAATAGTGAAAATTGTGTTTATGAATGGAAAATTGAGTATTTATTTATTGTTTATATATGAATACCATGAGAAATGAATGATTGAGAAATGGAAATGTTGTTGAAAAATATTGAGATTTTGATGATTATTGGAGTTTGAGAATGATTGGAAATGATTATTGGAAGTGTTTTTCACAGGTTCCGAAAAACTGTTTTCTCCATTTTTAGCCGGTACTCTGCCGGATTTTCTATAAAATTTTTGGAACCTCAAATAAATTATAATTTCAATAAATGACTTAAATGAATTATATTTCACAAATTATATTCAAAACTATGATAAAAATAAATTAAGGAAGAATAAAAATGATTGAGATAAAATAGAGTGTTCCGGTACACTGTGTGACATATCTTACTCGGATATACTATAGACGGGTAAGGGGTATCACAACTGAAAATGATATTGAATTGAGTTTGAACTGTGTTGAGGACACTGAATTGAATTGAGCCATATTCGAGTTTGGGATTGAACAAATATAATGGAAGTGCTTTTTACAGGTTTTTGAAGAACTGTTTTGCTCCAAATATAGACGGCACTCTACTGAAATTTTTATAAAATTTGTAGCTATTTCAGACCTAATATGTGATTTAACTTCAATTAAAAAAATTTTAACACCGGTCAAAAGTGCTCACCACTGTAAAAAGAAATAAGAAAAGGTTTAAAATCCCTTGTAGTGTATTTAATGGGTTATCAGTAGACGAAGTTTGATAATTCATTAGGTATACTACGGGATCATGTTACATCTTACAGAGGTGTAAGGTGTGACATGTTTAGTGGTATCAAAGCAAGTTTTTAAATTCTATTTTGACCTGTAATTTGAATATTTTTCCTTCATAGTACAACTGCTCAATGTCATGGTTTGATACATACAGTACATTTACATCATAAATATGAACTAATGGAGAGAAATCTCCTTGTGGTGGTTGTATAGGAAATAAAAAATTCTGTGAAAAGATATGAAAGAGAAGAATGAGAAAATAGAACAGTCTGTGACGGCAGAAGTACAAGGTGAGGCTCCAGCTCCGTAGAGTGTTAAAGGACCGACTGTACCAGTTTCACTGATACAAATTACTGCACAAATGGCCCAACAAATGGCTAATAATTTGTCAGCCGAAGTCCAAGTACCAACCCAACCCCTAGAAGGGCAGCGTGAAATAAAGAAGAGAGAGAGACCTATGAGTCAGAGCTCAAATAGTAAATTGGGAAAAAGGAAGAACATTGGAGATGTAATACCCCTATTTGTATAGCCTGGTATATTTCACTATTCTGGTGACCGGTGTCGGTCCGGACAATTAAGGGAATTAGAACCACATCTAAGACAATTAGATAAGCCTTAAACACAAATAATTAGTAATTGTCAAATGGTTAAGTATAAATAAGAAAAACAGAACATAAGAAGTTAAATGAGCCGAGTGTCACAGCGATGGGTGACCTTCTCGGGAAGGACTGCGAAGTTGATTTAAACTCAAATTTCGAACCGTAAAATGTGATGTCGCGGTCCTTAGGACTATTACAAACACAGTGGAAAAGAGAAAATCACAAAAAAGAATTGTCAAGCCAGTCAAATAATTAGGTCATGGATCCAAAAGAAATATCGAATTATTTGTAAACCGGGTCAAACCAGTAAGGGGCAATTTGGTCAATTGACCTCTAGAGCTGACTCCTGACTTGACTGTCAAATAAATTTGGACTTCGGAGTCAGGGATTAAATTAAAGAACTAATAAAAAAAGAGAAAAAAAGAGGAAAAAGAAAAAGTGAAAAGTGATGACATCATGCATGATGCAATAAACATTAAAATTAAAAAAATTAAATTTGGATAAATTTTGGTCTTCCATAAGGTTAAAATTCATAAAGAAAGAAAAAACAAACAAACAAAAAAGAAGTCATCTTCTCCATTGCCGTGTTCCCTCTCTCTCTCACCTCTCCCTCACCAAACACCATTGAAGCTCATTTTTTGAGCTTGAAGAACCAAAAATCTCACCATAGAAAATTGTCTTACCATGGTTAAAACTTGTTTTAGCAACTAGAAGAGGAGATTTAAGAAGCAAGAAAGAAGAAAAAGAGAAGAAACTTAGTGATTGAAAATTCTGCATAAGGTTAGTAATTCCAAACTTCAAACTTTTAATTTAATTATTGTATTTATAGCTTAAGGAACTTAGAAATGAACATAAAATCAAATGAAAACAAGTGTTGGAGGACTATATGTAAATTTTTTCCAGCAAGGGTTTGAGATGGGAATGCATGAATTTGATTGAATTAAAAGTGTATGTAAGCTTGAATGAGTGAGAAATGGTATTGGTATGCTTTGAATTAGTTAAATGTAACAAAAATGTGAATTAAGGTTTGGACCTAGGGTTTTGTAAGACAAAAATTGAAAATAGTCAAATGGTGTGTTTGACCTAGTTTGAGTTGAAAAATGGTCATTTGTGACCAATTGTGGTATGTTGGAAGTGTTGGAATTGAATGGAAATTCAGATTGCTTAGGGCCATTATGCAGGCAGCAGGACCAAGGTCTCTTTCAGGGACCAAAACTGAAAATTTACCAACCCAATTGATGTGAGGCCAATTGGGAATGAAACTAGACACAAAATGGCACATTTTTCATTCAGGAATCATGCCCAAAAAGTGACTAAAACCTAGTGAACAAATTGACCAAATCCGGACTTAGGTATTATGCCCTGTACAAAAATGACCAAATGAACAGTGTTTGTTCATTTGGCCATAAATTGGGCTAGGCAGATCTAAATGGCCTAAAATTTTACCAGTAGAAAGCTGAGATATAGAACTAAAACTTTCATGAAGAACACAAATTGAAATTATTCCCTTAACCAAGTCATTCAGTTACCAAAATTTAGTGACCTAAAATTGCCAGAACCCAGAATTTGCCTAGAAAATCTTGGTTAGGCCAATCTGGCAGCCATGATTCAAATGGCTATAACTTGAGCGAAAAAACTCCAATTGGAGTGATTCAAAAAGGAGAATAAAGTTAAGACAATAAGGAATAATTTCTATGGAGGAAACTTAGCCAAAATTTAACAGCAACATGACCAATGGAATAGTGCAACATAGGATACCAAAACTAAAAATTTGCAAATTTTCCTAAAAGACTTAGAATTTGAGTAAACAACCAAAACCAATAAATTTAGTAACCAAAATGTGGTATGTGGGTGAAATTGGAATTTCCATACCTATTAAGCATTAGAAAGTCAATAAATGACTTGAATAGTATAGTGAATAGTAACCCCGAAACAAAAATTATAAAGAACTCCAAGTTTAGCATATTAAAGCTAGGTAAAAGTAAATTTGAATTTATTTTTGGATTTATGATAAGTTATGATACTGAAACACTGTGAAATTGTGTTTCAGTGGAAAAGAATACCGAAAAAGAACTCGAGGTGTCGAGTCAAGGCCAAGAGGTGACTTATATAAGGTTTGTGCACAACATAGAATTTCTGTGAATTTTCTTTTGCAAATTATTTTTGAATGAATTGAGATATTAAATTGTGGCACAATTGGATTGAAATGTTTATTATGCTTTTGATTTAAATTGTTGAAAGATTAATTGTTTGTGTTTGAACTGACAATAAATGTTTAGTAAATTGTTAAGATAGTTTTGAAACCACAGTGTCATAACCATATATTTGAATACCTCACTATCACGACTAGTGGGGGAAATCAGTTTCAAATTTTGATTCCTTCCCTGGCTGAAGTGTTGAGGTGTGTGGCAGTAAAAGAAGAAAAAGAACGAGTTCCCATATTTTTGAGCTAGCTAGCCTTGTGTTGTGACATCTCCTTAGCCTTTAGCTACTGAGATGATATTTGTTTCGAATGGCATGATATAACTGTGTATTTTTATGAAATTTGTTTTGAGACTTTCGAAATGAAACCGTTTGGATTAAATGCATATAAATCATGTTTTGTATTTATTTCTCATATTCAGTTTAATTTTTGAATAAGTATGATTTAAATTCTGTATAAATATTATTTTAGTATGTTGTGCACCACTGAGTCCTAGTACTCAGCAATGGCTGTTATTGCTGTCGCAGATATTGAGACTAGAGGAGCAGCAGAGTGAGCTACTGAGGATTGAGGAGCTACCTACTCTGAAGTCTATCGGGTATATTTTATACCCTGATTATAAAAATTATTTTGATGTATGTAAATGTATGTAACTGTATGGACATGTAAAATTGGTTATGAGCAGTTGTATAAAGTTGTATAGAGTTGTATAAAACTTATAATAAATTTTAGTTTTGGTTTTTCTTAATGTAATTTTTTGTAATGATGTATATAAATTTCTTTATCTTTAATTACATATGAATGGAAGTATTTTATTTTAATTTGAATGAAATTGAATTATAGTATTTTTATGATTGCTGAAATTGGTTGGGATGGTTGTGGAATTGATGAAGTTATTGAGATAAATTATTGCAAGTGCTTTTTATAGGTATTTGAAGAACTGTTTTCTCAAAATACTGATGGCACTCTGTCGAAATTTTTCTAAAATTTGCGGAAAAAGAAAATGGAACAAAAAATTTTACTAGCTTTAGAACTTTGAATAAATGGTTTTAATATCTATTAGAAAATGCTTACCACTTATAAAAGTAAAAAAATTATTTTAAAATCCCTTATAGGGTACTTAATGAGTTATCGATAGGTGAAGTTCTGTAATTCATTAGGTATTCTACGGGATCATGTTATGCCTTACAGAGGGGTAAGGTGTGACATGTTTTAGTGGTATCAGAGCAAATTTTTGAAGTATGTTTTAACTTATGAATTTGTGTCTTTTCTTTGCAAAGTACAACTGCTCAATGTCCTTATTTATTACATACAGTGCATAACATCATAAATATGAACTAACGGAGGAAATCTCCTTGTGTTAGTTGTTCAGGAGATATCCTAACTTCAAATTGATATGGAAGAAAGGGATCACTCAGTTGAGCAATTTGTTGAAGCTGAGGCACAAGGGGAAGCCCCAGCTCTACAGAATGTCAGTGGGTTAATGGCACTAGCCCCATAAATGCCACAGTTTCCTACACAGTTCACACAGCAGATGGCGGCAATGTTTCAACAAATGGCTGGGGGTATGCCTGTTCAAGCTCCACCCTAGACTACTGTGTTGCAACCTCAAGCTTCAGTCAGACAATATGATAAGCTGTTAAAGTATGGGGCTACGGAATTCAAGGGTACTGTAGACCCTTTAGAGGCAGAGCAGTGGCTAGAGAGGATGGATCAAGTGTTCAAGAAGTTGCACTGCTAAGATAAACTGAAGTTTGAATACTCTGTGTCACTACTACAAGGGGATGCATATGATTGGTGGAAGACCATCCCTCATAGCTTGGCTGAACCACCAGTACTGACCTGGGATGACTTCATCAAAGAGTTCAGACAGAAATACGTCCCAGATGTATATGTTGACCAGAAACTACAAGAATTTCTGAGTTTGAAGCAAGGCAACAGAACAGTGGCAGAATATGAGAGGGAGTTCTCCCGCTTAAGCCACTATGCTGGGAGTCTCCTTTCTACCAGCAAGGAAAGGTGCAAGAGGTTTGAGACAGTTTTGAAGCCTAGCCTACGAATGCAAGTAGTGGGATTCAGACACAGTAATTTCTCAGAGCTCATTTCTCAAGCACTTGAGTTGGAAAGAATTGAATCAGAAGCGACCCCAGCAAAAGAAAAATAAGAAAAAGCTGAAAAATCAGAGAAAGACAAGGGGGAAAATTAGTAGAGCTAAGACCTAGTGGTACTTCTAAAAAGAAGAAGAAATTTGGGGGACCTAGCAGATGTCGAGGTGGAAGGTTTGGAACAGGTATATTCTCTGGACAGAGACCCCCTAGGTCTGGTCAGCAGTCGAGAAAGGGTTCACAACCTCCCCGCCCCTATGAGACTTATGGAAAGATTCATAGGGGAGAATGCTATTGGGCAACAGGAGCCTGTTTTAACTGTGGAGGCAAGGGTCATATTGCAAAAGATTACACTAGTGCTCCTAGATTCGGTCCAGCTCCTACTATGGCAGAAGGATCTATTCAGAGTCCTGCTCCCAGAGGTTCACAACCAATTGGCAGAGGAAAAGGCAGAGGTAGAGGCAATGTTTCCAGCAGTCAAGGTACTATTGGTCAATCAGCACAAGGAAGTGCTTCAGCCAAAGTCTACACTATGAGACAGCGAGAGAAGCTGAAACTTCTGACATTGTGGCCGATACATTCTCTATATCTGATCATGAAGTATTTGTGTTGTTTGATCCGGGTTCAACCCACTCGTATGTTAGCGCTAGCATAGTCAGTTCACTTGCTATTCCATGTGTTAAAAGAGGTTTTGAAGTGCTAGTAACTAGTCCGTTAGGACAAGAGGTTCGGGTCAACAGAATCTATAAAGACTGTCCTTTGGTGATCCAAGGACATGTTTTCTGTCAGATTTGATTGAAATGCCCTTCAGAGATTATGATATTATCTTGGGCATGGATTGGTTAGCTAGGCATCACGCCATGATTGATTGTAGACTGAAGATAGTCACTTTTGGTCTCCCTCTGTATGGTGATGTAGTAATACATGGGGAGAGGCATTTACTTCCATCAAACATCATTTCGGCTGCACTAGCTAGATGGATGATCAGAAAGGGGTGTGAGCATACTTGGCACATGTGATAGACACCTAAGTGGGGAGGCCAGCATTGAGGGACATCCCTACAGTATGTGACTTTCCGGATGTATTTTCTGATGAATTGCCAGGATTGCCTCCAGAAAGGGAAGTGCAGTTTGAGATTAATGTTATGCCTGGTGTGGACCCAATTTCCATAACACCATATAGAATGACACCTGCAGAATTGAAAGAGTTGAAAGTGCAGTTGTAAGAGCTGCTTGACAAGGGCTTTACCCGCCCTAGTGTGTCACCTTGGGGAGCGCCAGTGTTTTTTTTTAAGAAGAAGGATGGCACTCTCCATTTATGCATTGACTACCGGTAGTTGAATAAGGTAACAATAAAGAATAGATATCCATTGCCCCGCATTGATGACTTATTTGATTAATTGAGGGGTACAGCTATGTTCTCCAAAATTGACCTGAGATCGGGTTATTATTAGCTGAAAGTATAAGAGCAGAATATTCCTAAAACTGCCTTTAGAACCCGCTATGGCCATTATGAGTTCTTGGTCATGCCATTCGGGTTAACTAATGCTCCGACTGCTTTTATAGATCTGATGAACACTATCTTCATACCATACCTCGACCAGTTTGTTGTGGTATTCATAGATGATATATTGGTCTATTCAAGGAGTGCAGAAGAGCATGATAGACATCTGCGGATTATACTACAGACTTTGAGAGAGAAACAGCTATACGCCAAATTATCGAAGTGTGAATTTTGGCTGAAAGAAATATATTTCTTGGGGCATGTAGTATTGATAGAGGGCATCAAGGTAGATCCAGGTAAGATAGAAGCTATCCTTAATTGGAGGCCACCTAGAAATATCACGGAGATTCGCAGTTTTCTGGGTTTAGCTGGATATTACCGTCGTTTTGTGAAGGGATTTTCTATGTTGGCATCTCCATTGACTAAGCTACTTCGAAAAGATGTGAAATTTCAGTGGATGGATAAATGTCAACAGAGTTTTGATGAATTGAAGAGATGTTTGACTGAAGCTTCAGTCTTTACTTTACCTACCCCGGGTAAAGAGTATACTATTTATAGTGATGCTTCTCACAATGGGTTAGGCTGTGTATTGATGCAAGATTGAAATGTCATTGCCTATGCTTCATGCAAGCTAAAACTGCATGAGAGGAATTGTCTAACACATGACTTGGAGCTTGCAGCTATTGTGTTTGCTCTTAAGATCTGGAGACATTATTTGTATGGGGAGAAGTGCTACATCTACACAGATCATAAGAGTTTGAAGTATCTAGGCACTCAAAAAGAGTTGAATTTGAGACAGAAGAGATGGTTAGAGTTAATAAAGGACTATGATTGTCTGATAGACTATCAACCTGGGAAAGCTAATGTGGTGGCTGACACCTTAAGTCATAAGACTATGGCAAGTCTATGGGTTACTCCTTTATCTATGATACATGAGTTGAGATGATTACATGCCAGCTTAGAGATTAATGATGAGGGGCAGATAGCAGTTGCATGGCATGTACAGCCAGTGTTGATTGATCAGATCAGAATGGCTACTCAGAATGATCAAAAGTATCAGAAGCTGTTAGAAGAAGTCCGGCAAGGCAAGAAACCAGAATTCTCAATTAGAGATGATGATCTACTGCTATACCAGGGTAGAATGTGTATTCTTAATGATGTTGATTTAAGGCAGATTATTTTGAAGGAAGCACATGAGTCTTCTTTCGCCATGCACCCTGATGGCACAAAAATGTATAGAGGGCTAAAGGAGCATTATTGGTGGATGGTTATGAAAAGAGATGTGGCAGAGTTTGTTTCCAAATGCCTAACTTGTCAGCAATTGAAGGCAGAGCATCAAGTACCCACTGGGTTATTACATCCACTATCAGTACCAGAATGAAAATGGGAGAGAATAACAATGGATTTTGTGATGGGACTTCTAAGGACACAGAAGAGTCATGATGCAGTTTGGGTTATTGTTGACAGGCTAACCAAGTCTGCTCATTTTCTACCAGTTCGGATGGACTACAGTTTAAAAAAATTGGCCAAGTTGTACATTGATGAGATAGTAAGACTACATGGAGTACCAATATCCATCGTATCAGACAGAGATCCTAGGTTCACTTCTAGATTCTGGGGTAGTCTTCAGAAAGCCCTAAGAACTAGATTGAACTTCAGTATTGCATTCCACCCACGGACAGATGGCTAGTCTGAGAGGGTAATTCAGATATTGGAGGACATGCTACGGGCTTGTGTTATTGAGTTTGAGGGCAGTTGGGAGAGAGTGGGTCCTTTGGCATATCGTTTGGCACTACCTCCAGAGTTGGAGAAGATACATAACGTCTTCCATGTGTCTATCTTGAGGAGGTATCTATCAGACCCATCTCATGTACTACCAGTAGAAGAAATTGAAGTGAATCCATACCTCATATATGAGGAAGAACCCATAGAGATTCTGGCTAATGAGGTGAAGCAGCTACGAAATAAGCAGATACCATTAGTGAAAGTGTTGTGGAACCATCATTTGGGCCAGGAGGCTACTTGAGAATGAGAGGAGGACATGAGGAGACAACACCCACAGCTGTTCAGAAATTAATACCAGGTAAAATTTCGAGACGAAATATATTTTAAGGGAGGGGAGAATTGTAATACCCCTATTTGTATAGCCTGGTATATTTCACTATTCCGGTGACCGGTGTCGGTCTGGACATTAGAACCACATTTAAGACAACTAGATAAGCCTTAAACACAAATAATTAGTAATTGTCAAATGGTTAAGTATAAATAAGAAAAATAGAACATAAGAAGTTAAATGAGCCGAGTGTCATAGCGATGGGTGACCTTCTCGGGAAGGACTGCGAAGTCGATTTAAACTCAAATTTTGAATCGTAAAATGTGACGCTGCAGTCCTTAGCACTATTGTGAACACAGTGGAAAAGAGAAAATCACGAAAAAGAATTGTTAAGCCAGTCAAATAATTAGGTCAGGGATCCGAAAGAAATATCGAATTATTTGCGAACTGGGTCGAACTGGCGAGGGGCAATTCGGTCAATTGACCTCTAGAGCTGACTCCTGACTTGACTGTCAAATAAATTCGGAGAAAAGAAAATTTCGGAGTCGGAAATTAAATTAAAGAACTAATGAAAAAATAAATAGAAAAAAAATAAGGAAAAAGAAAAAGTGAAAAGTGATGACATCATGTATGATGCAATAAACATTATAATTAAAAAATTAAATTTGGATAAATTATGATCTTCCATAAGGTTAAAATTCATAAAGAAAAAAAAATAATAAAAAAGGAGTCATCTTCTCCATTGTCGTGTTCCCTCTCTCTCTCACCTCTCCCACACCAAACACCATTGAAGCTCATTTTTTAAGCTTGAAGAATCAAAAACCTCACCATAGAAAATTGTCCTACCATGGTTAAAACTTGTTTTGGCAACTAGAAGAGGAGATTGAAGAATCAAGAAAGAAGAAAAAGAGAAGAAACTTAGTGATTGAAAATTCTGCATAAGGTTAGTAATTCCAAACTTCAAACTTTTAGTTTAATTATTGTATTTGTAGCTTAAGAAACTTAGAAATGAATATAAAATCAAATGAAAACAAGTGTTGGAGGAATATATGTAAATTTCGGCTGGCAAGGGTTTGAGATGGGAATGCATGAATTTGATTGAATTAAAAGTGTATGTAAGCTTGAATGAGTGAGAAATGGTATTGGTATGATTTGAATTAGTTAAATGTAACAAAAATGTGAATTAGGGTTTGGACCTAGGGTTTTGGAAGATAAAAATTGGAGAAATGGTCGTTTGACCTAGTTTGAGCTGAAAAATGGTCATTTGTGACCAATTGTGGTATGTTGAAAGTGTTGGAATTGAATGAAAATTCGGATTGCTTAGGGCCATTATGCAGGCAGCAGGACCAAGGTCCCTTTTAGGGACCAAAACTGAAAATTTACCAACCCAATTGGTGTGAGGCCAATTGTGAATAAAACTAAACACAAAATGGCACATTTTTCATTCAGGAATCATGCCCAAAAGTGACTAAAACCTAGTGAACAAATTGACCAAATCCAGACTTAGGTATTCTGTCCTGTACAAAAATGACCAAATGAACAGTATTTGTTCATTTGGCCATAACTTGGGTTAGGAAGGTCTAAATAACCTGAAATTTTACCAGTAGAAAGTTGAGATATAGACCTAAAACTTTCATGAAGAACACAAACTCAAATTTTGCCCTTAACCAAATCATTTAGTCACCCAAATTTGATGACCTAAAACTGCCAGAACCCAGAATTTGCCCAGAAAATCTGGGTTAGGCCAATCTGGCAGCCACGATTCAAATGGCTATAACTTGAGCTACAAAACTCTAATTGGAGTGATTTAAGAAGAAGAATAAATTTGAGACAATAAGGAACAATTTCTATGAAGGAAACTTAGCCAAATTCTAACAACAACATAATCAATGGAACAGTGCAATATAGGACACCAAAACTGAAAATTTGCAAATTTGCCTAAAAGACTTAGAATTTGAGTAAATAACCAAAACCAACAAATTTAGTGACCAAAATGTGGTATGTGGGAGAAATTGGAATTCTCATACCTATTAAGCATTAGAAAGTCAAAAAATTGACTTGAATAGTATAGTGAATAGTAACCCTAAAACACAAATTATAAAGAATGCCAAGTTTAGCATATTAAAGCATGGTAAAAGTAAATTTGAATTTATTTTTGAATTTATGATAAGTTATGATACTGAAACACTGTGAAACTGTGTGTTTTAGTAGAAAAGAATACTCTGTCTTTTTATGAAATTTTTTTTGAGACTTTCGAAATGAAATTGTTTGGATTAAATGCATATAAATCATGTTTTGTATTTATTTCTCATATTCAGTTTAATTTTTGAATAAGTATGATTTAAATTCTGCATAAAGGTTATTTTAATATGTTGTGCACCACTGAGTCCTAGTACTCAGCGATGGTTGTTATTGCTGTCGCAGATATTGAGACAAGAGGAGCAGCAGAGTGAGCTGCTGAGGATTGAGGAGCTACCTACTCTGAAGTCTATCGGGTATATTTTATACCCTAATTGTAAAAATTATTTTTGATGTATCTAAATGTATGTAACTATATGGATATGTAAAATTGGTTATGAGCAGTTGTATAAAGTTGTATAGAGTTGTATAAAACTTGTAATAAATTTTAGTTTAGATTTTTGTTAATGTAAATTTTTGTAATGATGTATATAAATTTCTTTATCTTTAATTACATATGAATGTAAGTATTTTGTTTTAATTTGAATGAAATTGAATTATAGTATTTTGATGATTGTTGAAATTGGTTGGGATGGTTATGGAATTAATGAAGTTGTTGAGATAAATCATTGGAAGTGCTTTTTACAGGTATTTGAAGAACTGTTTTCTCAAAATACAGACGGTACTCTGCCGAAATTTTTATAAAATTTGCCAAAAAATAAAATGGAACAAAAATTTTTACTAGCTTTAGAACTTTGAATAAATGATTTTAATATCTATTAGAAAATGCTCACCGCTTATAAAAGTAAAAAAATTATTTTAAAATCCATTATAGGGTACTTAATGAGTTATCTGTAGGTGAAGTTCGGTAGTTCATTAGGTATTCTACGAGATCATGTTATGCCTTACAGAGGGGTAAGGTGTGACAGGAGAGCCTAGTGGTTATGGATCTAATAGAGGCGGATCTCCAGGGCAGAGGCCACCAAGCTCCAATTGTAGAACAACTAGAAGTTCATATCCTCCTCACATCTGCAACTCTTATGGCAAACTACATGGGGGTATTTGTCGTAAAGCCACTGGAGCCTGCTACAATTGTGGTGAACGTGGACATTTCGCTAGAGATTGTACTAGAGCACCTCGATCTACTCTCCAAAGTTCACGGACAGTTAGTAGAGATCAAGATAAAAATAGAGTTGATACTTCTCACAGCCATAACACAGTGAATCAACCCGAATATAGTAGTGCACTAGTCAGAGCGTCCATTATGCACCGAGGTGAAAAAGCAGAAGCTTCGGATGTAGCTGCTGGTAAGTCCTTAATTTGGAAAAAAAAAAAAACAAAAACAATTAGTTATTCTTTGATCCCAGCACTACTTATTTATATGCTAGTGTTAGAATTATATGTTCTGTTGCTATTCCTTTATAGGGGAATAAATTTTAATGCATTAGTGATTAGTCCTTTAGGATAAAAACTACGATAACAAGTATGATTAACATTAATTTTAAAAGAATTTTCAGCTAAAAGTATTTTCTAACACACCATAAATTATAAAGCTAATTGGCAAGCCTACTTAATGCAAGGCAAAAGGACCTAAAAGTAAGTTGCAGCAATAGACTTGCTCTAGACGAGGCTGAAGATGTTACAGTTAGTAATTATTAATGGATATTGTAATTAGAATAAGTTTAGGATATAAGTGGAATCAAGAAGGATAAGATATAGGAAAATTTGATCTATTGGAATATATCGTAGTAACTATGCAATGTTCTTGATGTTTGCACTGTAAGCTACATATTACAGTACTGACTTGAGATTATTGTGTAGAGATACGTACTACTCGATAGTACACCAAGATAAGAATAGTTGCTAACGACATCTGTTTTGGTATAGTTATGCCAGGATAGATTTTTTTATTGTTGGAAATGAGTTTGAAAATCCTACTTAGGGATTTAAAACTCAAAAGTTAGAATATCGAAAGGTTATAGTTCAGTACAAAATGAAGTAAGTTATAGAATATTGGTAGATAAACGAGTTTTGGAAGTGAAATTTTGAATAGTTGATTTAAATGAAACAAGAAATGTTACGAATATGAGTAAGATTGTTGACTAGAATGGTCAGAGGACCAATGATTAGATAAATAATTCTAACATGACCATAATGGTCATTCAATAAGGAAACATGAATCGAAATATTAGATAGAACGATAGTAAGAAAAGATTAGTGTTATATAAACAAATTAAATGTTATATTAGATTATTAAAAGTCTTACATAAACTTAAAGGAAAGAAGATTATAGGATTATATAGAAAAGAGAAAAATTAAGTTCTCACTTCATAGGATCAAACAAGGTCCTAGAAAGAGTGGATTCGTTAGCACACGGAATTGCTTACCTCTAAAAACTGAAATGAATTTAAATTCAACATATAATGGGGAAACTCATAAAGATCTTAGTACATGAGGTGAAGCAGTTGAGAAATAAATGTATACATTTGGTTAAGGTGTTATGGACCATCATTTAGGCCAGGAAGTTACTTAGGAATGAGAGGAGGATATGAGGAAGCAGCACCCACAGTTGTTCAGAGACTAAAATCAGGTAAAATTTTGAGACGAAATTTATTTTAAGGGGGGGAGAATTGTAACACCCCTATATTCGATAGTGCGTTCTACTATTCCGGTGACTATTATCTATCCGGACAGTTAGAATACTTGGAACTACACTTAAATATTAGTGAGTAGACATGAAATGATGAAACAAATAAAAAAAAATACAAGAAAAATTAAGGAAAAATAAAAGATAGAAAATGAAACTAAGTTAAACGAGCCAGCACCGTAGCAATGGGTGACTGCACGGCAAAGTTACAATACAGGCAATAGCCGATCCCAAGACTGCGGGGAACCCTCGAAATTAAGTTTTGAGACATAATTAAAGACTTATTGAAGTATAATTGACATTATAAATGTCAAAGAAAATTAAAGAATTAATACAAAGAAAAACGAAAAATTCAAGAAACTGACAAAAATCGGTGTTACTGAAAAATGGGAAATACAACTTGGTGAGGGGCATTTTGGTCATTTGACACCTAGAGTTGGCTTTTGACCTAAATGTCCATTAAAATTAAGTGATATTAAACTTTGAAAATGTCATGAAAAATAAGAATTGGGTATATAATGTAAATAGTGAAAGAATTGTGTCATAATTACAAATGAAGGAAATTGGAAATTAATTAATCAATAAGCTAACTTAGTGCTCCACTAACTATGTATTAAGTGCTCCACTAACTATTTATTAAGTGGCCATATATAAGGCCTTAGTGGACAGCTCAATATCATCTTCTTCCTCACAAATTCACTTTGGCCGAATTCATCTTCCATGAGAACTCCATTGCCGCACCTTTATGGAGCTCTCTCTCTCCATGATCAAGTCACTTTCTCCCTAAGTGTCTTCACTAAATCTTGTCTACACACCATGGGCAACATAAAGATAGCAAAAAGAAGGGGAAATTCCATGGATTTGTGAAGCACAAGTTGAGGTAAGTGCCCATTTTCTTCCCTTGTTTAACTAAAGTTTGTGTTAGTGTTGAGATGAATTGATTTATTGAAGAAATTGAAGGATTTGATGAGTTATGGGGATGTTCCATTTTGGCAGCCATGATTGTTGAGGAAACTTGATGTATTTTCACTTGTATTTGATGGGTAATGAGGTTAATTGGAGTGATTAAATGTGTAAGAGCTTGATTTCTATGTATATGTGTGAATTTTGAATGTAAAGTGAGATTATGTATTGAAATTGGGAAGCTTGATGTATATGAGCAATTGGGCAGCCATGTGATGCATGGTAGAGTGTTTAAATTCATGAAATAGTTTAGTGAATTATGGTACCAAGGATGGCAGAATGTGTATATAATTATTGGTGGGAAATTAGATGTGTTAATGAAAGATATTCATGTGTATGTATTATTGAAATTGGACTTTGAAATTCTGAGTTATAATTGATGTATTGTGAATTGTTATATTTTGCCCAAGTTGACCTAAATGTGATGTGTTGAGTGGTTATGGTTTAGTACCAATTCAGAATTTGGTAGAGAAGTGGACTTATAACAAGGTTAATGTATATTTAGATTGGTGTTTGAGAGACGTGTAAAGGGCAGTATACAAATAAGCCTATAACCCTAAGTGTGTAACTCCAATTGGTATGAGGCCAATTAGAGGTGAAACTAGGCACAAAATGTGCCAACTTTCATGTTGGAAGCCTACCTAAATTCTATCTACAAAGTGACACTAAAACTGACCAAATCCGGATTGGTAACATTTCAAACCTGAAAATTGACCACTTGAACAGCAGTCAGTATTTTGGCCATAACTCACTCAAAATAGGTCCAAATGACCTGAAATTTATATGGTTGGAAAGCTTAGACATAGGGCTACATCTTTTGTAGAGATCACAAAACCCAAAAATGACCATAATCAAGTCAAAATGCTTGCATAAATTCGGGTATAAAAACTGCCAGAATCAGAAATTACCTAAAAATGACCTAAGTTTGCCATTTTAGTGCAATCTGTCCAGCATTGGTAAAATGACCATAACTTGGTCTAATAAACTCCAAATGACCTAAAATTTGTGGCAAAAGTTCAATAAGACATAGACCTACAAGTTTGTAATTTTGACCAGAACCCAGAAACTGAGGGAATTAGGTCATCTAGCTAGGTCAAAATCGCATACCAAAATTCGATAAATTGCAATAAAATGCAATACACTTGGAAATGAAATTAGTAACATATACCAACACTTGAGGACTATAAAATGTGACATATTGGTAACATTAAAATTAATTCACCAAGTGTGCATTATAGGTTAACTAATGAAAGGAATAGTATCAATAAGATTTAATTATGAAACCTTATGATTAGAAACAATTTAAATGAGTACTGAAATACTTTAAATTGTGTGTTTCAGTTGAAAAGGATATTGATAAGCATAAGGGACATTGAGTCAAGGCCTAGGGGGGACTCAAATCAGGTATGTGCATAATACTTTTTATATTCACTGCTTTTACTAGAAAATTTATTTGGAGAAATGAGTTGTGAGTTTATGACTTGGGCAAATTTATTTGAGAAAAGTTTATTGCCTATTTTAGAAATGGAAATTTGAAAATAAGGTTTGTTTGATTGTTGCCTGAATTACAATTGAACATTATAGTTTTAAATTGTGTTTGTGCACAATAACTTTAAATTATCGTTTTCCCATTGAAAACTTGATTAATATGCATTGTGTTAATTATGGGTTTCGATAACTACTGTGTTGCCACTTCGTGAATGGAAAATTGACTTTGGAAATTGATTATGTTTTGCATGAAATATTTGAATAATATGATTTGAAATTGTTTTTGATTTATACTTGGCATAGCAGTCCCTTACTCTGTTCCTCCTCCACTTGTGGGGTTGAGTTTGATATTTGATTATTTTCCTCCCTCTCTGGCTTGCCAGTCTGAGGTGAGTTTGGATGAGTACTCATTAGCTAGCTAGCCACCTCCCTCATTGATTTTGATTAGTAGGGTGAGTTTGCCTTGTCGTGGTGCACAACACGGCATGTTCAGAAAAATTTATGTCATAACCTAAGTTGTGTTATTAATTGGCAACCTTGTGTTATTAAATTGTTTGATCAAATTTATGTTATATGAGCTTTGAAAATTGTGACATGAAATTGTGAATTACTTAAATTGTAAATTGTCAATAAAAGTTTTATATACCATATTTTAAATTGTTATTATGCACCACTGAGTAAATTTTACTCAGCAATAGCTTTTTCATTGCTGTCGCAGGTAGACAGATAGATAAAGCAGCAGAGTAGGCTGTTTGTGACTTCGCTTTAGGATTTTGCCGGATATATTGAGTATACCACTTCCTTGTAAATATTATTGTAATGTATGTGAACTGTATGTATTTATTGTATTTGGTCTTAAGCAATTGTAAAATAAAGTTGTAAATTATTTTTGCCTGTCAAAATGTTGTATTACAATTCTCTTATTTCAGCTTTTGAAATACTCATTTATTTTGTACTTTATTTTTGGAATTACTGAAAATGATATTGAATTGAGTTTGAACTGTGTTGAGGACACTGATTTGAATTAAGCCATATTGGAGTTTGGGATTGAACAAATATATTAGAAGTGCTTTTTACAGGTTTTTGAAGAACTATTGTAACACCCTCA
Organism: Hevea brasiliensis; assembly: GCF_030052815.1. Taxonomy (NCBI): domain Eukaryota; kingdom Viridiplantae; phylum Streptophyta; class Magnoliopsida; order Malpighiales; family Euphorbiaceae; genus Hevea; species Hevea brasiliensis. The sequence continues at coordinate 23,293,961 of NC_079507.1, forward strand.
CTGTAGCAATTCCGCACAGTCTACTGTTCCGGTGACCAGTGTCGGTCCGGATAGCTAGACCTTCTGAAAAAATATTTAAACTAAAGTCAGAAACCATAATTAACTCAAATATTAATAAGAAAAATTTAGTAAAAATTTTAGAAATGAAATACAACTAAGTCAAATGAGCCGGCGTCCAAGCGATGGGTAACCAGAGGTAAGTTGCGGTTCTCGCAACGAGGAGCCCTAGACCCGGGAAAAAATTCATAAATTAATTTTTGGGACTCCAGAGAAGGGTCATTGAGGTTCCTATGGTATTAGAATGCCAAGAAAATATATAGAAAAATTTTTCAATCGGTACAGACACTTTTGACCCGTTAAGCCAAACGGAGGGCATTTTAGTCATTTCGCCTTCAGAGGTGATTTTTGGCCGACTTGTCCAGTTAAGTAAATAATTAATATGACATAAAATATGAATAAACATTACTAAAAATGAAATTGGAAATGAGTAGTGGATAAAAGAAAAGGAAAATGAAATAAAAAGCAATTTATGACATCTTGATGATGTCATTTAAAAGCCATAACCAATCACAATTAAGTAACCATTTGACTAATTAATAAAAGAGATAAATAAAGACCAAGGAAGACCAAAAACAAGCAGCCATCTTCTTCTTCAAAACGTGATCCTCTCCTCCATAACCCTCCATGGAAGTTTTCTTTAATTACTTCCATTTTCCCATGAATTTGCACTATAAAACCCTAAGTCCCTTCACTAAAAACTTGTCTCTACCTCTTGGGAAGTGTTTGGCAGCCTAGAAAGGGAAAGAAAGTGAAGATTAACTTGGGAAAATTCTGCCCTATTCAAGGTTAGTGCCTATTTACACTTAAATCTCTTTTAATTCATGTTAAAGACTTAAAGTGAGTAAGGTTTTGTGAATTAAATGAATGGAATCTATGTATATAGACCCTATGAATTTCGGCTGCCCTAAGGAAGGAACAAAGGTGGGGTGTTTTTGATGGTTTTAATGGACTTAGAATGAATTAGAGATTATGTTTAAGGTGTATATACACATATATAATGAATGGAAGTGCTTAATTAGGTGTATGTGTGAATTATAAGGGAAAACTAGGGTTTTGAGAAGTGAAAAATTGACTTGGCTTAGGAAATTGTTAGAGAACATTTTAATGGTCAATTAGTGACCATTTTAGGTATGTTGACCATAAATTGGACTGAAAAATGGCATGGCAAAGTGAATGAGTATGCTGCCTTGTGAGTGCAGCAGGGTAACTGAAATTTCAGTCCAATTGGACTGCCATAACTTTGGCTGTGTTGGTCCAATTGGTGTTTGGCCAATTGGACATGAAACTAGGCTTATAATGGCACATTTTTGCTGAAGAAACCATGCCCAAAAGACCAAAGCAGGAGGACCAAAAGTTGGCCCCAATCCGGATACCCTGCAAACAGCCCCTGCAGAATGACCAAATGAACAATAACTATTCATTTGGCCATAATTCACTGTATAAATGGTCAATTGATCTGAAATTTTTACAGAAACAATTTAAGACATAGACAAACAACTTTCATGAAGAAACCTACCCCACATTATGACCAGAACCTAATCAAATCATTGAGCAAAGTGAAGTTTACTGTACTGAGATTTCCAGAATTTTCATTTGAGCAGTAATGTTTGGATGGCTATAACTCTCTCTAGAAAACTCGGATTTAGGCGATTCTTGAACTGATGGAAACCTAACGCATGGTAGAACATTTCATATGAAGAAAGTTAGACCAAATTATGAACTTAACTTGGTCAAATTACTGAGCAAAGTTGGACCAAAATCTGCCAAAACCCAAAATTTCAGCGAGAACGATTACACGTGAGCAAGAAACTTATTTTGGCCATAACTTGAGCTACAAAACTCCAAATGGAGTGATTCAAAAAAATTCAACTAGACAAAATAAGGAACATTTTCTATGAAGGAAGTTTTGTCAAATTCCAACGATAAATCGACCAATGAAACGTGCAACTTGAGCACCAAAAGCGAAAATTGGCAATTTTGCCAAAATGACCTAAGCTTTGAGAAAGTGACCAAAACCAACAAGTTTTAAATGAAAAATGTAGTATGTTGGAAGTGCCAAAGTCAATGTACATATTTTCTATGCAAAAGTCAACATTTTAGTTGATTAATGAAGTGAATAGTGACATGAAAACTTGAAATAAGCTTGGAAATGGATTTGGTAATTGATTCCAACAAGTTTTAAATGCAAAATGTGGTATATCGGGAGTGTTAAAACCAATGTACCTATTGTCTATCCAAAAGTCAACATTTTTGTTGACCAATGAGGTGAATAGTGACACCAAAACTTGAAATTCAAAATTTGAAATTAGAAATGCATCTAGGGGACTTTAAATTGCAATTGGCAATTAATACTAGCAAATGTAAAACTCAAAATGTGGGCTCTTGGTGTAATTAGAATTAACATATTCCTTAAGTATGAAAAAGTCAACATTTTGGTTGACTAGTAAGGTGAATAGTAATCGAAATGATTAGCAAACTAAGATGAAGACCTAGAATCAATTCTAAGCTTAAATGCTTAGAATTGTATGACAAATGTGGACTATGTATCTTAGTCAAAATTGTTAAAAGGAAATTAAGACCATAAATTGAAATCCATGAAATATTCATGGATTACTCGAAACATGAAAAATAAGTCACCTAATTGATGTGAATAGATAGTTAGGGCTTATATGCCCATCACAAATGGAATTCATAAAATATTAGTAACTCAACTTGAAATATAAAATTTGTAATTACATAAGTAGATTTTTGAATGTATAAATGAGAAAGGAATGTATGAAATGAAATTTAACTAAATGGATTGTTGAGTATAAATAGGATGAGGTTTAGATTAGGGTTTATGTTTCCATTACAAATAAGGTAATAACACCTTGTATGAGTTATGAATTCATATAAATATTGTAATGAATAAATGAATCACATAAAAATATAAATGAAACATTAGTTCTTATTATTGTAAAGAGGAGAAGTATTTTGAGTACAATGGTATAAAAGGATAATTGATGTGAATTGTGATCATATAAATGATCAAATGAATGTATGAATTATGATTGAAATTTATCATGAAATAATGAAGTCATAAAGCACAATATATTAATATTTTAAAGTATCAAATGCCCTAGTATACCTAACAAGATTGGTTTGGATAGTTTGGCATGCTAATAAGGTATTGTGTTAGCAATACTGCGAAAGGCTTTATGCCTGTATTCATGGCTTTATGCCCGTATTCATGGCTTTTATGCCCGTATGCATGGCTTTTATGCCCGATTATGTAATATCATGGCTTTTTAGCCATACTGACTGCATACATGGTTGACGTTCTGCGTCCCATGGTATGACGGCCCGAGGCACCGCGGTGTCCAGTGCCAACGACCCGTTATCCAGTCCAGTCGTCTAGTATAGGTTACTTGGGCAGTCAATTAAAGTATTATTCAATTCAGGCAGCTAAGTTAAGTTAAGTATAATGAAAATCCAGTACAATTAAATTAAGTATTGAATGAATAAGCAAAAGAGATTAGCAAAAGAAACATAACAAAAATATAAATTGCGTAAATGCAGGACTTGAAATACAATACAGATAGAATAAATTATATACCTGCTAGTATTACTGAAAAGTTATAAACTAAGCACTTCCAAAGAGGAACAAACTAGTATATAAGATCGTTGATACTAGAAATACCATATCAAATTAAATTGATTCTTGAGTATCTGAATTATCATTTATTTCTTTCTTTACTTGTATATATTATTTCTGGTTATATTATTGCACCACTAAGCAGAAATGCTTAGCGCGATGGAATTGCTTCCTCGCGCAGTCTTGAAAGGTAAAACCAGATGGTATCATTGAGATTTTTGGAGTCCAGAGCTGCAGAAGTGTTAGAAGAGTTCAAGATTGTCACCTCCTCAGCAATGCATGTAGATAGGACTCATTTTATACATGTTATGTATATTGTTCATTCCTAGCACATTGTAAATTATTTTTATATCTTGTACAAAATAAACTCATGTAATTAACCTATGAATTATGGAAGCTATTCAAAGTAAGTATTTTAGTATGTGAATTGAATTTGAGTTATAATGAGATTATACTTGTGAATATTGTGATATTGAAAATCAAATGAGATTTATGAGAAATCTGGATCTGCATTGAGATACATTATGTTTGAAAATTTTTGAGACTATTAAGTTTGAGAAATTGAGTATATATTGAAATTGTCTTTGTGAGTTCGTAAGAACTGTTAGTCCAAATTACAGCCGACACTTTGTCGGATTATCGTTAAAATTTTTGAAATTTCCAACTTAGTTAGATTTTGATAAAAGTAAAAATAGCCTAAATCTTCAATAAAGTTTTTAAATAAATAAATCAAGGACTGTAATGAAATCAGATAAAATAGAGTGCTTCAGCACACTGAGTGGCATAACTTGCTCGGCTACACTGTAGTCGGGTAAGGGGTGTCACAACTATTTTGCTCCAAATACAGACGGTACTCTGCCGAAATTTTCATAAAATTTATGGCTATTTCAGACCTAATATGTGATTTAACTTCAATTAAAAAATTTTTAACACCTGTCAAAAGTGCTCACCACTGTAAAAAGAAATAAGAAAGGTTAAAATCCCTTGTAGTGTATTTAATGGGTTATCAGTAGAAGGAGTTTGGTAATTAATTAGGTATACTACGAGATTATGTTACATCTTACGGAGGCGTAGGTATGACACTTTGAGCTGCCGAAGGAGATGACAATGAGGTCTTAATGACAAACTGTGATTGGGCTTTCAAGATGGTGCACAATTGCTTAGGGCATGGATTGCAAGACTTGTAGCTTTAATGACAAGATCCTTTAGAAAACTTATTTCTAAAGTCTCTAGAAATCTTAAGAGCTTCAGAATGAAGGGCAATAAAACTGTATCGAAATTCAGAGGTTTCCTAAAGATAATCACTATCCCCCACTACAGTATTGCATGCAGGTATTTATAGGGAATGGGTACTCAAAATAAAGGGTCAAGATTCTAGTAGGAAGAGATGGAGGGCTTGTATTCAAAAGGACATGATCCGACGTCTTAGAATTAAAGAGAATTAAGATTGAGGGTCTGGATTTGATTTAGAATCTCTATCCTTTCATTCTTTAATCCAACGATCAGGAGTCTTGCCTTACAAAATTGATCCAAAGGCTGGGAACAAAAAGTGCCAAATCTGTTATTTACTTTTGATCCAAGGGCCTCAAATCCATCCTTACAATTATAATCAACAGTGTAAGTTGAGATGTATTGGGCTGCTTTAATCATTTGAAATCTAACAGCGAAGAGTGCATCCTTACAAATGAAATGGGTGGTGAGGGCTAAATCATACCCAAAATGCTTTAACTAACTCGAATTTGATGGTAGGGGAATTATTCTTATGAATTAAGGGTTATGATTAAAAGTGATTCAACTCCTCGGGTCCTCCGATCTCTATAAGTCATTCCTTGGTCTACCCGACCTCTCATCATGATTGACTGATCTAAGGCTTGTTATTCTGATCTCTATCCACTTTTCTGCATCTGGTCTTTTCTTGCTTCACAATATCTCTTTCCTATTCCCTGATTATTTCCCGTCTTTCCTCTGCATCCGAACTGTATTGGTCAAAGCAATAAATTCTTCAATTACCGATGAGCCGCTTTGAGTTTTGTAGGCATTAAATGTCAAGGCCCTATATATATATGTGGGAGGGGAGCCTATTATTTTCACACTTACACTCTTCTCTCTCTGGCTAATTTCCCCATGCGTTACTTTTCTGATTCTAACTTTTCTAGTAGGAATTCTAACCATAACGACTGCTTTGATCTTTTTCCGATCATTTTCTTTGCCCATCACCTGAAAAGGGATGATTTTGGCTATCAGAGAATTTTGAAGGTGTCATCCAATGATGGTGAGAGAATCAGACTAATTTATCGATCAGGGTCCAAACTGACTATCGTGCCAATCTCCAATTGGTTTACCAGTATGATCTGCAGACCGATCTCAAACAAGGGGACTGCTAATTTCAGTCTTGATGTCAGTGACCGCCTCTTGAAGTTCATTTGGCTCCCAACCATATCGGGGGCCCCGATTGCTGCTCGATTCTAGTCGATGACATTGGTGATGACACTGAGCTTTCCATAGTCTTTGCCATAGCTGACAAGAGCTACCCTTCCGATCTCTACGTATCTCTTTAATGGCATTTTGGAATCGAGAAAGGTTTGATCCGTAGGAGCAAGATAGGTAGAATGTAGTGTAGAGAAATGTCGCAATGGGATTTTGCAGTCGCCCGGACGATCACTCACCGAAGTGGGAAAGAGTGAGGAGTCGCCACCTTAGTTTTGAGGTTAACTAAAGAAAACCATTTGAGAAGATAAATAAAGAATGAAACCACTTCAAGACAGAGATTCTAGGTTCGGGGTCCGTAAACGGGTGGGGAAGGTGTTAGGCACCCCACCTCGTCCCTTAATAAGGGTAAGTAGGTTTAATTTTTGGTGCTTTTTAAATGAGTTAGAAGGGCTTGAACGGGAATGTTAATCCTTTTGGTAAGAGGAATATTTGGTTTTTCACTAATTAGGATTACCCAGATACACAAGTAAATGAGACAACCTTAGTGAACGAGTGTGAGAATCGGATAAGAACTCTCCTCCGACCTCTTTTAAGTTATTTATTAAAGTTTTGAGGGGAGACCGGATAAGAACTCTCCTCCGATCCCCTTTAAGTTATTTATTTTTAGGATGAGACCGGATAAGAACTCTCCTCCGATCCCTTTTAGACGTTTATTAAAATTTTGAGGGGAGACCGGATAAGAACCCTCCTCCGATCTCCTTTAGAGTTATTTATTAATGTTTTGAGTTGAGACCGGATAAGAACTCTCCTCCGATCTCTATTTAATGTTTATTAAAATTTTGAAGGGAGACCGGATAAGAACTCTCCTCCGATCTCTTTTAGACGTTTATTAGAATTTTGGGGGGAGACCGGATAAGAACCCTCCTCCGATCTCTTTCGGATTAGCAGAGCACGGAAGGGGCTTTGCCGATCTCCCGAATTTCAACTTCAGCTACATGTCACAAGAACCTAAAACTAAGGTTTCTGGCATTCAAAAATGCTGGAGATAAGGTTTCTTGATACCCTATGACTAAATGGGTAATACTAAACTTGATTTACCGACCTTCCATATAGTCATTTTACGCATACCTATTAATGTCCGATCTGTTCTGTCTAGTTTATTTTGGTTTTATTCCTCTTCATGGTATCTTGCCGAATTCGCTCACGCCACCCTAATAGTTTGGCTATTTTCCTGACGTGTTATTCAAGCTTTCTCTTTTAAAAGAGACCCTTAAGTTGCAGATACCTATATTTTGCCTGACCACTTACACGCTACTAGGAGCTAAAAGCTCGTATTCAGAAATGACGAAAATTGATGAAATGATGGACCGCTCACTAAAGAGATAATTCGAGAGTAACGTTCTTTGAGATTTTTTTTTGCTTAGAATAAACTTAGAGAAAACCGCGTACGTAAAGAGAACAGAGAAAGTGCGAAAAGTAAATGCAAATACTTAATAAAACAGTAATATGAACTCTTACCTGTGAGGAGCCAAATATATTGAAATAACTGTGAGGTGGTAAATAGTGATGAAGATGGCGGATTGATCAGCCTGAGAGTTGATGTCTGTGAGGGGCCAAATGTATTGAAATAACTATGAGGTAGTAAATAGTGATGAAGATGGCGGATTGATCAGCCTGAGAGTTGATGTCTGTCGTGAAACCGAGAGATGCTTTAGCTAAAAGGTAAACAGGTAAGAACCAGGTGGAAGGAAGTTGAGCTTGAACAGAGGAAAAGAAAGCAGAGATGATGAGAGTATGACCAGATAATGAACAAACTGGAAATGTAGAGTTCCAGTATTCAAAATCTTTTCCAAGAAAACACTCCTGAAAACTAGTTTCAAAAGTCTTTTAATCACTACAAAACAGCAGAGTAACAAACTGAATGAAGTTTCAGAGTTCCTCCACGATAATAGCAGCCTCTTGTCTATCTTTTTTTCCGTCCGTTTGAACAGTTTTTCATGCAGGTATTTATAGGAATCGGGTGCTCCCCATGAAGGGTCAGGATTTATTTTGAGGGAGATGGAGGGTCAAGATTTTGAAGTACATGATCGGATGTTCAGGAATTAAAGAGAATCAAAACGAATGGCTGAGATCGCTTCTCAGAATATTTGTCCTTTTCCTCTTTTAATCTGACGGTCTTGAGTTCTCTTGTCCGGAACGATCTGAGGGCTAAGAGTGAAAAACGCTGGTATTGCCGTCTTCTCTTTTGATCCAAGGGTTCCGGATTCATCCTTACAAGTGAGATCAACGGTGAAGATTGGGATGTACAGGACTGTCATGACATACCCTGGCACTTGTCAGCATTGCGGGCAATTCTTAGGCGTGCGGTGGAGATCTCGTCTGCCACGCTTTAACTACCTCGGCTCTGATTCTGACGACGGTTATTGGGATTTGTCTTATTCTTTTTGTCTTCCGATCCCTCCCCTAGCTCCTATTCCGATCTCTCATGCTGATCTCCTATCTCCCGATCTCTTTTATCCCTTGATCACCGATTCGGTCCAAGCATTAATTGCATCTCGATTCTCAAGCCGCCCGCTTGCTTTCCGCTCAAAGAATAAATGCTCATTTTCCCCTATATATACCCCTGTCGACGGAGACATTTTCTTCATCTGACTTTCCTCTCTTCATTTCTTACTTACCTTGTTCTAGCTGCTCCGGTAGAAGTTCTGGCTATAACTGAGGCTTTGATCTTTTTCCGATGGATTTCCTTTCTCACCGACTGAAAATTTACGATCCCGGTGATTGGATGATCCTAATTGACGATGGTGAGAGAACTGGATTTGACCGATCCGTATTGCGGGCCTCGGTTGTACCGATCTCGAGTTGCTCAACTGAGTTCATTCGGCTTCTCATCACATTGAGTGTTCCGACAGCGATTCTGATCCACATTGGGTGTTCCGACAGCGGATGAAGCATCCGGTCGGCAATATCCTTGGGATCAGTTATAAACTGATCCTTAGATCGGCTGGTGGTATCCTTGGGATAAGTTATAAACTGATCCTTAGATCGGCCCCTTCAGATAGGATTTTCGTCGGTCTCTAGAGATCGCCCAAATGATGTAGTTAGACCTTTATTGTAATCTGATCCCTAGAGATCGCCCAAAGGATGTATTTTATTTTCAATGCAATCCGATCTTTTGGAAATAAAGACTTCATTTTGTCGGTTATCATCTTATTGTTTTTGCATTGATTATTTTCCGATCCCTAATGTGATTATCCAATCTGATTCTTTACCTGAATGACCCTTAACTGATCCTTTATTCAAAATTTTTAACTCATTATGCCGATCTCTAATTAACCGATCTCAGAACATTCGGTTATTTGAGAACAGCTGTCGAGTCCCACCAATCGATGTCTTTAGAACTTCGCGAGCATTAAATGCTCGGACTAGTATAAATAGGGTTAGCCGCTTGTTCTCTCATTCCTTTCTCACCTCTTGTTCGCAACTCAAGTTCTCTCCTTTTCTCCAGTTCTTTCGACGATCGACTCTAAGGGCTTTAATCCTCTTTTAGTTTAAGTTCTTTGTTTTTGAAAATGAGCGTGCCGAAGGTCGAGAGCAATGAGCCCTCCTTCCATTCAGTTCTCATGGTCATCGTCGATGAAGAAGAGGCGATTGGGCCCAGTGCAACCTAAACCCCTAGGGTCTCTCGCTCAGTGCCTGGTCGGTCATACCATCAAGGCTTGCACCACCTTCAAGGAGAGAGACCCTTCCTATAGACGAGCTTCCGTCGGTTCTTCGAGAATCCGATCGCAATCCTTTGTTCAAGAATACAACATTTGTCCCGATTCATATGAGTCGATCAAGTGCCATGGCGATCTTCGTGTCGATCACTCTTTTGAAGAGAATGACATGGTCATGGTGTACGAGGAACGATTAAAGGCCGGCCGAGGTTCCCTCTAGCCGATTTCTATAAGGAGGTCCTAAAACTTCACCGAGCATCCATTGTTCAAATCCACCCCAACTCGTGGCAGATCTTGGTAGCTTTCCGAGGTCTATGCCGAGCTAAGGGAATCAGACCTACGGCTAAGGTGTTCGCCGAGCCGCATGCACTAACTCGCCAAAAGGATGACGAACACCGGTTCTTTCAGCGAAGCCTCGTTGCGGACTCTTTTCCGATCGCCTCATCCCTTAAGAATTGGAAGAACCGGTTCTTCATTCCGAGGAGTAAAGATCCGAGCCGCTTTGAGGACTTTCCTCAGAGCTGGTGGTACCAGGCCTCGCTCAAACACATTACCCCGAGTCAAGAGGAAAGCTTGATAGTGATGGAGCTGAAAAGTCGTGCCACCACTCTAAAATATTCTGTCCAAATGCGGTGATCGCGAATCGCACCATTGGACCATGCAACTGATCACCGGCCAAGCTCGCGAACTTCCGCTCTCTGACCTCGGCATTGGTATTTTCTATATCTCAGTTCTCAGGACCTTAGAGATCTCACTAACCTTTTCTTTGTGCAGGTATGGCGGGTGGTGAGGGTTCTAGGAAGCGGAAGAAGGACAAAGAGATCTTCCGGAAAGTAAAGGAGATGAAGCGTTCGGAACGTCTTCAAACACCCGGTCACGAACCTGGGGAGATACAAAGAGACCCACCTCAACCTTCGGGTCCGCCGACCACTGAAGCTGTCAGATCTCCTCCTAGATCGGAAGAGCAGCCCCCGCCTCTCTCAGTTATTCCAAGCACGGAAAGGGAGCCTTCTCAATCTTCTGGGAGGACCTCTTCTCGTGGCGCTCAGATACTGATCGACTGCTTGAAGAATAACCGGACTGTTAGGGAGAACTCCGATTTTGCCAAAGTCCTGGGATCTACCATCTTCTTTCAGGAGGATCGGGACAGGCTATCCCGGAGTGGTCTCGATGATATCTTGACTCGAACCATGAGCCTAAACGTGGAGTGTCCGTGAACCGCACCATGATTCGGGAAAAGATTCAATACCGGGTAAGGAGGTCGGGAAGAAAAATCAGGAAGTGGCTTCCCTCCGATCTCAACTCTCATCCGCTCAAGATTATATATCTCAAGTTGAGGGACGGGCGAAGTACCATGAAGACCAGCTGGCCGAAAGGTCTCGTGACTTGGCTGAAAGTGAACGGGCTCTCAGAGAAGTCCAGGCACTTCAGGCCAACGAAGCCGCTCAGGTCGCTCAACTTGTAGAGGAGCTTAACGCGAAGGATAAGGAGCTTTCGGAGAAAGACAAAGAGCTTAAGGAAAAGGATGAAGAGATGGTGTCGGGAATAGCCGGAGCCTATGTGAATGCTCATAAAGATCTCTTGGCCGAACTCCAAAAGCGCTATCCTGAAGAGGACTTCTCTTGGATGGACGACCTGGCTCCCGGGGGCGATGGTGAAGATAGTGAGGAGGAGGGCGAGGAAGAGAGAGAGAGTGAGCAGAATGTAAATCAGGCTGGGGGTGATCCCCCAGCCGAATAACTTGTACAAATTATGAAATGAAATGGAATATCTCTTTTGTTTAATGAAAATCTTTGAATTGCCTAAGTATTTGATTGTATGAGCATAGCGAAACCTGAACTAAATGCCATTATTGATCTAAGTATAAAAGATCGGAAAGCACAATAAGCATGAGATCGGTGGGGGAGAAATGCTGAACGGGACTTGATTAAAATTGAAAATTTAACTTGAACACTTAAGATCGGAACCCTCGTTAAACCGAACCCAAACTTTAGCTCTTAATCTTCCGAAAAGGAGGTCGGCAATAAAACTGGTAGGAAAAGATCTAGTGCCAGTTCATTTTATTTATCAACAGAGATCAGGAATATACTCGACAGGTCCGGAAATTCGACAACGGGTTTGAGAGGTCGGTAAATGATTTGAGAGATCGGCGAGGCCTTAATGAATATGAGGGCTCAGCATTAATTCAATTCTTTGTGAGGAGAGATCGGAAATGTGACCGCCTATCAAAGAGGGATCGGATACGTGATTAGCTGTTCAAAGAAGAATTTTTATTGATCCTAGGGGTCGGCCAAAATATGGTGTCGACAGCTGCCCCTCTTTACATAATTTCTATTAAAGGAAAAATTTCCGTATAGGAATTATGTAAAGATTCAGACTCATATTTTGGATGATTAGGTGTTCGAAATTAGGGAACTAAAGTACACCTAAGTTAATGTCCTAGAAAATTAAAATCAACTTGGATCTAGAAACCAAAGGTTGATAACAGGAATGTAAATTGCATGAAAATTAAAATCAACTTAGATCAAAGAACCAGAGGTTGATAGCAGGAAATGTAAATTGCAGAAAATTAAAATCAACTTAGATCAAGGAACCAGAGGTTGATAGCAGGAAATGTAAATTGCAGAAAATTAAAATCAACTTAGATCAAGGAACCAGAGGTTGATAGCAGGAAATGTAAATTGCATGAAATTAAAATCAACTTAGATCAAGGAACCAGAGGTTGATAGCAGGAAATGTAAATTGCATGAAATTAAAATCAACTTAGATCAAGGAACCAGAGGTTGATAACAGAAATGTAAATTGCAGAAAATTAAAATCAACTTAGATCAAGGAACCAGAGGTTGAATGCAGGAAATGTAGATTGCATGAAATTAAAATCAACTTAGATCAAGGAACCAGAGGTTGATAACAGAAATGTAAATTGCATGAAATTAAAATCAACTTAGATCAAGGAACCAGAGGTTGATAACAGAAATGTAAATTGCATGAAATTAAAATCAACTTAGATCAAGGAACCAGAGGTTGATGGTGGAATTGCAGGAAATTAAAATCAACTCACAAAACAAGTCTGACTTTGGCACATGAAGTTATTCCCTGACAAAGTGTACTTAACAAGATAATGAAGGCGGACGATTAATGGAGGAGGAGTTGTAAGGCCTGACCTATGACTCTGTTCTTTCGGATGTCCCTTTTCCGTTCCCGATTTTCTCCTTATTCTTCGGAAGGCGCCCTTGTGGGTTTTCACTTTCTTTTTTTTTTTTTTTTTTTTTTTTTTTTTTTTTGGGCTATTCCCTGCAAATCTCATAGTAAAGTACGTGAGGTTATCAATTTTTAAATTCAAATCTTATGGCAGAAATTTAACTAATCAATAGCGCATTAGTCAAAGAGAAAGGATAGTATTAAAAAAGTGAGTAAGCAGGAAAACAAAAGCAGAAGGAGTGGAGTATAACTTTATCATGGCTTTAGGAAAAATAGACTTTCAAAGGAAAAGGAAAGGTACAAGGATAGATCTCATATATTCCTTTTAGTTGGTTTTGAAGTCTTTTAACTGCCATATTCCAAGTTCTCTCAAGTCCCATGCCGTGAGTCGCCGCTCTCTCTCCGGGGTTTCATGCCCCCTTCCTTTTTCCTCCTGTTTTGTTTTTGGTACGCCCTTTTTTGTTTTTCACCCAAATAATGTTTTTTTTTTTTTTCTTTTTTTTTAGGACGCCTTTCGGTTTTCATCCCTTCTCCTTTTTATGCATAGTATCTCTTGACAGTTGTCGGCATTCATGTGTCTCGGAATTCTTCACCGTCCATGTGGGTCAAAATCAAGGCTCCTCCAAAGGAACGCCTTTTTAACCACATAGGGTCCTCGTAGGTTGGTGACCATTTGCCCCGGGATCGCTTTGGTTTGGTAGTACTTTTTAGAACTAAGTCCCGGGTAGGAATTCCCGTGGGCGACGCTTTTATCAAATGCTCGCCATTCTCCTCTGGTATAATTGCCCGTGACACGCCGCTGTTAACCTTTTCTCATCCAAAGAAGTTTAACTGATCCAACCTTGACTGGATCCATTCTGACTCACCAATCCCTGATTCCTTCAGAATCCTTAGGGAAGGAATTTCAACCTCAACAGGTAATACTGCTTCCATCCCGTAGACCAGTGAGTATGGAGTTGCCCCAGTTGAGGTTCTTATGGAAGTCCGGTATGCATGAAGAGCGTAGGGGAGCATGTCATGCCAATCCCTATATGTGACCGTCATTTTCCGGATAATCTTCAAAAGATTTTTGTTCGCAGCTTCCACCGCTCCATTCATCTGGGGACGGTATGGGGAGGAATTGAGATGTCGGATTCTGTATTGATCACACAACTTCTGAATCTTCGGACCGTTCAGGTTCTTGGCGTTATCAGTGACAATTTCATTCGGGAGACCATGCCGGCATATGATATTGTTTCTGAAGAATTTGAGAAACGTGTTCTGCGTGATGTGAGCATATGATGTCGCCTCGACCCACTTGGAGAAATAGTCGATGGCTACAAGGATGAATCTGTGCCCATTGGATGCTTTGGGATTGATGGGACCAATCACATCCATGCCCCACATTGCAAAAGGCCATGGTGAGACGAGATTGAACAGCTTGTGAGGTGGCACATTTATCGGATCTGCATAAATCTGACACTTGTGGCACTTCCGGAAATACTCGATGCAATCCTTTTCCATTGTGGTCCAAAAGTACCCACGTCGCATGATTTGCTTGGCCATCATGTGTCCATTGGCGTGAGTTGCACAATTTCCCTCATGAGTTTCAAAAAGGATTCTCTTTGCCTCCTTTGCATTCACACATCTCAATAATTCACCGTTGGAGCTTCTTTTGTATAGGGTTTCCCCACTGGGAAAGTACCCCAATGCTAACCTCCGAATCATCTTCTTTTCATTTTTGTTTGCCCCTGAAGGGAATTCTCCGGTTCTACAGTAGACCAGGATGTCGTGATACCAAGGCTTTCCATCGAGCTCTTCTTCAATCATGAAGCAATAGGCTGGCTCATCCCTTACTTTAATCTTCAACGTCTGAAACGTCTGCCCTTCTTCGATTTGAGCCATAACAGCTAGAGTAGCTAAGGCGTCAGCAAATTGATTCTTGTCTCTACTCAGATGAGTGAAAGAGATTTCTTCGAATTCCACGATCATCTCGATGAAGTATTTACGGTAGGGGATTAGCTTGGGATCCTTGGTTTGCCATTCTCCCTTGACTGATAAATTATCGAGCCGAGTCTCCATACACCTCCAACTTTCGATTTTCATCTCTATAGCAACATGTAGACCCATTAAACAAGCTTCTTATTCTGCGACATTGTTGGTACAGTCAAATCCCAACTTAGCGACTATTGGGAAGTGCTTTCCTTCAGGGATACTAGTACAGCTCAATTCCATTCCGGATAAATTGATTGCTCGTCAAAATACATTTCCCACACATCGATCGACCCCTCTTCTTCGCATCTACTTCATTAATATGTTCGTCAGAACTCAAAATCCAAAGCTTCATAATCCGGGATAGGGTTTTCCGCTAGGAGGTCGCAATTACGCTACCTTTCACCGCTTCCGGTCATGTAGACTATATCATATTGGGAGAGTATAACTCGCCACTTGGCTATCCTTCCCGCACGAATGGGCTTTCGAATACGTATCGATAGGATCCATCCGGAGATAAGCCATGTCTTGTGATTCAACATGTAGTGCTTGAGGCGATTTGTCATCTGTGCTAACGCTGCAGCAAGTCTTTTCTAAGAAAGAGTACCTTGACTCACAATCATTGAACTTCTTGCTCGGGTAGTAAATGACCCTCTCTTTTTCGGCGGTATCATCATGTCGTCCCAAAACACATCCCATAGAGCTCTGTTGGACTGCCATGTACAGGATCGAGGCACTGCCGCCACAGCGGGATCAATCTTAGTGGGTTTGACAAATACTGTTTGATTGTCTCGAAAGCCTTTTGACAATCCGAATCCCATTGGGTAGGATTGTTCTTCCGGAGTAGTCTGAAAATAGGCTCAGCTTTGGCAATGAGATTAGAAATAAATCTTGAAATGTAGTTCAACTTTCCTAGAAAAGCTGCACCTCCTTTTCTGCTTTTGGGGCGGCATTTCTTGAATAGCTCGAACTTTGTCCGGATCCACTTCTATCCCTTTCTCGCTACTATGAATCCCAACAGTTTTCCCGATCTAGCTCAAGATGCATTTAGCAGGTTCACTTCAACTTGTATTTCTGAGCCTTTCGAGCACCCTCCTCATCACTGAACGTGGCTCTCTTCTCCTCGGATTTAATGATCATATCATACACATATACCTCCACTTCTTTATGCATCATATCGTGGAATAATGTGACCATTGCGCGCTGGTAAGTAGCCCCGGCATTCTTCAACCCAAAGGGCATGACCCGATAGCAAAATACCCCCATTGGGTGATGAAAGCGCTTTTATCCTTGTCTTCCTTGTCCATCGGAATCTGATTGTACCACGATGCCCCATCAATACACGAACACCTACCCAATCCCGCAAGATTGTCAACTAACACATCAATGTGAGGAGAGGGAAATCATCTTTCAAACTTGCTTTATTAAGGTCCTGTAGTCAACACACACCCCGACTCTCCCGTCTTTCTTCATTCTTGGGGACGACATTAGCCACCCATTGGGGATATTTGACTACTTCCAAGAATCCGCGTCATCTTGTTTCTTGACTTCATCCCGAACCTTGAGCAGTGTGTCGATTCATTCTCCTCGATTTACGCTGGGATCGTTCACGGAATTAAGGGAATCTTGTGCGTCACTATCCGAGGGTCCAAACCAACCATATCATCATAGCTCCATGAAAATACGTCGAGAAATTCCTTGCGGCACCGATCATATCTCCCAATTCCTCACTCTCCACTACCTTAAGTTCCCTTTTACTTCTTTCCGAGCCCAAGTTTATTGTGTGCGTTTCATCTTCACAAGGCACGAGGAGGGTTCATCTTTTCATTGCTTTCTTCCGTAAGGTCTTCCTCGAATTACTTGAAGTAATGGCGATTATGGGGATTTCAAAATTAACTGGAGGAATTTACGAGTCTATTGGATTATTAGGTGTTAATTGATGAATGGTCTGAATGAATAAAGAATAGAACATATTATAAGGATGGAATTAAAAAGGAAAGAGAGTATTGGATTTAAAATGCGCTATCAATTCATTAATATTAATGCCATAAGAAAAGGTCCATTTACAGTATTACACTTGTCACTATGGACAAAATGATCAAGTGTAGATAACCAGAGGTACTTTACTCGAAATTGAGTACAGGGATATCCTCCGTTGTCCAGTTGTCAAGCTCCTGCTCCTCAGCCATGGGTGAAACTAGGGCCTCATACAAGGAATCCAGTTGGATGACATCTATGGATGGATCATCTGGTGATTCTTCTGTACTTGCCGGATGTTGGATGACCGGTTTGGTGAAGATCTCCGTAATTCTCGGGACTATTTTCATTTTTCCCGTCTCCTGGTCGAACCTCTGATCCCGAAGCATTCTCCTCATCCAGAATCGCCCATCCACGAGGGCATCCTCCTCATACCCCAAACCACAACGGCCTATCTTCTGAATAGCCGGTATAGGCTCGACGATTCCTTGCAAGGCAGTGCCCAAGCCTTTCCCCTCTTGATACCCGTTTCTTGACATTACTTTGGCCACCATAGCCATAGCCCCTTCCTTCCCAGTATCTTGCAATTCAAGGGCCTGGAAAGAACTCTCCAATGATTCCTCGGCCGCTTCCACATAAGGAAGTGATTGCGGCTTGGTGACCAGTATGGCCTCTTCGCCCCTTACCGTGATGATTTTGCCGTCCTTAATGTATTTGATCTTCTGGTGTAAGGTTGAAGGAACAGCGTTCGCAGAGTGGATCCACGGCCTCCCTAATAACATAGTGTAAGCCGGCTCAATGTTCATCACTTGAAACGTGACGTTGAAAGTACATGCCCCGACTTGAATTGGCAAGTCAATGTCTCCCAGTACCTCTCTCCTGGTACCGTCAAAGGCTCTTACCACCATTGCACTCTGACGTACATGCGATTGGTCAACCGGTAGCCGGGCTAAGGTCGCGCTAGGCAGTACATTGAGGGCCGATCCGTTATCGATGAGAACCTTGGCCACTATACAACCCTTACACTTCACAGTTACATGTAGAGCTTTATTGTGCCCTAAGCCCGCAGGGTCTACCTCCTCTTCAGAAAAGGCTACAGAGCTAGATGCCTGGATTTGTCCTACTATTTTCTCAAACTGCCCCGGAGTAATGTCGGGGTTCACAAAGGCCTGATCCAGGATTCTTTGTAGGGCTTGTCGGTGGACTTCCGAGCTCAGGATCAGTGATAACAGTGAAATTCGGGCGGGGGTTTTTCTCAATTGCTCCACCACGTCATACTCGCTCTGCTTCATTATTTGGAGCAGCAGTTCTTCATCTTCCTTGCGCTCAATAGGCTCTGCTTCCTCTGCTTTCTCAACCTCCTCTTCCGTGTTTCTTGATGACTCTCCCATTTTTACTTTCCCTTTTTTCTTCTCTCTTTCTTCGTTCCCGTAACACCTCCCACTTCGAGTTATAAACTCGACTTCTTGCTCAGGTGGAGAAGGTTTTGTTGCAATAACGGGCCGAGAACTGGTTTGGGGAGTAATGTTGCTAGCAGGTCCAGCATAAGTCATCCTGAAATGCTCGTGAGGAGCGAAACATGGTTTTGGTGGTGTCGGAGGTGAGGCAAGGCTAGGGGCGGATGCTGCTTGACGCTCCCTGAGTAAAAACTTGGAAATTATAGTTCCAAGGGACTGCGTGAGTATTGGTGACAGGAAGCTGGGGCGTAGTTCGGATAACTGTTACTGGCGGTGAGGCTACTGGGGGTGAGAAAGTGATTCTGGGTTTGGAGGTAGAAGCAGTTTGGCTGAGTCTAGCGGTGTTCACTTCCTTACGCCTTTTGTCCGGCATCTCGAACTTTTAGAGATAACAAATTTGGACTTCTTGCTGAACCCCTCACAATCTTGCGACTTATGATCATTGCCCCTCCATGGTAAGGACACCCCGTACTCTCTTCAAATCCTGCTACCTGAGGGCAAAGGTGACCTTCTCTTACTGATATGGCAAAAATTTCTTTGAAATAAGGGACCAACTTGTCCACTTCCGGTGTTGATCCTTCTCCCTCAGACTCTATCATATTCACACCACTACCCGCATTATGGTTAGGTAGTGGGTTTGAGGTGACATTGGGAGGAACCATTTCCTCGATCTTCAACCACCCATTCCGGATTAGAGCGTGCACTCTCCCTCTGAGTGCCCCGCAGTTGTCAGTTGAATGCCCTTGTGCTCCTCCATGATACTCACAACGGGCAGTGGCATCATACCACCTGGGATATGGCGGCTGGATTGGGTCTAAAGGGACTGGTACGATTTGGTTTATACCGACAAGGTATCGGTATATTTCACTGAGAGGGAGGGGAAGGGGTGGATCAGGATTCCTTGGAGGTCTTGGGTTATTTTGTGGTGGTCGTGGTTGAACTGGAGGAGGAGGTGGTCTTGGTTGGAAATTTGCAGGTGGGGCGTATTGTGGGCGTGGTTGTGAATAATTAGGAAAAGGGGGTGGGATGTTTGCGATAGTTTGGCCATGAGAGGGAGGATATGGCGGTAGTTATTTTGGGGAATTGGGGAAAATTATTACGAGTGATGGAATGCACATCACTCTCCTTTTTCTTGCCAAAATTGGCAGTCTTTTTCACAGGGTTCTCAGCCAACTCCTGTATTCTTCCTATTCTCAGATTAGCTTCAATTCTCTCACCGGCTTGGATGATATCTGAGAAGCTGTTGGAGGTATTTCCGATCATCAGGTTGAAGTAGGGAGCCTTCAATGTTTCGATGAATAGGGAGCAGAGTTCATTATCGGTCACTGGAGGATATACTTCTGCGGCCTTCTCCCTCCATCGTTGGGCATCTTGCTTGAAACCTTCCGGTCTTTCTGCAGTTACGGAGGTCCCTCCTCGTGGGTGCCGCATCACAATTGAATTTGTACTGCTTTAGAAAGGTATCGGCTAAGTCCTTCCAGGAGTGCAGCTTGCTCCTGTCCAATTGTATGCACCATCTCAGAGCTGCTCCGGAGAGGCTCTCGTGAAAGAAGTGAATGAGAAGTCTATCGTCTTCTGTTAAGGCAGACATTTTGGCAATGTAGGTTGCCAGGTGGATGCGGGGATCTGAGTTTCCGCTGTATTTGTCGAAATCCGGAACCTTGAATTTGGGTGGTACCACCACATCTGGCACCAATCTCAGTGACGACACATCGACTGAGCCATACATGTTCAACCCTTCTATTGCTCTCAATCTTTCTTCTAGGGCAGATAGTTTCTCGTTTTCTCTCACCCTATGTTCTCCTTCCACCGTATGATACGCTCCTCCAACCGGGAGCTGAGGGGTGGAGTAAACTGGAGGGATCGGGATTGAATGGTGAGGCTCGGCATTTGAGACGGCCGGGTAATAGGAAAAAGGTGGGTCATTATTTATGGTCACCGGATTGACAGTGATTGTCGGGTCCGGAATGGGAGACTGAAAGGTAAAAGAGGTTGAAGCTTGCTGAGGATCATTTGTTGTAGGAGGCGGAGGAGGTAATGGTGGGCTAGGTTACAAGCGGGTTTGCTCTGAGACATTTCCTTCATTAGTCTCTTAATTTCAGATAGCTGATCTTTCAACTCGGAGACCTGTCCCTGTAGGTTCTGTACTTGCTCCTGATTTTCCATTATCTTCCTCGTTCGAGATCTTGTTAAGTACACTCGCTTGGGTTGGATCGTGTGCTTGGTCAGACTTGCCTTGTTTGAATCAATATTGATTTCCTGTGAGGATAAAAAAATTTAAATGAATTTGAGTTTTGCAAAGAAACTAAAAGTCCTGGTTTGGACGAAGGATACATTGGCATTTGAGAGCCAGGTTGGAATCTGCGAAAGGATAACCGCATCAACTTTATCATGGCATCGTTTGATAGTCTGACTGTGAATGACGGGATTGAATGTGCATTTATGATACCTGTTCATATAGCGCACTCAATTTTTCACATAACCCTAGCGAGGGAGTTCCTACGGGAGTCATATTATTCATTCACAAATCTGCTTAAACAATGGTCCAAAAATCATTTCATTAATCGAATAATTCATGACATATTCTTTACATCGGCCTAGGTTGCAGGAGGTTCTTTATAATGAGATGACATTTTCTGAGATACTCATATAACCTTTCCTCTTGTTTGGCAGGATCGAACACCTTCAGAGCATACTCGGATTCAGGTAATAGTTCCTTTTTTCCTTGTGCTATCATTTTCTCCAACTGGTCCACATTTTCTTTCAGTCCTTGATAGAGGGCAGCTTGTTTCTCTTTCTCTTTCCTTTCTTTAGCACACTCTTTCAAGATGTCGTTGATGAGGAGTGCCTGTTCTTTTAATTCAAGCTTCTTCTTCTTGTTTTCCTGTTTATACTCTTCAACGAGTACCTCTTGGTACTTCATCCTTTCCTGAAGCTTACTATTCTGCCCTTTCATCTCTTTGACCTCAGCTTGGAGAGAGTTTCTTTCTTTTTCCCACTGTACCTCTTGCTCTTCGAACCCTATCCTTTCGGCCCTTGCCTCTTCCTTGAGCTTTCTTACCCTTCTCTTAAGTTTCTGCTGTTGGTCCTCCAATTGTTTCATTCGTTCTTGCAGCTGTGAGTTCTCGGTATTTGCCTTTTGTAGCGAGTCAACCAGGCGATTATCAGCTTCCTCTAATAGGGCGTCTTGGCGAGGGTTGTCGTCCTTGAATTCTATGGTAGAGCGTTCTTGGTCCCTATCAGCTCTCCATTTAAGGTAATCGCCCGAGGCACTTGGGCCTTTGGGTGATCTCTCCATTAGAGTGATGTTTTCCCAGGACTTGCGAGCCATTTTCAACCCTTCTTCTTCCTTGAGCTCATGGTAGAAGTGACCTTGGTGGTATTCTTTAATGTTGATCATGGACTGTGTTGAGCCAAACTGCCTCATTACGGTCTTTGGAGTGTAACTTGTATACCGGTTATTCCAATCGGGGACACCGTGAATACCTCTGTACCAATCAAGACGGGTTGGCTTGGCGTCCACGACTTCCTCCAACGATAATCACGGCTATTAAAACTCAAAATCCGTTCCGCCACTGTTTTTCATTCTTCGAGCTGATCACTAACCGGATCATCTTCTCAATGGGAGGCTGGTCAAGGTACCAAGTCAATCCTTTTGTCTCCACAGGACACATGTGACTGATAGTCCAGAGGTATAATAACTGAGGGCAACACTTAATGGACCCTTTCCTGTTATGCGGTAAGTTAGGGTTAACAAGGTTTCGGCAAGAATTGCAGTGTATCGAATTGATCCTCGCCTTTCTACTGTCCAAAATACCTCCACTGCACTGCAAGTGATGATCCCCAATGGCCCCGGGAACAGGATCAGACCATAGATTCCCAAGGCGAGTGCCACGGAAGCTTGATCCCACTGTTTCTCTTGGAGGTGATGATCTAACCGCTTCTCAAGGTACGTCCAATGCCATCCATGCGTGTTCCCTTTGACTGTTTCTCTGGACTTTACTTCTTCTGGGGGAGAACCCAACATATGTGCCAACCGTTTCAGTGCGCCTATGCTCGAGGTGTAAGTAGATCCGGTTACGCAATGAGTATGGGATCCCCAAAGAATGCCTGATATTCTTCCATAGTGGGGGCCGTGTCAATGTCATTGAAAGAGAACACTCCGTACTTAGGATTCCAAACCGTCAACATGGCTTTTAATGCAGGGATTTGGACCTTGACTTGCATTAAGGTTGCAATCCTTCCGTACTTCTCTTCAAACTGTACCTTGACCTGATCGGGAAGCAACCTCCATCTATTAGACAGACCCTCGAGGTTGTTCATTTTGACCTCTATTTTGTCCAGATCCAGTGAAGATATTGAGCTAATGTGTGCCTCGGAAACATCATTTTGCGAGGGTACCGACCAATGAGCTGATTTGGACCAAAGTTTAGCATGCTGAGCCTCTCCTGTGATCGACTCAAGGATGCCATGATAAAAATGATGCCTATCCTTATCTGAGACTCTTGGTTTGGTAACGCTGCGAGAAAATTTGTTAGTAAGACAAATTAGGGTAATTTTGAATCATCTTGTTGTGGTGACACGTACACATTTATCAAAGTAGGAAAATGTGTAGGCGTTTTAGTAGGATTCAAGATTACCCTCTAAAGAATGAAACAAAAGAAATTAAAGCAGAATAGGGTAAGAGTAAGTATGCCCCTTTTGTCCTATAGTAGGGAGACTCCTAACACCGGTAGCGCTACCTATCGGATAGTTCTATCTTATGAGGCGATTTACTACGGCTTTCACTATCGTGACGGTTTAGCTCGGGATCTAATTTTCTAATAGCCACAGTTCCCAAATTGCCCCTAGAGCAGTGAAGAGAGCCCCATTCTACCACCATGATATTGTCGGGAAAATTCCACGGGTATCACGGTAAATAGAACGAGTTTCAATTTGAGCAGAAGCCTTTACGGATACTAACGGGGTAAAACCCACGGGCACCGCTACATGACCCCCTCTTACTTTCCTAAAAGGGTAAGAAAGCCCGGGTTAGGACCATAGTGTGTGAGGACATTGTGTAAGTGTTCAGTGTGTGAAGGGACACTTTTACCTCTTCCCAATTCGGGATTTTATTTTTCCATTTTTCTTTTTTCTTTTTCTTTGAAATGAAGAGCACTGTAGGAGATAGAACAGGCAAAACAAAATAGTTAGTAGCAATAATAATTAGCATATAAGACATCGCCGAGTGAGCCCCTCTAAATATAATTTGATCGGACAAAAATTAAGCCTACTTTTGGACCTCTAGACTGGGGTTGGGTCAATAGTGTCCCCAGTGGAGTCGCCAAGCTGTCGCAATGGGATTTTGCGGTCGCCCGGACGATCACTCACCGAAGTGGGAAAGAGTGAGGAGTCGCCACCTTAGTTTTGAGGTTAACTAAAGAAAACCATTTGAGAAGATAAATAAAGAATGAAACCACTTCAAGACAGAGATTCTAGGTTCGGGGTCCGTAAACGGGTGGGGAAGGTGTTAGGCACCCCACCTCGTCCCTTAATAAGGGTAAGTAGGTTTAATTTTGCGTCCTTTATAAATTAGTTAGAAGGGCTTGAACGGGAATGTTAATCCTTTTGGTAAGAGGAATATTTGGTTTTTCACTAATTAGGATTACCCAGATACACAAGTAAATGAGACAACCTTAGTGAACGAGTGTGAGAATCGGATAAGAACTCTCCTCCGACCTCTTTTAAGTTATTTATTAAAGTTTTGAGGGGAGACCGGATAAGAACTCTCCTCCGATCCCCTTTAAGTTATTTATTTTTAGGATGAGACCGGATAAGAACTCTCCTCCGATCCCTTTTAGACGTTTATTAAAATTTTGAGGGGAGACCGGATAAGAACCCTCCTCCGATCTCCTTTAGAGTTATTTATTAATGTTTTGAGTTGAGACCGGATAAGAACTCTCCTCCGATCACTATTTAATGTTTATTAAAATTTTGAAGGGAGACTGGATAAGAACTCTCCTCCGATCTCTTTTAGACGTTTATTAGAATTTTGGGGGGGGACTGGATAAGAACCCTCCTCCGATCTCTTTCGGATTAGCGAGAGCACTGGAAGGGGCTTTGCCGATCTCCGAATTTCAACTTCACTACATGTCACAAGAACCTAAAACTAAGGTTTCGGCATTCAAAAATCTGGAGATAAGGTTTCTTGATACCCTATGACTAAATGGGTAATACTAAACTTGATTTACCGACCTTCCATATAGTCATTTTACGCATACCTATTAATGTCCGATCTGTTACGTCTAGTTTATTTTGGTTTTATTCCTCTTCATGGTATCTTGCGAATTCCGTTCACGTCACCTAATAGTTTGGCTATTTTCTGACGTGTTATTCAAGCTTTCTCTTTTAAACGAGACCCTTAAGTTGCAGATACCTATATTTTGCATGACCACTTACACGCTACCAGGAGCTAAAAGCTCGTATTCAGAAATGACGAAAATTGATGAAATGATGGACCGCTCACTAAAGAGATAATTCGAGAGTAACGTTCTTTGAGATTTTTTTTGCTTAGAATAAACTTAGAAAACGCGTGCGTAAAGAGAACAGAGAAAGTGCTAAAAGTAAATGCAAATACTTAATAAAACGATAATATGAACTCTTACTGTGAGGAGCCAAATATATTGAAATAAGCGTGAGGTGGTAAATAGTGATGAAGATGGCGGATTGATCGGCTGAGTTGATGTCTGTGAGGGCCAAATGTATTGAAATAACTATGAGGTAGTAAATAGTGATGAAGATGGCGGATTGATCGGCTGAGAGTTGATGTCTGTCGTGAAACCGAGAGATGCTTTAGCTAAAAGGTAAGCAGTAAGAACAGTGGAAGGAAGTTGAGCTTGAGCAGAGGAAAGAAAGCGAGAGATGATGAGAGTATGACCGGATAATGAACAAACTGGAAATGTAGAGTTCAGTATTCAAAATCTTTTCAAGAAAACACTCCTGAAAACTAGTTTCAAAAGTCTTTTAATCACTACAAAGCAATGAGTAACAAATCTGAATGAAGTTTGAGTTCCTCCACGATAATAGCGACCTCTTGTCTATCTTTTTTCCGTCCGTTTGAGCAGTTTTCATGCGGTATTTATAGGAATCGGTGCTCCCCATGAAGGGTCGGGATTTATTTTGAGGAGATGGAGGGTCAAGATTTTGAAGTACATGATCGGATGTTCAGGAATTAAAGAGAATCAAAACGAATGGTGAGATCGCTTCTCGTAATATTTGTCCTTTTCCTCTTTTAATCGGCGGTCTTGAGTCCTCTTGTCCGAACGATCGAGGGCTAAGAGTGAAAACGCTGGTATTGCCGTCTTCTCTTTTGATCCAAGGGTTCGGATTCATCCTTACAAGTGAGATCAACGGTGAAGATTGGGATGTACTGGTGTCATGACATACCACGGCACTGTCGGCGTGCGGGCGATTCTTAGGCGTGCGGTGGAGATCTCGTGCGCCACGCTTTAACTACCTCGGCTCACGATTACGGCGGCGGTTATTGGGATTTGTCTTATTCTTTTTGTCTTCCGATCCCTCCCTAGCTCCTATTCCGATCTCTCATGCGATCTCCTATCTCCGATCTCTTTTATCCCTTGATCGATGCGGATTCGGTCCAAGCATTAATTGCATCTCGATTCTCGAAGCGTGCGCCGTTTTCCGCTCAACAATAAATGCTCATTTTCCCTATATATACCCACATCGGAGACATTTTCTTCATCTGACTTTCCTCTCTTCATTTCTTACTTACCTTGTTCTAGCTGCTCCGGTAGAAGTTCTGGCTATAACTGAGGCTTTGATCTTTTTCCGATGGATTTCCTTTCTCACCGATCAAAATTTACGATCCGGTGATTGGATGATCCTAATTGGCGATGGTGAGAGAAGCTGGATTTGACCGATCCGTATTGCGGGCCTCGGTTGTACCGATCTCGAGTTGCTCAAGCGAGTTCATTCGGCTTCTCATCACATTGAGTGTTCAGCGATTACGATCCACATTGGGTGTTCCGACAGCGGATGAAGCATCCGGTCGGCAATATCCTTGGGATCAGTTATAAACTGATCCTTAGATCGGCTGGTGGTATCCTTGGGATAAGTTATAAACTGATCCTTAGATCGGCCCCTTCAGATAGGATTTTCGTCGGTCTCTAGAGATCGCCCAAATGATGTAGTTAGACCTTTATTGTAATCTGATCCCTAGAGATCGCCCAAAGGATGTATTTTATTTTCAATGCAATCCGATCTTTTGGAAATAAAGACTTCATTTTGTCGGTTATCATCTTATTGTTTTTGCATTGATTATTTTCCGATCCCTAATGTGATTATCCAATCTGATTCTTTACCTGAATGACCCTTAACTGATCCTTTATTCAAAATTTTTAACTCATTATGCCGATCTCTAATTAACCGATCTCAGAACATTCGGTTATTTGAGAACAGCTGTCGAGTCCCACCAATCGATGTGCTGCCTAGAACTTCGCGAGCATTAAATGCTCGGACTAGTATAAATAGGGTTAGCCAGTTGTTCTCTCATTCCTTTCTCAGCCTCTTGTTCGCAACTTCGAAGTTCTCTCCTTTTCTCCAGTTCTTTCGACGCCGATCAGACTCCGGTAAGGGCTTTAATCCTCTTTTTAGTTTAAGTTCTTTGTTTTTTGAAAATGAGCGGTGCCGAAGGTCAGAGAGCGGCGAGCCCTCCTTCCATTCAGTTCTCATGGTCATCGTCTGATGAAGAAGAGGCAGTTGGGCCCAGCGTGCAACCTAAACCCCCTAGGGTCTCTGCTCCAGGTCGGGGTCGGGTCATACCATCAAGGCTTGCACCACCTTCAAGGAGAGAGACCCTTCCTATAGACGAGCTTCCGTCGGTTCTTCGAGAATCCGATCTGCAATCCTTTGTTCAAGAATACAACATTTGTCCTGATTCATATGAGCTGATCAAGTGCCATGGCGATCTTCGTGTCGATCACTCTTTTGAAGAGAATGACATGGTCATGGTGTACGAGGAACAGTTAAAGGCCGGTCTGAGGTTCCCTCTAGCCGATTTCTATAAGGAGGTCCTAAAACTTCACCGAGCATCCATTGTTCAAATCCACCCCAACTCGTGGCGGATCTTGGTAGCTTTCCGAGGTCTATGCCGAGCTAAGGGAATCAGACCTACGGCTAAGGTGTTCGCCGAGCTGCACAGACTAACTCGCCGAAAGGATGACGAACACTGGTTCTTTCAGGCGAAGCCTCGTTGCGGACTCTTTTCCGATCTGCCCTCATCCCTTAAGAATTGGAAGAACCGGTTCTTCATTCTGAGGAGTAAAGATCCGAGCTGCTTTGAGGACTTTCCTCGTAGCTGGTGGTACCAGGGGCCTCGCTCAAACACATTACCACGAGTCAAGAGGAAAGCTTGATAGTGATGGAGTGAAAAGTCGTGCCACCACTCTAAAATATTCTGTCCAAATGCGGTGGCGCGAATCGCACCATTGGACCATGCAGCGATCACCGGCCAAGCTCGCGAACTTCCTCTCGACCTCGGCATTGGTATTTTCTATATCTCGGTTCTCGGGACCTTAGAGATCTCACTAACCTTTTCTTTGTGCGGTATGGCGGGTGGTGAGGTTCTAGGAAGCGGAAGAAGGACAAAGAGATCTTCAGGAAAGTAAAGGAGATGAAGCGTTGAACGTCTTCAAACACCGATCCACGAACACAGGGAGATACAAAGAGACCCACCTCAACCTTGGTCCGCCAACCACTTGAAGCTGTCGAGATCTCCTCCTAGATCGGAAGAAGCCCCGCCTCTCTCGATTGTTCCAAGCACGGAAGGAGCCTTCTCAATCTTACGGGAGGACCTCTTCTCGTGGCGCTCGAATCGATCGATCGCTTGAAGAATAACCGGATGTTAGGGAGAACTCCGATTTTGCCAAAGTCACGGGATCTACCATCTTCTTTCGGGAGGATCGAGGAGGCTATCGGAGTGGTCTCGATGATATCTTGACTCGAACCATGAGCCTAAGCGTGGAGTGTCCGGTGAACTGCACCATGATTCGGAAAAGATTCGGCGCTGGGTAAGGAGGTCGGGAAGAAAAATCGGAAGTGGCTTCCTCCGATCTCAACTCTCATCCGCTCAAGATTATATATCTCAAGTTGAGGGCGGGCGAAGTACCATGAAGACCGGTGGCCGAAAGGTCTCGTGACTTGGTGAAAGTGAACGGGCTCTCGAGAGAAGTCCAGGCACTTGAGGCCAATGAAGCGCTTCAGTCGCTCAACTTGTAGAGGAGCTTAATGCGAAGGATAAGGAGCTTTCGGAGAAAGACAAAGAGCTTAAGGAAAAGGATGAAGAGATGGTGTCGGGAATAGCCGGAGCCTATGTGAATGCTCATAAAGATCTCTTGGCCGAACTCCAAAAGCGCTATCTGAAGAGGACTTCTCTTGGATGGACGACTGGCTCCGGGCGATGGTGAAGATAGTGAGGAGGAGGGCGAGGAAGATAGAGAGAGTGAGCAGAATGTAAATCAGGCTGGGGGTGATCCCCCAGCCGAATAACTTGTACAAATTATGAAATGAAATGGAATATCTCTTTTGTTTAATGAAAATCTTTGAATTGCCTAAGTATTTGATTGTATGAGCATAGCGAAACCTGAACTAAATGCCATTATTGATCTAAGTATAAAAGATCGGAAAGCACAATAAGCATGAGATCGGTGGGGGAGAAATGCTGAACGGGACTTGATTAAAATTGAAAATTTAACTTGAACACTTAAGATCGGAACCCTCGTTAAACCGAACCCAAACTTTAGCTCTTAATCTTAGAAAGGAGGTCGGCAATAAAACTGGTAGGAAAAGATCTAGTGCCAGTTCATTTTATTTATCAACAGAGATCAGGAATATACTCGACAGGTCCGGAAATTCGACAACGGGTTTGAGAGGTCGGTAAATGATTTGAGAGATCGGCGAGGCCTTAATGAATATGAGGGCTCAGCATTAATTCAATTCTTTGTGAGGAGAGATCGGAAATGTGACCGCCTATCAAAGAGGGATCGGAAACGTGATTAGCTGTTCAAAGAAGAATTTTTATTGATCCTAGGGGTCGGCCAAAATATGGTGTCGACAAGAAATTTGTATTTAAGGGAGATAGCAAGTTACACAAGGGAAGGAAGGCTACACGGGGCAAATCACACGGCCCACGCGTGTACTGTAGTCTCTCCACAGTTTTTTAGGTTTTGACTCCAGATGGTTACTGTCACACCCTACCCCTCTGTAAGGCATAACATGATCCCGTAGTAT
Organism: Hevea brasiliensis; assembly: GCF_030052815.1. Taxonomy (NCBI): domain Eukaryota; kingdom Viridiplantae; phylum Streptophyta; class Magnoliopsida; order Malpighiales; family Euphorbiaceae; genus Hevea; species Hevea brasiliensis. The sequence continues at coordinate 23,323,696 of NC_079507.1, forward strand.
ACCTAATGAATTACCAACTCCGTCTACTGATAACCCATTAAATACACTACAAGGGATTTTAAAAACTTTTCTTACTTCTTTTACAGTGGTGAGCACTATTTACAGGTGTTAAAAACCTTTTTGAATTGAAGTGATAAAACTAAAACATTTGAATTATTTGGAATTTCTGTAAAAATTTTGGCAGAGTGCCATCTATATTTTGGATAAAACAGTTCTTCAGAAAAACCTGTAAAAAGCACTTCAATATATATTTCCAAATCTCAACTCCAACATGTTTCTCAACACAACATATTTCTCAACTCATATCCATAGTAATTTTTCAAAGACTGAGATACAAGAAATATAATACAATTTTTACAAGTCAAAATAACTCATAATTTATTTTACAACTTTAATGTAAAATTTTATTTTACAACTGCTCAAAACCAAGAACAATATATACATACAGTGAACATACATTACAGTACAAAATGCAAAATGTGGTATACTCAATATACCCGATGATCTCTCAATGTAGTACTAGCAGCCTAGTCTGCTACCCTGTCAGTCTGTCTACCTGCGACAGCAATGAAAAGCTATCGCTGAGTAAAATTTACTCAGTGGTGCACAATAACAATTTGAAATGCGATATATAAATCATTTATTTTTATATAAAAAATCAAATGATTCACAATTCCATTTCACAATTTACAAAATTCACCTAACACAAATTTGATCAAGTAATTGAATAATACCGTTTTGCAAATCAATAACACAATTCGATCAAATAACTGAATAATACCGTTTTGCAAATCATTAACACAATTCGATCAAATAACTGAATAATATCATTTTGCAAATCAATAACACAATTCGATCAAATAACTGAATAATACAATGTTGCCAATCGATAACATAATTTAAGCCATGACACAATTTTTCCACACATGTCGTGTTGTACACCACGACAAGACACACTCACCCCAATAATCGAAATCAATGAGGGAGGAAGCTAACTGAATAATGAGTACTCATCCAATTCGTCCTCAATAGGCACACACCTCAACACTTCAGCCAGAGAGGGAATTCAATTCGTCCCACTAGACAAGCTAGCGAGGAATACAATCAATATACATGATAGCTGTGGTTTCAAACCATTTCCAATACTTTTCAATCAATAAGTATCCATCAATATCATTCAAATAATTTCTCACAGTTTCAAATCATTTACAATGCTTTTCAAGCAATAAATATCCATTCAAACACATTTTCACAATTTAAAACAATAATGTACAAATAGTCATAATTCATTTCAATTGAAAAATTCAAAAGAAATAGCTGTTGTGCACAAACACAATTTAAAACAATAACATAGAAATAATCATAATTTATTTCAATTGAAAAAATTCAAAAGAAATACTTATTATGCACAAACACAATTTAAAACAATAACATATAAATAATCTTAATTTATTTCAATTGAAAAATTCAAAATAAATACTTATTGTGCACAAACACAATTTAAAACAATAACATATAAATAATCGTAATTTATTCAACTGAAAAATTCAAAAGAAATAGTTATTGTGCACAAACCTCTGATAACTGTCTCTTGGCTCTGACTCAGTGTTTCCTTCCCCTCCCTGAGTCTTTGCTAACTGAGAAACACAATTTGAAGTGTTTCAGTACTCATTTAAACTGTCTCTAACGATAATGCTTGATAAGTAATTCACTGAAAGCTATTATTTGCTTAATCAACCTAATATATCGACCCTCGATGCGTTCCAGGTAATTTAGGTTTTAGTGCTACTAATATGTCACATTCGATAGTCTTTTAGGGTTGGTACATGTTACCAATTTCATTTCTTTGTTTAGTGCATTTTATTGCAACTTGCTGGATTCCGGGATACTAGTTTGACCTAGCCGAATGACATAGTTCCCTCGGTTTTCAGGTTTCGGTCAAAACTACAAACTTGTAGATCTATGTCTTATGGAACACGGGGCAAAATTTCAGGTCATTCTGAGTTATGTAGACCAAGTTATGGTCATTTTACTATTGCTGGTCAAATGGCATCAAGTTTGGTCATTTTAGGTCAATTTGGTCAACTTTGGTTCGGCCAGTTTTTGGACCCAAACTTGTGCAAGCTGTTTGTCTTACTTATGGTCATTTCTGGGCTTTGGTGTCTTCATAAGACTTGTATATATGGGTCTTAACTACTCATGGTCAAAATTTCAGGTCAATTGGACCTGTTTTGAGTGAGTTATAGCTTAAACACTAACTGCTGCCAAAATGGTCAATTTTCAGGCCTTATTTGCACTTAATCCGGATTTGGTCATTTTTCAAGCTACCTTGCAAGCAGAATTTTGCCAAGCTTTCTTCATGAAAGTTGGCACATTTTGTGCCTGGTTTCACCTCCAATTGGTCTCATACCAATTGGAGCCACACACTTAAAGTTATAGGCCTAAAACTCAAACTGCCTTATTGAAATTCTTGCATACACATCAAGCATCACTTTTAACACTCACCAAACTTAACCTTCAAACCAATTCTGATTGTACCACAACCTAAACAAAATTTATAACATATTATAGGTCATTTTGGCAGCTTACAATTACATTCAATGTGCACCAACAAGTGCAGAATTTGTCCAACTCAATTTACAACAATTCAATCACCAATTCATGCCCATTTACATGCCCAACTTCACATCATCATACATGCACTCAAACTGTCATAACTCCTATCACAAATTAACATCATTATTCCATAAACCAAGCATGAATTCCAGCATTCCTCAAGAGTTAGCAAACTGCCACAATGGTACACTTACATTCCATTACTTTCCAAGCTTTAAATCTCATTTTACATTGACATATACTAAGTATACATTACCCAAACAATTTCCTACACAATATACATTTAATCAATCATTTAATTCACCATTTACAAGCAAAAATAAACTGCCCTTAAAGAGTTTTCATGGCTGCCAAAAATAAACATCACAATTAGAACATCAAACTCCAAAATTCTTCTCACAATTCAAGTACCCATAACCTCCTTACTAACTTTAATGAAGCACTAATCAAAAACTCAAACTTACCACTTTGGAAACTCTTCAAAACCTCTCTAAAACTTGGTCTTCTTGCTGCCTATCTACTGCCCATGGTGTGGTGGTCAAGTTTAATGAGGAAACCTTAACCATTGGGAGCTTGGATCATGGACGCATGGAGGTTGAAGCTTGGACGGCCATGGGAGAATTTGGGAACTTTTTGGCTTGGCCATGGGAGAATTTGGGAGCTTTTTGGCTTGGCCATGGGAAAGTTTGAGGAAGAAGATGGCTGTGCAGAAGTTAGTGGAAGATGACAGGTTTTTAATTGATTTACAAGGTGTTAGTGGTCCACTAATGTAGAAATAACATTAGTTTAATCAAAGATTTTATTTTCCCACATTAAGCTTCCCATTTTTGCTATTTACATTAGGTACCACTAATTTAATTTTTCATGACATTTTCCAAATATAATGTCATGTGTTTTCAATGGAAATTTAGGTCAAAAGATAACTTGGGGTGTCAAATGACCACAATGCCCATGTTCGGGTTGCATTCCCAATTTTTCGGTAACACCGGGTTTTGTCCGTTTTTCGATTTCTCACTTTTCTTTGTACTAATTATTTAATTTTTATTTAATATTTCTAATGATATTTATACTTCAATAGGTGTCTCTTTAAGTCTTAAAAAATATTTTCCATGGTTCCCTGCGGTCCAGGGCTAGTCAACGGTCCACGCCGTGACTTCCCGATGCGGTCACCCATCGCTAGGGTTCTCAGCTCGCTTAACTTAGTTGCATTTCTTTACTATTATTTTTCCTTTATTTTTCTTGTATTTTCTTTTCTTGTATTTCATTATTTAATGTCTCCTCACTCATATCGAAGTGTAGTTCTAGGCATTTTAGCTGTCCGGACAATACTTGTCATCGGAACAGTAGAACGCACTACCGAGCTTAGGGGTGTTACAGTTACACAGGGTTAGGTGAGTTGTGTGGGGTCTATTGCATGACCCGTGTACTGTGGTTTCTCCATGCTTTCTTTAAATTCTCTTAGATTGGGAGTTACACGAGTTAAGCTTCATGCTTACACGACCTGTGTAATGTTATGCACAACAGGTCCTCTTACTTTTCTTGCCTCTCAAACTTATCCAATTAACTTGTCACACCCTACCCCTCTGTAAGGCATAACATGATCCCGTAGTATACCTAATGAATTACCAACTCCGTCTACTGATAACCCATTAAATACACTACAAGGGATTTTAAAAACTTTTCTTACTTCTTTTACAGTGGTGAGCACTATTTACAGGTGTTAAAAACCTTTTTTGAACTGAAGTGATAGAACTAACACAGTTGAATTATTTGGAAGTTCTGTAAAATTTTGGCAGAGTGCCATCTGTATTTTGGATAAAACAGTTCTTCAGAAAACCTGTAAAAAGCACTTCAATATATTTCCAAATCTCAACTCCAACATTTTTCTCAACACAACATATTTCTCAACTCAAATCCACAGTGATTTTTCAAAGACTGAGATACAAGAAATATAATACAATTTTTACAAGCCAAAATAACTCATAATTATTTTACAATTCCAATGTACAATTTGAATTTACAACTGCTCAAAACCAAGAACACTATGTACATACAGTGGTCTTACATTACAGTACAAAATGCAAAATGTGGTATACTCATTATACCCGATAATCTCTCGCTGGATATACTAGCAGCCTAGTCTGCTACCCTGTCTGTCTGTCTACCTGCGACAGCAATAAAAAGCTATCACTGAGACAATGTCTCAGTGGTGCACAACATTAACAAATACAACTTTAAATCAATTTTCATAAATCATATAAATGATGGATACATAAAACCATAGTTAAATTCAAGACAATGAATGTCATAAGGAATTTAACACAATATCACATTAAATCTTAGTAATCAAAACATAGTTAAATTCAAAAGACAGTGAATGTCAATAAGAATTTAAACTCTAATTCACAATATCACAATAAATCTCAATAGTCAAAAAATGGTTAAATTCAAAAGACAGTGAATGTCAATAAGAATTTAAACTCCAATTCACAAATTATCAAAGCTCATAATAACACAATTTAGTCAAATAATTTACGAACATAGTGTTGCCAATTCATACACAACTTAAGCCATGACACAAAATTTCCGATCAATGCCGCGTTGTACACCACGACAAAGCAATCACAACCCCACTAATCGAAATCAATGAGGAAGGGAGCTAGCTATATAATGCGTACTCATCTGATCACCTCAACTGGTAAACCAGAGAGGGAGAAAAATAAACGATCACGACTCCATAAATGGAGAAGGAAAATAAACGATCACAACCCCATAAATGGAGAAGGAATGATATGATACTGTCATGCTAAGTGTGAACACAAAATCAATTCCAAACATTTTATTCAAATGATTCGTGAGAATCCAATAAATTTCTAAAGTCATAAATTCATTCACAAAATGGCAACACAATTCATAATTAACTTCAAATTTTCACAAATCACACTAAATCAATTTTTCCACAGTTTCAAACCATTTACAATGCTTTTCGAGCAATAAGTATCCATTCAAACACATTTCCATAATTGAAAACAATAATATACAAATAGTCATAATTTATTTCAATTGAAAAATTCAAAAGAATAACTATTGTACACAAACCTCTAATAACTGTCTCCTGGTCTTGACTCAGTGTTTTCTTCCCTTTCCCTGAGTCTTTGCTAACTGAGAAACACAATTTGAAGTGTTTCAGTACTGATTTAAACTGTCTTTAACGATAATGCTTGATATTTAATTCACTGAATTCTATTATTTGCTTAGTCAACCTAATATGTCGACCCTCGATGCATTCTAGGTAAATTAGGTTTTAATTTTACTAATATATCACATTTTATAGTCTTTTAGGGTTGGTACATACTACCAAGTTCATTTCCATGTATCTTGCATTTTCTTGCAATTTGCTGGATTCCGGGATACTAGTTTGACTTAGCCGGACGACCTAGTTCTCTCAGTTTTCGGGTTTTGGTCAAAACTATAAACTTGTAGATCTATGTCTTATGGAGCGCGGGGCAAAATTTCAGGTCATTCTGAGTTATGTAGACCAAGTTATGGTCCTTTTACTATTGCTGGTCAACTTGCACCAAAATTGGTCACTTTAGGTCATTTTAGGTCATTTTAGGTTCGGCCAGTTTTTGAACCCGAACTTGTGCAAGCTGTTTGACTTTCTTATGATCATTTCTGGGCTTTGGTGTCTTCATAAGACTTGTAGATATGGGTCTTAACTATTCATGGTCAAAATTTCAGGTCAATTCGACCTGTTTTGAGTTAGTTATGGCCTACACACTAACTGCTGCCCAAATGGTCAATTTTCAGGCCTTATTTGCACTTAATCCGGATTTGGTCATTTTTCAAGCTACCTTGCAAGCAGAATTTTGGCAAGCTTCCTTCATGAAAGTTGGCACATTTTGTGCCTAGTTTTACCTCCAATTGGTTTCATACCAATTGGAGCCACACACTTAAAGTTATAGGCCTAAAACAAAAACTGCCTTATTGCATTTCTTTCATACACATCAAGCATCACTTTTAACACTTACCAAACTTTACATTCAAGCCAATTCTGGTTATACCATGACCTAAACATAATTCACAACACATTATAGGTCATTTTGGCAGTTTACAATTACATTCAATATGCACCATAAAGTGCAGAATTTATCAACTCATTTACAACAATTTAAGCATCTAACCATAACACTTTTTTCATGTCCAACTTCACAACATCATATATACACTCAAACTTCCCTAACATCCAACACAATCCAACATTAATATACCATAAACCAAGCATGAATTCCAGCATTCTTCAAGAGTTAATAACCTGCCGCAATGGTGCCTTTACATTCCATAAATTTCCAAGCTTCAAATTTCAATTCACATTTACATATACTAAGTATACAACACCCAAACAATTTCCTACACAATATACATTTAATCAATCATTTAATTCACTATTTACAAGCAAAAATAAACTGCCTTCAAAGTGTTTTCATGGCTGCCAAAAATAAACATCTCCCTTAGAACATCAAACTCCAAAATTCTTTCCACAATTCAATTACCCATAACCTCCTTACTAACTTTAATGAAGCACTAACCAAAAACACAAACTTACCACTTTGGCAACTCTTTAAAATCTCTCCAAAACTTGGTCTTCTTGCTGCCAATCTACTGTCCAAGGTGTATGGACAACTTTTAGTGAAGAAAGGTGCCAAGAACGAAGCTTAAATCAAGCTTGCATGAAGCTTTCAAGTGGACAACAATGGTGGATCTTCTTTTCCCCATTTTTGGCTGAATTTGGAAGCTTGAAGATGAAGTTCAATCTGCTGTCCAAAGGGTGAGTTAGTGGTCCACTTAAATGACTTAGTAGAGCATTATGTCAAAATTAACTATTATTTTAATCTTAACTTTCATTTTCCCACATTTAGCTCTCCATTTTTACTATTTACATTAGGTACCACTAATTTAATTTTTCATTATATTTTCCAAGTGTAATATCATGTATTTTTAATGGACATTTAGGTCAAAAGACAACTCGAGATGTCAAATGACCACAATGCCCCTGTTCGGGTTGCATTCCCGATTTTTCGGTAACACCGGGTTTTGTCCGTTTTTCGATTTCTCACTTTTCTTTGTACTAATTATTTAATTTTTCTTTGATATTTCTAATGGCATTTATACTTTAATAGACATTTATTTAAGTCCTAAAAATATTTTCCAGGGTTTCCCGCGGTCCAGGGCTAGTCAACGGTCCACGCTGTGACTTCCCGGTGCGGTCACCCATCGCTAGGGTTCTCGGCTCGTTTAACTTGATTACAGTTCATTGCTATTATTTTTCCTTTGTTTTTCTTGTCTTTCCTTTTCTTGTATTTCATTATTTTATGTCTTCTCACTCACAACGAAGTGTAGTTCTAGGCATTCTAGCTGTCCGGACAACACTGGTCACTGGAACAGTAGAACGCACTACCGAACATAGGGGTGTTACATAACTTCCAGGCCTTGGATCTTCTTTAAAATACATGAAAAGATACAAAAAATATGAAATTAAGTAGAGATTAACAAAATTAACAAAAACTAATGAAACTAAGTAAAATGCATACAAATGACTATCTAAATGCTATGAAATGTAATACAACAGTGCCTTAAAATACCTATATGATACAAGTGTGTCAAATACCCCCAAACTCAAATTTTTACTTGTCCTCAAGCAAAACAAAACTTTGAAAACTCATTAGGGCACTTGATTTTTCTTAGTAACGTAACCAAAAACTTAACTTGCATATAATTGAACTCTCTACAGCCTTCATACTAATTTCCCTACCTTCAAGGCATAGAGACATCAACATTTGCCTGTTAGATTTCATCCCCCTCATGGAGTTTTAACCAATCATTTCACTTTCAAGGCCATTAATGAGTTCACAAATAACCTATTTTACTAGGATAGATTTGCGAAATACTTATTTTCCTCAAATTGCCTCTATTATGGATGATTATGATGAAGTGGGGAGATATATCTCCAACCCCATAGGCATATCTCAGTTTCCTATCTCCACTAATATAGCACATAACTTTCAAAAGATCAAAAGGTCTTTAAAAGGATTGTAATGGGGCTAGAGTATAGTGACTTGGCTACCAATAAAAAGCTTTTAAGGAACACAAATATGAGAGTTACTACTATATAAAGGTTACAAATACACAAGATTTATTTTTCTCTATTTTTGCATGGAAATGAGGATCATGTGGTTTTAGTGCTAAGTATACTTGCTTGATGCTCACTTTGGACTTCTTTACTTGTTTTTCTTAATTTGGTATTTGTGTTCCCTTTGTCCTTACCCTCAAACTTATTGCTTTTGATGGGTTAGAAGGGTAACTCTTTAATGTTTTTAATTACACACCTGCATTTCCTTTTGAATTTTGCACCCTTTTTCCATATTTTACTCTTTTTATACACCAAGCATACCTTTCACCTATACACTTTAGCTTCCTCATATTATAGGATAAGTGTTTAGGTTAAGAGCTAGGGTAATGTTATGGGTTATCAAAATTCATACAAGGGAATAAATGTAGGCTCAAATTGTCTACAAGGGGTTAAAATTTGATTTTGGGTGGTTAAGACTATAATGAGCTTATAACAAAGAATGCCTTAATCATCTCTTTTTTAAGCATATGCAAGGATTTTGCCTCAATAGGTTTAAGAGACATGTTCTAAGGTTTGTGAGGCATTTCCAGGTTTATTCATATTTCAAAAAATTTCTCCTAATTTTAGAAGTCCAATGTGACAAACTAATGGCTATGAAGGGGTTTAATTAGTTTGACTTCACTTAGGCAATTAACTTTTTCACAAACAATATATTGAAGTCTTTTTGCCTATCCAGTAATATCCATTCCTCTTTCTAAGAGAGATTAATTATTAGCTTATTAAGATTTTTTGTTATAGTTCTAAGATAAAAAATCTTTGAAAAAGTTCAAAAATTTTAAAATTTCCTAAGATTTTTTGATACGCAAGTATGATAGAGGTATATAAAGCAATGCAAAATGATAAAGATGAAATGCAATACATGAATGCACCCCCAAACTCAAATTTGGCATTATCCTCAATGGCAATATATAATGCAAGCTAAATATAGATAAAATATCAAAGACAAGATATTAGCAAAGTATAAATGTATTAAGCAAAACATATGAATATTAGGAGCAGATTTTTATAAAATTAACCAACTAAACTAGGTAAGTAGTGAGACTAAGGCCTAAGCCTGTACAATGCATCAAAATGTATCCTAGTTTACTGTCCTATGTCTAAAAAGTCTGCGATAATGAGGAAGGTGCCCCTTCATCCTGCCTCTCGAGGATCATATCCAGTTTGTTGCGAGCTTCCTGGAGACTGTCCCCTATGGCTCTAATTATGTCTGATATAGTAGTCTCTAGGGTCCTCATTCTATTGTTAATGGTCATCTCCATCTTTTGTAGGTATGCAAGGACTGTGTCTGCAGGTGGTGGTGTGTATGAAGGGACCTAGTCTAGTGATCCCTCAAGGAGGGGGTCCAAATCTTCCTATTGCTATTGTTACTTCGATGCTTGCTCTTGTGCTCAAGAAGATTCCCTTTGTTCTGCTACTGGTGATGACCTCATGACATTAACTTATGCATCGATTAGTAAACAAATGTCCCCTATTTTTCTGCATAATCCCATGGATATGCAAATAGTCTGATCTATCCTGGTGGTGCCTAAAATAGATCACAGCCTAGCATGCATTAGCACAAACCCATAGTATAGGGTAAGTACTATGATGAGGCCTTGCACCACTATGTGACCTATGGCTTAATGAGAAATCCTCCTAAGGGGATGGCATAAGAAGTATCCAGTGCCACATCTCCTCACAGTTATCATACACCATAAGAAGATTAACTCATTGGCTTTTACCATGCTAAGGCTATCACTGCACGCCATAATGGTGTGGGCTGCAAGTCTGTGTAGATACCTCAATGCTAGGTTTGCCAACCCAATGGCTTAGACAAACTGGAGTTGTATATCTCAATGTTAGGGGCAATCATCCTCCAAAATGAAATGTTATTATTCTCCAGTCTGTTTTAAGGGATCTCCTAGAGTCCCTATCAAAGCCAAAAACAGAGTTGAACTCATCCATGTTCATGACTCTAACTAGCCCCAAGTTCTTGAACTTGATCCTCACCCTATCTCCCCTATCTGTGGTCCAAAGGGTGGCCTCAAAACTACCTAGAAATTCCAGTATAATGTCCCTATATGTCGAGTAGCATAGTTGGGTGAACCTCAGCCATCTGATATCCAAGAATCTATCCACATCCTCCTTAAGCTAAAGTTTCTGTAGTAGCTCTATGTCTAGATATTTCGTGGATATTATCTTTCTATTGTTTGGGTTGGCATAGACATCTCTATGTGCAGCATTCTTGAAATGCCAAGCCAAAGCAAATTCTGGTTGGGGTTGGGGTTAGGGTTATAATTGTTGTTGTGGTTGGGGTTAGGGTTAGAGTACTTCCTATCTTACCTACCTCGTTCTTAGTCTCTTGGGTGGTGATGGCTAGACATTTTCCCCATAAAGAAGATGAAATCCTTCCTGTAGGTCTTTTTATAGGGGCCATGGAGAGAGAAAATCAAAAATAGGTTAGGATTTGGTGGGAAAAGTCAAGAGAGGATGAGAGTTTTTTGAGAGATTCTTGAATAAGAAAAGGTTTTGTGTTATGAAATGGGTGTTTGAAATGTTTAAATAGAAGTTTTCCTATTCCTTCAGGAAAATTTTTTACTTCTCTTCGATATGCCTCTCCGAAGATTTACATGGGGCCATGTGTCACTATATAAGTTACCTCGTATAATCTTCTGCCTTTTTTTTTAAAAAATTGGGCAAGTTACACGAGTTGTATAACACTACACAAGGGTGACCCATGTAACTTTTTGCCCCTTTTTTCCTTGTTCTCTTTTTAACCCAATAACTAAAACGAGTCCATGCCACTTTGTACAGGGCACCCTGTGTAAGTTTTTATTTCTCAAAACTCCCACTCTTTTCTCCTTCCTTTGTTACATGGGCCATGTTTCCTTGCATGGGTCACCTCGTTTAATTTTTAGGAGTGCATTGGTGTGTGTGTGTCTTACGCTCAATAGGTTATACGGTTTGTGCTTCAAAGCACGGGGTACCCCATATAACTTTCTGGACCAAAATCCTAGGCACTTCAAATGCATACATTTTCCTATTGCTTCAAGTTTTCATGATAACTTGTTTTTAAATGTATTAATGTGATGTATAACAGAGGTTAGCAGCAGAAATATTTCCTCAAATTTGAAATTTTCTATCTTGCATGGTTTTGACTCTTTGCCTCCATTCTTTCTTTCCTCTCCACTCCTTATTTTTACCTACAATGTCCAAGGTTGAAGTTTGGGATTCCTACAAAACTTAAAGAAACCAAAAATAAAATAAACTTTAAAAAAATTCTAAAGTCTTGGGTTACCTCCCAAGGAGTGCTTGTTTATAGTCATTAGCTTGACCGTTTCTGTTGGCTCATTGTTGTGCAGGTGGGTTGCTAAAGGAGTATGTTGCTCCTTTCTCAATTCATTCTCCTGAGAAGTATGGCTTCAGCCTTTGGCCATTGACCTTAAAAGCTCCTAAGGTTTCACTCCATACTTCTACTGCTCTATGTGGGAAAACTTGTAAAACCTTGAAGGGGTCAGACCACCTAGACCTTAGCACTCCTGGGATAGCTTCAATCTGGAGTTGAAAAACAAGACAAGGTCTCCTTTTTTGATTTCTCTTCTTATGATATGCTTGTCATGCTAGCTTTTCATCCTTTCCTTAAAGATATTTATATTCTCACAGGCGTCTTGCCTAATCTCCTCCAGTTCATTAAGTTGTTAGAAGCCTCTTTTCTCAAGTAGTCTTTAGGTCAAAATTGGGGGTCTGAACTATCCAATAGGCTTTGTGCTCAAGTTCAACAGGGAGGTGGCATGACTTTCCATACACCAAGTGAAAGGGGATAGTTCCAATAGGTGTTTGGAAGGCAGTATAGTAGGCCCATAGTGCATCATCTAATTTCTAGAAACAATCCTTCCTTGAGTGATTTACTATGTTCTCAAGGATCCTCTTTAATTCCCTATACGAAATCTCCACCTATCTACTTATTTAAGGTTGGTATCGTGTTGCCACTTTATAAGTCACTCCATATTTTTTGAGTAAAGTTTTAAATTGGTTGTTACAAAAGTGACTTCCCCTATTACTAATGATTGCCCTTAGTGTGCCACATCTTATAAAGATGTATTTCTTGAGGAACTTGATGACTACCCTGGCATTCTTTATTGGTGAGGTTATTGCTTCTACCTACTTTGATATGTAATCTACATCAACAAGGATATAGTTGTTGTCAAATGAGGATGGGAATGGACCCATGAAGTCTATACCCCAAACATTGAATAAGTCAACTTTAAGTATTCCATGGAGTGGCACCTCGTTCCTTCTTGAAATGTTTCCTAATTTTTGGCATTGATTGCATATCAGCATAAAGTTCCTTACATCTTTGAACAAGTTTGGCCAATAGAACCTTGCTTGTAATATCTTCACTGTTGTCTTAGATGTACTGAAGTGTCCTCTATAAGGTGATGAATGACAATGCTGCAACACACTTTCTATTTCCTCCTCTAGTATGCATCTTCTACTAAGCCCATCATTGCATCTCTTGTATAGTAGAGGTTCCTCCCAAGTATAGTCCCTTATGTTATGTAAAAATTTCTTCTTCTGTTAGTAGGACATGTTTGTGGGAAAACTCTACATATAAGATAGTTAACAATATCTGTATACCATGAGGATTGAGAGATGGCTAGAAGGTGTTCATCTAAAAAGGAGTCATCAATTGGCAGGTCCTCAGTAGAAATCCCTATATCTTCCTCCTTGAGTCTAGAGAGCTAGTCTACTATCATATTCTCAATCCCTTTTTATCTTTAATTTTAAGATCAAATTCCTGTAGAAGAAAAATCCACTAAATCAACCTTGGTTTTGCTTCTTTTTTGTTCAAGAGGTACCGGATAGTAGCATGATCTGTGTATACAATAACTTTGGATCCAAGTAAGTGGGATTTGAACTTATCAATTGCAAACACAACTACCAAAAGTTCCTTTTCTGTGGTTGCATAGTTGACTTGTGCATCATCAAGTGTTTTACTTGAATAGTAGATAGCATAAATTTTTTTATCCTTCCTTTATCTAAGGACTACTCTTACTGCATAATCACTTGCATTGCATATCACCTCAAACGGTAGCTCCGACTCTGGTGGTTGCATTATAGGTGCAAAAATCAAAGCTTCTTTTATCCTGCAATGGGAATCAAGGTAGCTATCATCAAAGTCAAAGGAAACATCCTGATTCAATTAGTTAATGGCTTAGCTATTTTTGAGAAATCTTTAATAAATCTTTTGTAAAAGCCCGTGTGTCTCAAAAAACTTTACACTCCTTTGACTCATGATGGTGGTGGCATTTTCTACATTATCTTGATCTTTGCCTTGTCCCCTTCGATCCCTCTTTCTGACCCAAGGTGACTAAGAACTATGCCCTCTCTTACCATAAAGTGGCATTTTTCTCAATTAAGGACTAGGTTTAACTCCTCACATCTTTGTAACACTTTAGACAAGTTAGTTAAACACTTAGTAAAAGTGGTTTCATGAATAGAGAAATCATCCATAAGAACCTCCATAATGTTTTCAATAAAATTAAAAAAAATAGCCATCATACATCTTTGAAAAGTAGCTAGGGCATTATAAAGACCAAAAGGTATTCTCCTAGGAATGCTTAGCTAGCCTTTCAAGCATTTGGTCAATACATGTGTCACATCTTACCCCTCTGTAAGACATAATATGATCCCATAGAATACCGAATGAACTACTAAACTTCACCTACCGATAACTCATTAAGTACCCTACAAGGGATTTTAAAACCATTTTCTTACTCTTTGGAAGTGGCGAGCATTTTTTTACATTTAATAGAAGTTTAAAAGCTAGTTAAAATTTTTATCTATTTTTATTTGTCCATAAATTTTGGAAAATTTTCGGCAGAGTGCCATCTGTATTTTAAGAAAATAGTTCTTCAAAAACCTGTAAAAACACTTTCTATAATTCTTTTCATCAAAACCCATCACTACTATAACACAATCAACACAATTTTTCCCACACTCTAAAATTCCAAAATAATTCTCAACTCAATTATCATAAAAAATAATACTAAATAATTGCATTCATATTTCATTAAAGTAAAATTAATTTACATTCATTAACCAAACTTTACATTAGCAAATAATTGCATTCATATTTCATTTAAGTAAAATTAATTTACATTACTGCTCCTCTAGTCTCTATATCTGCGACAGCAATAACAGCCATCGCTGAGTGCTATGACTCAGTGGTGCACAACATACTAAAATAACATTTATGCATAATTCAAATCACATTTATTCAAATATTGAACTGAACATGAAAAACATATACAAAACATGATTTATAAATTTTTAGTCTAAACAGTTTCATTTAGGAAGTCTCAAAACGAATTTCATAAAAATACACAGTTATATCATGCCAATTGAAACAATATTCATCTTAATAGCCGGAGGCTTATAAGTAATCACAAGGCTAGCTAGCTCAAATATAAGGGTACCCATTCAAATTTCTTCTTCTATTGGCACACACCTCAACACTTCAGCTAGAGAAGGAATCAAAATTCGAAACTAATTTCCCCCACTAGTCATGCTAGTAAGGCATTCAAACATATGGTCATGACACTGTGGTTTCAAAACTATCTTATCAATTTATCAAACATTTACTGCCATTTCAAACACATACAAGTAAACTTTCAACAATTTAAGTCAAAAGCTTAATAAACATTTCAATACAATTAAGTCACAATTTAATATCACAATTCATTCAAAACAATTTGCAGAAGAAAATTTACAGAAATTTCTATATTGTGCATAAACCTTATACGAGTCGCTTCTTGGCCTTGACTCGATGCTTCGGGTTCTTTCCCGGTATTCTTTTCAACTGAAACACACAATTTCATAGTGTTTCAGTATCATAATTTATCATAAATCCAAAAATAATTTCAAATCTATTTATGACACTATTTAAGTCAAATTGTTGACTTTCTAATGCTTAATAGGTATGGAAATTTTAATTTCACCCACATACCACATTTTGGTTGCCTAACTTGTTAGTTTTGGTTGTTTCCTCAAACTTTAAGTTTCTTAGGTGAAACTTCAAAAATTTCAGATTTGGTGCCCTACTTTGCACTGTTCCATTGGTTAAGTAGCTGTAGTAATTTGGCTAAATTTTCTTCATAGAAGTTGTTCCTTATTGTCTTAACTTTATTTCTCTTTTTGAATCACTCCATTTGGAGTTTTGTAGCCCCAGTTATGGCCATTTGAATATGGCTGGCCAGATTTGGTGTTGCCCAGAATTCTGGGCAATTTTCTAGATTATGACAGTTTTTGTACATTGACTGCAGGTGAGTTTTTAAATAGATTATGATCACAATTTGGATTTGTTTTCTTCATGAAAGTTGTAGGGCTATGTCTCATCTTTCTATCGGTATAAAATTCAGATAATTTAGACCTTCGTAGACCAAGTTATGGTCATTTACGTAACTACTGTTCATTTGGTTATTTTTATACATGTCAGTTTGCCCAATTCTGGATTTGGCATAATTGTTCACTAAGTTATGGTCACTTTCTGGGCATGATTCCGAAATAAAAAATGTGCCATTTTGTGTCTAGTTTCATTCCCAATTGGCTTCACACCAATTGGATTGGTAAATTTTTAGTTTTGGTCCCTGAAAGGTACCTAGGTCAAACTGCCTGTAGATTGACCCTCACCAATCCGAATTGGAACTGGGTTCCAACCATTCATACACACCACAAATGGTCACAATTGACCATTTCTCAACTCAAATAAGGTCAACTACATCATTTGGCAAATTCGCAAATTTTTCTTCAATTTTTCACATGCTCAAAACCCTAGCTACAAATAAAGTTCAATCTAATGCATTTCAAAGTGTACATGCATGATCTACACACCTAATTCACTTCAAATAACCATTCAAAACCATCAAACTCATTTATATCAAACCTTAACCCTAGCTGGATGAATTTCATGTTTGGTCCCTCAACAATTGTTTTTGTTTGATTTTAAGTTTATTTCTAGTTTAATTAAGCTACAAACAAAACATATAAACTAAGATTTTCAATTTCAATCACTTACCTCAACTTGAATCTCAACTTTTCAATTTCTTCCCTTTTCCTCTTTTTTTTTTTTCTTCTTCAATCACCTTCTCAAGTTGGTCTAACAAGTTCTTATGGTTTATTTGGAGGTCAAAATGGGTTGAAGTGGTTGGAAGCAAGCTTAGTTTTAAGCTTTCTTGGAGTTTTCATGGTGGTGAGAAAGAGAGGAGGGCGGCACATTTGGGTGAGGGAAGAAGGAAATCTGATTTTCTTTTCTTTTTTATGTATTTTTAAGTCTTTAAAAATGTTTTTGACTTGGTCAATTTAGGTAGGAAAATTAAAATGACTTTTGACATCATGATGATGTCATAAGGCTGATGTAAGGTGATGTAATAAACTTTTTTCCTTTTTCTTTTCTTTTGCATTTATTTTTCCATTAGTTTTTTAATTTAATTCCCGATTCCAAAATTTTTTTTCTCCAATTTTATTGGACAGTTAGGTCAATTGACTAAATTGCCCCTCGCCAGTTCGATCTGGTTTGCAAGTAATTCAATATTTCTTATGGATCCCTAACCTAATTATTTGACCTGCTTAATAATTCTTTTTCGTGATTTTCTCTTTTTCACTGTGTTTCCAATAGTCTTAAGGACCACAGCGTCATATTTTACGATTTGAAATTTGAGTTTAGACTGACCTCGCAGTCATTCCCGAGAAGGTCACCCATCGCTGTGACTCCCAGCTCATTTAACTTCTTGTATTCTGTTTTTCTTCTTTATACTTAACTATTTGGTATTTACTAATTATTTATATTTAGGGCTTAACTAGGTGTCTTAGACGTGATTCTAATTCCCTTAATTGTCCGAACCGATACCGATCACCAGAATAATGAAATATATCAGGCTATGCCAATAGGGGTGTTACAATTCTCCCCCCTTTAAAATAAATTTTGTCTCGAAATTTTTACCTAGTAATCAGTCTCTGAACAACTATGGGTGCTATCTCCTTATGTCCTCCTCTCGTTCCCAAATAGCCTTCTAGCCTGAATGATGGTTTCACAGCACTTTCACTAACGGTATTTGTGACACCCCTTACCCGACTACAGTGTAGCCGAGCAAGTTATGCCACTCAGTGTGCCGGAGTACTCTATTTTATCTTAATTCATTTTTATCATAGTTTTGAAAATAATTTGTGAAATATAATTCATTTATTGAAATTGTAATTTATTTGAGGTTCCGAAAATTTTTAAAGAAAATCCGGCAGAGTACCGGCTAAAAATGGAGAAACTGCTCTTCTTGAACTCCGTGAAAAACACTTCCTATATTCTTATTCATTCATCTCAACTCCATTTATCAAAATCTCAATATTTTTCAGTTCACATTCATTTCTCAATCATTCATTTCATGTGATAATCATATATATATCACAGATAAACATTCACTTTTTCATTTACAAACACAATTCTCATTATTTACATGAGCATCAAATTACATTTCATAAGTTCATTTACACATGAGAAAATAAGATCAATTACAAAATACCAAAATGACACCTAGTGTCCTACCAATGCAATCAGAGCTCGTGAGGTGACATGCATACACTATGCAGAATCGCATGATGGACTTACCCAACTGTGGTCTACTAGCTCTCGATCAAGTATCTTCGCACTCACACGCGTTGCAAAAGCGACGCGCTAAGCATAAAGCTTAGTGGTGCAAATAATAAAATAGAAAGAAATAATATGCAAATAAAAATCATAATTTCTTAGCCATTGTGTTCATAAGAACTGAATAATTACCAACTTAATGTTTAGTCGAGGGCTAATTACGCTTTTATGATATTAACTTCTTCATGCATTTTGTTTATTTATTTTCTTCATGATCTTGAGTTTCTTTGTATTCTATCGTAATCATTTCGATATTTAATTTTCGTATTTTCTTTAACAATCGGTTCAATTACGCTTATACTTTTCCATGCCCAAGTAACCTATACAAATTGACCGGATCGATAAACGGGTAAACTAGCACCGGGTACTGTGTACCTCGGGCCGTCACACCATCGGTCACAATGTGTCGCCTTGGCAGTAAACAGAATGGCTAATAAGCCATATAAGCAATAAGGCATAAAGCCAAGTAAAACATCATAATCGTGATAGCCATAGGCTATCACATCACGTAATGGCAATGAAGCCATACATCATACGCAGATCTTGCTATCGTAACCCTATTGGCATGCCAACCTATCCAAACCAATCACATTAGGCCTACTAGGGCATTTGATACTTTTGAATTCTTCAATTTTTGAATTTCAAGTTTTTATGTCACTATTCACTTCAATAGTCAACAAAAAGTTGACTTTTGCATAGAACATAGGTGCATTGGTTTTAACACTCCCAATGTACCACATTTTGCATTTAAAACTTGTTGGTTTTGGTCACTTTCTCAAAGCTTAGGTCATTTTGGCAAAATTGCCAATTTTCGGTTTCGGTGCTCCGAAGTTGCACTGTTCTATTGGTCAATCTACTGTTGGAGACAAAACTTCCTTCATAGAAAATGTTCCTTATTTTGTCTAGTTGAATTTCTTTTTTTGAATCACTCCATTTGGAGTTTTGTAGCTCAAGTTATGGCCAAAATAAGTTTACTGTTCACGTGCAATCGCTCATGCCTTGAGATTTTGGTCCGCAGATTTTTGGTCCAACTTTGGTCAGTAATTTGATCAAGTTAAGTTCATAATTTGGTCTAACTTTCTTCTTATGAAATGTTCTACCATACCTTAGGTTTCCATCGGTTCAAGAATCGCCTAAATCCGAGTTTTCTAAAGAGAGTTATAGCCATCCAAACATTGCTGCTCAAATGAAAATCTGCAGAGTTGTAGGTTTGAACAGTAACTGTGACTGCCATTTGGGTTAGGTTCTGGTCATAATTTGGGGTAGGTTTCTTCATGAAAGTTGTTTTTCTATGTCTTAACTTGTTTCTGTAAAAATTTCAGGTCAATTGACCAAATCTACAGTGAGTTATGGCCAAATGAATAGTTACTGTTCATTTGGTCATTTCTGCAGGGGCTGTTGCAGGGTGTCCGAATTGGGGCCAAGTTTTGGTCCACTTGCTTTGGTCTTTTGGGCATGGTTTCTTCAGAAAAAATGTGCCATTATAAGCCTAGTTTCATGTCCAATTGGCCAAACATCAATTGGACCTACACAGCCAAAGTTATGGCTGTGCAAGTGGACTGAATTTTCAGTCCCTCTGCTGCACTAACAAGGCAGCCTACACATTCACTTGGCTATACTATTTTTCAGTCCAATTCATGGTCAACATACCTAAAATGGTCACTAATTGACCCTTATAATGTTCTTTCACAATTCCATAAGCTAAATCCAAGTTTCACTTCTCAAAACCCTAATGTCCAATTTAAATTATCCATAAACCTCAATTAGCACACTAATTCAACATCCATGCATATTCATACCTTAAACATCATTTCTATCCATTCTACATTCATTAAAACAATCAACCACATCCTTCCTTAGGGCTGCCAAAAATTGAAGATGCCCTAACACATATAATTTACTTCAAATTCTTACAATTTCTTAACTTAAAATGATGCTCTAATAAGGATTAAAGGAGTGTGAGTGAAAGGATAGCACTAACCTCACTTTAACCTCTTGTAGGGCAGATTTCTTCAAGCTAAAACTTCACTTTCCTTCTTCTTCTTGGCTGCCAAAAGCTTCCCCACGTGATATGGTCAAGGTTTAATGAAAGGGGTTAGGGTTTAGTAGTGGAAACAAGAGAGAAATGAAGCTTAAAGGAGCTTTAATGGTGGAACCTCTTCTCTCTCTCTCTCTCTCAACGTTTTTTAGGCTGCCCAAGGTTGAAGATGCAGATTGGTTTTTCATATTTTTGGTCTCTTTTATCTCTTTTAATAAGTTTAACAAATTGTGATTGGTGGAGGAAATTTAAATGACATCATATGATGTCATAATTAGCATTTTCTTTCATTTTCTTTTCTTTTCTTTTCTACTAGCTTCAAATTAATTTTTCATCAACATTAATTCATATTTTATGTCATAATAATTATTTACTCAACTGGGCAAGTCGGCCAAAAATCACCTCTGAAGGCAAAATGACCAAAATGCCCTCCGTTTGGCTTAACGGGTCAAAATTGTCTATACCGATTGAAAAATTTTTCTAAATATTTTCTTGGCATTCTAATGCCATAGGAACCTCAATGACCCTTCTCTGAGGTCCCAAAAATTATTTTATAATTTTTTCCCCGGGTCTAGGGCTCCTCGTTGCGAGAACCGCAACTTCCCTCTGGTTACCCATCGCTAGGGCACCGGCTCGTTTAACTTGTTTGTATTTTATTTCTAAAATTTTTACTAAATTTTTCTTATCAATATTTGAGTTAATTATGGTTCCTCACTTTAGTTTAAATATTTTTTCGGATATTCTAGCTGTCCGGACCGACACCGGTCACCAAAACAGTAGGATGTACGGAGTAGTTACCGGGAGGGTGTTACAGTATTTGCTTGTTCCGTAGCTGCTTCACCTCATAAGCCAAAATCTCTATGGGTTCTTCCTCATATGTGAGGTTTAGATTCACTTTAATTTCCTCCACTGGTAGTACATGAGATGGGTCTGATCGATACCTCCTCAACATAGACACATGGAAGACGTTATGTATCTTCTCCAACTCTGGAGGTAGTGCCAAACGATATGCTAAAGGACCCATTCTCTTTAGAATTTCATATGGCCCAATGAAATGAGGACTCAGTTTCCCCTTTCTGTCGAATCTCATAATTCTCTTCCAAGGGAAAACCTTGAGAAATACTTTCTCACCCACTACATATTCAATATCCCTTGTCTTCAGATCAATATAGGACTTCTGACGGTCTGATGCAGCTTTAAGTCGATCTCTAACCAATCTGATTTTCTCTTCACTTTGTTGAACAATTTCTGGCCCAATCATCTTTCTTTCACCTACTTCATCCCAACACAATGGGGTTTTATATTTTCTACCATACAAAGCTTCATATGGAGGCATTCTAATGCTTGATTGGTAACTGTTGTTATAAGCAAACTCAATCAAAGGCAAGTGTGCATCCCAACTGCCTTCAAACTCAATCACACAAGCCCATAGCATGTCCTCCAAGATCTGAATTACTCTCTCAAACTGGCCATCTGTCTGTGGGTGAAATGCCATACTGAAGTTCAATCTAGTTCCTAGGGTTCTCTGAAGACTATCCCAGAATCTAGAAGTGAACCTAGGATCTCTGTCTGATACGATGGATACTGGCACTCCATGCAGTATTACTATCTCATCTATGTACAACTTGGCTAATCTTTCTAAACTATAGTCCATCCGGACAGGCAGAAAATGAGCAGACTTGATCAGTCTGTCAACTATAACCCATATTGCATCATGACTCTTCTATGTCCTTGGAAGTCCCATCACAAAATCCATAGTTATTCTCTCCCATTTCCATTCTAGTACTGGTAGTGGATGTAACAAACCAGCTGGTAATTGATTTTCTGCCTTCATTTGCTGACAAGTTAGGCATTTGGAAACAAATTCTGCTACATCTCTTTTCATACCCATCCACCAGTAATGTTCTTTCAGCCCTCTATATATTTTAGTACCACCAGGGTGCATAGCAAAAGGAAACTCATGTGCTTCCTTCAAAATGATCTATCTCAATTCAACGTCACTAGGAATGCACATTCTGCCCTGGTGTAGTAATAGAATGTCATATCTCACTGAGAACTCAGGTTTCTTGCCCTGTTTGACTTCTTCTAATAGCTTCTGATACTTCTAATCATTCTAAGCAGTCATTCTGATCTGATCAATCAACACTGGCTGTACATGCCATGCAACTGCTATCTGCCCCTCATCATTAATCTCTAAGCTAGCATGCAATACCCTCAACTCATGTACCATAGACAAAGGAGTAACCCGTAGAATTGCCATAGTCTTGCGACTTAAGGCGTCAGCTACCACATTAGCTTTCCCTGGCTGATAGTCTATCAGACAATCATAGTTTTTATCAACTCTAACTATCTCCTCTGTCTCAAATTCAACTCTTTCTGGGTGCCCAAATACTTCAAACTCTTATGATCTGTATAGATGTAGCACTTCTCCCCATACAAATAATGTGTCCTGATCTTAAGAGCGAACACAATAGCTGCTAGCTCCAAGTTATGTGTTGGATAATTCCTCTCATGCGGTTTCAACTAGCGTGATGCATAGACAATGACATTCCGTTCTTGCATTAGTACACAGCCTAACCCATTGTGAGAAGCATCATTGTAAACAATATACTCTTTACGCGGGATAGGTAAAGTAAGGACTAAAGCCTCAGTTAAACACCTCTTTAACTCATCAAAACTCTGTTGGCATTTATCCATCCACTGAAATTTCACATCTTTCTGAAGTAATTTAGTCCTTGGAGATGCCAACATGGAGAACCCTTTCACAAATTGGCAGTAGTATCAGCTAAATCCAGAAAACTATGAATTTCAATGATATTTTTGGGTGGCCTCTAATTAAGGACAGCTTCTATCTTATTTGGATCTACCTTGATGCCCTCTGCCGATACTATGTGCCCTAAAAAGGATATTTCCTTCAGCCAAAATTCACACTTTGACAATTTGGCGTATAGCTGTTTTTCCCTTAAAGTCTGCAGTACAATCCGCAGATGTCTATCATGCTCTTCTGCACTCCTCGAATAAACCAATATATCATCTATAAATACCACAACAAACTGGTTGAGGTATGGTCTGAAGATAGTGTTCATCAGATCCATAAAAGCAGTTGAAGCATTAGTTAACCCGAATGGCATGACCAAGAACTCATAATGGCCATAGCGGGTTCTAAAGGCAGTTTTAGGAATACTCTGCTCTTGTACTTTCAGCTGATAATAACTTGATCTCAAGTCAATTTTGGAAAACATAGCTGCACCCCTCAACTGTTCAAACAAGTCATCAATGCGGGGCAATGGATATCTATTATTTATTGTCACCTTATTCAACTGCCGGTAGTCAATACATAAATGGAGAGTGCCATCTTTCTTCTTAACAAACAACACTGGCGCTCCTCAAGGTGACACACTAGGGCGGATAAAGCCCTTGTCAAGCAGCTCTTGCAACCGCACTTTTAACTCTTTCAATTCTGTTGGTGCCATTTTATATGGTGTTATCGAGATTGGATCCACACTAAGCATAACATCAATTTCAAACTGCACTTCTCTTTCTGAAGGTAATCCTGGCAATTCATCAGGAAACACATCCAGAAAGTCACACACAGTAGAGATGTTTCTCAGTGCTGGACTCCCCACTTGGGTGTCGATTACATGTGCCAATTATGCTTCACACCCCTTTCTGATCATCTTTTTGGCTAGTGCAGCCAAAATGATGTTTGATGGCAGTAACTGCATCTCCTTATGTATTACCACATTACCGTACAAAGGGAGACCAAAAGTGACTGTCTTTAGCCTACAGTCAATCATGGCGTGATGCTTGGCTAACCAATCTATGTCCAAGATCATATCATAATCTCTGAAGGGCATTTCAATCAAATCTGATAAAAAAGTGTGTCCTTGGATTACCAAAGGACAATCTCTATACATTCTGTTGGCCCGAACCTCTTGTCCTAACGGACTAGTTACTAACACTTTAAAATCCATTTTGGCTTATGGAACCGCAAAGGAACTCACTATGCTAGCACTAACATATGAGTGGGTTGAACTCGGATCAAACAGTACAAATACATCTTGATCAGAGATAGAGAATGTACCAGCTACAACATCGGAAGTCTCAACCTCTTCTCACTGTCTCATCGTGTAAACCCTAGCTGGAGCACTCCCTTGTGCTAAATGACTAACGGTACCCTAACTGCAAGAAACATTACCTCTACCTCTACCTCTTCCTCTGCTAACCGGTTGTAAACCTTTGATAGCAGGACTCTGAATAGATCCCTCAGCAGTAGTAGGAGCTAGACCAAATCTAGGGGCACTGGTGCAGTCCTTAGCAAGATGGCCCTTGCCTCCATAGTTAAAGCAAGCTCCTTTTGCCCAATAACATTCTTCCCTATGAATCTTGCCACATGTCTCATAGGGGTGGGGAGGATATGAACCCCTGGTCGACTGCTGACCAGATCTAGGGGGTCTCTGTCCAGAGAATCTACCCCTTCCAAATCTTCCACTCTACCTCTGCTAGTTCCCCTAAATGTCTTCATTTTTCCAGATGTACCACTGGGACTTTGCTCTACTGATTTTTCCCCTTTATCATTCTCTGATTTCTCAGTCTTCTCTGATTTCTCTTTCGCTGGTGTCGCTTCTAATTCAATCCTTTCTAACTCAAGTGCCTGAGAGATGAGCTCAGAGAAGTTACTGTGTCTGAATCCCACTACTTGTATCCTCAGACTGGGCTTCAAACCAGTCTCAAATCTCTTGCACCTTTCTTTGTTAGTAGACAGGAGACTCCCAGCATAGTAGCTTAAGCGGGAGAACTCCCTTTCATACTCTGCCATAAATTTATTCCCTTACTTCAAACTCAGAAATTCTTGTAATTTTTTATCTACATATGCGTCTGGGACATATTTCTGTCAGAACTCTCTGATTAAGTTGTCCCAGGTCAATACTGGAGGTTCTGCCAAGCTGTTGGGGATGGTCTTCCACCAGTCATACCCATCCCCTTGCAACAAAGACACTGAATATTCAAACTTCAATTCATCCGGGCAGTGCAGTTTCTTGAACACTCAGTCCATCCTTTCTAGCCACTGCTCTGCCTCTAGAGGCTCTACTGTACCCTTGAATTCTGTTGCCCCATATTTCAACAGCTTATCATACTGTCTGACTGGAGCTTGAGGTTGCACCATAGAAGTATGGGGTAAAGCTTGAGCAGGCATACCCTCAGCCATCTGTTGAAACATAGCAGCCATCTACTAGGCGAATTGTGCAGGAAACTACGGTATTTGTGGGGCTGGTGCCACTGACCCACTGACATTTTGGAGAGCTGGGGCTTCCCCTTAGGCTTTAGCCTCTACCGACTTCTCAACAGAGCGATCTCCTTCTTCCATTTCAGTCTGGAGTTAGGATATCTCCTAAACAAATAACACAAGGAGATTTCCCTCTGTTAGTTCATATTTATGATGTAATGCATTGTATGTAATAAATAAGGACATTGAGCAGTTGTACTTATTAAAGAAAAGACACAAATTCATAAGTTAAAACATACTTCAAAAATTTCGCTCTGATACCACTAAAACATGTCACACCTTACCCCTTTGCAAGGCATAACATGATCTCGTAGAATACTAATGAACTATCGAACTTCACCTACCAATAACTCATTAAATACCCTATAAGAGATTTTAAAACTATTTTCTTACTCTTTGGAATTAGTGAGCATTTTCTTATATAGAAGTTTAAAAGCTAGTTAAAATTTTTGTCCATTTTTATTTGTCCGTAAAGTTTGAAAACATTTTAGCAGAGTGCCGTCTGTATTTTAAGAAAACAGTTCTTCAAAAACCTGTAAAAACACTTCCTACAATTCTTTTCATCAAAACCCATCATTACTACAACACAATCAAAACAATTTTTCCCACACTCTAAAATTCGAAAATAATTATCAACTCAATTATCATAAAAAATAATACTAAATAATTTCATTCATATTTTATTAAAGTAAAATCACTTTACATTCATTAACCAAACTTTACATTAGCAAATCGAAAATACTATTATTACAAACTCTATACAACTGCTCATGTCCAGTTATTACATGTACATACAGTTACATACAAAAATATAAACATTACATTCAGGGTATAAATTTATACCTGATAAAACTTCAAGAAAGGTGGCTCTAAGATCCTCTGCTGCTCCTCTAGTCTCTATATCTGCGACAGCAATAATAGCCATCGCTGAGTACTATGACGCAGTGGTGTACAACATACTAAAATAACATTTATGCATAATTCAAATCACATTTATTCAAATATTGAACTGAACATGAAAAACATATACAAAACATGATTTATAAATTTTTAGTCCAAACACTTTCATTTAGGAAGTCTCAAAACGAATTTCATAAAACACACAGTTATATCATGCCATTCGAAACAATATTCATCTTAATAGCCGGAGGCTTATGAGTAATCACAAGGCTAGCTAGCTCAAATCTATGGGTACCCATTCAAATTTCTTCTTCTACTAGCACACACCTCAACACTTCAGCCAGAGATGGAATCAACATTCGAAACTAATTTCCTCCACTAGTCATGCTAGTGAGGCATTCAAATATATGGTCATGACACTGTGGTTTCAAAACTATCTTATCAATTTATCAAACATTTATTGCCATTTCAAACACATACAAGTAAACTTTCAACAATTTAAGTCAAAAGTATAATAAACATTTTAATACAATTAAGTCACAATTTAATATCATAATTCATTCAAAACAATTTGCAGAAGAAAATTTACAGAAATTTCTATTTTTTGCACAAACCTTATACGAGTCGCCTCTTGGCCTTGACTCGATGCTTCAAATTCTTTCCCGATATTCTTTTGAACTGAAACACACAATTTCATAGTGTTTCAGTATCATAATTTATCATAAATCCAAAAATAATTTCAAATCTATTTATGACACTATTCAAGTCAAATTGTTGACTTTCTAATGCTTAATAGATATGGAAATTTTAATTTCACCCACATACCACATTTTGGTTACCTAACTTATTAGTTTTGGTTGTTTCCTCAAACTTTAAGTTTCTTAGGTGAAACTTCAAAAATTTTAGATTTGGTGCCCTATTTTGCACTGTTTCATTGTCAAGTTACTGTGATAATTTGGCTAAGTTTTCTTCATAGAAGTTATTCTTTATTGTCTTAACTTTATTCCCCTTTTTGAATCACTCCATATGGAGTTTTCTAGCCCTAGTTATGGCCATTTGAACATGGCTGGCCAGATTTGGTGTTGCCCAGAATTCTGAGCAATTTCCTGGATTATGGTAGTTTTTGTACATTGACTGCAGGTGAGTTTTTGAAGAGGTTATGATCACAATTTGAATTTGTTTTCTTCATGAAAGTTGTAGGGCTATGTCTCAGCTTTCTATTGGTATAAAATTCAGGTCATTTGGACCTTCCTAGACCAAGTTATAGTCATTTACATAACTACTATTCATTTAGTTATTTTTGTACAGGTTAGTTTGCCCAATTCTAGATTTGGCCTAATTGTTCACTAAGTTATGGTCACTTTCTGGGCATGATTCCAAAATGAAAAATGTGTCATTTTGTGTCTAGTTTCATTTCGATTGGCCTCACACCAATTGGATTGGTAAATTTTCAGTTTTAGTCCTTGAAAGGGACCTAGGTCAAGCTGCCTATAGATTGACCCTCACCAATCCGAATTGGAACTTATTTCCAACAATTCATATACACCAAAAATGGTCACATTGACCATTTCTCGACTCAAATAAGGTCAACTATATCATTTGGCCAATTCTCAAATTTTTCTTCAATTTTTCACATGCTTAAAACCCTAACTGCACATAAAGTTCAATCTAATGCATTTCAAAGTGTACATGCATGATCTACGAACCTAATTTACTTCAAATAACCATTCAAAACCATCAAATTCATATCAAACCCTAACCCTAGCTAGATGAATTTTATGTTTGGTCCCTCAGCAATTATTTTTGTTTGATTTTAAGTTGATTTTCTAGTTTAATTGAGCTACAAACACAACATATAAACTGCGATTTTCAATTTCAATCACTTACCTCCACTTGAATCTCAACTTTTCAATTTCTTCCCTTTTCCTCTTTTCTTTTCTTCTTCAATCACCTTCTCAAATTGGTCTAACAAGTTCTTATGGTTTATTTTGGGGTCAAAGTGGGTTGAAGTGGTTGGAAGCAAGCTTAGTTTTAAGCTTTCATGGAGTTTTCATGATGGTGAGGAAGAGAGGAAGGCGGCACATTTGGGTGAGTGAAGAAGGAAATCTGATTTTCTTTTCTTTTTTATGTATTTTTAAGTCTTTAAAAATGTTTTTGACTTGGTCAATTTAGGTAGAAAAATTAAAATGAGTTTTGACATTATGATGATGTCATAAGGGTGATATAAGGTGATGTAATAAACTTTTTCCTTTTTCTTGTTCTTTTGCATTTGTTTTTTCATTAGTTCTTTAATTTAATTCCTGATTCTGAAATTTTCTTTTCTCCAATTTCATTGGACAGTTAGGTCAGGAGTCAGCTATAGGGGTGAATTGACCAAATTACCCCTCGTCGATTCGATCCGGTTTGCAAGTAATTCAATATTTCTTCTGGATCCCTGACCTAATTATTTGACTTGCTTAACAATTCTTTTTCATAATTTTCTCTTTTCCACTGTGTTCGCAATAGTCCTAAGGACTGCAGCGTCACATTTTACAGTTCGAAATTTGAGTTTAGACTGACCTCGCAGTCATTCCCAAGAAGGTCACCCATTGCTGTGACTCCTGGCTCATTTAACTTTTTGTGTTCTATTTTTCTTCTTTATACTTAACTATTTGGCAATTACTAATTATTTGTGTTCAGGGCTTAACTAGGAATCTTAAACGTGGTTATAATCTCCTTAATTGTCCAGACTGATACCGATCACCAGAATAGTGAAATACCCCAAGCTATGCCAATATGGGTGTTACAAAATGGAAGAGGGAAGTGGTCCTTCCAGGTGGCACTATTCAGTTTCCTATAATCAATGCACATACGCCAACTAGTGATCATCCTAGTAGGAATCAGCTCATTATTTTAATTTTTAATAATAGTTGTCCTAACCTTTTTAGGCACTACATGCACCGAACTAACCTATTTACTATAAAAAATTAGTTATATTATACCTGCATCTAATAGTTTCAAATTTTCCTTTTTCATTACTTCCTTCATATTATGGCTGAGTCCCCTTTGATGTTCAATGGTAGCTTTACTGTTTTCTTCCATAGGTATTCTATACATACAAATGGAAGGGCTAATCCCTTTAAGGTTTTCTATTGTATACCCTATAGTTTTACTGTGGGCCTAAGTTCCCTTAAAAGTTTTTCCTCTTCTAAACTAGTTAAGCTAGCACTTATTATAACAGGATAATTGGAGTTTGAGTCTAAAAATACATACCTTAAAGTAGAAGGAAGAGGTTTCATATATACCTATTTTTTAGCCTCTTGTGGTTTAGCCTTGTGTTGTGAGTTCTTTAACTCTTCCACTTGTAGTGCTTGAGCTAAGGGTAAAGGTGGGCAAGGTTCAAAAATTATGCATAAGCTGTAATCTCATTATTGTCATCATCCACAGTGTTATTGTATACTATGCATGCTTCAAAAGGATCTTTAGGATATCTCTTATGGAATTCCTCTTCAACTAACTTGTCTATAATGTTAAACCTTAAGCACTCATCAGTGTCTGGTTTATGTTTTATTGCTCTGAATAGATTGAATTCTACTTCCTTCTCTCCTACTTTAAGAGTTAACCACCTATTCTTAATATCTATAATAGCTCTGGCAATTGCTAAGAAAGGTTTTCCCAATATAATAGGAATATGAACATCTTTCTCCATATCCAGGACAACAAAATCAACAGGAATTAAAAATTTGCCTACCAAGATAGGGATGTTCTCCAAGATGCCAATAAGGTATTTAACAGACATGTCCGCTAGTTATAATGAGATCATAGTTGGTTTAAGCTCTCCAATATTCAACTTTTAGCTTATTGATAAGGGCATCAAACTCACACTTGCACCACGATCACAAGGGGCCTTGTCTATGTTCTTGTTGCTAATAAGACAAGGTATAGAGAATTGTCTAGGGTCCTTAAGTTTTGGAGGCAACTTATTTTGCAAGATGGCACTACATTCCTCTATTAAAGAACTTTCTCATAGTCCTCTAGCTTTCTCTTTTTCGAGAGGAATTCTTTTAAGAATTTCACATAGGATGACATTTGATATAGTGCTTCTATGAAAGGAATATTAATATAAAGTTTCTACAAAACTCCTAAAAACTTTCCAAACTGCTTGTCTAATTTGGCCTTCTGAAATCTTTGAGAAAAGGTAGAGGGGACTGATATGGTTTAGGTAGTTTTTTTTTCTTACTCTCTTCCTCTTCCTTGTCCTTTTTAACTTCCTTCTATTCCTCCTTCGTTTGGTCATCAAAATCACTAGAAGTTTCTTCCACTAATTTTTATTTATCTTCTGGTTTTTTATCTTTTAAAAATTTTCCACTCCTTAAAGCAACTGCCTTACAATGCTCTTTAGGGTTCATCTTTGGTTGACTTGGTAACTTACCAATGGCTTTGCTTGATAAACTAGCTTGCTGAGCAATTTGATTCTCAAGCATCTTGTTGTAAGTAGCCAGTTAGTCCATTTTAGAAGCTAGTTGCTTTATCATTTCATTCTACAATTATTGTACTACTAAAAAGCTTTCCATCATGGATTCCATGTTCAACTTAGATTTAAGCTGTTGAGGTTGAAGAGGTGGTGGTGGTTGTGCTAAATTCTATCCTCTACTCTGAAAACCAGGTGGTGGTGGTGGTCTATATCCCTGCTACTTGTTAATGGGCTAGTTCTATTAGTTTTACAAGTTTGACCATGCAAATTTGGGATGGTTCCTCCATCCAAAGTTGTAAGTGTTTGAGTACAAGTTGTTAATCTTCCTCTAGTTGAAGTTTCCTCCATTATTCACATAGTTCATCTATTTTATGGTGGGCCTACTATAGTTGTTACTTTCTGAAGTCATGTGGCCTCCTCCATAGTTGTCACAGTGTTGACTACTTGACCCTACTGCATTGGCTTGCATCTTATCAAGTCTCCTTATTAATTGATCAAACTGAGCATTGATCATACTTAGGGCATCTAATTCTAAGATTCTTGCTATTCTCCTCATGTCTCCTCTCTGGTTTGATCATTCAAAATTATGATACGCAACCCTCTTTAGAAGTTCAAGAGCTTCATTAACTATTTTTTCCATGAGGTCTCCTCCTGCTGTAGAATTTACTGTACTCCTTATGGATGGTAGCAATCCATTATAAAAGTTCTGAATTAGGAGCTAGTTTTCTATGCCATAGTGTGGGCACTCCCTTTGAAGGTCTTTGTACCTTTCCCATGCATCATACAGTGATTCTCCTTCCTTTTGCCAAAAAATATTTAGCTCTACTCTCAATTTTGCAATCTTTGCAGGTGGAAAGTACCTTGGTAAGAAGGCTTGTGAAAGATCCTCCCAGGTGGTAAATGTTTTAGCTGGTTGAGAAAGTAGCCACTTTCTTGCCTTATCTTTGAGAGAGAATGGGAATGCTCTAAGTTTAATAGCTTCATCTGAGACTCCATTCATCTTGAATGTGTCACACAAAGCAAGAAAACACTAAAATGATAGTGTAGATCTTCCGCAGGTGAAGAGCCAAATTGAGTCAGTTGAATCATTTGGAGCCATGTTGGTTTGAGCTCGAAGTTGTTGGCCTCAACTATGGGCTTGGTAACACTAGATTGGAATCCTTGAATAGTTGGGGCTCCATAATCCCTCAAGGGTCTTGGCCTGTTGTTGTTGTTGGCCATGACTATAGTTTCAAAAATTACGAGTTTTGGATCTTAATGTCTCCTTCCTCTCTTGATGGCTCTAAAAGTCTTATTTATTTTGGGATCCAATTCAAGCAGATCATCCTTAGACTTTGTTCTAGTCAAAAATTGAACAAAGAACTTAAAAAAGGAATAGAAAGTAAAAATAATTTAAATAAAAAAAAATAAATGTCTAAATCAGCTAGATTGCCTATCGCTTAATGTTACTGAAACTCCCTTGCAACAGTTCCAAAAGCTTATTTACTGGTTTACAACCCTGCAAGTGCATGAATCGTGAACATGAATCGTGAACAAGTAATATAGGAGTGAGTAGAGTATCATTCCCATGAGGAATTTATAGGCATAAATACCAACCAAAATAGCAATTTTGACTACTTAGACTATTAAATATGTTAAGAGATTTAATCTAAACAAAATTTAGATGCTAAAAATTAATAGAAGACAAAGTAATGAACTTAAATTTAGAAAACAATTAACTAAAGTAATTCCAAAATTAAGATTTTACACTTTAACTTTAATATGGACTTAACCTCACCTATTTAATAGATTGAGAATTATTACTTTGATAGAAATTAATCCTATGATATCTCAAGTCCTCTCAAGGCACCTAAGGTGTATTTTAATTAACCTACTTTCGTGGTTATCAATCTTAATTAAAACTCTTTAATCTCTTTGATTAATTATGTGATTCCATAAAGAATTCTAGCCTATCTCTAGGTCAGATTTCCTATATTCAAAATCTTAATTTTCAATACTAATCTTCACTTTTTAATTCTTTAATTAGTATCTTATATCATGACTAAGAAGGTATCAACACATAGCATGCATTAAGAACACATAATATTGAATCAAAGAACAAAACTTAAATCCATTAAATAACCTCATTATATATCCATAACAGAAATTGACAGTGCAACTCTCATAATCCTAGAATTAAACAAACTACTCACTCATGGTAAGTTTAGCAAACATACTAAAATTAAAGTAAAAGAACATAAGACAATCTGAAGGAATATAACAAAAGAACCTAGAATAAAGATCTACAACCTTAAACTTTTGGAACTTTAACTGAGAGTCCTTCTCCTTGAGCTTGATATAGATTCTCTCCAAATTACTTAGAAAACAAGGATTTGTATGTAAGGTGAACTATCCAAACTAACTCTAAAAGAAAACTCTTCTGCTCATTTCAGTCTTTTAATATTTATATTAGGTGCCTAAGAGTCATGTTTCAAAGTCCCAAAAGCCTCAGAAGTCTATTCGAAATGTGTGCGAAATAATTCAGGTCGAAACAGAAGTCTATCTGTAGCAAAGTACATGTCCTATGTGGCACTACATGGCCCTAGGCCATGTAAGTCTCTGGAGTACTTCAAGTTTCATATTTGAGGGAGACAACAAGTTACACGGGGAAAGGAAGGTTACACTGACCAATTCACACAGCTCGTGTACCGTGATCTCTCCACAGTTCTTCAAGTTTTGACTCCAAAAGGTTACATGGGGTCTCATGAGTTATGCTGGGTCTATTGCATAACCCATGTACTGTGATTTCTCCATTCCTTCTTCAAATTCACTTGGCTAGGGAGTTACATGGGTCAAGCCTCATGCTTATACGACCCGTGCAATGTTATGCAATAAGCCTTTTTGCTTTTCTTATCTCCCAAACTTGTTCAATTGACTTTCATGCCTTGGATCTTCTTTAAAACACCTGAGAAGATGTAGAAAACACAAAATTAAGTAGAAATTAACAAAATTAACAAAAAAAATGAAACTAAGTAAAATGCATGCAATTGACTACATAAAGGCCATGAAAATGCAATGTAATAGTGTCTTAAAATACTTATTTGATACAAGTGTATCAAGCTTTACTTTTTTTGACACTTAAAGGAAATGTGCTTTTAGCCTTTGACACTTAGATCTAAAAAAAATAATATTATCAAAATTGCTTACGTGGCATTAATTTGTCACTGATGTGGCATTGATGTCATGCCATGTTAGCGCTCTGTTAGTGAATACCTAGCACATTAGTAAATACCTAACACCCTTAGTCACTTTGTCTCTTATGTGCTAAGGATGTTAGACCGTAGGTCCTTATGTGTAAAAA
Organism: Hevea brasiliensis; assembly: GCF_030052815.1. NCBI lineage: Eukaryota > Viridiplantae > Streptophyta > Magnoliopsida > Malpighiales > Euphorbiaceae > Hevea > Hevea brasiliensis. The sequence goes on from NC_079507.1 coordinate 23,358,199, forward strand.
AGAAAATCTTAAGCCCTTTTTAATAAAGTGAGTAAACCACAGGATACTTAAGTGTACTTTTCCCAAAAGTCAATGATTGATTGTACTTGTAACTACATTTGGAAAATTTGGATTACCATTTGGTCTTGACAGTTTCACAAAAAGTTCTTGATATGTGGTTCCATATTGAAAGAGGGATCTTCATTTCATAAAGCTAAATAATGATACTCAAAGCTTTATCTATTCTAAACTTGAGATAATAAAGTTAATCATTATAAGAATAATTAATCATCTTAGAATGACATCAATGTTTTAGAATTTCAATAGTTTCTAATCCAAAACTTCAGCATGTAATGAGCTAAAGCAATTATTTTTTTTTTAATTTGACTTTAAAATTTTAAAAATAATTTTAATATTAATGAACTAAATTTTTTTTAATCATTCATTAAATCTTATAAGTTTTAAATAACTCTTAAAACATAATAATGTTATCAAAAAGGGAATTTATTATGTTTTTTCTTTCTTCTTGGATTTTCCCTTTATTCTATTTTCTTGAAGTTATCTACTTTCATTCTCTTTAATTTTTCTTCTAATTGGCATCCTAATCAACTCTCCTTATCATTTTTTTTTTCTTTCACAAACCTTGTACTATCTTGTTGTATTAACTCCTTCTATGGAGGTATTACAACCATCCATAAATGAGCTTTGAAAGAAAAGCAATTCCTTTTCATGGGAAGATATAACTCGTGAACTTAACACTGACAATATAGCTACTGAAACTATATCAAAAACTTCCCTCATAGGCAAAATTATTTCTACGAGAATTTTCCCAGTAGCCCATGTCACTAACATCCTTAAACAAATTTGGAGCCTAGCTTTTTATTTCCAAATTAAACATATCACAGACCTCAAGAATACGTTTCTTTTCTCCTTTGGTCATGAGAAGGATAAGACTAGAGTATTGGAGGGTATCCCATGGGCTATTAATAATCAATTACTCATTCTTAAGCAATGGTTCCTAATTTTGAGAGTAGAAGAATTGGATTTTTCATCTTATTCATTTTGGATTCAGGTGCATGGTTTATGTAACGCCCCTCTTTCGTCTACAGTGTAGCCGAGTAAGGCAGGCTACATTCGGTGCCGGAGCACCCTATCCTATCTTATCGTTTACAATATTAATTTAATGTCTATTTAATTTTATTACCTCACTTGTAGAATTTTTTTTTTATCCTATTTCATTTTTATGGAGACCCAGACAGAGTCACCTTTGTTCTATTAGTGCATGGTGGGTTTCACGTTACCTGTTAAAATAATTCATATCCATTTCATCTATTCATTCATCATATCATTTCTCATGCTCATATCAATTTTAAGAAAATAAATTACATTTCATTCATATAAAGTTTGCATATAGAATAATTTACAATTTATATGCAATCCAAAATTATTTACATCATTTCATTATATACAATACCAAAATGCAAAATGTAATATGTACATGAGCCCTACCAAAATGATTGTTGAAGTGACAACCCACACTGTAGTAGATCTGGTCCAAGTCTGGTCTAGGCCCTACTGCTGCTGCTGCTGCTCTCCAGTACCTATGCGTGGTAAGAACCAACGCGCTAAGCATAACACTTAGTGGTGCATAAATAAGGAAAAATAACTAAACAATTTAAAATAATTATTTCACATATAACCTTATAAATAAATATCAATTTTCATGTATTTAAAATCTTTTACATGTTTTCTAGAACTTTGGAAGTAAATAAGCTAATAGGGATCTTTTCTACGCATATACCTTATATTTAGTCTTATAAAATTCATATTAATGATTTTCTCATGTACTTATTTATATTTAAGGCTTATTGCTTTTATCTGTGCCCAAGTAACCTATGACAGACTATAAAGACTGGATACACGGGAGTATACTAGTTAGACATCTGTATGTCTACCCAGTATGCGACGGTCATATCAGGCACAAGGCCAGTGGGCAGGCATAAGCCAGTAATAATGAAAATTGGCACTATAGCCATCGGGCAGTCATAAAGCCAGTAAAACAATCATCTTAGACATATGTTGTCTATCAATGATTATCCCTGTGGGCAGTACTGCAATATGTAGTCCTTAATTGGTATACCAATCGATCCAAGCTATATAAATGAGTCTAGGCATACTTTAGCCAGAATAGTATTATTAAATATTTATAATTTCATTAATTCATGTTATTTTTATGCTTAACAATTTATTCTAATTCATTTCATCTCATATGCCTAGTTATTTTATGGACCTTTCTTTAAGTCCATATTTGGTGCATTATTTTTACATGGCAAATTGACCAGGATGTGGCCACTGTTTGGCCGCACTCCCCTCATAGAATTTATTCCTCTATGTCTTGTCTTTGTTTTCCTTTTTGAATCATATTAATTGGACTTTTAGAACTCAAGTTATGGTTAAATAACCATAACTAGCTCACTGTCTCTTTTTGGGTCTAGAATTAGGCAGATTCTAGAGTCTGTCTTTGTCTAATTAATTAGACATGTTACAGTCATTTTTAGGCCTAATATTCTTCATAAAAGTTATTACCCTATGTCTTATGGTCCCTTAAAAGTTTTAATTACAATTTTCCAAATTTTGTAGAATTAGTTATGGCCAAATCACTGGCCTAGACTCAGGTACCCTGTGTCCTCAGGGTCCAGGTTTAGGTCAGTAACTTTGACCTCCATTTTAGGGTTCTTATGTTCATAGTTTGAAGACCATGTCTAATAAAAAGTTGGAGCCCTATTTCTTAGTGTTCCAGATCAGTATGGCTCATCCTAATTAGATTTTTCTAGTGGGAGATATGACTTAAAGTCTATTCTGGGGTCAAGTGTAGTTTGGTCAAACCCTAGGTTTTGATGTGCTAACTTTCACTAACCATTTGACCTAGTTTCTTTGGGTTTTGGGTTTTGGTCAAAAGACCAATATTATAGACCTATGTCTTATAAAAATTTTGCCATTGGTTTCATTGCATTTGGACTTTTATAAACCAAGTTATGGCCATTTTCCCACAACTGGTTGGGTGGTCTATGTCCAGGAAATTATGGGCAGAATTGATTCTGGTCAGTTCAGTGACCTAACTTGGGTCAGTAATTTCATTTGGTTAGAGGCATTTCTGAGCTTGGTGTTCTCAATGAAAGTTGTAGTCCTATGTCTAATCTTTCCAATGGTATAAAATTCAGGTCATTTGTACCTGTCTAGAGGGAGTTATGGTCAAATGAACATGTACTGTTCATTTAATCATTTTTCTACGTTCAGTGTTTGGATATCTGGATTGGGAAAGTAAATTGACCAAGATTTTGACAGAATTTGGGCAAGGTTTCCCCATGAAAAATGGGATATTTTGAGCCTAGTTTTACCTCCAATTGGCCTCACACCAATTGGAGTCATACAACTTCAGTTATAACTGAAACAAAACACTGGACTCATAGGTCCGAATTTCCTGCATAAGAGAAGCACTCCCAATATTCCATCTTCCTTACTCCCTACTATAATTTATGATTCATAACACTTCAAATGATCAACAAACAGTCTCAACAAGATCAATCTCAAGCTATAACACCAAGGTGCCAAAATTAATTCAAACCCTAACTCAAAATTTCTCAAATATTCAAATTCTACTTCACACACATCAATTTATGTTCCAAGTCTCATAATCACCATCAAAGCCACCCATAAACATCTTTAATTACATCAAAACTTATCAAACACTTTCCTAATTCATGGCTGCCAAAAATGGAAGTGGCTCATACATGGATATTTTCTTTCAATTTTTTGAAATTCTAAGTCAATTCATGCTTCCAACATGAAATCTAAAGAGAAATTAAAGAATAGTAGCACTAACCTTTTTTAGCAGAATTTTTCCAAGCTTAAACTTCACTTTTTCTTCAATTCTTGGCAGCCAAACACTTCCCCAAGAGGTATAAATAAGTTTTAATAAAGGGAGTCTAGGGTTTAGTGGTGAGAATTCATGGGAATGGAAGAGAGAGATGAAACAACACTCATGGAGGTTGAGAGAAAGGTGTGCTGACTGGTTGAAGATGAAGAAGGCAGATTTGTGTTTTTATTTTCGTCTCAATTTATCCCTTTTTATTTGATTTATAATGGCTTGTTGAGTTATTATTGGTGGAGGGCATTTTAATGACATCATGGTGATGTCATAAGTCCCATTTAATTCATTTTCTTTTCTTTTCTTTTCTACTCATTTTTAATTTAATTTTTAGTAATATTTTGTAACACCCTCACTGTAGCAATTCCGTGCATTCTACTGTTTCGGTGACTAGTGTCGATACGGACAGCTAAAACGTCTAGAAAAATATTTAGATTAGAGTGAGGAATCATAAATAACTCAAATAAGTGTAAGAAAAAATTATGAAAAAATTTTAGAAATAAAATACAACCAAGTTAAATGAGCCGGTGCCCTAGCGATGGGTAACCCAGTGGAAAGTTGCGGTCTTCGCAACTAGAAACCCTAAACTCGGGAGAAAATTCATGAAATAATTTTTGAGACTCCAGAGAAGAGTTATTGAGGTTTTTATGGCATTAGAATGCCAAGAAAAGGTTTAAAAAAATTTTTCGATCGGTATAGACGATTTGGCTCAATAAGCCAAACGGAGGGCATTTTGGTCATTTCGTCTTCAGAGATAATTTTTGACCGACTTGTCCAGTTAAGTAAATAATTATTATGATTTAAAATATGAATAAATATTGCTAAAAATTAAATTGAAAATGAGTAGAAAGGAAAAGAAAAGAAAATGAAAGAAAATAGGAAATATGACATCACATGATGTCATTAGTTAGGTCTTCACCAATCACAACTCAGCAAGCCAATTAAAAGGAGATAAATTAGACAAAAATTGACAAGAAATCTGCATCTTCAACCTTTGGGCAGCCAAAAAAACGTAGAGAGAGAGAAAGAGGAAAGAAAACTCCATGGAAGCTTGATCAAGCTTGAGCTAACTCACCCAAATCACCCCAAAACCCTAGCTTCCCTTCACAAAAAATTACCCTTACACGTAGAGCAAGTCTTGGGCAGCAAAAAGAAAGAGAAAAAGAAGAGTTCTCAACCTTTGAAAATTAGCTAAATCAAGGTTAGTGTCTTTACTCACGTCCATATCTTTTAATCTTTGTTAGGAAGACAAATTAAATAAGAATTTATTGTAAAATTGAACAAAATAATTATATTGACATGCATATGAAAATTTGCAGCCATGGGAGAAGAATGAGATTTGTTGATTTGTATGACTTGAATTGTTTAGAAGTGGTTTGTGATGAGATAACTTGAGTTAGATGTTGAACTATGTGTGTTGGATGTGTTAGATGACATGAAAAGCATGAAATGGACACTTGGGAATTAGGGTTTGTGAAAAAAAATTAGAGTTTTGCTTATGAAATAGTATATTAAACTTGTAATGGTCAATTAGTGACCATTTGAATCTGTTTGAGGAGGAATTGAAGTGAGTAAGGATGTTGGAGATGAACTTAGGCATGCTGCCCTTGGTAGCCTGCAGGACTGGTTGTGAGTCCAGCAGGTTTGGGCAGCCATAAATGGAGCTGTATAGGTTCAATTAGTGCAAGGCCAATTAGACATGAAACTAGACACATAATGGCACAAATTTGGTGAAGAAACCCTAACCAGAAAACCAAACCAAGTTGACCAAAAAATTATCCTAATCTGGGTGACCAACATGCTATCCCTGGAAAATGACTAAATAAATAGTATTTGTTCAAATGGTCATAACTCAGTGCAGAAAAGTTCAATTGATCTGAAATTTTACCAGTAGAAAACTGAGACATATCCCTACAACTTTCATGAGGAATATAAATCCAAATTCTGATCATAACCTAGTCAAATTTCCAACCAAACTTAGGTCACCAAATCTAGCAGAACCAAATTGCCCGTAAATGCAGGTACAGTCAATCCGCCGATTATGGTAAAATGACTATAACTTGAGCTACAAAATCCAAATGGAGTGATTCGAAAAAAGAAATGTAACTAGACACAATAAGGAACAACTTTCATGAAGACAATTTTATCAAATTCCTACTGTACAAATAACCAATGGAATAGTAAATCTAGGGTATGAAATTTGAAAATTTTGAATAACATAAGATAAGCTTTGAAATGGTATTGGAAATCAATACCAACAAAAATAAAATGCAAAATGTAGTATCTTGGTGAACTTAGGTTATGTATTAAAAATTCAACAATTTGAGTGAATAGTAATGTGAATAGTAGTACAAAGACACAAAGTGTAAGAGCTAAATTGGTAGAGGAAATTAAGGTATGAAATTTGGAATCCATGAAATGTTCATGGATTACTTGGAATAGAAATAGTAATTTACCTAAATGACTTAATGAACATTTAAGTTATGTGAATATATAATTAAGATTTGTATTCCTATTACTAGTAGGTCTAATAAAACATGAGTGATACCACTTAAATATGAAATGAAATTAACTTAGATGGATTGTTGAGACTTATACTCCCAACACCAATGGAGTTCATAACATATTAGCAATACAACTTGAAGTATGGAATGTACTTTACATGAATAGATTGCTGAATGAATAAATGTGATAAAAGTGTCATTTGGGATTTAGGTTCCCATCAAGAGAGAAAGGAAAGATATTTTGAATGTGAATTGTGATCAATATAAATGATGTAAAGAATGTATGAATATTATGATGAATGTATAAATTATTAAATTTGTCATAAAATAATGAAGTCATAAAATGCAATATATTAATATTTAATGATATTTGTGCCCTTGTATTGCCTAGACATGTGTATCAGATTGGATAGTTTGGCATGCCAATAGGGTATTGTTTTAGCAGTACTGCGAAAGGCTTTATGCCTATATTCATGGCTTTATGCCCGTATTCATGGCTTTATACCTGCATTCATGGCTTTATGCCCGCATTCATGGCTTTATGCCCGCACTTATGGCTTAATGCCCAATTGTGTGTTATCATGGCTTTTAAGCCATACTGACTGCATACGTGGTTGACATTCTGCGTCCCATGGTACGACGGCCTGAGGCACCGCGGTGTTCAGTGCCAACGACCCGTTATCCAGTTTAGTCAGCCTGTCGTAGGTTACTTGGGCAGTCTAATTTATTAAAATAAGTTATGAATATTGGCAATTAAAAATGTTAGAAAGTAAATAAATGAGAAGAAGTTCTGAAATAAATTAGATTAGCTCCAAAAATTTGTTCCTTAGAATGATTTGAAGTAAATTAAACTTGTTCTAAAAATTTTAAATATTACGAAATGATTGTAAACATCGTAAAAAGTATCAAGGAAGTGATAAAAAGACTAGTAGAAGAATTATAACTTAAATAACATTACAAATGTGACTTTCATAAGAATATAAGTATAAGTATAAATTTTAGATTTATTTGTACATTATATAAATGATTATTGTAAACTTATGAAAGAAGTGATTCTAGAGAGCAACATAAATGACGAAATATATATTGTATGGAAAATTTCATATGAACCCAGTAAAATTCTTGAGTATCGAAAATATGTTCCGATTATTTTTACTTATTATATTATTTTTTTGTTATATTATTGCACCACTAAGCAGCAATGCTTAGCGCGATAGATTTGTTTCCTCGCGCAGGTACTGAAGTTAAAGCCTAGCGAATACCAAATAGAGATTTTGGAGTTCTGATCTACAGAGTGTTCAAGGTTATCACCTCCTCAGCAATGCATGTAAATAGGGCCCACATAGATCATATTATATATTTTGTACATTATAATTAGTTATTATTTGTAATATAAACTATGAATTGTATGTTGAAATATAGATTATGGAACTGTAATTAATTTATAGATCATGTAAATTATGAATTTATGTAATCAGTCTGTAAATCATGTAAATGAATGAAACTTGAGAACTTATATATATAAATTGTGCATGAATGGAAATGCATGGAAATGAATATGAAATTGAGATATATGAATGAGATGTGAATAATGAGAATAATTGATGAGATTTTTATTTTAAAATATTACTGAAATTTTCAAACAGGTGAATAGTAAAACACGTCAAACGATAATAAAATAGGGGAAACTCCGTTAGTTTCTCCATCAAAAAATAATTGATATTAAATATAATGAGAATAAAATTTTTAAAGAAATAAAGTAAGATAAGTTAGGGTACTCTGGCACCAAATGTAGCACGCCTTGCTCGGCTACACTGTAGTCAGGTGAGGGGTGTTACATATTTATTCATATTTTATGTCATATAATTCATTTACTCAATTGGACAAGTTGGTCAAAAATCGTCTTTGAAGGCGAAATGACCAAAATGCTCTCCGTTGGGCTTAAGGAGCCAAATCTGTCTGTACCGATCTTAAAAATTCTCCTAATCTTTTTTTAGCATTCTAATGCTACCTAGGGCACCGTAACTCTTCTATGACATCCCAGAAATTATTTCACAGGGTTCCCCTACGGTTATAGGGTTGACAACTATCTTTACAGTCACTTCCCGTTGAGTCACCCATCGCCGGGGTATCGACTCATTTAACTTTGTTGTATTTCATTTCTAAAATTTTCCCTTAATTTTTCTTGGTCTTTATTCAGTCAATTTATGCTTCCTCACTCTAGTTTGAGTGTAGTTTCAGACATTCTAGCTGTCCGAACAGATGTTAGTCATCAGAACAGTTGAATGTGCAGACTACCTAAAGTGAGGGCATTACAATCTACCCCTCAACCAAATGACTAGTAGTAATACCACACAGATTGGGAAGCTCTTCAAGAGCTTAGTGGAGGCTAACTTCACTTCAAATCATAATGTCACATTTGGAAGTTGCATGCTACTCAGAGTGGAAGTAAAGGTAGGTAAACCTTTATTAGAGGGATTTACAAACAAAAAGCCAGATGGAACTTTAGAGAGAGTTTGATTTAGGTATGAGAGGTTACCAAATTGCTATCATATGCGTGGATTACTTGTTCACCAAATTTAAACCTGTCCAAATATATCTAAGGTCTTAGCTCCTTAATACAAGGGTAAAAGACAAGAATATGGGGTCTAGATGAAGCCTAAGATCTTTTCCACAAAATAAAGATCTCCCAGAAAAGATCATAAATGCCATTTCTGTCACACCCTACCTCTTTGTAAGGTATGGCACGATCCTGTAGTATATCTAATGAATTATCGAATTTCACCTGCCAATAACCCATTAATTATAATACAAGAGATTTTAAAATAATTTCATTTTTATTTTTATGTTAAGTGTGGTGAGAAAAACAATTTCAAAAGGAAATCTATTCAAAGTAATGCTATAATATTTAATTGGAATTAAATTAGCATTTTTATAATTTTACAAAAATTCGACATGGTGCTGGCTAAATATGTAACAAAACCGTTCTTCAAAAACCTGCAGAAAAACAATTTATAAACATATTTCATCTCAATCAACTCAACATCAACCAATTCAGTTTAGGTCATATGCAAATTTGCAATTCAAAAGATAGCAAAATATTATTATTACAGTTTATTCGTGTAACTGCTCATTGTTCTATAGATACATATGAACAAAATTTATATCAAAATAAATTTAGAAGTGTATAACTATTATACTCGAAGAAGGTCCAAAATCGGCTTCAACCACTGCTACTAGCAGCTCACTCTACTATTTTGTTCTTTTCCTTATCTGCGACAACAAGGAAAAGCTATCGCTAAGTAATTTACTCAGTGGTACACAACTAAAAATTTAGAACTCATTATAAAACACAATGTATCAAAACATAACAAACCAAAATTTCCATTACTAATGAAATATTTTCATAATTCCAAGTCAATAAGAATCATTTATTTTAAATTACATTTCATAAATCACAAAGCAAAAGTGTTGTCAAGAACACACAGTTTAGACCATGAAACAAAATTTCACGATCAATGTCATGTTGTACACTACGACTATAACACCCCTAATTTTTAAATTTATTATTTTATGGGTAGATATTAATATTTTATTTTATTTAAATTTTATGGAATTATTTGAAATTTTTTGAATTTTTGAAATCGGGTTTGATTTTTCAAAAATATAAAACTTCGATATTTTTTTAAATTTTATTTAAAGACCACGTGGTAAAACTAAAAATATATTGAGACTCTATCAATTTTTATGAGTTTTCTGGAATTTTTCCGAATTTTTAGGCCTTGTTTTTGATCCCAGGGCAGAGTAAAAATTTAATTTCGGGTATCTTCAATCGAACCGGCCGAATCGAACCGGACTGGATCGGACTGACCCATTTTCCTTTTCTCCTTCCTCTTCCACGCGCCTCCGACACTCTCCCTCTCTCTCTCTTGTTTTCTCTCTCCTATCTCTTCCTCTCACTGCCCAACCACCGCCTCAGCCTCCCCATTTCGCTGGCGCACCTCCAACACCCCTCCCTGCTGTCGGCAGACGCTCCAGGTGGCCAAAAAATCGTCCCAAAAACTCCCTCACGTGATTTTCACTTCCTAAGCCGATTCCGGCCAATGCGGCCACCAATCGGACCGGGTCTTGTCCCAAAACACATCTACACCTCAAGAGCTTTCCATAGACACTAAGAACACAAAAATTCATTGAGCGGTTTATCCATTTTTTTACTAGAAAGTTTTAGCTCATTTTGACTTTCAGACTAGATTTCTCGAAAATCGTAAACCCCAGCAAAAATTCGAGAGTACCAGAGTGCTCCACTCGTCTAGAGCTTCGCGGCAATATCCATTTCAAATTTTTCTGACACTGTTTTTTAGTGGGTCCATCAAGACTTTTCATTATTTTTTCGAGCATTAAATGAGTTTAGAAAATTTTGTAAAAATTATATACTAACCCCCGTGTTGTGGGCTTCGCGTAGGTATATTCAATTTGCGAAAATTAGACGGTTGCTCGGGTCTGCAATTTCGGGCCAGCAGATAGACTATCGGGAAAGCTTCAGAACCGGGCTAAGATTATAGACTACCCCACCATTTTTAGATGTCCCAGACACGTCTCCAGCGTCAAAATTGGCATAGGTAAACCCGAACCCTCATTTTTCTTAATTATCTAGAGCCTGATTTTGATTAAAAATCTATAAAATTTTCGTGGTAGGTTAGAAAAATATAATTCCTTTTGCGTTAGCTCTATAATATTATTAAGGACCACAAGGAAAAGTTTTAGAATTTTTGGAGTTCAAATGAGTAGTTTTTGCAAAAGGGGTAATTGTAGGGACTAAATTGTAATTTTTCAAATTATAGTTGTTGACTGTTTGGGTAGGCCTAGGAGGGGCCATGTGATGTGATTAAGTTGTGGATGTGTGACTTGTGGATATAGAAATGCATTTTGAACCCTTTTTCAGATTGGGTAAGTCCTAGGTATAGGAAAGACTCTGTCAGATTTTATGCACAACCTAGGGCATCTTTAGTCTTTTCCAAGCTTGTATCGAGTCAAATATATTAATTAATTGCAATGAAATTTTTCAAGTAAGCCGGGACAACCTTCCTCCTCCGCCCAGCCGCCGTATTGACCTCGGTTTAAGTCTGTGAGTAAAATATTAATTTTAATTATAATTTCAATATTATTATATGTTCAAGCATGCCCATGCATCACTTATAAATATGTATCTGTGTAGTTAAACATTAGGCATGTCTTATATTGCATTTATAATTGATGAAGTGTCATGGATATTGTTTGTGGTAATTTGGAGCAGTGTGCGTGCGTTCGTATGCGTGTGGTATGGTATTGGATATGGACAGGATGGGTAGACACAGCTTGAGAGACACTCACTGGGACCCAGTCCTTTATGGATAGTCGGGTTAAGCACGGCTTGAGAGACACTCGCTGGCCCCCGCATTTGGTTTATTAAGCGAAAGTTCGACTTGAGAGACACTCGCTGGCAGAGGTTGGATTAAGAGAGCTGTACAGGGGATCAGCTCCCATGTATGTACTGTTTGAATAGTGTTGGGCGTGTGAGTGCTCTAAATTACTTTTTTACTGTTATGATGTGGTTTGTATGAGATTTGTAATGATGTTGCATTCCATTTTTTAGGATGCATTAGCTTTAGATAGCTATAGAAATTGTGGTTAAAATTAGTATTTTACTCTCTGAGTCGAACGCTCACTCCTATTCATCTATTTTTCCAGGCTATAGGAGGTTACTTGTTGTGATTAACCTACTCTTCTTCTTCGCATGTCAATTAGTAATATCTAATGTATTTTGTATAATTGGGTTAAATTTTAGACTCCGCATGTGTTAGGAGTATTTTAATTAATTTGGGCCTGTAATATAATATGGTGTTAAATTTGTAAGATTATTAATTGCATGCATGATTGGATTGGATAAGGGAGCTGAGCTCCCATTGGATTTTTGATATTATGAGCATGTGGAGGGTGAGCTGAGCTCCCTAATTTATTATATATTGTGTTTATAGGTCGGGCGAGTCAAAAACTCCCTGTTGAATGGTCCATTTTATGGCCAGACTCTATCTGGTTGAATTCTTGAAATTGGGCCCAAATGAGCCTTAGGATAGGGTTAAGGAATAGTTACGCTTACTATGGGCCTTGGGGGCTTTAAGCTGGCCCAAGTCCTAGTGCTGGTCCGGCCCATATGTTGGGTCGTGACAAATGTGGTATTAGAGCCTAGGCTCCAGATTCACAGGGAATATATGTCTAAAGTGTTGGGAAGAGTCTAATAGGAGTCACATGCAGAGAATTGGGTCCACATTCATCCTTGCATTGTCATCTTTGCTTCTAGTTTTTGCTTTATATAATTGTGTGTAAATATGAGTCTATAGAACTGTGTAACATGCCGTTTAGAATTTTTGTGGGCTAATGCTGCTGAATATCAAGAAAATACGTAAAAGCATAAGAGTTGTCACTACACCAGAACAGGATGTGCCAGACGAGGTGTTGGCACAGGATGAGGCACCTGCCCCGAGGAGGTGGGGTAGGAGACCTAGAGCTGCTCAAGTAGAAGAGTAGTCGCCACCAGTTCAGGAACAGTCTTTTAGGGCCCAGGGTCCCATGGACCCAATGGCAGCTACCTTAGCCGGATTGCAGAGAACCATCTATATGATTGCACAATATATGGTCCACCCTCCACAATAGCAGCAGCCCACTGGACCAAGAAGGGAACCTTACAAACAAATAATTAATTTCAAAAAGTTAGAGCCTGTACTTATGATGTGTCAGATGATGCCTATTGATTTTTGGATTCCTGCAAACAGGCAGGGATGGAGTTGCAGTTGACTGATAGGAGGCTTATAAAGTGTGTGCAGCATGTATTGGGGCTAGTGCCAAACCAGTGGATGACAGACTACGTATTACCGTGTATTGAGGGATTATCATGAACCTAGTTTATGGAACTATTCATCAACAGGTTTGTGCCAGAAAGCTTCAGAGATCAAAAGGCAGAATGGCAGATCCGTAGATGAATATGCTACAGAATTTTTGGAACTGAGTAGATATGCCCCCACAGTAGTGGCTACAGAAAGTATAAAGGTAAAAAGGTTCCTAAAGGGGCTGGACAGGAGGTATGCAAACCTAGCCATGATGTCTGGTTAGTCTTTTGATGTGGTAGTTGATCGAGCTCGACAGATTGAAATTAGCTATACAGGAGATGACAGTGGAAGAGCAAAGAAGAATAGAACAGAGGGTTCTTTAGGTGTTCCCTACATGGGTACCACGGATAGCAGAGGCCAAAGTCACTACAGAGGAAGCATTAGAAATAATAAGAAGGGTGATTTTAAACACAAATCTCGAGGATTCAGACCAGGGTACGAATCTAGCAGTGGTCACAGTTCGGGTTATAGCAGTTCTGGGTCTGGTTCAGGATCCTCCTTGGCACTTTACACGCAGTGTGGAAGAGGACATTCAGGACCGTGTATGATGGGTTCAGGAGTATGTTTCCAGTGTGGCCAACCAGGTCACTTTGCTAGAGATCCAGTGTTCAGTGAGCCATAGATGGGGTCATAGGGTTTTACTGCAAATGTTCCTTGTCAATTGTATCCTTGTGCTTCCAGCATGGCAGGTAGTCAATTCAGTGGTCAACAGGGCCGAGGACAAGGAAGACGTGGATTTGGAGGCAGGTCAGGAGGTAGAAGTCAATTTTAGGGTTTGCAATGCAGGGTAGGGGTCAAGCTCGGGTTTTCACCTTGACCACCAAGATGCTCAGGCTTCCAATGCAATTCAGGTATTCTTCTAGTATGTTCCTATGAGGCTCGTGTTTTGATAGATTTGGGTGCTACGCACTCATTTGTCTCCCTTATTTTTGCCATGAGATTGGGTAGGAACCCTACAACTTTAGAATGCCCTTTGTCTGTAGTTACCCCTCTTAGTGACAACATAGATGTGGATATGGCTTTTTCGAGTAGCCCAGTGGTAGTGGATGGAAGGGTCCTCCCAGTAGACTTGGTTCCTCTACCAGTAATGGATTTCAATGTAATTTTGAGAATAAATTGGTTGGCAACTCATTATGCCACTTTAAACTGCAAGAACAAAAGGGTGTACTTTTATATACCTGGTGTGGAAGAGTTTAGCTTTGATGGTGACAGGAGCGTGGCTCCATATAACTTGGTGTCAATAATTAGTGCTAAAAAAATGTTGAGGCGTAGGTGTCAAGGGTATTTGGCATTGGTGAGAGATACATCTATAGAAGGTGTTAACATTGAAAATGTTCTTGTTGTCAGAGAATTTATAGATGTCTTCCCTAAAGAGCTTCTAGGGTTACCACAAGGAAGGAAAATAGAGTTCTGCATTGATGTTGTGCTGAGTACAAACCCCATATCAATGCCGCCTTATAGGATGACACCAGCAGAATTGAAAGAGCTAAAGGAGCAACTACATGAGCTTTTGGATAAGGGTTTCATACGTCCAAGTACTTCACCTTGGGGCACTCCTGTTCTATTTGTGAGAAAGAAAGATCGGTCCTTGAGGTTGTGTATTGATTATAGACAGCTGAACAATGTGACTATGAAGAACAGGTATCCACTTTCTCGAATCGATGATCTGTTTGATCAGCTCTAAAGGGCTAGATTCTTTTCCAAAATAAACCTACGATCAGGCTACCATTAGTTGAGAATCAGGAATGAGGATGTACTTAAGACAGTATTCAGGACAAGATATGGTCATTATGAGTTCTTGGTGATGTCTTTTGGACTCACTAATGCACCAGCGGCCTTCATGGACTTGATGAACAGGGTGTTCAGGCCATTCCTAGACCGTTTTGTCATTGTATTCATAGATGACATTTTGGTATACTTTCAGACCCAGAAAGAACATGTGTGGCATTTGAGGATGGCGTTGCAGACTTTGAGGGAGCACTAGGTATATGCCAAATTTTCAAAATGTGAATTTTGGCTGGAATGTATCTCATTCTTGGGACACGTGGTTTCTAGTGAAGGCATTCAAGTGGATCCCAAGAAAATTGAGGCGGTAACCGATTAGCTTAGGCCTATAACAGTCATTGAGTTGCGAAGTTTTCTGGGCCTAGCTGGCTACTATAAGGGTTTTGTGCAGAATTTATCCAGGATAGCAGCTCTCCTAACAAAGTTAATTCAGAAGAATGTTCCATTCATTTGGACAGATGATTGTGAGGAGAGCTTCTAAAAGCTTAAGGAATATCTAACTACAGCCCCTGTGTTGACATTACCAATGAGTGGTGAAGGTTATATCGTATACTGTGATGCCTATAGAGTTGACTTAGGGTGTGTTTTAATGCAGTATGGAAAAGTAATGGTTTATGCTTCAAGGTGGCTAAAAAGGCATGAGCAGAACTACCATACCCATGATTTGGAAATGGCGGCTATAGTCTTTGCACTAAAGATCTAGAGACACTACCTGTATGGTGAAGTGTGCGAGATATACACCGACCACAAGAGTTTAAAGTACATCTTCCAATAGAGGGATTTAAATTTGAGACAGAGGAGATGGATGGAGCTTCTGAAGGACTATGATTGTACCATCCAGTACCACCCTGGGAAGGCCAATTTAGTAGCAGATGCTTTGAGCAGAAAATCTTCTAGCAGCTTGGCACACATATCAGCAAAGAAGAGACCATTGATTCAGGAAGTATATGAGTTGATGGATCAAAGTCTGATCTTAGATATTTCAGATGAGGGGGCATTATTGGCCCATTTTTCAGTGAGACCAAACTTGCGAGACATAATCAGAGTTTTTCAGCATAGAGACCCGCAATTGATGAAGATTATAGAAAGAGTAAAGCAGGGTGAAGGTGGTGAGTTTGAATTTGCTAATGATGGCACTCTTATGCAAGGTTCCCGGATATGTGTGCCCGGTGTGGACAATTTCAAAAATGAAATTATGCGAGAGGCACACTATACACTGTACAATGTCCACCCAGGCTCCACCAAGATGTACCATGATGTGAAAGATAGCTACTAGTGGAATGGCATGAAGGGAGACATAGCAGACTTTGTGTCCAAGTGCTTGACTTGTCATAAGGTGAAGTTTGAACACCAGAGGCCATTAGGGAAGTTGCAAGAGCTCCCTATCCCAGAATGGAAGCGGGAAATGATTACTATGGATTTTGTAACTAGGTTGCCTTGTACCACGTGAGAATATGATTTGATATTGGTAATTGTAGATCGTTTGACTAAATCAGCTTATTTCTTACAAATGAAAACCACCTATTCTGTTGCATAGTACGCCCGGCTCTATGTTCCAGAAATAGTCAGATTGCATGGAGTTCCTGCTTCCATAATATCTAACAGAGGGCCTCGGTTCACTTCTAGGTTTTGAAGAAAGCTACAAAAGGCACTTGGCATGCAATTAAACTGCCTTCCACTCTCAGACAGACGAGCAGTCTGAAAGGACAATCCCAACATTGGAAGACATGCTTCACATGTGTGTTTTGGATTTTGGAAGTCAATGGGATGATCAGCTACCCTTGGTGGAGTTTCCCTACAACAACAGTTATCATTCTAGCATCGGGATGGCACCTTATGAGGCGCTATATGGCAGAAAGTGTAGGTCTCCTCTGTGTTGGATGAAAATAGGAGAAGCGAAGGTGCATGATGTGGACTTAGTGCAGTACACTTTAGAGATGGTTCCTTTAATCGGAGAACGATTGAAAACAACTTTCAGTAGGTAAAAGAGTTATGCAAATCCTAGACGGAGGGATGTAGAGTTTGCAGTAGGCGATTACGTATTCCTGAAGGTTTCTCCGATGAAGGGAGTCATGGGATTTGGAAAAAAGGGCAAGTTGGCACCTCTGTATATTAGACCTTTTGAAGTTACTGATAGAGTTGGAGCAGTTGCCTATTGGTTGGAGTTACCACCCAACCTTTCTCATAGTCATCCTGTATTTCATATCTCCATGCTCAGGAAATATATACCTGATCCTTCTCATGTATTACAGCAGGATATAGTAGAGCTGAAAGAAGACTTAACGTTTGAGGAGCAACCTGTAGCTATAGTGGACTACCAAGTGAGGCAGCTAAGATCAAAATAGATCCCTATGGTTAAGGTTTTGTGGAGGAGCCAGTCAGTGGAAGAATGCACCTGGGAGTCAGAGCAGGACATGCGTAGCAAGTTCCCTTATTTATTCAATGTGTAATTCTGTTCTTTTATTCTGCCTTGTGTAAAATTCGAGGACGAATTTTTTGTAAGGGGGGAAGAATGTAACACCCCTAATTTTCAAATTTATTATTTTATGGTTAGATATTAATATTTTATTTTATTTAAATTTTGGAAAATTATTTGAAATTTTTCGAATTTTTGAAATTGGGTTCGATTTTTTGAAAATATAAAACTTTGATGATTTTTTTAAAATTTATTTAAAGACCACGTGGCAAAACTAAAAATATATTGAGACTCTACGAATTTTTCTGAGTTTTTTAAAATTTTTTTGAAATTTTTAGGCCTCGTTTTTAGTCTCAGGACAGAGTAAAAATTCAATTTTGAGTATCTTGAATTGAACCGACTGAATCGAACCGGACCGGATAGGACTGGCCCATTTTTCTTTTCTCCTTCCTCTTCCGTGCGCCCCCAACACTCTCCCTCTCTCTCTTGTTTTCTCTCTCCTCTCTCCTCCTCTCGTCGCCCCACCGCCGCCTCAGCCTCCCCAGCTCGCCGGTGCACCTCCAGCACCCCTCCCCAACTCCGGCCGACGCTCCAGGCGGCCAAAAAATTGCCCCAAAAACTCCCTCATGCGCGTTTGCCATTTTGACTTCCTGGGTCGATTTCGGCCAATCCAGCCACTAATCGGATCGGGTCTTGTCCCAAAACACATCTACACCTCGAGAGCTTTCTATAGACACCAAGAACACAAAAATTCATTTAGCAGTTTGTCCAATTTTTGTTCGAAAAGTTTTAGCCCATTTTGACTTTCGGGTTAGATTTCTCGAAAACCGTAGACCCCACCAAAAATCTGAGAGTACCGGAGTGTTCCACTCATCGAGAGCTTCGCGGCAATACCCATTTCAAATTTTTCAGACACTGTTTTTCGATGGGTCCCGCGAGACTTTGCAGTATTTTTTCGAGCATTAAATGAGTTTAGAAAATTTCGTAAAAATTATATACTAACCCCTATATTGTGGGCTTTGCGTAGGTACATTTAATTTACAGAAATTCGACGGTTGCATTGTTTTGCAATTTCGGCCAGACAGACAGACTACCGGGAAAGCTTCAGAACCGGGCTGAGAGTATAGGCTACCCCACCATTTTCATATGTCCTGGATGCATCTCCAGGGTCGGAATTGGCATAGGTAAACCTGAACCCTCATTTTTCTTAATTATCTAGTGCTTGATTTCAATTAAAAATCTATAAATATTCGTGGTAGGTTAGAAAAATATAATTCCCTTTGTGTTAGCTTTATAATATTGTTAAGGACAGCAGGGAAAAGTTTTAGAATTTTTGGAGCTCAAATGAGTAGTTTTTGCAAAAGGGGTAATTGTAGGGACTAAATTGTAATTTTTCAAATTATAGTTGTTGACTGTTTGGGTGGGCCAAGGAGGGGCCATGTGATGTGATTGAGTAGTGGATGTATGACTTGTAAATATAGAAGTGAATTTTGAACCCTTTGTCAGGTTGGGTAGGTCCTAGGTACAAAGGAGACTCTGTCGGATTTTCGGCACAACCTAGGGTGTCATTGGTCTTTTCCAAGCTTGTATCGAGTCAAATATATTAATTAATTGTAATGAAATTTGTCAGGTGAGCCGAGACAGCCTTCCTCTTCCGCCCAGCTATCGTAATGACCTCGGTTTAAGTCTGTGAGTAAAATATTAATTTTAATTATAATTTTGATATTATTATATGTTCAAGCATACCCATGCATCACTTATAAATATATATCTATGTAGTTAAATACTAGGCACATTTTATATTGCATTCTTAATTGATGAAGTGTCATGGATATTGTTTGTGGTAATTTGGAGCAGTGTGCGTGCGCTGGTATGCGTGTGGTATAGTATTGGATATGGACAGGACAGGTAGACACAGCTTGAAAAACACTCGCTGGGACCCAGTCCTTTATGGATAAGTCAGGGTAGGCACGGCTTGAGAGACACTCGCTAGCCCCCGCATTTGGTTTATTAAGCGAAAGTCCAGCTCGAGAGACACTCGCTGGTAGAGGTTGGATTAAGAGAGCTATATTAGGGATCAGCTCCCATATATATACTGTTTGAACAGTGTTGGGTGTGTGAGTGCTCCAAATTGCTTTTTTACTATTATGATGTGGTTTGTATGAAATTTATGATGATGTTGCATTTTATTCCTTAGGATGCACTAGCTTTAGATAGCTAAATGTGGTTAAAATTAGTATTTTGCTCTCTGAGTCGAACGCTCACTCCTATCCATCTATTTTTTCAGGCTACAGGAGGATTAATTGTTGTGGCTAACGTGCTCTTCTTCTTCGCAGATCAATTAGTAGTATCTAATGTATTTTGTACAATTGAGTTAAATTTTAGACTCCGCATGTGTTAGAAGTATTTTAATTAATTTGGGTTTGTAATATAATATGGTGTTGAATTTTCATGATTATTAATTGCATGCATGGTTGGATTAGATGAGGGAGCTGAGCTCCCATTGTATTTTTGATATTATGAGCATGTAGAGGGTGAGCTGAGCTCCCCAATTTATTATATATTGTGTTTACAGGTAGGGCAAGTTAAAAACTCCCCGTTGAATGGTCCATTTTATGGCTGGACTCTGTCCAGTTGAATTCTTGAAATTGGGCCTAAATGAGCCTTAGGATTGGGTTGAGGAATAGTTAGGCTTACTATGAGTCTCGGGAGCTTTAGGCTGGCGTAGGTCTTAGTGTCGATTCGGCCCATAGGTTGGGTCATGACAATGACAAAGTAAATCACCTCACTGACCGTTATTAATGAGGGAAGGCTAGCTAGCTAATGAGTACTCATGTAGTCTAATCCTACTAACCATTATTAATGGGAGACATAATCAAAGCCAATTATCAAACCCCAAATAGCCATTACTACTGGGGGATTCCGAACGGGATTGTTATGCTAACTGTGATTTTAAAATAATTTCAAAGATTTTCTACTCAAATAATTACATTTGCATTTCATAATCACATTCATTTCATCATAAAATTCATATGATGTTGGCAACACATAATTTCTCAAATTCAAAGAAAAATCATAAATCATTTAAACCATTTACAAATTTAAAAATAAGAAAAAATTTAGTTGTGTATAAACCTTTAATGAGTCTCCTCTTTTCTGGACTCACTCTTCTTTATCCTTCACAATCTCTTTTTCTACTATAACACACAATAAAAGTGTCTCAATACTTATTTCAATTATCTCTAACAACTAATCAAATGCATGCCTAATGAATGCCTAAGTTATTTATGCAATTTTAAGGAATTTGGGTTCTAGACAAATTTATACCCTGAATTTTGAACCCAAATTCAACCTACTTCTAGTCCTCATTTAATAATATGATCTTAATGAAAGTTGTTCCTTTATGTGTTAAGTTTGGTTTCCAGTTTGAATCACTTAATTTGGAGTTGTGTAGCTCTAGTTGTGGTCAATTTACCAAGTGCTGGTCCAATGACCAATACTATTCCAGAACAGGGCAGATTCTGGAACTCAAATTGGTCAAGCTAATTGAACTAGGTATAGTCAAAGTTTGGCTTGGTGTTCTTCATGTGATTTGTTCACCTATGTCTCATGGTTACTCAGGTTAAAAAATTCCTAAATTTGGGGCTGTATAGGATGAGTTATGGTAATTTAATTAACCTGGACTCATAACCCTACAACTCCATAATTCCAGGTTCTAGATCAGGTTTTGCAATTCACATTTAACGTCCTTACTCTCAAAATTTGAGTAAGGTTTTTAAACCAAAGTTGTAGCCCTAAGTCTTAAGTTTTCATATCATTTTGGCTCATCCCATTTGAAATTTTCTACTGAAAGTTATGGTCTAATTACTATTCTGGGGTCAAATGGCTAAATTGGTTCCAATGAAGGAATTCCATATTAGGAAGTCCTGAGTTATCCTAACAATTTTCCTTAGTTCTTTTAGGATTTTAGGTTCTGGCCAAAACATCAAAGTTTTAGTTCTAGGTCTTATGAAGATTTTGGTTTTTGAATCACTATATTTGCAATTTTGTAGCCCAGGTTATGCCATTTTTTCCAAAACTGGTCGGATGGCCATTTGTCCAGCATTTCTAGGTTAGGTTTGGTTCTAGCAGATTTATTGGACTAACTTTGCTTAGCAATTTGATTGGGTTAGGGTCAAAATTATAATTTCTGATCCTCATAAAAAATAATCTACTATGTCTAAGCTTTTCATAAGTTCAAGAATCGGGTTATTTGGAGCTTTTTACAGTGAGTTATGCCTATTTGAATATCTACTGTTCATTTGGTCAATTCTGGTCAGGTCTACAATACCAACTCTGGATTCAAGCAAATTTACTAACTTATGGTTAGTTTTTGGGCAAGGTTTCTTCATGAAAATTATGGCATTTGGTCTTAAGTTTCATCTTCAATTGGCCTCACACCAATTGGAGCTGTCTAGCTCTACTTATAACTATGAAAGCACACTGGACTCAAAGGTCTAGAAATCCAGCAATTCAACAACCATGAATTTCTCAATTCCATTCATCAAGTCACATCAATTCTCAATTTAAAACATACCAAATGATAATAATTAGGCTTTTAACCATTAATTAGTTAACATTCCACAAAACCCTAATTCTCTTCTTCCTAATCCATGCAAATTCACTTCACCAATCACATATACAACTTCATTTAAGTTCAAATTCATGTTCAATTTAAATTGAACACATCAAAACCCTAAGGTCCCATGGCTGGCCGAAATTCACACATCCATAATCAAGCATGATTTTCTTGTTTTCTAATGAAATTTCCCTTAGTCAAACACCAATTTCCATGAACATATAATAGTTTAAGCTTGTAGGTGACTTACCTTATTTGAGCATAATTTTATCTCTCCCAATCTTTAAGTCTCTTCCAATTTCTTATTCATAATCTTCCTACCAAGATCCTAGAACAATTTTTGTTGAATTAAGCATGGGATTTAGGGAGAGAAACTAGAGTTTTTGGAGCTTGTTGGGTGCATTAATGGAAGAAGATGAGAGAGGTAGAGAAAGAGGAGTTCGACTAGTTTGGGAAAAGGAAGAAGACAATTTCTTTTTCAATTGATTTTTTTGGTCTTTTGTCTCTTATTTTATGTAGATAAGTCCATTAATTAAATCATTTAAATTATATTTTAATCTCATATATTTTAATGGACATTTAGGCCAAAAGTCACCTCTAAGAGTGAATTGACCAAAATGCCTCTCATCGGTTTCAATCCATCTTTCTAATAGTGCTTGGTTACTCCTTAAGTTCTGATTCACTTATTTAAGGTTGTCCTTTTTTTATTTCTGTGATTTTCTAGTTCCCAATAGTTTTGCAATAATCCCTTGACCTAGGGTGTCATGGAGTCCTACACAAATTTAGGGTAGAAACTGAGCTCGCAGTCGCTTCCCGGGTCTGTCACCCATCGCTGGGACCTCGGCTCATTTAACGGATTAGAGATTGTTTTTCTTATTTCCATTTTACCTTCATGTGATTTCTATTGATTTTTATTTATGGCTTTTCTAGATGACTTAGATATGGTTCTAAACATCCTAACTGTCCGGATAAACACTAGTTATCGGAACAGTAAAATGTATGGACTACTTAACAAGATGGTATTACAATTTCTCCCAACAAACACAAACATAACAACCTTCACCATCATTGAAATCTAGAGATCTCCAAATTATAGTGGCACCTGAAAACCAATCCCCTTCTCTACCAAACCAAAACACCATGTCTATGATTACACTTGCTATCACATATGTAGCTTTGCCATGTTCGAATCAACCAAAACTAAAAACCATTCTTTTGATCACAAATATCACCAAACATGTTAGTAACCTCCTCAACTTTCCCTTCTCTCTCATAGACTTTCTTTGATTCATCAAGTAAAACCTAGTCCCACATCACTACCCTTGAAAAAGCTAAGACTAGTTGATTAACCATAACCAAGACAAATCTCAAGAAGAATGATGAGGTCTTGAATAATATTGCCAGCCAACTACCCTCAAAATTGGAAACCTTCTCACTAAAATGAAAGATGTATCCATCCCTCTTGGAAGCATCTAAGAAACCAAAAGGTTCTAACATTATCCCTGTTGCTAGTTCTTGCGCTAGCTTTCCTCTTTTCCCTTTATCTCAAATGTGTTGAAAACATAGGAAAGCCCATTTACATACCTGAGAGTAATCCAGTCATAACCCCTCAAAGCCTCCAAGCTTATAGCCCAAACCCAAATCCCTCTCCCAAAACCCAAAACCAAATTACCTAAATTATGGACCTTGCATCTCATAACTCCATAAACCCAACCCAATATCTCAGCTTGCAGAACTCTAGAAAGTTTAGAGAGAAAAAAAGGGGGACAAAACAAAAATTGAATGTACTAGCCAGACAAAAAGCAACCCATCTTGGTTCCTTTGGAATTAACTTTGAGCAGAATTCACAATGATCATTAGAACCAGTTGTGTGGGATGTGGCAGATGAAGTTAACTTTCTTTTTGAGGTTCTGATGACTAGCCTAAAGTCACCAAAGTTGCCATGATGATCCTTAGTTGGAATTGTCAAGGGTCTAGGCAGCCCTTGACAATGAAGACCTTAAGAGATTTAATCTCTTTAAATAAACTTAAGATAGTTTTTATTTCACAAATAAGAACAAAAGCAACTATTTTTGGAGAAGTGGCATTGTCGGTTTGGATTTCAAAATTCTTTCTATGTTGATCCAGAAGGAAATGCTGGCGGTCTTGCTTTATTGTAAAAGGATGTAACTTTAATTCAAATTCTTCAATCATCGAAACATTGGCTCGATACAATGGTGAGTCAATCTTCGCAATGGCACATTACTTTTGTTTATGGGAATCCGAAAGTAAAAGGGAGGGTTAAGTTCATAAAGGAGCTGAATGAGCTAGATCTTAGAAACGGGGAACCTTGGTTGCTTATTAGCAATTTCAACATTTGTAGCTTGGAAGGGGATAAAATTAGGGCTCGAAAAATTAATTCTTTAATTGCTAGGGAGTTTAATAAGTTGCTTTTTTATTGTCATTTAGAAGAACTTCCATTTAAAGGCCCCAAATTTACTTAGACAAATAATCAACAAGGTTGGCACAACATTCTGGAGAGGATTGATAAAACTTTGGGGAATCAAGAATGGATTGATGAATTCTCCAGAAGTTAACTCATCCATGGAAAATTCCTAGTGTCTAGTCACTGACTTATCATATTGCACCTTCACCCTATGCCGAGGCAGGAAACCAATATATGGACAACTTCAGGTCAATGTGAAGAAAGTATCTCCCAAGTATAGTCTGCTGGCTCTAGTGGATCCCAGTTGTTAGTAAACTAGATGTCTGTATCAAAGTGGGGCAACCAATAGTTTGGCAATTCAAAGAAGAAAATTTAGGCCCTCTCTAAAAAGCTAGATGAGCTCATCTCAGATGTAGGGACCCATGATAATAGAGAAGAAATTATACAAGAGGTCAATTGAAACACCTATGGAGATTGGAAGAGCTTCACTGGTTCCAAAAGTCTCGTATCAACTTTCGAAGACAAGAACACTAAGTTCTTTCACTCATCAACTAATCAAAGAAGAAAACGCAATTAGATTATGAAGCTTATCAATAGTCAAGGAAAGTGGATCGAGAATTAGGAGGAAATTATTAATTAAGCTTTTGATTTTTTTTCAACAATTTGTTTCTGTCAGGACAGGATAATTTTATCAAAGGAAGTGCTGACATCAATTCCTTCGATGGCTTCAAAAGAGATGAATAGGTCTTTAATTACCCCTATTTCAGAAGATGAAGTCAAGCTAAATGTTTTAAGTTTAGGGGCTTTCTAATCTCCTGGACAAGATGGGGTAACTTTTATTAAAAAAAAAAAATATTGGCCTATTGTGAAGCGGGAGGTTGTAGAAATTGCATTGGAATTCATTCAATTAGGTATCGTGCCAAAAAACATCAATGGAACTCACATTGTATTGATTCCCAAAGTGAAGAGTTCCCAATTTGTCATTGACTTTAGTCTGATAAGCTTGTGTAACTTTAGTTATAGAATTATATAAAAAGTGCTTGCCAATAGAATGAAGCCCGGGTTGAACGTGTTGATATTCCCTTCGCAGGCAGCCTTTGCGCCTGATAAAGTATCCATGATAATATTTTTGTGGCTCCTGAAGCATTTTGTGCTCTGAAATAGAGAAGAAAAGGTCGGGTTAGGGCTAATGGCTATTAAGGTGGATGTTCGTAAAGCTTATGATAATGTCAACTGACAATTTCTGTTAATAGTTATGGAGAGAATGTGGTACAGCCAGCATTGGATTTATTAATCTAGAATTGTATCTCTTCAGTGGATTATTCAATTATCATCAATGGAGTCAAATCTAATCACTTTCATCCATCATGAGGCCTTTGCCAAGTTGATCCAATCTCACCTTTATCTTTTCCTTTTGGTTTTTGATGTTCTTTCTAGATTGATTGAGCAAGCCCAGGTTTTGAACCAACTCTAAGGTTTTAAGATAACCAGAAGTTGTCTCTCCTTCAGCCACTTGCTATTCGCAGATGATACAATCCTGTTCAGACAAGCAATAATTGAGGAAGCTATGACTCTTCAGGGTATTCTTCTTAATTACAGCTTGGCATCAGGATAATTCATTAACCAAACCAATATGATTCTACGTATAGTTTCAATATTCTACAACTCATGCAGCGGGATATAGCAAGCATTTTTCAAATCAGGAACTCTGGATCATTATCCAAATATCTTGGTTTGCCAGTGGCATGGGGCAAGTCGAAGTCACAAGATCTTTCTTTTATTCGGGTTCAAGGATGGAAGAATAAATTCCTATCTCATGCAGGTAGAGAAATTCTCATAAAGACAGTGGTTCAAGAAATTCTATCATATGTAACGTCTGTTTTCAAGATTCCCCGTGGTTTCATAAAAGAAATTCATTAATTGGAGGCTAAATTTTGGTGGCAGCATTCAATGGATAATTCTAATGTTCATTGGCTTAGTTGGAAATCTTTCTCATGGAGTAAAAGAGAAGGGGGGATGGGGGGTTAGGCTTTAAGGATTTTAACTTGTTCAATGATGCTTTCCTCACTAAACAAGCTTGGAGATTAATCAAGAATCCTCAAGCTCTTTGTGTAAGAATCCTGAAGGGAATTTATTTCCCTTATTCAAATTTCATAGATGCAAGAAAAGGGTGTCAAAGCTCATAAGGGTGGTGCAGCCTTTTTCAAAGGTGTGAAGCTCTTATTCCAGGCCTGGGGTAGAATGTTACAAGAGCAACCTTCCTCAATGTGTGGACTAAACCGTGGATCCCCACAATTACAAGATTTGAGCCCAGAAGTTTAAGGGAACAAGACAGTCCTGTTATTTATGTTGTAGACTTGATTAACCAAACCAAAGGTATATGGGATAAGGATATTCTATTTGCTACTTTTAATCCGGAGGATTGTATTGAAATTCTTAAGATCCCTCTAACTTCTCATGTGAAGGAACCTGAACTAATATGGAATTTCTCAAAGAATGGAGCCCCTTCAGTCAAAGTAGTGTATCATATGCTCAAAAGGGTCCAAGCTCAGACTTCTCATCAATCTTCGGATTGTTCCTTGGAAGTGGTTTCTCCTGATGTTTGGAGTCAGACTTGGTCTGTAAAATTGCCTCCGAAAATTAAGAATTTCATATGGAGATGTTGTCTAAATGTTTTAGCCACTAAAGAAAATTTGTATAAGCGCCACTGCTCTCCTGCTCCTGCATGTCCCCTATGTGACCGCGCTGTTGAAATGCTGGAACATGTTTTATCTTTTTTGTCCACGCGCTAGAGCTTCTTCGTTTGGCTCCCTTCTTAGTTTCTCCCCAATGCAAGGTAGCATGTTTTCTTTTGTGAATAGTGGAAGTTTATGATTATGAATTGCATCTCTCCAGACCAGTATGAAGTTAAGTTTACAGCATTCCTTTGTTGGCATATACGGAAAGGGAGGAATGCGACTATTTTTCAAGCCATAGACTTGAATCCTAATCTTACTATTCGAAGAGCTAAGAATGATATTGATGAGGTATTAAATCTGATCCCTCCACAACAGCATTCTTTGATCTCTATTTTAAATTCATTGAATTTGTCTCAAAAGGAGTGGAATCCTCCTTGTATTGGCGATTTGTCTCAAAAGGAGTGGAATCCTCCTGGCATTGGCGATTGAAAGTCAATATAGATGCTTCTTTTGAGTTGCCTACTGGACAAGTTGGTTATGGAGTGATTGTTAGAAATTCTTATGGGCAGCTAATGGATGGTTATGCAAGTCACTTTGTCAATTTGTTCCCCCCTAGTAGTAGAAGGGTATGCCATGTGTGTTGATATTTAGTTTGCTATTAGCAGAGAGTTTTTTTTTTTTTTTTTTTTGCTGAGATAGGATCTGATTCTCTTCAGTTATGCCAATCGATTTCTTCCCCTCTAGATCCCATCTCTTGGGAGTTAAGAGGCTATTTTTCATGATATAAAGAGTTGTTATATGGCTATCCAACTTTATCAATGAATTTTTCTCCTACAGCAACCAATTCCTGTGCTAACTGGATTGCAAATAGTGCGAGATTAAGAACCATTATTCTAGGATGGATTTCAAATCCTCCATCTCAGTTAGCTTTGCTGTTAAAAGTTGATAGCCTTGTAACTTCTTATGAATGACCGATGATCTTCCTGATAAAAAAAAATACTACATAAAAAAATTAAATCATAAATGGATTCCAGGACTCTACGTTAATTAGAAATTGTCATGGCTTTATATTCCCAGTCCTTGTCTAATTCATATTCTCACAGAAATTTTTTTTTTTTTCTTTCCTTTCTAATTTCTTTGTTCACTAATAGTGTGTTTGGATAGGTGAAAAAGGGAGAGGAAGGGAAATATCCAAGGGAAAATAAGGTTGATAAGATAGTTTACTTTGTTTGGATAAGAGAAGGAAAATAAAGATGTAAGGGAAAATAAGCCTTATTTTCTCCTAGATATTTTCTTTCCGAATTCGAGAGAAAATAAGGAGTCAAAGGTGAAAAGCGGTCTTTCACTCGTGAAATTACATAATTATCTGCTGATTTTGTTGCCACTGTTTGCATTGTTGTTTAGAGAATTTTTCCTTTCTCGCAAGCTCTAGGGTTTACAACAGAAGAGTGTCCAAATCTAATTATCTACCAAAAATTCCTTCCCATCTACCATTGCAAAAACAATTGAAGATCCTTCATTAAGCATGGATTTGCCTTTGTTGGGTTGTTCCTTCACTAGAAAGAAGAAGAATTTGAAAGATCGTACAACAAAGAGTGGTTGCTGAAGCTTCCTACCTCCATTATAGGTGATTACCATGCCATTGCTTTCAAACCAATACTTTGCGTCCCTAATGGTGTCACGCCCTACTCCTCGTAAGATATAACATGCTCCCATAGTACACCTAATGAATTACCGTACTTCGCTTACCGGTAACCCATTAAATATACTACATGGGATTTTAAAACAATTTTCGTTCATTTTTAAATTGGTGGATAAAAAAAAATTTTTTTCCAGATTTTAAAAACCTTTATTTAAAGTCCAAACATAAATTAAATTTTTAGATATTTAAAATCTCCGCAATTTTTACAAAAATTTCGGCAGAGTGCCATCTGTATTTTGAGAAAACAGTTCTTCAAAACCTGAAAATAAAGACACTCCCAATATTTTTCTCAATCACAACTCCATTATTCAATCTCATTTCACAAAACAACACAAGCAACTCAATACACAGTTTAAATTAAATCAAACATTGAAACCTCTAATTAAGGTAACAAAATTAATATTTACATTCATGGGATCATTAAAAATTTAGTAGTGTAAAACTTTATAAATACATAAAATCTCAAGATAACCTTATAATAATTTGTATTTCAATACAATCCAAAAATATATTACAAAAGAGTTGGTACAACTGCTCAAAGTAAATTTCATACATACAATTACAGAATTACATCAAAATCTAAAGTACAAGGGTATACCTATGATATACCCGAAGATAGTCTCACTATGCCTTTTAGTAATCTTGCTCAGCTGCTTTATATTTTCTTTTACCTGTGACAGCATACAAAGCTATCGCTGAGTGGTGAACTCAGTGGTGCACAAACTAATAACTTAAAACTTAATACAAGTTATGCTTGACAATTCATAAAAAATAAAAATTTTAAATTTTTAAATTCTTCAAAATTTAAAATTTTTAAATTCTTCAAAATTCATAACATTCAGAAATCAATATTTTTATTCATGAAATTTATTTATTTGAATAACATTTTGATCAAATAGTAACTATTTATCTACATTTCTTTTAAATCCCGAAACAATACAAAAATATTTTGAATCACTGACAAATTATTTATTTCAATCACAAGTTATCAAACTATGCATAATTTAAAGGGCGTTACCAATAATTCACACAGTTGAACCCATGACCCAAAATTCAAATAGATGCCGTGTTGTACACCATGACATTTCACACTCTCCCAATAACCGAGGCTAAAAGGGAGGAACAAAGACTAGCTAGTATATATGAGTACTCATTCAAACTCTTCCCCAACTAGCAAGCCAGAGAGGAAGGAACTCGCCCCATCTAGTGGAGGAGATATCTCACTAGACAAGCTAATGAGAATTTACAACATATTTTGCCATGTCAATTGTGGTTTCAAATCATATTCAAAACAATTTCTATTTACAAAGTGTTTACAAATCATCAACATATTTAATCATCATAAATTCATGCTCAAGGTTGGCAACACATCAAACTTAAAATTTACAATCCTCAAAACCATGCAATAAATCCTTAAATGCATAAGAAAATTTACATTTAATTTATACAATTTCATTCAACAAATTAAAATCCTCAACACAACAAAATTATAAATCATAAAATAAACTTGTTCAAATCAATTTAGAAGTGAAAAGTAACAAAATAGTTAGTTGTGCACAAACCTTATACGAGTCGTCTCTTGGCCTTGACTCGATGTCTCGGATTCTTTCCCGGTATTCTTTTCCACTGAAACACACAATTTCATAGTGTTTCAGTATCATAACTTATCATAAATCCAAAATAAATTCAAATTCACTTTTATCTAGCTTATATATGCTAAACTTGATGTTCTTCAAAATTTGTGTTTCGGGGTTACTATTCACTATACTATTCAAGTCAATTTGTTGACTTTCTAAGGCTTAATAGATATAGAAATTCACTACAAGAAAATATCGAAACAGAAACCGAATTTAGAAACGGATTTATGTCAGTTTGTAATTTGAAACGGCTTTTGAAACGGAAATTGGGAAGAATGGGTTAAATATATCAGAAACTGATTAGAAACCAATTAGAAACCGAATTTTGAAACGGAAATATATCGGTTTCTAAATTTTGTGGCACAATTTGGGGGCAAATTTAGCATCGGTTTAGAAACCGATTATAAACCGATATCTGAAACCAAATAATTTTCCGTTTCTAATTAGTAACCGATTTGTTCGGTTTCAAAAGTTGAGGTAAGATAATTAGATTTAATGTTCATATTAGAAACCGATTTTTTCGGTGTCTAATCCCATGACTTATATCATTTTATATTAGAAACTGATTCTGTCAGTTTCTAATCCCATGATTTAGAAACCGATTATCTCGGTTTCAAATCGGTTTCAAAATTCTATATAGGATAATTAGTTTTCATGTTCGTGTTAGAAACTGATTCTTCGGTTTCTAATTCCATGATTTAGAAACTGATTAGTTCGGTTTCAAAACTTAAGAGATATAAATAAATTTCATGTTTATATTAGAAACCGATTCCGTCGGTTTCCAATCCCATAATTTAGAAACCGATTGATTCGGTTTCAAAAGTCAAAGTTTTCATGATCATATTAGAAACCGATTCTGTCGGTTTCTAATCTCATTATTTAGAAACCGATTGGTCGGTTTCAAAATTCAAGGTTGGCTCATTAGATTTCAAGTACATATCTCATGATTTAGAAACCGACTTATTCAGTTTCAAAATTAAAAGTAAGATGATTAGATTTCATGTTTATATTAGAAACCGAATCCGTCGGTTTCTAATCCCATGATTTAAAAACCGAAGGGTTCAGTTTCAAAATTCAAAGTAGACTAAATAGGTTTCTCCATATAAATATATAACTTAAAATTTATTAATTATTTTAATATTTATTTTTAATAATAATAAAAATAATTTATTAAAAATAATAATATTAAATAAAATTTATAATTTTCAATTTTCTATAAAAAAAAAATAACCTAGTGCCTTTTGTTTTTCGCTAAAGTTAAAATTCCCTCTTTTTTTTTTTTCCCCAATTATTCTTCCTCTTTCCCAATCTCGCCAATCCCTTGCTCCTCTCCCTCTTTCTTATGTCTGCCCATTACCACAGTTTGCCCCGCTTTGATTTCAATTGGGAATTTATAAGTCACCATTTAGACTACATCTTTGATTTTTACAGTTATCGTGTTCGCCGTCTTTCTCTAAAAACCCTAGCTACTCCTGCCCAATTTTATTTCCCTTGCTCTCTTTTACACAACCCTCTCGATTCTAAATCCTCCTTTCGACAACCCGCAATCAACCAGAGGTCCGTTTTCTTTATCATGTTCAATAATCTGAACTCAATGGAACAACTTTCTTTATAATTTTATCTTTGTAGCCACTGATAGTGATCAATCAATTTACAGATTATTGGACTGTAAGCTGTTGGGAGAGACAAAAAGAGGGCGAGAGTTGTAGGGTTCGATGGCCGGTGGCTCTGATGCGGCGGAAGCAACTACCTTATCCTGTGTTCAATGCGGGAAGCCTGTGCATCTTCAGTATGTAATTTGCTGTGTTCATC
The DNA here is from genome assembly GCF_030052815.1 of Hevea brasiliensis. Classification (NCBI taxonomy): domain Eukaryota; kingdom Viridiplantae; phylum Streptophyta; class Magnoliopsida; order Malpighiales; family Euphorbiaceae; genus Hevea; species Hevea brasiliensis. The sequence goes on from NC_079507.1 coordinate 23,390,606, forward strand.
TATTTAATTTGGATTATTTGTTCTGAATTTATTTCAATAAACGTAATTTTAACTTATGGCCATTTTGGTGCTTTGATATTGAAATCGAACTGGTATAACTCAACCATAATAGTAACTTTGCGGCAGTTGACATACATATTTTAATTTCGTGTGTTTCCTTACTGAGATTGAGATTTTGTGCTTCGGTTCTAATTGACTCATACTTTTTCAATTGATTTGAAACTTCATTGAGTGAACTTGTATGCTTCCAATTCTCTTATCCTCAGATTTCCCATTCTTTTACAACATTTTATTATTTGCAGGTGCCCAAAGTGCATGGAATTAAAGCTTCCTCAAGAAGGTGCCGCTTTTAGGTATGTAATTAATGCAGAAGCATCCAAAGTCTTAATATTTGGGTGAATAACAATATTTGGGGGACCATTGTTATCTATTTCCTTTTTTTTTTTTTCGTTTTTATAATTTTTTATTATGGTTTTTGTGTAATCTGACTGTAATTTGGTCTAATGCTTCTTACTAACAGCAAAGTGAGTTTGGACTTTCTTCCTATCCATTGGTTTGAGAATGTATAGATCTTTGGTTTGAGGAAGTCTGTCTTTAGTTATTGGTTCAGAATTCTTTATCTAAAATAATTGAAAAAGAATTGAGGTTTTGATTCTTGTTTTTTCAGGATCTGCTCTTGTGCATTGAGAAAAGAAATTCAGGGAGACATTGGCAAAGATTGATCTAGGAAGTGTCTCTCAATAATTGATAATATGTTGTCTTTCTTTTATGTTAGTTCATGTCATACGCAGCAAGTTTAAGGTGTTTGATCAAAGCTCCAATGTTGTATTTGTACATGTTCCCTTCAATATTAGAGAGAGAGAGAGAGAGAGAGATCAGTTTATGATTAAGAGGGAGTATTTGTCTTTCGCTGCTATTGGTATTGGTCTAAGATTTGAGTAGTTTGATGATATAATTTGGCTTTTTTGTTGTTCTTTTTATGAAGATCTTATTTTCTGTTGAGCCTGCAGTTTAAATTCGCTCCAATGTTGTATATGTCCATGTCCTGGTAGTTTAAATTCGCTCCAATGTTGTATATGTCCATGTCCAGGTATCTTTTGTTATGATCGAGGAGTTTGTGATGTCCTATGGTATTTCTGCAATTGTTGGTCTGAGATTCAATTGTGCTGGAACTTTATTTTTATTTTTGTGTTTAGTTGGTTCATAGTATGAAACATTGTTCTTTACAAATGGTAAGGGGTTATTTTCCATCTGGTATTGAGTATATGGTTGATCAAGGGATTCTTGGATCTTAATTTGTAACTTGTGATTTTATGCATCCTTGATAGATGTAGATTATGAGTACTGGTCACAAATTTTCAGGATTCTGTCGGACTGGTCTCAAATTTTGAGGATTTTGTCAGCAAGGGAGTGTTAGGGAGACAGACCAGCAAAGAGTGATTTGGAGCCCCTTTTTTTTTTTAGTCTTCTTCTTCTTCTTCTTCCTCCCTTTTTTTTTTGTGTATATAGTCAGCTAGCGTAAATCCCTGTTTTTTAAGGCAAATGGAATTGAATCTAAGTTGGTATGTGCATTTGTTTTCAGTTGGTCAAGTGTTTTAATGTGAGTAGCATTGTGGACTAAGAGTCTGGGAGATACTAAGATCTTGGTGTTCCTTTTCTTTTTTGGCTTCAATGTTTTTGAGTAATTAAACTTGTGGAGGGAATGTGATAAAATTTATGATTTTGCTCTAAAAATATATGCAAGTGTTAAAAATAACGAGAAACTGAATATGAATTTAATCTGTGTGTTTTTCAGGGTCTTATCCTTGTTTGAGAAATATTTGGTGAAAAAAAATTCTTCTTTATTTTATGTTTTAGTTTTTTTTTTCCCTTCTACCTTATTTTAGTGTAAGACAACAAGATGTGATAACAGCTTGACTATGGAGTGTTCATGTTCTTCCAATGACCTATTGTTTCAAGAATGTGGACAGGTTTGATCAATAACTTTTTGCTTTAATTTTTGGTTCGAAAATGGTCAATTAACTTTATTTGTACTCACTTTACCCTATGGAAGGATTGTTTGGGCTAAGATAGTCTATATAAAAATTGTGTGTTAGTTTATGCCTATGGAGCTATTTAGATTGTGATAACTGGTTGCAATAATCTGTAATTTTGTCAATCTTCAAGATTTATGTGCACTATTATGCATAAGGGGAGTGATTATTTGCTTCAGCATAAATCGCTTTACAATTTTGTGTTTTGTATTAGTGGAACCTTAGAAAAATTCCCACATTAGCTTTTACTTCTGTGTTGTAGGATTGTTTCTCGTTAGATTCCTAGATTTTAGTTTTTCGGTTTTCTCAATTTGATTGTTTTTGCTGCTCCTGATTTTTTGTTTCTTTAAATCTCTGTTAGTTGTTTATAGTAGTCGCAATATCTGTTCCTAGATGGATCTTGTGTTTACAGTTGCCTTTGGACATGAAGACACTGCAAGTTCATGCCACAGAGAGAAGGACGAATATAGTGCATAATTATCTACTTGTGAGGATTATTCAAGTTTTTCCCTTCTGTTTTGGTGGCTTCCTGATTTAAATCTTTAGTCTGTTTTAATTGGTCATCTTATGGTTGAGCTCTTTGGCAAGTGAACTAAAACGGTAGATTTGGTTGCTCCAAGGTGTTTCTTTCCATCCTCTTGAGGCATGAACTAAGATTGAGAAAAGGGTTTTTCTTGGTTCTTTGCATCAATAATTTTTGCTTGAATTTCCATGTAGCAGTCACCCATTATTCTGAGTATTTTATTATTGGTGTGATTGTACAGGGTCAAGGAGTGATCTTGTGGTTGAATCCTATATCTTCTTTGGCGAGTAGTCGCAGCCTTTTTTTCCTCGTTATTTTGTGTTTGGAAACTGTTTTTATACATCACTAGTTATTAGGCACAGAAAACTAGTTTCTAAGTTTGTTCTTTTGTCTTTTTCCAGTTTTTTTATTTGAGGAATGCGTTGGCTAGGACTTTTCAGGGAGTTCTTTTTACCCTTCTGAATATTGATTGCCTCCCCATTATATGAATGGAATCCCCAAGTGAATTTGATTATAATATGAGAATTTGGTGATTCTTGTTTCAGTGCCTTAGATTTGATTCGAGAAATCAAACTTATGGAGGGATCTTTATGATATTGATCGGAAGTTTCCTTTTCTGGAATTCCTTTAATATTTAAGAGTGACCCGTGCCTCTGCCCCTTCTCTCTCTCTCTCTCTCTGCTTTTTGGGAGTGTCCTTTTTATTTTTTATTTTTGCCTGATTAGTTGGTTTCTGCACGCTTATCGGGTTGGGCATGAGTCGGAATATCCTTTGTTTCCTAAAAATTTTTTGGTATCCAAGAATTATTCCTTTTTTATGTGTTTACTTCCCTTATTTTTAGTGATTGAGATTGATAATTACAATTGTGGTCTGAGCTTATACGAATTTACCAAAATTCCCCATTGTCTTGAAAATTTGGATAGGTTTTAATTTGCTTTTTGAGGACTGTCCAATTGCAATGAGAAATCCATGGATTATCACATGTGCCAATTATTGACAAAGGAAGTTTTTAAACAATAATATGTTTCTTTGTAATTTCTTATTATGTTGATGTGGTATAATATGTCCATTTTAAGGTTTTTAAGTTGGAGCTTGCCTTTTGAATGTTGCCAGATCCTTTGGGTGCATAAGAGGCGAAGCTTTTATGGGTGAATAGGAGACGGAAGTTTTTATACAATAATAAGTTTGCTGTTATTTCTTGTTATGTTGATGTGGTAATATGTCCAGTTTAAGGAGATTATTGGAGCTTGCCTTTTGTATGTTGCCAGGATCCCACGGGTGCATAAGAGAGATTATTTATGACCTCAGCTTTATCATTAAATTGGTTTGTTCTTACGATCACTATTTCCACATAGCTTTAGCATACTTCCAGCGAGTTGTTTTGATGGCATGTGGGTAGGACTGAACCAATATTTTGCAATATCTTAAATTAAGAATGGAAGCTTTGGATACTCTCTTTTGCAATATCTGGATTTATGCTTTGACAAATTGATGGCTTTATATGCATCAAGACTCAAGTGTTCACTAAAAGAATAATCTGCCCAGATACCATAGTTTCTCATTACATTGGTTGGTATTCTACATTGCAAGTTTAATGTGTTAACCAAAGATATCTACTTTTATGTATGGAGAGATAAATTGATGATTGGAAAGGGCAATTTGATGTTCTTAGCTCATGCTGTGTTGGTATTTTGTGGGTGCTTAACATTTGGCTTTTGATAATTTTCAAATTCTTCTTGCGCTTCTTTTTGGTCAAGGATTCAATACAGAGAGGGAGAGAGTATTTAAATATCTTGATCTTTCTGTGTTCAAAGAAATTTATGACAACTTTTGTTCTTGGCAAATGAATTTGAAACTTGAGATTTAATTATTGTTTCCATAGGTGGTTTCTGGCTTCTGTTGACTACGTGGGCTATGATTGATCAAATGCGAAGGGTTTTTGGCCTCAGATGAGGGGAAGGGGTTTTCTTGGATCTGAAAGCTATAATTTATAGTTTGGCAAATGAATTTGAAACTTGAGATTTGAATATTGTTTCCATAGGTGGTTTCTGCGTTCTGTTGACTATGAGGGCTATGATTGATTAAACTAATATTTGCTACTACTGATACTTATAAATTTTCAGATTTAAGTCCTTTATATTGAACTAATGGAAAGAAAATTGTCCTGCTTTCTATTTACTTAAGAGTAATTTTGAATTCACTTTTACTCATTGAGGTCCTTTTCCTTGATGCAGATTATGGCTTTATCCTTGATTTGACTATGGGGCATAATTAATGTTTGAAGAGATATTGTTATGGGACCAGAATATTCATGAATAAACATGGAGTGGAATGGTCCAGATCTTGCTAGCATGGGTATTTACCGAGAAAATATGGCCAGACATGACTTGGTTCACTTTTGTGATATTGTAATCTATATTTGTTGTGATATAATTATTGCCCAATACTGAAGTTTGTTGGTTGGAGTCTATATTGGATTTCTTAGTGTTTCAATTGCATTGCAAGTGTATACTTTTCTTTGTATATATTAAATTTTGAACTTCATAATTTAATAAAGATATCCTTTTCTTCAATGTTTTATTTATTTTATCTATGATAGAATTTTTAATTTTCTTTTAGTATTGAGATTTGATAATATATTATATGTTTTTAATATAAAAAATAATGTATTAAATAAATAAAAATCAAAATTTTTACAGTAATTTAAAACGGATTAGAAGCTGAATTTCATTTTTAATTTGAAACAGAAAAGCATTTGGTTTCAAAATAAAATGATTTTATTTAATTTTATTATGCTTAGAAATGGATTTGAAATAAAAATTTCGTTTTTATTTAGAAATCGAATATATTTCGGTTTTAAAAAGTGTTTTATTTTTGTTCCGATTAGAAACTGATTTGAAACGGAAATCCGTTTCAGATTATTAGAAACCGATATATTTTGGTTACTAACTTGATACAGATTTAGAAACCGAAGTTATTCGGTATCTAATTTTAGAACGAAAATATCCGTTTCAAATTGGTTTCAGAATTAGAAACGGACGTCATATTCGGTTTTTAATTTATTTAGAAACCTACGAATTGTAAACCAACTATTTCGGTTTCAAATCGGTTTCTAATTGAAATTAAAAACCGATTTTCAATGTTTTGAAACCGAATTTTCGGTTGCTAATTTTCTTTTTTCTTGTAGTGATTCCAACTTCACCCACATACAACATTTTGGTTACTAAATTTGTTGGTTTTGGTTGTTTTCTCAAATTCTAAGTCTTTTAGGCAAATTTATAAATTTTCAGTTTTGGTGTCTTAAGTTTCACTGTTCTATTGGTCATTTTTCTGTTAGAATTTGGCAAAACTTTCTTCATAGAAAATGTTTCCTATTGTCTTAACTTTATTCTTCTTTTTGAATCACTCCATTTGGAGTTTTTTAGCTTAAGTTATAGCTATTTGAATCATGGCTACCGGATTGGACTTAACCCAGATTTCTGGGCACCAAACTGGTTCTAGTAGTTTTAGGTCACCAAATTTGGGTGGCCAAATGACTTAGTTAAGGGCATAATTTGGGTTTGTATTCTTCATGAAAGTTTTATTTCTATATCTCAACTGTCCACTGGTAAAATTTCAGGTCATTTAGACCTACGTAGCTCAAGTTATGGCCAAATGAATAAACACTATTCATTTGGTCATTTTATACAGGTTAGACTGCATAAATCCAGATTTGGTTAATTTGTTCACTAGGTTTGATCACTTTTTGGGCATGATTCCTAAATGAAAAATGTTCCATTTTGTATCTATTTTCATTCCCAATTGGCCTAACACCAATTAGACTTGTAAATTTTCAGTTTTGATCCCTAAAAGGGACCTTGATCCTGCTGCCTGCAGAATGACCATTTTCAATCCGAATTTAACCTCACTTCTAACACTTCCAACATATCTCAATTGGTCACAAATGATCATTTTTATCTCAAATAAGGTCAAACACACCATTTGACCAATTCTCACATTTTTGCCTCCCAAACCCTAGGTGCCAAACCCTAATTTTCATGCAATTTAAATCTAATGCATTCCAATCACCAATACATAGTTTACATACATAATTCAACTTAAACACCCATTCAAATACATCAAATTCATTCATTCTCAAACCCTAACCTATTGCTGGCCAAATTTCTATTTGGTCCGCCATGCTTGATTTTGTTTAATTTTTCCACAATTTCTAGATTAACTCATGCATATAAACATAATTCTAAAGAAAAATCTAATGGTTAATTACTAACCTTTATGCAGAATTTTTCACCTCTCCAAACTTCTTCATTTCTTCTTCTTTTTGTTGTCAAACTCCTTATCAAGGTTTAACTACAAGATTTAATTAAGAAATTTACAAGTTTTATGGCTGATTTTTAGGTTAAGGAAGCTTTGAAAGTGTGCTTCAATGGTGGAAGAAGAAAAAATGAGAGAGAGATAAGAGAGAGATGAGAGGTGACAGAAAATGAAAGAAGAAACCTTTTTTTTTTCTTTCTATTTTGTCTTTTAATTATTAAGATTTATCCCTAAATTTTCAATTATTTAAATATTAGGTTTATTGCATCATGCATGACTTCATGCATGATGCATAACCTTTTTCAACCCTTTTTTTTTCTTTTTCTTTTTTTTTTTCATTTATTTTTCCTTAGTTCTTTAATTTAATTCTTGATCTCGAAATTTTCTTTTCTCCGATTTTATTGGACAATTAGGTTAGGAGTCAGCTTTCGGAGTCAATTGATCAAATTGCCCCTCGCCGATTCAACTCGGTTTGCAAATAATTCAATATTTCTTCCGGCTCCCTGACCTAATTATTTGACTGGCTTAACAATTCTTTTTTGTGATTTTCTCTTTTTCACTGTGTTCGCAATAGTCCTAAGGTCCGCAGCGTCACATTTTACGGTTCGAAATTTGAGTTTAAATTAACTTTGCAATCCTTCCTGACAAGGTCACCCATCGATGTGACTTTCGACTCATTTAACTTCTGATGTTCTGTTTTTCTTATTTATACTTAACTAATTGACAATTACTAATTATTTGTGTTCAAGACTTATCTAGTTGTCTTAAGTGTCGTTCTAATCCCATCAATTATCCGGACCGACACCGATCACCGGAATAGTGAAATATACCAAACTATGCAAATAGGGGTGTTACAAGTGGTCACTCAATAAGCCTCTAATACAGAAGAGCACTACATTCCTTACAAAGAATCAAACTACTGAATTGGTGAGTAGATTAACATTACCTTTGCTAAATTTTGATTCTAAACTTATCATTTGTTTTTTCTTTAGGTTCTACGTATTAGTCATTGAATTAATTTGTTCATTCTCTTTAATTAAGCAGAAATTACTAATTTGATTTATTCTATCACTGAATTGTGGGTGTAAATAATTAACACCATATCATAAGTTCCTTCCTGTTAGAATATTCAGCAGCCTTACATTCTTTTATTTTTTCGCTATTTTCCTTTTGATTTTCACTATTCAAATATTGACCATTGAAATTATGGTGGTTGAGATATTGCATTTTTTGTACAAGAAAGATTTATTATTATTTTACTTGTTTTAGTCTTGACTCTCACATAAAAAAAAAGTTTTGATCAAAAGTAAGGGCTGGTATGAGTAGTAGGTAATGCGGGATCAAGAGACATAGTAGTATTTGGTTTGCCACAACTAAAAAGAATTTGTTTTTTCTTCTCTCTTTTTGTCAATATTTTATCTTCTTTTCTTGTTTGCTATATTAAAATATTTGCATATTTTTGAACTTCTACAGAGGTAGAGAGTGGAGATACATAACTTACCATATCAATTAATCAGCTAATCTTAATTACAATATTTTCTAACAAGCTTTATTACCAGACATGACATCAAGGACTAAAAAGCCATTGGAGCATATGCACACATGATTCTTAATAATTTTAAAACAAAGGTGTTCATTTCTCAAGTACTAAATATTTATATATAAGTTGTAGTTCTTGAATTCCCTATGGACAATTAGGAGTTATTTGAATCTATTTAACTTAAGCAGCTAGAGAATTGTGCAATAATGATTCTCAGAGTAAATTTGTGATTTGGAATCCCTAATGGACAATTAGCAGTCATTCATTGAGCTTATTATTTTCATAAAAGAAAAAAAGTTGATGCAAAAGCAATAAGTACATGCAATCTAAGGTTGCAACATTATTGCAAATGTCATTTGTGCTTTATGTATCAATGACTTTGTAAATCTAAAAGTTTTGAGATTGTTGGCATCAGTCGAACCTAATCATTAAGTGTTTTTGCTTTCATGGCTTTTTGCTTGTTTTAAAATTTATGAAAATAGATCCACCCGTGTTTTGTGCTGCTTGAGATGGCCTTGTAGCTCATTACTGAGGCTTTATTCATGGAAATTCAGGTTTTCTTCAGGGTTAGCCTAACGGGGCACATTTGTGGAGTTGGGGCTCAAAGTCATCTCATTAGCTTGGCAAGAGGCAAAAGAGAGAGCCGAGGCCCAGTTGAGGAATATAGCTTCAGATCTGTATTCCTCAAGTTGATTTAGCATTAAGAATTTATTGGTTCTTGAGATCTGTCATCTCTTTTATTATAAATTAAGGAACATTTAATTATATGTGTGCTTTTCTCTAATACTCACTTGTGATGCTTGTAATTACAGACATCATATCTATGAAAAGCATGGAGCTAAAGCTTTGAAATGCTGCTTTATCATATAAAGTTGAGAATAATGGATTAGAGTAAAACCCAGATTGAGTTGGTGAATTGACCATACATGAACACATCTAAGAAACAGAAGTTTGGGGATTGACAAACACAACCTCAAAACCTTCAACCTTTTATCTTTGTTTCTTTCTGTATTTTGGAAAATTTTGGAAAATATTATTTAAAATCTTGTTGCTTTTTAATCCTTATTACCCTCCTTTTATGCAAATGTGTCACTAATGACTTGGTTTTTATCGTTTATGTGGATGCTTATTTGCTTAAAGAAACATTGGTTCATGCTTTTGATAAAGACTTGGTGCTTGATTTTGGTATACATTCTTCCTTGTTCTATTGTGTGCTTTTATTTATGGAATGTCATTATAGCGTTGGCTTGGCTTTTGAATTGTCAAGAGTTGCAGGGAAAATGCTTAAAGGGGGAGTTGGATATTTTAAATGTTCATTTAAAAAAAGTTATAATAATAAAATTTTATATAACTTTATGATTTGATATGAAGATAAAAAACTATTATAATGCAGTATACCTATTAAAATATACTCTTTACTTATTTCATTGTCAAATAAACATTGGTTAATGATTTGAGTGAATATTATAAATATTTAATAAGTTTGGTTTCATTATTATTTATAAATTTTTAATCATATAATAAAAACAATATATTCTTAAAATAAGGGTAAAATGGTAATTTTAATTATTTATTTTTTATTTCTCCTCCTCTCAAACAAAAAAAATTATTTTCCTTCCATTATTTTTTATTTTCCACTCATTCAAACATAAAAAAAATAATAAAAAAAAATATTTTTTATTTTTCGTCCTTTATTTTCTTTCCTCTCTCAATTTATCCAAACAGGATGTAAATATAAAGAAAGTGAGAATGTGTAGGAACGATTTTAGAGAGACCTAATTCGTTTGGTAAAATATAAAATATTTTTGTAAATATAAAGTGCTCCGTTACCATTGCCAATTGGATCACTTCATACTTATTTAAAGCTTTCTCTCTCTAAAAATCTTTCTTTCTCTTTGCTTTTCTCCTTCTCTCTTAAAAGCGTACAACTTACAAAATCAATTAGACTTCACATTACGTAGGAATATAATATCTCACAGCTTGACAGGAAAGACGTGCTTTTTCCACTCTCTCCTTTTGTTGCTTTCTGTCTATCTTGTCTCAGTGTCTTTCTTTAGCTCTCTTTTTCTTTTCTTTCCTTTTCTCTTTTTCTTTTGTTTTCTTTTTTCTTTCTTTTCTCTGATTTTCCTGATTCTCTTCAACAGTCCCCTCAGAGGTATAATGATTTCAAAATGATAGTACACCGTGGGTTAACTTATCAATGTGGCCTGCCCAAGGTGAACTCCAAATTAGGTTTCTTGGGGCTCGTCCCTGAAAGGGTTGATGAGCTTACATCTGATATTCTTTCACAGCTTAAGCACTTTGGATCCATGCCCTTCTGCTGCTGAAAATAAAATAAATCATTAACAATCAAATATAGAAAGAAAAGAAACAGGAAACTAGGAAAGGGCAATAAATGGCCATCAAGAGTAGTAGTGCACAAGGGAAGCGTGTGAAGATGGGAATCCTTTGACTAGGGGAATAATAGAATATTTATCAAGGAAAAAGAAACATTTGAGAGAGAGAGAGAGAGAACATTTTGAAAGCCTGCCAAAGTGTGCCCAGTCCAGTGTGCAGCTCCCTACCTGGCTAATATAATTATTCATCACCATTATTCTATGAGACTGTATTATTATTATTATTATAAAATTGACCCTAGCAATTACTACATCATTGACCTCAAATATTAAAAAATGGGAGTCAGGTTTTAGGTGATAGGATGCAGATTAATAACGCAGACAGAAATTAAACCTTCTTTTAGAAAAATGTTTTTTTTTTTTTTTTTTAAGCTTTCCACATCAAAAGAACACTTCTCTCCACTCCTTATCAGCCTTCCAAAAATACGAAATTGCCCCTTCAATTCATTCAATGACCTTAAAAAGAACAGCTTTTGAAAGGCCTCTACCTTTCTTTTTTCTTTCTAATTTGCATGACTTATTCAAGAAAGAATGAAGCTTTTTTTGAATCATTCCAACAGACATATCTGCATGGCGAATAAAATTTTCAAACTGGAGGACAATTTGGGAAACAAAGATTTGAGATTTGGTACCTTAAGAGATTGTACGTTTCCATCAGAATCCTTTGGTTTCACATGTAACCAAGCTTCCCTGCTGTTACAAACCAACAGATTGAGAGAATATTTCCTATCAGTGGAAGCCATGCAGAAGAAAAAGCAAACTGAGAAAAGAAAGCTATCTTTTACTCTCATTGTTTATAATTCTTTCACTTTTATATTTTATTATGGAGAAAGATAAAGTCGAACTCTACCCATGTGACAGCCCATTACCCAGAACAACAGATTACAAGGAAGTTTTCAAAGGTTATATATCTTTGGCATCAAGATTTCCACTAATGGGGCTATCACAGGGTTTTAGCTTTGACATTAAGTTTTCCAATTGTAGGTCCCATTGAATGGCTCTACATATGAGCCCACAAAATCCAAAGGAAAGAGATATCTCCATTTTTTTAGGTGGATATTTGTCTAATGGGACTTGGAATGGTAGGAAAGAGTGGGTGTTTTCTTTTACTTTCTTTTCATCCACAACTAGAGGAAGAGTATAATTACCCCATCATGTGAAGTTTCAGTCTTCATGGTCGTGGACAGACAGAAGAAAGCAGTGAAATCATTTCTTCCATTCTTCTTTTTGTGGTTTCTTGCATGTAACTGTGCTCGTATTAGGTGGGTTTGGAGAGAGAGATAGTCTGTTCATATATGTAGAATCATTACCCCAAAAAATAAAATTCTATTTTGTACTGTATTGCTTTAAAGTAATCAATCCAACATCCTAAAGTTTCACATTATAAAATGCACGAAGTCCAAGGACTTTAGGCTAGGTTAGATTTACTCGTTTGATGATAAAGGGCAATGACAAAAAAGAAAAGAAAACCCATCACAAGGATGATAAGATAGGAAGATTTCCACATCGTCCTGTTTTGTCCTTAGAACATACATACAAGATAAAATCTCAAGCGCAGAACTATAAGATTGAAGCATGATTAGCTTAGAAGGTGCTTCTTCAGAGATAAAATGCACTATCAAAATACTAGTTAATTTAACTTTTATTATCTATATTGTTAAGGGAAAAAAAGAAGTTAATTTAGTGGGTTGTCAAGATTACGATAAATTAAAACAAAATTAGTAACCATGTATGTATTAGGCATATTCCATCCTTTTTTTTGCAACTGTCCTTAAATTTATACACACAAACATGTAGAGAAGTTGTACAAGTAGTTCACCTTGACGAATTGCTCCAGAGGCCATCAAAGTTCTTATTGTCCTGGTGACCACTTGGTCTTCCTTGTTGCATTGATAGTTCAGACCTTGAGTTTTGAATGTCAAACATCAAATCTTCAGAAGTATCTCCAGATGATGCATTATCAAATCCGTCTGATTGTCCTGTATACAAAATGGGGGAATAATTATGATAATGACAAAAGAAAAAGAAAATCAAAACTTTTACAACATTAACATAACCTTGCATATATATAAAAGAACATATCCATTAACCTGATGCAGCTGCTGCTTGATCCGTTGTCTTTACTGTCCGATACATCTGCAATAACATTTCCAGAAACATTCTCAATTTGTCGACTACATTACTAGTATCACATTAGCCTATATAATTGAAATGGCCATTAGAATTACCCCACAAAAAAAAAAAAAAAAGCAGACAAATATAAAGCAAGAAAATGAGACCAATATACTGTTCGAGATACGGAATAAATGGCCTGAAGCAGTCCAAGTACGAACTGTAAAAAGTGAGTGATATGTGTAACTACGGACAGAAGCATTTATGCTAAATAAATGCATATATATATATATATATATATATATATATATATATATATATATATATATATATATATATATATATATGCTGTTAACCATGGTTAAGAATGTGTGGTTGATAAACCCATCTGATAAAGATATCATTGAGAAATGATGGTGTTGTGTACTTGTTTATTTTCTTTTTAATTTTTTTTTTCCCTTCTGTGCAAGAGAAATGTTTTTAAAAGAAAAATAATTGGCTTGAGTGTGAGGTTGTCTTGGCTTGGCTATGACTTCTTGTGAATTCCTTGGGCTTTGTCTTACTTGATTTCTGACATCGATAAAACTCTCTCTCTTTCTCTCTCTCGCTCTATAGCTGTGTTTGTTATTGATATTTACTCGGTCTGGTTCGTTCTTCGAAGCAAAAAGCTGTTTATTAGCTAGCAGCACCATCAGATCTAGTAGAAAAAGAAGTGCTAAGGATTTGAGAGACCCTGTGCAGGGAAACATTGGAATTTGTAATTTATGTATTAAAACCTTCCAGTAATGTAGGTTATTAAAAAGTAAATTCAGCTTACGAACAGCATTAATACTATATTCACAGTGTACAACAAGAAAACGCAGATATAAAGTAAAAAGATGACACAGAATGCAACAAAACTTCAACATTTCTTTAATTAAGACAGAAATTTAACTACAAAAAGTGGAAAGCCCAGGTGAGAGATTAGCAGAGAAGATGATTATTTTACCTGTAAATGAGATTTAACGTGCGCCAAGGTGAGATCTTTCACATCCATGAGCTCAAGAACTGACTTGGGTGTAGCCCCTAAACCCCACCAGTAAAAGAGGAGGAGGAGAGAGCATGAGTCAAATTTCTTTCACATGTTTCTCTTTATATGTCATCAGAATGACAAGGTAATGATAAAATGGTGCTAGAATTTAAAGCATAAAAAAAATCTATAAATATAAAAGGAAAGCTAAAAAGGAAGTCCATGGGAAAAGCAAGAAACAAATGAATCATACTGTCGTGGCCACCCAATAGCTCAACAGCATGAACAAAGCGAGCATGAAGGGTAGTAGTCCACCGCATCCTTGGTGCTCTCATGCTGCGTTTAGCTGGAAATCTTGACATCAATCTTGATCTCATAAAACCTGGAGACTGATAGGGACTTAAACTTGAGGAGCTCGAGTTAGTGGTTGCTAAAGAAGAATTTTGAGCACCAGTACTATCCAAAGGTTGTTGAGAGACGGAAAAAGGAGTAGGGTTTTGGTATACAGGAATCCCTCTAATGGGTCTCAAGAAACCAAGCTCTTGGCTTGGCCCTTGCTGCTGCTGCTGCTGCTGAAAGAGGGGATTTTGGTGATGATGAAGGTGGTTTTCTTGGAGATGGTGTTGGTACAGGTTTTGTTGGAAAGAATGGAAAATATTCTTACCATTGTAATTGCCAGTGTTTTGGAGAAGGTGAAAATGGTTGGAGCCAGGCTCTGAAACCCTGGGATTCGATAGTGAGAGCTCAAAACAGGCATCAGGTTTTGCCATCGAAGACATAGTGTTTCTGGAGTCTAAAGCTCTCTTCCAGAATCCCAAATCCATCTCTTCTTCTGTTCTTCTCCATGTTGATGTGGGTTTGCTGTTTGGTGGGCTAATTTGGAGAGATAAATCTGGTTGTGCTGGGAATAGCTCCATGTCTGAGCAACCAAACAAGTTTGTAGGTCTCCTTATCTTCTCCTTGTCTTTGTTGTTGTTGCTTATAATCTAATAATGGGGAAATAGGAGAGAGTATATATTTGTCAAGGATCAAGAAAGATGATATGGGTTGTAGGTTAAATATGATTTCGGCAAAAGGGTTTAGAAATTTTCAGGTAAGATTTTCTGGGTTTTCTTTGGGATGGACTTGAGATCAATTTGAGAGGAGTAGTTGTAGAAATTTGAGACAGAGAAGAGGAGAGAGAAGAAATGACAAGGTATGAAGTGAGGGTTGTCTCTTTTGTGTGAAGTATATGTGAGAAAATGACACTTGAGGTGCTACAAGAGGAAGAGAGAAAGGGAGAGGCGTTTGTTTTTGTGGACGTGGGGTAGGGTACTGAGTGCAGAAAAAAAAATGGGACTTTAATTCCTTTTTACTACTAGTCTTATTTTTAACCCTTGTTTTCCTTTTTCTTAGAAGAAAAAGGAAGAATTATTGTATACTTTTAACGTGTGCATTTCTCGCTCAACGACTCATACAGACTTGCCTTTGTAAACCCTCAACAAATCTTACTTTCTACATAACCCTAAATTCCAAACAATTTCTATAGATAATAAATACACACATGCCTGGCTAACTACTTTTTTTTTTTTCCCGCATCCTAGGGTTTCTTCATTTCCAATTTACTGCCTTTCATTCTGGTCATCATCAAGCCCTAATTCTCATAAGTCCAATAATTCATTCTGTTTAACTTTTGACTTCACATCATTATCTCGTGAGAATTTTCTTTTTTATAAGGCTGCAGTAGGGCAGTGGTAAATATATATTGTCAGTTTACGGTGCTTCTATGATCTATTAGGACATGTACAGTTCGCTGCCCTTATATTTGTTTCTCAGTTTCAGATAACACAGGCTATGTGATTGAATCAGCCTTAAGGAAATATTAATTGAACTCGGAGAAATTATTATTTATTCTTTTTTTTTTTTAATAAATGGAAAGATTTCAATTAATTAATCAAAGTACACGTAGAAATTAAAAAAAAAAAAAAACCCAATAAACACATCACTATGTTCTTACATATGCTCATCAACAATACTTGAATAAGAAAAGAGACACCTTAAAAGATTTAGGACATTAAAAAAAAAAAAAAAATATATATATATATATATATATATATATATATATATATATATATATATATATATATATATATATATATACAAACACACACACTTTTGCATATGCAAATATTGTAGACAGGTGAGAATCACATTAATCTCTTAGCAGATTGGCTTAAAAGTTCTCTAATTTTTGCCATCTGTTGGTGGCATTATAAAAGCTCACACTGATATTCGTGGTTAGTTAAAAATCATCATATTCATCAGGTAGGTTGAATCAATAATCTTCAAGAACTTGTAGGGATAATTCTTCTTCGAAGCTTAGAAATTCACCTAAGTGGACTGAAATGAAGGCCACATTAGACTAAAATCCCCAACTATTTGGGTGCAGCTGGACAATACAAATATTGTAAAACTCCAAGATCTCAAAGTGTAAGCGGTACAAGGGAAATCATAGACAAAATTTTAATTGCTCTTGATATACCGTTAAAAATTTGCGTGTCAAATCAAATCATTTGCCCTATCTTCATCTCAACATTTCCAAAACATATATCCCTTCTGGAATGTTATAAGTTATAGACGCCTATTTTTTTTCTTCCCTAAAGAACATATACATTTGAGGTAATGAGGAGCCCAATAATGAAAGTTTCAAAAGGTCTCAAGGATGTTGAAATGCTGAACAAAAATGATACATGATGTTTGTCAAGATTAAAATAAAAAATAAAAAATAAAAAAAATTGATAGGTTTAATTTACAAAAAAAAATAATAAATAATAAAATAAGTTAGAAAGAATAATAGTACTTGAAAGCAAAGGCATTGACCTCCTATGCTTCAGTTGAACCCAACCCAATACTGCACTAAGCTAGAGAAAGCCTAAGGGATGCCAATTAGAGTAAGGCCCATTAAGTCCTTGCCCATATGGCATTCCAGAGATAAGAAAGAGAATGTATATGGTCCTCTTTTTGCGCTTCAGAGAAAATCAAACCAACAAAAAGGAAGAAAATAACATAGAATATTTAAAAAATAAAAGAAAAAACTATTAAGCAGCCAGTATCTCCTCCTGATCGAATATCAAAGTGAAAATAGGAGGGGGATCTCCTCTTTTTTAGCTAAATAAGAAGAAATCTACTCTTTTGAACAAAATAAGAAAAAATCTATAGAAAAGTCAAAAATCTTCCTAAAATAAGCCTATGTCAAAACTTCCTATATAGTGACATGTCTATAAATACACCATTAAACTTGCAAAATAAGCAACTAATTGGCAGCCACTCTCTCTTAAACCTAGTAGCCACATGCCACTCGCTTCCTCTCTTGCTCTCTCACACACCTAGCATCTCTTCTATCTTCTTCTTCTACCTTTCTTTAGGTTTTAGTAGTTTTCAAAGGTAATACATAGTGTAAATTATAAACTAATCATGTAGAACATTAATATATTATATTTTTCTTACATTTGTAAGTATTTTTGAGTTTCTTTCTATGTTTGGAATGAAAATATTTTGGGGACAAACCACAAACTTTGTTATGTTCTTGAGGATGAACTACAACTGCCTTGCTTACAAGTCATAGCTAGGTAGGTTTCCTAGTCCTAAAATTAATTTTCCCATAATCTATGCTCAAAATCGTGCAACTTTCATATATAACTCATTTTGATCTAATTTGTAGATTTTGAGATAGGAATTTTTAAAGTTTTGTATTTGATTTTGTGTGTTTCTGCACAACCTTGAACTTTGAAAGGGCATAACTCAGTGATGATTCACCTTTTTAGTAATTGTTTAGCGTATATTTGATTTCATAATATCCTTTAAAACTTTCATGTTTTGAGTTTCTCTAATTCTATATGGATTTGTATGCAAACTCAATTTTCAAAATTGTATTTGAATTTGGGTACACGTAAACAGAAGCTATTTTGAAATTCTAATTTAATTTCTCTTATTTTTTTTTTTTTGTTGTTTCTTTTTCCTAAGTTCTATATTGATGTCTTAGAAAAGATGCCATAAAATTTCATCCACTTTTAAGCATGATATATATTTTTTATGCATTTTTGTTTACTGCTGCCTGTGAAACATAAAAGGTTAAAATTATAAATTTAAGTTTTTCAGTTTATTCCATCTTGTTGTTTAATCCAATTGTCACACCCTACTTCTAGAAAAAAAAAAATAAATAAAGGAAGAAAAGAAAATTTTATGAGATATATGGCACACTCTAGCAACCAGTAGAAAAGAAAAGAAAGAGGAAAAGGAGTTATAAAAATATATATTGATGAGCATCATGAGGGCAATATGGTTGAACCACTTCCCATGTTCAAAGGAGCAATAACAAGAGCTAGGGCCAATGCATTGCAAGGACTAATTCAAGCACATATTGATCAAGTATGGTAGCCAAATGTACAAGGAATTCAAGAGGAGCACAAGTGTGGCATGTTGATACAATTCGATATTCAAAGTGAACCGAATGATGGTCCAGCAAAGTGAGCCGAACCAAGGTCCAACTAAGTGCACCAAACCAAACCTATTCCATCCCAAAGAGATTCCAATTTTGTCCATTCAATAACCTTGCACCTTGTGAGCTTTATACAAATTGCAAAGAAAAGTGGGAGAGTCTCTTGTCCAAAATATAAAAGAAAAAAGCAACATTGTCATTTTTAGCTACAAGATAAAAGAAACTTTTGTGATCAAATTTTAGAATTCAAACTTCAAAATTCAAATTTGGGTTAGACTTATAAATGTGGTTTTTAGCTAAAATGGGGGTGAATGTATTTTATCCAACACTTGAAGAAGCTCTTGGATAAAGAATCCAAGTGTTGACAGAACCATGGGCAGCCTTATAAGGCTTTCTTCTTCATTTTGCTCGTCAGTTTTTAGAATAGCTTGTAAGCTTAAGAACTCCTTTGAGAGAGTTTTATGTATGTTCTTCCTAAGTTCCACTAAGAACTTAGATTCAATATAAGTTAGTTACTTATATTGTCTCATTTTGATATTTGGTGTAATCTAGCATAAGTTGCCCTATTTGTATCAGATCATTGACTTTCTTCTACTAATCAAAGTGGTTATTCATCACATGTTAGTGTTTATGTCATCTTATTAGTAAATGAGTTGTTTAAGTTGTGATTGTTGCTTGGTTTTGGACTTTCCATGGGAAAATCATTTCAACGGAATGTGAGCTTGCTTTCAGCCTAGATGTGAGCTTGCATCATTTGGTATCAGAGCTCTTGGCCTTCAAAACCAAGTAAGTTTTCATCTTTTTGTGTTCTTCTTTGGTTTTAAAGTCTGTTCCTTTGTGTTGAGCTAAACCTTTGTGTCTCCTTTTCAAAATTTTCTTCTTCTTACTTGTCACAGTTTCCTTAATTTTATTTATTTGTGTTGTTGCCCTTTCTTACTGCCTTTCTTTAACCTATTTTGCATCTTGTGTTATCTTGAATGTATGTTTGCCAGGAGTTGACTAATATTTTGAAGAGTTACAATATGCATTGGTTAGTCCTGGAAGTGAGATTTGTCCTAATAGGAGGTTTGGCAGTGAATTTTGGAAACCTAAGCAAACCCATCCAAAAAATTGTGAAACTTGGTAAGCCAACTAAACAATATCTGTGGAGATACCACATAAAATTTCAGGCCAAAATTCCCCTGTTTGGGTAGAGTAACAAAAATTTAGCCATAAATTGGGTTTTTACTAATTCACATAGCAAAACCACCCATAAAATTATGAAACTAGGTAGGCCAACTAGACAATGTTTGAGGAGATATCACATAAAATTTCAGGCCAATATTTCTCTATTTGGGTCGGGTAACAAAATTTGGCCATAACCCAAACTTTAATTTGTTCACAAAGCAAACCTGTCCAAAAAATTTTGAAATTTAACAAGCTATCTAGAAAATATATAAGGAGTCTCCATAACAAATTTTAAGTTAAAATTCAACCATTTGCCTATAGAAAAAATTTCAGATACCAAGTTGCATGTCAAACTGTTTTATATAGAAAACCAACTTAGAATGAGCTAAAATTTTATGGGACATCTAGCTTCTATGTGGGGAAGTTAATGGTAAATTTTGGGAAAGAAATTTTGTCATTTGCTTGAATCTCTTTTTAAACAATTTCTCACAATTACTTCTTTTGTTTGTCATAACATCCATTTTAGAGTCTACCTTTTTTTTTCTTTGCTTCTAGTGTCACAATACATATATTCTAATTTTTGTTTTATTCCATCTAGTTTGTGTGGATATCAATCTTGGACAGTGTTTGTGAATTTCTTGTGTTGACATATCTGAGTTTCAAGGGAACTTTAGATTGAGCATATTAAGAGGAAAAGGCTTTAGTGTTGTGAGCATAGCAAAAGGGTAAAAGCCTATTATGCTAGACACTAATGGAGTGAACCTTCTTAAGAGTAAACATGTAAGGGAGTGAAGTGAGGGACTTTTATTGCTAACTATGTTTTTTTGCAGCTTAAACCATGTCACAAGAAAGGAATGAAGCAGAAAGTGGTAGGAGGAAAAGTGAAGGGAGGAATGAGGAAGCTAGTAATCCATTGAGAGAGCAAGCAATAAAGCAACAATTTGAGAGGATGTTTACCTTGATGAGAGATGTGAGGGATAAGTCAGAAAGGCATGATGAACAGTTTGAGGAATTGAGGAGAGAAAGGGAAAGTGAGAGGAGACCGAATGATGTGAGGCAAGGTAGAAAAGGGAATTTAGGAATTCATATTGGAGAAAATAGCAGAGTTAGGAGGGAACATGAAAGAGCAGAACCTTATGATCCAGAATCTGCGACAGCAAAATAAGCTATCGCTGAGTATAAAAATACTCAGTGGTGCACAATAAAAATTTGAAATATAGTACATAAAACATTTATTGGCAAATCACAATTTAAATATTTCACAAGTACATTTCACAATTTATCAAAACTCATTATAACACAATTTTGGTTAAACGATTTAATAAACATAGTGTTGCCAATTCATACACAACTTAAGCTATGACACAAAATTTTCGATCAATGCTGTGTTGTACACCACGACAAAGCAATCTACAACCCCACTAATCGAAATCAATAAGGGAGGGCCAGCTAGCTAATGAGTACTCATCCGATCTACAACCTTAACTGGTAAACCAGAGAAGGAGGAAAAATAATCGATCTCACCCCATAAATGGAGGAGGAATAATAAAGCACTATCATGCTAAGTGTGAATCAAAAATCTATTTCAAACATTTTATTCAAATAATTCATGAGAAATCCGATAAATTTCCAAAGTCATAATTTCATTCATAAGGTGGCAATACAATTCATGATTAGCATCAAATTTTTATAAATCATACTAAATCAATTTTTCAATGACAAAATGCTCAAATAAGATTTATTGTGTACAAACCTGACGTGAGTAACCTCTAGGCCTTCACTTAGTGTCTCAGACCTTCCGAGTCTTTTTCAGCTGAAACACAAAATTTATAGTGTCTCAGTATCTTTGCTTCATAATAATTCCCATAACTAATTCCAATATGTTTAAAGTTATATTCTTGCAATTTTTCATACTGTGGTTACTATTCACGGTACTATTCAAGTCAAAATATTGACTTTCTTATACTTAAAAGGTATGGGAACTCCAACTATACTGACATACCACATTTTGGTCACCAATTTTGTTGCTTTTAGTTGTTTTCTCAAAACTTAGGTCTTTTAGGCAAAATTGCAAATTTTCAGTTTTGGTGTCTTATGTTGTACTGTTCCATTGGTCATTTTTCTGTTAGAATTTGGCTAAGTTTTCTTCATAGAAATTGTTTCTTATTGTCTTAACTTTATTCTTCTTTTTGAATCACTCCAATTGGAGTTTTGTAGCTCAAGTTATAGCCATTTGAATCATGGCTGTCAGATTGGACTTAACCCAGATTTCTGGGCATCAAACTGGTTCTGGCAATTTTAAGTCATTAAATTTGGGTGGCCAAATGACTTGGTTAAGGGCATAATTTGGGTTTGTGTTCTTCATAAAAGTTTTAGGTCTATATCTCAGCTTTCCATTAGTAAAATTTCAGGTCATTTAGACCTGCCTAGCTCAAGTTATGGCCAAATGAATAAATACTGTTCATTTGGTCATTTTTGTACAGGTCAGATTGCCTAATCCAGATTTGGTCAATTTATTCACTAGGTTTTAGTCACTTTTTAGGCATGATTCCCAAATGAAAAATGTGTCATTTTGTGTCTAGTTTCATTCCCAATTGGTGTCACACCAATTGGGATTGTAAATTTTCAGTTTTAGTCCCTGAAAGAGACCTTGGTCCTATTGCCTGCAGGCTACCCACAACCAATCCGAATTCAAGCCTAATTCTAACACTTCTAACATACCTCAACTGGTCACAAATCACTATTTTTCATCTCAAACAATGTTAAACACACCACTTGACCATTTCTCAAAACTTTTGTCTCCAAACCCTAGGTGCTATGAACCCTAATTATACAATTCATCATAATTCCATGAAATTTGAGTTCACTTATCATTCTAACCCCAATTACCACATTATTTAAGCTCTAATTCATGTTTATTTTAACTAAACACTATCAAATCCAATACCCTAACAAGCTGGCCAAAATTTAACTTTGTCCCCCAACACTTGTTTTCATTTCATTTAAAGTTTATTTCCAAGTTCAATAAGTTAGAAATGTAAAAATCAAACTAAAAGTGTCAAGTTTGCTTACTAACCTTACTTTGAATTTTCACCTCTTCAAAACCTCTTCCTTTCTTCTTCTTTTTGTTGTCAAGTTCTCTATCAAAGCTTGAAATCAAGATTTAATGATGGAAGTTTAACTTTCTATGGTGGGATTTAGGGTTTAATCAAGCTCAAAATGAGCTTCCATGGAGTTTTAGTGAGGGAGAGAGAGAGAGAGAGAGATGGATGGCAACCTTGAGGAAGAAGACTAAATAAAATTTTTCTTTTATTTTGTTATTTTAAAGATAATTAACTTATTTGACTTGGTCAATATTTGTAGGAAAATTAAATTGGATTTTTGACATCAACCATGATGTCATCCAAGTGATGTAAGCATGATGTAATAAAACTTTTTCTTTTCTTTTTCCATTTTCCTAAATTTTTCAATAGTTATTTAATTTAATTTCCTATTCTAAAATTTTCTTTTCTCCGATTTTATTTGACAGTTAGGTCAGGAGTCAGCTCTCGAGGTCAACTGACCAAATTGCCCCTCGTTAGTTCGACCTGGTTTGCAAATAATTCAATATTTCTTTCGGATTCCTGACCTAATTATTTGACTGGCTTAACATTTCTTTTTTATGATTTTCTCTCTTCCATTGTGTTCACAATAGTCCTAAGGACCGCAGCATCACATTTTACGATTCAAAATTTGAGTTTAAATCGACCTCACAGTCCTTCCCGAGAAGGGCACCCATCGCTGTGACTCTCGGCTCGTTTAACTTCTTATGTTCTGTTTTTCTTATTTATACTTAACTAATTGGCAATTACTAATTATTTGTGTTCAGGGCTTATTTAGTTGTCTTAAGTGTGGTTCTAATCCTCTCAATTATTCAAACCGACACCGGTCACCAGAATAGTGAAATATACCAAACTATACAAATAGGGGTGTTACAATTCTCCCCCCCTTAAAATAAATTTCTTCTAGAAATTTTACTTGGTATCAATTTCTGAACAGTTGTGGGTGTTGTCTCCTTGTATCCTCTTCTCGTTCCCTAGTAGCTTCTTAGCCCGAATGATGGTTCCACAACACTTTCACTAACGGGATCTGCTTATTCCGTAGCTGTTTCACCTCATAAGCCAGAATCTCTATGGGTTCTTCCTCATATGTGAGGTCTGGATTCACTTCAATTTCTTCTACCGGTAGTACATGAGATGGGTCTGATCTATACCTCCTCAACATAGACACATGGAAGATATTATGTATCTTCTCTAACTCTGGAGGTAGTGCCAAACGATATGCCAAAGGATCCACTCTTTCCAGAACCTCATAAGGTCCAATGAACGAGGACTCAGTTTTCCCTTCCTGCCAAATCTCATAATCCTCTTCCAAGGGGAAACCTTGAGGAATACTTTGTCACCCACTGCATATTCAATATCCCTTCTCTTCATATCAACATAGGACTTCTAACGGTCTGATGCAGTCTTAAGTCGATCTCTGATCACCCTGATTTTCTCCTCAGTCTGCTGAATAATTTCAGGTCTAATCATCTTCCTTTCACCCACGTCATCCCATCACAATGGGGTTCTACATTTTCTGCCATACAAAGGTTCATATGGAGGCATCCCAATGCTTGATTGGTAGCTGTTGTTGTAAGCAAACTCAATCAAAGGTAAGTGTGTATCCCAACTACCCTCAAATTCAATCACACAAGCCTGTAGCATGTCCTCCAAGATCTGAATTATCCTTTCAGACTGGCCATCGGTCTGTGGGTGGAATGCCGTACTGAAGTTCAATCTAGTTTTCTAGGGCTCTCTGAAGACTACCCCAGAATCTATGAGTGAACGTAGGATCTCTGTCAGATACGTTGGATACTGGCACTCCATGCAGTCTTACTATCTCATCAATGTATAACTTGGCCAATCTTTCTAGACTATAGTCCATCCGAATAGGCAAAAAATGAGCAGACTTGGTCAGTCTGTCAACAATGACCCAAACTGCATCTTGACTCTTCTGTGTCCTTGGAAGTTCCATCACAAAATCTATAGTTATTCTCTCCCATTTCCATTCTGGCACTGGTAGTGGATGTAACAACCCAGTTGGTACTTGATGCTCTGCCTTCACTTGCTGACAAGTTAGGCATTTGGAAACAAACTTTGCCACATCTCTCTTCATACCCATCCACCAGTAATGCTCCTTTAGCCCTCTATACATTTTTGTACCACTAGGGTGCATGGCAAAAGGAGACTCATGTGCTTTTTTCAAAATGATCTGCCTTAAATCAACATCATTAGGAACACACATTCTGCCTTGGTGTAGCAATAGACCATCATCTCTTATTGAGAATTTTGGTTTCTTGCCCTGCCGGACTTCTTCTAACAATTTTTGATACTTCTGATTATTCTGAGCAGCCATTCTGATCTGATCAATCAATACTGGTTGTACATGTCACGCAACTATTTTCTGCCCCTCATCATTAATCTCTAAATTGGCATGTAATAATCTCAACTCATGTACCATAGACAAAGGAGTAACTCGTAGACTTGCTATAGTCTTGCGACTTAAGGCGTCAGCCACAACTTTAGCTTTCCCTGGCTGATAATCTATCAGACAATCATAGTCTTTTATCAACTCTAACCATCTCCTCTATCTCAAATTCAACTCTTTCTGGGCGCCCAAATACTTCAAACTCTTATGATCTGTGTAGATATAGCACTTCTCCCCATATAAATAATATCTCCAGATCTTAAGAGCGAACACAATAGCTGCAAGCTCCAAGTCATGTGTCGGATAATTCCTCTCATGCGGTTTCAACTGGCGTGATGCATAGGCAATGACATTTTGATCTTGCATCAGTACACAACCTAACCCATTGTGAGAAGCATCACTGTAAACTATATATTCTTTACCCGGAGTAGGTAAAGTCAGGACTGGAGCCTCAGTCAAACACCTCTTCAATTCATTAAAACTCTGCTGGCATTTATCCGTCCACAGAAATTTCACATCTTTCCTAAGCAGCTTGGTCAATGGAGATGCCAACATGGAGAATCCCTTCACAAATCTATAGTAGTATCCAGGTAAACCCAGAAAATTGTGAATCTCTGTGATATTTCTGGGTGGCTTCCAATTAAGGACAACTTCTATCTTGCCAGGATCCACCTTAATACCTTCTACCGATACTACATGCCCCAAGAAAGATATTTCTTTCAGCCAAAATTCACACTTCGACAATTTGGCATATAGCTGTTTCTCCCTCAATGTTTGCAGTACAATGCGGATATTTCTATCATGCTCTTCTGCATTCCTCGAATAAACCAATATATCATCTATGAATACCACAACAAACTGGTCGAGGTATGGTCTGAAGATAGTATTCTTCAGATCCATAAAAGCAGTTGGAGCATTAGTTAACCAGAATGGCATGAACAAGAACTCATAATGGCCATAGCGGGTTCTAAAGGCAGTTTTAGAAATACTCTGCTCTTGTACTTTCAGCTGATAATAACCTGATCTCAGGTCAATTTTAGAAAACATAGCTGCACCCCTCAACTAATCAAATAAGTCATCAATGCGGGTTAATGGGTATCTATTCTTTATTGTCACCTTATTCAACTGCTGATAGTCAATGCATAACCGGAGAGTGCCATCCTTCTTCTTCACAAACAATATTGGCGCTCCCCAAGGTGACACACTAGGGCAGATAAAGCCCTTGTCAAGCAGCTCTTGCAACTGCACTTTCAATTCTTTTAGTTTTGCTGGTGCCATTCTGTATGGCGTTATGGAGGTTGGGTCCACACTAGGCATAACATCAATCTCAAACTGCACTTCTCTTTCTAGAGGTAATCTTAGCAATTCATCAGGAAATACATCTAGAAAGTCACATACCGTAGGGATGTCCCTCAATGCTGGACTACCCACTTGGGTGTCTATCACATGTGCCAAATATGCCTCACACCCCTTCCTAATCATTTTTTTGGCCAGTGCAGCTGAAATGATGTTTGAAGGCAATAACTGCCTCTCCCCATATATTACTACATCATCATACTGAGGGAGACCAAAAGTGACTGTCTTCAGTCTACAGTCAATCATGGCATGAGGCCTAGCTAACCAATCCATGCCCAAGATAATGTCATAATCTCTGAAGGGCATTTCAATCAAATTAGACAGAAAATTGTGTCCTTGGATCACCAGAGGGAAATCCCTTTATAGTCTATTTACCCTGACCTCCTAGCCTAATAGACTAGTTACTAGCACATCATAGTCCATTGGTACACACTGAATAGAAGTAGAACACATCACACTAGCACTGACATATGAATGTGTGGAGCCAGGATCAAACAACACGTACACATCTTGGTCAAGGATGGAGAAAATACCAGCTACTACGTCTAACATTTCAGCCTCCTCCCTTTGACACATGGTATACACTCTGACTGGTGTGCCACTGGGTACTGGCTGGTTAATAGTGCTTTGACTTCCAAGAGTGTTACCAGGACCCCTACCTCTGCCTCTACCTCTACCAGCTGGCTGTGACCCTCTAGGTGTAGAGACTTGGGCTGATCCCTCAGATGTAGCAAAAGGTTCATATCGGCGTGGACTAGTACAATCCTTAGCAAAATGTCCACTCCCTCTACAGTTATAGCATGCACCTATGGCCTTGAAACAAACCCCACCGTGAGTTTTACCATAAGTCTCACACTGCCGGACTGATAAAGATCCTCAAAAAGCTTGTTGGGTCTGCCGACCAGACCGGGGTGGTCTTTGGCCAGAGAATCTACCTCTGCCATATCTGCGAAAGCTAGATCCCCCAGACTGTTTCCTCTTTCCTGAACCACTTTCAGGTGCTTGACCAGTAGTCTTTTCAGTCTTCTCTTTCTCTTGTGTACCCTTCTTCACAGCCCTTTCTGATTCTATCCTTTCCAATTCCAGGGCTTGTGAAATCAGCTCAGAAAAATTCTAGTGTCTGAATCCCACAACTTGCATCCTCAGATTCAGCCTTAACCTGAACTCAAACCTCTTACATCTGTCTCTGGGGGTGGAGACCAAGCTTCCAGCATAGTGGCTTAGCCTTGAAAAGTCCCGTTCATACTCTGCTATTGTTCTATCCCCTTGCTTCAAACTCACGAATTCCTGTAACTGTATATCCACATAAGCATCGGGAACCCACTTCTGTCTAAACTCCCTAAAAAAGTCTGACCAGGTCAACGCCGGTGGCTCAACCAGGCTGTGGGGGATGGTCTTCTACCATTCATATGCATCCCCTTGCAATAGAGAAACAGAGTACTCGAACTTTAACTCTTCTGCACACTGCAGCTTTCTGAAATCCCGTTCTATTTGCTCTAACCACTATTCTGCCTCCAGTGGATCCACAGTGTCCTTAAACTTGGTGGCCCCAAATTTCATCAAATTTTCATATTGCCAAGCCGAGGGCTGTGGTTGTGCTACAGGTGCTTGCATCTGAACTTGAAGTGGCACATTTCTCGCTATTTGTTGGAAAAACTCAGCCATCTGCTATGCAAACTGAGCAGGAAACTGCGGTGCTGGAGTAGGAGCTAGAGTGGCTGACCCACTCACGATCTGGGGTGCTGGGGCTTCCCCTTGAACCTCAGCCTCAACAAATTGTTTCACAGAATGATCTCCCTCTTCCATTCCATTTCCCAAAAATTTCTACTTCCTGAGATTAAACACAAGGAGGTTGACCTCCGTTAGTGCATATTCATAATGTAAATATGTCATATGTATCAATTTATGACACTTGAGCAGTTGTACTTATCAAAGGAAATATGCACATGCACAATCAAAATTCATTTCAAAACCATGCTCTGATACCACTAAAACATGTCACACCTTACCCCTCTATAAGGTATAACATGATCCCGTAAAATACCTAATGAACGACCGAACTTGTAACACCCCTATTGGTATAGCCTGGTATATTTCATTGTTCCGGTGACCGGTGTCGGTCCGGACAATTAAGGAGATTAGAGCCACACTTAAGACAACTTGAGAATCCATAAACACAAATAATTATTAATGTTTAATTAGTTAACTATAAATAAGAAAAACAGAACATAAGAGGTTAAACGAGCCGAGAGTCACAGCGATGAGTGACCTCCTCGGGAATGACTGCGAAGTCATTTTAAACTCAAATTTCGAACCGTAAAATATGACGCCGCGGTCCTTAGGACCCTTATGGACACAGTGGAAAAGAGAAAATCACGAAAAAGAACTGTTAAGTCAGTCAAATAATTAGGTCAGGGAGCCAAAAGAAATATTAGATTATTTGCAAATCGGAATGAACTGACGAGGGGTAATTTGGTCAATTGACCCCGAGAGCTGACTCCTGACCTAACTGTCAAATAAAATCGGAGAAAAGAAAATTTCGGAATCGAGAATTAAATTAAAGAACTAATTGAAAAAAAAATAAATAGAAAAAAAAAAGAAAGAAGTTAGAAAAGTCAAAGGTGATGACAACATGAATGATGTTATAAAAGATTAATTAAATTATTTTATTAAATTGGGAATTTTGGTCTTCAAAAAGGGATAAAGATAAAGAAAACAAAAGAAAAAAAAAATTAGAAAAAGGTCTTCTTCTCCCTTGGTTGCCGCCCCATCCTTCCCCCATAAACCCTCCATGAAAATCCTTCATTTAAGCCTACATCTAAGCTTAAATTCCTTCACCCAAACTATACAACTCCCTTAAATACCTCACTAGACCTTGCAATCTCAACTTAAGCACAAGAAAGAAAGAAGAAAAGGAGAGGAAAATTGAAGATTTAGAATCCAAAGCAAAGGTTAGTGTGCTAACTTTCAATTTTCTACTTCAAATGCATGTTTAGGTATTTAAGTGAGCTTAGAACTTGATTAAATGAAACAAATATGGGGAAGGACCATTGCTGAAATTTTGGCCTGGTTGAAGGGAGTATGAATTGCATGAATTAAATGAGTTAAAATGAGTTTAAAAGACTTAATTAGTTGAATGATGATAGTTTGGAATTTTGAATTTGTTAATGGCAACAAAGTAGTGAAATTAGGGTTTGAATGCCAGGGTTTATGAACCAAATTTTGGAGAAATGCTTAAATGATGAATTTGGTCTATTATGAGATGAAAAATGGTCAATAATGACCAAAAGAGATGTGTGGGAATTGTTGGAATGAAAACCAAATTCGTAGGTCAAATGGTCATGCTGCTGGCAGCATGACCAAACCAACTTTGAAGGACCAAAACAGAAATTTTACAAGTCCAATTGATATACCACCAATTGGGGATGAAAATAGACATAAAATAGCACAATTTTCATTAAGGAACCATGGTCAAAAACTGACTACAACTTGGTGAACCAATTGACCAAAGTGAAATGAGAGCAGGCTGCCGCTGCACCAAACTGACCAAATGAACAGTAACTGTTCATTTGGTCATAATTCAAGCTAGACAGGTCAAATTGACCTGAAATTTTACCAGAAATTAGATAAGATATAGATTTAAAACTTTCATGAAGAACACCATCCCAAATTATGCTATTAACCTATTCAAATTATTGAGCAAAGTTGAGTTACTGTACCTGCGATTCTGCAAAATTCCATTTGAGCAGTAACGTTTGAAGGGCTATAACTCTCTCTAGGAAACTTGGATTTAGGTGATTCTTGAACCGATGGAAACCTAAGACATAGTAGAACATTTCATATGAAGAAAGTTAGACCAAATTATGAACTTAACTTGATCAAATTACTGAACAAAGTTGGACCAAAAATCTGCCAGAACCAAAATCTCAGCGTGAATAGTGCACATGAACAGTAACTGTATTTTGGCTATAACTTGAGCTACAAAGCTCCGATTGGGGTGATCCAAAAATGAGAATACACTTAAGACAATAAGGAACATTTTCTATGAAGAAAGTTTTGCCAAATTCCAACAGTAGATTGACCAATGGAACAGTGCAACTTCGGAGCACCAAAACCAAAAATTGGCAATTTTGCCAAAATGACTTAAGCTTTGAGAAAATGACCAAAACCAACAAGTTTAATGGCCAAAATGTGGTATGCGGGTGAAGTTGGAGTTCCCATACCTATTAAGCCTTAAAAAGTCAACAATTTGACTTGAATAGTATAGTGAATAGTAACCCAAAACACAAAAATTTCAAGAACGTCGAAATTAGCACGTTAGAGCTAGGTAGAAGTGAAGTTAAATTTATTTTTGGATTTATGTTAAATTATGGTACTGAAACACTATAAAATTGTGTGTTTCAGTAGAAAAGAATACCGGGACAGAACTCGAGGAGTCGAGTTAAGGCCAAAAAGCGACTCATTTGAGGTTTGTACACAACATCATTATGCTTTAAAATTCATTGATAAAGTGAATGAAATATGCATTTTACTTTTGCTTTGAATTGTTGAAAGTTTATTGTGACCTTATTTATGATGTTTTGATTTAAATTGTAAAAGTTATTGTGTATATTTGAAATGACAATGTTTAGCAAATTGTTAAGATAAGTTTTGAAACCACAGTATCATGACCATATATTTGAACACCTCACTAACACGATTAGTGAGGGTAATTAGTTTCGAATGTTGATTCCTTCTCTGGAGAAGTGTTAAGGTGTGCCAGTAGAAGAGGATGTGAATGGATATCCATATATTTGAGCTAGCTAGCCTTGTGATGTGATTTCTCTTTAGCCTCTGGCTATTGAGATTCTATTTGTTTCAAATGACATGATCTAACTGTGGGATTTATGAAACGTGTTTTGATACTTCGAAATGAACTTGGTTTGCATTAAAACCTCATAATTCATGTTTTGTGTTTAATGTTCATGTTTAGTCAAATTTTTGGAATAAACGTGATTTATATTTTGCATAAAAATTATTTTAGTATGTTGTGTACCACTGAGTCCTAGTACTCAGCGATAGCTTCTATTGCTGTCGCAGATACAGAGATTAGAGGAGCAGCAGACTGAGCTGTTGAGGTGTGAGGAGTCATCAGCTTGAAGTCTTCGGGTATAATTTATACCCTAACTGTAAATATTATTTTTTATGTATATATTGCACATAAATGTATGGACATGTAAATGGGTTTTGAGCAGCTTGTACAAAAATTTATATGAAATTTGTAATAAAGTTTAGTTGTATTTCTTTTGATGTAAAGTTTGTAAGAATGTATATAAATTATTTTGTCTCTAATAAAATATGAGTACAACTATTTTATTTAATTTGAATGAAATGGATTGCTAATATCTTGATGATCGTTGGATAGTGGA
The DNA here is from genome assembly GCF_030052815.1 of Hevea brasiliensis. NCBI lineage: Eukaryota > Viridiplantae > Streptophyta > Magnoliopsida > Malpighiales > Euphorbiaceae > Hevea > Hevea brasiliensis. The sequence continues at coordinate 23,422,449 of NC_079507.1, forward strand.
TTTGAAATTTAAAAGTTGATAAATGTGTTGAGAAATTGATTGGAATTGAGTATGAAATTGAAGTAGTGATTGAGAAAAATTTTTAGAAGTGCTTTTTACAGGTATTTGAAGAACGGTTTTCTCAAAATACAGAGGAAACTCTGTCAAAATTTTTATAAAATTTGCAGAAAACTAAAATGGACTAAAAATATTAACTAGTTTTAATTTTAACTAAATGTTTTAAGTACTTACTAGAAAATGCTCACCACTTGTCAAAAATAAGAAAATTGTTTTAAAATCCCTTGTAGGGTAACTAATGAGTTATCGGTAGGTGAAGTTCGGTAGTTCATTAGGTATTCTACGGGATCATGTTATGCCTTACGAAGGGGTAAGGTGTGACATGTTTTAGTGGTATCAGAGCAAGTTTTTGAAGTACGTTTTAAATTGTGAATTTGTGTAATTCTTTGTTAAGTACAATTGCTCAATGTCCATAATTGTTACATACAGTGCATTACATCATGAATATGAACTAACGGAGAGAAATCTCCATGTGTTACTTGTTGAGGAGATACCCTACTCCAGACTGTTATGGAAGAAGGGGATCGCTCTGTTGAGCAGTCTGTTGAAGCTGAGGCACAAGGGGAAGCCCCAGCTTTACCGAATGTTAGTGGGTCAGCAGCACCAGCCCCACAAATGCCGCAGTTCCCTGCACAGTTTGCACAACAGATGGCTGCGATGTTTCAACAAATGGCTGGGGGTATGCCTGCTCAAGCTCCACCCCAACCACCTGTGGCACAACCACTGCCTCCAGCCAGACAATATGATAAATTACTGAAGTATGGGGCTGCAGAATTTAAGGGTACAGTGGACCCTTTAGAGGCAGAGCAATGGCTTGAAAGAATGGACAGAGTATTTAAGACGCTACATTGCCAAGATGAACTGAAGTTTGAGTACTGCGGTCGCCGCTCGCAGGGGATGCGTATGATTGGTGGAAGACCATCCCCCACAGCTTGGCTGAACCACCAGTGTTGATCTGGGATGACTTCATCAGAGAATTCAGACAGAAATACATCCCAGATGCATATGTTGACCAGAAATTGCAAGAATTTTTGAGTTTGAAACAAGGGAACCGATCGGTGGCAGAGTATGCGAGGGAGTTCTCCCGCCTGAGTCACTATGCGGGGAGTCTCCTTACAACTAGTAAGGCAAGATGCAAGAGATTTGAGACGGGTTTGAAGCCCAGCATAAGGATGCAAGTTGTGGGATTCCGACACAGCAACTTTTCAGAGCTCATGTCTCAAGCACTTGAGTTGGAAAGAATAGAATCAGAAGCAACCCCAGTGAAAGAAAAATCAGTGAAAGCTGAGAAATCAGACTAAGACAAGGGGAAAAGTGCAGTAGAGCCGAGTTCGGTGGGACTTACGGGAAAAGAAGAAGTTTAGTGGACCCAGCAGGGTCGAGGTGGAAAGATTTGGTAGGGGCCGATTCTCGACAGAGACCCCTAGGTGCAGTCGTGATGGAGCGAGGTTCACATTCTCGCCGCCTGTGAGACTTGTGGCAAGTTTCATGAGGGGGAGTGCTACTGGGCCACTGGAGCCTGCTTTAACTGTGGTGGCAAGGGCCATATAGCTAAAGACTATACTAGTGCTCCGAGATATAGTCCAGCTCCTACTACTGCCGAGGGATCTATTCAGAGTCCTGCTCTCAGAGGTTCACAGTCAGTTGGCAGAGGAAGAGGTAGAGGTAGAGGCACTACTTGATGATCGAGGCACAGTTGGTCAGTCAGGACAAGGAAGTGCTTCAACCAGAATCTACACAATGAGACAGCGAGAAGAGGTTGAGACTTCTGATGTGGTAGCTGGTACATTCTCTATCTCTGATCAAGAAGTATTTGTGTTGTTTGATCCGAGTTCAACCCATTCATATGTTAGTACTAGCATAGTTAGTTCACTTGCTGTTCCATGTGTGCAAATGGATTTTGAAGTGCTAGTAACTAGTCCGTTAGGACAAGAGGTCCGGGTCAACAGAATTTATAGAGACTGTCCTTTGGTGATCCAAGGACATATTTTCCTATCAGACTTGATTGAAATGCCCTTCAGAGAGTATGATATTATCTTGGGCATGGATTGGTTAGCCAGGCATCATGCTATGATTGACTGTAGACTGAAGACAATCACTTTTGGTCTCCCTTTGTACGGTGATGTGGTAATACATGGGGAGAGGCATTTACTGCCATCAAACATTATTTCGGCTGCACTAGCCAGAAGAATGATCAGAAAGGGGTGTGAAGCATACTTGGCACATGTGATAGACACCCAAGTGGGAAGTCCAGCACTAAGGGACCTCCCTACTATATGTGATTTTCCGGATGTGTTTCCTGATGAATTGCCAGGATTACCTCCAGAAAGAGAGGTGCAGTTTGAGATTGATGTTATGCCTGGTGTGGACCCAATCTCCATAACACCATATAGAATAGCACCTGTAGAATTAAAAGAGTTGAAAGTGCAGTTGCAAGAATTACTTGACAAGGGCTTTATCCGCCCTAGTGTGTCACCTTGGGGAGCGCCAGTGTTGTTTGTAAAGAAGAAATATGGCACTCTCCGTTTGTGTATTGATTATCGGCAGTTGAATAAGGTGACAATAAAGAATAGATATCCATTACCCTGCATTGATGACTTGTTTGATCAGTTGAGGGGTGCAGCTGTGTTCTCCAAAATTGACCTGAGATCAGGTTATTATCAGCTGAAAGTACAAGAGCAGAGTATACCTAAAACTGCCTTCAGAACCCGCTATGGCCATTATGAATTCCTAGTCATGCCATTCGGGTTAACTAATGCTCCGGCTGCTTTTATGGATCTGATGAACACTATCTTCAGACCATACCTCGACCAGTTTGTTGTGGTATTCATAGATGATATATTGGTCTATTTGAGGAATGCAGAAGAGCATGATAGACATCTGCGGATTGTACTACAGACTTTGAGAGAGAAACAACTATATGCTAAATTGTCGAAGTGTGAATTTTGGCTAAAGGAGATATCCTTTTTGGGGCATGTAGTATCAGAAGAAGGCATTAAGGTAGATCCAAGTAAGATTGAAGCTGTCCTTAATTGGAGGCCACCCAGAAATGTCACAGAGATTCGCAGTTTTCTGGGTTTAGCTGGATACTACCGTAGATTTATGAAGGGATTCTCCATGTTGGCATCTCCATTGACCAAGCTACTTAGAAAAGATGTAAAATTTCAGTGGACAGATAAATGCCAACAGAGTTTTAATGAATTGAAGAGATGTTTGACAGAGGCTCCAGTCCTGACTTTACCTACACTGGGTAAAGAATACACCATTTACAGTGATGCTTCTCACAATGGGTTAGGCTGTGTATTGATGCAAGATCGAAATGTCATTGCCTATGCATCACGCCAGCTAAAACCGCATGAGAGGAATTATCCAACACATGATTTGGAGCTTGCAGCTATTGTGTTTACTCTTAAGATCTGGAGACACTATTTGTATGGGGAAAAGTGTTACATTTATACAGATCATAAGAGTTTGAAGTATTTGGGCACCCAGAAAGAGTTGAATTTGAGACAGAGGAGATGGCTAGAGTTGATAAAAGACTATGATTGTCTGATAGACTATCAGCCAGGGAAAGCTAATGTTGTGGCTGATGCCTTAAGTCGCAAGACTATGGCAAGTCTACGGGTTACTCCTTTGTCTTTGGTACATGATTTGAGATCATTGCATGCCAGCTTAGAGATTAATGATGATGGGCAGACAGCAGTTGCATGGCATGTACAGCCAGTGTTGATTGATCAGATTAGAATGGGTGCTCAGAATGATCAGAAATATCAGAAGCTATTGGAAGAAGTTAGGCAGGGCAAGAAACCAGAATTCTCAATTAGAGATGATGGTCTACTGCTACACCAGGGCAGAATATGTGTTCTTAATGATGTTGAATTGAGGAAGATCATTTTAAAGGAAGCACATGAGTCTCCTTTTGCCATGCACCCTGGTGGTACAAAAATGTATAGAGGGCTAAAGGAGCATTACTGGTGGATGGGTATGAAAAGAGATGTGGCAGAGTTTATTTCTAAATGCCTAACTTGTCAGCAAGTAAAGGCAGAGCATCAAGTACCCGCTAGGTTGTTACATCCACTACTAGTACCAGAGTGGAAATGGGAGAGAATAATGATGGATTTTGTGATGGGACTTCCGAGGACACAGAAGAGTCATGATGCAGTTTGGGTCATTGTTGACAGACTGACTAAATCTGCTCATCTTCTGCCAGTCCGAATGGACTATAGTTTGGACAGATTGGCCAGGTTATACATCGATGAGATTTTGAGACTTCATGGAGTGCCAGTATCCATTGTATCAGACAGAGATCCTAGGTTCACTTCTAGATTCTGGGGTAGTCTTCAGAGAGCCCTAGGAACTAGATTGAACTTCAATACTGCATTCCACCCACAGACAGATGGCGAGTCTGAGAGGGTAATTCAGATATTGGAGGACATGCTACGGGCTTGTGTGATTGAGTTTGAGGGTAGCTGGGATACACACTTGCCTTTGATTGAGTTTGCTTATAACAACAGCTACCAATCAAGCATTGGGATGTCTCCATATGAAGCTTTGTATGGCAGAAAATGTAGAACCCCATTGTGTTGGGATGACGTGGGTCAAAGAAAAATGATTGGACCCGAAATAGTTCAACAGACTGAAGAGAAAATCCGGGTGATCAGGGGTCGACTTAAAACTGCATCAGACCGTCAAAAGTCCTATGTTGATTTGAAAAGAAGGGATATTGAGTATGCAGTGGGTGAGAAAGTTTTCCTCAAGGTTTCTCCTTGGAAGAGGATTATGAGATTCGGCAGAAAGGGGAAACTAAGTCCTCGTTTTATCGGGCCATATGAGGTATTGGAAAGAGTGGGTCCTTTGGCATATCGGTTGGCACTACCTCCAGAGTTGGAGAAGATACATAATGTCTTCCATGTGTCCATGTTGAGGAGGTATCGATCAGACCCATCACATGTACTACCAGTAGAAGAAATTGAAGTAAATCCAGACCTCACATATGAAGAAGAACCCATGAAGATTCTGGCTTATGAGGTGAAGCAGCTACGGAATAATCAAATACCATTGGTAAAAGAGCTGTGGAACCATCATTCAGGCCAAGAAGCTACTTGGGAACGAGAGGAGGACATGAGGAGACAACACCCACAGCTGTTCAGAGATTAATACCAGGTAAAAATTTCGAGACGAAATTTATTTAAGGAGGGGAGAATTGTAACACTCCTATTGGTATAGCCTGGTATATTTCATTGTTCCGGTGACCGGTGTCGGTCCGGACAATTAAGGAGATTAGAGCCACACTTAAGACAACTTGAGAAGCCATAAACACAAATAATTAGTAATGTTTAATTAGTTAACTATAAATAAGAAAAACAGAACATAAGAGGTTAAACGAGCCGAGAGTCACAACGATGAGTGACCTCCTCGGGAATGACTGCGAAGTCATTTTAAACTCAAATTTCGAATCGTAAAATATGACGCCGCGGTCCTTAGGACCCTTATGGACACAGTGGAAAAGAGAAAATCATGAAAAAGAACTGTTAAGTCAGTCAAATAATTAGGTCAGGGAGCCGGAAGAAATATTGGATTATTTGCAAACCGGGATGAACCGGCGAGGGCAATTTGGTCAATTGACCCCGAGAGCTGACTCCTGACCTAACTGCCAAATAAAATCGGAGAAAAGAAAATTTCAAAATCAAGAATTAAATTAAAGAACTAATAGAAAAAAAAATAAATAGAAAAAAAAGAAAGAAGTTAGAAAAGTCAAAGGTGATGACATCATGAATGATGTCATAAAAGATTAATTAAATTATTTTATTAAATTGGGAATTTTGGTCTTCAAAAAGGGATAAAGATAAAGAAAACAAAAGAAAAAAAAATTTAGAAAAAGGTCTTCTTCTCCCTTGGTTGCCGCCCCATCCTTCCCCCATAAACCCTCCATGAAAATCCTTCATTTAAGCCTACATCTAAGCTTAAATTCCTTCACCCAAACTACATAACTCCCTTAAATACCTCACTAGACCTTGCAATCTCAACTTAAGCACAAGAAAGAAAGAAGAAAAGGAGAGGAAAATTGAAGATTTAGAATCCAAAGCAAAGGTTAGTGTGCTAACTTTCAATTTTCTACTTCAAATGCATGTTTAGGTATTTAAGTGAGCTTAGAACTTGATTAAATGAAACAAATATGGGGAAGGACCATTGCTGAAATTTTGGCCTGGTTGAAGGGAGTATGAATTGCATGAATTAAATGAGTTAAAATGAGTTTAAAAGACTTAATTAGTTGAATGATGATAGTTTGGAATTTTGAATTTGTTAATGGCAACAAAGTAGTGAAATTAGGGTTTGAATGCTAGGGTTTGTGAACCAAATTTTGGAGAAATGCTAAAATGATGACTTTGGTCTATTATGAGATGAAAAATGGTCAATAATGACCAAAAGAGATGTGTGGGAATTGTTGGAATGAAAACCAAATTCGTAGGTCAAATGGTCATCTTCTTGGCAAAGATAACCAAACCAACTTTGAAGGACCAAAACGGAAATTTTACAAGTCCAATTGATATATCACCAATTGGGGATGAAAATAGACATAAAATAGCACAATTTTATTAAGGAACCATGGCCAAAAACTGACTAAAACTTGGTGAACCAATTGACCAAAGTGAAATGAGAGCAGGCTGCCACTGCACCAAACTGACCAAATGAATAGTAACTGTTCATTTGGTCATAATTCGAGCTAGATAGGTCAAATTGACCTAAAATTTTACCAGAAATTAGATAAAATATAGATCTAAAACTTTCATGAAGAACACCACCCCAAATTATGCCATTAACCCATTCAAATTATTGAGCAAAGTTGAGTTACTGTACCTGCGATTCTGCAGAATTCCATTTGAGCAGTAATGTTTGAAGGGCTATAACTCTCTCTAGGAAACTCGAATTTAGGTGATTCTTGAACCGATGGAAACCTAAGACATAGTAGAACATTTCATATGAAGAAAGTTAGATTAAATTATGAACTTAACTTGATCAAATTACTGAACAAAGTTAGACCAAAAATCTGCCAGAACCAAAATCTCAGCATGAACAGTGCACGTGAATAGTAACTGTATTTTGGCTATAACTTGAGCTACAAAAGTCTGATTGGGGTGATCCAAAAATGAGAATACACTTAAGACAATAAGGAACATTTTCTATGAAGGAAGTTTTGCCAAATTCCAACAGTAGATTGACCAATGGAACAGTGCAACTTCGGAGCACCAAAACCGAAAATTGGCAATTTTGCCAAAATGACTTAAGCTTTGAGAAAATGACCAAAACCAACAAGTTTAATGGCTAAAATGTGGTATGTGGGTGAAGTTGGAGTTCCCATACCTATTAAGCCTTAAAAAGTCAACAATTTGACTTGAATAGTGTAGTGAATAGTAACCCGAAACACAAAAATTTCAATAACGTCGAAATTAGCACGTTAGAGCTAGGTATAAGTAAAGTTAAATTTATTTTTGGATTTATGTTAAATTATGGTACTGAAACACTATAAAATTGTGTGTTTCAGTGGAAAAGAATACCGGGACAGAACCCGAGGAGTCGAGTTAAGGCCAAAAGGTGACTCATTTGAGGTTTGTACTCAACATCATTATGCTTTAAAATTCATTGATAAAGTGAATGAAATATGCATTTTACTTTTGCTTTGAATTGTTGAAAGTTTATTGTGACCTTATTTATGATGTTTTGATTTAAATTGTAAAAGTTATTGTGTATATTTGAAATGACAATGTTTAGCAAATTGTTAAGATAAGTTTTGAAACCACAGTATCATGACCATATATTTGAACACCTTGCTAACACGATTAGTGGGGGTAATTAGTTTCGAATTTTGATTCCTTCTCTGGAGAAGTGTTGAGGTGTGCCAGTAGAAGAGGATGTGAATGGATATCCATATATTTGAGCTAGCTAGCCTTGTGATGTGATTTCTCTTTAGCCTCTGGCTATTAAGATTCTATTTGTTTCGAATGGCATGATCTAACTGTGGGATTTATGAAACGTGTTTTGATACTTCGAAATGAACTTGGTTTGCATTAAAACCTCATAATTCATGTTTTGTGTTTAATGTTTATGTTTAGTCAAATTTTTGGAATAAACGTGATTTATATTTTGCATAAAAATTATTTTAGTATGTTGTGTACCACTGAGTCCTAGTACTCAGCGATAGCTTCTATTGCTGTCGTAGATACAGAGACTAGAGGAGCAGCAGACTGAGCTACTGAGGTGTGAGGAGTCATCAGGTTGAAGTCTTCGGGTATAATTTATACCCTAACTGTAAATATTTCTTTTGATGTATATATTGCACATAAATATATGGACATGTAAATGGGTTTTGAGCAGCTTGTACAAAAATTTATATGAAATTTGTAATAAAGTTTAGTTGTATTTCTTTTGATGTGAAGTTTGTAAGAATGTATATAAATTATTTTGTCTCTAATGAAATATGAGTACAACTATTTTATTTAATTTGAATGAAATGGATTGCTAATATCTTGATGATCGTTGGATAGTGGATTTGAAATTTGAAAGTTGATAAATGTGTTGAGAAATTGATTGGGATTGAGTATGAAATTGAAGTAGTGGTTGAGAAAAATTTTTATAAGTGCTTTTTACAGGTATTTGAAGAACGATTTTCTCAAAATACAGAGGAAACTCTGTCAAAATTTTTATAGAATTTGCGGAAAACTAAAATGGATCAAAAATATTAACTAGTTTTAATTTTAACTAAATGTTTTAAGTACTTACTAGAAAATGCTCACCACTTGTCAAAAATAAGAAAATTGTTTTAAAATCCCTTGTAGGGTACCTAATGAGTTATCGGTAGGTGAAGTTCGGTAGTTCATTAGGTATTCTACGGGATCATGTTATGCCTTACAGAGGGGTAAGGTGTGACAGAACTCCACCTACCGATAACTCATTAAGTATCCTACAAGGGATTTTGAAACCATTTTCTTACATTTTGGAAGAGGTAAACATTTTGGTAGGAATTAAAATCATTTATTCGAAGTTTTAAAACTACTTAAAATTTTTGTCCCATTTTATTTTTCCGCAAATTTTATGAAAATTTCGGTAGAGTACCATGTATATTTTGAGAAAACAGTTCTTCAAATACCTGAGAAAAACACTTCCAATAAATTTTCCACAACTCCCAACCTCCAAATAATCTCAATTCAACTCAAAATTCTCAGATCAAACCATTTCAAAATAATTTCATCAACATTGCATTCAATAAAGCTAATTTACATTCACAAGTTTAATTTACAGATATAAAATCTAAAAATAATATTATTACAATTTATTATACAACTGCTCAACTTTACATTGATACATAAAACATTACAATATTTACATCAATTAACTACAAGGGTATAAATAAATACCCGTACAAAAGATCAACGGAAACTTTTCCACTTCGGCAACTCGCTCTGCTGCTTTTTCCTTGCTCTTATCTGTGATAGCAAAATAAGCTATCGCTGAGTATAAAAATACTTAGTGGTGTACAATAAAAATTTGAAATGTAGTACATAAAACATTCATTGACAAATCACAATTTAAATATTTCACAAGTACATTTCACAATTTATCAAAACTCATTATAACACAATTTTGGTTAAACGATTTAATAAATATAGTGTTGCCAATTCATACACAACTTAAGTCATGACACAAAATTTCTGATCAATGCCATGCTGTACACAACGACAAAGCAATCTATAACCCCACTAATCGAAATCAATGAGGGAGGTGGCTAGCTAGCTAATGAGTACTCATCCGATCTACAACCTCAACTGGTAAACCAGAGAGGGAGGAAAAATAATCGATCTAACCCCATAAATGGAGGATGAATAATAAGGCACTGTCATGCTAAGTGTGAATCAAAAATCTATTTCAAACATTTTATTCAAATAATTTATGAGAAATCTGATAAATTTCCAAAGTCATAGTTTCATTCAGAAGGTGGCAACACAATTCATGATTAACATCAAATTTTTATAAATCATACTAAATCAATTTTTCAATGACAAAATGCTCAAATAAGGTTTATTGTGCACAAACTTGACGTGAGTCGCCTCTAGGCCTTGACTTAGTCTCTCAGACCTTCCGAGTCTTTTTCAGCTGAAACACAAAATTTATAGTGTCTCAGTATCTTTGCTTCATAATAATTCCCATAACTAATTCCAATATGTTTAAACTTACATTCTTGCAAATTTTCATGTTGTGGTTACTATTCATGGTACTATTCAAGTCAAAATATTGACTTTCTTATACTTAAAAGGTATGGGAACTCCAACTATCCTCACATACCACATTTTGGTCATCAATTTTGTTGGTTTTAGTTGTTTTCTCAAAACTTAGGTCTTTTAGGAAAAATTGCAAATTTTCAGTTTTGGTGTCTTATGTTGCACTGTTCCATTGATCATTTTGCTGTTAGAATTTGGCTAAGTTTTCTTCACAGAAATTGTTCCTTATTGTCTTAGCTTTATTCTCCTTTTTGAATCACTCCAATTGGAGTTATGTAGCTCAAGCTATAGCCATTTGAATCATTGCTGCCAGATTGGACTTAACCCAGATTTCTGGGCATCAAACTGGTTCTGGCAGTTTTAGATCACCAACTTTGGGTGGCCAAATGACTTGGTTAAGGGCATAATTTCGATTTGTTTTCTTCATAAAAGTTTTAGGTCTATATCTCAGCTTTCCACTGGTAAAAGTTTAGTTCATTTAGACCTTCTTAGCTCAAGTTATGGCCAAATGAATAAATAATATTTATTTGGTCATTTTTGTATAAGTCAGATTGCCTAATCCGGATTTGGTCAATTTGTTCACTAGGTTTTAGTCACTTTTTGGGCATGATTCCTAAATTAAAAATGTGTCATTTTGTGTCTAGTTTCATTCCCAATTGGCATCACACCAATTAGGCTTGTAAATTTTCAGTTTTGGTCCCTAAAAGAGACCTTGGTCCTGCTACCTGCAGGCTGCCCACAACCAATCCGAATTGAAGCCTAATTCTAACACTTCTAACATACCTCAACTGATCATAAATGACCATTTTTTATCTCAAACAATGTTAAACACACCACTTGACCGTTTCTCAAAATTTTTGTCTCCAAACCCTAGGTGCTATGAGCCCTAATTATACAATTCATCATAATTCCATGAAATTTGAGTTCACTTATCATTCTAACCCCAATTACCACATTATTTAAGCTCTAATTCATGTTTAGTTTAACTAAATACTATCAAATCCAATACCCTAACAAGCTGGCTGAAATCTAACTTTATCCCCCAACACTTGTTTTCATTTCATTTAAAGTTTATTTCCAAGTTCAATAAGTTAGAAATGTAAAAATCAAACGAAAAGTGTCAAGTTTGCTTACTAACCTTACTTTGAATTTTCACCTCTTTAAAACCTCTTCCTTCTTCTTTTTGTTGTCAAGTTCTCTATCAAAGCTTGAAATCAAGATTTAAAGATGGAAGTTTAACTTTCTATGGTGGGATTTAGGGTTTAATCAAGCTCAAAATAAGCTTCCATAGAGTTTTGGTGAGGGAGAGGGAGAGAGAGAGATGGACGGCAACCTTGAGGAAGAAGACTAAATAAAAATTTTCTTTTATTTTGTTATTTTAAAGATAATTAACTTATTTGACTTGGTCAATATTTGTAGGAAAATTAAATTAGATTTTTGACATCACCTATGATGTCATCTAAGTGATGTAAGCATGATGTAATAAAACTTTTTCTTTTCTTTTTCCATTTTCCTAAATTTTTCAATAGTTCTTTAATTTAATTTCCTATTCTAAAATTTTCTTTTCTCCTATTTTATTTTACAGTTAGGTCAGGAGTCAGCTCTTGGGGTCAATTGACCAAATTGCCCCTCGCCGGTTCGACCCGTTTTGCAAATAATTCAATATTTCTTTTGGATCTCTGACCTAATTATTTGACTAGCTTAACAATTCTTTTTCGTGATTTTCTCTTTTCCACTGTGTTCGCAATAGTCCTAAGGACCGCGGCGTCACATTTTATGGTTCGAAATTTGAGTTTAAATTGACCTCGCAGTCCTTCCCGAGAAGGTCACCCATCGTTGTGACTCTCGGCTCGTTTGACTTCTTATGTTCTATTTTTCTTATTTATACTTAACTAATAGGCAATTACTAATTATTTGTGTTCAGGGCTTATCTAGTTGTCTTAAGTGTGGTTCTAATCCTCTCAATTTTCCAGACTGACATCGGTCACCAAAATTGTGAAATATACCAGGCTATACAAATAGGGGTGTTACAGCAACTAAGGTACAAGGGGAGGCCCCAGCTCCTCAGAATGCCAGTGGGTCAGCTGCAGCCATCCCACCCATGCAGTTTCCTGCTCAGTTCGCTCAGCAGATGAATGCATTATTTCAGCAAATGGCTGGCAATATACCAGTCCAAGCTCCTGTGCAAGCACCTCCAGTGCAACCACCATCCCCAGCCAGACAATATGACAAGTTAATGAAGTATGGGACAACAGAGTTCAAGGGTACAGTGGACCCATTGGAAGCTGAGCAATGGTTAGAACGGATGGAGAGGGTCTTCAATAAATTGCACTGCACAGATGAGTTGAAGTTTGAATATTCAATTTCCCTGCTGCATGGAGATGCATATGAGTGGTGGAAGACTATTCTCCACAGTTTGGCTGAACCGCCTGTGCTGACATGGGATGACTTTCTAAGGGAGTTTAGACAGAAGTATGTTCCTGATACCTATGTGGATATGAAGCTACAGGAGTTTCTCAGTTTGAAGCAAGGGAACAAGACTGTAGCTGAGTATGAGAGAGACTTTTCTCGCCTCAGCCACTATGCTGGAAGCCTATTCACTACCAATAGATACAGATACAAACGGTTTGAGGCCGGTTTGAGGCCGGTTTGAGGCCTAGTTTGAGATTGCAAATGGTTGAGTTTTGACATGACAACTTCTCTTGGTTGATATCACAGGCCCTTGAATTGGAAAGGATAGAACTGGAAGGGGCATCTGAGAAGGTAACCACTGAAAAAGAGAAGAGCAGTAAGCCTACAGGTCAGAGTCCAAGTAACAATTCGGGTAAGAGGAAAAGCTTTGGGGGACCAAGTAATAGAGAATCTAGTAGGGGAAGATTCTCAGGGCATAGGCCACCTAAATCCGGACAGTAGACATCTAGGGGTTCCTTTCCTACTCGTACTTGTGAAACCTGTGGTAGGAATCATGGAGGAGTATGTTATAAGGCCATAGGAGCCTGTTACAACTGTGGTGGAAGTGGGCATTTTGCTAGAGATTGTACTAGTGCTCGCAGGTCTGGGCTGCCTACCACTATTGAGGGATTTGTTTAAGGTTCTACTTCCAGAGGACAACAGACAGCTAGTAAAGGCCGAGGCAGGGGTAAAGGTAACACTTCTGGCAGCCAGGGCACAGTGAGCCAACCAAAGCAGAGTGGTGCATCAGCCAGGGTGTACACCATGTGCCAGAGGGATGAAGCTAAGACATCAGATGTTGTGGCTGATACTTTCTCCATCTTTGGTAGAGATGTATATGTGCTGTTTGACCCTGGTTTTACACATTCTTATGCTAGTGCCAGTATTGCATGTTCTGTTGCCATTCCTTGCTTGAAAATGGATTATGATGTGCCAGTGACTAGTCCTTTAGGACAAGAGGTTAGGGTGAACAAATTGTAAAAGGATTGTCCTTTGGTGATCCAAGGACATACATTCCTGTCAGCCTTAATTGACATGCCCTTCCGAGATTATGATATCATCTTAGGCATGGATTGGTTAGCCAGGCATCACGCCATGATCGACTATAGATTGAAAACAGTCACTTTTGGTCTTCTCGAGTATGCAGACGTAGTGATACACGAGGAAAGGCAGTTATTGCCATCCAACATTATTTCAGCTGCACTTGCTAGAAAGATGATTAGAAAGGGGTGTGAAGCTTATCTAGCTCATGTGATAGACACCCAGGTGGGGAGTTCAGATCTTAAAGATATTCCTATGGTATGGGGTTTTCCAGATGTCTTTCCGGAAGAATTGCCAAGATTGCCTCCGAAAAGAGAGGTGCAGTTTGAAATTGAGACTATGCCTGGTGTGGAGCCAATCTCCATCACTCCTTATAGGATGGCACCTGCTGAGTTAAAAGAGTTAAAGGTGCAATTGCAGGAATTGTTAGATAAGGGTTTCATCCGCCCTAGCGTGTCACCTTAGAGAGCACCAATATTATTTGTGAAGAAAAATGATGGTACTCTCCGCCTATGCATAGACTACAGACAATTGAATAAGGTGACCATAAAGAATAGATATCCTCTGCCACGGATCGATGATTTATTTGACCAGTTGAAGGATGCAACTGTATTCTCCAAAATTGACTTGAGATCGGGCTACTACCAGTTGAGGGTGCAGGAGCAAAGTATTCCTAAAACTGCCTTTAGGACTCGGTATGGCCACTATGAGTTCTTGGTAATGTCATTCGGGTTGACTAATGCTCCAGCTGCTTTTATGGGCCTGATGAACACTATCTTCATGCCATATTTGGACCAGTTTGTTGTGGTGTTCATTGATGATATTTTGGTGTCTTCAAAGAATGTAGAGGAACACGATAAACACTTGAGGATAGTATTGCAGACTTTGAGTGAGAAGAATTTGTATGCCAAACTATCGAAATGTGAGTTTTGGCTAAAGGAGATTACATTTTTGGGGCATATTGTATCTGCAGAGGGTGTCTAAGTGGATCCTAGCAAAGTAGAAGCCATTCTTAATTGGAAGCCACTTAGAAATATCACGAAAGTTCGGAGTTTCCTTGGTTTAGCTGGGTATTACCGAAGGTTTGAGAAGGGATTCTCCATGCTAGCATCTCCACTGACCAAGCTACTTAGGAAGGATGTAAAATTTCAGTTGACTGATCGGTGCCAGGAAAGTTTTAATGAGTTAAAGAGGCATTTAACTAAAGCTCCAGTCTTAACCTTGCCCACTTTAGATAAGGAGAATACCATATATAGTGATGCTTCTCATAATGGATTAGGCCGTGTGTTGATGCAAGATAGAAACGTCATTGCCTATGCTTCACGCCAGCTTAAACCGCATGAGAGGAATTATCCCACGCATGACTTGGAGCTATCTTTGCCTTGAAGATCTGGAGACATTACTTGTATGGGGAGAGATGTTATATATACACATATCATAAAAGTTTGAAGCACTTGGGCACACAAAAGGAGTTAAATTTGAGGCAGAGGAGATGGTTAGAGCTGATAAAAGATTATGATTGTTTGATAGACTATTAGCTTGGAAAAGCTAATGTTGTAGCTGATGCTTTAAGTCGCAAGACTATGGCTGGTTTAAGGGTTTCTCCATTATCCATGGTGCACGAGTTAAGGGCATTACATGCTAATTTGGAGATTAATGAAAATGGTCAGATGGTAGCTACTTGACAAGTTAAGCCAATGCTGGTAGAACAAATTAAAGCAATTGCACAGAAGGATGATAAGTATTTGAAGTTGATGGAAGAGGCTCGAGATGGCAAGAAACCAGAATTATTAGTAAATGATGAGGGCTTATTGTTATATAAGGGCAGAATGTGCATTCCTGAGAATGTTGAACTGAGGCAGACCATTTTAAAGGAAGCACATGATTCACCGTTTGTAATACACCTTGGTGGAACCAAAATGTACAGAAGTGTGAAAGAGCACTATTGGTGGAGAGGAATGAAGAAAGACATTGCAAAATTTGTTGCCAAATGCCTAACTTGTCAGCAAGTAAAGGCAGAACACCAAGTGCCTGCAGGGTTGTTATAGCCATTGCCGATTCCCGAGTGGAAATGGGAAAGAATCACTATGGATTTTGTGATAGGACTTCCATGTACACAAAAGAATCATGATGCAGTTTGGGTTATTGTTGATAGATTGACCAACTCTGCACACTTTTTGCCAGTGAGGATGGATTACAGCCTGGAAAGATTGGCCAAACTGTACATTGATGATGTTGTGAGGTTACATGGAGTGCCAGTGTCTATTGTGTCAGACAGAGACCCAAGGTTCACTTCTAGATTCTGGGGTAGTCTCCAAAAAGCCCTATGAACTAGATTGAACTTCAGTATAGTATTCCATCCATAGACAGATGGCCAATCTAAAAAGATCATTCAGATTTTGGAGGATATGCTTTAGGCTTGTGTGTTTGAGTTTGAAGGGAGTTGGGACACACACTTGCCTTTAATTGAATTTGCCTACAACAACAGTTATCAGTCAAGCATCGGGATGCCTCCATATGAAGCACTTTATGGCAGAAATTGTAGAACTCCCTTGTGTTAGGATGAAGTGGGCGAGAGGAAGTTGATTGGCCCAGAATTAGTGTAGCAGATGGAAGAAAAGGTTAAGCTCATTAGAGACAGACTCAAAATTGCAACGGATAGACAGAAGTCCTACATTGACCTAAAGAGAAGAGATATTCGGTACAGTGTGGGTGACAAAGTATTCTTGAAAGTTTCCCCATGGAAGAGGATCATGAGGTTTGGTAGAAAGGGGAAACTAAGTCCTCGCTTCATTGGGCCATATGAGGTTCTGGAAAGAGTGGGTCCATTGGCATATAAACTTGCATTGCCTCCGGAGTTGAAAAAGATTCACAATGTCTTCCATGTCTCCATGTTGAGGAGGTACAGATCAGACCCCTCTCACATTTTGTCAGTAGAGGAGATTGAGGTGAATCCAGACCTAACATATGACGAAGAGCCCATAAAGATCTTAGCACATGAGGTGAAGTAGCTAAGGAACTAGAAAATACCTCTAGTGAAAGTGCTGTGGAACCATCATTCAGGCCAGGAGGCTACATGGGAGCGTGAGGAGGACATGAGAAGGCAGCACCCACAGCTATTCAGGGAATGAAACCAGGTAAATTTTGAGGATGAAATTTATTTTTAAGGAGGGGAGAATTGTAACACCTCGAACCTCCGAGTTATGAATAGTACCATTTTTTGTCCGTGACCAGTACTATTCAAAAACACCTTGAGGACCAAAAACAAATAGAAAATTAATTGAGATAGACACAATAAAAATTCAAAGTGACTTAAAAATATAAGGACTCACTGGATATATTATAAAAGAGGGATTATGACCCGATAAGGGGCATTTTGGTCAATTCACTTTAAGAGTTGATTTTTGACCAAAATGTCAATTTAAATAAATGAAAATAATAAATTGAATTATGAATAAATTTTTGAGGAAAAGAGTTCAAGTATAAAGTGAAAGGAAAATAAAAGAAACAAAAATCTAGAATTTTAAGTCCATTTTGACCCAATTAAAATTTTAGGACCAATGGGCCACAACTCAATTAAAATTAATTAAATAAATCAAAATTTTGGATAAGTATAAACAGAAGCCATCTGTCTTCCTCCCCCATTTAGTTACCACCCACTCTCTCTCATTCTCTATTTCTTTCTTTCTTCTTCTTCCTTCTTTCCCCATTGACACCCATTCTCAAAACTCAATTCCTTGCTTTTCCTCTGTGGATTTTGCATCTAATTGGTAGAGAACATCAAATTAAACATTGATTGAGAGATTAAAAGCAAGGGGAGACAATAGATTTGGAAGAAATTAAAGATTTGGGAAGGTCACAATTGAGGTAAGTGTATTTTCATGTTAGATTAGTTGTATAGGCTTTGAATTAAGTAGTATGCATGATTGGGAGTAGTAAGATTTCATGGGATTGTATAAATTGAATTATGAAAGATAATGGTTCATGGGAAAATTGGAGCTTTGGTGCTAGAGAGTGAAATTGGAGTGTATAGTGTTAAATTATAATCATTTGAGGTGTATTTAGTTTGAATTAACATTGGGTTGATGAATGAAAGTAATGAAATGGTAGGATTAGGGAAAATTGTAAACTTTAGTGTTTGAAAATTGTAAAGGGTTAAATTCATGTCAAGGGCAGCTTATACACTTATTTAAATCAAAGAAAATCATCACAACCCTAAGAACACCATGGCTATCGAAATTGGGGTAAGACATACAAGGGGTTTTTCTTCCAACTTTCTTACAATTATCAACTTAACTTATCCCCATAAACATGAAATAAAGGAAAAAGAAAGTGGTTGGACATTAACCTTTGTTGGAGAGTTTTCTTACACATGCAAATCCTCTTTGTTTCCTTTCTTTCTTTGCTACCTCAAATCACTCAAGGTATAAGGAGTAGTACGGAATTGCTAGAGTGAGGATGTTACAGAGAGGGTGTGTTCTAGGCGTGAGACGTGAAAAAAGCCAAGTCTAGAGTAATGTCGAGTGGTCTTTATACACCTTTGGCTATTTCTAAGGAACCTTGGATTGATGTTTCCATGGACTTTATCTTAGGATTACCTAGGTCCAAGAGGGGGTATGATTCCATATTTGTGGTAGTGGATAGATTTTCCAAAATGGCACACTTCATTTTGTGTCATAAGTCTGATGATGCCACATATATAGTTAATTTGGTTTTTAGAGAGGTTATTAGATTACATGGCATACCCAGGACTATAGTGAGGTATAGAGATGTAAAATTTTTTGGTTATTTTTAGAAGGTTCAATGGGGGAAGTTATGGACTCAATTGTTATTTTCCACTACTTGCCCCCCTCAATTGAATGGTCAAATTAAGGTAGTCAATAGGACCTTGTCCACACTTTTGAAGGCTATAATTAAACAAAATCTTAAGTGTGGAAAGGATTGCATACCATTCATTGAGTTTTCATATAATAGGGTAGTGCATTCTTTCACTGGTTTTTCTCCATTTGAACTTGTTTATGATTTTAATCCACTAACCCCCATGGATTTATTGCCTTTGCCTATTAATGAGCTTGCTAGTATTAATGGTAAAAAGAAAGCCAAAATAGTGATGAAAATTCATAAGCAAACCTGTGCACAAATTGAGGCTAAGAATGCTAAGTATGCTAGCAATGCCAACAAAGGGCAGAAGCAATTGATCTTTGAACCATGTGATCTTGTATGGATTTATTTATGTAGGGAGAAGTTTCCTAATCAACAGAAGTCCAAGTTATAGCTAAGAAGTGATAGTCCTTTCCAAGTACTACAAAGGATCAATGATAATGCCGACAAGATTAACTTTTTTGACGGGTATAGATCCATTAGCTCTACATTTAATATTTCTAACCTATATCCATATATTGGTGCAGATTTAAATTCGAGGACAAATTATTTCCAAGAAGGAGGGGATAATGAGCATCATGTGGGCAACATGGCCGAACCACTTCCCATGTTTAAAAGAGCAACCATAAGAGCTAGGGCCAAGGCATTGCAAGGACTAATTCAAGTACATATTGATGAAGTATGGTAGCCCAACATGCAAGGAATTCAAGAGGAGCACAAGTGTGGCGTGTTGATGTAATTCGATATTCAAAGTGAATCGAACCATGGTCCAGCAAAGTGAGCTGAACTAAGGTCCAACCAAGTGCACCAAACTGAATATATTCCATCCCAAAGAGATTCCAATTCTATCCATTCAGTGGCCTTGCACCTTGTGAGCTTTATCCAAGTTGCAAAGGAAAGTGGGAGAGTCTCTTATCGAAGATATAAAGGAAAAAGCAACATTGCCATTTTTAACTACAAGAAAAAAGAAACTTTTGTAATCAGATTTCAAAATTTAGATTTGGGTCAGACTTGTAAATGTGGTTTTTACCTTAAATGGGAGTGAATGTATTTTGTCCAATACTTGGAGAAACTCTTGGATAAAGACTCTAAGTGTTGGCAGAACCATGGGCAGCCTTATAAGGCTTTATTCTTCATTATCTACTTCCTTTGAGAGAGTTTTATGTATGTTCTTCCTAAGTTCCACTAAGAGCTTTGATTCAATATAAGTTATTTACTTATATTTTCTCATTTTAATATCTGGTGTAATCTAGCACATGTTGCCCTATTTGCATTAGATCCTTAATTTTCTTCTACTAATCAAAGTGGTTATTCATCACATGTTGGTGTTTATGTCATTTTGTTAGTAAAAGAGTTGTTTAAGTTGTGATCATTGCTTAGTTTTGGAAGTTCCATAGGAAAATCATTTCAACAGAATGTGAGCTTACTTACAGCCTAGACGTGAGCTTGCATCATATGTAAAGAGAGAGGGATTAAATGAGAATTTACCAAGTTGGCTAGAGAACCTTCGGGACATTAAAATAGAGAAAAGAGAATGAGAGTTAGGGTTTAAAACAAAGTAAGGGGAAAAGAGTACAGTAGCCACACCTTAAGAAGTTACCCCCAATAAATTTCACTCTAATTTCTTGATTTTAATGATCATAAAACAGTCATCTCATCCTTTTCTGTCCCTAACATGCTAAAATTTTGATTTCACCCACTAACAGATCATAAGTGAAGTGAAGAACTATTATTCCCTCTTACCCATTGCTGACTTTTTGCCATTTCTAGCATTTCTAAAATTAAAACAACCACCTAGCAATTTTCTTCTCTCATCTATTAACCAAGAACCCTTCTTTAGACTTTGATTTCACTAGAGGGACAAAAATCCAGCTTACGGATGTTTCAAGAACATGTTGGCGGCCCTAAATTTCCTTAATTCCTGAAGTTTTGACATTAAGTTTCTTAATGGATGTTGGGTAAGTGACTTTTACCTTGGTGTTATTCACTAATTTGATTATAAGAATGATTTTAGGCTTATGCCCAATTTGTGAATATGAGTACTGATAGTTGATTAAGTAATTTTAGTGTTGGGATAGATTAAATTGAGACTTATTTGATAAAAAATTGTTGGGTTGTTATAAATATTTTGGTTGGATTAGTGTTAATTTTAAATTTCTAGTTAAGATACTAAGCAGTTGATGCTTGGTATGTTCTATTAGTGAGATGGACACTTAACTTTAATGAAAGACAGAATTTTATATTAGCAATATATGTTAAACTTACATATAAGACTAGAATGAATAGCTATTGAAACTTTGTGAATTTAATTTTAGGAATTATAAAAGCATAAAAAGGAATCTTAGCCTGAGAATTTTGCTTATAGAGGGAGTTGGTTCGTAAGGATAATATGTCTTTTCTTCATATTGAATTGAGATCATAACATTATTATTGAACTTATAATGGTACTGAGGTTAGGGGAAAAAATTATTAATTAATATGAATTTGAGAATTTATCTATTGGAATCACTGCTTAATATGAAAATTAAATTATTGATGGAATGAATAATTAAAAGTTTTGTTGAAACAAAGTCTATGGGTTATTTCATGGGCATGTCTTGAATTTTAGCAGAAGAGGAGGGTATAACATGGGTCACTAGAATCTCATTTAAGCAATGACATCTCTATCGGACTGTGTTGATAGTGTTGAGTGAGATGCAAGAGTGGTAACTCTTTAGGGGTCATGTGAATGACATTGAGAGGTCCCAAATTCATCAATTTCATTTATTTTGAGCTTGTGAATTCAAATCAGCCAAATTATTTTTTTTCTACTTAGAAGGAGACATTAAAGTATTCAAGTTTTAATTAGTGATTTTAAGCTATGTTGAGTTGAAATATATTTAGTTAAAATATGTGAATTGAGTTTGATTGTAAGATGTGTTGGAAGTCAATGATAAAGTATAATAATTATTGAATGAAGTTAATAAAGGATTATAGAATTGAGAAGTAAAGTTGAGGAAGGGATTCAATTATAAAATGAAGTCCTAAAAATGAAGTTACAAAGATAATTCCTAGCTAGTATATGCTTCTTGGGCAAGTGGATCATTAAGTTTGATGTTGCTGTTATGTTATTTTATATTAAGAGCATTTTATTTATTTTCTTTAAAATCCTAAATGTTTAATTGAGTTTGAAAATCTAAATGGTAAATACTTGATTTGGAGTGAATGACAAAACCCAGTTAGTTTTGATAATTTGTTTCATATGTGGTTATAAATTGAGTTATTTGAGGAAGTTGGCATGTGATGACAAAGAATAGGGCAATGGAATGTTATATTACTATTGTTAATCATTAGTTGAATGATGGAAATTTAAGGAATTATAAGAGCATGAATTTAAGTACTCAAACTTGACATTTGGAGGTTTAAAGAGTGTAAAGGATGGTGGATTATCAAGTAAATGAAGAAAAGGTGGAAGTAATTTATATGTATTCTACATGGCCTTTGTCACACCCTACTCCTCCGTAAAATGTAACATGATCCCGTAGTACACCTAATGAATTACCGCACTTCGCCTACCGGTAACCCATTAAATATACTACAAGGGATTTTAAATCAATTTTCGTGAAATTTAAATCATCAATTAAAATCTGGTGTTATAAAAATTTTTCAAAATTTCGGCAGAGTGCTGGCTGTATTTTGATAAAACAATTCTTCAAACCTGAAAAAGAAAACACTCCCAATATGTTTTCTCAAATACAACTCCAACAAACTTCATTTCATCTCACAATTCAATCTCAATAATCAAATCAATTCATTACCAATAACATAACTCATTTGTATGAAATGACTTTGATCACAAAATTTAATTTATGAAATCACAATTCTTTACTATTCAAAAACCATTCTTTATCTCACTAACTACGCAAGACTAATCCGCAAGGGCCATCTTCGGGGTGATTCTAACTCCCTATGGCCGGGGAGGTCGAATCGGATTCTAACTCCCTATGGTTGGGGAGGTCAAATCATTGTGCACAGTACACACCATAATAATGAAACTTCTAAAAGGGCCATAACATATAAACTTATATTTAACCTCTAATAAGAGGAGAATCTAAGCCTGTGCACATACCATGGTAATCAAAACAAAGCTAACTTCATTGTCTCCTCAACAAATGAGAGAGACGGGTAATAACCTAGTCAAGCATCTATAGTGAGATATAAAACAATATCATAAATCTCTTTATCCTTTTTGTGAGCATAAATCACAACACAATTCGATTCAAAGTCAATTCCAATATCCAATAATTTTTATGCTCATCACAATTCAAAACATAAATTTGCATTTTTCCATGTAAATTGCCCATCACAATTCAAAACATATTCTATCACAATTTTCCAAAACATAATTTATTCAATCCACAATAATGCTTAATACTTGTTGAAATACCATTTCACAAAGCTAAATTCATACATACTATAACAATTTCAATAATCATTGAATTAAATCCAATACATTATAAACATAACACATAAGGAAAATACGTCATTTAGTCATATGAAATATTCTGAACAAAAGCAATTAAAAACTAGTTGTGCACAGACCTCTGAAGAGTAACCTCTTGGCCCTGACTCAGTGTTTCCTTCCCCTTCCCTGAGTCTTTGCTAACTGAAACACATAATTTAAAGTGTTTCAGTACTCGTTTAAACTGTCCCTGACAATAAGGTTCAATAATTAATTTATTTAATTCTATTGCTTTCCTTAGTTAACCTATAATGTTGACCTTGAATGCACTCTAGGGGAATTAGGTTTAATGTTACTAATATATCACATTTTGTATTTCAATATGCTACCAATATAGTGCAATTTACCATTTTTACAAGTTGGCATTCATTGCCAAATTATTTCAAGCATCATTGTATGTAAATGTCAAGTTCTCAATTTTTGTGTGCTAGATTTATCTAGCTTAAAGTCCTATTTCTCTTGGTTTTTAGCTTCTGGTCAAAGAAGAAAAATTGCAGCTCTATGTCTTATTGCACTTGGGACAAAATTTTAGATCATTCTGAGTTGTATAGACCAAGATATGGTCAATTTACTAAAGCTGGACAGATTGCACCTTTAGTGCAGAATTTGGTCAATTTTAGGTCACTTTTAGTTCTGGCAGTTTTGGTACCCAAATTTTTGCAAGCTATTTGACTTGGTTCTGGCCATTTCTAGGCTTTTGTGTCTTCATAAGAATTGTAGCTCTATGTCTAAGCTAGCCATGGTAAAAATTTCAGGTCAATTGGACTTGTTTCAAGTGAGTTATGGTCATCCTAATGACTACTATTTATATGGTCAAAAATCTAGGTTTGCAAGGTTGCCATTCTGGATTTGGTCATTTTTAAGGTCAGTTTCTAGGCAGAATTTTGGCAATATTTCTACATGAAAGTTGGCCTATTTGGTGTCTAGTTTCACCCCCCATTGGCCTCATACAAATTGGGTTTACAGTTTTGCACTTATGACATAATTTATGTGCCGCCAACATACACAACCTGCATTTGAACATCACACTTCCAATTTTGACAATCCTCCTCCTCCCAATACTTCAACATTTAATCATGGCACTTATATATATATTGTACACAATTCCAGCAAGCATTTTTGGCAGAACACTCAAGTGCTCAATGCACACAATACACCATTCATGCTTAACATTTACTTCAACCCAAATTTAATGTACAATAACACATATATCACACATACACTTCCATGGCAATTACACAAACTGCTCACCATTCAACACCATCATATTTCATAGATAAATTTCATAAACTCACACACAAATTCATAATATTTAAGGCTACCCAACATGGCAGTTTACTAAAGCATCAAGTCCCACTATTAAATCCTTAATTCAAGCACTAACATACACATACTTGGATATTAACTTACTACAACTTCCATTTGAGTTAATCAACCTTAATTTCCATCCATTAGAGGTAAGAAAAACTCAACCACAACAAACTTTCATGGCTTTCCAAAATTGAATATATCAATAACTCATCAAATCCTTCAAATTTCTTCACCATTTAACTCATCTCAACCGTAATACAAACTTTAATGAAGCAAGGGATGAAAAACTAGCACTAACATTATTTTGAGCTTTATAAAACCTCACCAAAACTTCTTTTTTTTTGCTACTTATGTGTTGCCCATGAGGTAAGGACAAGTTCTTGTGAAGGCACCTTGTGGTTTTATGTGGAAAAATGGTGAGGATTGAGAGCTTTGATTGAAACCTTCCATAGAGATTTTGAGAGAATATATTTCGGCCATGGTTGTGCAAAATGAAGAAAATGAATGTTTAAGTAGTCATTGCTGTCCACTTATGGGTATTTATACCCCCACCAAGGTCCACTAATTGTCCACTAATAATAATTAAACATTAGTTTAATCCAAGGTTTTAATATTTGCAAACTAATCCCCCATTTCTCTTTTAATTGCATTTCATTTTTAATGTCATTTTTCATGGAGTTCCAAAAATTTAATACCACTTATTTTTAATGGACATTTAGGTCAAAAGTCCATTCTAGGTGTCAATGACCAAAATGCCCTTCTTCGGGTTAATTTCGGACTTTTTCGGTAACACCGATTTAATCCTTGACCCACCGATTTCTTTAATTTTCGTTTTTTGTTTGTACTGACTTACTAATTTTTCTTTGACATTTCCAATGTCAATTACATCTCAGTAAACCTTTAATTATATCTCGAAAATATTTTCCTGGGTTCCCCGTGGTCCAGGGCTAGTCAACGATCATCGCCGTAACTTCCCAGTGCAGTCACCCATTGCTACGGGTTTGGCTCGTTTAACTTAGTCACATTTTATCTCTTTTATTTTTCCTTAATTTTTCTCATCACATATTTCATTATTTTATGTTTGTTTACTATCACTGGAGTGTAGTTCCAGACATTCCGACTTTCCAGGGAAGACATTAGTCGTCGGAATAGTAGGACGTACGGACTACGAAAATGAGGGTGTTACAGCCTTTGGATGGGCATCTTATTTGCTTGAGTTGCATTGTTGTTGTGGCTCTTTGGAGCATTGAAAATTTAGGAGAATATTTAGTTTGCATCGGAATACTGCCAAAATTTCTTTAGAAATTCTAAAATTCAATTCTTGCATTCTAGGCACCTTGATAGCATTCTAGAATTTAGTCTTTCTTCTAAACTCTAAATTTCTTGTTATTTTTTATCTGTAGGGGATCCTACTCCAAATGTAGGTCTTAAGGACATGTTCATCAATTATCTCATTTCCTTTTTAATTCCTTTTTGCCTCTAGTATCAAGTGAATGAATAAATATGTAACACTAAATTTCTATTAAATGTATATTATTTATATTATTTTCTTGTTATGCAAATGGGAACAAAGAATGGTAATTATCTATTTTATTATTAAATGAAATGAGATTTAGAATTACAGTTGAATAAATAGTCGAATATACTCTATATATGCACCGAATAAATAGCACCTTGATGACAGGTGAGTTAGTTTCAACTCAGTTTATATTTATATTGTCTTTGGATAGCACTTAATATACACATAGCCTTTAGGGCATATATTAGGTAGTTGCCCTTTGGGGTAGCTCTGCACATGTGTATGGTCAGCATTTTTATTGCTCTTAGGCTAGTGAAGTTATCATAAAGCCCAAGATACTAGTTTTTCTCTTAGGCTACCAAAGTTTTATTCATGCGCCTAAGATGCCAGCATTATCTACGGAAAACGTATGGCGAGTGTATAAGGATATTACATATTTTATAATATTTCAGCAACTTTATTTCAACAATATTTTTATAAAATGAATTTTATTTTAGTTTAATTATGTGATTTCAAAATGTTTGATATTTATTCACCTGACCTATTTTAGCATAGTATGTGATATTATTAAACGTCAAAACCTTGTCTATTCTCCTTTGTTATTCATTTATCTGCTCACTGAGTTTATACTCACCGCTTTATTTTAAATTTCTTTAAGAGCTTTTGGTGTTCTCAGTTCTAGCTGTCCTATGTCTTAATCAACTTTTGGGTCTAGTGGAGGTTGGGCCAGCATGCTCTTTTGGTAGTTTTCATTTCTTCTTGGATTTCTAGTAAAAATATAGATATGGAGGTTATGTTAGTAAAAAACCTTTTATTGCACTCCTTGATCCTCAGACAAAGGAAAATCTATAACTGTTAGATGTTTTTAGTTGGATTAGTATCATTTTTAGTTAACTTTATATGTGTGTGTGTGTGGGTGTGTGTGTATTAGCAATATTTTAGGGGAAACTTTATCAGTTTCCTAATTTCATCCATCTCTATAAGTTAGGGATGGGTGTGCTGTGACAACAATACTAACATTTGTGTTTGCTGTTATCTATTTTTAGGACCTTGAGATCATGGCTTAAACCAAATGACATGGTGGCTAGGGTTAAATCTCAACCCTAACCGAATGGTAGCTTGATCATGATATTTGATTTCTTCTTTTCTTTTTTATTCTTTCCATATTTTGATCTGTATTACCTTAATTCCTTTTATTAATTTTGGTAAGTTTGGTTTTAGAAAGTTTGTAAATGGGGTAAGTAGTTTAATATGCCAAGTAGACCAAAATGGCAAGTGAACAAAAAAGGCAAGTATCCAAACAAGGAAGGTAATCTCTCCAAACAAGGTAAGTGGACCTAAACTAATATGAAAATCCTAAGAAGCACTAAAAGGAGGACCAAGGCCTAAATGGGACATCAATACCCTTGCATTGGGAAATGGGCAATAGGCCTTTTAATAAATTAGGCTTTTATCTTTAAAGTTTTATTTATGTTTGTAATTCTTTTCTCCTTCCTCCTTTCTTTAGTTTTAAGATTATTATTTTAAAGGTTTGTAATTCTTTTCTCCTCCTTCCTTATTTTTTCTGGTTTATCTACTTGTTTTAATCACCAAAAATGCATGTAAATTATTTAGTAAGCTAACTTAGGGAAAGACGATAAAATTAAAATAAAAAATTGCATGATAGAGACGTGGGATGTATGCTTAAGGGTTGTTTATGTTTAATTTCTTCCATTTGCACAAATCAACCCAAAAAGCATGAAAAGGACATAGAAATATGATTAATAGAACAGGGTAAACATGATATAAGCTTAGCATAGAAATCAAACATGACTAAGGCTGCAAATATGAGTATGTAACGAGTGTTGAATGGTTAAATGAACAATATGTGCATGTTTAACTTAAACTTGTATTGTATGATTAAGAACTTTAATAAAGAAAAATTAAGACAGGCTATAGGAAATACAAGTAAGGGGCTAGCTCTTGTTTTAAGATAAGTCTAAGCAGAAAAGGTGCCTAACATCTTCCCTCTTTTGTATTTACTAGCTTGAATCTAGGCTATTGGGCTCATGATAAGAGAAAGGTAGTGGACCTCTATAAGGTGTAGACTCGTCATCCTCATCCCTTCTAAAGAATTTGTCCTAGTTATCATCCAGGGGATGACTCTAATCAATCCTTCACCTCTCAAGGCATTTATATAGCTCCATGGTAGTGTTATGAGAAGATGGAGCTAAACCAGTTATGGAGAACAACCCATCGCCTAAAGTGGCAACTCTACTAGGGATTGAGGATAGTTACTCCATCATGGATCTTCTAGCTTATTATTATTTCTTTATTAAAGTTCTTACATTGCATGAACACAAGCACCCACCCAACTTCTGTAACTTTAATGTGATGCAGCACTGCCGAGTCAAGTTGAGGGGGCTCTACTTCTATTTGAGCCAGAGCAAATTGGCTTTGCTTGGCAACCCATAACATCTAGCCTTGAGTATAAAAAGGACATGGATCTCATCGTTTGTACATTTGGCTTTCACAAGGCCAATTGGAGACATAGTGATCAAGTCCTCACTTATGAGAACTTATTGACCCTATTGAAGATATAAGGATAGAATTCAAGCCCATGCTAAACCCAAGAAACATGCGGCCATAGGACCCTTTTTGCATGCTATGTGTTAAATTTGTGAACCTATGTGTTAGACATATAAGTTTCAAGCATTAAATGAAATGGATTTGGGATAAGAATGAGTCCTTAATTGCCTATTCAGAAACTTAGGCCTAAAGACATTTCATTTACCCATGGGGGCAAGTGGATACCCATTAAGGGGTGTGTGACACAATTTGAATCTTAATAACCTTAATGACACTTGATTGGCTTACCTTGGGCCTCTTTCCAAGGTTGACTATAAGTTTCTCTTCCAGCTCAAACATCTTAGCGTTCAAGGTTTCATTAAGCATTTTCTTAAACATGGCCATAGTGTCTTCCATCTTAACCAGTACAGGTGAAATCCTTACTAGTTTCTTCCCTTCCCTAGCCTAAGTGATCTGGTCAAAAGTCTCTTTTGTAACATCCTAAGAATTCCAAGCTCTGAATAGTATCATTTTCGATCTGTGAATAGTATTATTCAAAGCCAGCTCGAGGACTAAAAATGAGATGGAAATTAATTAAGATAAACAGAATAAAAATCGAAGTGACCATTGGATTATGGATTTAATCGGTATTATTGAAAAAGATGGATTATAACCCGATGAAGGGCATTTTGGTCAATTCACTTGAACAGTTGACTTTTAACTGGAATGTCAATTAAATTAAGTGAGATTGATATATTAGAATGGGACTTAATTAACCAAGAGGAGTATGAAAATTTAATGGAGACATAGATGGAATTGTTGAATTTTAACAATTATCATTAGAATTATAATTTTAATTATTTAGATAATTATGTAATATAAGACAAAAATATTAATTATAATGCCAACTCATTTAAATACCTCATCACACCATCACCTCATCTTAATCATCTTTATCTTTTTCTTCTTCCCTCACCTTGCCGTCCACTCTCTCTCTCTATCCTCCATTAAAGCTTCATCTTCCAAGCTTCAAACACCTAAATTCCTCTATAATTTTTATAGCAAATCAATAGAAAACCTTGTATCAAGTCTTGATTTGAAGAAAGCAAGCAAGGATTCCAAGGAATTTGGAAGATTAGTGAAGAAAGAGTGTTGGCCAATTGAAGTAAGTTATGATTTAAGTTTAGTTAGTTATGAATTTATGGAATCAAGTTTGATTAGGCATTGAAATTATGGATGTTATTGAAGGAAGGAATTGTGGTTTGGGGAGACCAAGAAGGAGAATCAAAGTTTTGGTGGATTAAAGGTTGATTGAAGCTGATTAGGACTTGTAATCAAGGTTGGTGCTAAGAAATTCTATTAATTTTGAAAGTTATTTCTACTTGAGTTAGGGTTTTTATACAATTAGGGTTTTTACTGTATGAAGCCCATTTAATGCTATTATTCTTGTATTATAACTATTTGATGTGTATTTATTGAGAAACTTAAATGATATGATGAAGAAATTAAATGATTTGTTTTTAGTGCATTAAGTGTGAATCTAGACAGCTTGAGTCCAGTGGGATTAAATGCTCATAACTTGAGCTAAATAATTGCAATTGATGTGAAACTAATGGAAAATTAAAGATAAGATAATATACTAAAACTTTCATGGGACAAGTTGTTCAAATTCTGTGTGTAAATACCTTAAAAAATTGCTAGAAGTTGAGTTACACAACCTAGAACCTTGGAGCAGGACACCCTAAATAGTCTGGATTAAATGAGTATAACTCACTCTAGAAAACTCCAAATGAGGTGATTCTTAATTTGTAGAAAAGCTAATATATAAAGAAACAACTTTCATGAAAAATAGAATGACAAATTCTAATTGTAACATATTCAAATCTAGGCTCCAAAAACTACCCAGGCCCTATCCTTCGATTAGTAAAGAATGTATCTGAATATGTCCTGTTTACTTAGATATAACTCACCGTATATAATTCCAAATAAGGTAAATTTTACCTTTTTGGAAAGCTAAGACATAGAGAAACCACTTCTATAAGGAACACTTGACTTGAAACTGACTAGAAGATACTTGAATTAGGGTTGGAATCCAGAAATACAAATCTGGAATCTTGAAAAATGACTAAATGAATAGTACATACCAAACTGAGCATAACTTACTCTGAAAAACTTAAAATTGAGTAATTCTTGAACCTATGCAATCTTGAGACATAGAAGAACAATTCATTTGAAGACCATGATGTTAAATTATGACTGTAACCTATTCAAATTTGCTTGATAAAATGTGTCCAGAAATATGTCTGGATTTTAGAAGTGACCTAAAAACTAGAAATTGGTCACCGGAATAGTTTTGACAAAATGACCGTAACTCAAGCTACACAAATGCAAATTGAATGATTCTAAAGCCAAAATAAATATAAGACATAGATCTATAATTCTCATGAAGAAGGTATGGCCAAATTCCTGCTGTACCTTAGCCAAATTTATTAAGGAAGTTGAGGTATCAAATTTGGAATTTATGAAATGTAAGCATAATTGTTCAAAATATGAATTGTGATTAATGCTAATGGCATGTTAAGCATGAATGGCATGTGAAATTGTGTTTGGGACTTATGTTTCTCATGATGAATGAGATGATAACAAAATGATGAAATAATGAAAACCTTGAGTTGCTAATGATAATAAACTAGCCCGAGTAAGCCTAGACAGTAGTGAATGGGTTGGATAGATTGGCGTGCCAAGAAGGGATGAGATTAGCAGTACTGCACATGGCTTTTATGCCTGGATACCATTGGCAAGCACCGAGTGTTCGATATGGTTATCCCTTATTTATGATTACTTTGAATAATCATTGGCAAGCATCGAGTGTTCGATGTGATTATTCCCATGGCTTTTATGTCCAATTATATTGTATACTAGGTAGGCACTAATGTGTTCAACGGTATGACGGCCCGAGGCATCGAGTGTTTAGCGCAAGCAAAACCCGCGTATCCAGTCTAAACAGTTCTGTTAAAGGTTGCTTTGGGTACTAGAATAAATTAAGAAAGTTGAATATTGAAATAAAGAAAAGGAAATATCCTATGAAAATAAATATTTCCAAATATCATGAAAATATGGAAATATAAGAAAATAAATAAAATGACTACAAAATTTTGATGTTATAAATTCTATATTATTTTTAAATGATTTATGAATATTTAAATGTGTATTTTTCCTTATTTCATACAAGCATGAAGATTATTTTTTTTTGTATATAGTATTTTCATATTATATCATTTGAGGTGTATTTAGTTTGAATTGACATTGGGTTGGTGAATGGAAGTAATGAAATGGTAAGATTAGGGAAAATTGTAAACTTTAGTGTTTGAAAATTATAGGTTTTGTGCTAGGAAGTGCCATTGATGTGTTAATACTAAATTATATTCATTTTGGGTGAATTAAATGCGAATTGAGGTTGGTTAGTGGGAATAATTGAAGAAATGAAAATTTTGAACCTAGGGCAGAATTTGCACACTGAGTTCAGTGTGTTTGACAGCCCATAAATTGAGCTACACAACTCCAATTAGTGTGAAACCAATTGGAAACAAAACTTAATACATAGGGCTAGAATTTTTGTGAAGATACCCTGCCCCAAAAATGACCTTAAGCTATCCGAAATGAGCCTTGAACTTAGAGACAAAATTCTGGAACCTGCAGAATTTGACCATATGAACAGTAAACTTTGCATGGCCATGACTCTCTCTAGAAAACTCTGATTTAGGCAATTCTTGAACCGATGGAAACCTAAGACATAGTAGAACATTTCATATGAAGAACTTGAGGCTAAATTATGGACTTAACCCAATCAAACTACTAAGTAAAGTTGAATCACCGAATCTGTAGAATTTTGGAACCTGCAGAATTTAACCATATGAACAGTAAACTTTGCATGGCCATAACTCTCTCTAGAAAACTCTGATTTAGGCAATTCTTAAACCGATGGAAACCTAAGACATAGTAGAACATTTCATATGAAGAACATTAGATCAAATTATGGACTTAACTTGACCAAATTGCTGAACAAAATTGGATCGATAGATCTGCCAAAACTGAATCTGTAGCATGAACAGTAACGTAAACAGTAATTGTGTTTTGGGCATAACTTTAGCTACATAGCTCCAAATTAGGCAATTCAAAAAGGAAAATAAAGTTAGGACCTAGATGAACAATTTTCATGAAGAACACTCACCAAATTATGATCGAAACTAGGAAAAAATTGGGTTTAAAAATTGGGGCACCAAGTTGTCCAAAACTAAAATTTTCTAAAATTTGCAAAACTAACTTGGGATGCATTAGACATGAATGTAATGAGTTTTTGGAAGCAATTGAGATTGGTATTGAGGTATTTTATTTGTATATTTTCAGTAGAAAAAGAAGTTGGAACGGACAAGGAATAGTGAGTAAAGAGAAAGGAGAGCATTGAAGGTTTGTGCATAACTAACCTTTTTCTTTGTTTTAGCTTCGTAAATTGATTTGAATGAGTTTATTTGAATGAGTTTGATTTAAAATGAGTTTATTTTGAATGAGGTATGTTTTTCTCTTGTATTTGAGGAATTTGTATGTTGCCACCCCTTTTATAGGTTTTATGATGATTTGAATATGTTACTGTTTTGCAAATGTGATTATTGATTTAGAAACTCTTGAAAGTTGTTTTGAAACCACAGTTAGCGTGACAGTCTCTTCGGAACTCCCTAGTAGTAATAGCTACTTGGGGTTTTATAATTAATATTGATTATGTCTCCCATTAATAATGGTCAGTGGGGTAAGACTACATGAATACTCATTTGCTAACTAGCCCTTCCCTCATTAATAACGGTTAGTGAGGTTGAGATTGCTTTGTCGTGGTGTACAACACGGCACTGATCGTGAAATTTTGTGTCATGGCCTGAACTGTGTGTTGATGTTGGCAACACTAATGCTTTGTGAATTGCGATTTATGAAGTGTAATTTCTCATTTGAAATGTTATTCCAATAAATGGCCTTTATGGACTTAGAACTATTGTGAAGTTTTCATGCTTAAGAAAAATGTGATTTATTATGCTTTGACAAATTGTGTTTTACCTTAAGTTTTAAAGTTATTAGTTGTGCACCACTGAGTGATATACTCAACGATAGCTTCTTTATGCTGTCGCTGGTAAGGGAAAGGAGAAGGCTGCCGAGTAAGAGACCTGAAAGCAGCATTTTGGTATTGTTTTTGGGTATTTACATTAGGTATACCCTTGTGATTCATTTGGATGTATTTTATACCTATATGTATGGATGTACGGATATTGAGCAGTTTGTATTTAAAAGCATTGCATTGCTATCACATTTTGAGTTTGTAACTATTTTGTATTTTACTTTGAGACTTATGAAAATGTAACTTTTGCAATATTTAGTCTATCATTATTTTCAATGAATGTTTACATGGAATTTTAACTATTCTCATGCAGTTTTCTACAAAAGAATTGATAAGATAAAAAGCTATGTTTTGTTTTAAAATCCTTTGTAGCATAACTAATGGGTTATCGATAGGTGGAGTTCGGTAATTTATTAGGTATGCTACGGGAACTTGTTGTGCCTTATAAGGGATAAGGTGTGACATGTTTTAGATTTAACACTACACACACCAATTTCACTCTCTAGCACCAAAACTCTAATTTTCCCATGAACTCTAATCTCCTATAATTAAATTTATACACATTTCATGGAATTTCTTTACCCCAATCATGTATACTACTTCAACTAAGCTTAATCTCATCATAAATTTCATTCAAAGACATCAAACCCTAACTTTTCTCCAATTTGGCCAAAACCCTAGTTTAGATTCCATACATGTTTTCTTTCATTTTCTTATGAAATTTCATGCTTTCTCATGTAAATTCATCACATCCAAACTTGATTCAAAGTATATTTGGTTAATCAAGCATGAAAGAGAGAGCTTACCTCACTTGATGATTTTTCCCACTTTCAATCTCTTCTAAATCTTGCTCTTCTTGTTTTTAATCTCTCAATCAAAGATCTCTTTGATGTTTTCTTTTAGTAGGCTATGGAATTTATGAAGGGAATTGAAGTGAATCAAGACTTGGAAGGGAAAACAATGGTGGAAGAAGATTGGAGAAGAAGAGAAAAGGAAAGAGAGGGAGAGGGAAGAAGGGTAGTGGCATGGAAGAAGGGAAAGAAGGAGACTTGTCTTCTTTTATACTTATTTATTCCTTTTTAATTAAATAATTAAGTTTAATTGTCAAAAGCTCATAAGTCATTCATTTTAATTAGGTCAAAAATGGAATTTAAATTCTAAATTTTTGCCTCTTTTATTTTTTTTCTACTTTTACTCTAATTTTTCCCTCAATATTTCTTCATAATTCAATATTTTATTTTCATTTAATTAAATTGACATTTTGATCAAAAATCAACTCTTAAAGTGAATTGACCAAAATACCCATTATCGGGTCATAATCCCTCTTTTATAATATACCCGGTGAGTCCTTATATTTTTGGGTCACTTAAATTTTTATTGTTTCACTTGAATTTTTATTGTGTCTATCTCAATTAATTTTCTATTTATTTTTAGTTCTCAAGGTGTCTTTGAATAGTGCTAGTCACGGATCAAAAATAGTACTATTCATAACTCGAAGGTTCGGGGTGTTACAATTAGTGCACCACTAAGCAAAAATGCTTAGCGCGATGGTTTCTTCTCGCATAGGTCCAGGTGATAAGACCTAATAGACTTGGGATAGAGATTTTTGGGACTGATCTGCAGTAGTGATCATTGTCACCTCCGCACACCATTTTGGTAGAGATCACTAGCCCATGATAGTGCATGACCATGTGCATTGTAATTAAACACAATGATGTAATTAAATTTTAGGATGTATGATATATATGTACATTTTATAAATGAATGAAATAAAGGAAATTTATGTATAAAAATGGATATAAATAGATAAAGAAATATAAGTTGTGATTTTGAAGTTGTTATAAATTTGAGATTTTCCACTATGGATAATTGTAACAGGTCAATTCTTTAACAGGTAGAATATTAAAAATACGGGGAAACTCTTACGGTTTCCATTTGAAATTTCCTTGATTTAAATTATGATGAAATTAAATTGATATTCAATTGAATAAGACAAGATTAGGTGCTTTGGCACAAGATGTGACATTCCCTCGCTCGGCTACACTGTAGATCGAGTAAGGGGGTGTTACATCTTTAGTGTGCTTAGGTGCATTGTTTGTTACAAAAATAGGGTTTGAGGGTTATCTAGAAATGTTATGTGTACGAATGCAATGCATGAATGCTCAATTTTACATTTTCCTTTACCTTTACCTATGACACCAAAAATTATAAGATCAAAACCAAAATATACAAGCCGAACCAAAAAGCCAAAACCAAACCAAAACCTTTCGTTGCAATTGAATCTTCGCCCCTCTGTTCCTCCAATTATCATGTATGGGGTAGGGTAAAAATCTATCCTAAGCTTTGGTACATTAGACACACCAATAAGAGTCTAGGATGATCCTCCCCTCACAAACAATGGGTTTATATCTTCTATTTTTAACCATAAGTTGGCATCCTCTTGCCTAATATGGTTTTGAAACAAACCTAGGCCTATACACATATTGGGTTTATGCATAAGCCTAAGTTCATTTCAATTACCACTAAGACGTAAAGTTTGGATAGTAAGGCTATAAATCCAACACAACAAATCTATAGGGTACCTAGGGTTGAAATCTATGGCTTATGGGTTTTATCATATAGGAAAAAGGGTTATCCATGCAAGAGCTTTTCCATTAAGTATAATGGCTGGAGTTGTGGTACTTTTATATACCCGAAGGTATAGACTTGGGGTGTTAACATTCACCAATTTGCTATAACTCAAGTGGAATTATGCCTCCTCAATTAGTACTGCCGGGGCTAGAAGTGTAAGCGTGAACTGTGTGAGTGTAATGTAGTGTAAAGAAGTTTAACAAATGAATAATATTAAATTATTAAAAACATGCTAAATTTGTAACACCCTCACTATATCCATTCCGTACATTCTACTATTCCGATGACCGGTGTTGGTCCGGACAGCTAGAACATCTGGAAAAATATTTAAACTAAAGTGAGGAACCATAATTAATTCAAATATTAATAAGAAAAATTTAGAAAAAATTTTTGAAATAAAATACAATCAAGTTAAATGAGCCGGTGCCCTAACGATGGGTAACCCAGTGGAAAGCTGCGGTTCTCGCAACTAGGAGCTCTAGACCAGGGAGAAAATTCATAAAATAATTTTTGGGACTCCAGAGAAGAGTCATTGAGGGTTCTATGGCATTAGAATGCCAAGAAAAGGCTTAGAAAAATTTTTCAATCTGTACAGACGATTTTGGCTCAATAAGCTAAACGAAGGGCATTTTGGTCATTTCGTCTTCAGAGATAATTTTTGGCCGACTTGTCCAGTTAAGTAAATAAATATTACTAGAAGTGTAATTAAAAATGAGAAATGAAAATAAGAAAACAAAGTAAAAAGAAAATGGAGTTAAATTAGATTTATGACATAGGATGACATCATTAAAAAGCTTTCCACCAATTAGAAAATTGACAAACCAATTAAAATGAGATAAATATAACTAAAATGAAGTAAAAACAAACACAAAATCTGCTACATCTTCTTCATTTTCAGTCGGCTCCCTTCCTCTCTCTTCCTCACCATTGTTGATTAACATTTCTCACTAAAATTCCTTGATAAACCACCATAAGATTTTAATCTTGCTTCACAAAACTTCTTCCTCACACCTTAAGCAACATCTAACCAGCAAAAAGAAAGGGAAAAAGAGAAGATTTGGAGCTTTTGAAAACTATTACAAGAGGTAAGTGCTCTTAACTTCAAGATTTAGTATTTAAATTGTGTGGATTAGTTGAATTGAGTTATAAATATAAAGAAGAATTGAAGAAATCATGGGTAATGGCTAAAAAGGAAATTTAGCCAACTTGGAAGCAAGGGAAATTTCCATGTTTTATTTAGTTTAAGCTGACCTCCTAATGCTATTTACCATGTATATTCATGAATTTTTAATGGGAGTAGCATGTGTTGCAAGACTAAGAGAATTGGAGAGTTAGGGTTTAGGGGTAATTAGAGTTTTGTTCAACTGATGGTGAATTAGTGTTCTAAGGGTCAATTAGTGACCATTTGAATGTGTGTGAGGAGGAAATGAAGTGAGTTGTGGCTTGGCATTTGTGTATGGGTGAGCTGCCTTGGCTGACCTGCAGGACTGAGCATGAGTCTAGCAGATTTGGGTAGCTATAAATGGAGTTGTAGAGGTTCAATTGATGCAAGGCCAATTGTACATAAAACTAGACACATAATGGCACAACTTTGGTGAAGAAACCCTGCCCAGAAAACCAAACCAAGTTGACCTAAAAATTTCCCTAATCCGGGTGACTTGCATTCTGCCTGGGCAAAATGACCAAATGAACAATGTTTATTCATTTGGCCATAAATCAATGTAGAAAGGTTCAATTGACCTAAACTTTTACTAGCAGAAAGCTAAGACATAGACCTACAACTTTCATGAAGAAATAAAACCCAAATTTTGATCATAACATGTTCAAAAACTGACCTGCAGTCAGTGCACAAAACCTACAGAATTGGTTCTGCCCAGAAAAATCTGGAAAATTGCAATCCGGCTAGTTATGGTGTTTAGGCCATAACTTAAGGCTAAAAACTCCAAATGGAGTGATTCAAGAAAAGAAATGTAACTAGACACAATAGGGAACAACTTTCATGAAAACAACTTTGCTAAAATCCTACTGTACAAATGACCAATGGAACAGTAAACATAATACTTGAAATCTGAAAATTGTGAATAACTCACACTAAGCTTTGAAATGGTATTGGCAACCAATGCCAACAACTTTAGAATGCAAAATGTGGTATGTTAGGGATATTAAAACCAATATACCTATTGTCTATGAAAAAGTCAACATTTTAGTTGACTAATGAAATGAATAGTAACCTTACATGTAAAATACAAATATTCAAGAAATGATTTTGTAATATGCCCTAGTAGGCCTAATGTGATTGGGTTGGATAGGTTGGCATGCCAATAGGGTTCTGATAGCAGTACTGTGTATGATTTATGGCTTCATTGCCATTCTGTGATGATAGCCTATGGCTATACTGATTATGATGTTATACTTGGCTTTATGCCTTATTGCTTTTATGGCTTATTAGCCATTCTGTTTGCACACCGGGAGACACATTGTGATCGATGGTGTGACGGCCCGAGGTACCTGGTACCCAGTGCTAGTTTACCCGTTTATCCAGTCCGATCAATTTGTATAGGCTACTTGGGCATGGAAAAGTATAATTATAATTGAATTGATTATTAAAGAAAATAAGAAAATGAAATATCAAGATAAAGATCAAGAATGATTACAATGAAATAAAGAAGCTCAAAATCATCAAGAAAACAATTAACAAAATGCATGAAGAAGTTAACATCATAAAATGCAGTTAGCCTTCTACTAAATAATAAGTTAGTAATTATTCATGTCACACCCTACCCCTCTGTAAGGCATGACATGATCCCGTAGTATACCTAATGAATTACCAACTCCGTCTACTGATAACCCATTAAATACACTACAAGGGATTTTAAAAAACTTTTCTTACTTCTTTTACAGTGGTGAGCACTATTTACAGGTGTTAAAAACCTTTTTGAACTGAAGTGATAGAACTAACACCTTTGAATTATTTAGAATTTCTGTAAAAATTTTGGCAGAGTGCCATCTGTATTTTGGATAAAACAGTTCTTCAGAAAACCTGTAAAAAGCACTTCAATATTTTTTTTCAAATCTCAACTCCAACATATTTCTCAACACAATATATTTCTCAATTCAAATTCACAGTAATTTTTCAAAGACTGAGATACAAGAAATATAATACAATTTTTACAAGTCAAAATATCTCATAATTTACTTTACAACTTCAATGTACAATTTTAAATTTACAACTGCTCAAAACCAAAAACATTATGTACATACAATGAACATACATTACAGTACAAAATGCAAAATGTGGTATACTCGTTATACCCGAAAATCTCTCACTGGAGGTACTAGCAGCCTAGTCTGCTGCCCTGTCTGTCTGTCTACCTGCGACAGCAATAAAAAGCTATCGCTGAGACAATGTCTCAGTGGTGCACAACATTAACCAAATACAACTTAAATCACAGTTCATAAATCATATAAATAGTGGATACTTAAAACCATAGTTAATTTCAAGACAGTAATTGTCAACAAGAATTTAAACTCCATTTCTCAATATCACAATAAATTTCAATAAGTCAGATCATAGTTGAATTCAAAAGACAGTATATGTCAATAAGAATTTAACTCCATTTCACAATCTCATAATACAAATCAATAAATCACACACAGCTTAATCATGTTCCAAAGTTCAATTCGTCCCAAAAGCCGATGGCTAATGAGGTATTCAATTTGTCCCAAAAGTCGATGACTAATGAGGAATAACATAGCTAGCTAGGAAAAATATGAGTACTCATCCAATTCGTCCTCAACAGGCACACACCTCAACACTTCAGCCAGAGAGGGAATTCAATTCGTCCCACTAGACAAGCTAGCGAGGAATACAATCAATATACATGATAGCTGTGGTTTCAAACCATTTCCAATGCTTTTCAATCAATCAGTATCCATCAATATCATTCAAACAATTTCTCACAGTTTCAAATCATTTACAATGCTTTTCAAGAATTAAATATCCATTCAAACACATTTCCACAATTTAAAACAATAATGTACAAATAGTCATAATTCATTTCAATTGAAAAATTCAAAAGAAATAGTTGTTGTGCACAAACCTCTGATAATTGTCTACTGGTTTGGACTCAGTGTTTCCTTCCCTTTCCCTGAGTCTTTACTAACTGAGAAACACAATTTGAAGTGTTTCAGTACTAACTTAAACTGTCTCTATCGATAATGCTTGATAAGTAATTCACTGAAAGCTATTATTTGCTTAATCACCTAATATAGTGACCCTCGATGCGTTCTAGGTAAATTAGGTTTTAGTGTCACTAATATGTCACATTCGATAGTCTTTTAGGGTTGGTACATGTTACCAATTTCATTTCCTTGTTTGGTGCATTTTATTGCAACTTACTGGATTCCGGGATACTAGTTTGACCTAGCCGGACGACCTAGTTCCCTCTGTTTTCGGGTTTTGATCAAAACTACAAACTTGTAGATCTATGTCTTACGGAACGCGGGGCAAAATTTTAGGTCATTTTGAGTTATGTAGACCAAGTTATGGTCATTTTACTATTGCTGGTCAAATGGCATCAAATTTGGTCATTTTAGGTCAATTTTGGTCAACTTTGGTTCGGTCAGTTTTTGTACCCGAACTTGTGCAAGCTGTTTGACTTGCTTATGGTCATTTCTGGGCTTTGGTGTCTTCATAAGACTTGTAGATATGGGTCTTAACTATTCATGGTTAAAATTTCAGGTCAATTGGACCTGTTTTGAGTGAGTTATGGCCTAAACACTAACTGCTGCCCAAATGGTTAGTTTTCAGGCCTCACTTGCACTTAATCCGGATTTGGTCATTTTTCAAGCTACCTTGCAAGCAGAATTTTGGTATGTTTCCTTCATGAAAGTTGGCACATTTTGTGCCTAGTTTCACCTCCAATTGGTCTCATACCAATTGGAGCCACACACTTAAAGTTATAGGCTGAAATGCACACTGTCCTTAAATACATTACTTAAACATCTAGCAATTACACATTACCTTGCTATAAGTCCATCTCTCTTACCAATTCTGATTTGATATATTACCAAAACCATATATCACT
Organism: Hevea brasiliensis; assembly: GCF_030052815.1. Lineage (NCBI taxonomy): Eukaryota > Viridiplantae > Streptophyta > Magnoliopsida > Malpighiales > Euphorbiaceae > Hevea > Hevea brasiliensis. The sequence goes on from NC_079507.1 coordinate 23,463,910, forward strand.
TCACAATAAAGTCACTTTGGGCAGAATACAAACATCCTCTATACACCAAATGAAACTCTAATTCACAAAGTCCAAATACAACAATATATACACATAAACATTCCTAATTATTACATACACTTTCCACAACCAATTTACATACATATTCATTAATCCTCAATATCACAATTTATCCAATATCTTCATGAATTTAAACATTCATTAAGGAGTCCCAAAGCTGCCGAAATGCTCCCCATTGCCAAATTTTCCCATGATTTCGTCAACTTCCATTTCAAGTGCACAATCACCATATACATGTGGGATTAACTTACTAGAACATTAAATCACCCTACTCAACATGAATTCCCATCAAATATATGTATGACTATTTCATTAAATATACAACTCCATGGCTGTCCAAAATTGGATATGTCAATAACTTCTCAAACTTTAAAATTTCTTCACAAAGCAAACACCCATAACATGTTTTCAAACTTTAACAAAGCAATATTCAAAAATACAAACTTACCTATTGTTAGGACTTGTTAAACCTTCACTAAACTTCCTTGATTTTGCTATCAAACTCTTCCTTGTGATGTGGAGGTAATCTTTAATGAAAAAACCTAGGTGTTTGCAGGTGAATTGAAGAGGATGATGGAGCTTTAAGCCAAACGGCCATGGAGGATTTCAACTTCCCATTTCGGCATGGATGAGAGAATTGGAGAAGATGAAGTTGCAGATTGTGTAATGGGTTTACACCTGCCCATTTAGTGTTTAGTTTATTCCTTAGTGGTCCACTCACTTTAGTTAAATCATTTTATATGTTTAATGTGCTAATTACACAATTTTCACTCCACTTTTGGCTATTTACACTAGGTACCCCTAATTTAATTTTTCATTATATTTTTCAAGTGTAGTATTATTTATTTTTAATGGACATTTAGGTCAAAAGACAATTCGGGATGTCAAATGACCACAATGCCCCTGTTCGGGTTGCATTCCCGATTTTTCGGTAACACCAGGTTTTGTCTGTTTTTCGATTTCTCACTTTTCCTTGTACTAATAGTTTAATTTTTCTTTGATATTTCTAATGATATTTATACTTCAATTGATGTCTCTTTAAGTCCTAAAAATATTTTCCAGGGTTCCTCATGTCCGTGGCTAGTCAACGGTCCACGCCGTGACTTCCTAAGTGTCACCCATCGCTAGGGTTCTCGGCTCGCTTAACTTGGCTACATTTCTTTGCTATTATTTTTCCTTTGTTTTTCTTGTGTTTTCTCTTCTTGTATTTCATTATTTTATGTCTCCTCACTCATAACGAAGTGTAGTTCTAGGCATCCTAGCTGTCCGGATAACACTGGCCACCGGAACAGTAGAACGCACTACCGAACATAGGGGTGTTACAATTCATTTCTTATGAACACAATAACTAGGAAATTATTATATTTATTTGCATATTATATTTTCTTGTATTATTGGCACTACTAAGCTTTATGCTTAGTGTGTCGCTTTTGCAACGAGTAGGTACTGAAGATTTGGATAGAGAGCCCAATAGACCACAGACTGGGTAAGGCCATTCACAGTTCTGCATAGTGTCCGTGTCACCTCACAGTCTACAATGCATTAGTAGGACATTAGGTCCCATTTTGCATTTTGTGATTTTTGTAAGTTTTGTAATTAAACTCTTATTTTATCATATATATTTGAAACCTATGTAATATAATTTTGTATTAATGTAAGTATTTGTAACTTTGTGATTATAAATACCATGTGAGAATTTATTTATGAATTGAGCATGATGATGATGTGAAATGAATGAATGACAAATGGAGGAATTGTTAAGAATGTGATACAAATGGAGTTTGAGAATGATTGGTAATTATTGAAAGTGTTTTTCACAGGTTCCAAAGAACTGTTTTATCCATTTTTAGCCGGTACTCCGCCGAATTTTCTATAAAATTTTCAGAACCCCAAATGAATTTATAATTTCAATAAATGAATTAAATGAATTAAATTTCACAAATTACACTTCATATCCATGAAGAAATAAATTAAGGAAGAATAAAAATGATTGAAATAAAATATGGTGTTCCGGTACACTGTGTGGCATATCTTACTCGGTTACACTGTAGACGGGTAAGAGGTGTTACATTTAGTGGTATCAGAGCATGGTTTAGGCATTTCTGGGTCTAGATAGAGTCCATACCATGCATTGCATTTGTAAGAGTTGAGGTGATACTAATGCAGATCCGTTTGTCTTTGTTATTTTAATTAGGATATGGACCCCACGTCACAGAGAGCACTAGATGAGAAAGTGGAGAGTCTTGCTCCACCTGCAGCTGAGACTGGGGGCCAGGGAGAACCTGTTCCACCAGCCCTAGTAGTGCCTGCACAGCCTCCACCGAGTATGTTTCAGCAAATGGCTAAATTCTTCAGACAGATGGCTGGGGTTATGCCACCACCACCTCCACAGCAGAAATCCCATCTGGCAAAACTAAGAAAATTTAGGGCAGTGGACTTCATTGGTAAGAAAGAAGATAACTCGGTGGCGGCTGAGAATTGGCTAGACCGCACCATAAGGGTATTGAAGCAACTGCATTGCACCCCAGAGTAGAACTTGGAGGGTGTTGTGTCCCTACTTCAAGATGATATCTGTCGGTGGTGGGACACCGTATCTAGTGAGGTCCAGCTAGAGTTGATAACTTGGGATTTCTTCCTCACTGAATTTAAGAAGAAGTATGTGGGAAGTGTGTACCTAGAAGATAGAAGAAGAGAGTTTATTAGTTTAAGGCAGAGGCAGCTATCAGTAGCGGAGTATGAGAAGGAGTTTGTCAGACTAAGCCGCTACAGAAGAGAGATAGTCCCCATAGAAGCAGAGAGGTGCAGAAGGTTTGAAGAGGGGCTAAATGACAACATTAAAATAATGATCACTACCTTGGGGATTACAAACTTCATGAAATTAGTTAAAGCCACACTAAAAGTGGAAAGGGTCAGAGTAAGTGAACAGAATAGGAAAGATAGGCAGTGTAAGAGGGAATTTGGACCAAGGCAGTCAAGTATACCGACTGATAGTAAGAAGCTTAAGGGTTCTGATTCACAAGATCAGAAATAGGGCCAGAGAGGCCAGATTGGGATATCTATAGCTAGCTCCCTAGGCACAGTAACAAGGGGATTAGCCCCAGTGCCTAAATGTATGCACTGTGGTAGGAGACACAGAGAGGAGTGTCAACTGTTAACTGGAGAGTGTTTCAAGTGTGGGGCTATGGATCATTTCATAAGAGATTGCCCTCAGAGGAGTGGTTCAATAGCTCCGGTACAAGTTGATAAACCTACCCCTACAGTTCAAAGGGGTAAAGGATCGGGTAGAGCAGAAACGGCTGACATTTCACAAAAGATTGTTTCTGAGACAGTTGAAAGGCCCGAAGTCAAGGTGGCACCATAGGTATATGCTATGGAAGCTCAAGAGGAGCCAAACCCAGACACTGATGAGGCAATACAAGGAAGTGAAGAAACAAGGGGTAGCAACTCCACGATTCCTTAAGTCAGGTAAATTTCGAGGATAAAATTTAAATTAGAGGGGAAGAGTTATAACACCCTCACTATATCCATTCCGTACATTCTACTGTTCTGATGATCGGTGTCAATCCGGACAGCTAGAATGTCTGAAAAAATATTTAAACTAAAGTGAGGAGTCATAATTAACTCAAATATTAATAAGAAAAATTTAGAAAAAAAATTTAAAATAAAATACAATCAAGTTAAATGAGCCAGTGCCCTAGCGATGGGTAACCCAGTGGGAAATTGCGGTTCTCACAACTAGGAGCCCTAGACCAGGGAGAAAATTCATAAAATAATTTTTGGGACTCCAGAGAAGAGTCATTGAGGGTTCTATGGCATTAGAATGCCAAGAAAAGTCTTAGAAAAATTTTTCAATCGATACAAACGATTTTGGCTTAATAAGCCAAACGAAGGGCATTTTCGTCATTTCGTCTTCAGAGATGATTTTTGGCCCACTTGTCCAGTTAAGTAAATAATTATTATGACATAAAATGTGAATAAATATTACTAGAAGTGTAATTAAAAATGAGAAATGAAAATAAGAAAACAAAATAAAAAGAAAATGGAATTAAATTGGATTTATGACATAGGATGACATCATTAAAAAGCTTCCCACCAATTAGAAATTGACAAACCAATTAAAATGAGATAAATATAACTAAAATGAAGTAAAAACAAACACAAAATCTGCTACATCTTCTTCATTTTCAGCCGGCTCCCTTCCTCTCTCTTCTCTCACCATTGTTGTCGACACCATATTTTGGTCGATCACCGAGGTCAAGGGACTTTAAATTGACTCCCAGCTGACGTCCTTCATTCACAAATGACTTTTCCATACACATCGATTGCTCAATCATGAAATAAACCGATCCCACACTTAATAGATTGTTTTTCAATCTCTTATCAGAGGGGTTCGAACCAATTTCAGGTCTCCATACCCTCCAGTCTTGCCTCCCGATCTCTCTTTATAAATATTATAGAAAGTCGTTTAGCTAATGCTAAAATTAGCTTCCTCACTTGTATGTCGCAAATATTTCTTAAAATAAAGTTAAGGTTTCTATCCGATTTAATGATGATTCTGATCTTAAGAATTCGAGTCAAGTCTTTCCAATTCTAATGTTCTAAAGTTATACCCTGTGTTTGGTCATGGCTTAGTCCGATCTCATGCTTACAATGTTTTTTCGACCTCTTATACTTAGATTAATAGTTGCTTTTAAGGTTGATGTTCTAATACATTCAAAAATCAAGTACTCACACAATTGGGACGCTTTCCGATCTCATCAAGAAATTGAATAAAATATAGGACTTTAATTCATTTCAAGATAAAAATTTATAAGTCATTCGGCTGAAGGGTCTCCCCCAGCCTGTTCTCTAAGTACATCATCATTTCTCTCATTCTCTCTCTCTCTCTATATCCTCATCGCTCTCATCTTCGGCCTCTGGGCTGAGCTCGTTCATCCAGGAGAAGTCCTCTTCAGGATACTGTTTCTTCAGCTCGCCATAAGGTCATTATGGGTGTTCACAGAAGCCCCGGCCTCCTTTGTAGTGCTCTTCTCTTGCTTAGCTTGAAGTTCCTCATCCTTGGCTTGGAGCTCTTCCTCCTTTGCCCAAAGTTCTTCAGCATAACGAGCGAGATCGGTAGACCGACCAGCTCGAGAGTCTTCTAGTTCTTGTTCCACCTCCGCTATCCTCTCTTCATAATGCCTCATCCGCTCTTCCATTCTGGCGATGTAGTCATTAGCAGAGGAGAGCTGAGCTTGTGCAGCTGAGGCATCTTGGACTGCCTTAAGGATCTCCTTCTTTAAGGCGTGGGCTTTCTCTCTGAGTACGTGCTGATTAGCAATGGCCTCTAAGCCCAAGCTCATTGTCTGAGCTAAGATGTCATCCATGCTCTCCTCTACCAACCGGTTCCGATCTTCTTAGAAGTAGATGGAAGCTCCCATGACTTTGGCCAGGTTGGGATTCCCCCTTGTAGAGCGATTCCTTTTCAATGATTGGATCAGAAGTTATACGCCCCAGGAAAGTGTCCTGACCGTGGGACCGTGTCACACCCTACCCCTCTGTAAGGCATAACATGATCCCGTAGTATACCTAATGAATTACCAACTCCGTCTACTGATAATCCATTAAATACACTACAAGGGATTTTAAAAACTTTTCTTACTTCTTTTACAGTGGTGAGCACTATTTACAGGTGTGAAAGACTTTGGTGAACTGAAGTGAAACAACTAACTCATTTGATTTATTTGGAATATCTGTAAAAATTTTGGCAAGGTGCCATTTGTATTTTGGACAAAACAGTTCTTCAGAAAACCTGTAAAAAACACTTCAATATATTTTCAAATCTCAACTCCAACATTTTTATCAACACAACACATTTCTCAAGTCAAATCCACAGTGATTTTCAAAGACTAAGATACAAAGATATAACACAATTTTTACAAGCCAAATAACTCATAATTATTTTACAACTTTAATGTACAACTTAAATTTACAATGCTCAAAACCAAGAACAAAATATACATACAGTGAATATACATTACAAGACAAAATGCCACATGTGGTATACTCACTATACCCAAAAATCTCTCATTGGCGATACTAGCGACCTAGCTCACTGCTCTGTCTCTACTGCGGCGGCAATAAAAGCTATCGCTGAGACAATGTCTCAGTGGTGCACAACATTTACCAAATACAAATTTTAAATCACAATTCATAAATCATATCAATAGTGGATACTTAAAACCATAGTTAAATTCAAGACAATAAATGTCAACAAGAATTTAAACTCCATTTGTTAATATCACAATAATTTTCAATAAGTCAGATCATGGTTGAATTCAATAAACAGTATATGTCAATAAGAGTTTAAATCAATTTCACAATCTCACAATACATAATAACACAATTCGATCAAATAACTGAAGAATACAGTGTTGCCAATCTATAACACAATTTAGGCCATGACACAATTTTTCCATATATGCCGTGTTGTACACCACGACAAGACATGCTCACCCCAATAATCGAAATCAATGAGGGAGGAAGCTAGCTATCTAATGAGTACTCATCCATACTCACCTCAGACTGGGAAGTCAAAGAGGGAGGAACATAATCATACTCACCCCAGACTGATAAGTCAAAGAGGTAGGAATAATCACACTCACCCCATTAATGGAGGAGGAACATATTATCAGTGTCATGCCAATTGTGAGTCAAAACAATTCCAAACATTTTATTCAAATGATCCGTAAGAATCCAATAAATTTCCAAAGTTATAATTTCATTCACAAAATGGCAACACAATTCGTAATTCACTTCAATTTCCACAAAAACCATTTACAGTGCTTTTCAATCAATAAGTATCCATCAAATACCATTCAAATAGTTTCTCACAGTTTCAAATCATTTACAATGCTTTTTAAGCAATAAATATCCATTCAAGTACATTTCCGCAATTTAAAACAATAATATATAAGTGGTCATAATTTATTTCAATTGAAAATAATTCAAAAGAAATAAATATTGGGCACAAACACAATTTAAAACAATAATGTACAATTAATCATATGAAATATTATTCAGAGTAAAATCAATTGAAAACTAGTTGTGCACAAACCTCTGATATTTGTCTCCTGGTCCTGACTCAGTATTTCTTTCCCTTTTGCTGAGTCCTTGTTAACTGAGAAACACAATTTGAAGTGTTTCAGTACCAAATTGAATTCTCTCTATCGATGGTGTTTGGTAAATAATGCACTGAACTCAATTATTCACTTAATCACCTAATATACCGACCCTCGTTGCGTTTTAGGTAGATTAGGTTTTAGTGTCGTTAATATGTCACATTCGATAGGGTTTTAGGTTTGGTATGTTTTACCAAAGTAATTTCCTTGTTTAGTGCATTTTAATGCAAATTCTTTGGATTCAGACCTGGTTTGACCTAACCGGATGACTTAGTTCTCTCGGTTTTCGAGTTTTGGTCAAAACTAAAAACTTGTAGATCTAGGTCTTATGGACCGCGGTGCAAAATTTCAGGTCAATCCGAGTTAAGTAGACCGAGTTATGGTCATTACACTCTTGCTGGTCAAATGGTACCATTTTAGGTCAATTTTAGGTCAAATTGGTCAATTCTGGTTCGGCCAGTTTTTGGACCCGAACTTGTGCAAGTTGTTTGACTTGCTTATGGTCATTTATGGGCTTTGGTGTCTTCATAAGACTTTTAGGTATGGGTCTTAACTATTCTTGGTTAAAATTTCAGGTCAATTGGACCTGGTTTGAGTGAGTTATGGCCTAAACACTCACTGCTGCCCAATTGGTCATTTTTCAGGTCCTAATTGCACCTAATCCGAATTGGTCATTTTTTTAGGTCACCTTGCAAGCAGAATTTTGGCATGGTTTCTCAATGAAAGTTGGCACATTTTGTGCCTAGTTTCACCTCAAATTGGTCTCATACCAATTGAGGTTACACATTTAAGGTTATAGGCTAAAATGTGTACTGCCCTCAATATGCTTTTCACACCCCATTCAAAACACATATTTACCTTGCAAAGTTTACTTCCATACCCTACCAAATCAGTTTTGGTACATTACCAAAAGCACTTTCTACTTTACATTAACATTATTTTGGGCAGATTCCAATCAGCCTCAACACACCAATATCATTCACAATTACAATTTCTAAGTACTATTACAAACACACCTAACCATTACAAATTTTACACACACTTTACAAGATCAATCTACATACATATCATCAATCCTTCTAGGTTAATATTCTGCATACATTTCCTTCAATATATACCATTACTCAAGTGTCCCCAAGCTGCCACAAACCATTCTTCAACATCAAAGTGCCGTCCATTTTACAATTTCCCATCCAAGTGCATAAATCACCACATAAACATGAAATAATTCACTAGGTTACTAATTCATCATGATCAACACCATTTCTCATCAATTATATGCACAAATATCTCATCAAAAACGTGACTCATGGCTGTCCAAAATGAAAACAACAATAACCCTTCAAACTCAAAATTTTCTTTCACCAAACTAACACCCATAACATGAACATAAACTTTAACAAAGAAATTCTCAAAAATGCAAACTTACCTTTAATTGTAACTTGCTAAACCTTCATCAAACTTCTCAAAATTAGTATCAATATCTTCCTTGTGATGTGTAGACAAAGTTTAATGAAGAACACTAAGAGGTTGGAGTTGAAAATGGAGAGTTAAGAAAGCTTGCATGAAAAATGGCTATGGAGTTTCCTTCACTCTTCAATTCGGCAATTTGAATGCAAATGAGGAAGATGACTTATTCAGCTGCATTTTAAGTGTACACATGTCCCACTATGTATTTAATTAATCCCCTTAGTGGTCCACTTAGTCACTTAATCATATAATAAAGTAATTATTCATTTATTCCACATTTAACCCATAATTTCCACTATTTATTTTAGGTACCACCAATTTAATTTTTCATTTTATTTTCTAAGTGTAATACTATTTATTTTTAATGGACATTTAGGTCAAAAGACACTTCGGGATGTCAAATGACCATAATGCCCCTGTTCGGGTGGCATTCCTGATTTTTCGGTAACACCGTATTTTGTCTGTTTTTCGATTTCTCACTTTTCTTTGTACTAATAATTAAATTTTTCTTTGATCTTTCTAATGATATTTATTCTTCAATAAGGGTCTATTTAAGTCCTAAAAATGTTTTCCAGGGTTCCTCGCAGTCCAGGGCTAGTCAACGGTCCACGCTGTGACTTCCCGGTGCGGTCACCCATCGCTAGGTTTTCCGGCTCGCTTAACTTGGTTACATTTCTTTGCTATGATTTTTCCTTTGTTTTTCTTGTATTTTCTTTTCTTGTATTTCATTATTTTATGTCTCCTCACTCATATTGAAGTACGGTTCTAGGCATCCTAGCTGTCCGGACAGCACTGGTCACCGGAGCAGTAGAACGCACTACCGAACTTAGGGGTGTTACAATTCTCCCCCCCTTAAATAAATTTCTTCCACGAAATTTTACCCAATAGTCATCTTACAATAGTCATACGTTTATTTTCTCCTTTCTATATGATCGTAAGACTTTTAACAATCTAATACAATGTTTACTTTGTTTGGATAACACCAATCTCCTCTTAGTATTATGTTGTCTAATATTTCGGTTCACGTTCCTTCTTGAATGACCTTTGAGGTCATGTTAGAATCATTCATCAGTCATTGGTCCTCTGACCATTCTAGTCCATAGTCTTCCTCACATTTGTAATATTTCTTTGTTACACATGAATCAACTGTTCAATTCTCTACTTTCATAACTCTTTTTATCTGTTAATATTCTATAACTTACTTCCTTTTGTACTGAACTATAACCTTTCGATATTTTAACTTTTGAGTTTTAGATCCCTAAGTAGGATTTTCAAACTTATTTCTAACAATTAAATTCTGTCCTGGCATAACTATGCCAAAACAGATGCCGTTGGCAACTATTCTCATCTAGGTGTACTATCGGTTAGTACGTAGCTCTACACAATAATCTCAAGTTAGTACTGTAATCTGCAGCTTACAGTATAAACATCAAGAACATTGCATAGTTACTACGATACATCCCAATAGATCAAACTTTGTTATTTTTTTATTCTTTTTGAATTCACTGATATTCGAATCTTATTCTGATTACAATATCCATTAGCAATTTCTAACAGTAACCTCCTTGCCCTTATCAAGAGCAATTCCATTACTGCATCTTACTTTTACGTCCTCTTGCCTTACATTAAGTAGGCTCACTAATTAGCTTTATAATTTATGGTGTGTTAGAAAATACTTTTCGCCGATAAACTCTTTCAAAACTAATTTCACTTATTATCACAATCCTTATCTTAAGGGCTAATCACTAATGCGTCAAAATTTATTCCTCTCAACACGAATAACAACAGAACATATAGTTCTAAAACTAATGAAAAAATATGAAAATTACAGATCAAACAAAACATATATATATATCAGTTGCTAATTTATAAAGTAAAAGCAATGATGTCAAAAGTCTCATCTCTTTTCTCGTCAGATAGTGTATACTCGTTGAAGCATCACCTGTTTTGGTGATTCACGATGAGTCGACTTCTAGGTGTACTACCCCTACCTCTACCTTTGCCTCTACTAACCGATGGTGAACTCTTTGGGGTAGAAACTTGGGTTGATCCCTTTGGTGTAGTAAATGATCTAGAAACGACTGGATTTACACAATCCTTAGCAAAATGACCAGTCTCTCCACAATTAAAGCATGCTCCTACGGCTCTATAACATACCCCACTATGTGGTTTACCACAAGTTTCACAAAGTCGATCTGACAGCGCATTTCTGGGTTTCTGTTGAGTTGGCTGATCGGATCGAGGTGGTTTCTGTCCAAAAGATCTATTTCTACCGGACTTCTTACTATCTCTGTCGTATCCCCCAAAGTTTTTCCTCTTTCCAGTAGGACCACTAGAACTCTGTTCTGCTGACTTTCCCTCTTTTTCTGCCTTCTCTGATTTCTTTTTCTCAAGAGCCGCTTCAGATTCAATTCTTTCTAATTCTAGTGCTTGAGAAATAAGTTCAGAGAAGTTGTTATGTTTGAATCCAACCACTTGTAATCTGATACTAGGCTTCAAGCCGGTTTCAAACCTCTTACATCTCTCCTGACTGGTAGAAAATAGACTTCTTGCATAATGGCTTAGCGGGAGAATTCCCTTTCATACTCGACCGATGCCCCTTTGTTTGGACTTAGGAATTCTTGCACACGGTCTACATAAGCATCGGGGACATATTTTTGCTGAATTCCGAGGAAGTCATTCCATGTTAGCACCGCAGTTCTACCAGATCGTGGGAATGGTTTTCCACCAATCATAAGCATCCCCACAGCAAAGATACCGAGTACTCAAATCGAGCTCCTTTGTGCAATGCGGTTTCTTGAATACCCTATCCATCCTCTCTAACCATTGTTCAGCTTCTAGAGGATCTCTGTCCCCTCAAACTCAGAGCCCCATACTTCATCAATTTATCATCTTGCTGGTAGGAGGCGTGGTTGTACCATCGTGTCATGTTGGGACTTGAGTAGGCGCATTACACACCATTTGTTGGAACTTTGCACTGTCTGAGCGAATCGAGCAGAGAAATACTGATCGCAGTGGTCTTCTTGAACCACTAACATTTTGTACTACTGGGCATCCTTTGCACCTCGGCCTCTATAGAATGATCGATCAACGATCACCCTCTTCCATAGTCAATTCGAGGATTTTAGACCTCTTGTACAATAATACAAGGAGATTTCCTCCCGTTAGTGCATATTTATAATGTAATGTACTGTATGTATCAAACAATGATATTGAGCAGTTGTACTGTGAAGAAAGAATATTCAAGTAACAAGTGAAAACAGAATTTAAAAACTTTGCTCTGATACCACTAAAACATGTCACACCCTACCCCTCTGTAAGGCATAACATGATCCCGTAGTATACCTAATGAATTACCAACTCCGTCTACTGATAATCCATTAAATACACTACAAGGGATTTTAAAAACTTTTCTTACTTCTTTTACAGTGGTGAGCACTATTTACAGGTGTGAAAGACTTTGGTGAACTGAAGTGAAACAACTAACTCATTTGATTTATTTGGAATATCTGTAAAAATTTTGGCAAGGTGCCATTTGTATTTTGGACAAAACAGTTCTTCAGAAAACCTGTAAAAAACACTTCAATATATTTTCAAATCTCAACTCCAACATTTTTATCAACACAACACATTTCTCAAGTCAAATCCACAGTGATTTTCAAAGACTAAGATACAAAGATATAACACAATTTTTACAAGCCAAATAACTCATAATTATTTTACAACTTTACTGTACAACTTAAATTTACAACTGCTCAAAACCAAGAACAAAATATACATACAGTGAATATACATTACAGTACAAAATGCCACATGTGGTATACTCACTATACCCAAAAATCTCTCGCTGGCGATACTAGCGACCTAACTTTCTTGCCTGTCTGTCTCTCTACTGCGGCGACAATAAAGCTATCACGAGACAATGTCTCGATGGTGCACAACATTTACCAAATACAAATTTTAAATCACAATTCATAAATCATATCAATAGTGGATACTTAAAACCATAGTTAAATTCAAGACAATAAATGTCAACAAGAATTTAAACTCCATTTGTTAATATCACAATAATTTTCAATAAGTCAGATCATGGTTGAATTCAATAAACAGTATATGTCAATAAGAGTTTAAATCAATTTCACAATCTCACAATACATAATAACACAATTCGATCAAATAATCAAGAATACAGTGTTGCCAATCTATAACACAATTTAGGCCATGACACAATTTTTCCATATATGCCGTGTTGTACACCACGACAAGACATGCTCACCCCAATAATCGAAATCAATGAGGGAGGAAGCTAGCTATCTAATGAGTACTCATCCATACTCACCTCAGACTGGGAAGTCAAAGAGGGAGGAACATAATCATACTCACCCCAGACTGATAAGTCAAAGAGGTAGGAATAATCACACTCACCCCATTAATGGAGGAGGAACATATTATCAGTGTCATGCCAATTGTGAGTCAAAACAATTCCAAACATTTTATTCAAATGATCCGTAAGAATCCAATAAATTTCCAAAGTTATAATTTCATTCACAAAATGGCAACACAATTCGTAATTCACTTCAATTTCCACAAAAACCATTTACAGTGCTTTTCAATCAATAAGTATCCATCAAATACCATTCAAACAGTTTCTCACAGTTTCAAATCATTTACAATGCTTTTTAAGCAATAAATATCCATTCAAGTACATTTCCGCAATTTAAAACAATAATATATAAGTGGTCATAATTTATTTCAATTGAAAATAATTCAAAAGAAATAAATATTGGGCACAAACACAATTTAAAACAATAATGTACAATTAATCATATGAAATATTATTCAGAGTAAAATCAATTGAAAACTAGTTGTGCACAAACCTCTGATATTTGTCTCCTGGTCCTGACTCAGTATTTCTTTCCCTTTTGCTGAGTCCTTGTTAACTGAGAAACACAATTTGAAGTGTTTCAGTACCAAATTGAATTCTCTCTATCGATGGTGTTTGGTAAATAATGCACTGAACTCAATTATTCACTTAATCACCTAATATACCGACCCTCGTTGCGTTTTAGGTAGATTAGGTTTTAGTGTCGTTAATATGTCACATTCGATAGGGTTTTAGGTTTGGTATGTTTTACCAAAGTAATTTCCTTGTTTAGTGCATTTTAATGCAAATTGCTGGATTCCGGGCCACTGGTTTGACCTAACCGGATGACTTAGTTCTCTCGGTTTTCGAGTTTTGGTCAAAACTAAAAACTTGTAGATCTAGGTCTTATGGACCGCGGTGCAAAATTTCAGGTCAATCCGAGTTAAGTAGACCGAGTTATGGTCATTACACTCTTGCTGGTCAAATGGTACCATTTTAGGTCAATTTTAGGTCAAATTGGTCAATTCTGGTTCGGCCAGTTTTTGGACCCGAACTTGTGCAAGTTGTTTGACTTGCTTATGGTCATTTATGGGCTTTGGTGTCTTCATAAGACTTGTAGGTATGGGTCTTAACTATTCTTGGTTAAAATTTCAGGTCAATTGGACCTGGTTTGAGTGAGTTATGGCCTAAACACTCACTGCTGCCCAATTGGTCATTTTTCAGGTCCTAATTGCACCTAATCCGAATTGGTCATTTTTTTAGGTCACCTTGCAAGCAGAATTTTGGCATGGTTTCTCAATGAAAGTTGGCACATTTTGTGCCTAGTTTCACCTCAAATTGGTCTCATACCAATTGAGGTTACACATTTAAGGTTATAGGCTAAAATGTGTACTGCCCTCAATATGCTTTTCACACCCCATTCAAAACACATATTTACCTTGCAAAGTTTACTTCCATACCCTACCAAATCAGTTTTGGTACATTACCAAAAGCACTTTCTACTTTACATTAACATTATTTTGGGCAGATTCCAATCAGCCTCAACACACCAATATCATTCACAATTACAATTTCTAAGTACTATTACAAACACACCTAACCATTACAAATTTTACACACACTTTACAAGATCAATCTACATACATATCATCAATCCTTCTAGGTTAATATTCTGCATACATTTCCTTCAATATATACCATTACTCAAGTGTCCCCAAGCTGCCACAAACCATTCTTCAACATCAAAGTGACGAACATATTACAATTTCCCATCCAAGTGCATAAATCACCACATAAACATGAAATAATTCACTAGGTTACTAATTCATCATGATCAACACCATTTCTCATCAATTATATGCACAAATATCTCATCAAAAACGTGACTCATGGCTGTCCAAAATGAAAACAACAATAACCCTTCAAACTCAAAATTTTCTTTCACCAAACTAACACCCATAACATGAACATAAACTTTAACAAAGAAATTCTCAAAAATGCAAACTTACCTTTAATTGTAACTTGCTAAACCTTCATCAAACTTCTCAAAATTAGTATCAATATCTTCCTTGTGATGTGTAGACAAAGTTTAATGAAGAACACTAAGAGGTTGGAGTTGAAAATGGAGAGTTAAGAAAGCTTGCATGAAAAATGGCTATGGAGTTTCCTTCACTCTTCAATTCGGCAATTTGAATGCAAATGAGGAAGATGACTTATTGAGCTGCATTTTAAGTGTACACATGTCCCACTATGTATTTAATTAATCCCCTTAGTGGTCCACTTAGTCACTTAATCATATAATAAAGTAATTATTCATTTATTCCACATTTAACCCATAATTTCCACTATTTATTTTAGGTACCACCAATTTAATTTTTCATTTTATTTTCTAAGTGTAATACTATTTATTTTTAATGGACATTTAGGTCAAAAGACACTTCGGGATGTCAAATGACCATAATGCCCTGCTCGTGGCATTCTGATTTTTCTGAATAATCGTCTTTTGTCTGTTTTTCGAGTTCTCACTTTCCTTTGTACTAATAATTAAATTTTTCTTTGATCTTTCTAATGATATTTATTCTTCAATAAGGGTCTATTTAAGTCCTAAAAATGTTTTCCAGGGTTCCTCGCAGTCCAGGGCTAGTCAACGGTCCACGCTGTGACTTCCCGGTGCGGTCACCCATCGCTAGGTTTTCCGGCTCGCTTAACTTGGTTACATTTCTTTGCTATGATTTTTCCTTTGTTTTTTCTTGTATTTTCTTTTCTTGTATTTCATTATTTTATGTCTCCTCACTCATATTGAAGTACGGTTCTAGGCATCCTAGCTGTCCGGACAGCACTGGTCACCGGAGCAGTAGAACGCACTACCGAACTTAGGGGTGTTACAGACCGGAAGACTCCCCTTCCACATTGGAAGAGGTTAGAGGAGGAGGGGGAGGTGGAAGCTCGATTTGTTGAGGAGCCGAGGCGATGACCTCTACCTCAGGGATCGGTTGCTCCTAAGATCAGGGAGGAGCTCGGCACCTCTACTGATTCACGATGAAGGGTCTGAGCATCGGCAGTGGTGGCCCCCTTCATCGCCCTCACTTTTGTGGAGACCTCCCTCTTTCGTTTGCGGCTCTCCTTGGAAGCATCGCCGCCCACCATACCTACACAAAGAAGAAGTCAGTGAGTTTGCTAAGATTCAGAAACCAGAGATATGGGTAGTGTAACACTCCTATTTGCATAGCCTGGTATATTTCACTATTCCGGTGACCGGAGTCGGTTCGGAAAATTAAGGGGATTAGAACCACACTTAAGACAACTAGAGAAGCCATAAATACAAATAATTAGTAATTGCCAATTAGTTAAGTATAAATAAGAAAAACAGTACATAAGAAGTTAAACAAGCCGAGAGTCACAGCGATGGGTGACCTTCTCGGGAACGACTGCGAAGTCGATTTAAACTCAAATTTTGAACCGTAAAATGCGACACTGTAGTCCTTAGGACTATTACAAACATAGTGGAAAAGAGAAAATCATGAAAAAGAATTGTTAAGCCAGTCAAATAATTAGGTCAGGGAGCCGAAAGAAATATTGAATTATTTGTAAACCGGATTGAACCGACGAGGGGCAATTTGGTCAATTGACCCCGAGAGCTGACTCCTGACCTAACTGTCAAATAAAATAAGAGAAAAGAAAATTTTGGAGTAGGGAATTAAATTAAAGAACTAATAAAAAAATAAATGAAAAACAATGAAAAAGTGAAGGAAGATGACATCATGCATGATGCAATAAATGTTATAATTAAAAAAATTTACTTAAATTGATTTATGGTCTTCCTAAGACATAAAAAAAGAAAAGAAAAGAAAAGAAAAAAATTAATAAACAAAGGTCATCTTCTTCCTTAGTGTTGCCACCCTCACTCTCTCTCTCCCTCTCCATTTTTAAACCTCCATTGAAGCTTGCACTCAAGCTTGAATTTCCTCACTTAACCTAAATATTTTCCATAAACAACCCATCAAAGCTTGTTACCTCAATCTAAGAAGAAGATTGAAAGAGCAAAAAAAAAGAAAAAAGAAGAGAATTGAAGAATTGGACATCAAAGATTGAGGTTAGTGATTTAAGTTGCAAAATTAATTTATTAGTTGTGTTTATAGCCTAATTAACTTATAAATAAACTTAAAATGAAATGAAATAAATTGTTGAAAGACCAAGCTGAATTTCGACCAGCATGTGTATGGGGGTATTATTGCATGGTTTGATTGATTTGGATGGGTATATGAACCTCAATTAGTTAAATGATTATGGTTAAAGGCATTGAATTGGTTAAATGCAATAATTAGTGTGAATTAGGGTTTTGGACATTTAGGGTTTAGAGACAAAAATGTGAGAAATTGGTAAATGATGTCTTTGACCTAGTTTGAAGTGAGAAATGGTCATTTGTGACCAAATGAAGTGTGTTAGAAGTGTTTGAACCAAAAGCAAATTCAGATTCAATGTGGTCATGATGCTGGCAGCAGGACCAAGGTCCCTTTGAGGGACCAAAATTGAAAATTTACAAGTCCAATTGGTATGAGACCAATTGAGAATGAAAATAGACACTAAATGACACAATTTTCATTTAGGAAGCATGCCCAAAAAGTGATAAAACCTAGTGAACAAATTGACCAAATCCGAAAAATCTCAGTCTGCCCTGTACAAAATGACCAAATGAATAGTGTTTATTCATTTGGCCCTAACTTGAGCTAGGCAGGTCTAAATGACCTAAAATTTTACCAGTGGATAGATGAGATATAGACCTAAAACTTTCTTGCAGAACACAAACCGAAATTATGCCATTAACCAAGTCATTGGGCCACCCAAAATTGGTGACCTAAAACTGCCAGAACCAAAATTTGCCCAGAAATCTGGGTTAAGTCCAATCCGGTAGCCATGGTTCAAATGGCTATAACTTGAGCTACAAAACTCCAATTGGAGTGATTCAAAAAAAGAGAATAAACTTAAGACAATAGGGAACATTTTCTATGAAGGAAGTTATGCCAAATTCTAACAGAACATTGACCAATGGAATAGTGCAACTTAAGACACCAAAACTGAAAATTTACAAAACTGCTTAAAAAACTTAGAATTTGAGTAAACAACCAAAACCAACAAATTTAGTGACCAAAATGTGGTATGTGGGTGAAGTTGGAATTCCCATACCTATTAAGCCTTAGAAAGTCAACAAATTGACTTGAATAGTGTAGTGAATAGTAACCCGGAAACACAAATTTTAAAGAACGTCAAGTTTAGCAGATATAAGCTAGATAAAAGTGAATTTAAATTTATTTTTGGATTTATGCTAAGTTATGGTACTGAAATACTGTGAAACTGTGTGTTTCAGCTGAAAAAGACTTGGAAGGTCTGAGAGACTAAGTCAAGGCCTGGAGGCGACTCACATCAGGTTTGTGCACAATAAACCTTATTTGAGTATTCTGTCATTGAAAAATTGTTTTGGTATGATTTATGAAAATTTGGTGTTACTCATGAATTGTGTTGCCACTTTGTGAATGAAACTATGACTTTGAAAATCTATTAGATTTCTCATGAATTATTTGAATAAAATATTTGAAATAGATTTTTTTTATTCACACTTAGCATGACAGTGCCTTATTATTCCTCCTCCATTCATGGGGTGAGATTGATTATTTTTCCTCCCTCTCTGGTTTACCAGTTGAGGTTGTAGATCGAATGAGTACTCATTAGCTAGCTAGCCACCTCCCTCATTGATTTTGATTAGTGGGGTTGTAGATTGCATTGTCGTGGTGTACAATGCGGCATTGATTGGAAATTTTGTGTCATGGCTTAAGTTGTGTACGATTTGGCAACACTGTGTTTATTAAATTATTTGACCAAATTGTGTTATTATGAGTTTTGATAATTTGTGAAATGTGATTGAGAAATATTTAAATTGTGTTTTGTCAATGAATGATTTATGTATTATATTTTAAATTTTTATTGTGCACCACTGAGTATTTTTATACTCAGCGATAGCTTGTTTTGCTGTCGCAGATAAGAGCAAGGAGAAAGCAGCAAAGTGAGCTGCTATTGAAATTGAGGACCATACTGATCTTTTTGTACGGGTATTGTTTTATACCCTTGTAGTTATTTCGATGTAAATATTGTAATGTTTTATGTATCAATGTAAAGTTGAGTAGTTGTATAATAAATTGTAATAATATTATTTTTGGATTTGCTTTTGTAAATTAAGATTTGTACTTGTGAATTTCGTACTTTATGCACTGTGAATGAAATTATGAAATATTTTAAGTTGATAAATTTTTGGTTGAATTGTGGAATGAATTAAATTGTGTTGAATTGAGATTATTTAGAGGTTGGGAGTTGTGGAAAATTTATTGGAAGTGTTTTTCTCAGGTATTTGAAGAACTGTTTTCTCAAAATACAGACGGCACTCTGCCGAAATTTTTATAAAATTTGCTGAAAAATAAAAATGGACAAAAATTTCTACTAGTTTTTAAACTTTGAATAAATGTTTTTAATTCCTACCAAAATGTTCACCACTTCCAAAATGTAAGAAAATGGTTTTAAAATCCCTTGTAGTGTACTTAATGAATTATCGGTAGGTGAAGTTCGGTAGTTCATTAGATATTCTACGGGATCATGTCGTGTCTTATAGAGGGGTAAGGTGTGACATATTTTAGTGGTATCAGAGCATGGTTTTGCAATAAATTTTAACTATGTATGTGAATATTTCTTTGATAAGTACAACTACTCAAGTATATTTAATTGATACATACGACATATTTACATCATGAATATGCACTAACGGAGGTCAACCTCCTTGTGTTTGATCTCAGGAAATAGAAATTTTGGGAAAACGGAATGGAATAAGGAGATCATTCCGTGGAACAATCTATTGAGGCCGAGGTTCAAGGGGAAGCCCCAGCACTCCAGAACGTGAGTGGGTCAACTACTCCAGCTCCGCAGTTCCTTGCTCAATTTGCACAGCAGATGGTTGCGTTTTTCCAACAAATGGTGGGAAATGTGCCACCACAAGCTCAGATGCAAGCACCTGTAGCACAACCACAGCCCTCAGCTCGGCAATATGAAAAATTGATGAAATTTGGGGCCACCGAGTTTAAAGGCATTGTGGATCCACTGGAGGCAGAACAGTGGTTAGAGCGAATGGAAGGGTTTTCAAGAAGCTGCAGTGTGCAGAAGAGCTGAAGTTCAAGTATTCTGTTTCTTTGTTGCAAGGGGATGCGTATGAATGGTGGAAAACCATCCCCCACAGCTTGGTAGAACCTCCAGTCCTTACTTGGTCAGACTTTTTGAGGGAGTTTCGACAGAAGTGGGTCCCTAATGCATATATGGATATGAAGTTTCAAGAATTCCTGAGTTTGAAATAAGGGAACAGAACCATAGCAGAATATGAGAGAGACTTCTCTCGACTGAGCCACTACGCTGGAAGCTTAGTCTCCACCCCCAGAGATAGATGTAAGAGGTTTGAGGCTGGGTTAAGGCCGAATATGAGAATGTAAGTTGTGGGTTTCCGACATCAGAATTTCTCTGAGTTGATCTCACAGGCCCTGGAATTAGAAAGAATAGAATCAGAAGGGGCAGTGAAGAAGGGTACACAAGAGAAAGAGAAGACTGAAAGGACTACTGGACAAGCACCTGAGAGTGGTTCTAGGAAGAGGAAACAGTTTGGGGGATCTAGCTCCCGTAGATCTGGTAGAGGCAGATTCTCTGGCCAAAGACCGCCCCAGTCTAGTCAGCAGACCCAGCAAGCACCCCGAGGAGCTCTATCAGTACGGCAGTGTGAAACTTATGGTAGAACACACGGTGGGGTTTGTTTCAAGGCCACCGGTGCATGTTTTAACTATGGAGGGAGCAGACATTTAGCTAAGGATTGTACAAGTCCGCGTCGGTCTGGATCTTCTATTACATCTGAAGGATCAACCCAAGTTTCTGCACCTAGAGGATCACAGCCAGCTAGTAGAGGTAGAGGCAGGGGTAGGGGTCCTGGTAAGACTCTTAGAAGTCAAAGCACTGTTAACCAGCCAATATCTAGTAGCGCACCAGTCAGAGTGTATACCATACGTCAGAGGGAGGAGGCTGAAACATCAGACGCAGTAGCTGGTATTTTCTCCATCCTTGACCAAGATGTACATGTATTATTTGATCCTGGCTCCACACATTCGTATGTTAGTGCTAGTGTGATGTGTTCTACTACTATTCAGTGTGTACCAATGGACTATGATGTGCTAGTAACTAGTCCATTAGGCTAGGAGGTTAGGGTAAATAGACTATATAGGGACTGTCCTTTGGTGATCCAAGGACACACTTTTCTGTCTGATTTGATTGAAATGCCCTTCGGAGATGATGATATTATCTTGGGCATGGATTGGTTAGCCAGGCATCATGCAATGATTGATCAGAGATCAAGATACCACTTTTGGTCTCCATCAGTATGGTGATGTAGTAATACATGGGGAGAGGCAGTTATTGCCTTCAAACATCATTTTAGCTGCACTAGCCAGAAGGATGATCAGAAAGGGGTGTGAAGTATATTTGGCATATGTGATAGAAACCCAAGTGGGGAGTCCAGCACTAAGGGACATTCCTACTGTATGTGACTTTCCGGATGTGTTTCCTGATGAATTGCCAGGATTACCTCCAGAAAGAGAGGTGCAGTTTGAGATTGATGTTATGCCTAGTGTGGACCCAATCTCCATAACGCCATATAGAATGGCACCTGCAGAATTGAAAGAGTTGAAAGTGCAGTTGCAAGAGCTGCTTGACAAGGGCTTTATCCGCCCTAGTGTGTCACCTTGGGGAGCGCCAGTGTTGTTTGTTAAGAAGAAAGATGGCACTCTCCGCTTGTGTATTGATTATCGCCAGTTGAATAAGGTGACAATAAAGAACAGATACCCATTGCCCCACATTGATGACTTGTTTGATCAGTTGAGGGGTGCAGCTGTGTTCTCCAAAATTGACTTGAGATCAGGTTATTATCAGCTGAAAGTACAAGAGCAGAGTATTGCTAAAACTGCCTTTAGAACCCGTTATAGCCACTATGAGTTCTTGGTCATGCCATTCGGGTTAACTAATGCTTCGGCTGCTTTTATGGATCTGATGAACACTATCTTCAGACCATACCTCAACCAGTTTGTTGTGGTATTTATTGATGATATATTGGTCTATTCAAGGGATGCAGAAGAGCATGATAGACATCTGCGGATTGTACTGCAGACTTTGAGGGAGAAACGGCTATATGCCAAATTATCGAAGTGTGAATTTTGGCTGAAGGAAATATCTTTCTTGGGGCTTGTAGTATCAGAAAAGGGCATCAAGGTAGATTCAAGTAAGATTGAAGCTGTCCTTAATTGGAAGCCACCCAAAAATATCACAAAGATTCGAAGTTTTCTGGGTTTAGCTGGATACTACCGTCAATTTGTGAAGGGATTTTCCATGTTGGCATCTCCCTTGACCATGCTGCTTAGAAAAGATGTGAAATGCAACACCCTCACTATAGCAATTACTTACATTCTACTGTTCCGGTGACCGGTGTCGGTCCGAATAGCTAGAACGTCTAGAAAAATAATTAGACTGGAGTGAGGAGTCATAAATAACTCAAATATTAATAAGAAAAATTTAGGAAAAATTTTAGAAATAAAATACAACCAAGTTAAATGAGCCGGTGCCCTAGCGATGGGTAACCTAGTAGGAAGTTGCGGTTCTCGCAACTAGGAGCCCTAGACTTGGGAGAAAATTCATAAAATAATTTTTGGGACTCCAGAGAAGGGTCATTGAGGTTCTTATGGCATTAGAATGCCAAGAAAATACTTGAAAAATTTTTTCAATCGGTACAGACAATTTTAATCTGTTAAGCCAAACGGAGGGCATTTTGGTCATTTCGCCTTCAGAGGTGATTTTTGGCCGACTTATCCAATTAAGTAAATATTTATTATGACATAAAATGTGAATAAATATTGCTCAAAATTAAATTGAAAATGAGTAGCAAAGAAAAGAAAAGAAAATGAATTAAAATTGCAATTTTGACCTCATGCTTATGTCACTAAGCACTCTCACCCAATCACAATGTGACACATGTCCATAAACCATTTAAAATGAGTAAAATGGATAGAAAAATTGAAGAAACAATCTGCTTCTTCTTCCTTCTTCCAGCGTAACTCACTTCCCACACCCTTCCACCATTAAAAACTCCACCCAAGCTTCCAAATCTCTACCAAACCACCTTAAAACCTTATCCTCCCTTCACTAAAAATTTCCCTTACCACTAGAGCAAGACTTGGGCAGCAATTTGAAGAAGAGAAAGTGGCAGAAAGTGAGGTGTGAACAAGCTTAGAAAATCACCAAAGAGGTTAGTGCCATATTCTTTGCTTTTACATCTTTCTAATCATGAATTTGAGCTAAGTTAAGTTGAAAATTTAATAAAAATTGAATTAATGAGGCATGGTTATGTTCCATGAAATTTTGGCAGCCTTGAAATGAGTTAGAGTTAGGAGAATTCTTTGATTTAAAGTGACATATTAGCTGCCCCTAGTATAAATTATATGATTAGTATAGCAAATTAGGAGTAAGATGCATGAATTGGAGGCTTGGTCAATTAGGGTTAGGGTTTTGAAATTTAATTTTGGTGGTGGATGAAAATGGACATAAACTAAAGTTGTAATGGTCAATTAGTGACCATTTGGCTATGTTTGATTAGGAAATGAAGTGAGCAAGAATGTTGGAGTTGAGTTTAGGCATGCTGCCCTTGGTGACCTGCAGGACTAGTTGTGAGTCCAGCAGGTTTGGGCAGCTATAAATGGAGTTGTATAGGTTCAATTGGTGCAAGGCCAATTGGACATGAAACTAGACACATAATGGCACAACTTTGGTATAGAAACCTTGCCCAGAAAACCAAACCAAGTGGACCAAAAGTTTGCCCTAATCCGGGTGACCTGCAGTCTGCCTGGGCAAAATGACCAAATGAATAGTATTTGGTCATTTAGCCATAACTCAGTGTAGAAAGGTCAAATTGACCTGAAATTTTGCTAGAAACAAGCTGAGATATAGACCAACAACTTTCATAAAGAACACAAATCCAAATTCGGATCATAACCTAGTCAAATTGCCAACCAAACTTAGGTCACCAAATCTGGCAGAACCAAATTGCCCAGAAAATCTGGGTACAAGTCACTTCGGCCAGTTATGGTAAAATGACCATAACTTGAGCTACAAAACTCCAAATGAAGTGATTCAAAAAAGGAATTAAAGAAGACACAATAAGGAACAACTTTGATGAAGAAAAGTTAGCCCAGTTTCCATTGTAAAATTGTCCAATAGAACAGTGAACTTAGGTAATCAAAACTAAAAATTTAGAAATGCATTTAGGCGACTTTAAATTGCAATTGGCAATTAACACTAGCAAATGTAAAACTCAAAATATGGGATCTTGGTATAATTAGAATTAATATATCCATTAAGTATGAAAAAGTCAACATTTTGGTTGACTAGTAAGGTGAATAGTAATCAAAATGATTAACAAACTAAGATGAAGACCTAGAACCAATTCTAAGCTTAAATGCTTAGAATTGTATGACAAATGTGGACTGTGCATCCTAGACAAAATTGTTAAAGGGAAATTAAGGCCATAAATTTGAAATCCATGAAATGCTCATGGATTACTTAGAATAGAAATAGTAATTTACCTAAATGACTTAATGAACATTTAAGTTATGTGAATATATAATTAAGATTTATATTCCCATTACTAGTAGGTCTAATAAAACATGAGTGATACCACTTGAATATGAAATGAAATTAACCTAGATGGATTGTTGAGTATAAATGGGATGAGGTTTACATTAGAATTTATGTTTCCATTACAAATAAGATACTAACACCTTGTATAAGTTATGAATTCATATAAATATTGTAATGAATAAATGAATCACATGAAAATATGAATGGAACATTAGTTTTCTTTATAAGAGCAAGGAAGAATGTTTTGAGTACAATGGTACATGAACACCATTGTTGTGAATTGTGATCAATATGAATGATGTAAGGAATATATGAATATTATGATGAATGTATAAATTATGGAATTTGTCATGAAATAATGAAGTCATAAAATATAATATATTAATATTTAATAATAGTATGTGCCCTTGTATTGCCTAGACATGTGTGTCAGATTGGATAGTTTGGCATGCCAATAAGGTATTGTTTTAGCAGTACTGCGAAAGGTTTTATGCCTATATTCATAGCTTTATGCCCATATTCATGGCTTTTATGCCCGTATTCATGGCTTTTATGCCCGATTATGTGATATCATGGCTTTTTAGCCATACTTACTGCATACGTGGTTGACGTTCCTCGTCCCATGGTATGACGACCCGAGGCACCACGGTGTCCAGCGCCAACGACCCGTTATCCAGTTTAGTCAACCTGTCATAGGTTACTTGGGCAGTGAAATTTATTGAAATAAGTTAAGAATATTAGCAATTAAAAATATTAGAAATTAAATAAAACAAATGAGTAAGATGACCTAAAATAAATTAGAATAGTTATTTATTAGAAAGAATCGAAATGAACTGGACCGATATTAAAATTTACTTATTATGAGATAATCTGAGACAACCTAGCAAGTATTGAGAAAATGCTAAATGATTAGCAAAGAAAATTATAACATAAATAAATATTGCAAATGTGACTTATATAATAATATAAGCATAAATTTATTATTTTTAGATAATTTTTCTTTGTACATTATTACTGTACATTGGCGAAATAAATACTTCCAAAGAAGACTAAATTAGGATAAAACATATTAAATTTTAGAAACCGCATGTGAAGTATAAATAAATCTTAATTATCCGAATTTTGTTTCTATCTTTATTTGTATATTATTTTCTTGTTATATTATTGCACCACTAAGCAGCAATGCTTAGCGTGACGGAATTGTTTCCTTCATGCAGGTACTGAAGCTAGAACCCAATGGACGTTTGACTGGGAATTTTGGGAGTTCGACCGCGTATGTTCAAGTATTCAAGGTTGTCACCTCCTCAGCAATTCATGTAGATAGGGCCCATATAGCTCATATTTTGTATTTTGTATAAAATGCTATATATTATATTATAATGTAGATTATGAACAGGTAATTAATAGAAATGTGATGTAAATTAATAAATTAGCTTTTTCATATGTAATTAATTTATATATCATGTAAATTATGAAATTATGTAAATTAATGAAATTTGAAAATTTTACTTATGTGATTTGAGCATGAACGAGATTGTATGGATTTGAAGACAGATTTGAAATATATAGATAATGCATGGAAATGAATATGAAATTGAGATATATGAATGAGATGTGAATTATGAGATGGTTATGAAAATAATTGATGAGATTTTTATTATAAAATATTATTGAAATTTTCAAACAAGTGAATAGTATAGCATGTCAAACGATAATAAAATAGGGAAAACTCCATTAGTTTCTCCATTGAAAAATAATCGATATTAAATATAACGAGAACAAAATTTTTAAAGAAATAAAGTAAGGTAAGGTAGGGTGCTCCAGCACCGAATGTAGCACGCCTTGCTCGGCTACACTGTAGTCGGGTGAGGGGTGTTACATTTATTGGTATCAGAGCACGGTTTAGGCGTTCCTAGGCATAGATAGATAGAATGAGATAGTGTGCATACCATGCATTGCATTCATTTGAGTTGAGGTGACACTAATGCAGATCTATTTTCTTGGTTATTTTAGGTTAAGGTATGGACTCAGAATCGCAGAGAGCAGTAGAAGAAGAAGTAGTAAGTCGTATCCCGACTGGGAGTGATATTGGAAATCGGGGAGATCCTACTTCACCAGTGCAAGAGGTGCTTGTACAACCCCAACCGGCCTTGTTTGAGCAGATGACTGAATTCTTTCGACAGATGACTGGGGTTATTCCACCATCGCCTCAGCGAAAATCACCTCTAGGAAAAATTAGAAAGTATGGAGCTATAGATTTCAATGGTAGAAAGGAAGACGATTCTTCAGCGGCTGAGTATTGGTTAGTAAGGACTGAAAGAGTCCTGCAGCAGCTCCATTGCACACCAGAACAGAGTTTGGAGTGTGCAGTTTCATTGTTACAAGAAGCTGCATATCGGTGGTGGGATGTTGTAACCAAGGTAGTGCCACCAGCCGACGTAACTTGGGAATTCTTTCTGATAGAGCTCAGAAAGAAATATATTAGCTGTGTTCATGAAGAGGAACAAAAGAGGAGTGGTAATTAGCAAAAGAGGAAATTTAAACAGTCTAGTAATAAGAGGCCGAGAGAACAGTTAAGTCAAACAACTGATCAAAGTAGGAGATCTAGATCCAGGCCTACACCTAGAAGAGATCAACCAGAAGCACTAGTAGTGAGTGCACCAGGACTAGCAAGAAAATGTGGCCATTGTAACAAGTGGCATAAAGGTGAATTTAGGGGATTGACTGGAGCCTGTTATAGATGTGGGGCCATAGACCATTGTTTGAAAGATTGTCCTAAGAGGAATTTACCACGGATCGAAACAGAGGTCGTGGAAGGATCAAGTATAACAGTAACACCACTTCCAAATGTCACCCAAGCTGGAGAGGAGCAAGAAGCCCCAGAAGGGAATTTGAGGTAAAGTATTTCCTTTATGATATGCCTAAGTGTATAATGATAGATTCGAAAAGACTAAATAGTACCATATATATAAAAGAAGTAGACAGAGGGAGCAATAGAAAGGTAAAAGAATTATCTCAGAACCCAAAACACCCAGTAAATTTCGAGGACGAAATTTAAATTATAGGGAAAGAATTGTAACACCCTCACTGTTGCAATTACTTACATTCTACTGTTCCGGTGACCGGTGTCGGTCCGAATAGCTAGAACATCTAGAAAAATAATTAGACTGGAATGAGGAGTCATAAATAACTCAAATATTAATAAGAAAAATTTAGGAAAAATTTTAGAAATAAAATACAACCAAGTTAAATGAGCGGGTGCCCTAGCGATAGGTAACCTAGTAGGAAGTTGCGGTTCTCGCAACTAGGAGCCCTAGACCTGGGGGAAAATTGATAAAATAATTTTTGAGACTCCAGAGAAGGGTCATTGAGGTTCCTATGGTATTAGAATGCCAAGAAAATACTTAGAAAAATTTTTCAATCGGTACAGACAATTTTAGTCTGTTAAGCCAAACGGAGGGCATTTTGGTCATTTCGCCTTCAAAGGTGATTTTTGGCCGACTTGTCCAGTTAAGTAAATATTTATTATGACACAAAATGTGAATAAATATTGCTAAAAATTAAATTGAAAATGAGTAGCAAAGAAAAGAAAAGAAAATGAATTAAAATTGCAATTTTGACCTCATGCTTATGTCACTAAGCACTCTCACCCAATCACATTGTGACACATGTCCATAAACCATTTAAAATGAGTAAAATGGATAGAAAAATTGAAGAAACAATCTGCTTCTTCTTCCTTCTTCCAGCGTAACTCACTTCCCACACCCTTCCACCATTAAAAACTCCACCCAAGCTTCTAAATCTCTACCAAACCACCTCAAAACCTTATCCTCCCTTCACTAAAAATTTCCCTTACTACTAAAGAAAGACTTGGGCAGCAATTAGAAGAAGAGAAAGTGGAAGAAAGTGAGGTGTGAACAAGCTTAGAAAATCACCAAAGAGGTTAGTGTCACACCTTACCCCTCTGTAAGGCATAACATGATCCCGTAAAATACCTAATGAACGACCGAACTTCACCTACCGATAACTCATTAAGTACCCTACAAGGGATTTTAAAACAATTTTCTTATTTTTGACAAGTGGTAAGCATTTTCTAATAAGTACTTAAAACATTTAGTTAAAATTAAAACTAGTTAATATTTTTGGCCCATTTTATTTTTATGCAAATTTTATAAAAATTTTGATAGAGTTCCCTCTGTATTTTGAGAAACCAGTTCTTCAAATACCTGTAAAAAGCACTTCTAAAAATTTTTCTCCACAACTGCTTCAATTTCATACTCAATCTCAATCAATTTCTCAATACATTTATCAACTTTCAAATTTCAAATCCACTATCCAATGATCATCAAAATACTAGCAATTCATTTCATTCAAATTAAATAAAATAGTTCCATTCATATTTCATTAGAAACAAAATAATTTAGATACATCATTACAAAATTTCCATTAAAAGAATTTCAAACTACAATATATATTTCAACTTTATACAATTTTTATACAAACTACTCAAGACCCATTTTTACATGTCCATACATTTATGTGCAATATATACATCAAAAGAAATATTTACAGTTAGGGTATAAATTATACCCGAAGACTTTAAGCTGATAGCTCCTCACACCTCAGCAGCTCAGTCTGCTGCTCCTCTAGTCTCTGTATCTGTGACAGCAATAGAAGCTATCGTTGAGTACTAGGACTCAGTGGTACACAACATACTAAAATAATCTTTATGCAAAACTTAAATCACATTTATTCAAAAATTTGGCTGAACATGAGAATTAAGTACAAATCATGCATTATGAGATTTTAAATGCAAACCAAGTTCATTTCAAAGTATCAAAACACATTTCATAAAACCCACAGTTAGATCATGCCATTCGAAACAAATAGAATCTCAATAGTTAGAGGCTAAAGAGAAATCACATCACAAGGCTAGCTAGCTCAAATATATGGATATCCATTCACATCCTCTTCTACTGGCACACCTCAACACTTCTCCAGAGAAGGAATCAAAATTCGAAACTAATTACCCCCACTAGTCGTGCTAGTGAGGTGTTCAAATATATGGTCATGACACTGTGGTTTTAAAACTTATCTTAACAATTTGCTAAACATTGTCATTTCAAATATGTCAACACCATATTTTGGCCGATCCCTGAAATCAATAAACTTTGAAGCCGATCCCCAACACATAGTCTCCCTTTGCCAACTAACCACATTTTCGATCTCTCCTCAAAAGGAATCTAATCAATACTAAGTTCCCATATCATCTAAAGCCTCACCGATCTCTCAAACTAATTGTCAAATCCCCTGACCAGTCAATTACATTCCCGATCTTTCTTGTCAAACGAGATTGAACCAACATTAGGCCTTCGTGCCACCAGTCTTATTGCTGATCTCTCATTTAAAAGTTTGGGAATAATAAAGTTAAGGTTTCGATCCGGTTTAATGATGATCCCGATCTTAAATGTTCAAGTCAATTTTCCAATTTTAATCAAGTCCCGTTTAGCGTTGGCTCCCTGCCAATCTCATGCTTATTATGTTTTCCGACCTCTTACACTTAGATCAATAATCACTTTTAGTTGTTGTTTTAATATGCTCAGACAATCAAGTACTTAGGTAATTTAGAGATTTTTTGATCACATCCATTCATTAAACAAAAGGGGAACTTTCATTTCATTTAAAATTTGTACAAGTCATTCGGCTGGAGGATCACCCCCAGCCTAATCTACATTTTGCTCGTTTCCTCTCTCACCCTCAGCCTCCTCCTCGCTTTCCTCTTCGTCTTGGGGAGCCAGGTCGACCATCCAGGAGAAGTCCTCCTCGGGATAACGCTTCTTGAGCTCGGCCAAGAGATCCCTGTGAACATTCACATAAGCACCGGCCTCCCTTGTCATCGCCTCTTCTTCTTTCGCTTTGAGCTCCTCAGTGAGGTGAGCAACTTCACCGGCTCGGAGCACCTGAACTTCTTCAAGAACATGATCTCGCTCGGCCAGAACATGAGCTTGCTCGGCCAGCTTATCCTCGTAGAACTTCATCTGCCCCTCAATTTCAGATATGTAGTTCTGAGCGGATGAGAGTTGGGATCGGAGGGAAGCCACTTCATGACCCATCTTCTCAACCTCCTTACCCAAGCGGTGAGCCTTCTCCCGGACAATGTGCTGGTTCACCAAGCACTCCACGTTCAGGCTCATAGATCGGGTCAGGATGTCATCAAGATTGTTCGGAGACAGCCTATCCCGATCTTCCTGAAGGTAGATGGAGGACCCTAAGACTTTAGCAAAACTTGGGTTCTCTCGAACCGTGCGATTCTTCT
The DNA here is from genome assembly GCF_030052815.1 of Hevea brasiliensis. Taxonomy (NCBI): domain Eukaryota; kingdom Viridiplantae; phylum Streptophyta; class Magnoliopsida; order Malpighiales; family Euphorbiaceae; genus Hevea; species Hevea brasiliensis. Next base: position 23,495,036 of record NC_079507.1, read on the forward strand.
CCAGCGAATGAATCAAGATTTGGGCACCGCGGGAAAGGGTCCTTACAAGAGGTTGGGAAGGACCCCCTTTCGCACTCGAAGCGACTGGAGGAGGTGGAGGCGGCTCTTCTTGGCGAGGAGGAGATTGGACAACTTCTATGACCGGCAGTCCCGAGGGTTGAGACGAGCCTCCTTGCATCTCCCCGGGATCATGACTGGGCATTTGAAGCAGCTCGGAACGCTTCATCTCCTGCACTTTCCAGAAAACCTCCCTCTTCCGCTTTCGGCTCTCTTTGGAGGCTTCGCCGATTGCCATACCTGCACAAAGAAGAGGTCAGTGAGATCGCTAAGGTCCAAAGATCTGAGATATAGAAAAATACCGATGTTGAGGTCAGAGAGCTGAAGCCCGCGATCTTTGCCAGTGATCAACTCCATTGTCCAGTGATGCAGTTTGGCAGTCACTGCATCCAAACAAGAGAACTTCTCTCTGGCCGCCTGATCTTTCAACTCCATCACCATCAGGCCTTCTTCCCTATTTAGGGTGAGGTGCTTCGGAAGTAAGGGGCCCTGGTGCAGCCAGCTACGAGGGAAGCCCTCAAAGCCGTTCGGAATTTTGCTCCTCAGAATGAAAAAGCGATTCTTCCAATTCTTCAGGGAGGAAGGCAAATCGGTAAAAAGCCGCAATGTGGCTTCGCCTGGAAGAACCAATACTCGTCGTCCTTTCGACGAGTTAATCTATGTAGTTCGGTGAATACCTTAGCTGTAGGACGGAGTCCCTTAGCTCGGTAGAGGCCTCTGAAGGCTACTAGGATCTGCCACGAGTTCGGGTGAACTTGGGCGATGCACACTTGGTGAAATTTTAAAACTTCCTTGAAGAAGTCATCAAGGGGGAACCGCAGCCCGGCCTTTAATTGTTCTTCGTATACCATGATCATATCGTTCTCCTCGAAGAAATGATCGGCACGAAGATTGCCGTGACACTTAATCAGCTCGTATGAATCAGGCCGAATGTTGTACTCCTGGCTGAACGACTACAGGTTGATTTCTTGCAGGATTGATGGCAGCTCGTCCATGGAAAGATTTTCTCTCCCTGAAGAAGGTACGCGCCTTGATGGTGCTGCTTGCCCCCGAGCTGGAACGGAGACCCTAGGAGGTTCAGGTCGCACGCTTGGTCCGACCACCTCCACTTCATCAGACGACCACGAGATCTGAACGGAAGGGGGGCTTGCCGCTCTCTGACCCTCGGCGCCACTCATTTTCAAAGGAAATAGAGATTTTAAACTAAAAGGAGGATCAAAACCCTTACCAGAGCTTGATCGGTGTCGGAAGAACTTGAAAAATCGAGAGAATTTTGGAATCACTCGCGCGATGCTGGAAATGACATAAGAGAGCAACTGGCTAACCCATCCCCTATTTATACCCGTTTGAGCATTTAATGCTCACAGTGTTCCAGGTGGTGCATCGGTTAGCGGGACTCGCCAGCTTTTCTGACATGTCTCACGAATATTCCAGAAATTCCATAATAAAATAGATCGGTTAATTACAGATCGGTGAATTAAGGCAGATCGGTTAAAGGTTGTTCAGTTAGGAACCGGATCGAATAAACACATCAGAGATCGAAAAATAATCAATGCAATAATAATAAAAATGGTAATTGACAAAATAAATTTTATTTACAAAAAGGTCAAATTACATCATTTGGGCGATCTCCAGAGATCGGGTTACATTAAAAGTCAAATTACATCATTTGGGCGATCTCTAGAGATTGGCAGTACATCCCATCTAATAAAGACCTATGTCAAAGCCTAGTCTCGTGGCTGAATCAAAAGATGTGGACAGATGTACAGCTCAGATGGGGGGATTATGACTCTCATGAGGATGAGAGAGGTCGTCATCAATGTTGTTGCTCGGAACCGAGCCGCTGTCGGGACACCCAATGTGGTGAGAAGCCAAATGAACTTCAAGGCGCAGTCACCAATGTTAAGGGGAATATTAGCAGTCTTCTCGCCCGAAGTCAGTTCGCCGATTATATCGGTCGAACGATTCGAGATCGACACGATCGAAGTCCTCGATCCAGGTCGGTAAGTTAGTCCGGTTCTCTCACTGTCATCAAATAAGGTTATCATAATTTCCCGATCACCGGGATCATAAATTTTCAGTCGGGGAATAAAAAGAACAATCGGAAAAAGATCAAAAGCCACTATCATGGCCGGGACTACTGCCGGAGCAGTTAGAACAGGAAATGTGAGAAGGAAGAGAAAAAAAATCAAATGCAGGGGGGGCTTCCCGGTTGAAGGTATATATATAGGAAAATTTGAGCATTTATTGCAAGCAGAAAACTAAGCGGATGCCTCGGAAATCGAAGGAATAAATGCTTTGACTGAACCGAACCAGAAAGAGGAAAAGACCGGAGTAGGAGAGATCGGAAGAGCGGAGCCCGGCATGAGAGATCGGAAAAGGATCATGTTGGAAAGACCTGAAAGGAGGGGAGGTCGGAAAACAAAGGGAATAAGACAACTTCCGCTAATTATCGTCATAATAGGAGCCGAGGTAGTTAAAGCATTGCAGACGAAATCTCCACCGCACGCCCTAGAATTGCTCGCATTACTGACATGTGCCAGAGTATGTCATGACAGTGCTGTACATCCTAATCTCCACCATTGATCTTACTTGTAAGGACGAGCTCAGAGCCCTTGGATCAAAGAAGAAGATGACAAGACCAGCGCCTTTCACTCCTAGCCCTCGGATCGCCCTTGACAAGAAAATTTTGGGCCGTCAGATTAGAAGAGAGAAAGGACAAATATTCTGGAAGGGATCTCAGCCGTCCGTTCTGATTCTCTTTAATTCCCGAGCCTCAAATCATGTCCTTTAAAATCCTAACCCTCCATCTCCCTCAAAACAAATCCTGACCCTTCATGGGGAGCACCCAGTTCCTATAAATACCTGCATGAAAACTGTTTAAAGGAGGACGGAAAAAATAGTGAATATAGGGGAAGGAATCTGAAACTTAATTCAGTTCGTTACTCTGCTATTTTTGAGCTTTCATAAGAAAAACTTTTGAAACCAGTTTTCTCAAGTATTTTCTTGCAAAGGGATTTTTGAATACTAAAACTCTCCATTTTCAGTTCGTTCATTATCCTGTGACACTCTTACTTTCTGTCTTTGTTATCTTCATTTCCACTCCCGTTGTCCAAGCTCAACTTCATTCAACCCGGTTATTTTGACCTAACTGCATTTTAGCAAAGTATCCTTCATTTCAAGGCGAACCTTAGTCCTCCGATTATCAACCCGCAGTCCTATTACGTTTTGTGATTCCGTAGTTAGTTTAGTAGATTTGGCTCCCTACAGGTGAGTGCTTATATCGCTGCTTTATCAAGTGTTCATTTTATTTTACGTATTTCCTTTATTTTTATGTTAGTAATTTTCACCAAGTTTATACTGCGATAAAAAACGCGAAGAAGGTCATTCTCGAGTTTACTTCTTTATTAATCAGTCCATTCTTTTGTTAATCTTTGTTACTTCTAAATGCAAGAGTTCTAGTCCCTAGTAGCGTATAAGTAGTTGGATAAAATGTAGGTAACTGTATTTTAAGCGTTTCTTTAAAATAATAGAAGGTCTGAATAACAAGCCAGGAAAATAGTAAAGTTGAATAACTAGACTAGCACAGAAGATAATTGGGTAAAACGTCATAAGGCGGAATAAAACCAAATCTAAGATAAATAAATGGAATAGATCAAGTATCAAAAGGTACTGGTAAGGCGACCACATAGGAGGTCGGAAAATTTAGTCTGGTATCCCCTGTCTAGTCACAAGGTACCAATGAGTTAAAAAAAGCCTTATTCCGATCCCCAGCATCTTTGAATGCCAGAACCCTTAGTTTCAGGCTCTTGTGATGTGTAGCTGTAATCAAATTTAATAGAGATCGGAAGAGAGTTCTTATCCAATTCTCACCTAAAAATTTTAATAAATATTTAAAAGAGATCGGAGGAGAGTTCTTATCCGATTCTCACCTAAAAATTTTAATAAATATTTAATAGAGATCGGAGGAGAGTTCTTATCCGATTCTCACCTAAAAATTTTAATAAATATTTAAAAGAGATCGGAGGAGAGTTCTTATCCGATTGTCACCTAAAAATTTCAATAAATATTTAAAAGAGATCGGAGGAGAGTTCTTATCCGGTTTTCGAACCAAAATTTTCATAAATATTTAAAAGAGATCGGAGGAGAGTTCTTATCCGATTCTCACTTAAAAATTTTAATAAATATTTAAAAGAGATCGGAGGAGAGTTCTTGTAACACCCCTCACTCGTCTATAGTGTAGCCGAGCAAGGCGTGCTACACGGCGTGCCGGAGCACCTGATCTTATCTGATTTCATTACAGTTCTTGATTTATTTATTCAAAAACTTTATTTAAGTTTTAGGCTATTTTTACTTTTATCAAAATATAACTAATTTGAAAATTTTAAAAATTTTAACGATAATCCGACAATGTGCCGACTGTAATTTGGACTAACAGTTCTTCTGAACCTGCCAAAAACAATTTCAATATATACTCAATTTCTCAAACTTAATAGTCTCAAAAATTTTCAAACATAATGTATCTCAATACAGTATCCAGATTTCTCAGAAATCTAATCAGATTTTCAACATCTCAATACTCACAAGTACAATCCCATTATATCTCAAATTCAATTCACATATTAAAATACTTACTTTGAGTAGCTTCCATAATTCATAGGTTAATTACATGAGTTTATTTTGTACAAGATATACAAATAATTTACAATGTGCTAGGAATGAACAATATACATAACATGTGTAAAATGAGCCCTATCTACATGCATTGTTGAGGAGGTGACAATCTTGAACTCTTCTGACACTTCTGCAGATCTGGACTCCAAAAATCTCAGTCGACAATCTACTGGTTTTACCTTTTCAAGACTACATGAGGAAGCAATTCCATCGCGCTAAGCATTTCTGCTTAGTGGTGCAATAATATAATAAGAAATAATATATATACAAGTAAAGAAAGAAATAAATCATCATTTCGGATATCCAGGAATCAATTTAATTTGGTATGGTATTTCTAGTATCAACGATCTTATATACTAGTCTGTTCCTCTTTGGAAGTGCTTAATTTATAACTTTTCAGTAATACTAGCCAGTATATAAATTATTCTAACTGTATTGTATTTCAAGCCTTTACGGTTCTACAATTTATATTTTTGTTATGTTTCTTTTGCTAATCTCTTTTACTCATTCATTCAATACTTAATTTAATTGTACTGAAATTTCATTATACTTAACTTAACTTAGCTGCCTGAATTGAATAATGTTTTAATTGACTGCCCATGTAGCCTATACACTGACCAGACTGGATAAATGGATATACTAGCACTGGGTACCTAGTACCTCGTGCCGTCATACCATCGGTCCACCAAGTATCTCCCGGTGTGCAAACAGTGTGGCTAAAAAGCCATATAACCAATCAGGCATTAAACCGAGTATAATAACACAATCTGTATAGCCATAGGCTATTAAAATCATAGTATGACATAATAATCCATAAAATACAGTATGACGTAAAGTCATTTACAGAACAGCTGTTAGAATCCTATTGGCATGCCAACCTATTCAAACTAGTCAACTAGGCAAATTAGGGCATATTATAAGGTTACGTATTTAATTCTTTATTCATAGGGTTTATACATCTTTATGCCTTTCACTGGTCAATAAAATTATTGACCTTTTTATGCACCATGGATAGGTTGATTCTAGCATCAACATGTCACAATTTACAATTCAATATGTTGTCAATATAATGCAATTTACCCTTTTTACAAGTTGGCATTCATTGCCAAATCACTTCAAGCATCATTTTATGTAATTACCAATTTTCAATTTTAGTATGCTAGATTGGTCTAGCTTAAAGTCCTATTTCCCTTGGTTTTTAGCTTCTGGTCAAAGAAGCAAAATTGTAGCTCTATGTCTTATTGTACTCGGGGCAAAATTTCAGGTCATTATGAGTTGTATAGACCAAGATATGGTCAATTTACTAAAGCTGGACAGATTGCACCTTTAGTGCAAAATTTGGTCAATTTCTCAATTTTTGTGTGCTAGATTTGTCTAGTTTAAAGTCCTATTTCTCTTGGTACTATTCCCATCAATTCATTTCATTAGTCAACCTATAATGTTGACCCTTGATGCACTCTACGTGAGTCAATTCTAATGTTACCAATATGTCACATTTTATAGCCCTTTAGTGTTGGTATATGTTACCAATTTCATTTCCAAGTGTATTGCATTTTATTGCAATTTACCGGATTTCGGTGTACTATTTTATTGACTTAGTTCCCTCAGTTTTCGGGTTTCGGTCCAAATTACAAACTTGTAGGTCTATGTCTTATTGCACGCGGGGCAAAATTTTAGGTCATTCTGAGTTGTGTAGACCAAGATATGGTCAATTTACTAAAGTTGGACAGAATGTATCAAAATTGGTCACTTTAGGTCATTTTAGGTCATTTTAGATTCGGCCAGTTTTTGGACCCGAACTTGTGCAAGCTTTTTGACTTGCTTATGGTCATTTCTGGGCTTGGGTGTCTTCATAAGACTTATAGATATAGGTCTTAACTATTCATGGTCAAAATTTCAGGTCAATTGGACATGTGTTGAGTGAGTTATGGCCTAAACACTAACTGCTGCCCAAATGGTCAGTTTTCAGGCCTTAAATGCACTAATCCGGATTTGGTCACTTTTTAAGGTCAGTTTCTAGGCAGAATTTTGGCAATATTTCTACATGAAAGTTGGCCTATTTGGTGTCTAGTTTCACTCCCCATTGGCCTCATACCAATTGGGTTCACAATATTGCACTTATGACCTAATTTAAGTGCTGCTAACATACACAACCTGCATTTGAACATCACACTTCCAATTTTTAACAATCCTCCTCCTCCCAATACTTCAGTATTCAATCAATGGCACTTCTATATATATTGTACACAATTCCAGCAAGAATTCTGGGCAGAATACTCAAGTGCACAAGGCACACAATACACCATTAAACTTCAACATTTACATCCCCCCAAATTCAATGTGCATCAACACTTATGTTATACACAAACACTTCCATTTTAACTATACATACTGCCCACAATTTAACACCATTACATTTCATTAATAAACTACATATTCACACACACAAATTCATGATTTAATAGGCTGCCAATTTCAAGCTCAATTATCCAAGTCTTCAAAATTTTGTTCAAAACCCACTTTCACATTGTCAACCTCACATGTACTCTTATAATTAAATTTTAACACTTATAATCACATAAATTGAGCATCATTAATCAACAATAATATGCATAAATTAACCATTTTCATGCTTCTCAACTCTGCCCCAATTCAACAATTATCCAAGGTCTTCAACAATTCTTTCAAACTCCTAATTCAATCACTCAATCTCAGCATATACATAAAGTTAATTTGCTAGGACCTCTAATTACCTTAATCAATATCATTTCCCATCAAATACATGTAAAGATAATTCAAACCTCTTTAGGTTCCATGGCTGCCAAATTTAATCACCACTAAATATTCATCCAATCCTTCTAATTTTTCAATAATTCAACTCATCTCAACTTTAGTACAAATTTTAATTAAGTGAGGTAAGGAAAACTAGCACTAACCTTTTTTGACCTTCACCAAAACTTCTTCAAATCCTCTTCTTTTTGCTTCCATTATACTGCCCATGATGTATAGACTAAGTTTAATGAAGGAACTTATGAAAATCAAGGCTTGAAGATGGGTAGATGAAGGCTTGTATATGGGGCGGCCATGGATGAAGCTTGGAGAAATTTCAATTCGGCAAAGAAGAATAATGAAGAAGAAGATGAATAGTGAAAAAATCTGTCCTAGTGGTCCTTATATACTCCACTAATGCCCCACTAATCACAATTAAAAATCACATTAATTCAAGATTTCCTTTAATTGCAATTATGCCCTCCAATTCCCTTAAATTACATGTTATCTTGAATTTCATTTTTTCATTAAATTTTCAAAATATAATACCACTTATTTTTCATGGACATTTAAGTCAAAAGTCAACTCTAGGTGTCAATTGAGCAAAATGCCCCTCTTCGGGTCAAGTTCGGACTTTTTCGATAAGACCGATTTACTCCTTGTACCGCCGATTTCTTTAATTTTTATTTTTCATTTATACTAACTTTCTAATTTTTCTTTGACATTTTCTAAGTATAATATCATTTATTTTTAATGGATATTGAGGTCAAAAGGCAACACTATGTGTCAAATGACCAAAATACCCCACTTCGGGTTATATTCCCAATTTTTCGGTAACACCGATTTTTGTCTGTTTCTCGATTTTTCATTTTTCTTTGTACTAATCTATTAATTTTTCTTTAATATTTCTAGTGTCAATTACATTTCAATAAACCTTTATTTATGTCTCAAAATTAAATTTAGAGGGTTCCCCACGGTCCTGGGGTCGGCAACGGCCTTCCCAATGCAGTCACCCATCGCTGCGGTGCCGGCTCGTTTAACTTAGCAACATTTTCTCTCTTTCATTTTTCTTTGATTTTTCTTGTATTTTCTTTTTATTTATTTCATCATTATATGTCTGTTCACTATCACCGAAGTGTAGTTCTAGACATCCTGACTTGCCTGGACTGTTATTTGACCACTGGAGCAATAGAACGTACAGAACACGTATAGGGAGGATGTTACAGTTCTTATCCGATTCTCACCTAAAAATTTTCATAAATATTTAAAGGAGATCGAAGGAGAGTTCTTATCCGATTCTCAAATCAAATACGTAAAATGCGCCCCCCCCCCCCCTAAAATAAAACTAATACGCAACAACAACTCACTAAGGGTCGACTCATTTATTTATGTATCTGGGTAACCCGAATTGGTGAAAAATCAAATATTCCCTTTTACCAAGAGGATTAACATCTTCGTTCGAACCTCCTAACTATCAATTCTAGTTTATAAAGAGCTTGAAGTTAAATCTGCTTACCCTCATTGAGGGACGAAGTGGGGTGCCTAACACCTTCCCCACCCGTTTACGGACCCCGAACCTAGAATCTCTGTTTTTGAAGTGGTTTCATTTTAATTTACTTTCGCAAATGGTTTTCTTTAATTTCCCTTAAAATTAAAGTGGCGACTCCTCACTCTTTCCCACTTCGATGAGTGTTCGCCAAGCGACCGTAAAACCCCTTGCGACAAAATATACACAATAACTTTCAACAATTTAAGTCAAAATATCATAGCTAATGTCACAAATAAATTTTCAACAATTCAAAGCAAATGTAAAATACATATTTCATTCACTTTATTCATGAATTTTAAAGCATAGTAATGTTGTGCACAAACCTCAAACGAGTCGCCTATTGGCCTTGACTCAACTCCTCGGGTTCTGTCCCGGTATTCTTTTCCACTGAAACACACAATTTCACAGTGTTTCAGTACCATAACTTAGCATAAATCCAATAATAAATTTAACTTCACTTTTACCTAGCTCTAACGTGCTAAATTCGACGTTCTTGAAATTTTGTGTTTCGGGTTACTATTCACTACACTATTCAAGTCAAATTATTGACTTTCTAAGGCTTAATAGGTATGGGAATTCCAACTTCACCCACATACCACATTTTGGTCACTAAACTTGTTGGTTTTGGTCATTTTCTCAAAACCTAGGCCTTTTAGGCAAAATTGCCAAATTTTCAATTTTGGTGTCCCTAATTATACTGTTTCATTAGTCAGTTTACTGTTGGAATTTGGCAAAACTTTCTTCATACAAAATGTTCCTTATTGTCTTAAGTTTATTCTCCTTTTTGAATCACCCCAATTGGAGTTTCGTAACTCAAGTTATAAGCAAATTACTATTACTATTCATGCTGCAGAATTTGATTCTGCGGATTTGTTGATCCAACTTCATTCAGTAATTTGATCAAGTTAAGTCCATAATTTGGTCTAATTTTCTTCATATGAAATGTTCTACTATGTCTTAGGTTTCAATCGGTTCAAGAATCGCCTAAATCGGAGTTTTCTAGAGAGAGTTATATCCATTGAAACTTTACTGTTCATATGGCAATCTGCAGTTCTGCAGATTCAGGTCACCAACTTTGCTCAGTAATTTGATTAGGTTAATGGCATAATTTGGGTTGGTGTTATTCATGAAAGTTTTATATCTATATCTCATCTAACCCTTGGTAAAATTTCAGGTCATTTTGACCAGCCTAGCTCGAGTTATGACCAAATGAACAAATACTGTTCATTTGGTCAGTTTGTGCAGAGGCAGCCTGCTATTTTCCGACTTCGGCCACTTTGTTCACTAGGTTTTAGTCACTTTTTGGGCAGGCTTCCTAAATGAAAATTGTGTCATTTAATGCCTATTTTCATCCCCAATTGGTCCCATATCCATTGGACTTGTAAAATTTCATTTTTGGTCCCTCAAAGGAGGTTTTGGTCATGCTGCCAGCACATGACCTTATCCAATCCGAATTGGCTTTTAATTTCAACATTTCTAACACACCTCATTTGGTCACAAATGGCCATTTTTCACTTCACATTAGGTCAAAGACACCATTTACAAGTTTTTCACATTTTTGGTCTCTAAACCCTAATGTTCAAAACCCTAATTCACATATTTGTTCCATTCATGCAATTCAAAGTGTGGCACTAACACCTACCCACTTAGATTGACTTGCATGCATGATTTATTGAAGTGAAACATATCACTTTCCCCCAACCCTCATGGCTGCCAAATTGTTTGTCCTTTCATAACTTATCATTTTCTTTAACTTTTCATGCAATTTAGACTCATCTTAACTTAATTTCAAAGCTTAAAGAAGAAAAGAAAGGGAAACAAGTACTAACCTCACTTATCAAATTTTCTTGAATTACCAAGTTTGATTTTCCTTCACTTTTCTTCCCTCCTATTCTTCTTTAATCTTCTTTTCTAGGGTAACTTAGAAGCTTTTTAGGGTTTAGGGTTGAAACTTGTGGGGAAGAACTAAGTTTTTCAAGCTTTAAAAGCATGTTAATGGAGGAACCTTGGGAGAGAAAAGTGAGAGAGAGATGAAAACGTTTTTTTTGAAGAAGAAATGATTTTCTTTTTTTTTTTATGAATTTTTAAGTCTTATGGAAGACCAAAAATGTAAATAAATAAATTAATTAATTATATTCTTTATGGCATCATGTATGAGCTCATGCATGATGTCATCACCTTTTGACTTTTCTTTTTTTTTTCTATTAGTTCTTTAATTTAATTTTCAATTGCGAAATTTTCTTTTCTCTGATTTTATTTGACAATTAGGTCAGGAGTCAACTCTCGGGGTCAATTGACCAAATTGCCCCTCGCCGGTTCATCCCAGTTTGCAATTAATTTCATATTTCTTCTAGCTCTCTGACCTAATTATTTGACTGGCTTAATAGATCTTTTTCGTGATTTTCTCTTTTCCACTGTGTTTATAAGGGTCCTAAGGACTGCAGCGTCACTTTTTACGGTTCAAAATTTGAGTTTAAAATGACTTCGCAGTCGTTCCCGAGAAGGTCACCCATCGCTGTGACTCTCGGCTCGTTTAACTTCTTATGTTCTATTTTTCTTATTTATACTTAACTAATTGAACATTACTAATTATTTGTGTTTATGGCTTCTCTAATTGACTTAAGTGTGGTTCTAATCCCCTTAATTGTCCGGACCGACACCGGTCACCGAAACAGTGAAATCTACCAGGCTGTGCAAATGGGGGTGTTATAGTTGCCATATTCTTTGCTTTTACATCTTTCTAATCATGAATTTGAGCTAAGTTAAGTTGAAAATTTAATAAAAATTGAATTAATGAGGCATGGTTATGTTTCATGAAATTTTGGCAGCCTTGACATGAGTTAGAGTTAGGAGAATTCTTTGATTTAAAGTGACATATTAGCTGCCCCTAGTATAAATTATATGATTAGTATGGAAAATTAGGAGTAAGATGCATGAATTGGAGGCTTGGTCAATTAGGGTTAGGGTTTTGAAATTTAATTTTGGTGGTGGATGAAAATGGACATAAACTAAAGTTGTAATGGTCAATTAGTGACCATTTGGCTATGTTTGTCACACCCTACCCCTGTGTAAGGCATAACATGATCCCGTAGTATACCTAATGAATTACCAACTCCGTCTACTAATAATCCATTAAATACACTACAAGGGATTTTAAAAACTTTCCTTACTTATTTTACAGTGGTGAGCACTATTTACAGGTGTTAAAAACCTTTTTGAACTGAAGTGATAGAACTAACACATTTGAATTATTTGGAGTTTCTGTAAAAATTTTGGCTGAGTGCCATCTGTATTTTGGATAAAACAGTTCTTCAGAAAACCTGTAAAAAGCACTTCAATAGATTTCCAAATCTCAACTCTAACATATTTCTCAACACAACACATTTCTCAACTCAAATCCACAGTGATTTTTCAAAGACTGAGATAAAAGAAATATAATACAATTTTTATAAGCCAAAATAACTCATAATTATTTTACAACTTCAATGTACAATTTTTATTTACAACTGCTCAAAACCAACAACAATATGTACATACAGTGAACATATATTACATTACAAAATACAAAATATTGGTATACTCATTATACCCGGTAGTCTCTCACTAGAGATACTAGCAGCCAAGTCTCACGCCTGCTGTCATCTACTGCATGATAAAGAATAAAGCTATCGCTAAGACAATGTCTCAGTGGTGCACAACATTAACCAAATACAACTTTAAATCATAATTCATAAATCATTCAAATAGTGGATACTTAAAACCATAGTTAAATTCAAAACAATGAATGTCATAAGGAATTTAACACAATATCACAATAAATCTCAGTAATCAAAACATAGTTAAATTCAGAAGACAGTGAATGTGAATAAGAATTTAAACTCCATTTCACAAATTATCAAATCGCATAACAACGTAATTTAGTCAAATAATTTAAGAACACAGTGTTGCTAATTCATACACAACTTAGGCCATGACATAATTTTCCGATCAATGCTAGCATTTAAGGGTACTTACCAAAGCATCTGCAGGCGTTACGTATCGCCATCCCTGCAAGCCCTTGGGTGGTACCTATCAGAGCACTTGCAGGCGTTATGTATCGCCATCCCTGCAAGCTCCTGAGTTCACTCGTGAGAGTTCCCAAGAATCGTAGGCGTTACGTATCGCCGTCCCTACTTTGCTCTGATAACACTAAACACCTTTTATCTCAAAATTTCCAAAGTCATAATTTCATTCATAAGATGGCAACATAATTCATAATTAACTTCAACTTTCACAAAGCACACTAAATCAATTTTTCCACAGTTTCAAACCATTTACAATGCTTTTCAAGCAATAAGTATCCATCAATATCATTCAAACAATTTCTCACAATTTCAAACCATTTACAGTGCTTTTCAAGCGATAAATATTCATTCAAACACATTTTTGCAATTTAAAACAATAATGTACAAATAGTCATAATTCATTTCAATTGAAAAATTCAAAAGAAATAGTTGTTGTGCACAAACACAATTTAAAACAATAACATACAATTAATCATATGAAATATTATTCAGAGCAAAATCAGTTGAAAACTAGTTGTGCACAAACACAATTTAAAACAATAACATACAATTAATCATATGAAATATTATTCAGAGCAAAATCAGTTGAAAACTAGTTGTGCACAAACACAATTTAAAACAATAACATACAATTAATCATATGAAATATTATTCAGAGCAAAATCAGTTGAAAACTAGTTGTGCACAAACCTCTGATGACTGTCTCCTGGTCTGGACTCAGTGTTTCCTTCCCTTTTCCTGAGTCTTTACTAACTGAGAAACACAATTTGAAGTGTTTCAGTACTAAATTAAATTGTCTCTATCGATAATGCTTGATAAGTAATTCACTGAATTCAATTATTCATTGAATACCTTTATTTGCTTAATCACCTAATATATCGACCCTCAATGTGTTCTAGGTAAATTAGGTTTTGACGTTATTAATATATCATTTTCGATCGTATTTTAGGGTTGGTACGTGTTACAAAACTCATTTCCTTGTTTAGTGCATTTTAATGCAACTTGCTGGATTCCGGGATACTAGTTTGACCTAGCCGGACAACCTAGTTCCTTCGATTTTCGGGTTTCGGTTAAAACTACAAACTTGTAGATCTATGTCTTATGGAACGTGGGGCAAAATTTTAGGTCAATCCGACTTATGTAGACCAAGTTATAGTCATTTTACTATTGCTGGTCAAATGGCATCAAATTAGGTCAATTTTAGGTCAATTTGGTCAACTCTGGTTCGGCCAGTTTTTGGACCCGAACTTGTGCAAGCTGTTTGACTTGCTTATGGTCATTTCTGGGCTTTGGTGTCTTCATAAGACTTGTAGGTATGGGTCTATTCATTATTAAAATTTTAGGTCAATTGGACCTGTTTTGAGTGAGTTATGGCCTAAACACTAACTGCTGCCTAAGTGGTCAGTTTTCAGGCCTCACTTGCACTTAATCCGAATTGGTCATTTTTCATGTCACCTTGCAAGCAGAATTTTGGTATGCTTTCTCAATGAAAGTTGGCACATTTTGTGCCTAGTTTCACCTCCAATTGGTCTCATACCAATTAAGGTTACACATTTAAAGTTATAGGCTAAAATGCATACTGCCCTTAATTACCTTGCTTAAACATACATCAATGACACATTTACCTTACTATATGTTCACTTCCCTTACCAATTTTGTTTTGGTACATTACCAAAACCATTTACCACTTCACTTTAAAGTCACTTTGGGCAGATTACAATTATCCTCAATACACCAATTAAAACTCAATTTTACAAAGTCTAAGTACAATCACATATACACCTAAACATTACTCATTCTTACATACACTTTACACAACCAATCTATATACATATCCATCAATCCTCAATGTCAATATTCTGCCAATACCTTCATGAACTCATACATTTATCAAAGTGTCCCAAGGCTATCGAAATATTCTACAATACCAAAGTGTCCACAATTCGTCAATCTCCAATTCAAGTGCACAATCACCACATTTTCATGGAAATAACTTACTAGGATATTAAATCCCTCTACTCAACATGAATTTACATCAAATATATGTAATAATAAATCATTAAATACATAACTCCATGGCTGTCCAAAATGGACATATCAATAACTCCTCAAACTTGAAAATTTTCTTCACAAATCCAACACCCATAACATGTACACAAAGTTTAACAAAACAATATTCAAAAATGTAAACTTACCTATGGTTGGAACTTGCTAAACCTTGATTAAACTTCTTGATTTTGGTATCAAGCTATTCCTTATGATGTGTAGACAATCTTTAATGAAGAAACCTAAATGATTGGAAGTGAAATGAGGAGGTTAGGTGAGCTTGAAAGAAAACGGCAATGGAGGTTTCATTTCCTTCAATTCGGCAAGGTTAAGGGAAATGGAGAAGATGAACATTTCAGCTTGTATAATGGAATTACAGCTGCCCCATTGTGTTTTTATTTTATTCATTAGTGGCCCACTTGTTAGTAGTATGCCCTAGAGCATATCATTTAGTATGTATCTTGTACATATTTTTATTAATAAAAGGCATTTCCACTTTTCCGTTTACATAATATATTTATGTGTAATAGAAAAGGTCCATTGATATTTTGTTAGAAATATTATTCTTAAGTTGTTAAGAATATGAGTGACAATATTTCAAGCACGAAGTATCATAAATAGGTTCACAATCGAGGATACTTCATAATAAGGACATGACTTATCCAGAAAGATTGTATTCATGTTTGTTCCCAAGTTATTTATATGAGATATAAATAAGATGGAATGGTGAGTCTCATGCCATATAACAAACATGATAGGCACTTATAAATGATAAGTAGGCCGAACCAGTGACACTTATGACAAGCACATGGAGTTTACTCTTGTCAATGTTTTGTCATAAATCATATCAGTGCGTATAATCTTTAGACCTGAGATAGCACAGTTATCTTGTATATAGGTAGTTTGAGTTTGATACTACTTTCATACTTGTACTGTGTATGGGTATATGGGCATGTGTTGGCTCCTACTAGTTATATATGGAGGTAGGTGTTGATCAAGATGGAATCTGTTCCTCTAAGTAAATAGAGATAAAATCCTATGTTCATTTAATTGTTCTAGATGTTTCAAGTTCCTGGCCAGGACAGATAGATTTAATCATAAAAGAGTTTCTGATGAGAAAATCTTTTTAATCAAGAACTAGAATTAAAAGAGAACATAATATTCATAGCAAATGGAGTTTGACATAAACCATGACTCTAGCTTGAGTTGGGATTTTGTAACAGAGAGATTCTAGTGCATGGTAACATATGATTATAGGTTCATTTAAGGTAAACCTTATTACTAATTGGGTGGCCATGGCATGCTATGCTAGGTGTTAACCATGGTCTATGAGGCTCATAAAATGATTTAGAGAAATCATTTATGGTAAGAAAGAGTTCTGATGATATTAAGAGTTGATATCATGTCTCATTGCCAATTAGTGATGAGCCTAGTAAGTCACACACATACACAAGTTATCACCTAATTAAATATGATTTAATTAATTAATTAAAGAGTTTAATTGATTAATTAAATAGGTTTGGTTTGCAATTAGATTGCAAAAGTCCCTAGCATGACTTGAAACCAAATCTAGATTATTGGATGTATAATATAAGTTAAATTTATATTTAAAGTGTTTAAATATGAATTTAATTAATGAGAAATTAATTAATAGAGATTAATTAATTAATTTATATTTGATATAAATTAATTAGAAAAAGAAAACAATTATTTTGGGTTGAGAACTCAAAATTAAGACACAGGGGCATTTTGGTCATTTTGCAGCGTGACACGTGGCACCATAGATGGTGACACATAGCATAACACATAAGCTTGCCAAATGTTTTTTAATCATGTAAGATGATTAAAATCAAGATTAAATATAGGTTTGACACTTGGCACAATGTGATTGGGTCACTTAAACCTTGAGCTAATCAAAGGGTGACATGTGGCAAGGGTTTAATGTGTTAACCTAGCTATTTAAGTGTAGTTATGAGAAAATAAAATACAACCAGCAGCCACACTCCTTTGTCACGCCACTTTGAAGGTTTTTATCTCTTCTTCTTCATCTCTTATCAATTCAAAGAGATTAGCCATCAATCTCTTGAATTAAGAACACTAGGAATTGTTTCTAGTGTCCTGTTTACATCTTTAATCTCTTAAAAGGCAGAACTTGCATTTCTAATTAATAGAAAAGGCTTTAGAAGCTGTTCAAGGGCTGCCATAGGTGTTCTTGGTGTGGACAAGCTAGAGGGACAACATCTGGTGTCCTGAAGACGAATCTCAAAGGCGCAGACACGCTGCAGTGCATCAAGAGGTTAGTGTAATCGTTCTTGATTTAATCTAGGGTTCTAAAATTAATCTGATTAATTTTAAAATCTTAAATGGCAAATACAGATCCAAAAACATATTAAAAGAGTTTTAATATGTTGTTTATCATTGAAATCAAATAGATAAAAATAAATCTTGCATGATGCATGTGACCCTAGGTGAAAATTTTTGAATTCAATGGTATAAACTTGTGTTTTTCATGCTTTCGTTCCTTCAATTGGTATCAGAGCCACTATATTTGCCATTTAGATTGTTGATTATATGATTTAATTGTGTGTTTGATCATGAGATCAAAAGTTCATTGCTGGTTGCAAAGCAAGTTGGCGGCATACTTGAAAAAAACACCATCAATGGTGTGCATGGTTTGGCTTCCATGGGTGGTTTAAGGTTTGGCTTTTAATTCTGCAATTGTTGTATGATCTAAGGCCTATTCTTTGACTAATTAAAGTGTTTAATTAGTAGTTTTTATCACACAATTAAATTATGATTCAAATCTGAATTTTAAAAGTTGTTTGAATGTGATTTAAATCTGAATTTTTAAAGTTGTTTGAATCATATTTAAATCTAATTTTTTAAAATTGATTGAATAAAATTCAGATCTGATTTTTTAAAAAATGTTTGAATGTGATTCAAATCTGATTTTTTAAAAAATGTTTGAATGTGATTCAAATCTGAATTTTTGAAGTTGTTTGAATGTGATGCAAATCTGAATTTTTAAATTTGTTTGAATGAGATTCAAATCTGAATTTTTAAATTTATTTGAATCATATTCAAATCTGGATTTTTAAGTTGAATATGAGATATTCAATTTAATTTAAGTATGTATGTTTTATTTAATTGTTAAATAGTGATATGCATGATGGATGATCATGGACTATAAAAGACCAATGTGATTGGATTTATTTCTTTTATGTTTCTTTGGGATTGTAAATTAATTAATTTATTTTAATTTATTTTGGGCATGTATTATTAAGTTTGTAATAATTTTTGGGTTGTAATTTCATTTATTTAAGTTCTTGTAAATTCGCCTTGGTATGCCAAGGATTACTATGTAATATTGGATTGCAAGAAGTTCAAGGAGCTCAAGAGCATTGGTGGGACCAGTGGGAGGAATTCAAGATCAAGTGTTGATTATGTACTCCTTCAGCAACTCTTGTAAAATGAATGAATGAAATGCACCTAGGAATGCCCTGATTCAATTCTTGGTGGCTCAGAATTGAATCCTTAGAAAGTCCATGATCATACCATATTTATCGCTTATCCATGAATGCATGAGATGTATGGGAATGTATGCAATTATATGATATATGCATGCTAAATGGATAATGTGCAAAGTGAGACCTTAATAGTAAATAGAATGACCATAAAATCTTCCAAACAAATGATTAAGTTGGAAATGCTATAATTAAAGTAATTATAACATAGGACCTCCATTGGGGCAATTATTTTAAGAAATTTTAAATAGTTGCATAAGATGCAATTTATTTAAGAGATTTTCTTAAGAATAATTGTTAAGCATGAGATGTTGTAAATATGTAAATGGTTTAGTGGCCAATATTGGATGTACCTGAGGACATTAAAATTATTTGCATAATTACTGGCTCAATGGGATCAACTTAACTAATGCAAGATAAGTCAATAATGGATGTACCTGAGATTTTGAGCATTAGGGGCTAGGTAAAGGATTGAACCTCACATGAGATGTGATGGGCAAAGAGTTGCTCACTTATAGTTTATTGTAATTCCAATAATGGATGTACCTGAGGATGATCAATAGAATTATAAGAATTCAATCACCCACTAGAAATCCATCCAACTAACATTTCCGTTTTCTACTTTGGAAGTGTAGGATTCGCTAAGTTAGTGGGAGGACTAATTTGATTAAAAGACCATAATCATTTTGGTTAATTACATGATACATTTACTAATTAATCTGGTTATTTTCTGCAGTTAATTTTCTGATAAAAATGAGCACAAAACAACCACCACCATCCAATATCCTTGCAAGCATACTTGATCACAATAGGTTGACAGGACCTAATCTGTCTGATTGGCTAAGAAATTTGAAACTTGTCCTGAACCTTGAACATATAGGATATGTTCTAGATTCAAATGTTCCTGGTCCCTTACCTCCAGAGGCCACACAAGAGGAACATGAAACTTTGGACAAGTGGAAGGAGCATGATATGAGCGCTAAGTGTTACATGCTTGCTTCCATGAGTAATGAGTTACAGAAGCAACATGAGAACATGCAGAGTGCGAGTGAGATCCTCCTTCACCTACAAGAGTTGTATGGTGAGCACAGCAGGAATGCTAGGTATGAGATATCTAGACAGCTATTCCGTATGAGGATGTCTGAGGGACAGAATATTGGGGATCATGTCCACGAGATGATTCGGATGATTGAGCAGTTGGAACATCTTGACTTTAACATGGATTTCCAACTACAGACGGATTTGATCTTTCAGTCCCTTCCTGAGTCTTTTGGGAATTTTGTGACAAATTTCCATATGACTAAACAGGAATGCACCTTAGCTGGTTTACTCAACATGCTGGTTATTGCCCAAAAGAATATGCCAGGCAATAAAGGAAAAGAGGTAGCTTTGGTTGCATCTTCTTCTACTGAAAAGTCCAACAAGAAGAAGGGCAATAAGAAAAAGAAACCTCAGATTCCTGGTCCTTCCAAGAAAATAGCTAAACAGAAAAGGAAGACTAAAGCTGATGGTGGCAAAGGAAAGTGTTTCCACTGCCAAAAGGATGGGCACTGGAAAAGGAACTGCCTAGAGTATCTTGCTTCTCTGAAGGACAAGAAGGATACACCTTCGGAAGGTATGTCCATATCTTGTTATTTAGATTCTGATGATACTCATAGTTCATCTACAGCTTGGGTTTTAGATACTAGTGCCAGTTCTCACATTTCTAATGATATGCAGGAACTAGCAAATAGTAGCAACTTGCGTTCTCAAGATGTTAGAGTCCAGATTGGCAATGGCTCAACTATTGAAGCTTTAGCCATAGGATCTAAATCTTTTTACATGTTTGGACATGTTTTGTGTTTGGATAATATTTTATATGTACCTGATGCTTTTAAAAACATCATTTCTATATCTAGTTTGACTAGAAATGGCTATGAATTTCAGTTCACTGATGATGTTTGCAATATTTATTTTGGAAATAAATATATTGGTTCGGGTTATATGAATGATGATCTTTATTATTTGGATAATAATGACAAACACAAATTGAATGCAAGTGATCTAAAAGAATTCAATGCCATGGTGAAAACCAACTCAAGTTCAAAATATATTTGGCACTTAAGGTTATGTCATGTTGCAGAAGATAGGATTGCAAAACTGGAGAAAATGGGGATTCTATCCTCATTGGGCTCTGAGCCTACTCCAACTTGTGAATCTTGCCTTCAGGGCAAAATGACTAGATCACCCTTTGTTGGACAGGGGCTAAGAGCTGAAAATATTTTGGAGCTAATACATAGTGATGTATGTGGTCCATTTAAAGAAATGGCTAGAGGGGGTTTTCATTATTTTATTACCTTTACTGATGATAAATCAAGGTTTGGGTATTTGTATTTGATGAAATACAAACATGAATCTTTTGAAAAGTTCAAAGAATTTAAATCTGAAGTAGAAAATCAAACAGGAAAGAATATTAAAGCTCTTCAATCAGATCGTGGAGGTGAATATTTGAGTACTGAATTTGATGAGTACTTGAGAGAGCATGGCATTGTTTCTCAGCTGACTCCTCCAGGAACGCATACGGTGAATGGTGTATCTGAAAGGAGAAATCGTACCCTATTGGATATGGTACGTAGTATGATGAGCTATACTGATATGCCAATCTCCTTTTGGGGATTTGCATTAGAATCAGCTTTGTATATTCTGAATAGGATTCCATCAAAATCAGTTTCTTCCACACCTTATGAGATATGGCATGGAAGAAAACTAAGTCTTAAGCATGTTAAGATTTGGGGTTGTCCAGCTTATATCAAAAAGCTGAACACTGATAAATTGGAGACCAGATCAGAAAAATGTCGATTTGTTGGATATCCAAAAGATAATTTTGGATATTATTTTTATTTGCCTACTTTACAAAAGGTTGTGATAAGTAGAGATGCCACATTTCTTGAACAACAGTTTGTTCAAGAAGGAGGCAAAGGAAGGCAAATAGAGTTAGAATTGGAGAATTCTGACCAACCAATGCATCGATGGATATAGATCCATCTAGTCAACCAATACCCGTTGATGAAACATCTACAGCTGTTCCTCGTAGAACAACCAGGGTATCTCACCCACTAGTGAGATATGGTTTTCTTCATGAAGAAGAACAAGAGTTGTCTACTCATGAAGAAGTAGATCATGGAGATGATCCACTTACCTATGAAGAAGCTATATCAGATATAGACTCTTCAAAATGGATTGATGCTATGAAATCCGAGATTGATTTCATGTATAAGAATCAAGTTTGGGATCTTGTTGACCCAACTGAAGGTATTATACCTATAGGGAACAAATGGGTTTTCAAGAAGAAAATTGGTTCTGATGGAAAGGTAGAGACCTATAAGGCAAGGCTAGTAGCGAAAGGGTTTCGCCAAAGGCAAGGAATCGACTATGAGGAGACTTTCTAGCCTGTTGCCATGCTTAAATCAATTAGGATTTTATTAGCAATAGCTGCATACTATGATTATGAGATTTGGCGGATGGATGTCAAAGCGACTTTTCTCAATGGATACATTGAAGAAAACATTTTCATGGAACAACCTAAGGGATTTGAATCCCAAGATGGTTCCAAGGTATGCAAGCTAAAGCGATCCATTTATGGGTTGAAACAAGCTTCGAGGAGTTGGAACATCCGTTTTGATGAAGCCATTAAATCCTTTGGTTTTATCAAAAATGAGGATGAGCCATGTGTATATAAGAAGGTTAGTGACAGTGCTATCACTTTCCTTGTCTTATAAGTGGATGACATACTGTTGATGGGTAATGACACAGGTATGTTGACGACTATAAAGGTATGGTTGTTAAATACATTCTCCATGAAAGACTTAGGGGAGGCAACCTATATTCTTGGGATTCGCATCTATAGAGATAGAGCGAAAAGAATAATTGGTTTATCCCAAAGTCTATACTTGGAAAAGGTGTTAAAGAGGTTTAACATGCTTGATTCCAAGAGAGGATTGTTACCAGTGAGACATGGTATCCATCTTTCTAAAGAGATGTCTCCAAAGACACCTGAAGAAAGATATAAGATGGCCAGGATTCCATATGCTTCGGCTATTGGAAGTTTAATGTATGCAATGTTGTGTACTAGGCCGGATATCGCATATGCTGTTAGTTTGACTAGCAGGTATCAATCCAATCCAGGTTTGGAACACTGGATAGCCGTCAAGAATATCCTTAAGTACTTGAGAAGAACTAAGGATTTATTCTTGATTTATGGAGGTGGAGACTTGCAATTGGATGGTTATACTGATTCTGATTTCCAATCAGATATCGATGATAGAAAGTCTACCTCTGGATATGTGTTCATTTGTAATGGAGGTGCAGTCAGTTGGAAGAGTTCCAAGCGAGCACGCATTGCAGATTCCACTACTGAGCCGAGTATATTCTTGCATCGACATCTTGCAAAGGAAGCTGTTTGGATAAAGAAGTTCGTGACAGAACTTACAGTAGTTCCTTTCATTGAGTCAGCAGTTCCACTACACTGTGACAATAATGGAGTAGTCATACAGGCTAAGGAACTAAGGTCTCACCCAAAATCCAAACACATAGAAAGGCACTACAACATTATCAGAGATATAGTTGGGCAAGGCGATTTAGCCATGCAGAAAATAGCATCGGTGAAAATCCGGTGATCCATTCACTAAGCCTATGTCACAGACTCAGTTAGACCGACATCTTGAGAAGATAGGTCTAAGATATTGTAATGAATGGCTCTAGTGCTAGTGGGAGATTGTTAGTAGTATGCCCTAGAGCATATCATTTAGTATGTATCTTGTACATATTTTTATTAATAAAAGGCATTTCCACTTTTCCGTTTACATAATATATTTATGTGTAATAGAAAAGGTCCATTGATATTTTGTTAGAAATATTATTCTTAAGTTGTTAAGAATATGAGTGATAATATTTCTAGCACGAAGTATCATAAATAGGTTCACAATCGAGGATACTTCATAATAAGGACATGACTTATCCAGAAAGATTGTATTCATATTTGTTCCCAAGTTATTTATATGAGATATAAATAAGATGGAATGGTGAGTCTCATGCCATATAACAAACATGATAGGCACTTATAAATGATAAGTAGGTCGAACCAGTGACACTTATGACAAGCACATGGAGTTTACTCTTGTCAATGTTTTGTCATAAATCATATCAGTGCGTATAATCTTTAGACCTGAGATAGCACAGTTATCTTGTATATAGGTAGTTTGAGTTTGATACTACTTTCATACTTGTACTGTGTATGGGTATATGGGCATGTGTTGGCTCCTACTAGTTATATATGGAGGTAGGTGTTGATCAAGATGGAATCTGTTCCTCTAAGTAAATAGAGATAAAATCCTATGTTCATTTAATTGTTCTTGATGTTTCAAGTTCTGCCAGACAGATAGATTTATTCGTAAAAGAGTTTCTGATGAGAAAATCTTTTTAATCAAGAACTAGAATTAAAAGAGAACATAATATTCATAGCAAATGGAGTTTGACATAAACCATTACTCCAGCTTGAGTTGGGATTTTGTAACAGAGAGATTCTAGTGCATGGTAACATATGATTATAGGTTCATTTAAGGTAAACCTTATTACTAATTGGGTGGCCATGGCATGCTATGCTAGGTGTTAACCATGGTCTATGAGGCTCATAAAATGATTTAGAGAAATCATTTATGGTAAGAAAGAGTTCTGATGATATTAAGAGTTGATATCATGTCTCATTGCCAATTAGTGATGAGCCTAGTAAGTCACACACATACACAAGTTATCACCTAATTAAATATGATTTAATTAATTAATTAAAGAGTTTAATTGATTAATTAAATAGGTTTGGTTTGCAATTAGATTGCAAAGTCCCTAGCATGACTTGAAACCAAATCTAAATTATTGGATGTATAATATAAGTTAAATTTATATTTAAAGTATTTAAATATGAATTTAATTAATGAGAAATTAATTAATAGAGATTAATTAATTAATTTATATTTGATATAAATTAATTAGAAGAAGAAAATAATTATTTTGGGTTGAGAACTCAAAATTAAGACACAGGGGCATTTTGGTCATTTTGCAGTGTGACATGTGACACCATGAGATGGTGACACATGGCATAACACATAAGCTTGCCAAATGTTTTTTAATCATGTAAGATGATTAAAATCAAGATTAAATATAGGTTTGACACTTGGCACAATGTGATTGGGTCACTTAAACCTTGAGCTAATCAAAGGGTGACATGTGGCAAGGGTTTAATGTGTTAACCTAGCTATTTAAGTGTTGTTATGAGAAAATAAAATACAACCAGCAGCCACACTCCTTTGTCACGCCACTTTGAAGGTTTTTATCTATTCTTCTTCATCTCTTATCAATTCAAAGAGATTAGCCATCAATCTCTTGAATTAAGAACACTAGGAATTGTTTCTAGTGTCCTGTTTACATCTTTAATCTCTTAAAAGGCAGAACTTGAATTTCTAATTAATAGAAAAGGCTTTAGAAGCTGTTCAAGGGCTGCCATAGGTGTTCTTGGTGTGGACAAGCTAGAGGGACAACATCTGGTGTCCTGAAGACGAATCTCAAAGGCGCAGACATGCTGCAGTGCATCAAGAGGTTAGTGTAATCGTTCTTGATTTAATCTAGGGTTCTAAAATTAATCTGATTAATTTTAAAATCTTAAATGGCAAATACAGATCCAAAAACATATTAAAAGAGTTTTAATATGTTGTTTATCATTGAAATCAAATAGATAAAAATAAATCTTGCATGATGCATGTGACCCTAGGTGAAAATTTTTGAATTCAATGGTATAAACTTGTGTTTTTCACGCTTCCGTTCCTTCACCACTCACACCAATTAATCATATTATAAGTTTAATTTCCCTTTATCCCACATTAAACCCTTAATTCTTGTTATTTACTTTAGATACCACCAAATTAATTTTTCATTTTATTTTCTAAGTGTAATATTATTTATTTTTAATGGACTTTTAGGTCAAAAGACGATTCGGGATGTCAAATGACCATAATGCCCCTGTTCGGGTTGCATTCTCGATTTTTCGGTAACACCGGGTTTTGTCTGTTTTTCGATTTCTCACTTTTCCTTGTACTAATAATTTAATTTTTCTTTGATATTTCTAATGATATTCCTACTTCAATTGATGTCTCTTTAAGTTCTAAAAATATTTTCCAGGGTTCTCCGCGGTCCAGGGCCAGTCAACGGTCCACGCCGTGACTTCCCAGTGCGGTCACCCATCGCTAAGGTTCTCAGCTCGCTTAACTTGGTTACCTTTCTTTGCTATTATTTTTCCTTTGTTTTTCTTGTATTTTCTTTTCTTGTATTTCATTATTTTATGTCTCCTCCCTCATGTCAAAGTGTAGTTCTAGGCATCCTAGCTGTCCGGACAACACTGGTCACCGGAATAGTAGAACGCACTACTGAACTTAGGGGTGTTACAATGTTTGATTAGGAAATGAAGTGAGCAAGAATGTTGGAGTTGAGTTTAGGCATGCTGCCCTTGGTGACCTGCAGGACTAGTTGTGAGTCCAGCAGGTTTGGGCAGCTATAAATGGAGTTGTATAGGTTCAATTGGTGCAAGGCCAATTGGACATGAAACTAGACACATAACGGCACAACGTTGGTATAGAAACCTTGCCCAGAAAACCAAACCAAGTGGACCAAAAGTTTGCCCTAATCCGGGTGACCTGCAGTCTGCCTGGGCAAAATGACCAAATGAACAGTGTTTGGTCATTTGGCCATAACTCAGTGTAGAAAGGTCAAATTGACCTGAAATCTTACCAGAAACAAGCTGAGATATAGACCAACAACTTTCATGAAAAACACAAATCCAAATTGTGATCATAACCTAGTCAAATTGCCAACCAAACTTAGGTCACCAAATTTGGCAGAACCAAATTGCCCAGAAAATCTGGGTACAGGTCACTCTGGCCAGTTATGGTAAAATGACCATAACTTGAGCTACAAAACTCCAAATGGAGTGATTCAAAAAGGAAATTAAAGAAGACACAATAAGGAACAACTTTGATGAAGAAAAGTTAGCCCAGTTTCTACTGTAAAATTGTCCAATAGAACAGTGAACTTAGGTAATCAAAACTGAAAATTTAGAAATGCATCTAGGGGACTTTAAATTGCAAATGACAATTAACACTAGCAAATGTAAAACTCAAAATGTTGGATCTTGGTATAATTAGAATTAATATATCCTTTAAGTATGAAAAAGTCAACATTTTGGTTGACTAGTACGGTAAATAGTAATCAAAATGATTAACAAACTAAGATGAAGACCTAGAACCAATTCTAAGCTTAAATGCTTAGAATTGTATGACAAATGTGGACTATACATCCTAGACAAAATTGTTAAAGGGAAATTAAGGCCATAAATTTGAAATCCATGAAATGTTCATGGATTACTTGGAATAGAAATAGTAATTTACCTAAATGACTTAATGAACATTTAAGTTATGTAAATATATAATTAAGATTTATATTCCCATTACTAGTAGGTCTAATAAAACATGAGTGATACCACTTGAATATGAAATGAAATTAACCTAGATGGATTGTTGAGTATAAATGGGATGAGGTTTACATTAGGATTTACGTTTCCCTTACAAATAAGATAATAATACCTTGTATGAGTTATGAATTCATATAAATATTGTAATGAATAAATGAATCACATGAAAATATGAATGGAACATTAGTTTTCTTTATAAGAGAAAGGAAGAATATTTTGAGTACAATGGTACATGAACAACATTGTTGTGAATTGTGATCAATATGAATGATGTAAGGAATATATGAATATTATGATGAATGTATAAATTATGGAATTTGTTATGAAATAATGAAGTCATAAAACACAATATATTAATATTTAATAATAGTATGTGCCCTTGTATTGCCTAGACATGTGTGTCAGATTGGATAGTTTGGCATGCCAATAGGGTATTGTTTTAGCAGTACTGCGAAAGGCTTTATGCCTATATTCATGGCTTTATGCCCATATTCATGGCTTTTATGCCCGTATTCATGGCTTTTATGCCCGATCATGTGATATCATGGCTTTTTAGCCATACTGACTGCATACGTGGTTGACGTTCCTCGTCCCATGGTATGACGGCCCGAGACACCATGGTGTCCAGTGCCAACGACCCGTTATCCAGTTTAGTCAACCTGTCATAGGTCACTTAGGCAGTGAAATTTATTGAAATAAGTTAAGAATATTAGCAATTAAAAATATTAGAAATTAAATAAAATAAATGAGTAAGATGACCTAAAATAAATTAGAATAGTTATTTATTAGAAAGAATCGAAATGAACTGGACCGATATTAAAATTTACTTATTATGAGATAATCTGAGACAACCTAGCAAGTATTGAGAAAATGCTAAATGATTAGCAAAGAAAATTATAACATAAATAAATATTGCAAATGTGACTTATATAATAATATAAGCATAAATTTATTATTTTTAGATCATTTTTCTTTGTACATTATTACTGTACATTGGCGAAATAAATACTTCCAAAGAAGACTAAATTAGGATAAAATATATTAAATTTTAGAAACCTCATGTGAAGTATAAATAAATCTTAATTATCCGAATTTTGTTTCTATCTTTATTTGTATATTATTTTCTTGTTATATTATTGCACCACTAAGCAGCAATGCTTAGCACGACGGAATTGTTTCCTTCGCGCAGGTACTGAAGCTAGAACCCAATGGACGTTTGACTGGGAATTTTGGGAGTTCTGATCTGCAGAAGTGTCTAAAGTATTCAAGGTTATCACCTCCTCAGCAATGCATGTAGATAGGGCCCATATAGCTCATATTTTGTATTTTGTATAAAATGCTAGATATTATATTATAATGTAGATTATGAATAGGTAATTAATAGAAATGTGATGTAAATTAATAAATTAGCTTTTTCATATGTAATTAATTTATATATCATGTAAATTATGAAATTATGTAAATTAATGAAATTTGAAAATTTTACTTATGTGATTTGAGCATGAATGATATTGTATGGATTTGAAGACAGATTTGAAATATATATAGATAATGCATGGAAATGAATATGAAATTGAGATATATGAATGAGATGTGAATTATGAGATGGTTATGAAAATAATTGATGAGATTTTTATTATAAAATATTATTGAAATTTTCAAACAGGTGAATAGTATAACACGTCAAACGATAATAAAATAGGGAAAACTCTGTTAGTTTCTTTGTTGAAAAATAATCGATATTAAATATAACGAGAACAAAATTTTTAAAGAAATAAAGTAAGGTAAGGTAGGGTGCTCCAGCACCGAATGTAGCATACCTTGCTCGGCTACACTATAGTCGGGTGAGGAGTTTTACATGAAATTTCAGTGGACAGATAAATGCCAACAGAGTTTTGATGAATTGAAGAGATGTTTGACTGAGGCTCCAATCCTGACTTTACCTACACCGGGTAAAGAATATACAGTTTACAGTGATGCTTCTCAAAATGGGTTAGGTTGTGTGTTGATGCAAGATCAGAATGTCATTACCTATACATCACGCCAGCTAAAACCGCATGAGAGGAATTATCCAACACATGACTTGGAGCTTGCAGCCATTGTGTTCGCTCTTAAGATCTGGAGACACTATTTGTATGGGGAGAAGTGCTACATCTACACAGATCATAAGAGTTTGAAGTATTTGGGCACCCAGAAAGAGTTGAATTTGAGACAGAGGAGATGGTTAGAGTTGATAAAAGACTATGATAGTCTGATAGACTATCAGCTAGGGAAAGCTAATGTTGTGGCTGACGCCTTAAGTCGCAAGACTATGGCAAGTCTACGGGTTACTCCTTTGTCTATGGTACATGAGTTGAGATCATTACATGCCAGCTTAGAGATTAATGATGAGGGGCAGACAGCAGTTGCATGGCATTTACAGCCAGTGTTGATTGATCAGATCAGAATGGCTGCTCAGAATGATGAAAGGTATCAGAAGCTGTTGGAAAAAGTCAAGCAGGGCAAGAAACCAGAATTCTCAATAAGAGATGATGGTCTACTGTTACACCAGGACAGAATGTGTGTTCTTAATGATGTTGATTTGAGGCAGATCATTTTGAAGGAAGCACATGAGTCTCCTTTTGCCATGCACCCTGGTGGCACAAAAATGTATAGAGGGCTAAAGGAGCATTACTGCTGGATGGGTATGAAAAGAGATGTGGCAGAGTTTGTTTCCAAATGCGTAACTTGTCAGCAAGTGAAGGCAGCGCATCAAGTACCAACTAGGTTGTTACATCCACTACCAGTGCCAGAATGGAAATGGGAGAGAATAACAATGGATTTTGTGATGGGACTTCTGAGGACACAGAAGAGTCATGATGCAATTTGGGTCATTGTTGACAAACTAAGTCTGCTCATTTTCTGCCAGTTCAAATGGACTACAGTTTAGAAAGATTGGCCAAGTTATACATTGATGAGATTGAGAGACTGCATGGAGTGCCAGTATCCATCGTATCAGACAGAGATTCTAGGTTCACTTCTAGATTCTGGGGTAGTCTTCAGAGAGCCCTACGAACTAGATTGAACTTTAGTACTGCATTCCACCCACAGATAAATGGCTCGTCTGAGAGGGTAATTCAGATCTTGGAGGACATGCTATGGGCTTGTGTGATTGAGTTTGAGGGTAGTTGGGATACACAATTGCCTTTGATTGAGTTTGCTTACAACAACAGCTACCAATCAAGCATTGGGATGCCTCCATATGAAGCTTTGTATGGCCGAAAATGTAGAACCCCATTGTGTTGGGATGACGTGGGTGAAAGAAAGATGGTTGGACCCGAAATTGTTCAGCAAACTAAAGAGAAGATCAGGGTGATCAGAGATCGACTTAAGACTGCATCAGACCGTCAGAAGTCCTTCATTAATCTGAAGAGAAGGGATATTGAGTATGTAGTGGGTGAGAAAGTATTCCTCAAGGTTTCCCCTTAGAAGAGAATTATGAGATTCGGTAGAAAAGGGAAACTGAGTCCTCGTTTCATTGGGCCATATGAGGTTCTGGAAAGAGTGGGTCCTTTGGCATATTGTTTGGCACTACCTCCAGAGTTGGAGAAGATACATAATGTCTTCCATGTATCGATGTTGAGGAGGTATCGATCAGACCCATCTCATGTACTACCAGTAGAGGAAATTGAAGTGAATCCAGACCTCACATATGAGGAGGAACCCATAGAGATTTTAGCTTATGAGGTGAAGCAGCTACGAAACAAGCAGATACCGTTGGTAAAAGTGCTGTGGAACCATCATTCGAGTCAAGAGGCTACTTGGGAACGAGAGGAGAACATGAGAAGACAACACCCATAGCTGTTCAGAGATTAATACCAGGTAGAATTTTGAGACGAAATTTATTTTAAGGGGGGGAGAATTGTAACACCCCTATTTGCATAGCCTGGTATATTTCACTATTCTGGTGACCGGAGTCGGTCCGGACAATTAAGGGGATTAGAACCACACTTAAGACAACTAGAGAAGCCATAAATACAAATAATTAGTAATTGCCAATTAGTTAAGTATAAATAAGAAAAACATAACATAAGAAGTTAAGCGAGCCGAGAGTCACAGCGATGGGTGACCTTCTCGGGAATGACTGCGAAGTCGATTTAAACTCAAATTTCAAACCGTCAAATGTGACGCTGCAATCCTTAGGACTATTACGAACATAGTGGAAAAGAGAAAATCATGAAAAAGAATTGTTAAGCTAGTCAAATAATTAGGTCAAGGAGCTGAAAGAAATATTAAATTATTTGCAAACCGGGTTGAACCGGCGAGGGGCAATTTGGTCAATTAATCCCGAGAGCTGACTCCTGACCTAACTGTCAAATAAAATCGGAGAAAAGAAAATTTCAGAGTTAGGAATAAAATTAAAGAACTAATAGAAAAATAAATGAAAAAAAAAAAGAAAATGAAAAAGTGAAGGAAGATAACATCATGCATGATGCCATAAATGTTATAATTAAAAAAATTTACTTAAATTGATTTATGGTCTTCCTAAGACATAAAAAAAGAAAAGAAAAGAAAAGAAAAAAAAATAAACAAAGGTCATCTTCTTCCCTAGTGTTGCCACCCTCACTCTCTCTCTCTCTCTCCCTCTCCATTTTTAAACCTCCATTGAAGCTTGCACTCAAGCTCGAATTTCCTCACTTAACCTAAATATTTTCCATAAACACCCCATCAAAGCTTGTTACCTCAACCTAAGAAGAAGATTGAAAGAGCAAAGAAAAAGAAAAAAGAAGAGAATTGAAGAATTGGACATCAAAGATTGAGGTTAGTGATTTAAGTTAGAAAATTAGTTTATTAGTTGTGTTTATAGCCTAATTAACTTAGAAATAAACTTAAAATGAAATGAAATAAATTGTTAAAGGACCAAGCTGAATTTCGGCCAGCATGTGTATGGGGGTATTATTGCATGGTTTGATTGATTTGGATGGGTATATGAACCTCAATTAGTTAAATGATTATGGTTAAAGGCATTGAATTGGTTAAATGCAATAATCAGTGTGAATTAGGGTTTTGGACATTTAGGGTTTAGAGACAAAAATATGAGAAATTAGTAAATGATGTCTTTGACCTAGTTTGAAGTGAGAAATGGTCATTTTTTACCAAATGAAGTGTGTTAAAGTGTTTGAACCAAAAGCAAATTTGGATTCAATGTGGTCATGATGCTGGTAGCAGGACCAAGGTCCCTTTGAGGGACCAAAATTGAAAATTTACAAGTCCAATTGGTATGAGACCAATTGGGAATGAAAATAGACACTAAATGACACAATTTTCATTCAGGAAGCATGGCCAAAAAGTGACCAAAACCTAGTGAAGAAATTGACCAAATCCAGAAAATCTCAGTCTGCCCTGTACAAAATGACCAAATGAATAGTGTTTATTCATTTGGCCATAACTTGAGCTAGGCAGGTCTAAATGACCTGAAATTTTACCAGTGGATAGATGAGATATAGACCTAAAACTTTGATGCAGAACATAAACCCAAATTATGCCATTAACCAAGTTATTTAGCCACCCAAAATTGGTGCCATTAAACTTCCAGAACCAAAGTTTGTCCAGAAATCTGGGTTAAGTCCAATCCGGCAGCCATGGTTCAAATGGCTATAACTTGAGCTACAAAACTCCAATTGGAGGATTCAAAAAGGAGAATAAACTTAAGACAATAGGGAACATTTTCTATGAAGGAAGTTTTGTCAAATTCTAACAGAACAATGACCAATGGAACATTGCAACTTAAGACACCAAAACTGAAAATTTGCAAAATTGCTTAAAAGACTTAGAATTTGAGTAAACAACCAAAACCAACAAATTTAGTGACGAAAATGTGGTATGTGGGTGAAGTTGGAATTCCCATACCTATTAAGCCTTAGAAAGTCAACAAATTGACTTGAATAGTATAGTGAATAGTAACCCCAAAACACAAATTTTAAAGAACGTCAAGTTTAGCATATATAAGCTAGATAAAGTGAATTTGAATTTATTTTTGGATTTATGCTAAGTTATGGTATTGAAACACTGTGAAACTGTGTGTTTCAGCTGAAAAAGACTTGGAAGGTCTGAGAGACTAAGTCAAGACCTAGAGGCGACTCACGTCAGGTTTGTGCACAATAAACCTTATTTGAGTATTCTGTCATTGAAAAATTGATTTGGTATGATTTATGAAAATTTGGTGTTACTCATGAATTGTGTTGCCACTTTGTGAATGAAACTATGACTTTGGAAATCTATTGGATTTCTCATGAATTATTTGAATAAAATATTTGGAATAGATTTTTTTTATTCACACTTAGCATGACAGTGCCTTATTATTCCTCCTCCATTCATGGGATGAGATCGATTATTTTTCCTCTCTCTCTGGTTTACCAGTTGAGGTTGTAGATCGAATGAGTACTCATTAGCTAGCTAGCCACCTCCCTCATTGATTTTGATTAGTGGAGTTATAGATTGCTTTGTCGTGGTGTACAACGCGGTATTGATCAGAAATTTTGTGTCATGGATTAAGTTGTGTACGATTTGGCAACACTATGTTTATTAAATTATTTGACCAAATTGTGTTATTATGAGTTTTGATAATTTGTGAAATATGATTGAGAAATATTTAAATTGTGTTTTGTCAATGAATGATTTATGTATTATATTTTAAATTTTTATTGTGCACCACTGAGTACTTTTATACTCAGCGATAGCTTGTTTTATTGTCGTAGATAAGAGCAAGGAGAAAGCAGTAGAGTGAGCTGCTATTGAAATTGAAGACCATACTGATCTTTTTGTACGGGTATTGTTTTACACCCTTGTAGTTATTTCGATGTAAATATTGTAATGTTTTATGTATCAATATAAAGTTGAGCAGTTGTATAATAAATTATAATAATATTATTTTTTTTATTTGCTTTTGAAAATTAAGATTTGCACTTGTGAAATTCGTACTTTATGCACTGTGAATGAAATTATGAAATATTTTAAGTTGATAAATTTTTGGTTGAATTATGGAACGAATTGAATTGTGTTGAATTAAGATTATTTGGAGGTTGGGAGTTGTGGAAAATTTATTGGAAGTGTTTTTCTCAGATATTTGAAGAACTATTTTCTCAAAATACAGACGGCACTCTATCAAAATTTTTATAAAATTTGCGAAAAAATAAAAATAGACAAAAATTTTTACTAGTTTTTACGAATCTCAAAGGCGCAGACACGCTGCAGTGCATCAAGAGGTTAGTGTAATCGTTCTTGATTTAATCTAGGGTTCTAAAATTAATCTGATTAATTTTAAAATCTTAAATGAAAAATACAGATCCAAAAACATATTAAAAGAGTTTTAATATGTTGTTTATCATTGAAATCAAATAGATAAAAATAAATCTTGCATGATGCATGTGACCCTAGGTGAAAATTTTTGAATTCAATGGTATAAACTTGTGTTTTTCACGCTTCCGTTCCTTCAATTGGTATCATTGCCATTTATATTGATGTTTATATGATTTAATTGTGTGTTTGATCATGAGATCAAGAGTTTATTGCTGGTTGCAAAGTCAAAGTGGCGGCACAAATGATGAACACCGTGGTGCGCATGGTTGATGCATCACAATGGTGTGCAAAGGTAAATGGATGGTGAATGTGCAATTGTTGTATGATTTAAGATCCATTTTATCTCTAATTAAATTGTTTAATTAGAATTTTTATCACACAATTAAATTATGATTCAAATCAGAATTTTAAAAATTGTTTGAATGTGATTCAAATCTGAATTTTAAAAGTTGTTTGAATGTGATTCAAATCTGAATTTTTAAAGTTGTTTGAATCATATTTAAATCTGATTTTTTAAAATTGATTGAATAAAATTCAGATCTGATTTTTTAAAAAATATTTGAATGTGATTCAAATCTGATTTTTTTAAAAATGTTTGAATGTGATTCAAATCTGAATTTTTAAAGTTGTTTGAATGTGATTCAAATCTGAATTTTTAAATTTGTTTGAATGAGATTCAAATATGAATTTTTAAATTTATTTGAATCATATTCAAATCTGGATTTTTAAGTTGAATATGAGATATTCAATTTAATTTAAGTATGTATGTTTTATTTAATTGTTAAATAGTGATATGCATGATGGATGATCATGGACTATAAAAGACCAATGTGATTGGATTTATTTCTTTTATGTTTCTTTGGGATTGTAAATTAATTAATTTATTTTGGGCATGTATTATTAAGTTTGTTATAATTTTTGGGTTGTAATTTCATTTATTTAAGTTCTTATAAATTCGCCTTGGTATGCCAAGGATTACCATGTAATATTGGATTGCAAGAAGTTCAAGGAGATTAAGAGCATTGGTGGGACCAGTGGGAGGAATTCAAGATCAAGTGTTGATTATGTACTCCTTCAGCATCTCTTGTAAAATGAATGAATGAATGAAATGCACCTAGGAATGCCCTGATTCAATTCTTGGTGGCTCAGAATTGAATCCCTTAGAAAGTCCATGATCATACCATATTTACTGCTTATCCATGAATGCATGAGATGTATGGGAATGTATGCAATTATATGATATATGCATGCTAAATGGATAATGTGCAAAGTGAGACCTTAATAGTAAATAGAATGACCATAAAATCTTCCAAACAAATGATTAAGTTGGAAATGCTATAATTAAAATAATTATAACATAGGCCCTCCATTGGGGCAATTATTTTAAGAAATTTTAAATAGTTGCATAAGATGCAATTTATTTAAGAGATTTTCTTAAGAATAATTGTTAAGCATGAGATGTTGTAAATATGTAAATGGTTTAGTGGCCAATATTGGATGTACCTGAGGACATTAAAATTATTTGCATAATTACTGGCTCAATGGGATCAACTTAACTAATGCAAGATAAGTCAATAATGGATGTACCTGAGATTTTGAGCATTAGGGGCTAGGTAAAGGATTGAACCTCACATGAGATGTGATGGGCAAGGAGTTGCTCACTTATAGTTTATTGTAATTCCAATAATGGATGTACCCGAGGATGATCAATAGAATTATAAGAATTCAATCACCCACTAGAAATCCATCCAACTAGGATTTTCGTTTTCTACTTTGGAAGTGTAGGATTCGCTAAGTTAGTGGGAGGACCAATTTGATTAAAAGACCATAATCAATGCTGGATTATTCTGATATTCTGCTTAAAGTTAGGGATGAAGTCAAAAAGTAATACAATGCTGGATTTTTGGAAGTAGTCAAGTACCCTCAGTGGATAGCTAATGTTGTCCGGGTAATGAAAAAAGACGGGAGAGTCAGGTATGTGTTGACTATAGGGATCTCAATAAGGCGAGATTGAAGGATGATTTCCCTCTCCCACATATAGACGTGCTGGTCGATAATGCTGCAGGATTGGGTAGATGTTCGTGCATTGACGGGGCATCTGGGTACAACCAAATCCTCATGGATGAGGAAGACAAGGATAAGACTGCTTTTATCACTCAGTGGGGGGTGTTCTGTTATCGGGTCATGCCATTTGAGTTAAAGAATTCTGGAGCTACCTACCAACATGCTATGATCACATTATTCCACGACATGATGCACAAAGAAGTAGAGGTGTATGTGGATGATATGATCATCAAATCCAGAGAGGGAGAAAGTCATGTACAAGTGCTAAGGAAAGTATTCGAAAGACTCAGGAAGTATCAGTTGAAATTGAACCCCGCCAAGTGTGTGTTTGAGGCTAGATCTGGAAAGCTATTGGGGTTCATAGTAAGTGAGAAGGGAATAGAAGTAGACCCAGACAAAGTTCTAGCCATTCAAGAAATGCCATCCCCAAAGACAAAAAGGGAGGTGCGCAGTTTCCTGGGAAAACTAAACTACATCTCGATATTCATTTCCAACCTCACTGCTAAAGCTCAACCCATCTTTAGACTACTCAGAAAGAACAACACCACCCAATGGGATTCAGTTTGTCAAGAGGCTTTCGAGAAAATTAAACAGTACTTCCCTCCAGTGGCAAGAAGGCTGTTGATTCTATACATGGCAGTACAACAGAGTTCAATAGGGTGTGTTTTGGGGTAGCATGATGACACAGGTCGAAAGGAGAGGGCCATTTATTACCTGAGCAAGAAATTCAATGATTGCGAGTCAAGGTACTCGTTCCTAGAGAAAACTTGTTGCGCGTTGGCCTGGACGGCGAATCGGCTTAAACACTACATGTTGAATCATAAGACATGGCTCATCTCCCGGATGGATCCCATCAAGTATGTATTTGAAAGCCCATTCATGCCAGGAAGGATAGCAAAATGGCAGGTCATACTCTCTCAATATGATATTGTCTATATGACCAGAAAGGTGGTAAAAGGGAGCATAATTGCTGATCTCCTAACAGAAAACCCTATCTAATATTATGAAGCCTTGGATTTCGAATTCCCTGATGAGCATGTTAATGAGGTTGACGACGAGGAAAAGGAACCAGCTAACATGTGGGGAATGTATTTTGACGGAGTAGTCAACTTGTTTGGTAATAGGATCGGAGCTATGTTGATATCCCCCGACGGAAAACACTTCCCGATAGCTATCAAGTTAAGATTTGATTGCACCAACAACGTCACAGAATACGAAGCCTGTGTGATGGGTTTACAGGCTGCCATCGAAATGAAAGTCAGAAAGTTAGAGGTGTATGGAGATTCGGCCTTAATCATTTATCAAGTCAAGGGAGAATGGCAAACTAAAGACCCGAAGCTGATCCCATATCAAAAGTACCTACTGGAATTGATCAAGAGATTTGAAGAAATTTCTTTCACTAACCTCAGTCAGGACAAGAATCAATTCGCGGATGCCTTAGCCACTCTGGCTGTCATGGCTCAAATGGAAGAGGGCCAGAGGACTCAGGTATTGCAGATCAAAGTAAGGGGTGAGCCAGCTTACTGTTTCATGGTCGAGGAAGAAATCGATGGTAAGCCCTAGTACTATGATATCCAGGTCTACGTCAAAACCAGGGAATACCCTCCGGGGGTAAGCAGAAATGAAAGGAGAATAATCAAGAGATTAGCTTTGGGATACTTCCCCAGTGGTGAAATTCTATACAAAAGGAGCACCAATGCGAACTGTTGAGATGCGTAGAGGCAAAAGAAGCAAGGAGGATCCTTTTCGAGACTCATGAGGGGAATTGTGCAACCTACGCTAATGGACATATGATGGCCAAACAAATCATGAGACAGGGATACTTCTGGACTACTATGGAGAAGGACTGCATCGAGTACTTTCGAAAATGTCATAAATGTCAAATCTATGCAGATCTGATAAACGTTCCGCCTCATCAATTGTTCAATCTCGTTTCACCTTGGCCTTTCGCAATGTGGGGCATCAATGTAATTGGTCCCATTAACCCCAAGGCATCTAATGGGCATAGGTTCATCTTGGTAGCTATTGACTACTCTTCTAAATGGGTCAAAGCAACATTATATGCCCACATCACGCAAAATACATTTCTCAAATTCCTCCAAAATAATGCCATTTGCCGATACGGCCTCCCCAGCAAAATCGTCACTGACAACGTCAAGAATTTGAATGGTCCGAAGGTCCAAAGTTTATGTGACTAATACAAGATCTGACATCTCAATTCCTCACCATATCATCCCCAGATGAATGGAGCAGTGGAAGCCGCTAACAAAAATCTTAAGAGAATAATCCGAAAAATGACCGTCACCTATAAAGATTGGCATGATATGCTTCCCTACACTCTTCATGCATACCGGACCTCCGTAAGAACATCAACTGGGGCAACTCCATACTCACTGGTTTACGAGATGGAAGCTGTTTTGTCCATTGAAGTAGAAATTCCTTCCCTGAGGATTCTGAAAGAATCAGGAATTGATGAGTCAGAATGGATCCAATCGAGGTTAGACCAATTGAATTTGCTGGATGAGAAAAGGCTAGCAGCAGTGTGTCATGGGCAATTATACCAAAGAAGAATGGCTAAGACATTTGACAAAGGCGTTCACCCATGCGAATTTCAACCAGGAGATCTGGTCCTGAAAAAGATTCTTCCAAATCAAAATGATGACCGGGGCAAATGGTCGCCAACCTATGAGGGACCCTATGTAGTTAAAAAGGCATTTTTCTAGCGGTGCCCTGATCTTGACCCACATGGACAGCGAAGAATTCCCAAGACCCGTGAATGCAGATGCTGTCAAAAGGTATTATGCCTAAAAAAAAAAGGGGTAGGGGTGAAAACCCGAAAGGGCACTCCTAGCAAAATGTGCGAAAGAGGGCGAAAACCCGCAAGGGCACTTTCTGTAAAATGAGTAAAGGGTGAAAACCCGAAAGGGTGCCCTTAAAATCAGAAAATGGAGAAATAAGGAAGGGAATACGGGACCAGAAAAGGAGATAAGCCACCACGACACGAATGTTTGTCAACAGAATACTTGAAATAATGGCAGTTAAGGCACTTCAAAGTTAACTACAAGGAATCTGTGAGATCCATTCTTATACCCTTTTTCTTTGAAACTGTACCTTTTTCTCTCAAGCCACATAAAATCATTCTTTCACTTTAATTTATCTTCTTAAACTCTAATTTATACTTACACTCAGATTTATCTTTCTTGTATATTCACACTTTAATGTTATCTCTCTTCTACATCTTTATTTTATGCGCTATTAATCTGTTAAAATTTTATCATAAGATTAGGATTTGGATATTGATAACCTCATGTACTTTGCTATGAGATTTACAGGAAATGATCGATAGCCATGAAAAAAAAAAAAAACACTAGGAGTGAAAACCTGGAAGGGCGCTTTTTGCGAAATAAGAATAAAGTCGAGAACCGAAAGGGCATCCTGGGAAGTGAGTAAGAAATGGGAAGTTGTAGGTTAAGTCTTGAGACTCGTCCTCCATTGATCGTTTATTTTTGGGATCCTGTTAAGTACACTTGGACGCAGAAGAACTTCTCGTGTCAGGTTAGGCTTGATTTGTTAGCATTTTTTATTTTCAAAATTTAAATTTCTCGTCATCAACCTCTGGTTTATTGATCCAAGTTGATTTTAATTTTTATCATTTTAATTCCTGTCATCAACCTCTGGTTCCTTGATCCAAGTTGATTTTAATTCTTGCATTTTAATTCCTGTCATCAACCTCTGGTTCCTTGATCCAAGTTGATTTTAATTTTCAGCATTTTAATTCCTGTCATCAACCTCTGGTTCCTTGATCCAAGTTGATTTTAATTTCTAGCATTTTAAATTCCTGTCATCAACCTCTGGTTCCTTGATCCAAGTTGATTTTAAATTCTTGCATTCTAAATTCATGTCATCAACCTCTGGTTCCTTGATCCAAGTTGATTTTAAATTCTTGCATTCTAAATTCATGTCATCAACCTCTGGTTCCTTGATCCAAGTTGATTTTAAATTCTTGCATTTAAATTCCTGTTATCAAACTCTGGTTCCTTAATCCAAGTTGATTTTAAATTCTTGCATCTAAATTTCTATCATCAACCTCTAGTTCCTTGATCCAAGTTGATTTTAAATTCTTGCATTCTAAATTCATGTCATCAACCTCTGGTTCTTTGATTGAAGTTGATTTTAATTTTCAGCATTTTAAATTCTTGTCATCAACCTCTGATTCCTTGATCCAAGTTGATTTTAATTTTTCTAGCATTTTAAATTTCTGTCATCAACCTCTGGTTCCTTGATCCAAGTTGATTTTAATTTCTAGCATTTTAAATTCCTGTCATCAAACTCTGTTTCCTCGATCCAAATTGATTTTAATTTAAATTCTTGTCATCAACCTCTGGTTCCTTAATCTAAGTTGATTTTAGCTTCCAGCCTTTAACTTCCAAGTTAATTTTTGATTCACAGTGTTTTTAATTTTTCATGCCCCAATCGCCTAAAATATGGGTCTGAATCTTTACATAATTCCTATATGGGAAAATTTTATTCCCTTCAATAAAAATTATGTAAAGAGGGGCAGCTGTCGACACCATATTTTGGCCGATCACCGAGGTCAAGGGACTTTAAATTGACTCCCAGCTGACGTCCTTCGATCACAAATGACTTTTCCAAACACATCGATTGCTCGATCATGAAATAAACCGATCCCACACTTAATAAATTGTTTTCCAATCTCTTATCAGAGAGGTTCGAACCAATTTCAGGTCTCCATACCCTCCAGTCTTACCTCCCGATCTCTCTTTATAAATATTATAGAAAGTCATTTAGCTAATGCTAGAATCAGGTTCCTCACTTATATGTCCCAGATATTCCTTAAAATAAAGTTAAAGTTTTTACCCGATTTAATGATGATTGCGATCTTAAGAATTCGAGTCAAGTCTTTCCAATTCTAATGTTCTAAAGTTATCCCCAGTGTTTGGTCATGGCTTAGTCCGATCTCAAGCTTACAATGTTTTTTCGACCTCTTATACTTAGATTAATAGTTGCTTTTAAGTTTGATGTTCTAATACGTTCAAAAATCAAATACTCATACAATTGGGGCGCTTTCCGATCTCATCAAGAAATTGAACAAAATAAAGGACTTTACTTCATTTCAAGATAAAAATTTACAAGTCATTCGGCTGGAGGGTCCCCCCCAGCCTGTTCTCTAAGTACATCATCATTTCTCTCATTCTCTCTCTCTCTCTGGATCCCCATCGCTCTCATGTTTGGCCTCTGGGGCGAGCTCGTTCATCCAGGAGAAGTCCTCTTCAGGATACCGTTTCTTCAACTCGGCCATAAGGTCATTATGGGCATTCACATAAGCCCCGGCCTCCTTCGTAGTGCTCTCCTCTTCCTTAGCTTGAAGTTCCTCATCCTTGGCTCGGAGTTCTTCCTCCTTCACCTGAAGGTCTTCAGCATAACGAGCGAGATTGGCAGACCGACCAGCTCGGGAGTCTTCTAGTTCTTGTTCCACCTTCGCTATCCTCTCTTCATAATGCCTCATCCGCTCTTCCATTCTGGCGATGTAGTCGATAGCAGAGGAGAGCTGAGCTTGTGCAGCTGAGGCATCTTGGACCACCTTAAGGATCTCCTTCTTTAAGGCGTGGGATTTCTCTCTGGGTACATGCTGATTAGCAATGGCCTCTAAGCCCAAGCTCATTGTCTGAGCTAAGATGTCATCCATGCTCTCCTCTACCAACTGGTTTCGATCTTCTTGGAAGCAGATGGAAGCTCCCATGACTTTGGCCAGGTTGGGATTCTCCTTTGTAGAGCGATTCCTTTCCAATGATTGGATCAGAAGTTGTGCGCCCTAGGAAAGTGTCCTGACCGTGGGACCGGAAGACTCCCCTTCCACATTAGAAGAGGTCAGAGGAGGAGGGGGAGGTGGAAGCTCGATTTGTTGAGGAGCCAGGGCGATAACCTCTACCTCAGGGATCAGTTGCTCCTGAGATCAGGGAGGAGAGCTCGACACCTCTACTGATTCACGACGAGGGGTCTGAGCATCGGCATTGGTGGCCCCCTTCATCGCCCTCACTT
Organism: Hevea brasiliensis; assembly: GCF_030052815.1. Taxonomy (NCBI): domain Eukaryota; kingdom Viridiplantae; phylum Streptophyta; class Magnoliopsida; order Malpighiales; family Euphorbiaceae; genus Hevea; species Hevea brasiliensis. The sequence continues at coordinate 23,537,732 of NC_079507.1, forward strand.
TTCTGGAGACCTCCCTCTTTTGTTTGCGACTCTCCTTGGAAGCATCGCCGCCCACCATACCTGCACAAAAAAGAAGTCAGTGAGTTCACTAAGATTCAGAGACCAGAGATATGGGTAGTATCAAGGCCGAGGTCAGAGAGCTTAAGCTCATATTCTTTATCAGTGATCAGCCGTATCATCCAATACTTCAGTTCTGCCATCATCGCGTCTAAGCAAGAGAATTTCTGAGTGGATGCCTGAGACTTTAACTCTTTTACCATGACGTCTTTGTCCTTATTCAAGGTGATCTTTTTTGGGATCGGAGTGACCAGGTGTTGCCAACTTCGTGGGATGCCCTCAAAGCCGTTCTGAATCTTGCTCCTCAAAATGAAGAACCGGTTCTTCCAATTCTTTAATGAATAAGGGAGATTGGTAAAGAGAGAACAATAGGGCTTAGCTTGGAAGAACCAGAACTCATCATCCTTCCTTCAGGCAAGCCTATGTAGCTCGGCAAAGATTTTGGCTGTGGGTTCCAGTCCCTTAGCTCGGCAGAGGCCCCGGAAGGCTATTAGAGTCCGCCGAGAGTTCGGATGCACTTGGGCTACCAAGACATGGTGGAATTTTAGGACGGCCTTGCAAAATTCGTCCAAGGGAAAATCGAGCCCGGTCTTCAGTTGCTCTTCATACACCATAATGAGATTGCCCTCATCAAAGAAGTGGTCGGCCCGATGATTGCCATGGCATTTGATCAGTTCAAAGGAGTCGATCCGCAAATTGTACTCCTGGCTTATAGATTAGAGATCAGTCTCTCTCAAGACTAAAGGCAACTCATCAATTGGTAAGTTATCTCTCCTCAAAGATGCCCCTCGCCTTGGTCTGGCAGCCAAAACAGTTACCGGAATCAGGGCTGTGCTGGTTTGACCACCTGATCTAATCATGTCACCCTCTTTTGAGGTCCACAAAACATGGACAGAAGACAAATTTGCAGCTCTCTGACCCTCAGCGCCGCTCATTTTCAAAGAAACCAAAGAAGTTTAACTAAGAAAATGATCAAAACCCTTACCGGAATGTGATCGGTGCTGAAAATACTTGAAGAAACGAGAGAATTTTGAAATTGCTAGCAAAGTGTTGAAAATGACATAAGGGAGGAACAGATTGACCCTCTCCCTATTTATACCCGTCTGAGCATTTAATGTTCACGAAGTCCTAAGCGGCGCATCGGTTAGCGGAATCGACCCACTTTCCTGACACATCGCGAGAAGGTTCCAGAAACACAATAATAAAATCGAATAAAATGAGATCGGCTAGCTAGAGTTATCGGATTGTGCAAATTTTCATAGCCGCAGGTCGGTTAATGACGATTTAGTTAGAGATCAGATCGAATATGCACATCAGAGATCGAAAAAATAACCAATGCAATAATTAAATAATAACCTTCAAATAAAATTTTATTTCATTTCCAAAATGTTAGATTACATCATTTGGGCGATATCAAGAGATCGGATTACATCATTAAGAGAACCTTTAAAGATTGACACTACATCTAAAGATCATTTGGGCGATATCAAGACCTATGTCAAAGCCTAGTCTTGTAGCTGAATCAAAAGATGTGTTTGATCAGAAAGCCAGCCACAGGCATTGGATAGATGTGCAGCTCAAATGGGGTGACTATGACTCTCATGATGGTGAATGGAGTCATCGTCGATATCATCGACCAGAACCGAGCTACAGTCGAGACACCCAATGTAGTGAGGAGCCAAATGAACTTCAAGAGGCAGTCACCAACATTAAGATTTAAATTAGCAGTACTCTTGCTCGAGATCGACCCACTAATTATGCTAGTGGACCGATTAGAGATTAGCACGATCGTCATTTTCAATCCTGATCGGTAAATTAGTCTGGTTCCTTCACTGTCATCAGATATTGTTCTCATGTTTCTCAGATCATCGGGATCATAAATTTTCAGTCGAGGAGCAAAGAAAACAGTCAGAAAAAGATCAAAAGCAGTGACTATAGTTGGAATCATAACCGGAGAAGCTAAAATTAGAGAAATAGAGAGATTGAAGGAGAAATAATTTGTGAAGGGGCTTTCTCGCGGGTGCATATATATAGGGCCTGAGCATGTATTGCATACAGAAACCGAAGCGGATGCATCGGTAACCGAAGAATTAATTGCTTTGACTAAGGCAGATCAAATAAAGAGGAAAGTTCTAGAATGGGAGAGATCGGGAAGCGATGAGGGACTCGATATGAGAAAGATCGAAAAAGAAGAGGGTCATAATAGAGAGATCGGAAGGAATAGAGATCGAAAAGCACAGAGAGGATGAGATCACTTCTAATAACTCTCTACATAATCAAAGCCGAGGTAGTTAAAGCATTGCAGGCATGATCAAATCTTCACCTCACGCCTCATTTGCAGAATCGCCCACATTGCTGACAGATGCCAAAAACAGTTATGGTAGTTTTGTACATCACAATCTCCACCGTTGATCATACTTGCAAGGACAAACCCGGAGCCCTTGGATTAAAAGTAGACAACAGGTCCGGCGCCTTTCATTCCCAGCCTTTGGATCTGTCTTGTAAGGCAAGACCCTGAGCCATTGGATTAGGAAGAGAAAAGACGGATATTCTGGATAGGATCTCAGCCGTCCATTTTGATTCTCTTTAATTCTCAGACATCGGATCATGTCCTTTGAAATCTAGACCTTCCGTCTCTACAAGAGAGATCCTGACCCTTCATTAGAAGCACCTATTCCCTATAAATACCTGCATGCAATACTGTAGAGGGGACGGGCAAAAAAGGTGGTGGTGATTATAGTGGAAAGGCTCTGAAATCTAATTCAGTCTTGCTACTTTGCCATTCTGAGCTTTCGAGAAACTTCAGAAATAAGTTTTCTTAAGTATCTCCATTAAGGGAGCTTTGGACCCTGAAATTCTTCATTTTTAGTCTGCTCATTACTCGGCAAGACCATTTTTTTTTTAGTTTCGTCTTCATCACCCTAATACCAACATATTAACCTCCAAGCTTGATCTCATTCTGACCCAGTTACTGTCGCTTCAGCTCAACTGCATTCTGACCTGGTTCTCGTTATTTCGAAGTAAGCATTAGTACCTGGACCATCAACTTCCACCTCTACAAGATTTGTGGACACTAGAGTTAGCTCAAGATCCTCAACCTCCCACAGGTAAGTGTCTAGATTATTACTTTGCTGGATGCTCGTGTTTCAGTTTGTTTTTTTTTTTTTTTCCAAATTTCCATCAAGTTTAGTAGCATTAAAATCCCAATGTAGATTATTCAGGCCAATAGTTATTTTCCGATGTTTACTTCTTTTATTCGTCCGTAAACTTTATTTATTCCTCCGTAGTTTTCATTTCCTTTGAAAATAGGTATTCTAATTGTGGGCAACTTATAGGTAACTTAATAAAATATTGGTAGAAGTATCTTAATGTGAAAGTTTTTTTTTTTTTTTGAACAAATAAAAATAACCAAAGGTTGAATAGTAGATCAGAGGAAAAAGTTATGAGGTCGGGCTACTAAACGAGTCCAAGAGATAGCATAATAGAGCAGGAATCGAGATAAGATCGAATTCCAGACTAGTAACCAAAAGAGATCAGATATAACTAGCCAAAGAATTCTGACAAGGTAATCACCTAGGAGATCGGTGAAAAGTTTGATCTTATATTGCAAACACTTTAAGAGATTAGGGGAGAATTCTTACCCGATTTTCATTTAAATAAAATACAGAGATCGGAGGAGAGTTCTTATCCGAGATCCTTCATTTAAATTTTGAACCAAACACTTTAAGAGATCGGGGGAGAGTTCTTACTCGATTCTCATTTAAATAAAATAAGGAGATCGGAGGAGAATTCTTATCTGAGATCCTTCATTTAAATTTTGAACCGAACACTTTAAGAGATCGGGGGAGAGTTCTTACCCGATTCTCATTTAAATAAAATAAGGAGATCAAAGGAGAGTTCTTATCCGAGATCCTTCATTTAAATTTTGAACCGAACACTCTAAGAGATCGAGAGAGAGTTCTTACCCGATTCTCATTTAAGTAAAACATGAAGATCGGAGGAGAGTTCTTATCCGATATCTTTCATTTAAAATTTTAAACTGAACACTCTAAAAGATCGGGGGAGAGTTCTTACCAGTTTCTCAACCAAACCTCAATAAAATAGGTGGAGATCGGAGGAGAGTTCTTATCCAAAATCTCCCGCCTAAAATTCCTAATAAAATATACCTAGGGAGCGATAGAAACTTCTGATCCGAGCTCTCTTAATGAAATCAAAATTAAAATAATACAACTCCAATATACAAGATAACTTTATTTGACACCTATTCACTAAAGGGCCGTCTCACGAACTCGTGTTTTTGAGCAAACCAAAATAAGTGAAATATCGAACACTCCTTTATTATGCATAAAGGATTAACACCACCCCTATCCCAACCCTCTAATTATCTTTTTAATTTATAAAGGGCATAACATTAAATCTATTCACCCTCATTGAGGGACGAGGCGGGGTGCCTAACACCTTCCCCACCCGTATACGGACCTCGAACCTAGGATCTCTTTTTCTCTTTTGAAGTGTTTTCCTTTTAATTTATTTTTACAAAATGGTTTTCTTTAATTGCCCTCAAAATTAGAGTGGCGACTCCTCACTTTTCCCACTTCGGTGAAGAGCTTTGTCTGGGCAACCGCAAAATACCTTACGACAATTGTTGATCAAAATTTCTCACTAAAATTCCTTGATAAACCACTATAAGATTTTAATCTTGCTTCACAAAATTTCTTCCTCACACCTTAAGCAACATCTAACCAGCAAAAAGAAAGGGAAAAGGAGAAGATTTGGAGCTTTTGAAAACTATTACAAGAGGTAAGTGCTCTTAACTTCAAGATTTAGTATTTAAATTGTGTGGATTAGTTGAATTGAGTTATAAATATGAAGAAGAATTGAAGAAATCATGGGTAATGGCTAAAAAGGAAATTTGGCCAGCTTGGAAGCAAGGGAAATTTCTATGTTTTATTTAGTTTAAGCTTACCTCCTAATGCTATTTAACATGTATATGCATGAATTTTTAATGGGAGTAGCATGTGTTGCAAGACTAAGAAAATTGGAGAGATAGGTTTAGGGATAATTAGAGTTTTGTTCAACTGATGGTGAATCAATGTTCTAAGGGTCAATTAGTGACCATTTGAATGTGTGTGAGGAGGAAATGAAGTAAGTTGTGGCTTGGCATTTATGTATGGGTGCACTGCCTTAGCTGACCTGCAGGACTGAGCATGAGTCCAACAGATTTGGGTAGCTATAAATGGATTTGTAGAGGTTCAATTGGTGCAAATCCAATTGGACATGAAACTAGACACATAATAGCACAACTTTGGTGAAGAAACCTTACCCAGAAAACCAAATCAAGTTGACCTAAAAATTGCCCTAATCCCGGTGACTTGCATTCTGCTTGGGCAAAATGACCAAATGAATAGTGTTTATTCATTTAGTCATAACTCAGTGTAAAAAGGTCCAATTGACCTGAAATTTTACTAGCAGAAAGCTGAGACATAGACCTACAACTTTCATGAAGAAACAAAACCCAAATTTTGATCATAATATGTTCAAAAATTGACCTGTAATCAGCGCATAAAACCTGCAGAATTGGTTCTGCCCAGAAAAATCTAGAAAATTGCAATCCGGCCAGTTATGGTGTTTAGGCCATAACTTGAGTTATAAAACTCCAAATGGAGTGATTCAAAAAAAGAAAAGTAACTAGACACAATAAGGAACAACTTTCATGAAGACAACTTTGCCAAAATCCTACTGTACAAATGACTAATGGAACAGTAAACATAATGCTTGAAATCTGAAAATTGTGAATAACTCACACTAAGCTTTGAAATGGTATTGGCAACTAATACCAACAACTTTAGAATGCAAAATGTGGTATGTTGGGGATATTGAAACCAATATACCTATTGTCTATGAAAAAGTCACTTTTTGTTTACTAATGAAATGAATAGTAACCTTACATGTAAAATATAAATATTCAAGAAATAATTTTGTAATATGCCCTAGTAGGCCTAATGTGATTAGGTTGGATAGGTTAGCATGCCAATAGGGTTCTTATAGCAGTACTGCGTATGATGTATGGCTTCATTGCCATTCTGTGATGATAGCCTATGGCTATACTGATTATGATGTTATACTTGGCTTTATGCCTTATTGCTTTTATGGCTTACTAGCCATTCTGTTTGCACACCGAGAGACACATTTATGATCGATAGTGTGACGGCCCGAGGTACCTGGTACCCAGTGCTAGTTTACCTGTTTATCCAGTCCGGTCAATTTGTATAGGTTACTTGGGCATGAAAAAGTATAATTATAATTGAATTGATTATTAAAGAAAATAAGGAAATGAAATATCAAGATAAAGATCAAGAATGATTACAATGAAATAAAGAAGCTCAAAATTATCAAGAAAACAATTAACAAAATGCATGAAGAAGTTAACATCATAAAATGTAGTTAGCCTTCGACTAAATAATAAGTTAGTAATTATTCATTTCTTATGAACACAATAACTAGGAAATTATTATATTTATTTGCATATTATATTTTCTTGTATTATTGGCACCACTAAGCTTTATGCTTAGCGCGTCGATTTTGCAACGCGTAGGTACTGAAGATTTGGACAGAGAGCCCAGTAGACCACAGACTGGGTAAGGCTATTCACTGTTCTGCATAGTGTCCGTGTCACCTCACAGTCTATAGTGCATTGGTAGGACACTAGGTCCCATTTTGTATTTTGTGATTTTTGCAAGTTTTATAATTAAACTCTTATTTTATCATGTATATTTGAAACCTATGTAATATAATTTTGTATTAATGTAAGTATTTGTAACTTTGTGATTATAAATACCATGTGAGAATTTATTTATGAATTGAGCATGATGATGATGTGAAATGAATGAATGACAAATGGAGGAATTGTTAAGAAATTGTTGTAAATTGATGTGATACAAATGGAGTTTGAGAATGATTAGAAATTATTGGAAGTGTTTTCACAGGTTCCGAAGAACTATTTTATCCATTTTTAGCCGGTACTCCTCCAGATTTTCTATAAAATTTTCAGAACCCCAAATGAATTCATAATTTCAATAAATGAATTAAATTTCACAAATTACACTTCATATCCATGAAGAAATAAATTAAGGAAGAATAAAAACGATTGAAATAAAATATGGTGGTCTGGTACACTGTGTGGCATATCTTGCTCGGCTATACTGTAGACGGGCAAGGGGTGTTACAAAATTAACTATCCATTAGTCCCTACTGGAGTCACCAAACTGTGCAGGGTACATGTGGAGTAAGGTGAAAGATTGTAACACCCTCACTGTAGTAATTCCACACATTCTACTATTCCGGTGACCAGTGTCAGTCTGGACAGCTAGAACGTCTGGAAAAATATTTAGACTAGAGTGAGGAGTCATAAATAACTCAAATAAGTGTAAGAAAAATTAAGGAAAAATTTTAGAAATAAAATACAACCAAGTTAAATGAGCCGGCGCCCTAGCGATAGGTAACCCAGTAGGAAGTTGCGGTCTTCGCATCTATGAGCCCTAAACTCAGGAGAAAATTCATAAAATAATTTTTGGGACTCCAGAGAAGAGTCATTGAGGGTTCTATGGCATTAGAATGCTAAGAAAAAGTTTATAAAAATTTTTCAATCGGTACAAACAATTTTAGTCTGTTAAGCCAAACGGATGGCATTTTGGTCATTTCGTCTTCAGAGATAATTTTTGGCTAACTTGTCCATCTAAGTAAATAATTATTATGATCTAAAATATGAATAAATATTGCTAAAAATTAAATTGGAAATGAGTAGAGAAGAGAAGAAAAGAAAATGAAAGAAAATGCTAATTATGACATCATATGATGTCATTTAAATTTCCTCCACCAATCACAATTTGTTAAACTCATTAAAAGAGATAAAAGAGACCAAAAATTGATAAACAATCTACATCTTTAACCTTTGGGCAGCCAAAAAACGTTGAGAGAGAGAGAGAGAAGAGGTTCCACCATTTTCAAGCTTAAAAGCTTGAATTTCCTCTCCATTTGTTCACCAAAATTTCCAAGTCCCTTCACAAAAATTTGATCTTTCACCTAGAAAAAGCTATTGGCAGCCAAAGAAGAAGAGATTAGGGAGGTTTAATCAAGGTTAAGTGAAGCTCAAAAAGGTTAGTGCCTATACTTACTTCCCTCTTTTTTTAATCCTTTTTAGGAAGACTAATTAAATGAGAGTTTGTTGAAAAATTGAACAAAACAATTATATTGAAGTGTGTATGAAAATTTGCAGCCATAGGAGAAGGATGAGATTTATTGATTTGCATGACTTGAATTGTTTAGAAGTGGTTTGTGATGAGAAAACTTGAGTTAGATGTTGGATTATGTGTGTTGGATGTGTTAGATGTGTTAGATGGCATAATAGCATGAAATGGACACTTGGAAATTAGGGTTTGTTAAAAAAAAATTAGGGTTTGCTCATGAAATGGTATATTAACCTTATAATAGTCAATTGGTGACCATTTGAATGTGTGTGAGGAGGAATTGAAGTGAGTAAGGATGTTGGAGTTGAGCTTAGGCATGCTGCCCTTGGTGACCTGCAGGACTGGTTGTGAGTCCAGTAGGTTTGGGCAGCCATAAATGGAGTTGCATAGGTTCAATTGGTGCAAGGATAATTGGACATGAAACTAGACACATAATGGCACAACTTTAGTGAAGAAACCCTGCCCAGAAAACCAAACCAAGTTGACCTAAAAATTGTCCTAATTCGGGTGACTTGCATTCTGCCTGAGCAAAATGACCAAATGAATAGTGTTTATTTATTTAGTGATAACTCAGTGTAGAAAAGTTCAATTGACTTGAAATTTTACCAGAAGAAAGCTGAGACATAGCCTTACAACTTTCATGAAGAAAAAAAACTCAAATTCTGAACCTAACCAATTCAAATCGCCAACCAAACTTAGGTTACCAAATCTGCCAGAACTAGTTTTGCCCAGAATTCTGGATTCTGTCCAATTCGGCCAGTTATGGTTTTTAGGTCATAACTTGAGTTACAAAACTCCAAATGGAGTGATTCAAAAAAAAAATGCAACTAGACACAATAAGGAACAACTTTCATGAAGACAATTTTGTCAAATTCATACTGTATAAATGACCAATAGAACAGTAAACCTAGGATATGAAATCTGAAAATTTTGAATAACATAAGATAAGCTTTGAAATGGTATTGGAAATCAATACCAACAAAAATAAAATGTAAAATGTGGTATCTTAGTGAACTTAGGTTCAATAAATTTATTATGTATTAACAAGTCAATAATTTGAGTGAATAGTAATGTGAATAGTAATATAAAGACACAAAGTGTAATAACTAAATTGGTAGAGGAAATTAAGGTATGAAATTTGGAATCCGTGAAATGTTCATAGATTACTTGGAATAGAAATAGTAATTTACCTAAATGGCTTAATGAACATTTAAGTTATGTGAATATATAATTAAGATTTGTATTCCATTACTAGTAGGTCTAATAAAACATGAGTGATACCACTTGAATATGAAATGAAACTAACCTAGATGGATTATTGAGACTTATATTCCCAACACCAATGGAGTTCATAATATATTAACAATACAACTTGAAGTATGAAATGTACTTTACATGAATAGATTGTTGAATGAATAAATGTGATAAAAGTGTCATTTAGGATTTAGGTTCCCATTAAGAGAGAAAGCAAAGATGTTTTGAATGTGAATGGTACATGATATTAAATGAATGTGAATTGTAATTAGTATGAATATTACGATGAATGCATAAATTACCTAGAAATATGAATTTGGAAATTATGTTTCCATTATAAACAAAATTAGAATGCTATAAAATATATAAACAAAAAATATAATGAAATGATGAAACATATAAACTCTTAATGGTACTATGTGCCCATGTATTGCCTAAACACGTGTGTCAGATTGGATAGATTAGCATGCCAATAGGGTATTGTTTTAGCATTACTGCGAAAGGCTTTATGCCTATTCATGGCTTTTATGCCTGTATTCATGGCTTTTATGCTCGATTATGTATTATCATGGCTTTTTAGCCATACTGACTGCATACGTGGTTGACGTTCTACGTCCCATGGTATGACGGCCCGAGGCACCGCGGTGTCTAGTGCCAACGACCCGTTATCCAATTTAGTCAACCTGTCATAGGTTACCTGGGCAATGTAAATTATTAAAATTATTTAAGAACATTAGTAATTAAAAATAATAGAAAGTATTGAATGAAATGAGAAAAAAAAAAAAAGATTAGCAATGGAAACATAATTGAATCAAGTAGTAGTAAATGAAATTTTCATAATTATAAAAACCGAAAATACATTACTCCTAGAATTAATCTGTATATCGAATATTATTACTGTATAAACTCAGTACTTCCAAAGAGGAACAAATTAGCATATAAGATATATAATACTAGAAACATCATATTAAATCAAATTGATTCCTGAATACTTAAATTATGCTCTATTTTTTTTCTTAATTTGTATATATTATTTTCTTGTTATATTATTACACCACTAAGCAGTAATGCTTAGCGCGATGGATTTGTTTCCTCGCGCAGGTACTTTGACTGAGATTTTTGGAGTTTAGATCGGCAGAAGTGTCAGAAGTATTCAAGTTGTTACCTCCTCAGCAATGCATGTAGATAGGGCTCACAAAAGTTATTTTATGTATTTATAATTATTTATCATGTTGAAATATAAATTATGAAATTGTAATTAATTTGTGTATTATGTAAATTGTAAATTATGTAATTAATGGAAATTTGAAATTTTTGATATATGAAATGAGCATGAATGAATATGCATGGTAATGAATAAGAATCGAAATGTAAGGACACTATCAGAAATGATGATGCATGAAATGATGAGATGATTATGAGAATTATTGATGAGATTTTTATTTTAAAATATTATTGAAAACTTCAAGTAGATGAATAGTAAAATATATCAAACGTTAATAAAATAGGGGAAACTCCGTTAGTTTCTCCATCAAAAAATAATTGACATTAAAAGATAATAACATAAAAATAATTAAAGGAATAAAGTAAGATAAGATAGGGTGCTCCGGCACTGAATGTAGCACACTTTGTTCGGCTACACCGTAGTCGGGTGAGGGGTGTTACAAAGATCATCTATTGAGATTGCATAAAGTTCACCAGTTAATGCCTAAGAAAGATGGTGAGTCACATTAGTCTCACTTGAGTACCATCTAATCAGACAACAATTCTTAGATATGCAATTTATATAATCTTAATAGAATTAAGTCTACTGTAAGTACCATTTTCCCATAATATTATCACAGTACTAAGGATTTATGCCATAAAGGCATAGATAGACAAAAGTCGCCACTTGGGTAATAATCGGAACATATTTATTATTTTTCCCAAAGGACATTTGATTAAGGAATCAATATCCAAAGGAGCAACCGAAGAGACTTGATTGATGCACCCAATTTTTGAATAGGGTCATAGATAGTGACCTTATTCCTAGTAGAGGTTCCACAACCATCATCCCCATAGCTCAATGTTTAGGTTTGGGATAGTGGATACATAAAAGGAAAGTGTTAGGCATCCCTTACACCTGGTCTAATCTCGTTAATTCGTTATCAATCCTCTACCAATGTTTCTAAAAGTCTTCTTTATTATTCTTTTATCAAACTTCTTGTAACACCCCTATGTTTGGTAGTGCGTTCTACTGTTCCGGTGACCAGTGTTGTTCGGACAGCTAGGATGCCTAGATTTACACTTAGATATGAATGAGGAGACATAAAATAATGAAATACAAGAAAAGAAAATACAAGAAAAACAAAGGAAAAATAATAGCAATGAAACGTAACCAAGTTAAGCAAGCCGAGAACCCTAGCGATGGGTGACCGCACTGGGAAGTTGCGACGTGGACCGTTGATTAGCCCTGGACCGCGGGGAACCCTGGAAAATATTTTTAGGACTTAAATAAATATCTAGTGAAGCATAAATATTATTATAAATATCAAAGAAAAATTAATTAATTAGTACAAAGAAAAGTGAGAAATTGAAAAACGGACAAAACTCGGTGTTACCGAAAAATAGGGAATGCAACCCGAACAGGGGCATTGTGGTCATTTGACATCCCGAGTTGTCTTTTGACCTAAATGTCCATTAAAAATAAATGATATTACACTTGAAAAATGTCATGAAAAATTAAATTGGTGGTACCTAATGTAAATAGCAAAAGATTGGGAGCTTAATGTGAGAATTTAGGAATTTAAGATTAAACTAATATTAAATCTCACTTAGTGTTCCACTCACACCTAAAGTGGACCACTTAATCTTCATTTTGGATAGTAGATTCTCATCTTCCTCAAACTCCCAAGAACCAGCCGAAAATGGTGAAGAAGAAGAACTCCATGGCCATCCCTCCTTGGACCTTCACCCACCCATGATCCAACCATGGAAACCTCAAGCATCCTTCACTAAAAGTTATCCATACACCTTGGGCAGTAGATAGGCAGCAGGAAGAACAAGTTTTGGTGAAGTTTTGAAGAGTTTCCAAAGTGGTAAGTAGGTATTTTTGATGCTTGCTTCATTAAAGTTTGTGTGGATGTTATGGGTAGTTGAATTGTGAAAAGATTTTTGAGGTTTGATGTTTTAAGGGAGATGTATATTTTTGAAAGCCATGGAAACTGCATAAGAATAGTTTATCCTTGCATGTAAATGGTAGATTAAAGTGTTGATTAAGTGTTTATGTGTGTAGGAATAAATTGGGTGATGTATACTAAGTATATGTGAAAGTACACTTGATTTTGGAAGCTTGGAAGTTAATTCAAAGGGAGGTACAATTCGGCAAACTGGAAGTGTATATCAAGATATGTTGTTTCATGGTTTGGTTTATGGAATTATGTGGTTGAATTATGGCGCTTGTTATGGCAGCTTGTACATGTTTATAGAGGTTTGAGTTTGGACATGTAAATGAGCTAGGTTATGTGATTGAATTGTTTGTAATTTGAACTTGGTAAATTCTGTACCATGAGATGCATATTGAGTGTGATTACAAGCTACCAAAATGACCAACAATGTGAAGTAAAATGTGTTTAGGTTATGGTACAAACCAGAATTGGCATGAATATGTAATTTGGTAAGTGTTAAATGTATCCTTTGATGAGTGATGGACAATGTGTAATAAGGCAGTATGTGTTTTGGCTTAGAACCTTAAGTGTGTGGCTCCAATTGGTATGAGACCAATTGGAGGTGAAACTAGGCACAAAAAGTGCCAACTTTCATGAAGGAAGCTTACCAAAATTCTGCTTGGAAGGTAACTTGAAAAATGACCAAATCCGAATTAGTGTATTTAAGGCTTGAAAACTGACCATTTGGGCAGCAGTTAGTGTTTTGGCCATAACTTGCTCAAAATAAGTCCAATTGACCTGAAATTTTTACCATGAATATTTAAGACATATATCTACAACTCTTATGAAGACACCAACACCCAAAAATGATCATAAGTAAGTCAAATAGCTTGCACAAGTTTGGGTCCAAAAACTGGTCGAACCAAAAGTGACCTAAAAATGACCTAAAATGACCATTTTGATACATTCTGACCAGCAATAGTAAAATGACCATAACATGGTCTACATACTCAGAATGACCTGAGATTTTGCCTCGCGTGCAATAAGACATAGACCTACAAGTTTGTAGTTTCGACCGAAAACCGAGGGAACTAGGTTATCCGGCTAGGTTAAATTAATATACCGGAATCTGGCAAATTGCAATAAAATGCAACATACATGAGAATGAATTGGGTAACATGTACCAACACTAAAAGGCTATCAAATGTGACATATTGGTAACATTAAGACCTAATTCACCTAGACTGCATCGAGGGTCAACATCTTAGGTTGACTAAAGAAATAATAGTATTTAATAAATTAATTATTAAGCATTATCGTTAGAGACAGTTTAAATGAGTACTAAAATACTTCAAATTGTGTGTTTCAGTTAGCAAAGACTCAGGGAAGGGGAAGGAAACACTGAGTCAGAGCCAAGAGACAGTTATCAGAGGTTTGTGCACAACTAGTTTTTAACTGATTTTGTTTTGAATATTTCATATGATTAAATGACATATTTTTCTTATGTATTATGTTTAACAAGCATTAGATTTAATTCAATGATTATTGAAATTGTTATAGTATGTATGAATTTAGCTTTGTGAAATAGTATTTCCACAAGTATTAAGCATTGTTGTGAAATTATATTTTGGAAAATTGTGATAGAACATGTTTTGAATTTTGATGGGTAATTTGCATGGAAAAATACAAATTTATGATTTGAATTATGATGAGTATAAAAATTATTGGATACTGGAATTGACTTTGAATCGAATTGTATTGTGATTTATACTCACTAAAAGGATTGTGATATTGTTTTATATCTCACTATAGATGCTTGACTAGGTTATTACCCGTCTCTCTCATTTGTTGAGAAGACAATGGAGTAAGTTGTGTTTTGATTACCATGGTACGTGCACAGGCTTAGATTCTCCTCTTATTAGAGGTTAGATCTAAGTTTTATATTATGGCCCTTTCGGAAGATTCATTATTGTGGTGTGTACTGTGCACGATGATTCGACCTCCCTGACCATAGAGAGTTAGAATCCGATTCGACCTCCCAGACCATAGGGAGTTAGAATCACCCCAAAGATGGCCCTTTCGGATTAGTCTTGCATAGTTAGTGAGATACAAAATGGTTTTTGAGATACAGAATAGTTTTTAAGATACAGAATGGTTTTTGAGATACAGAATGGTTTTTGAGATACAGAATGGTTTTGAATAGTAAAGAATTGTGATTTCAATTATCATTTATGTATAATTGATTTTGTTGGAATTACCTTAAATGGTTAGTTATGATTTGATAAATTGAACTTCGTGATCAAAGTCATTTTATACAAATGATTTACATTATTGGCAATAAATATTTTGATTTTTGGAATTTGATGAGTATTCAGATTTCCAAATTATTTGCTGTAAATTTTGTCAATGTATATTGTACTATGTTTTAAATTATAGTCATGCACCACTGAGTTCACCACTCAGTGATAGCTTTGTATGCTGTCGCAGGTGAAAAGAGCATAGAGAAATTGAGTAAGCTTCTTTGAAGAGACATTCAGACCAGCTCCAAGTATATCATAGGTATACCCATGTACACAGGTTTTGAAGTATGCATGTAATAATATGTATGTAAATTATTTGAGCAGTTGTATAAAAACTCTTATAAAATACTTTGGTATGTAATTAAATGTAAATTACTGTAAATGTAAATTTGAGATTTCATTTACTTGAATAGTTTTATAATATAAATTTTGAGTCTTATAATCAATGAAATGTTTCTTTATGATGAGATTAGTTTGAAAATGAATTGATGTTTATTGAAAATTGAATGGTGAATTGAAATGAAGTTATTGGAGTTGTGTAACACCCCTCACCCGTCTACAGTATAGCCGAGCAAGGCGTGCTACACGACGTGCCGAAACACGTAGTCTGTGATTATTTCATTTCTTGAACTCAATTAGATTTTAAGAAGTCTTTTATGTAATATTCATATTATGTTGTTACTATTGTCATACTTTGATAAAATCAGTGTTTCAAGATTGGTAATAAAAATTTGGCAAGGTGCCGTCTATATTTAGAACAAACTATCCTTCCAAACCTGTTGAAAACAGTTTAATATGATGATATCAAAATCTCAAATATTTCACAGTCTCTATTTCTCAGTAAAGTCAATAGACTTTTACAGTCATTAAACAGTTCCATAATACAGTCCATAATAATTTAAATATATACAGAAAATCTCCATGTTATTTAATATGTACAAAATATTACAAACTTTAGAGCTTTCATAACATCATAAAATACAGGGCTGAATTTCAAATATACAACAAAAGTACAAAATACAAGATATCCTAAGTCCTACCATGTATGCAATGCAGTGCAGATGACTCTGGACTCCTGTGCAGATCTGATGTCGCACCCGGTCGTAGGTCTGCTGGGCTCCCCAGCTGTCTCCAATACCTACGCATTACAAAAGCAATGCGCTAAGCAATTTTGCTTAGTGGTGCCAAATATAAAGAAATATACACTAAAATAAAGTAAATAAAGTGTTTACGAATTTTTGGTGGTACTGTATGTCAGTAGACTGGATTTAGGTATTTGAATTTAATAGTACTTGAATTACTGCCCGTGTAGCCTATATACTGCCCAGACTGGATAAACGGATATACTGGCACTGGGTACCTAGTACCTCGGGCCATCACACCATCGGTCACAAAGTGTCTCCCGGTGTGACACCCCTTACCCGTGTACAGTATACCCAAGTAAGCAATGTTACACGGTGTACCGGCACACTCTATTATGCCTTATTTAATTTTTATCATGCTTTTGAATATAATTTGTGAATTTATAATTTATTTAAGCCATTTATCGAAATTGTCATTTATTTGAGATTCCGAAAATTTTAAAGAAAATCCGGTAGAGTACCGGCTAAAAATGGAGAAAACAGTTCTTCGGAACCTGTTAAAAACACTTCCAATATTTGTTTTCAATCATCTCAAACTCCAATATCCAAAATCTCAACAATTTTCAATTTCGGTTCTCAACAACCTTTTCATTTTTCAAAAATCCATTTCTCATAATGCTCATATATAACAATAAATAAATGCTCAAATTTTGCATTCATAACCATAACTTTCATTATTTACATGAACATCAAAATACATTACATAAGTTCAAATACATATGAGGAAGTAAAAATTAGCTACAAAATATCAAAATGACGCCTAGTGTCCTACCAATGCACTGCAGAAGTTGAGGTGACACGGACACTGTGCAGAACTGCAGGATGGACTCACCCAGTCTGCGGTCTACTGGGCTCACGATCTGTATCTCCAGAACCTACGCGTGGCAAAAGCAACGCGCTAAGCAATAATGCTTAGTGGTGCAATAATAAAATAAAGGAAATAGCAAGAAATAAATATGTAATGAATGTATATGTTATATTTGTTTGGTATTTGTATATCATTTACTTTGTCCACTTTTATTCATTTGGTTGCCCCAAGTAACCTACACTAGACGACTGGACTGCATAACGGGTAAACTGGCACTGGGTATCAAGTACCTCGAGCCGTCACACCATCGGTCACATATGCATCTCCCAGTAAATGTAACGACTAACAAGTCAGACACACATCGTGCACAAGGCCAAGTCTCAATGCAAGGTCAGAATGGCTAAAAGCCATAAAATCACGGAATGGCATATTGCCATGTGCAGTATTGCTAACTGAACCCTATTGGCATGCCAAACTATCCAAACCAATCTTGTTAGGTATACTAGGGCATTTGAAACTTTTAAATTCTTCAATTTGTGAATTTCATGTTTTGGTGTTACTATTCACCTCATTGGTCAACAAAAATGTTGACTTTTGGATAGAAAATATGTACATTGACTTTGGCACTCCCAACATACCACATTTTGTATTTAAAACTTGTTGGCATTAAGCGTTAATACCATTTCTAAGCATTAAACCAAAGGAGCAGATTTTTTAGATTTTGTACCATAACTTTACTGTTCCATTAGGAACTGTTACAGTGGAAATTTGAGGAATTGGTAAACATAAAAGTTGTTCCTTATTTTGTCTAGTTGAATTTCATTTTTTGAATCACTCCATTTGGTGTTTTGTAGCTCCAGATATGGTCCAAAAACCACAGCTGGCCGGATTTCTATTTTGCAGAAATTACCATATCTATAGTAACATGAACAGTGCCTGTGACTGCATATTTGAATAGGTTCTGGCCATAATTTGGGGTAGGTTTCTTCATGAAAGTTGTTTGTCTATGTCTTAACTTGTTGCTGTAAAAATTTCAGGTCAATTGACCAAATCTACACTGAGTTATGGCCAAATGAACAGTTACTGTTCATTTGGTCATTCTGCAGAATCAATTGCAGGGTATCCGGATTGGGGCCAACTTTTGGTCCTCTTGCTTTGGTCTTTTGGGCATGGTTTCTTCAGAAAAAAATGTGCCATTATAAGCCTAGTTTCATTTCCAATTGGCCAAACACCAATTGGACCTACACAGCCAAAGTTATGGCTGTCTAAGTGGACTGAAATTTCAGTCATCATTCTGCACCCTCTAGGCAGCACACTCATTCCCTTTGCCATGCTTTATTTCAGTCCCAATTAAGGTCAAATTCCTTCAAATGGTCACCAATTGACCATTAGGATGTTCTTTAACAATTTCATAAGCCAAGCCAATTTTCACTCCCCAAAACCCTAGCTTCACATTATAATTTCTACAAGATGCCTTAGTTAGCATACCAATTCATCATCCATATATATATATATATATCCTAAACATCATTTTTAGTCCGCTGTAAGACCAAAAAAACACTTATTCCTATACCTTCAATAGGGCTGCCGAATTCTCTAATGGACATACACATGAGTTTGGTTCATTTCATTCACAAATACTAGTTGGTTTCAAGTCCCTAACATAGAAAATAAAAGTTTTAAGTAGATAGGTGCACTAACCTCTTGTAGGCAGATTTTTCCCAAACCAAAACTTCACTTTCCTTCACTTCCTAGGCTGCCAAACACTCTCCCAAGATGAGTGGACAACTTTTAATGAAAGGGGTTTAGGGTTTATGGTGAAAAGAAGGGAGAAAGTAAGCTTTGATTGAAGTTGTCAATGGAGGTTGGCTATGGGCAAGTTCGGCTGGAATGGGACAGAGATGGCTGCTGGTTTTTTTCTTTATTTCTTGGTCTCAATTATCTCTTTTATTAGTTAGTCAAATGGTTACTTAATTATGATTGGTTATAGTTTTCTTAATGACATCACCATGATGTCATAAATAAACCTTTTCCTCTTTTTCTTTTATTTCCTCCACTAATCATTTTCAATTTAATTTCTAGTATTGTTTATTCATATTTTATGTCATATTAATTATTTACTCAACTGGACAAGTCGGCCAAAAATCACCTCTAAAGGCGAAATGACCAAAATGCCCTCCGTTTGGCTTAACGGGTCAAAATTGTCTGTACCGATTGAAAAATTTTTCTAGGTATTTTCTTGGCATTCTAATGCCATAGGAACCTCAATGACCCTTCTCTGGAGTCCCAAAAATTATTTTATGAATTTTTCCCCGGGTCTAGGGCTCCTCGTTGCGAGAATCGCAACTTCCCTCTAGTTACCCATCGCTAGGGCACCGGCTCGTTTAACTTGTTTGTATTTTATTTCTAAAATTTTTACTAAATTTTTCTTATCAATATTTGAGTTAATTATGGTTCCTCACTTTAGTTTAAATATTTTTCCAGACATTCTAGCTATCCGGACCGACACCGGTCACCGGAACAGTAGGATGTACGGAGTAGTTACCGGGAGGGTGTTACAACTCTTACCCTCTAATTTAAATTTCGTCCTTGAAATTTACCTGATGCAAACAGTTGAGGGAACTGTTGCCTCATCGTCTCTTCACTTCCCAAGTTGCCTCTTCGGTGTTGTGGTGCCTCCATAGCACTTTCACCAGTGAAATCTGCTTGTTCCTCAACTCTTTCACTTCCCGAGCCAGGATCCGTAGAGGTTCTTCTTCATATGTCAAATCCGGTTGTATTTCAATTTCTTCCCTGGAGATGACATGTGAAGGATCTGAGCGGTATCTTCTGAGCATGGATACGTGAAACACATTGTGGATCTTGTCCACTACGGTGGTAAAGCTAGCCTATAGGCCACTGGACCCACACGTTCAATGACTTCATATGGGCCAATGAACCTAGGGCTTAACTTACCTTTTCTTCCGAACCTCAATACCTTCTTCCACGGTGACACCTTGAGGAACACTTTGTCGCCAACTGTGTATTCTATTTCTTTTCTCTTCAAGTCGGCATAGGATTTACATGTCTGCGAGGCAACCTTCAGATTAGCTTTGATTAGTTTCACTTTCTCCTCGATCTGTTTCACTGTGTCCGCCCTACCAGCTTATCTTCGCCAATTCACCCAAAGACACCGAGTTCTACATTTCCTCCCATACAGTGCTTCATATGGGGCCATTTGGATGCTAGTTTGGTAGCTATTGTTGTATGCAAATTCTGCCAATGGGAGGTATCTATCCCAACTTCCCTCAAACTCAATGACACAACTCCTCAACATATCCTCAAGGACCTGACATATATTTCATGTTATTGTTATCATTTCAGTTCAATATTTGTATTAATTCAATTGGTTCAATTGTTTACCTGAATTACTCTTTCTGATTGCCCATCCGTCTGAGGATGGAAAGCTGTGCTGAAGTGGAGTTGTGTACCCAAGGACTCATGCAACTTCTTCCAAAATCTCGATGTGAACCTTGGGTCTCGATCAGATATGATGGAAAGTGGAATTCCATGCGCCTAACTATCTCAGCGATATACAATCGCTAACTTCTCTAGTGAGTAGTCACCCTAATCGCAGAAGTGTGTCGACTTCACAATCTATCAACTATCACCCATGCCGCATCATGTTTCTTCCGGTGAGAGGTAAACCACTTACAAAATCCATGGTGACCGATCCCATTTCCATTCGTATGCGATAGGTCAGAGTAGCAAACCCGATGGAACTTGATGTTTTGCCTTGACTTGCCGACATGTCAAGCATTTAGTCACATAGTCACTATGTCCTTCTTCATACTGTGCCACCAATACCGAGATTCAGATCATGATACATCTTTGTACTTCCCGGTGCATAGCATATACACCGGTATGTGCCTCTTTTAGAATCTCGCCTTCAATTCCCCATTATCCGGTACACAGTCTTCCTTTGTAGTGCAGACACCCATCCGCTTTCACCTCATAGTCACCGCTTTTCCGGGATTTTGCTCATAATAGCCAAGAACTTTTCATCTACTTTTTGTCCATCTAAAATCTGCAGAGGTGTTTGGCCTCACTTGCAACTCAACCAAAATAGCTCCATCTCGAATCAAAGATAGACGGGCATTCAATGATCTCAAAGCTGTGATGGACTTTCTGCTCAAAGCATCAGCAACTACATTTGCCTTCCCAGGATGGTAGTCAATCACACAATCATAATCCTTCAGAAACTCAATCCATCGCCTCTATCTAAGGTTGAGCTCCCTCTGAGTTGGCAAATATTTCAGGCTTTTGTGGTCTGTGTAAATGTAGCACTTTTCATCATACAAGTAATGCCTCCATATCTTCAGTGCGAAGATAATTGCTGCAAGCTCTAGATCATGGGTAGGGAAATTCTGTTCATGTGGCCTTAGCTGCCTGGAAGCATAAGCGACCACCTTTCCCTCTTGCATCAATACACACCCTAACCCATTATGAGAAGCATCACTATAGACCACGAAGTCCTTTCCTGACATCGTGTTAACACTGGTGCCTCTGTCAACATAGCCTTTAACCTCTCAAAACTGGTCTGACACTTGTCATTCCAGTCAAATCTGACATTCTTGTGTAACAACTTGGTCATTGGAGCAGCTATTAAAGAAAATCCCTTCACAAATCTTCTGTAATACCCAGCTAGCCCCAAGAAGCTTCTGACCTCAGTTGTATTCCTAGGAGGCTTCCATTCCATCACTGCTTCTATTTTCTTGGGATCCACCCTAATCCCATCGGCTGACACTATGTGTCCAAGGAATGCAATTTCATTCAGCCAAAAGTCACACTTGGACAACTTAGCATACAGCTCCTTTTCTCTCAGGGTTTGCAGAACAATCCTCAAATGCTCATCATGTTCTTCCTTGGTCTTGGAATACACCAAAATATCATCAATAAAGACCACTACGAACCGATCTAAGTATGGATGGAAGATACGGTTCATAAGGTCCATGAATGCCGCTGGTGCATTTGTCAGGCCAAAGGGCATCACCAGAAACTCATAATGCCTGCACGGTCCCGAATGCGATCTTTGGCACATCCGCATCCTTCACCCTCAATCGATGATACTCGACCGAGATCAATCTTAGAAAATACTCTCGCTTCCTTCAACCGATCAAACAAATCATCAATTCTAGGCAACGGATATTTATTCTTCATCGTCACTTTATTCAATCGCGGTAATCAATGCATAGCCTCAAAGTCCCATCCTTCTTTTTCACAACAAAGACTGCACTCCCACGGTGACACATCGGGGCTTATGAACCCCTTATCAAGCAACTCTTGCAACCGAGTTTTCAACTCCTCAATTCGATGGGTGCCATCCTATAAGGAGCAATGGAAATGGGTGTCAGATCTGCAGTTGTCTCAATAGTAAATTCAACTTCCTTTCTCGACGGCAAGCTGTGCAATTCTTCAGAAATACTGGGAAGTCTTTACGTGGGTATATCACTCAAATTTGGCTTAGCCTGCCTAGTATCCACCACATGTGCTAGGTAGGCTTCACAGCCTTTTCTCATCATTCTTCTTGCAACTGTGGCTGAGATAACATTGGACAAGAAATCTGTCCTTTCACCCACAATGTTGATCTCATTACCCTCGAAGTTTTCAAAGAAATTCTCTTCAATTTGCAATCAACTATTGCTGATGACGTGACAACCAGTCCATTCCCAAAATCACGTCAAACTCGTGGAAGGGCAACTCAATCAGGTCTGCCAAGAATTCATACCCCTGAATCCTTAACGGGCAACCCTTGTACACTTTGTTCACTAGCACACTGTGGCCCAATGGATTAGTGACCGAATGTCTTGGTCACTCTCCCTACTAGTATCCCCTTTCTACGGGTAGGTTGATGCGATATATGAATGAGTGGATCTGGATCCACCAATGCATGCACAGTGTATTGTAGAGGAGAACGCACTACCCGATGACGCCCGGGCATCTTGCTCCTCCCGAGCTCTCGGGGCATAATTTCGGCGGTGGTCCATTATCCGGCCTCTCTGGCTGGCTCGGATGCGAGCCTCTGTGATGGTCCCACTGCGTCAGTTTAGCATTTTCTACCTCTGCGTGGTGCGGGAGCAGTGCATGCGCTTGTGTTGGAGCAGCTGTAGTAGTTCTACGTGGGCAGTTCCTCAGCTGATGCTCTGTCAACCCACATCTTAAACAAGCACCAGTTACTCTCCAACATTCCCCCTTGTGCCATTTCAGACAGTGTGGACATGCAGAAGATGTTGGGGCTGGTCCCCTGAACCCCATCCCTGGAGAGGCGCCACCGATGGTGTGGGTGACCTCTCCTAGGGGTGAATCGTGGCTCAGGCCCCGAGATCGACCACGACCTTGTGGCTGACCCAAACTCTGTGCAGGTGGACCTCTGAACTTCTTCCCAGGTGCAGGAGATGAACTAGACTGACCCGGGCCCCTCTTCTGCTGTCTATCCCTTCTGGTCTGCTCACTGATTCTCACTTTTTCAACCCTTATTGCAGCTTCCACTAATTGCTAAATTCTGTAATTCCCAAGGCAGTGAGCTGGATCTTGATGTTATCATTTAGTCCCTCTTCAAATCTCTTACACCTTTCAGCTTCATTAGGGACTATCTCCCTTCCGTAGCGGCTTAATCGGACAAATTCCTTCTCATACTCGGCCACTGATAGCTGTCTCTGCCTCAGGTTAATGAACTCTCTTCTTCTCTCTTCCAGGTATACAGTACCCACATATTTCTTCTTGAACTCGGAGAGAAAGAAGTCCCAAGTTCTGACTTCCGCTGCACTTCAATGGACACAGTGTCCCACCATTCGTAGGCATCGTCTTGCAACAAGGATACTGCAGCTTCTAGATTTTGCTCTGAGGTGCAGTGGAGTTGTTTTAAGACTCTGCCCGTCATTCAACCAATTCTACCTGCACAGCAGTCGTCTTCTCTCTTACCGAAAAAGTCCACTGCTCCAAACTTTCTTAGCCTTTCCAAGTGTGATTTCTGCTGTGGAGCTGGTGGTGGTGGTGGTGCTGGCATTACTCCGGCCATTTGTCTAAAGAAGTCGGCCATTTGTTGGAACATGGCCTGTGGGGGCTGAGCAGGCTCTGCTTGAGCTGGTGGAGTAGGTTCTCCTCTACCCCCAGTCTCAGCTGCTACAGGTGGAGCATGACTCTCCACTTCCTCCTCGACTGCTCTCTGTGATGAAGGGTCCATATCCTATTCAAAATAAGAAAGACAAACAGATCTGCATTAGTGTCACCTCGACTCTTACAAATGCAATGCATGGTATGGACTCAATCTAGGCCCAGAAACGCCTAAACCGTGCTCTGATACCACTAAATGTGACACCCCTTATCCGTGTACAGTCTACCCGAGTAAGCAATGTCACACGGTGTACCGGCACACTCTATTATGCCTTATTTAATTTTTATCATGCTTTTGAATATAATTTGTGAATTTATAATTTATTTAAGCCATTTATCGAAATTGTCATTTATTTGAGGTTCCGAAAATTTTAAAGAAAATCCGGCAGAGTACCGGCTAAAAATGGAGAAAACAGTTCTTCGAAACCTGTTAAAAACACTTCCAATATTTGTTTTCAATCATCTCAAACTCCAATATCCAAAATCTCAACAATTTTCAATTTCGGTTCTCAACAACCTTTTCATTTTTCAAACATCCATTTCTCATAATGCTCATATATAATAATAAATAAATGCTCAAATTTTGCATTCATAACCATAACTTTCATTATTTACATGAACATCAAAATACATTACATAAGTTCAAATACATATGAGGAAGTAAAAATTAGCTACAAAATATCAAAATGACGCCTAGTGTCCTACCAATGCATCGCAGGTTGAGGTGACACGGACATCGTGCAGAATCGCAGATGGACTCACCCAGTCCGCGGTCTACTGGGCTCACGATCTGTGTCTCCAGAACCTACGCGTGGCAAAAGCAACGCGCTAAGCAATAATGCTTAGTGGTGCAATAATAAAATAAAGGAAATAGCGAGAAATAAATATGTAATGAATGTATATGTTATATTTGTTTGGTATTTGTATATCATTTACTTTGTCCACTTTTATTCATTTGGTTGCCCCAAGTAACCTACACTAGACGATCGGATCGATAACGGTAAACCGCATCGGGTATCAAGTACCTCGCCGTCACACCATCGGTCACATATGCATCTCCCGTGCAGCAATGTAACAGCTAACAAGTCAGACACACATCGTGCACAAGGCCAAGTCTCAATGCAAGGTCAGAATGGCTAAAAGCCATAAAATCACGGAATGGCATATTGCCATGTGCAGTACTACTAACTGAACCCTATTGGCATGCCAAACTATCCAAACCAATCTTGTTAGGTATACTAGGGCATTTGAAACTTTTAAATTCTTCAATTTGTGAATTTCATGTTTTGGTGTTACTATTCACCTCATTGGTCAACAAAAATGTTGACTTTTGGATAGAAAATATGTACATTGACTTTGGCACTCCCAACATACCACATTTTGTATTTAAAACTTGTTGGCATTAAGCGTTAATACCATTTCTAAGCATTAAACCAAAGGAGCAAATTTTTTAGATTTTGTACCATATTTTTACTGTTCCATTAGGAACTGTTACAGTGGAAATTTGAGGAATTGGTAAACATAAAAGTTGTTCCTTATTTTGTCTAGTTGAATTTCCTTTTTTGAATCACTCCATTTGGAGTTTTGTAGCTCCAGATATGGTCCAAAAACCACAGCTGGCCGGATTTCCATTCTGCAGAAATTACCATATCTACAGTAACATGAACAGTGATTGTGACTGCATATTTGAATAGGTTCTGGCCATAATTTGGGGTAGGATTCTGATGAAATTTGTTTTTCTATGTCTTAACTTGTTGCTGTAAAAATTTCAGGTCAATTGACCAAATCTACAGTGAGTTATGGCCAAATGAACAGTTACTGTTCATTTGGTCATTCTACAGAATCAGTTGCAGGGTATCCGGATTGGAGCCAAATTTTAGTCCTCTTGCTTTGGTCTTTTGGGCATGGTTTCTTCAGAAAAAAATGTGCCATTATAAGCCTAGTTTCATTTCCAATTGGCCAAACACCAATTGGACCTACACAGCCAAAGTTATGGCTGTCTAAGTGGACTGAAATTTCAGTCATCATTCTGCACCCTCTAGGCAGCACACTCATTCCCTTTGCCATGCTTTATTTCAGTCCCAATTAAGGTCAAATTCCTTCACATGGTCACCAATTGACCATTAGGATGTTCTTTAACAATTTCATAAGCCAAGCCAATTTTCACTCCCCAAAACCCTAGCTTCACATTATAATTTCTACAAGATGCCTTAGTTAGCATACCAATTCATCATCCATATATATATATATATATCCTAAACATCATTTTTAGTCCACTCTAAGACCAAAAAAACACTTATTCCTATACCTTTAATAGGGCTGCCGAATTCTCTAATGGACATACACATGAGTTTGGTTCATTTCATTCACAAATACTTGTTGGTTTCAAGTCCCTAACATAGAAAATAAAAGTTTTAAGTAGATAGGTGCACTAACCTCTTGTAGGCAGATTTTTCCCAAACCAAAACTTCACTTTCCTTCACTTCCTAGGCTGCCAAACACTCTCCCAAGATGAGTGGACAACTTTTAATGAAAGGGGTTTAGGGTTTATGGTGAAAAGAAGGGAGAAAGTAAGCTTTGATTGAAGTTGTCAATGGAGGTTGGCTATGGGCAAGTTCGGCTGGAATGGGAAAGAGATGGCTGCTGGTTTTTTTCTTTATTTCTTGGTCTCAATTATCTCTTTTATTAGTTAGTCAAATGGTTACTTAATTATGATTGGTTATAGTTTTCTTAATGACATCACCATGATGTCATAAATAAACCTTTTCCTCTTTTTCTTTTATTTCCTCCACTAATCATTTTCAATTTAATTTCTAGTATTGTTTATTCATATTTTATGTCATATTAATTATTTATTCAACTGGACAAGTTGGCCAAAAATCACCTCTGAAGGCGAAATGACCAAAATGCCCTCCGTTTGGCTTAACGAGTCAAAATTGTCTGTACTGATTGAAAATTTTTTTCTAGGTATTTTCTTGGCATTCTAATGCCATAGGAACCTCAATGACCCTTCTCTGGAGTCCCAAAAATTATTTTATGAATTTTTCCTCGGGTCTAGGGCTCCTCGTTGCGAGAACCGCAACTTCCCTCTAGTTACCCATCGCTAGGGCACCGGCTCGTTTAACTTGTTTATATTTTATTTCTAAAATTTTTACTAAATTTTTCTTATCAATATTTGAGTTAATTATGGTTCCTCACTTTAGTTTAAATATTTTTCCGGACATTCTAGCTGTCCGGACTGACACCGGTCACCGGAACAGTAGGATGTACGGAGTAGTTACCGGGAGGGTGTTACACCCGGTGTGCAAATAGCGTGGCTAAAAAGCCATATAGTCAATCTAGCGATAAACCAAAAATAAATACACAATATGTATAGCCGTAGGCTATTAAAGTTACAGTGCAGCATAATAAGCCGTAAAAACACAGTATGGCATAAAGCCATTTACAGAACAGCTGTCAGAATCCTATTGGCATGCCAACCTATCCATACTAGTCAACTAGGCAAACTAGGGCACATTATTAATTAATTGTTTAATTCTTTAATTTTTGGAGTTTACTAACTATTATATAATTCACAAGTCAATGCATATGTTGACCTTTTTAGGTAATATGGATAAGTTGTTTCTAGCATCAATATGTCACAATTTATATCTCAATATGCTGCAAATATAGTACAATTTACCATTTTTACAAGTTGGCATTCATTGCCAAAATGCTTCAAGCATCATTGTATGCAAAATGTCAAATTCTCAATTTTTGTGTGCTAGATTAGTCTAGCTTAAAGTCCTATTTCCCTTGGTTTTTAGCTTCTGGTCAAAGAAGCAAAATTGTAGCTCTATGTCTTATTGCACGCGGGGCAAAATTTCAGGTCATTCTGAGTTGTATAGACCAAGATATGGTTAATTTACTAAAACTGGACAGATTGCACCTTTAGTGCAAAATTTTGGTCAATTTTAGGTCAGTTTTTGTACCCGAACTTGTGCAAGCCATTTGACTTGGTTCTGGCCATTCCTGGGCTTTGGTGTCTTCATAAGAATTGTAGATCTATGTCTAAACTAACCATGGTAAAAATTTCAGATCAATTGGACCTGTTTTGAGTGAGTTATGGTCATCCAAGGGACTACTGTTCATATGGTCAAAAATCTGGGTTGCAAGGTTGCTAATTCGGATTTGGTCATTTTTAAGGTCAGTTTCTAGGCAGAATTTTGGCAACATTTCTACATGAAATTTGGCCTATTTGGTGTCTAGTTTCACCCCCTATTGGCCTCATACCAATTGGGTTCATAGTTTGGCACTTATGGCCTAATTTATGTACTACCTTCACACACAACCTACACAAAGCACATACACTTCCAATTTGATATTCCTTCTCCTCCTCATTTCTTCAATATTCAATCAATAACACTTCCATATATATATATTGTATACAATTCCAGCAAAAATTTTGGGCAGAATATTCAACTGCTCAATGCACACAATTCACCATTAATTCAACATTCACTTCCACCAAAATTTAACACATTTCAATGTCAATATTACACATACACTTCAACATAATCATACTTCAATATCACTTACACTTGCTGCCCACAATTTAACCTTAGCATATTTCATTAATAACTACATGTTCACACACAAATTCATGCTATTAGGGGCTGCCAAATATGGCAGTTTGCTCAAGGCATCAAAGTTCCATTTCACACCCTTAATTCAAACACTACATACATATACTTAGATACAAACTTACTACAACTTTCAATTAAATTAATCAACCTTTATTTCCATTCATTAGAAGTAAAAATAGCTCAAGCTCAACAAAGGTTCATGGCTGCCAAAAATGGACAAGTCCATTTCTTACTATTTCTTTCATTTCTCTTCATCAAAATACTCACCTCAACCTAAATACAACGTTTACTAAAGCAAGGGAGAGGTTTTGGACACTTACCACTTTTGAATCTTATCAAAACTTCACCAAATCTTGCTTTTCTTGTTGCCAATATCTTCCCCAAGGTGAGTAGGCAAGCTTTAATGAAGGAAAGAATTGGAAAGGATGGCTTGATCATGCACCCATGGAGGTTGCATGTGGGGTGGCCATGGTGATTTCCATGGTGGAATTCATTTCGGCAAAGTAAAATGGGATGATGAAGAAGATGATGGTGAGTGCTATCTGCTGTGCCAAGGTTGTGATAAGGGTCCCAATATCCAAGTTAGTGGAGCACTAACTTGGATTTTAATGCTAATTATTCAAAGTTTCATAAATTGGATTTTATCCCCCATTTCTTTCACTATTCTTATAATGTATCACAATTTAATTTTTCATGACATTTTCTAAGTGTAATATCATTTATTTTTAATGGAGATTGAGGTCAAAAGGCAACACTATGTGTCAAATGACCAAAATACCCCACTTCGGGTTATATTCCCGATTTTTCGGTAACACCGATTTTTGTCTATTTCTCGATTTTTCATTTTTCTTTGTACTAATCTATTAATTTTTCTTTGATATTTCTAGTGTCAATTACATTTCAATAAACCTTTATTTATGTCTCAAAATTAAATTCAGAGGGTTCCCCACGGTCCTGGGGTCGGCAACGGCCTTCCCAGTCTGCCACCCATCGCCATGTGTTTACTGCTTAACTTAGCATCATTTTCTCTCTTTCATTTTTGTTTGATTTTTCTTGTATTTTCTTTTTATTTATTTCATCATTATATGTTTGTTCACTATCACCGAAGTGTAGTTCTAGACATCCTGACTTGCCTAGACTGTTATTTGACTACTGGAGCAATAGAACGTACAGAACACGTATAGGGAGGATGTTACAACTCTTCCCCTCTAAATAAAAATTTCGTCCTCGAAATTTACCTGATGTGAAGAGCTGAGGGAACTGTTGTCTCATTGTCTCCTCGCTCTCCCATGTTGCCTCTTCCGTGTTGTGGTGTCTCCATAGGATTTTTACTAGTGGAATTGTCTTGTTTCTGAGCTCTTTTACCTCTCGTGCCAAGATTTTAATTGGTTCTTCTTCATATGTCAGGTCAGGTTGTACTGCAATTTCTTCTACTGAGATGACATGTGAAGGATCTGATCTGTATCTTCTGAGTATCGAGACATGGAACACATTATGTATCTTATCCAGCTCAGGTGGTAAGGCTAGTCTGTAGGCTACTGGTCCCACACGTTCAATAACTTCATATGGGCCAATAAACCTAGGGCTTAATTTTCCCTTTTTCCCAAATCTCAACACTTTCTTCCACGGTGATACTCTGAGAAATACTTTCTCGCCAACTTCATATTCAATGTCCTTTCTTTTCAAGTCAGCATAAGATTTCTATAGGTCTGAGGCAACTTTCAAATTGGCCTTTATCAGTTTCACCTTTTCCTCTGTCTGTTTTATCAAGTCTGGCCCCACTAGCTTATCTTCACCCAATTCAGTCCAACATACAGGTGTTCTGCATTTTCTCCCATACAGTGCTTCATAGGGTGCCATTTGTATGCTAGCTTGATAGCTATTATTATATGCAAATTCTGCCAGTGGAAGGTATCTGTCCCAACTTCCTTCAAACTCAATAACAAAACTTCTCAGCATATCCTCAAGGACCTATCACATATATTCGGTTATTATTATTATTATTAGTTCAATTATTGTTTACAATAACTCAATGAGTTTCAAAATTTACTTGGATTATTCTTTCCGACTATCCATCCGTCTGAGGATGAAAAGCCGCACTAAAATGGAGTTGTGTGCCTAAGGATTCTTGTAATTTCTTCCAAAATCTAGATGTAAACCTCGGGTCTCTATCAGATATAATGGAAAGTGGAATTCCATATAGTCTAACTATCTCACTGATGTACAATTCTGCTAACTTTTCCAGTGAGTAGTCAGTTCTAACTGGCAGAAAATGTGCTGATTTGGTTAACCTATCCACAATCACACATATTGCATCGTGCTTCTTCTGAGTGAGAGGTAGACCACTGACAAAGTCCATAGTGACTCGGTCCCATTTCCATTCAGGTATGTTTATGGGCTGTAACAAACCTGATGGAACTTGATGTTCTACTTTGACTTGCTGACATGTCAAGCATCTAGTTACATAGTCAACTATGTCCTTCTTCATACTTAGCCACCAGTATCGGAGTTTCAGGTCATGGTACATTTTTGTGCTTCCTGGGTGCATAGCATACACACTGTTATGTGCTTCTCTCAGAATACTGGTTTTCAATTCTTTATCATCTGGAACACACACTCTTTCTTTATAGTACAGGCACCCATTTTCCTTCACTTCATATTCAGTTTTCTTCCCCTCAGTGATTTTGCCCATAACAGCCATTAATTTCTCATCTGTCTTCTGCCCATCCTGTATCTGTTATAACAGATTTGGCTTCACTTGCAACTCAGCCAAAATAACTCCATCATGAGTTAAGGACAGTTGGGCATTCAGAGATCTTAATGCTACAATATATTTTCTGCTTAAAGCATCAGCGACTACATTTGCCTTCCCAGGGTGGTAGTCAATCACACAATCATAATCTTTCAGAAATTCAATCCATCGCCTCTGTCTCAAATTAAGATCCTTTTGGGTTGGCAGATACTTCAGACTCTTATGGTCTGTGTATATGTAGCATTTTTCTCCATACAAGTAATGCCTCCATATCTTCAATGCGAAGATAATTGCTGCTAACTCTAAATCATGAGTAGGGTAATTCTTTTCATGTGGCCTTAACTGCCTGGAAGCATATGCCACCACTTTCCCTTCTTGCATGAGTACACACCCTAACCCATTACGTGAAGCATCATCAGACTACAAAGTCTTTTCGGACATTGGCGTGTTAACACCGGTGCCTCTCACAACATAGCCTTGACCTCTCAAAGCGGCTTGACACTTGTCATTCCAACAAATTTCATATTCTTGTGTAGTAATTTGGTCATTGGAGCAGCTATCGTGGAAAATCCCTTTACAAATCTTCTATAATATCCAGCTAACCCCAAGAAACTTCGATCTCGCTTGTATTTACGGGAGGCTTCCATTCCATCACTGCTTCAATCTTCTTGGGATCCACTCTAATCCCTTCAGCTGATACTACATGTCCAAGGAATGCAATCTCATTCAACCAGAACTCACACTTGGACAATTTAGCATACAATTTCTTCTCTTTTAGAGTCTGCAGAACAATTCTCAAATGCTCATCATGTTCTGCTTTATCCTTGGAATACACCAGGATGTTATCAATGAAGACCACTACGAACCGATCTAAGTATGGATGGAAGATACGGTTCATAAGGTCCATGAATGCTGCTGGAGCTTTTGTTAACCCAAATGGCATAACCAGGAATTCATAATGCCCATACCGGGTTCTAAATGCAGTCTTAGGCACATCTGCATCCTTAACCCTTAGCTGATGATACCCTGATATGAGATCAATCTTAGAAAACACACCGACTCCCTTCAACTGATCAAACAGATCGTCAATTCTAGGCAATGGATACTTGTTCTTCATCAGTTACTGCTTAATCGCCAGTAGTCAACACATAACCTCAGTGTCCCGTCTTTTTTCTTTACAAATAGTACCGAAGCTCCCCAAGGTGACACACTGGGGCGTATGAACCCCTTGTCTAGTAATTCTTACAGCTGGATTTTTAACTCTTTCAATTCAGCAGGTGCCATCCTATACGGAGCAATTGAAATTGGAGCATTTCCCTGTATAATCTCAATAGCAAATTCAACTTTCCTTTCTGGTGGCAAACTAGGCAATTCCTCAGGAAATACCTCAGAGAAATCCCTTACTGTGGGTATGTCAGACAAGTCAAGTTTACCCTGCCTAGTGTCAACCACGTGTGCCAGATAGGCTTCACACCCTTTTCTCAGCCATCTCTTTGCAAATCAGAATGAGATGACATTGGACAAGAAATCATCCTTTCACCCACTACTATTATTTCTTCGTTTTCAGCTAGCTTTGAGAGATTCTCTTCAATTTACAATCTACTATTGCCGATGATGGGATAACCACCCATTCCCAAAATCACATCAAACTCATGGAAAGGCAATTCGATTAAGTCTCTTGAGAACTCTTTCCTTGAATCTTCAATGGACAGCCCTTATACACCTTATTTGCTACCACATCGTGGCCAGCGGATTTGTGACCGTGATGTCTTGGTCACTTTCCTCCACCGGTATTCCCTTTTCTACGGGCACTTGATACAAATATATGAATGAGTATATCCAGATCCACTAATGCATGCATAGAAGTATTATAAAGAAGGAACGCACTTTGATAACATCCGAGCATCCTATTCCTCCCGTGCCCTTATAGCATAGGCTTTGGCTGGTTTTACGCCTTCCGCTCTCTCCACGCACTCGACATAGGTTTCTATGAAGTACCGGCCCTCACCTTTACCCGCCTTCTACCCTTGGAGCCGAGGGGCAGCCTATCGATTGATACCGGAGTGGATGTACAGCTCAAGGTGGACAATCTCGAACTAGGTGGTGCAGTAGATCCACACCGTAAACAAGCACCTATCATCCTCCAACATTCACCCTTATGCCATTTTTGGCAATGTGGGCAAGCAACAGATATCGTTGGGGCTGGTCCCTGCACTGCTCTCGGAGAGCTAGCCATTGAAGGGTTGGACCGCCTCTCCTTGGTGCAACCGAGATTTGGGCCTCGTGGATCGACTCGACTTGGTGCTCTACTAAAACTCGAGTAGGCGAACCTCTGAATTTCTTACTAGGGGCAAAAATGTACCTGGTCGACTCGACCTCTTTTCTGCTGTCTGTCCCTTCTGTTCTGCTCATTCATTCTAACTTTTTCAACCTTCAGTGCAGCTTCCACTAACTTGGCAAACTCTGTAATCCCCAAGGCTGTAATCATTACTTTAATGTTATCATTGAATCCTTCCTCAAATCTCTTGCATTTCTCTGCCTCATTAGGGACTATTTCCCGCCCATAGCGCTCATCGACAAATTCTCTTTCATATTCAGCCATCGCACTATCTCTGGCGTAGGGTAATAAACTCCCTTCTCTTCTCTTCCAGGTATACACTGCCCACATACTTCTTTCTGAACTCAGTGAGAAAGAAATCCCAAGTTATCTGTTCTGGTGGCACCTCACTAGTTATTGTATCCCACCACTGGTATGCATCATCTTGCAGTATTGATACAACAGCTTCCAAATTCTGCTCTGGAGTATAATAAAGTTGTTTCAAGACTCTTCCAGTCTGGCCCAACCAGCCACCGGTGATGTGAATCATCTTCCCTTTTTCCCAGAAATCCACTACTCCAAACTTCCTGAGTCTCTCCATATGAGATTTTTGATGTGGAGGTGGTGGTGGTGGCATAACTCCTGCCATCTATCTAAAGAACTCAACCATTTGCTGACATGTGGCTGGTGCATTTAGTACTGGTGGAGCAGGTTCCCTCCTGTCTCCTGGTTCAGTCATAAATGGAGCATGACTTTCCACTTCCTCATCTACCGCTCTCTGCGATATGGAGTCCAAATTCTGATCAAAATAACAAAACAATTCAAAAGATCTGCATTAGAGTCATATTAACACTTACAATGCAATGCATGATATGCAATCTATCTAGGTCCAGAAATGCCTAAACCGTATTCTGATACCACTAAATGTAACACCCCTCACCCGTCTATAGTATAGCCGAGCAAGGCGTGCTACACGACGTGCCGGAACACCTAGTCTGTGATTATTTCATTTCTTGAACTCAATTAGATTTTAAGAAGTCTTTTATGTAATATTCATATCATGCTGTTACTATTGTCATACTTTGATAAAATCAGTGTTTCAAGATTGGTAATAAAAATTTGACAAGGTGCCATCTATATTTAGGACAAACTGTCCTTCCAAACCTGTTGAAAACAGTTTAATATG
This sequence comes from Hevea brasiliensis, assembly GCF_030052815.1. Taxonomy (NCBI): domain Eukaryota; kingdom Viridiplantae; phylum Streptophyta; class Magnoliopsida; order Malpighiales; family Euphorbiaceae; genus Hevea; species Hevea brasiliensis. The sequence continues at coordinate 23,572,717 of NC_079507.1, forward strand.
ATGATATCAAAATCTCAAATATTTCACAGTCTCTATTTCTCAGTAAAGTCAATAGACTTTTACAGTCATTAAACAGTTCCATAATATAGTCCATAATAATTTAAATATATACAGAAAATCTCCATATTATTTAATATGTATAAAATATTACAAACTTTAGAGCTTTCATAACATTATAAAATACAGGGCTGAATTTCAAATATATAACAAAAGTACAAAATACAAGATATCCTAAGTCCTACCATGTATGCAATGCAGTGCAGATGACTCTGGACTCCTGTGCAGATCTGATGTCTCACCCGGTCGTAGGTCTGCTGGGCTCCCCAGCTGTCTCCAATACCTACGCGTTACAAAAGCAATGCGCTAAGCAATTTTGCTTAGTGGTGCCAAATATAAAGAAATATACACTAAAATAAAGTGTTTACGAATTTTTGGTGGTACTGTATGTCAGTAGACTGGATTTAGGTATTTGAATTTAATAGTACTTGAATTACTGCCCGTGTAGCCTATATACTGACCAGACTGGATAAACAGATATACTGGCACTGGGTACCTAGTACCTCGGGCCGTCACACCATCGGTCACAAAGTGTCTTCTGGTGTGCAAATAGCGTGGCTAAAAAGCCATATAGTCAATCTGGCGATAAGCTAAAAATAAATACACAATATGTATAGCCGTAGGCTATTAAAGTTACAGTGCAGCATAATAAGCCGTAAAAACACAGTATGGCATAAAGCCATTTACAGAACAGCTGTCGGAATCCTATTGGCATGCCAACCTATCCATACTAGTCAACTAGGCAAACTAGGGCACATTATTAATTAATTGTTTAATTCTTCAATTTTTGGAGTTTACTAACTATTATATAATTCACAAGTTAATGCATATGTTGACCTTTTTAGGTAATATGGATAAGTTGTTTCTAGCATCAATATGTCTCAATTTATATCTCAATATGCTGCAAATATAGTACAATTTACCATTTTTACAAGTTGGCATTCATTGCCAAAATGCTTCAAGCATCATTGTATGCAAAATGTCAAATTCTCAATTTTTGTGTGCTAGATTGGTCTAGCTTAAAGTCCTATTTCCCTTGGTTTTTAGCTTCTGGTCAAAGAAGAAAAATTGTAGCTCTATGTCTTATTGCACGCGGGGCAAAATTTCAGGTCATTCTGAGTTGTATAGACCAAGATATAGTCAATTTACTAAAGCTGGACAGATTGCACCTTTAGTGCAAAAATTTGGTCAATTTTAGGTCAGTTTTGGTTCGGCAGTTTTTGTACCCGAACTTTTGCAAGCCATTTGACTTGGTTCTGGCCATTTTTGGGCTTTGGTGTCTTCATAAGAATTGTAGATCTATGTCTAAAATAACCATGGTAAAAATTCCAGGTCAATTGGACCTGTTTTGAGTGAGTTATGGTTATCCAAGGGACTACTGTTCATATGGTCAAAAATCTGGGTTGCAAGGTTGCTAATCCTGATTTGGTCATTTTTAATGTCAGTTTCTAGGCAGAATTTTGGCAACATTTCTACATGAAAGTTGGCCTATTTGGTGTCTATTTTCACCCCCTATTGGCCTCATACCAATTGGGTTCATAGTTTGGCACTTATGGCCTAATTTATGTACTGCCTTCACACACAACCTGCACAAAGCACATACACTTCCAATTTGATATTCCTTCTCCTCCTCATTTCTTCAATATTCAATCAATAACACTTCCATGTATATATTATACACAATTCCAGCAACAATTTTGGGTAGAATATTCAAGTGCTCAATGCACACAATTCACCATTAATTCAACATTCACTTCCACCAAAATTTAACACATTTCAATGTCAATATTACACATACACTTCAACATAATCATACTTCAATATCACTTACACTTGCTGCCCACAATTTAACCTTAGCATATTTCATTAATAACTACATATTCACACACAAATTCATGCTATTAGGGGCTGCCAAATATGGCAGTTTGCTCAAGGCATCAAAGTTCCATTTCACACCCTTAATTCAAACACTACATGCATATACTTAGATACAAACTTACTACAACTTTCATTTAAAGTAATCAACCTTCATTTCCATTCATTAGAAGTAAAAATAACTCAAGCTCAACAAAGGTTCATGGCTGCCAAAAATGGACAAGTCCATTTCTCACTATTTCTTTCATTTCTCTTCACCAAAATACTCACCTCAACCTAAACACAAGGTTTACTAAAGCAAGGGAGAGGTTTTGGACACTTACCACTTTTGAAACTTATCAAAACTTCACTAAATCTTGCTTTTCTTGTTGCCAATATCTTCCCCAAGGTGAGTAGGCAAGCTTTAATGAAGGAAAGAAGTGGAAAGGATGGCTTGATCATGCACCCATGGAGGTTGCATGTGGGGTGGCCATGGTGATTTCCATGGTGGAATTCATTTCGGCAAAGTAAAATGGGATGAAGAAGAAGATGATGGTGAGTGCTATCTGCTGTGCCAAGGCTGTGATAAGGGTCCCAATATCCAAGTTAGTGGAGCACTAACTTGGATTTTAATGTTAATTATTCAGAGTTTCATAAATTGGATTTTATCCCCCATTTCTTTCACTATTCTTATAATGTATTACAATTTAATTTTTCATGATATTTTCTAAGTGTAATATCATTTATTTTTAATGGAGATTGAGGTCAAAAGACAACACTATGTGTCAAATGACCAAAATACCCCACTTCGGGTTATATTCCCAATTTTTCAGTAACACCGATTTTTGTCTGTTTCTCGATTTTTTATTTTTCTTTGTACTAATCTATTAATTTTTCTTTGATATTTCTAGTGTCAATTACATTTCAATAAACCTTTATTTATGTCTCAAAATTAAATTCAGAGGGTTTCCCGCTGTCCTAGGGTCGGCAACGGCCTTCCCAGTGCAATCACCTATCGCTGCGGTGCCGGCTCATTTAACTTAGCATCATTTTCTCTCTTTCATTTTTGTTTGATTTTTCTTGTATTTTCTTTTTATTTATTTCATCATTATATGTCTGTTCACTATCACCGAAGTGTAGTTCTAAACATCCTGACTTGCCTGGACTGTTATTTGACTATTGGAGCAATAGAACGTACAGAACACGTATAGGGAGGATGTTACAAGTTGTATTTGAGAAAACATATTGGGAGCATTTTCTTTTGTAGGATTGAAGAACTATTTTCTCAAAATACAGTCGGCGCTTTGCCAAAATTTTGAAAAAATTTTATAACACCAGATTTTAATCGATGATTTAAATTTCATTAAAATTGTTTTAAAATCCCTTGTAGTATATCTAATTAGGCGAAGCACGGTAATTCATTAGGTGTACTACGGGATCATGTTACATCTTACAGGGGAGTAGGGTGTGACACTTCTTACCTGAAAATGCAATTTTCAAACCTACACCCACAAGTAACTCAAATAAGTGTTGTTATTTACAAATAATTTTCATGCACAAGTACTTCCTATCTATGGGGTTGCTAAATTAAATTAAGTCAAATTTACTAAATGACTAAAAATTAATCTATTATTGATAATTTGATTTCACTCAAGTTCAATTTATAGACAACCCTAAGATTCTAATGCACCTATTTTATTTTTTTACTAAGTTACTTTAAAGATAATTAAACTAAATTTTAAGGACCTAATCTAGGGACCATTACTGGTTCTCGGGATCGAGTCAGTTTAAGGCTACCAGAACCAGTAGAAAACCAGAAACCTGTGAAATATACATACATTTATACATCTCACCATCATACATACATTATACCATTACACTTTAGTCTTTTCATCCTTAAATAAACATTTATAACATAATAATGGTTCATAATTTAAACCTTAGCATGCATAAGATCCAAAGTGTAATGGTTCATCATGCATACCCTCAAAAGGGTTAACACAACATATACATCATTATACTTAAAACAATTATTACATTTTTTTTCGAATTTTCCTTTAATCACAAGCGTAATATTATCTATTTATGAATTACATGTCCATCTACGCACACATCATACATAAAAGAAGGGCTAAGACTACCCCTTATGATCTCTCTTCAAGAAACTCTTCTAGCCCTACAACCCTGCACCTGAGTTTAGAGGAATGGATTAAACTTACACAAGCTTAGTGAGTAAACTAACCGTCATTAATTACTTCATTCATTCATACATGTGCACTGCATTATTCACATGGATTTTCATATCACAAACATTTCACGTAAGATGGACATTATCAGCAATAACTCCCTAAACTTTCCTTTTAAACATGACCTGCGTCATGTACCTAGGGGTGACTTTTAGATCTCCCTTGAAGGGAAATTTCAAGATCTCCCCTTAGGATTTACTTATGGATCCATAACATACATAACGTTACATAAACATAACATGGGGGGAGTAATGGGTCATCCAATATCCATTAATGCACTAATAGCAATGTATGCAATTATACAACATCTTCGTGTTCTAAATACATACATCCTAAATGAATATGACATGATGCATAATGATGCTCATTAATTACCTGTAAATAGTGTTCATTTTATTAAGGTTACAGTTATTCACCTCTTGTAGCTTATCAACCTCCTTACTCGAATGGGAGCTATCCTTAGATCCTTACCTTTCTGAGTTTCTCAAGCCTGATCCTATAAAATTAGATCCTAGAGTGTTATACAAGGCTCTAAAACTCTATACATAACATAAACATCCTATTATAGGCCCTTAGGAACCATGAAGTTAGGTTTTGAAGCCTTGGAATCAAAGGAGCAAATAAGTGGGCAGAACCAAGTTTGACTGCCAGAGTCTTAGGCTTTGGTTGCTGAACCTTGGAACATCGGGTGCCCATTTTGGATAGTAGCCACTGTGACTACCGAAGTCTGGGACTTTGGCTGCCGAATCTGGAACTTTCAGATTTTCCAAGAAAATACAAGTTTCGGCTGCCAAACCTCTGGCTTTTAGCAATCGAACCTAAGAATTTCAAGAATTCTCAAATAAAAAACTTGCAGATCCCTTCTCCCATCAATTCCCAAACGCAATTTAAAGTTTCAAAATACAAACCCATAATATATACACATCTCTAGGTCCTGGAATAACTAGAAAACATGCTTAATACCCACATACATTCATTAAAACTCAAATCCTAAGTTTTCATCCAACCTAACATAGCATAAAATTCCAAAACTAAACTTGAAACAACTTTTCATTAAATTAAAGCTTTAGAAACCTGATTCCTCATCAGCTCTCTTAGATCTATCTATTAGATCAAGAAGAAAAGAATATTACCTCTTTTCTTGGATCTTGGAGGCGAGAGCACCAAAACTTCAAAACTTGAATATACTTTTCCACACTTCTACATTGAAGAATCTACCTTTAGATCTTCAAAACTCAAAGGAATCTCTTTAAAGAGCTCCTTGCATGCCCCAATAGTTAAGAGAGAGAGGAAAGAGAGAAAATCCAAGTGTTTTGGGCAGGAAATGAGCTGAGATTCCTTTTATACCCTCTCTATCAAGGGACTTTCGACTGTCGAAGTTAATTATGCCCAAATGGGCATTTGAACCATAAAAAGCACTTTAGTTGTCGAAAGCCTGTCCTTCGGCTACCGAAGTTTCTTCTACCCAAATTAACCACTTTAAAATTTTTAAAGAATAAAATCCTTAAAATATTTTTCATTCTTAAATACATTTTGAACATTTTAAATATACATACATGAATATATTTTCACATCTTACTGCCACTTTCTTGTTAGTGAAGTCTCAGTTATCACCAGAATATTCAGTTAATGACAGATATTCCAACATCGAAAAGTGGTGGATATTACACAAATAATTTATGTGCATGTGTCATTTGTTCTAATAACATTCAATGGTTCCAAACATTTACAACCTAAAAACTTATTTCTAATATATTAATTTATTTTACAATTTGCCAAGTATTTAATTAAATTTAATTGACATGCCAAATATAGGTTAAAATACAAGCCAAATTGATTTTAGTGTTTACCGAATAAATTTCTATTATTACTGCATATTACATATAAATTTATTATTTCAAGAAAGTCTAAGTGTACTTAACTTTTAATTATTGCAGTTGCTATTGGGGCAAGCTACTCTTAAAGAAGGGCCTTCTCTTCTAGCATGGCAAGTTAATCCTTGTCTTACTTTGGTTAAGCTCCATGTAAACTCTACGTAATTATTGTCCTTTTTAATACTTATCTTAGAGTTATTTATCAATTTATTTTTTTTAAATAAAATAAATATTATAATTAAACATTTAATTATTTATGATATGGGCTTCTAATGGGTCAAAACTATACAATGGCCATGGATCCATCTAACCTAATTCTAACACTTCATAATATCCTATTACATCATATAAAACATTAAATTAACATTTAAATACAAATTTCTATTAAAAAACATTATTATGCAAAATCCCACAAATGCATGGGTCGTAACAAGTAATACAGTAGTGAGTGAGTATCGTTCCCATAAGGAACTTGGTGAATACTAAACCAAACAATAATTATAACTATCTAGACTATCGAATTTGATGACGAGAAATTTTAAAACTAAACTAACTAAAATCAATAAAGTAAAGGTAAGCAAAGCAGATTGACTAAAGAAAGCAATTAATGAAAGCAATTCTAGAATTAGGGGTTCACACTTCAACCGATTATAGATATAATCTTATTCATTCAATAAATTGAAAAGTTATTACTTTGAAGAAAATTAATCCTAACCTATCTTAAGTCCTCTCAAGGCACTCAAGGTGTATCTTAATTAACCTGAACTCTACTTTCGTGGTGCTTAATCCTAATTAAGATCTGTTAAGCTCTTTGATTAATTATACATTCGACATTGAATTTCAACCTATTTCTAGGTCAAAAGCCCTAAGTTCAATATTATCATGATTTTCTAATATTAATCTTCACTTTTCAGACCTTGAATTAATATCTAGAATCATAACTAAGTGGAGCTCTACACATGAATGCATTAAGATCATAAGAAATTGAATCAAAGAACAAGATTCCAAATTTATTAAATAGAGTCAATGTAAATCCATAATAGAATTGAAAGTGCTACATTCCTACCCCTTGAATTAAGAAAACTACTCACTCATAGTGAATTTAACAATCAACATAAAAATAAAATAACAATGACAAACATCTGAAGAAATAAAATAAAGAAATCCAGGTAAAACACTTTATAGTTTTAAAATTGTGGAACTTAAACTATAAATCTCTCCTTTGAATCTTGTGTAAATCTCTCCAAATTAATGAAAACTTAAGTAAGAATGTAAGGAATGCAATCCTTGACTTATTCCTAACTTTATATTTGACACAAAGACCTTCAATTCATAGTCCTAAAGGCCTTAGAAGTTTGTCTGGGTCGACCAAAATAGAATTAGAGTCGATTTGAAGTCTGAGCTAGAACATTTTACACGGGGCAGGTTGTGTAAGTTTATGGAGCTTTCAAGGCTTATAGTTCTTTAGGTGGCAAAAAGTTACAGGAGCCAAGGATCTTTGCGCGAGTCCCTTTACACAGCCCGTGTACTTGCTTTCTTCAATACTCTTTTCTAGCAGATAGTTACATGGGCCAAAGCACCCAGTGCATGGCCTATGTAAATCTCCATAGTGTATAATCTGCTCCTTTTGACTCCTAAACTTGTTCAAATGTGTTCTAAGCCTTCGAATCACATAAAATCACCTGATAAAATACAAAAATAATAGAATTAAGCCAGAGTAACTAGAAACTTTAAAAAGCAATAAAACGAACAAGAAATCATGCAATTGACTAGCTAAATGCTCATAAAATGCAGTAAAATGTACGTTAAACTAACTATATAGTACAAGTGTATCAAACATCAAATTACAAGCATACATGTTAGTTCTAGATTTTGACAGATTAGCAATATTTTTGTATTTAAATTCTAAAATTTGTTAAATATGTACAAAAATTATACAAAAATTCTAAAAGCATGGAAAGACATCATATCAAATTAGAAAATTATTAGCTAGTCTAAAATCTCTGCCAAATAATTTACAAAAATTATGGTTCATCACTGTTATGCATTAAAGATAGATCTGCACTACTTTTTGAAAATCAATGTATCTCATAAACCATAAAAGATATTTTATGAAACCAATGGGAAAGGTTAGAAAAAAATCTTGAACTTATTTTTAGAATCAAGAATTGTTGAAAAAAAATGAAAAATTGAGGGAGATATTGGTCCTAAAAGTCGTCTGTCCTGCAAATTGCAAACAGAGGATATCTTAATTTTAAACAGCCATAACTCTGTTAATTTATGACCTTTTTACATAATTCTTAAGCTAAAATCATTAGAATTTCATGAAGAATATAAATATAATTTTTATACAATTTAAAAAAAAAAAACAAAACACATGAAAAATAATAAATAACTTGAAAATAGAAAATTAACATGAGTAAAGTTGTAAATTCCCCTCAAATTTATCATTTGAACATATGAGAATATTTAAAGACATATAAATATGAAAGAACAGATATATGACATATTTTTTTAATATTCATAATTTAAAACATATATTTTGAAGAATTCTTGAAGGTTTCTTGAAGAAAAATGAAGAAAGAAAGAAGAAGAAAGAATGAGGGAGATAGGGAAAGATTACCAAATTAGAGAGATTGAGTGAAAAAGTTTTTTTTTTTTTTTCTTGTGTTTTGTTATTCTCCCCCTTGTTGATCCCCCCCTTTTTTTTTCCCTGTGAGGTATTTATAGGGTTTAGGTCAAAAAATTATATATGAAGTTTATGTAATCCCTAAATAAGAAAATTTAAGGACTCTTAAAAAGGAAAGCTTTCTATTTAATTTTTATTTTCCTTTAAAAGAATGGTGGGCTTTTATTTAATCAAAATTCCTCACTAGACCTCATTAGACTCATAGAGCCCAATTATGCTTAGTTATTTTTTTAATAAATTCCCAAAATCAAATTTAAACAAAAAAATTCATTTAAATTTAATTAATCAATTTTTGCCCTTCAAAATTATTTTTCCCAAGAAACTTGCCATACATATGATTATCTATTTTTAATATCTCTAAATACATCTCACAGTCATATAAATTTTTCATCATCGGGTTCCTTAAGGTTTCAATGTACATGCCCACAAAGTCACACAAATCTGGGTCTATAGATGCTTTAGGGAGGACTAATGATACTGTAGCTCTCAAAATGGTAGTCATGGACGAGTAACCAACTAATGAGTATGAATACCCAGATCAAGCCCAAGCTACTATATGCAGCTAGCACACGCGCCTTAATAGGTTGAGTATAATGCTTTCCCATGGTATTCCTATTTACTCGAAATGTCCACTAGAAGATAATGATCCCACGATCCTCAATATGTTTATAGTCCTAACATCCATAGGACTCCCAAATGAAGCAGACTTTAAGTCCTATTCTAATATTAACTTTTAATTCTAGTAAGGATCTATGGTAGAGCCTGTATAAATGCCACCAGGTACACATTTTAATATCTTAATCACATTTTCATTCATATACTAGTTCAGTTCTCATTACTGACATATGTGTAATACCCCTATTTGTATAGCCTAGTATATTTCATTGTTCCGGTGACCGGTGTCGGTCCGGACAATTAAGGGGATTACAACCACATCTAAGACAACTAGAGAAGCCATAAACATAAATAATTAGTAATTGTCAATTTGTTAAGTATAAATAAGAAAAACAGAACATAAGAAGTTAAACGAGCTGAGAGTCACAGCGATGGGTGACCTTCTCGGGAACGACTGTGAAGTCGTTTTAACTCAAAATTTGAACTGTAAAATGTGACGCCACGGTCCTTAGGACCCTTATAAACATAGTGGAAAAGAGAAAATCATGAAAAAGAACTGTTAAGTCAGTCAAATAATTAGGTCAGGGAGCCGGAAGAAATATGGAATTAATTACAAACCAGGATGAACTGGCGAGGGGCAATTTAGTCAATTAACCCCGAGAGCTGACTTCTGACTTAACTGTCAGATAAAATCGGAGAAAAGAAAATTTTGGAATCAAGAATTAAATAAAAGAACTAATAGAAAAATAAATAGAAAAAAAAAGGAAAATGGAAAAGTCAAAAGGTGATGACATCATGCATGACTTCATACATGATGCCATAAAAACAATACTTAATATATTTATTTAATTGGGATTTTTGGGTCTTCCATAAGGATAAAAACAAAACAAAAGGAAAGAAAAAAAAAAGTAAAAAGTCTTCTTCCAAAAGCAAAGTTGCCGCCTCCCATCCTTCTCTCTCCCTCACCATTGCAAACCTCCATTAAAGCTTGCTTCAAGCTTTGAAACCACCATTAAACCTCAAATCCTTCCATACTTGCTTCACAAAAACTTGATTTAGTCACTTGGGAAGGAGCTTGACAACAAAAAGAAAAAGAAAGGAAAAAGTTTTGAAGAAAAAGAAATTCTACATAAAAGGTTAGTAATCAAATTTGATAATTTGAGTTTGATTCTTACATTTCTAACTTATTGAGCTTGTAAATAAACTTAAAATGGAAAGAAAATTTGTTGAGGGATTATATAGAATTTTGGACAGCTAGGGTTTGGTTGGACAAAGTATAAACTTGTTTGAGCTAAACATGTTAGGAAGCTTAATTGAGTTAAGGGAGCATGTTTATAAGTATTTAATTAGCTAAATGCAATAAATGACATGAATTAGGGTTTTGGACATTAGGGTTTAGAGACCAAAAATGTGAAGAAGTGCTAAATGATGTCTTTGACATAGTTTAAGGTGAGAAATGGTCATTTGTGACCTAATTAATTGTGTTAGAAGTGTTTGAATCAAAGCCAAATTCAGATTGGGTATGCACTATGACCAAAAGTCAACTTTGAGGGACCAAAAATGGAATTTTACAAGTCCAATTGGTATGGGACCAATTGAGAATGAAAATAGGCACTAAATGACACAATTTTCATTTAGGAAGTATGCTCAAAAAGTGACTAAAACCTAGTGAACAAATTGACCAAAGTTGAGAAATCACAGTCTGCCTCTGCACAAACTGACCAAATGAACAGTGTTTGTTCATTTGGTCATAACTCGAGCTAGGCAGGTCAAAATGACCTGAAATTTTACCACTGGTTAGGTGGAATATAGACCTAAAACTTTTATGAAGAACACTAACCAAATTATGCCATTAACCCAATCAAATTACTAAGCAAAGTTGGTGATTTGAACCTGCAGAACTGCAGATTTATCATATGAACAGTAAAGTTTCAATGGCTATAACTCTCTCTAGAAAACTTCGATTTAGGTGATTCTTGAACTGATGGAAACCTAAGACATAGTAAAACATTTCATATGAAGAAAATTAGACCAAATTATGGACTTAACTTGATCAAATTGCTAAACGAAATTGGAGTAATAAATCTGCAGAACTAAAATCTGCAGCATGAACAGTAACTGTATTTTGGCTATAACTTGAGCTACAAAACTCCAATTAGGGTGATTCAAAAAGGAGAATAAACTTAAGACAATAGAGAACATTTTCTATGAAGAAAGTTTTGCCAAATTCCAATAGTAAAAGGACCAATGAAATAGTACAACTTAGGACTCCAAAACTGAAAATTGGCAATTTTGCCTAAAAGACCTAAGTTTTGAGAAAACAACCAAAACCAACAAATTTAGTGACCAAAATGTGGTATGTGGGTAAAGTTGGAATTCCCATACCTATTAAGCCTTAGAAAGTCAATAATTTGACTTGAATAGTGTAGTGAATAGTAACCCAAAACACAAAATTTCAAGAACGTCGAGTTTAACACGTTAGAGCTAGGTAAAAGTGAAGTTAAATTTATTTTTGGATTTATGCCAAGTTATGGTACTGAAACACTATGAAATTGTGTGTTTCAGTGGAAAAAAATACCAGGACAAAACCCGAGGAGTCAAGTCAAGGCCAACAGGCAACTCGTTTGAGGTTTGTGCACAACATATACTTTTTATAATCATCTTTTGCATACTGTTTTGAATAATGTGAAATATTAGATTATGGCATTCTTATGATGTTATATATAAATTGTTGAAAGTTATTATGTATATTTGAAATGACAATGTTTAGCAAATTATTAAGATAAGTTTTGAAACCACAGTGTCATAACCATATATTTGAACACCTCACTAGCACGACTAGTGGGGATAATTAGTTTCAAATTTTAATTCCTTCTCTGGAGAAGTGTTGAGGTGTGCCAGTAGAAGAGGATGTGAATGGATATCCATATATTTGAGCTAGCTAGCCTTGTAATGTGATTTCTCTTTAGCCTCTGGCTATTGAGATTCTATTTGTTTCGAATGGCATGAACTAACTGTGGGTTTTATGAAATGTGTTTTGATACTTTGAAATGAACTTGGTTTGCATTAAAATCTCATAATTAATGTTTTGTGTTTAATGCTCATGTTTAGTCAAATTTTTGAATAAATGTGATTTATATTTTGCATAAAGATTATTTTAGTATGTTGTGCACCACTGAGTCCTAGTGCTCAGCGATAGCTTCTATTGCTGTCGCAGATACAGAGACTAGAGGAGCAGCAGACTGAGCTGCTAAGGATTAAAGATCATTCAGCTTGAAGTTATGGGGTATAATTTATACCCTAATTGTGAATATTTCTTTTGATGTATGTATTGCATATAAATGTATGGACATGTAAATGGGTCTTGAGCAACTTGTACAAATTTTGTATGAAGTTTGTAATAAAGTTTAGTTTGTATTTCTTTTGATCTAAATTTTGTAAGGATGTATATAAATTGTTTTGTCTCTAATGAAATATGAGTACAACTATTTTATTTAATTTGAATGAAATGTATTACTAGTATTTTGAGGATTATTAAATTTTGAACTTGAGAAATTGATTGAAATGATTGTGGAGTTGTTGAAATGGATTGAGTTTGATTGTGAAATTGAAGTAGTTATTGAGAAAACATTTTTAGAAGTGCTTTTTACAGGTATTTGAAGAACTGGTTTCTCAAAATACAGACAGAACTCTGTCAAAATTTTTATAAAATTTGCGAAAAACTAAAATGGACCAAAAATATTAACTAGATTTACTTTTAATCATATGTTTTAAATACCTATTAGAAAATGCTCACCACTTGTCAAAAGTAAGAAAATTGTTTAAAATCCCTTGTAGGGTACTTAATGAGTTATCGGTAGGTGAAGTTCGGTAGTTCATTAGGTATTCTACGGGATCATGTTATGCCTTACAGAGAGGTAAGGTGTGACAATATGTATCGAAATGGTATTCTGTCACACCCTAGCCCTCTGTAAGGCATAGCATGATCCCGTAGTATACCTAATGAATTACCCACTTCGTCTTCTGATAACCTATTAAATACACTACCAGGGATTTTAAAACTTTTCTTACTTCTTTTTTACAGTGGTGAGCACTATTTACAGGTGTTAAAAATTTTTTTTTGAACTGAAGTGAAACAGCTAATACATTTGAATTAGTGGTAATTTCTGTAAAAATTTTGGCGGAGTGCCATCTGTATTTTGGATAAAACAGTTCTTCAAAAACCTGTAAAATGTACTTCAAATATATTTCTCAATCTCAACTCCAACAGTTAAACAACACAATATATTTCTCAATTCAAATCCACAATAATTTTTTAAAGACTGAGATAAAAGAAATACAGTACAAATTTTACAAGCCAAAATAACTCATAATTTATTTTACTACTTCAATGTATAATTTTAATTTACAACTGCTCAAAACCAAGAATAATATATACATACAGTGAACATACATTACAGTACAAAATGCAAAATGTGGTATACTCAATATACCCGATGATCTCTCGCTGAATGTACTAGCATTTAGTCTAGTCTGCTCGTTCTGTCATCCACTGCGACAAAGAATGAAAAGCTATCGCTGAGATAATGTCCCAGTGGTACACAACATTAACCAAATACAACTTTAAATCACAAATCATAAGTTATATAAATAGTGGATACTTAAAACCATAGTTAAATTCAAGACAATAAATGTCAACAAGAATTTAAACTCCATTTCACAATCTCATAATATATATCAATAAATCACACACAGCTTAATCATGTTCCAAAGTTCAATTCGTCCCAAAAGCCTATGGCTAATGAGGTATTCAATTCGTCCCAAAAGCCGATCGCTAATGAGGTATAACATAGCTAGCTAGCAAAAATATGAGTACTCATTCTATTCATCCTCAACAGGCACACACCTCAATACTTCAGCCAGAGAGGGAATTCAATTTGTCCCACTAGACAAGCTAGCGAGGAATACAATTAATATATATGATAGTTGTGGTTTCAAACCATTTCCAATGCTTTTCAATCAATAAGTATCCATCAATATCATTCAAACAATTTTTCACAGTTTCAAACCATTTACAAATGTTTTCAAGCAATAAGTATCCACTTAAACACTTTTCCACAATTTAAAACAATAATGTACAAATAGTCATAATTCATTTCAATTGAAAAATTCAAAAGAAATAGTTGTTGTGCACAAACCTCTGATAATTGTCTCCTGGCCTTGACTCAGTATTTCCTTCCCTTTCCCTGAGTTTTTGCTAACTGAGAAACATAATTTGAAGTGTTTTAGTACTCATTTAAACTGTCTCTAACGATAATGCTTGATAATTAATTTATTGAATTCTATTATTTGCTTAGTCAACCTAATATGTTGACTCTCAATGCGTTCTATGTAAATTAGGTTTTAATGTTACTAATATGTCACATTTGTAGCCTTTTAGAGTTGGTACATGTTACTCAATTTATTTCCATGTATATTGCGTTTTATTGAAACTTGCTGGATTCCGGGATACAAGTTTGACCTAGGCAGACGACCTAGTTCCCTCGGTTTTCGGATTTCGGTCAAAACTACAAACTTGTAGATCTATGTCTTATTGCACACGGGGCAAAATTTCAGGTCATTCTGAGTTATGTAGACCAAGTTATGGTCATTTTACTATTGCTGGTCAAAATGCATCAAAATTGGTCACATGGGTCATTTTAGGTCAATTTTGGTTCGGCCAGTTTTTAGACCCGAATTTGTACAAGCTTTTTGACTTGCTTATGGTCATTTCTGGGCTTTGGTGTCTTCATAAGACTTGTAGATATAGGTCTTAACTATTCATGGTTAAGATTTTAGGTCAATTGGACCTGTTTTAAGTGAGTTATGGCCTAAACACTAACTGCTGCCCAAATGGTCAATTTTCAGGCCTTAATTGCACTAATCCGAATTTGGTCACTTTTCAAGTTACCTTACAAGCAGAATTTTGGTAAGCTTCCTTTATGAAAGTTGGCACATTTTGTGCCTAGTTTCACCTTCAATTGGTCTCATACCAATTGGAGCCACACACTTAAGGTTCTAAGCCCAAAACACAAACTGCCCTATTGCATTTTGTTCATACTCATCAAAGATCACTTTTAACACTTACTAAACTATACCTTCATGCCAATTCTAGTTGGTACCATAACATAAACATATTTCATAACATATTATTGGTCACTTTGGCAGCTTACAATTACACTCAATGTGCACCATATAGTACAGAATTTTTCAAACCCAAATTACAATAATTCAATCACCTAACCATAACATTTTTACATGTCCAACCTCACACCATCATACATATACCCAAGCTGCCATAACAACTATCACAATTCAACATTATTATTCCATAAACCAAACATGAAATAACATCCTTATGGTTTACCAAACCAAGCTGCCGAATTGTAAGTCTCCCATAATTGCTTTCAAGCTCAATTCTCCACTTGGTCCAACATCACATATACATGAGGTTAACTTACTAAAATTTTAAACCATATTAGTCAACATTAATTCTTCACAATACATGTAAAAATAGTTTATTTGGCATATAATTTCATGGCTGTCCATTTAGGTATTCACGCATAGAATTTCAACTCAACATAATTTTCCACATCAAGTGCTCAATTTTAACATACACCAATAACTAACCTATTAAAGCTTTTATTCACTTTAATCAACATCAATGCCCATCAATTGCATGTGAAAATAATTCAAATTCTTTAATTACCATGGCTGCCTAAACTAACACATAATCATAACTCACCAAAAACTCAAAATTTCTTCATCAATTTATTTATCTCACGCTTCCCATAAACTTTGCTTAAGAAAGAAAACAATTTAAACACTTACCTATTGATGAGGCTTGTTAAATCTTCACCAAAATCCCTTGAATTTAGTATCTATTTCTTCCTTGTAATGTGAGGATAAAAATTTGTGAAGTGACTTTGGTGTTTAGGATGGAAATGGTGGAGGTTTAGGAAGCTTCAATTAATTCGGCCATGGAGGATTTGGAGAGCTTCATTTCGGTATGGAAGGGATGAATGAAGAAGATGAAGTGTTAGTGGAAATACACCTGCCCACATAAGAATTAATTTAACCCCATAGTGCTCCACTCACCAATACTTAATTATATTATAAGTTAAAAGTGTTAATTATTGAAATTATACCCCATTTTTGCTATTTACATTAGGTACCACTAATTTAATTTTTCATTATATTTTCCAATTGTAATATTATTTATTTTTAATGGACATTTAGGTCAAAAGACAACTCGGGGTGTCAAATGACCACAATGCCCCTGTTCGGGTTGCATTTCTGATTTTTCGGTAACACCGGGTTTTGTCCGTTTTTCGATTTCTCACTTTTCTTTGTACTAATTAATTAATTTTTCTTTGATATTTCTAATGGTATTTGTACTTCAATAGACATTTATCTAAGTCCTAAAAATATTTTCCAGGGTTCCCCGCGGTCCAGGGCTAGTCAACGGTCCACGCCGTGACTTCCCGGTGCGGTCACCCATCGCTAGGGTTCTCGGCTCACTTAACTTGGTTACATTTCTTTGCTATTATTTTTCCTTTGTTTTTCTTGTGTTTTATTTTCTTGTATTTCATTATTTTATGTCTTCTCACTCATATCGAAGTGTAGTTCTACGCATCCTAGCTGTCCGGGCAATACTGGTCACCGGAACAGTAAAACGCACTACCGAACATAGGGTTGTTACATATTCAACTAGCCCACCCCATGTTCCTTAGTGTTGTCTTGTAGATCCAAGCTCCGAGATCCATCATTCCATGCCTGCAGAAGAGGAGAATAACATCACCTAACGATTAAATAGATAAATTAGTTAACTCCTAACACATCCCTTCTATTAACCATAAAACATCCATTCCTAAAATATTATCACCTTAAAAGAAAGCATATATATACATATGCAAATACTTGTACATACACTGAGAGAGAGAGAGAGAGAGAGGGAGAGAGAGAGAGAGAGAGAGAGAGGGAGAGGACTCGCATTTTAGTGTTGCCAAATAAGGTATGGAAGAGCTTGCAAAAAGCTTGAACCATTGCATGGTGGTGCCTTTTGATTCTGAAATTTGCGAGTTTATGATTTTAGTGTATGAATTTGGATTTTTTTATCTCTCTATGCTACAATATGATTTTGACAAAATTTTATAAGTAGAAATCAATTGGAAAGTGCTCTTTTACTTTGATTAATATACTTCCTATTGAGATAAAATGAGAAACGAAGAGGAAGGAGAGAGATAGAGAGAGAGTTGTTCCAAACCTTGCCCAAAGGCCGGCGAATGGGTTGGATTGTAGATGGTGAATAGACCCTTGGTTAACACTGGCATGGCAGATGAAGCATAGTGAGCTTGAGGCACCAGCGAGGCATTAAATGCCTTCAATTTTCCCAAAGAGCAAGGTTGAGGACTCGATTATACAATTCAAGGTCTAAATTTGAGAAGAGAGTGAAGGAGTGAATGTTGAATATGGCCAAGACACTTGAGAGGGAGGAGGGACTAAGGAGAGATTGAGAGACAATTACAATATGAAAAGGAAAGAAGAGTGTAGAAGTAATGCTTGTAACACCCCTATTTGTATCGCCTGGTATATTTCACTGTTCCGGTGACCGGTGTTGGTCCAGACAATTAAGGGAATTAGAACCATACTTAAGACAACTAGATAAGCCATAAACACAAATAATTAGTAATTGTCAATTATTTAAGTATAAATAAGAAAAACATAACATAAGAAGTCAAACGAGCTGAGAGTCACAGCGATGGGTGACCTTCTCGGGAAGGATTGCGAAGTCGTTTTAAACTCAAATTTTGAACCGTAAAATGTGACACTGCGGTCCTTAGAACCATTAAGAACACAGTGGAAAAGAGAAAATCATGAAAAAGAATTGTTAAGTCAGTCAATAATTAGGTCAGGGAGCTGAAAAAAATATTGGATTATTTGCAAACCGGGTCGAACCGGCGAGGGACAATTTGGTTAATTGATCCCGAGAGCTGACTCCTAACCTAACTGTCAAATAAAATCAGAGAAAAGAAAATTTCAGAATCAAGAATTAAATTAAAGAATTAATAGAAAAAAATAAATAGAAAAAAAAAAAGAAAATGGAAAAGTTAAAAGGTGATGACATCATGCATAAAGCCATAAAAATAATACTTAATATATTTATTTAATTGGGATTTTTGGGTCTTCCATAAGGATAAAAACAAAACAAAAGAAAAGAAAAATAAAAATCAAAGTCTTCTTCCACCAAGCTTGCCGCCCTCACACACTCTCTCTCTCCCTCACCATTGTAAACTCCATTAAAGCTTGTCTTCAAGCTTTAAAACCCTCACTAAACCTCAACTTCTCACATACTTGCTTCACAAAAACTTATTCTAGTCACTTGGGAAGGAGCTTGACAACAAAAAGAAAAAGAAAGGAAGAAGTTTTGAAGAAAAAGAATGTGACACCCCTTACCCGACTATAGTGTAGCCGAGCAAGTTATGCTACTCAGTGTGCCGAGCACTCTATTTAATCTTAATTCATTTTTATTCTTCCTTTTGAATATAACTTGTGAAATATAATTCATTTTAAGCCATTTATCGAAATTATTATTTCTTTGAGGTTCCGGAAATTTTAAAGAAAATCCGGCAGAATACCGGCTAAAAATGGAGAAAATAGTTCTTCGGAACCTGTGAAAAACACTTCCTATATTCATTTTCCATCATCTCAACTCCATTTATCAAATTCTCAACAATGTTCAATCTCAGTTCTCATTCATCCATCTCATATGATACCATGCATAATTCATATATAAACATTCACTTTTCCATTTACAACCACACTTTTCATTATTTACATGAATATCAAAATACATTACATAAGTTTCAAATACATATGAGAAAATAAAATCAATTACAAAATACCAAAATGACATCTAGCGTCCTACCAATGCACTGCAGACAGTGAGGTGACACAGACACTATGCAGAACTGTGAGCTGCCTTACCGAATCTGTGGTCCACTGGGCCCTCTGTCTAATCTTCAGTACCTACGCATTGCAAAAGCGACGCGCTAAGCATAAAGCTTAGTGGTGCAAATAATAAAATAGAAAGAAATAATATGCAAATAAAAATCATAATTTCTTAGCCATTGTGTTCATAAGAACTGAATAATTACCAACTTAATGTTTAGTCGAGGGCTAATTACGTTTTATGATATTAACTTCTTCATGCATTTTGTTTATTTATTTTCTTCCTGATCTTGAGTTTCTTTGTATTCTATCGTAATCATTCCTGATATTTGATTTTCGTATTTTCTTTAACAATCGTTCGATTCTGATTATACTTTTCCATGCCCAAGTAACCTATCTTTGGATGATCGATCGGATAACGGTCGTTGGCACCGACACCGTGGTGCCTCGGCCGTCATACCATGGGACGCAGTAACGCCAACCACGATCGGTATGGCTAAAAAGCCATGATATCACATAATTGGCATAAAAGCCATGAATACGGGCATAAAAGCCATGAATACGGGCATAAAGCCATGAATACAGGCATAAAGCCTTTCCTTTCGCAGTACTGCTAAAACAATACCCTATTGGCATGCCAAACTATCCAAACCAATCACATTAGGCCTACTAGGGCATTTTGCATTTTTAAGTTTCACAATTTTTGGATTTCAAGTTTTCATGTCACTATTCATTTCATTAGTCAACTAAAATGTTGACTTTTGCATAAACAATAGGTACATTGGTTTTAATACTCCCAACATACCACATTTTGTATTCAAAACTTGTTAGTTTTGGTCACTTTTTCAAAGTTTAGGTCATTTTGGCAAAATTGCCAATTTTTTTGTTTTGGTGTCACTATTCACCTCATTGGTCAACAAAAATGTTGACTTTTAGAATAAAAATATGTACATTGACTTTGGCACTCCCAACATACCACATTTGGTGTTTAAAACTTGTTGGCATTAAGTGTTAATACCATTTCCAAGCATTAAACCAAATGAGTAGATTTTTCAGTTTTGGTGAGTCAACTTCACTGTTCCATTGGACACTGTTACTGTTGGAATTTGAAGAAATGTAAAACATGAAAGTTGTTCCTTATTTTGTCTAGTTGAATTTCCTTTTTTGAATCACTCCATTTGGAGTTTTGTAGCTCCAGATATGGCTCAAAAACCCAAGCTGTCCGGATATGCATTCTGCAGAAATTTACCATATCTACAGTGCATGAACAGTAACTTGAGTCACTTGGTTGAATGGGTTCTGGCCATAATTTTGGGTATGTTCCTTCATGAAAGTTGTTTGTTTATGTCTTAACTTGTTGCTGTAAACATTTCAGGCCAATTGACCAAATCTACAGTGAGTTATGGCCAAATGAACAGTTACTGTTCATTTGGTCAATTCTGCAGAGGCAGTTTCAGGGAATCCGGATTGGGGCCAAGTTTTGGTCCTCTTGCTTTGGTCTTTTGGGCATGGTTTCTTCAGAAAAAATGTGCCATTATAAGCCTAGTTTCATGTCCAATTGGCCAAACACCAATTGGACTAGAACAGCCCAAGTTATGGCAGTGCAAAGGGACTGAATTTTCAGTCCCTATGCTGCTGTCCTAGGGCAGCCTGCAACCTCACTTTGCAATCTCATTTTTCAGTCCATTTGTTGGTCAATCTACCTAAAATGGTCACTAATTGACCATTAAAATGTTCTCTAATCAATTCATAATCCAAGTCCACACTTTACTCCCAAAACCCTAGCTCAAATTCAAAATTTTGTACAAGTTACCCTAGTTGACTAACTAATTCATTTCCTTATGTTTATATACTTTATTCATGATTTCTAATTCATTCCAAGTCCATTCAAAAACACTCAATCCTATTTCTTCCTAGGGCAGCCGAAATTTATGGAGTACATATACATAAATTTCATCCACTTAATTTACAAATTCTTGCTAAATTCAAGTTCCTATGCATGAAATTAAAGAGTTTTTGATATATAGTGCACTAACCTCTTGTAGCTTAAATCCAAGCCAACCCAAAACTTCAATTTCTTCTCCTCTTTTAGCTCCCAAAATATTAAGCAAGGTTCTAGGGAAAAATTTAGTGTTGGGAACTCAAGGAAATATGGTGGGAGTTTAGGGTTTCATGAGCTTTCCAAGCTCATCAATGGAGGGAGATGGGAAGAGTCACGTTTTGGGGAAGAAGAAGAAGAAGAATGGCTGCTATAATTTGTGTTATTTTGGTCTTCATTTATGTCTTTTAATAGTTTAGTCAAATGGTAGCTTATTTGTGATTGGTCACAATTTGTAAATGACATCATCAAGATGTCATAATTGAGCTTGTTCTTCATTTTCTTTCCTTTCCTCCACTAATCATTTTCAATTTGATTTCTAGTAATGTTTATTCATATTTTATGTTATATTAATTATTTACTCAACTGGACAAGTCGGCCAAAAATCACCTCGGAAAGCGAAATGACCAAAATGCCCTCCGTTTGGCTTAACGGGTCAAAATTGGCTGTACCGATTGAAAAATTTTTCTAAATATTTTCTTGGCATTCTAATGCGATAGGAACCTCAATAACCCTTCTCTGGAGTCCCAAAAATTATTTTATGATTATTCCCCTGGGTTTAGGGCTCCTCGTTGCGAGAACCGCAACTTACCTCTGGTTACCCATCGCTTGGGCACCGGCTCTTTTAACTTAACTGTATTTTATTTCTAAAATTTTTACTAAATTTTTCTCATTAATATTTGAGTTAATTATGGTCCCTCACTTTGATTTGAATATTTTTCCGGACGTTCTAGCTGTCCGGACCGACACCGGTCACCGGAACAGTAGACTGTGCGGAATTGCTACCGGGAGGATGTTACAACTCTTCCCCTCTTATAAAAATTTCGTCCTCGAAATTTACTGGGTGTAGGTATCTACAACAATTCTTTTACCTTTCTATTGCTCCCTCTATCTACTTCTTTTATATATATGGTACTATTTAGTTTTTTTTTTTTTTTCGAATCTATCATTATACACTTAGGCATATCAGAAGGGAAGGATACTTTACCTCAAATTCACATTTGGGGCTTCTTGCTCCTCTCCGGCTTGGTGACATTTGGAAGTGGTGTTACTGTTGTACTTGGTCCTTCCACGGCCTCTGTCTGGGTCCGTGGTAAATTCCTCTTAGGACAATCTTTCAGACGATGGTCTGTGGCCCCACATCTATAACAGGCTCCAGTCAATCCCCTACATTCACCTTTATGCCACTTGTTACAATGGCCACATTTTCTTGCTAATCCTGGCGCACTCACTACTAGTATTTCTGGTTGATCTCTTCTGGGTATAGGCCTAGGTCTAGATCTCCTACTTTGATCAGATGTCTGACTTGACTGTTCTCTCGGCCTCTTATTACTAGATTGTCCAAATTTCCTCTTTCTTGATCACCACTCCTCTTCTGCTCCTCTTCGTGAACACATTTAATATATTTCTTTCTCAACTCTATCAGAAAGAATTTCCAAGTTATGTCTGTTGGTGGCACTACCTTGGTTACGACATCCCACCATCGATATGCAGCTTCTTGTAACAATGAAACTGCACACTCCAAACTCGCTCGTGTGCAATGGAGTCTGCAGACTCTTTCATCCTTTCTAACCAATACTTAGCCGCAGTAATCGTCTTCCTTTCGACCATTGAAATCTACACTCCATACTTCCTAATTTTTCCTAGAGGTGATTTCTGCTGAGACAATGGTGGAACAACCTCCATATCTGTCGAAGAATCCAAATATCTGCTCAAACAAGGCCTGTTGGGGTTGTACAGGCACCTCTTGCACTAGTGGAGCAGGATCTCCCCGATTTCTAATATCACTCCCAGTCGGGATATGACTTACTACTTCTTCTTCCACTGCCCTCTGCGATGAAGGGTCCATATCCTATTTAACAAAGACAAACAGATCTGCGTTAGTGTCACCTCGACTCTTACAAATGCAATGCATGGTATGGACTCAATCTAGGCCCAGAAACGCCTAAACCGTGCTCTGATACCACTAAATGTGACACCCCTTACCCGACTACAGTGTAGCCGAGCAAGTTATGCCACTCAGTGTGCCGAGCACTCTATTTAATCTTAATTCATTTTTATTCTTCCTTTTGAATATAACTTGTGAAATATAATTCATTTTAAGCCATTTATCAAAATTATTATTTCTTTGAGGTTCCGGAAATTTTAAAGAAAATCCGGCAGAATACCGGCTAAAAATGGAGAAAACAGTTCTTCGGAACCTGTGAAAAACACTTCCTATATTCATTTTCCATCATCTCAACTCCATTTATCAAATTCTCAACAATGTTCAATCTCAGTTCTCATTCATCCATCTCATATGATACCATGCATAATTCATATATAAACATTCACTTTTCCATTTACAACCACACTTTTCATTATTTACATGAATATCAAAATACATTACATAAGTTTCAAATACATATGAGAAAATAAAATCAATTACAAAATACCAAAATGACATCTAGCGTCCTACCAATGCACTGCAGATAGTGAGGTGACACAGACACTATGCAGAACTATGAGCTGCCTTACCGAATCTGTGGTCCACTGGGCCCTCTGTCTAATCTTCAGTACCTACGCGTTGCAAAAGCGACGCGCTAATCATAAAGCTTAGTGGTGCAAATAATAAAATAGAAAGAAATAATATGCAAATAAAAATCATAATTTCTTAGCCATTGTGTTCATAAGAACTGAATAATTACCAACTTAATGTTTAGTCGAGGGCTAATTACGTTTTATGATATTAACTTCTTCATGCATTTTGTTTATTTATTTTCTTCCTGATCTTAAGTTTCTTTGTATTCTATCGTAATCATTCCTGATATTTGATTTTCGTATTTTCTTTAACAATCAGTTCAGTTACAGTTATACTTTTCCATGCCCAAGTAACCTATCTTGAACGATCGATCGATAACGGGTCGTTGACATCGATACCGCGGTTCTGCAAATATACCATGGGACGCAGAACGTCAACCACGTATGCAGTCAGTATGGCTAAAAAGCCATTATATCACATAATTGGCATAAAAGCCATGAATACGGGCATAAAAACCATGAATACGGGCATAAAGCCATGAATACAGGCATAAAGCCTTTCCTTTCGCAGTACTGCTAAAACAATACCCTATTGGCATGCCAAA
This sequence comes from Hevea brasiliensis, assembly GCF_030052815.1. Lineage (NCBI taxonomy): Eukaryota > Viridiplantae > Streptophyta > Magnoliopsida > Malpighiales > Euphorbiaceae > Hevea > Hevea brasiliensis. Next base: position 23,597,265 of record NC_079507.1, read on the forward strand.
CTATCCAAACCAATCACATTAGGCCTACTAGGGCATTTTGCATTTTTAAGTTTCACAATTTTTGGATTTCAAGTTTTCATGTCACTATTCATTTCATTAGTCAACTAAAATGTTGACTTTTGCATAAATAATAGGTACATTGGTTTTAATACTCCCAACATACCACATTTTGTATTCAAAACTTGTTAGTTTTGGTCACTTTTTCAAAGTTTAGGTCATTTTGGCAAAATTGCCAATTTTTTTGTTTTGGTGTCACTATTCACCTCATTGGTCAACAAAAATGTTGACTTTTAGAATAAAAATGTGTACATTGACTTTGGCACTCCCAACATACCACATTTGGTGTTTAAAACTTGTTGGCATTAAGTGTTAATACCATTTCCAAGCATTAAACCAAAGGAGTAGATTTTTCAATTTTGGTGAGTCAACTTCACTGTTCCATTGGACACTGTTACTGTTGGAATTTGAAGAAATGTAAAACATGAAAGTTGTTCCTTATTTTGTCTAGTTGAATTTCCTTTTTTGAATCACTCCATTTGGAGTTTTGTAGCTCCAGATATGGCTCAAAAACCCAAGCTGTCCGGATATGCATTCTACAGAAATTTACCATATCTACAGTGCATGAACAGTATTTTGAGTCACTTGGTTGAATGGGTTCTGGCCATAATTTGGGGTAGGTTGCTTCATGAAAGTTGTTTATCTATGTCTTAACTTATTGCTGTAAAAATTTCAGGCCAATTGACCAAATCTACAGTGAGTTATGGCCAAATGAACAGTTACTGTTCATTTGGTCAATTCTGCAGAGGCAGTTTCAGGGTATCCGGATTGGGGCTAAGTTTTGGTCCTCTTGCTTTGGTCTTTTGGGCATGGTTTCTTCAGCAAAAATGTGCCATTATAAGCCTAGTTTCATGTCCAATTGGCCAAACACCAATTGGACTTGCACAGCCCAAGTTATGGCAGTGCAAAGGGACTGAATTTTCAGTCCCTATGCTGCTGTCCTAGGGCAGCCTGCAACCTCACTTTGCAATCTCATTTTTCAGTCCATTTGTTGGTCAATCTACCTAAAATGGTCACTAATTGACCATTAAAATGTTCTCTAATCAATTCATAATCCAAGTCCACACTTTACTCTCAAAACCCTAGCTCAAATTCAAAATTTTGTACAAGTTACCCTAGTTGACTAACTAATTCATTTCCTTATGTTTATATACTTTATTCATGATTTCTAATTCATTCCAAGTCCATTCAAAAACACTCAATCCTATTTCTCCCTAGGGCAGCCGAAATTTATGGAGTACATATACATAAATTTCATCCACTTAATTTACAAATTCTTGCTAAATTCAAGTTCCTATGCATGAAATTAAAGAGTTTTTGATATATAGTGCACTAACCTCTTGTAGCTTAAATCCAAGCTAACCCAAAACTTCAATTTCTTCTCCTCTTTTAGCTCCCAAAATATTAAGCAAGGTTCTAGGGAAAAATTTAGTGTTGGGAACTCAAGGAAATATGGTGGGAGTTTAGGGTTTCATGAGCTTGCCAAGCTCATCAATGGAGGGAGATGGGAAGAGTCATGTTTTGGGGAAGAAGAAGAAGAAGAATGGCTGCTGTAATTTGTGTTATTTTGGTTTTCATTTATGTCTTTTAATAGTTTAGTCAAATGGTAGCTTATTTGTGATTGGTCACAATTTGTAAATGACATCATCAAGATGTAATAATTGAGCTTTTTCTTCATTTTCTTTCCTTTCCTCCACTAATCATTTTCAATTTGATTTCTAGTAATGTTTATTCATATTTTATGTTATATTAATTATTTACTCAACTGGACAAGTCGGCCAAAAATCACCTCGGAAAGCGAAATGACCAAAATGCCCTCCGTTTGGCTTAACGGGTCAAAATTGGCTGTACCGATTGAAAAATTTTTCTAAATATTTTCTTGGCATTCTAATGCTATAGGAACCTCAATAACCCTTCTCTGGAGTCCCAAAAATTATTTTATGATTTTTCCCCCGGGTCTAAGGCTCCTCGTTGCGAGAACCGCAACTTACCTCTGGTTACCCATCGCTTGGGCACCAGCTCTTTTAACTTAACTGTATTTTATTTCTAAAATTTTTACTAAATTTTTCTCATTAATATTTGAGTTAATTATGGTCCCTCACTTTGATTTGAATATTTTTTCGGACGTTCTAGCTGTCCGGACTGACACCGGTCACCGGAACAATAGACTGTGCGGAATTGCTACCGGGAGGATGTTACAAAGAAATTCTACATAAAAGGTTAGTAATCAAATTTGATAATTTGAGTTTGATTCTTACATTTCTAACTTATTGAGCTTGTAAATAAACTTAAAATGGAAAGAAAATTTGTTGAGGGATTATATAGAATTTTGGACAGCTAGGGTTTGGTTGGACAAAGTATAAATTTGTTTGAGCTAAACATGTTAGGAAGCTTAATTGACTTAAGGGAGCATGTTTATAAGTGTTTAATTAGCTAAATGCAACAAATGACATGAATTAGGGTTTTGAACATTAGGGTTTAGAGACCAAAAATGTGAAGAAGTGCTAAATGATGTCTTTGACATAGTTTAAGGTGAGAAATGGTCATTTGTGACCTAATTAAGTGTGTTAGAAGTGTTTGAATCAAAGCCAAATTCGGATTGGGTATGCACCATGACCAAATTTACTTTGAAGGACCAAAAATGAAATTTTACAAGTCCAATTGGTATGGGACTAATTGGGAATGAAAATAGACACTAAATGACACAATTTTCATTTAGGAAGCATGCCCAAAAAGTGACTAAAACCTAGTGAACAAATTGACCAAAGTTAGAAAATTGCAAGCTGCCCTGTACAAACTGACCAAATGAACAATATTTGTTCATTTGGTCATAACTCGAGCTAGGCAGGTCAAAATGACCTGAAATTTTACCAGTAGTTAGATGAGATATAGACCTAAAACTTTCATAAGAACACAAACCCAAATTATGCCATTAACCCAATCAAATTATTGAGCAAAGTTGAGTTACTGAATCTGTAGAACTGCAGATTTGCCATATGAATAGTAAAGTTTCAATGGCTATAACTCTCTCTAGAAAACTCCGATTTAGGTGATTCTTGAACCGATGGAAACCTAAAACATAGTAAAACATTTCATATGAAGAAAAATAGACCAAATTATGGATTTAACTTGATCAAATTACTGAACGAAGTTGGAGCAATAAATCTGCAGAACTAAATTCTGCAGCATGAACAGTAACTGTATTTTGGCTATAACTTGAGCTACGAAACTCCAATTGGAGTGATTCAAAAAGGAGAATAAACTTAAGACAATAGGGAACATTTTCTATGAAGAAAGTTTTACCAAATTCCAATAGTAAAGTGACAAATAGAATAGTGCAACCTTAGACACCAAAACTGAAAATTTGGCAATTTTGCCTAAAAGACCTAAGTTTTGAGAAAATGACCAAAACCAACAAATTTAGTGACCAAAATGTGGTATGTGGGTGAAGTTGGAATTCCCATACCTATTAAACCTTAGAAAGTCAACAATTTGACTTGAATAGTATAGTGAATAGTAACCCAAAACACGAAATTTCAATAACGTTGAGTTTAGCATGTTAGAGCTAGGTAAAAGTGAAACTAAATTTATTTTGGGTTTATGTTAAGTTTTAGTACTGAAACATTGTAAAATTGTGTGTTTCAGTTGGAAAGAATACTGGGAAAGAACCCGAGGAACCGAGTCAAGGCCAAGAGGCGACTCGCTTGAGGTTTGTGCACAATATCACTATGCTTTAAAATTTATTGATTAAGTGAATGAAATATGCATTTTACTTTTGCTTTGAATTGTTGAAAGTATTGTGACCTTATTTATGATATTTTGATTTAAATTGTGAAAGTTACTGTATATATTTGAAATGACAATGTTTAGCAAATTGTTAAGATAAGTTTTGAAACCACAGTGTCATGACCATATATTTGAACACCTCACTAGCACGACTAGTGGGGGTAATTAGTTTCGAATTTTGATTCCTTCTCTGGAGAAGTGTTGAGTTATGCCAGTAGAAGAGGATGTGAATGGATATCCCTATATTTGAGCTAGCTAACCTTGTGATATGATTTCTCTTTAGCCTCTGGCTATTGAGATTCTATTTGTTTCAAATGACATGATCTAACTGTGGGTTTTATGAAATGTGATTTGATACTTCAAAATGAAATTGTTTTGGGATTAAAATCTCATAATGCATGATTTGTATTTAATACTCATGTTCAGTCAAATTTTTGAATTAATGTGATTTAAGTTCTGCATAAAGATTAATTTAGTATGTTGTACACCACTGAGTCTAGTACTCAACGATAGCTTCTATTGCTGTCGCAGATACAGAGACTAGAGGAGTAGCAGATTGAGCTGCTAAGGATTGAAGATCATTCAGCTTGAAGTTATCGGGTATAATTTATACCCTAATTGTAAATATTTCTTCTGATGTATGTATTGCATATAAATGTATGGACATGTAAAATGGGTCTTGAGCAGCTTGTACAAAGTTTGTATGAAGTTTGTAATAAAATTTTAGTTTAAATTTCCTTTGATGTAAATTTTGTAATGATGTATATATAAATTGTTTTGTATCTAATGAAATATGAGTGAAACTATTTTATTTAATTTGAATGAGATGAATTGCTAGTATTTTGAGGATTATTGAATTTTGGAAATTGAGAAATGTTGACTGTTGAATTTGAGATTTGAGAAATTGTTGAGATTGATTGTGAAATTGAAGTAGTGGTTGAGAAAATTTTTGAAAGTGCTTTTTACAGATATTTGAAGAACTGTTTTCTCAAATAATAAATGGAACTCTGTCAAAATTTTTATAAAATTTACAGAAAAATAAAATAGACCAAAAGTTTTAACTAGTTTTTAATTTCAATTAAATGTTTAAACACCTATTAGAAAACACTCACTACTTAACAAAAGTAAGAAAATTATTTTAAAATCCCTTGTAGGGTATTTAATGAGTTATCGGTAGGTGAAATTCGGTAGTTCATTAGGTATTCTACGGGATCATGTTATACCTTACAGAGGGGTAAGGTGTGACAATGCTTGATACTGGCTTAATAGGTATCTAGTTATATCTCTTGTAAAATTTTAATGGTGAAGATTTTAATCTCTAAGCAGATCAACGTACAATAAAAGAAAGTATAGCCGTGTTCGATAATGGCTTTTAAGGTAGTATTCAGTGTTTTGACCCTAATCAAAATACTATCCTTCTTATTTATATTATTCCATAATATAGTATTTATATAAGTGTTTAGAGATTGAGGGAGTGATTTGTGAAAAGTTACTTTTCCTAACTTTTAGAGGTAAAAAAAAGATGATATTTCTATTTTACATTTAACATCTAATCCAATAACTACTTTTATGAAATATTTTTACTTTAAATTATTATATAAATAGTAAACCACTAACCCTTTACTTGGATCGAGGAAAATAGAGTAGTAAAATTTTTTTTTGATTTCTTTAAATTCTTTTGTTTGGACATCAAATAAAAGAGATAATTAAAGAAAAAGGGAGGGAAAAAAAAAGAAATTTTAACTTAAAAAGGAATGCTAGCTACAACAATCTCTTCCTTATTAGTAGAAGAGTATTTATTAAAATTTTAGGTAACTTGTTACCTGTTATTAAGATAATAAAAAAATTCGATTCATTATGTTAGATTTTAAAATTCAATCGGTTTAGTTTGATTTTATATTATAAAAATTTTAATTATTTTAGTTCGATTCGATTTAAAAAAAATCGATTAAATCGAATCAAACTAAATAATAATTTTATATATTCAAATTAAACCAAATTGAATCGAATTAATTTTTAAATTGATTTATTTTTATAGAAATTTATAAATTATATTTAATTATATATATAAATTATTTAATTTTATTAATGAATAATTATTAGATTTAAATTAAAATTAAAATTATATTAAATAATTTAAAAATAAATTTAAATTAAAAAATTAATTAAAAATTAAAATTAATATATTTAAACTAAAACAAATCAAAATAAAGCGATTTGATTTGGTTTGATTTGATTGCTATATCACTTGTACGCGGCACCAAATTAAAATAAACATATTTTTTTTCTTTGAGCACCGGAATCTCCCTTCCGACGCACTTGCCACGGCGGCCGGCGTCTGGTTGCCCCTTCGCCAATGCGTGTGCTTCATAAACCTTCCCCTTCCCCTTCTCCTTCTCCTTCCTCCTCTATTATATCCAAGAATTGAAAATCTCCTTCATCAATACCTTGTTTCTCTTCAAATTAGTTCACCATGTCGGTAAGTGATATACTCTATTTCTTTCTCTTCGAGTCATGGCTATATTGGTCGTCTATTGAGCATGTTTGGTATGAGATTTTATGTTAGGCGTAGAACTATTGGAATTGGATTTTATGATCAATGACGCTTCTCCTCCTATTATTATTAATACGTTGGACAAAATATTTGATTGCTTGCTTGTAGAATCAAAATTTGGGTTTTGGAGAAAACCCTAGGGATTGTTTTTCGCTTGTTTTAATTTGGTTTCTTCGATTTTCTATCTTAAAGAAACTAATTAATTATTTGTCTTCTATCATGCAAATTTTGACAAAATCATTTCAAATGTGGTTGCATATTACAAGGATTCAAAACTTGGTTGCATAGAAGAAAAACTTTCAAGGTAACATGTGGGTTGTACTTTTTTTTCTCTAGTTCATTTGGATGTTACTAAGGTGTAGCTAGAGGGTACGACTGGACCTTTAAGTTGTTGTCCACTAGAAGTACAGAGTATACTGTTAGAACTGTTGTTCCTATACGTGAATATTTATTGGTTGGCATAGAATAGAAGAGTAAAAAGAAGCTAAACGTGATTGCCTTGGTTGAGATTTGTCATTTCTGTTGCTTAGGGTTTATGCTTTTTTGGACAAGACGAGAAATGTAAGGGAAAGGAGTAAATTCTTGTAGCATACACATGTATACATCCTAATCAAAATTATGTATGGCAGAATTGTTGAAAGAAAGATTAGCACAAAGTTTTGTTATTTGGAAATGCAAGATAATGAAAATTTATGTAGAAAATATATATAATTTCTGAATTGTCAATTCAGTATTATACGTATAGAGCATTAAATTGAATATACGTCTTTTTTTTTTTTGACAGAGTTTAAGATGCTAAAAATTTTACAAAAATTGAAATTTCCCTTTTTTTTAATTTGGTCTCTTCGGATTTATTCATCAATTTCTGGAAATCCTCACACGGCAGAGCAGTTGATTGAGAAGAACATGCTCCCATTCCTTGCAAGGTAACCAGTTGGCCTGACTTTCTAAAAGATATCTTTGAAGATTCAAAGTCAAAGAGATTGGATTAAAGCTTCTTAACCAATAAACTCCTAGAATCATATCAAAAATACCTTTTCCCAGACACTAAGGTCAAAATGGAATTGGTGAGACTGAATTTTCCATCCACAACTCTGAAAGGCTGACACACACAGCTACATGACATTTTTCTTCCATTAGCTACAGTGATGGTAGTAGGAGGCACCTGCACTAGGCTACTTTCAGTTCTTCAGCCGCTTTTCTATCCAAGAAACTGTTAGTACTTCCACGATCCATTAATTTAACAAGTTGCCTATTTTATTTACTCCCAGTGTTTTTATAGTGTCAGCTCCTTGGCTGCCCTCTACATCATGTTTTGATAAAATAGCCTCTTGTTGTCTCTCTATTTGTTCTACTTCCTCTGTAACATCATGCTACTCCTCCTACAATCCCTCTTCGTCTTGCTTATTTCCCTTCATATCCATCATGGTTCTTTGCTTACATTGATGGCTAGGGAAATACTTTTCCTCACGCTTGTAATGGGGTTTTAGACATAGGCCTACGTTGTTGATTAGTTTGTTTTGCAGGTTTATTAAAAGAAAATTGAGGTGTTGGTTGATTTAGTGATGCTATACTGTGAGATGGGTTTAGGAATTATATTTGGTGGTTTCTGAGGGAACACACTATCTAAATTTGGTGGTTTAGGTGGACAAGGGTAGCTGTGAGACATTGAAGATGTTTTAGGAGGTTGAAATGTAGCTCAAGTTGCAGAAAAGGGTCTGTATGTAGAGTATTAGGGCCTTGTAGCAGCATACTTGGTTCTTCTAGTTGTTCCTGTAATCTTGCTGCTTCAAAGGCTTGAAAAGGTCTTGTTGGTCTAATCTTTCTCACCATAGCTTGTATGTCATCCTTCAACCCTCCAATAAAACCAGAGAGGAAATAAGCGTCACCTAATTCAGGCATTACTCTCTCCATCCTCACCCTTAAATCCTCAAAGCAGTTTTGGTATTTTTCTACAGAATTTTCTTGCCTAATTCTCATAAATTCCTCCACAGTCCACAGTATCTTCTAATCCGTGCTCTCCAAGCCTCCCACAGATTGCTTTCTCGAAAGATTCCCTAGAATCATTTCCTTACTTGTTCCAATTATGGAACCAAGTATCAGCTATTTCCACTAAGAACAAACTGGCAATGTTGAGACTCTGCTCCTTAGGAACAGTATAAACTTTGAAGCATTTTTCACATTTCTTTACCCAAGACCTAGGTCTTTTCCCTCCAAAGTGACTAACTCTATTTTTGGCAACATCTTAGACATGCCTTCCATTTTTGAAGAAGATCCAGAGCTGCCCTGAGGATTCAAGCATTCCTTTGGTTTGAGAAGAATTCCGCTTCTCCCAATTGCTCTGTTTTCCCCTGCAACAGTCTCTCCTTTCCCATTCATGATTCCTTTTCATTTATCCCACATTGAATGGGTGATTAAGGATCGCAAGTCATCCAATATGGTATTCTTGTTGTCCTTTGCTGATTGCTTTATCTCCTCTCTTAATCCTTGCCTCAAGTCTTGAATCTCTCCTCTGGGATCTGTGGCAGTTTTCCTGGAGTCTTATTGGAGAAATCTCAGCTGCTCTTCCAGCTCTGCCAACTTCACAGTTTCAGGAAGAAAGAGAGAACTTAGGAAGAGGAAGAAGTAATCTTTATTTCTGGAAAATTCTGGAATGAATCTTTACAGAAAATCTCTCCCTACTTATAGTGTTCAGCTCAGGTAACTGAAATTAACTGATAACTGTTACTGAAACTATCTCTGGCTGGCTATAATTGCTTTCTGACTACCTCCAGCTGGCTATAACTGCTTCAACTACTTCCAGCTGACTATTTCCAGTTGTTACTTTCAACTACCTAGAACTATTGTTGAGTGCATTTCACTCTCAGATCCTTGAGTGCGACAAGCTGAGCTTCTTTCTCGTTGTTCTTGAATCTTTTCCTGCAATACGTAACACCTTGTTGGTATTATTTGATAACCCCAACTTTTTCTGGTGAACTTGGGGTTATCTCAGCCAGGAGAATATTGGTAAATTATTGATAAACACCATCAAAGTAAGTGCAGATGTTCCTAGATTGCCCACTCTGACCATTAAGTCAATAGCCACTAGAGAATAATCAAGGTAGAGAGAAAAGATCTTTTTTACCTTGTGTACATGTACATTTATATGTGTAGATCATATTTTTAATATTCCATCTTTTTCCTTAGGCCTAGTACGGTCTTTATGTCCTTAAAAAAGTTTTTTTTTTTCATTATCACTACTCACTAGTCCTCCCACAAACTAGTTCGAGTCAATTATATGTAATGAAAGAGGTGAGACTTGGACTATAGGAGTTATAAGTGATGTAAAGTTAGTATTTAAAATTTAAACATTATTTTTGGTAGAGGGTTAATTGACTTGGGGATTATATTTATTTATTCAACGTATAAAGCCTTCAATTTTTTTATTTTATATGCATATGTGTGTGTGTGTCTGTGCACAACTCATTAAGATATTTCTCTCTTCTAACAATAAGATTGGAAGTCAGAATCTCTTTCAAGTGGTATTTTCTTGTCATATAGCCAGCAATATTGTTGATAGAACAATGATTAATGTTAAGGTTCCTTACTATAATTTCTGAAAATATATTAAACACACAGCCTGTTAGGTTTAGTAGATTTCTCATTCTTGATGCTTTGATAAAACAAAGGTTATATAACGAAGCGTTGCTCAGGAGGTTATGTTTTTCCGATGGGGTAGTTTTTCAAAATTTAATAGGTTTGTCATTCTTGATGCTTTGCTAAAACAAAGGTTATATAACAAAGCGTTGCTGAGGAGGTTATATTTTTCACATGAGGCAGTTTTTCAAAATTTACTGGTCGCAACACAATTTGTCAAATTCAATTCCTTATTTTTGCGGCTGTGGTTAGGGGCCAGTGAAGATTAAAGCACCTTTTTTCATAAGAAGCTGTTGGGGTTAGGGCCATCCCTCCTTGATCCTTTCCCCAACCACTGTTTAGGTTGGAAATATACATGGTTTTAAACCAAGGCACATTATTGCAATATCAGTGTGGTGGCTAAATTTAATTGTTGTCTCCGAAGTGCGGAAATAGCATGGTCAAACATTTCTGCGATTCGGAAATGTTTCCGTGTTGGAAACGTTGGAACATGGCAAGGAAACGTGTCTGGGCCGTGTCCATAAATTGCGAAAGTTGGACACACATTTCCTCTGGGGACTGACTAGGTAACCATTTGTTTAAATTACCCTTTTTTGTACATGAAAAAAGCTTGATTGATTTAGAAAGAAGCATGATGGGGTTGCATGTCACAAGTCATTATTGAACCCCAGTATACATCCTGAATTTAGGTACCTTTTATGGGTTTTGATTTTAATTAGACTATATTTATTCTTCCATGATTTCACTCAATATATGTATATACACACACGCACACACAAACACACGCACACACGCACACACAAACACACCCGCTCTATATTTTTTATATTTACATGTTTCTTCCACTTGTCCATTTGCTATATCTTTGAAAATGCCATTTTCCCATCTGCTTCTATGTTTCCCCGCGTCCGTGTTTCTGTGCTGCATAGACTGTTGTGGTTGTCCCTATCTTGGGTTTTTTTTTTTCATCACATATTTCAAGTCTTTTTATGAGTAATGGCTATTGCTATAGTCCTGTAATGGGTTATATTGGTCAAATTGACTAATGTGGGAAGATACACATATAATTGGACAGGCTGGTGAATCAGTGTCCCGTGTCTGTATCCACAAAAACCAATACATGATATTTGTGACCCTGGATTTATTCAGCTAGCGTATTGCAAAAAGGTGGTTCCAGGTTGTATTGCTTACAGCCAACTCTAAGCTGTAGTGCCTTGATTCTACTGGTACAGATCTGCACTCATTACAGGCCATAATCAAAATAAGCTTATGCAATTTATTGACCCAAAACTTCTTTGTGGAAGGATCAATTTCAAATGTTATCGGATAACATTTTGTCTACTAGAAGATAGCTCATTTCCGAGGACGACTTATATGAACTCAAAATGAAACCCTAACGGATCGGGTACAGAATGTAGTTACCAAGAAAATAGAAGAGAAAATATAAAAAGAATAGGAAGAAGAGAGAAAGTAGACAGAGAGACTAGAAATAATAGAGATTGAGTAGAAAGGGTAATTCTTATTGATAGATTCTAGAATAAACAGTAAGCGTTTGTGTAATTATTATACTCGGTCACTCAACTTTATGAGTGTTTTCATAAAAATCACTAAACTTCAAATTTTTTCATAAAACTCACTAAACATCAATTTAATTTCATAAAAGTTACTAGGATAAGAAATTAAAGGTTATTAGATTAATCTATTGATTTATCAACTATTTATGAATAAAATTGCCCAATTAATGACTGCTGGTGGAGAAAAAACAGAGAAAGGGAAGGGATTTGACAACAAATGAGATAACTGGATACGTTTTATGCATCTTATTTTCTTTCTTTTTTTTTTTTTTAAGAAACTAATAAAATAAAATAATTTTATTTGTAAATAGTTGATAGGTCAGTAGGCTAACTCGAAAACCTTTAATTTTTTGTCACAATGACTTTTATGAAATCAAATTGAAGTTCAATAAGTTTTATGCAAAAAATTAAAGTTTAGTGACTTTTATGAAACACTTATAAAATTGAGTGTCTGTGTGTAATATTTTTCCCTCCTATTTGACAGTTACAACTACTCAACTGATATCCCTCCAATTCCTAACAACTTTTCCCTCTTATTCTCAAACCTCTACTGATCTCTAACTCCCTTATTCCTGTACTTAGTTCTCCTATACGTAACAAACTTCAATATAAACACTGAATGTTATTTTTGTTTGTGTGTGTGTGTGTGTGAGAGAGAGAGAGAGAGAGAGAGAGAGAGAACTTAACCAATTGGAAAAGAAGAAAATCTGGAATTGTATTAGGAACTTAAGGTTTCTCTCACTCTCCTCTCTGATTCTCATTACAAATACAGCAAGACAAGAAAAACGTCCAAACACTCTAGAGAGAATGCTTGGCCCAGCAACAAAGCTGAAATAAAAGAGCCAAGTCCCCCACAGCAAATAGCTGCCAATTAACATAAAGAATTCACCCTCCTCTTCTCGTGATACCTCTTATTTATAATGGTATTGGATCCTTTGTTCAGGTAATAGTGCCCATGTGACTCAGCGCCAGTAAATTCTCTATAACAGAATTTCTTTCTGGCCAACTAATTCCAGTTGTATAATTCTGGATGCTTCCCTTCATCTTTGGTTCTTCGATGTGCTGGCTCCCTCTTCTTAACATTTCTTCTGCAACATACTCTGAATGATTTTGGGCCATGAATCTCATCTTCTGGGCCTTTACCTGAGTTCCTAAAAGAGAGAGAACAGACAGCTAAGGTGAAATGTGGCAAGATAAGGTGAAATGTATAATTCTGGATGCTTCCCTTCCTTCATCTTTGGTTCTTCCATGTGCTGACTCCCTCTTCTTAAAATTTCTTCTGCAACGTACTCTTAATGATTTTGGGCCATGAGTCTCATCTTCTTGGCCTTTAGCTGAGTTCCTGACAGATAGAGAGAGACAGATAAGGTGATATGTAGCAAGATAAGGTGTTTGTAGATGTGCAATTTTTGCTGTTTAGCACATTCTTTTTTACCTTTTTGCTATTATTTCCTTATTCTGTTGATTAAAAACTGTAGGATTTGTTGATAGAAAAGTTTACTCATTCTTTATCTTTGCAATGGAGCTGAAAAGTTTTTGGATTTTGTTTTCCTTGTTCATCCATTTTCCTTTCTTGGAGATTGGGGAGACGATTTTTGTGACCTTATCAATCCAACCATTGGCCTGTGGTAGCTTTGAATCATGGGCCTGTGTTTGTATTAGAATTTGAATAGCATGCTATCATTTGACTGTGATTTTTCCAATGAAATGCTGTAGTTGGCATTATCATCTTCCTTCAAGGTTCTGCTACTCATAATTTCCATCTGCTTGCAGGTAAGAACTGTCAAAGTCAGTAATGTTTCTTTGGGAGCAACTGAGCGAGACCTCAAGGAGTTCTTCTCTTTTTCTGGTGATATTGAATATGTTGAAGTACAGAGGTATTTCATTATACAGATCCATATCCCTCTCCCTTGTCTTTGAATACCAACAATATCCTATGCATATGCAGTGATAACGAGAGATCTCAAATTGCATATGTTACCTTCAAAGATTCACAGGGTGCAGAAACTGCTGTTCTTCTTTCGGTAATTAAATTCTCACCATATTTCATATTGCAAGATTATTATATTCCTTTTTTCCTGGTGCTAATTTCCTTTGCTATCTATTGTTACACTATTTGTCAGCTGACCAAACTTGGGTCAGATTGGGTCAGGTATTACCCAATTGCAAATTAGAGAAAGGCTCGAGTGTACACGCACACAAATGTGTAAAATAAAAGAAAATGTTGAAGGCATATATCAAGTCGATTTCCTATAGTACTTGTGCCTGAACCCCATTAAGGTCGAAACTTTATCCCAACTTAGTGGATCGGGCAAACTCTGACCTATTTGGGTTGGGCTGGGTTGGGTGCCCAGTGGATTAGACAAAATTGTCATTGCTATATAGAACATGTATTGGCAATACTTTGCCTATGGTTAACTGTTTTTTTTTTTCCCTGTAAATATCACTCTTTCTTTTTTCCTTATATTGAAGTTTGATCTCTGTGATCCAAAGGTTCTTCGCAATCAGAAATTAGCTGAGACTTATGTATGTTAGTAAGGACACCGTTAATTATCTTTATAGTTTTATGTCATGGAATAGTTTCTCCTACAACTTACATTTCTTTATTCTTGTACTTACCATGATGCAAAATTTCTAGACGCCAATGTTTTCATGAAGCACATTATTAATAGGCAGAATGGGGATAATAATGGATTATAGATTGGGGAGAAAGATCTTCTTAGGCTCTTGGTGGCTCAGTATAGGTTATTATGAAGATTCTGAACATAATTTTTTGAAATTCAAACAAATACTTGAGGGCCTTGGACAACCAATATACTCAGTTCCTATAATAAATAATCATTTAGCATGCCTTCTATTTGTAAATACGTATAAGTGGAAAGTTTTTAACTTAGAGTCTGTTTGGTTCATAAGTTTCAGTCAACTGATAGCGGCTAACTGTTGGCGGTTAGCAGTCAGCAGTTAGTTGTTGACGGTTAGCAATTAGCAGTTAGTTGTTGGCATGTAGCTGTCAATGTTGAAGTTACATTATAGTGTAAATTGATGAATAAGGAAATGTAAGATTTTTTTAAAATACTTTGTATGGAATAATATTTTTATATGCAAATTAATTTTATTAAATCTTTACTTTTAAATAAATTTATTAAAGATAAAAATTACATATAAATGGAAAAAGTTATTCATAATAATTGTATGCTTAAATATTATTATTTTCATATAAATATAATATAGTATACTTATAAAGTAAATAACCTTTGTTAAGCACAAATATTAAATTAATAAATGTTTATGCAAATAAAATATATTTATTTATAAGTCTCTTAATAATTATAATCATATTTGGTTGTTATAAATATTTAAAAAGCTATTTTTATAAAGTAGTTTTTGTATGATTATGGCCAAGGTTTTTTTGGTAATTAAAATAGCTTGAGATGTTTTCTTATATAACAGTCTAGCATTTGGGTTCAAACACAATAAATTCTAACATTTGGAAATAAATCAACATTTAATTATATTTATGAACCACTAAGAGTTGAACATTGAACTGCTAGTCTTAAAAAATCATTTACCAAACACTTTAAATCCAGCGGTAGGGATTTTGACCGCCAAATGCTGGTCCCAACCTGCTAAACAAAAGGGGCATTATTTGATGTTTTAGATTATAGGCATTAACCTTTTCTTTTGTTTGATGCTTCATGCTTCACTTTCTAAATTACTAGAACTAGATGTATTAGTATTTCCCTGCTTAGAATTGAATTTCTTAGAACAGAGCGGAATCCATGTGAAACTTTTAATTTTTTGAAGCACAAGGTCTGAATGTTGCATTTAGTAATTAAATGCAACGAATTTATTTGACTATAGCCAACTATTTGAAAGAAGTTGTTGTCCTTGCTCTTGGTTTCAGAGTCTTTTATGACCAATACTTTTGGTGGAACCTAAGTCTGTTAGAGATACTTTCGATGAAATATCAATTACTATGAAAATTGCAAAGGTTTTGTCTATAGCAAATAAAAAATAATAAAGCTTGACTGCACTTGATCCTAAATTATATCCCTCAAATCTCAAATCATGATCTTGTTAGGGTTATTGACCCCTGACAAGTATTTTTTTTCTAGAATATAATGAGAACAAAAGAAGAAAGGGGAGAAATTATAAAAGAAAGAGGGTTGGAAAAGATAGAAGATAGGAAGAAAGGAGGAAGGAGTTTATTATTGTATAATGATTCTTCTCTGATTACACTAGGCTGTTATGACTCTTTTAATATGGCAATAACTGCTACAAGTAATTGTTCCCGCCGAAACTCATTCGTAACAACTCATGCCCGTTGTTTTGACAACTCATGCCTGCTCACTTAACTACACTAGGCTCATTTTTTCTAGACCTAGTTCTCTTGTATGTAACGATACCCCCTTCTTTCGCACATTCTTGTCCCAAGGAATGTGCAAAATTAGGAAATTGGTAGAGGATGAAAGCTTTTTCCTCCCAAGTGGCATCTTCAATGGCCAAGTGTTTCCATTTAATAAGAATTTGATCCACTTGTTATCATTTCTGTAAATCATTCGAGATTTCAGCACCTTTTCTAGAACAATTTCAGCCACATCTTTTTGAAAGACTGGAAGCTCTATCATAGGCACCACATTTTCCCCCACCTTTTTTTTAAGCAAGGACATGAAACACATGATGCACAGATGATGAGGGTGGCAAATCCAGCTTATAAGCAATAGCACCAAGCCCTGCAAGCACTTTATAAGGCTCATAAAACTTGGCTGACAGTTTCAATGATTTTCTTACAGCCACTGGAGATTCCCTATGGGTTTGCAACTTCTAGTAAACCATATCCCCAACCTGGAACTCTCTTTTACTCCACTTCTTATCCACCTGTTGCTTTATTCTATTCCTTGCAATCTCCAAATTAGCCTTCAATAAAGCTGTTATTTGTTGCCTTTCTTGGAAATATTCTTGCAACTCCCCTACTGAAACTTGCTCAGGAGGCATTGTAGGTAGAATAGGTGGATAATTCCCATAGAGGGCCTCAAATGGAGTCATTTTTATGGCCGAATGATAGCTGGTATTGTATCAACATTCAGCAAGGGGGAGCAACCTACTCCAAGAAGTGGGCTTGAGATGTGTCATGCACCGCAAATAAGCTTCCAAACAATGATTTAACCTCTTTGTCGGCCCATTAGTTTGGGGGTGGTATGTTGTACTAAAAGAGAGGTTGGTGCTCAAGCATTTGAAGAATTCTTTCCAAAATAAGCTTGTAAAAAGCGTATCTTTGTCAGACACAATAAAAATAGGTGCCCTATGGAGCTTGTAAATGTTGTCCAAAAAGAGTTTAGCAACAGAAGAAGCTGAAAATGGATGTGCAAGAGGAAAGAAATGGCCATACTTGGTAAATCTACAAACCATTACCAAGATGGAGTCTTTACCATTTGACTTAGGCAATTGCTTAATGAAATCCATTGAGAGATGTTGCCAAGTTTGGGATGGCAATGGTAAAGGTCAGAGCAACCCTGGCACGGAACAAGTTTCTGTTTTACATCTGGCACACTGATCACATTGTCTTACCCATTGCAAAACATCAAATTGCATACCGGGCCAGTAAAAATGTTTCTTCAACTTCTGGCAGGTGTTATTAATTCTTGAATTACCTCCTAGAGGAGAGTCATGATAAATGGAGATCAATATCTGCTTTAGTGTTGTTGAATTCCCAAATAGACTTTGTTCTTGTAATGTAAAAGACCCCTGCTTGTAGTGAAAAGAGAGTACTTCTATCCCATCAATTGCTAATTGAGTAATTAACTCTTTAACTCTATCATCTTGCTCATTACTAGCCATTACAGAGGTGATCCAAATAGGATATGGACTAGAAGTCTCAACCTATAATTGCTTATGTAGTGAAAAAGATCTTCTAGACAATGCATTTGTAGCCTTATTCTCAAACTCCTTTTCGATACAAAATTTTATGGTCAAGGCCAAGTAACTTTGAAATCCCTCTTTGTTGAAGGTTAGTATGCAACCTTTGCTCCAATAAAAATTTGATGCTCTCATGATTAGTTTTGATGAAAAAAGTACCTTGCTCTATGTAATGTCTCCATTTAGAGACAACAAAGGTAATAGCCAAAAGTTCCTTCTCAAAAACTGAAAGTGCTCAGGTTTGGAAATATAAGCTATGAGATTACCCCCTCGCTGTAATACAACTCCCATGCCCTTATCACTTGCATCTGTTTCAACCACAAAGGGTTGGGAGAAATCTAGCAACAAAACAGGGTCAGAAGCCATAACTTTCCTAAGTTGCTCAAAGGCATGTTGCTTGTATTAGTCCCAAAAAAACCCATCCTTCTTCAGCAAATCAGTAAGAGGCTTGCTAAGGAGCCCATAATGCCTAACAAATTTCCTATAATACCCTAAAAGACCCAAAAAGCTCCTTACTTCCTTCACATTTTTAGGAGTAGGCCATGAGACCATGGACTGAATTTTTTCTTGATCAGGTGAAACTCTCTAAAAACCCTCAGAAGAAATTATGTGACCCAAATAATCAATAGAAGTTTGCCCAAAGGAGCATTTAGAGAGCTTAGCATTATAGTTGCTGCTCTTGAAGCACTTTAAAGACTTCTTCCAAATGAGCAAATTCCTCCATAGTGCTACTGTAGATTAAAATGTCATAAAAAAATACAAGCACAATTCTTCACAAATAGGCTGGAATATATGATTCATTAGTGAGTTCTAAATGCTATCTTGTGAGTGTCAATAGGTTCTATTCGTATTTTATGGTACCCTGCTCTAAGATCAATCTTAGAAAAATACTTTGTTCCATGCAAATTATCCAACAAATCATCAATGATGGGAATAGGAAACTTATCCTTAACAGTTAGGTCATTGAGCTTCCTATAATCTATGCAAATTCTCCATGAGCCATCCTTCTTTTTTTCATTAACAACATAGGTGATGCAAAGGGACTCTTATTGGACTAAATTATAGAAGAACAGTGTTATCAAGGCGAAAGGCGACACTAAGGCGATAGGGGGCCTTATGGCTTTAGGCGAGAGGCGAGGCGATGCCTTTTTGAAGCAAGGCGCCATAGTCTAAATTACCTAAATTATATATGTGCACGCTCGCGCGCGTGTACTTCACATATTAACAAATTAAACAATAAATTAAATAACTAATTAACAAGAATGTCAAGTTAAAGTAATAAGAATAACAATAAATTAACAATACCTATAAAAGTTAAATAACTAATTAACAAGAATATCAAATTAAATTATCAAAAATAAAAACAAATTAACAAAGTGAAAGTAAACAAATTAACAACACCCATATAAATTAAACAACTAATCAATAAGAATATCAAGTTAAGTACCAAGAACTATAACAAATTAATAAATTAACAAAGTTAAAGTAAAAAATTAACAAATTAACATTACCCATATAATTTAAACAACTAATTGCCAACTAATTAACAAATTAACAACAAAATATTAAGAATAAAAAGAAAAAACAGTAAACAAATTAACAATTAAAATAAAAAAAAATTGAACAAAATAGAAAATTAACAAGACTACTGCATACCTGATACCCATACAGCAAAATTATATAAGGAGAGGAAAAGGAAAAAAAAAAAAAAAAAGGTACACAAAACATACAGCAGCACAGAATAGGGAATAAGAATAATAATGCCTATACAACAGCATTAGAGGAGGAGAAGAGGAAAAGGGGAAAAAAAAAAGGTTTCCCAGGTGAGTATTGCCCATACAGCAACATTAGAGAAGGAGGAGAGGTAAAGGAAAAAAAAAAGGTTTCCCAGGTCGCAGCAGCAGCAAGGAATAGGGGAAGAAGAAGAAGAAGAAGAAGAAAAAGAAGAAGATGAGAGAGAGAGAGAGAGAGAGAGAGAGAGAGAGAGACCTAAAAGTGCTGCTGAATGCTACAGTTGAGACTTGGGAGTGCCGATCTTCCTTTCTCGTGAGGACTGAGGCAGGTGGCTTTGGGATTTTTCTTTTATTGGGCTTTAAATAATTTAAAAAAAAAATTGTCATTGCATTACAGAGGCGTCGCCTCAAGGGGCCTCTCGCCTCTCGCCTCTTTGCTTTGGGGTGCTCGCCTCTTTGAAGGGAACCCAGGCAATGCCAGGCGAGGCGTGAGAGTGGCGCCTCGCCTCGCCTCGCCTCTCCAGGGCGCCTCGAGCACCTTTCACAACACTGTAGAGGAATCAAGCATCTCCATGACTAGCCTTTCTATCTCAGTCTTTTGATAGTGTGGATACCTATTTGGTCTCACATTTACTGGTTGAGAACCAGGCAGTAAAAGAATTGCATGATTGAGAGTCCGAAATGGTGGTAACTCCTTAGGTTTCCAAAATAATTGTAAAGACGATAAGGAAGGAGATACACCTGAAGTTGCAAAAACACAATGATTCTCAACTGAAGCTGATTTCTGAAATTGAATTTAGAACACCAACTCAACTCAATTCAACTTAACTCAACTTAACTCAATTAAGCTTTTATCCCAAAAATTTATTGGGGTCAGCTATATGGATTCTCTTTCTCCACTCTAAACGATTTTGGGTTAAATCTTCAGGAATGTGCAATGCTTCTAGGTCATGTTGTACTACTCTCCTCCAAGTCAGTTTAGTTTTACCCCTTCTTTTCTTTCTATCTTCTAACCCAATGTGCTCCACTTGTTTAACTGGAGCCTCTATACGTCTACGCTTCACATGACCAAACCACCTCAATCTCCCTTCTCTCAATTTATCCTCAATTGGCACCACTCATACATTTTCTCTAATATTCTCATTATGGACTTTATCTAGTCTAGTATGGCCACTCATCCACCTTAACATTCTCATCTCCGCAACTCAGGTAAATTTTAACAACCGTCCTTGAACTTATATAGTTGTAACACTATAGTTCTTCAATTTAAAAATGTAACATAAAACTCCCTCAACTTTCTAATTTTACACAATAAAATCACTCTAATATTCAATTACCAGTTTTTCATTTAGACGTTGACTAGACAGTTCTAGCGTAATGCTTAGTTATCACTTGTTTTTCCTCTCTTATGTCATGTGTAAATTGAATCCTTCTACTCTCTACAGAGAAAATAAATTTTTATGTGTAGAGAGAATAATTTTATACTTTGCATAAGAAAGGAAAGAAAAATACTGACTAAGCGTCACATTGGATTTGTTCATGACGGCATTTAACTAAAAAATTAGTAATTGAAAGTCACAGAAATTTTACTGTGCAAAATTTAAAAGTTGAGAGGGTTTTATGTTACATTTTAAAGTTAAAGGACTATATCGTTACAACAATATAAGTTCAGGGACAGTTGTTAAAATTTATCCCAGTAACTCTTATCTTAGACACATACGACTCCTTCATTGCCCAACACTCACTTCCATATAACATGGTCAGTCGTGTGGCTGTATGGTAAAATTTTCCTTTCAACTTATTAGGAATATTGCGATCACATAAAACTCCCGTGCGCGTCTCCACTTCAACCATCCGGCTTTAATCTTATGACTAACATCCTCCTCACATCTCCCATTTACTTGAAGGATTGAGCCGAGATATTTAAAGTGACTACTTTGGGGCAATATCACTTCATCCAAACTAACTCATTTCCTATCATCAGTTCGTTCTTCACTGAACTTGCAATGCATGTATTCTGTCTTCGTTCTACTTAACTTAAAGCCTTTTGACTCTAGAGTACTTCTCCAAAACTCCAGCTTCTTATTGACTCCTTCTTGCGTTTCATCTATCAGAGCTATATCATCCGCAAACATTATGCACCAAGGGATACTCTCTTGTATATGTTTCATCAATTCATCTAGAACTAATGTAAAAAGGTAAGGACTTACAACTAAACCTTGGTGTAATCCAACTGAGATAGGAAAATCTTGTGTCCCCTATCACTGTGCGCACTAGTAGTTGCTCCTTCATACATATCTTTCAACACTTGTATGTACCTAATAGATATCCTTTTTTGTTCTAACACTTTCCATAAGACATCTCTTGGAACACTATCATAAGCCTTCTCCAAATCTATAAAAACCATGTGTAGATCTTTTTTCACATCTCTATATTTCTCCATCAAGCTTCTAATAAGAAAAATCGCTTCTATAGTTGAACGACCGGGCATGAAGCCAAATTGATTGGGAGAGAAGTGTTATGACGTAGTCGATGTTTCACAACTCTCTCCTACAACTTCATAGTACGGCTCATGAGTTTAATTCCTATATAGTTTTAGCAACTCTGTATATCTCCCTTATTTTTAAAAATAGATACTAAAATACTCTTCCATTTATCTGACATTTTCTTTGAGTTTGGAATCTTATTAAACAATTTAGTTAACCATGCCACTCTCATATCTCTCAAACACTTCCACACTTCTATTGGTATTCCATCGAGTCAATAGGCTTTACCCACTTTCATTCTCTTAAGTGCTTCCTTTACTTCTGAAGATCTAATCATTCTCGTATAATTCACATTCTTTTCTATTACTCTGTAGTCTATATTCACGCTATTACTGCTTTGACTATTATTAAAAAGATCATTAAAATAATTTCTATATCTTTCTTTAATGTTCACATCTTTGACCAATACTTTTTCTTCTTTATCCTTAATGCACCTAACTTAATTGAGATCTTGACATTTCTTTTCTCTCCTCCTTGCTAGTCTATAAATATCTTTCTCCCCTTTTTTAGTTTCAAGTTTCTCATACAACTTTTCAAAGACTTGCGCTCTTGCTTGACTAACTGCCTTTTTTGCCTCTTTATTTGCTATCTTGTACTGTTCATACGCCTCATTATTATAATACTTAGGTAATTTCTTATACCATTCTCTCTTTATTTTTACTGCTTTTTGTACTTCCTCATTCTACCACTGTCTCTCTTTTGAGGGTGGTCTATATCTTCTAGACTCTCAAAGTACTTTTCTAGCTACTTCTCTAATCTTTGATGCTATATGTATCCACATACCATTGGTCTCCACATCCAGCTTCCATGCTTCGGACTTGAGAAACTCTTTTTTGAACTTCACTTGCTTTACTCCTTTGAACTCTCATCACTTTGTTCGAGCTACAATATTTTTTCTAACTTTACTTGAATTGTTCCTAACTTGACATCCAAGACCACTAATTGATGTTGACATGTTAAAGCCTCTCCCAGAATGACCTTGCAATCCTTGCATAGTGCTTTATTTGTCTTCCTGGTTAAGAGGAAGTCAATTTAGCTTCTATGTTGCCCATTTTTGAAAGTTACTAAATGTGACTCCCTTTTTATAAAGTAGATATTTGCTAAAGTAGATAGTTGCTAGTATTAGGTCGTACGCCATAGCAAAATCAAGGATGCTTTTCCCCTCCTTATTTCGACTACCAAAACCAAAACCTCCATGAACATTCTCATAACCTTGCCTATCACTTCCTACATATCCATTCAAATCTCCACCGATGAAAACATTCTCTTCATTCGGTATGCTTTGCATTAGATCATCCATATCTTCCCAAAATCTTTGTTTACTCTCACTATCTAGTTCTATTTATGGGGCATAAGCACTAACTACATTTATTGTTTCTCCTTCTAGTACTAGCTTTATTAGTATAATTCTATCTCCTACTCTTTTCACAGCTATTATGACATCTTTCAATATCCTGTCTATGATTATGCCCACTCTGTTCTTGTTTCTCTCATTTTCGGTAAACCACAGTTTGTATCTTGAATTACCCACTTCCTTGCTTTTCTCTCCTATCCATTTAGTCTCCTGAATGCAAGCAATATTCTCCCTTCTCTTTTCCAAGGTATCCACAAGCTCCATTAATTTTCCTGTAAGTGATCCAATATTCCAAGTACCAACCCTGATTCTTCTTCTATCCTGTTCCTTCCTAATTGATCTCCTTCTATGATATATTCTATTGTTCTCTATGCCTATTTTGTGTTCTGTTCCACTATCTGTCTTATGGACTAACTTCTTTACCCATACCCGTCCATGATGTGGGAACTCTTGCTCATTTAACACCACACTTTGGCGCCGGCATGGCACGTCGCTTTCGGTGAACGCCCTACACCCTTACATATTTCTCACTACACTCGGACTTAAATGTAGCACGTCGTAATTAGAGGATGCCCCAATGTTCATATCATAAGAATCCATATCATAAGGTGTGACGAAATTTTTAGGCTGGTTGTCACCTACCGTAACCCTTCTTCTTTATCCGGGTTTGGGACTGGCTAAGCACAAACTACTTAGGCGGAGTTTGAATTTAGAACACTAGTATAGTAAAATTTGCACCTTGCTTGTGCATTAATTGAGAGTAGGTGCTATAATGGAATTCCTTCAGAAAATTTTTCTTTCCCATAAAGGATAATTAACTGCCCATCTTTCTTTAAAGAAATCTTGGCAGCTTCAAAATTAAATTTTCTATGTGAATCCTTGCCAAATTAAGGAACTAGAAATGCTTCTACCGTCAGCTGCTACAGTAGAAGTAGCAGGTGCCTCCACTAAAGGCAATTTCAACTCTTCAGCCAATCCCTTTTCAAGGAAATTGTTGGTACTGCCACTGTCACTGTCAACAAGAATGACTAATGGCCTATTCTTGAAAGTTCCCAACACCTTAATGGTATCAACTCCTTGACTTTCCTTAACTGCATGTACTAAAAGTGTCATTTCTTCCATTTGGTTCTCTAAATTCAATTCATTTCCCATATCAAAACATCCCTCCTCAACTGGTTCCTCTTCCTGCTCTTATAATTGAATTGCCATGGCTATCTTTGGTTTACAAGCGTGACCAGGGAAATACTTCTCACGACATCTATAGTAAAGTTTTAAGGTTCTTTTATCAGGTTGCTATTGGTTTGGAAGGTTGGATTTAATTGAATTTTGGTTGATTGAGGAGACACTAGTGGCTGGTTAGGAAATGTTAGGTATTCTAGAATTAATGGTATTATCGGTTTGAGGTTTCCAGGGTTGTGGAGTTTCAATATGCGTTGGTTTTGGTGGATAAATGAAGCTTTGATTGGCTGTGGTGGGTCTTTAGGAATTATTGTAATTTTGGTAGGTTGATGTGGATCTATAGGTCACAGGATTAAAGTTATCGGATTTAGTGAAAGGTCTAGATTTTCTGGTATTTTCTACTAGCTGTTCATGCAGTCTAGCACTTTCAAATGCTTGGTATAGGGTGGTAGGTTGCAACATTCTAATCATAGGTCTTATATCATCCCTTAACCCCCTAATGAATCCGGAGAGAAAATAAGCTTCTCCAAGCCCTAGCATAAAATTCTCTATTCTAATTTTCAAATCCTCAAATCTATCTTGGTATTCTTCCACACAACCTCCTTGCCTAATCTTCATATATTCCTCCACAGCATCTTTCAAACCCTACTCCCCAAATCTAGTATACAAACCTTTTCAAACTCTTCCCACACATTAGTCCTTTCTCCCTTAACCTAATTATGGAACCAAGACTAGCAACACTCACCATTTGTTCTTTAGAAACCTTATAGACTTCAAAATATTTCACACGCTTCCTGATCCATGCCCTAGGATCCTTGTTATCAAAAGTAACTTGTTCTATTTTAGGGAGAATGCTAGAATTACCTTCAGAATCCCGAGCAATTGCAGATTGAGAGCTGCTGTCCTGATCCCTCTATTGATTCCTTGGCATGGGCAAAATCTCCCTATCCTCATTTCCTGCCTGCTCCTCGTCTCTAATGTTGATTCCTTTGCCCTTATTATTCATCAAATTCAACAACAAGGTTTTCAGTTCATCAAGGATTGCATTCTTGATGTTCACAGAACCTGTTTCCATCTCTTCTCCGATATTCATCCTAATTGTCCGCCTTAATTCCCTTCAGCTCAGCTCTCACCTCCTCAAAATCCCTTCAAGTGGTCCCTCTCAAAATTCTGAATTTTTCCTCCAACTCTGCCATCCTCACAGCTTCAGCACTCACCACCTGAGATCTAGACATTATGCGAGTCCCAAACTGTAAGTTCCAAGTAATGCCCACTGATCAACAGAGCTCTGATACCAATTGTTAGGGTTTTTGACCACTAACAAGTAATTTTTCTAGAATAGAATAAGAACAAAATAAGACAGGGAGGAAATTATAGGGGAAAGAGGGTCGAAAAAAGATAGAAGATAGGAAGGAGGAAGGAGTTTATTATTGTATAATGATTCTTCTCTGATTACACTAGGCTGTTATTATGACTGTTTATATACAGCAATAACTGCTACAAGTAACTGTTCACACCGAAACTCATCCCTAACAATTCATGCTGGCTGTTTTAATGACTCATGCCAACTCACTTAACTACACTAGGCTTATTCTTTCTAAACCTAGTTCTCTTGTATGTAACAGATATGTATTATTATGAAAGCATCAATGTGCAAATATAAAATTGAATTTGGTTCTAACAGTATGTTTATTTGTTTTATAGCTAGTGGAGCTTTTTGTCTAGTTTTGCAAATCTTCATTATTCTTTGGCGTGTAGTCTTTTGTAACATTGATCTCTGAACATCAGAAGTGTTTTACCATGACAAATTCGAGTTCTAAAACAAATTCGAGTTCTAAAATATTTAAGGGGATTGTGAGCAGGAAGTTAGACATTCTATTTTCTGGAAGCAAGTATGGCATGCGTTTCCTAGCCAATGTTTGGTAACTGATTATTCTTTTCATGAAGGCATACTATACAATGAAAAGGAATAATGATGATTATTTCTTATCTAACTGTGCAATAATTGTATTTGTTTTTGGGAAACTTAATTGGTGATATATTGATATGGTGGTTATATGTTAGAATCTCAATCCCTACATTAAATGGATTATTATTTCTTTCTCCTTATGTACATATTGTTTCTTATTTGTATTAGTTTCCATTATATTAGGTTTCATTCCCTCAAATACATTAGTTTTATCAGTATATTATTTTAGAATCAGTTTTATGGTTCCCTCTAAATTGCTTCGTTCCCCTCTCTTCGCTTTTCCTTCTATTGATGTACAAATGATCAAGTTTCAATTTCTCATGTCAGGGAGCAACAATAGTAGACCTCTCTGTCACCGTAACTCCAGATCCAGATTATAAGCTTCCACCTGCAGCCTTAGAACCCTCAGTAAGAATGTTGCATTTGAGCTTATTTCCTACAGTACATGATGCTAAACCTCACTAACCTGAATATTGTGCAAATCTCTGCAGGCAATGGAAAATAAAACTCCTGGTGGTACTGAATCTGCCTTCCGGAAGGCAGAGGATGTGGTTTCTGGCATGCTTGCTAAGGGCTATATCTTAGGCAAAGATGCAGTCAACAAAGCAAAGACTTTGGATGAGAAGCACCAATTGACTTCAACAGCCTCAGCTAAAGTTAGTTCTTTTGACAAAAAAATAGGCTTCACTGAGAAGATCAGTGCTGGCACGACTATTGTGGGTGACAAAGTATGGGAAGTGGATCAGAAATTTCAGGTTTCAGAGAAAACTAAATCAGCATTTGCAGCAGCTGAACAAAAAGTCAGTAATGCAGGATCTGCTATTATGAGCAATCGGTATGTTTTTGCTGGGGCTTCTTGGGTGACTGGTGCTTTCAACAAGGTTGCAAAGGCAGCTGGGGAAGTTGGTCAGAAGGCAAAAGAGAAGGTAGGAATGGCCGAAGAGGAGCAAAAGAGAAAAATGGTGGATGACTTTGCACAGGTTCACCTATCTGAGTCACCAAAAGCATCTGCTGAAAGTGAACTACCAACTTCCAAGCCTGCAACTGTTCAAGGTTTAATCCTTTGATTCACTACTGTAAATTTTCTCCCCATTTCAAACTCTTGGATTTGTCATCTCTTGATTACATGGTGGAGGTCTTCCAGCTCAGAAAAGTGGTGAGTGTAGGACAGTTTACCATTTTAGTTGGATATGACTGCATGTAATGTCTTTTTCTTTCTAAGAATGTCAATAGACGAGACCTTCATAATGATAAATGTGTTCTGCTGTTTTTATTTGAGCATGTTGGTTAAACAACATATGCTGATGGTTCTCATTTATGGTCCGTTCGGAGATATTGTTTATGAAAATGGATGCTGAATAAGACCCTTCTGGCTTAGTTCACTGCTTTTGTACTTTTCTTTTTTTGTTAAAAATAATAATAATAATAATAATAAAAACCTCAGGATTTCGTGTTCTCTCTTTTCCTCCCCTCTTCCCCGATCTAGCTGAAAAATAAAAAGTTTCGAGCATAGATTCAGGATGAGACAAATGCTTTACTGTTTTCATTTTTTTTTAGTCCCGCAATCTTCTCACCGTGTTCGTGCTGAAAAGGGTGAGTATTCAAGTGTTTCAGTTTATTCGATTGAAAATTAGCAAATCCGAAATAATGTAAATTATCATAAGAGGAAAAAAAAGAAAAAAAAACCGAAGTGAAATGTGAATCAAATCAAGCATAATCTAATCAAATTAGTTATGAAACAAAAGAAATCAAACATAATAAATAATTAAGATAATGTGGTTCAGGTAAAAAATATAGGTTCCATTTGGAGTTGAACTTAGGAGATCAAAAGTTTCTTGAAAAGTATTATTTTAGATGTGCAGTGGTTTTGGAGTTTAAGTATTAAAATATGTTAAGTTTAATTTTAAATTATGTTCTATACCCTGTAATTAAGCAGTGTTTATCAATAATAATTATAACAGTAACATTACATAGCGCAATATATCGTTCTATTTGGTTTTATTTTATTTTATTTTTCTTTACCATGAAATCCGGATGAAGTGAAAAAACTGAAAAAGGATACATATGGTTCAGTTTTTCAATTTTGAATGAAATTTGCTCACCCCTCGATAGGTTCCTTTACCCTATTTGAAGCACTTTCCCTCTCAGTTTTGGCTTTAGGATGCACAAAATTCAGAGTCAAAAGTTGAATAAGTTCAGATATGCAACTTTCTGGGCACATTTGTTTTCTCCATCGTATTCTTTTTATCAAGGAACTGGGTCCCTATGCATGATTTAAATCTGGACCTAGGCACAGACTCGAGTAATTTGCAGGGTTCAGCTCGACTTGCCCTTTATGATCTCGAATTGCTGAGATCTTCAAAACGACTAAGTACTTGAATTGTTTGAGCAATTGTTGATTATTTTTTGGTATTCGGATTCCTAATTGAACATTTTCATTAAAATTTTAAAAAAAAATTATTGAAGAGTATCATTAAAATTTTACCTGTATTTTAAATATTTGAATTTTTTAACGATTAATTAATAAAAAATAAATTAAGTAATTTAATAAATTAATTAATTTTAGACTTAATTACTGATATTACAGTAACACCTTCACTTTAGCTAGTCCGTGCATTCGACTGTTCTGATAATTAATGTCGGTCCGGACAGTCGAAATGTCTGGAATTATATGTAAACTAGAGTGAGGAGTCATAAATAGTCCAAATAATGGTAAGAAAAAATTTAGAAAAAATTTAAGCTATGAAATACAACAAAGTTAAATGAGCCAGTGCCCCGGTGATGAGTGACCTAACGGGAAGTTACGATAAAAACAACAAGTAACCCTAAACCCGAGAGGAACCCTGTGAAATAATTTTTGGGATGCCAGAGAAGAGTTACGGCGCCCTAGGTAGCATTAGAATGCTAAGAAAAGGTTAGGAGAATTTTTAAGATCGGTAAAGACAGTTTTGGCTCCTTAAGACAAACGGAGGGCATTTTGGTCATTTCGCCTTCAGAGATGATTTTTGACAAACTTGTCTATTTAAGTAAATAAATTATATGACATAAAATGTAAATAAATATTGTTAAAAATTTAATTGAAAATGAGTAGAAAAGCAAAGAAAGGAAAATGAATTAAAATTGGAATTACGACATCATTATGATGTCATTAAGAAGGCCTCCACCAATCAAAACATAATAACCACATTTAAATCAAATAAAAAGAGATAAATGAGAAAAAAATTAAAAAGCAAATATGCCTTCTTCATTCCCAAACCAGCCGCACCAAATAGAGAGAGAGAGAGAGAGAGTGAAAACCTACATTGAAAGCCATCCCAAGCTTGATTTCCACCATTTTTCCACCATAAAATCCCTTCTTCTTTTCACAAAAAATTATCCACTCATCTTGGAAAGATGTTTAGCAGCCAAAAAAACCAAAGAAAGTGAAGGAAAATTGGAGATTGGGTGAGGAAAAATTCTGCTTACAAGATTAGTGCTATAATCAAGTTATTTTCCTTCTTTAATCCTTGTTAGTGTAGTGAATTAAATTAAATTTTTATGAAATTGAAAGAAGTTGATGAGAAATTGAAAGATAAATTTTTGGCAGCCAGGGGAGAGAGTTGAAATTTGTTGAGTTGGTTGAATTAAATTTACTTAGAAATGGTTTTTAATGAGTATGTTTAAGTTAGATTTTGATTGGTGTGTGTTTGATGTAATTGAGGATAGTTGAGGTTAGGGTTTGGGGCAAACTTAGGGTTTTGCTCATATGTTGGTGCATGGAAGTCCTAATGGTCCATTAATGACCATTTGGCTATGTTTGATGAGGAATTGAAGTGAATTATGGCTTAGGATTTGAGGTTGGGTATGCTGCCTCATAGGACCTACAGGGCTGGATGTGAGTCCAGCAGGTTTGGGCAATTATAACATGAGTTGTGTAGGTTCAATTGGTACAAGGATAATTGGATATGAAATTAGACACATAATGCCACAACTTTAATGAAGAAACCTTGCCTAGAAAATAAACTTAGAATACCCTAAAAATTGACCAAATTCGGGTAACCAATTCTAGACCTGGTAAAAGTGACCAAATAAACAGTGTTTGTTCATCTGACCATAACTCAGTGTAAAAATGTTCAATTGACTGAATTTTACATCAATAGAAAGATTAGACAATTTAGAACAACTTTCATGAAGAACATAACTCCAAATTTTGACCAGAACTTAATGAAATTGTCCATCAAATCAGGATACCAAAATTGCCAGAATTGGTTTCTGCCCAGAAATTCTGGGTAGATACTAATCCGGCCAGCCTTATTGAAATTTGTATAACTTGAGCTAGAAAACTCCAAATAGAGTGATTCAAAAAGAAAATTAAAGAAGACACATAAAGGAACAACTTTGATGGAGAAAAGTTTACCAAATTCTCACTGTAGAATTGCCTAATAGAACAGTAAACTCTAGTATCCAAAACTGAAATTTTTAATTTATTTCATATTGGTTTGAAGTATTGATTGGCAACCAATGCCAACACTTTTGTGAACCAAAATATGGTAATTTCATGTGGTTAGAACCCATGTAACTATTATGAATTCAAAAGTCAACCATTGAAGAGAAATGATCAAGTGAATAGTAACCTTAATAATATTAATGCAAAGGACTAAAACTTAAATTGCAAATGATAAGTTATATAAATAGTGTAATGAATAAATGGATTATGTTAATGTATGAATGAGACATTAGTTCTCATTATTGTAGAAAGAAAAAGTACTTTGAGTACAATGATATAGAAGGATAATTGATATGAATTGTGATAATATGAATGATCAAATGAGTGTATAAATTATAATGATTGCATAAATTATGTAGAATTGTATTTTCGAAATTTATACTTCTGTTAGGAATAAATTGAAATATTATAAATTATTATTGGAGCTTATAATGAAATAATGAAATAATAAAATATAATAACACTTAATGGTATTTATGTGCCCATGTATTGCCTAGACACGTATGTCAGATTAGATAGATTGGCATGCCAATAGGGTATTATTTTAACAGTACAGCATAAGACTTTATGCCTGTATTCATGGCTTTATGCTTGCACTCATGGCTTTTATGCCCAATTACTTGTTATCATGGTTTTTAGCCATACTGATATGTTATCATGGCTATTTAGCCATACTGACTATATACGTGGTTGATGTACTGAGCTTACACGTCCCATGGTATGACGGCCCGAGACACTGCGGTGTCCAGTGCCAACTACCCGTTATCCAATTTAGTCAGCCTGTCATTGGTTACTTGGGCAGTGAAATTTATTGAAATAAGTTAAGAATATTCACAACTAAAAATATTAGCAATTAAATAAATGAGTAAGCATATTTAAAATAAATTAGGTTAGTTATATAGTAGAAAGAATTGAAATGAATTAGAACAATATTAAAATTTAATTATTATGAAATAATCTGTGATAACCTAAAAAGTATTGAATGAAATGATAAAAAGATTTGCAAAAGAGATATAACTTAAATAAGCATTACAAATGCACTTTTTTTTTTATAATAATATAAAGTTAGGAATAATAATATTTGTAGAATTTTTGGGGATTATATATTACTGCTGTGAATTTAGGAATAAATTGCTTCTTAAGAGAAATAAATTAGAACGAAAGATAGTTGATACTAGAAGTATTATATTAAATTAGATTAAATTCCAGAGTATCCAAAGTATAGTATATTATTTTCTTGTTATATTATTGCACCACTAAGCAGCAATGCTTAGCGCGATGGATTTGTTTTCTCGCGCAGGTACTGAAGATAAAACCCAGATGACATTAGACTGGGATTTTGGAGTCCAGATCTGCAGAAGAGTCTGAAGTATTCAAGGTTGTCACCTCCTCAGCAATGCATGTAGCTAGGGCCCATGTAGATCACATTATGTATTTTGTATGGAATTGCAATGAGTTTGTAAATTATGCAACTAATAGAAATTTGAGAATTTTGATATACGAAATGAGCATGAATGAATTTGTACAAATGAGAATGGATTTAAATTACATAACAATTTTTGAAATGATGATATGAGTATGGATCAATTATGTATATTGTATGGAAAATATTGTTGAGATTTTTAAGCAGGTAAATAGTAAAATATGCCAAATGGTAATAGAAATAGGGGAAACTCCGCTGGTTTCTTCTTAGAAAAATAATTGATATTAAAATATCACAATAACAAATTATTAAAAGAATAAAGTAAGATAAGATAGGATATTCCGACACCGAGTGTGACATGTCTTGCTCGGCTACACTGTAATCGGGTGAGGGGTATCATAATTACAATAATTTAGACCATAGAAATTAAGGAGGTTGTGATTAAGGGCTAATTCTCTTCTAAATTGCATCTCGCGTATTTTTTTGGGTAAGTGGGCTTTTCAGCTTGCCATTTCCATTACTTTTAGGTTTGCATTTATTTTGACTTATAATAATTTAAATTGACATAATAAATATTTTATTAATATAATTATTCTATCATTTTAAAAACCACTATATATTATCATCTTTTCTTTTTATAAAATAAAAATCTAATATATTTTACTTTAAAAGATTAACCTTTAATTCAATTAGTTTTTCTTAATAAATTTTTACTTGCTGTGTGTATACATATATCAATAAAATAAAAAAAATAATAAAATATATGCTCAAATACCTATGCTATTGCTTTTTTTGCCTACGACACACTTAAAATTTTTTTTATTTATCGCACACTTAAATTAAAAAAAAAAAAACTTAAACATAAACCCTATTTTTGCACAATGCCTCGAAAGTGCAATATATGCGCATTTGACATGGCAATTCTCTGCCAAAGGAATGTTAAAATACTAAGTTGGCATATTAAGTTGTGGGAGATAGTTTAAGAAAAAAAAATTACAACTTTGGGAGTAAAAATCCCCAAATATATATTCTTTGAAATTCTATTTGTTCTTGAAAGAAGCCATCCAGTCATGCTAGCGCATTGAAGAAGATACTGGATATCACACCTTACCCCTCTGTAATGCATAACATGATCCCATAGAATACCTAATGAACTACCGAACTTTACCTATCGATAATTCATTAAGTACACTACAAGGGATTTTAAAACCATTTTCTTACATTTTGGAAGTGGTGAGCGTTTTGGTAGGAATTAAAATCATTTAATTGAAGTTTCAAAACTAGTTAAAACTTTTGCCCATTTTATTTTTTCGCAAATTTTATAAAAATTTCGGCAGAGTGCCTTCTGTATTTTGAGAAAACAGTTCTTCAAATACCTAAAAAAAACACTTCCAATAAGTTTTCACAACTCTCAACCTCCAAATAATCTCAATTCAACTTAGTTCATCATAACTCAAATCAATTTCACAATTCAATAAAAAATTTTTCATCTCAAAATACTTTATAATTTCATTCACATTGCATATAGTAATTAATTTACAAAAAGAAAATCCAAAATAACATTATTACAATTTATTGTACAATTGCTCAACTTTACATTGATATGTAGAACACTACAATATTTGTATCAAATAATTATAAGGGTATAAATAAATACTCGTACAAAAAGGATCAGTGAAGTCCACTATCTCAGTAGCAGCTCACTCTGCTGTTTTCTCTTTGCCCTTATCTGCGACAGCAAAATAAGCTATCGCTGAGTATAAAAATACTCAGTGGTGTACAATAAAAATTTAAAATACAATACATAAATCATTCATTGACAAAACACAATTTATATATTGCACAATTACATTTCACAAACTATCAAAACTCATTATAGCAAAATTTTGGGTCAAATAATTTAATGAACCTAGTGTTGCCAATTCATACACAACTTAAGCCATGACACAAAATTTTCGATCAATGCCGCGTTGTACACTACGACAAAACAATCTACAACCCCACTAATCGAAATCAATGAGGGAGGTGGCTAGCTAGCTAATGAGTACTCATCCGATCTACAACCTACACTGGTAACCCAGAGAGGGAGAAAAATAATCGATCTCAACCCCATAAATGGGGGAATAATATGGCACTGTCATGCTAAGTGTGAATCCGAAATCAATTTAAACAATTTATTCAAATATTGCATGCAAAAATCAAATAAATTTCCAAAGTTACATTTTCATTCACAAAGTGGCAACACAAAAGTTCTTAAACTCATAATGCGTACTAAATCAATTTTTCAATAATAAAATGCTTAAATAAGGTTTATTGTGCACAAACCTAACGTGACTCACCTCTAGGCCTTAACTCAGTCTTTTGTTCCTTGCGGGTCTTTTTCAGCTGAAACACAAAATTTATAGTGTCTCAGTATCTTTACTTCATAACAATTCCAATAACTAATCTCATTATGCTTAAACTTCATTCTTGAATACTTTCATGTTGAGGTTACTATTCATAGTACTATTCAAGTCAAAATATTGACTTTTTTATGCCTAAAAGGTATGGGAAGTCCAACTATATTCACATACCATATTTTGGTCACCAATTTATTAGTTTTGGTTGTTTTCTCAAAACTTAAGTCTTTTAAGCAAAATTGCCAATTTTCAGTTTTGGTGTCTTAGATTGCACTGTTCCATTGGTCATTTTGCTATTAGAATTGGGCTAAGTTTTCTTCATAGAAATTGTTTCTTATTGTCTTAACTTTATTCTACTTTTTGAATCACTCCATTTGGAGTTTTGTAGCTCAAGTTTTAACCATTTGAATCATGGCTGCCGGATTGGACTTAACCCAGATTTCTACTAGTTCTAGCAGTTTTAGGTCACCAACTTTGGGTGGCCAAATTACTTGGTTAAGTGCATAATTTGGATTTGTGTTCTTCATGAAAGTTTTAGGTCTATATCTCAGCTTTCCACTGGTAAAAGTTCAGGTCATTTAGACCTGCCTAGCCCAAGTTATGGCTAAATGAACAAATACTGTTCATTTGGTCATTTTTGTATAGGTCAGATTGCTTAATCCGGATTTGGTCAATTTGTTCACTAGGTTTTAGTCACTTTTTGGGCATGATTCCTAAATGAAAAATGTTCCATTTTATGTCTATTTTCATTCCCAATTGGCCTCACACCAATTGGACTTGTAAATTTTCAGTTTTGGTCCCTGAAAGGTACCTTGGTCCTGTTGCCTGCAGCATGACCCTAAGCAATCCGAATTTGCATTTGGTTCCAACACTTCTACCATACTCCAATTGGTCACAAATGACCATTTCTCACCTCAAACCAAGTCTAATACATCATTTAACAATTTCTCACATTTTTTTCTTCCAAAACCCTAGATGCCAAAACCCTAGTTCATGCCATTGATTAATTCCTAATCAAATCATTACAGTAACCACATATTCAACATTATTTAAGCTCTAATTCATGTTTAGTTTAACTAAACCCTATCAAATCCAACACCCTAACAAGCTGGCCGAAATTTAACTTTGTCCCCCAACACTTGTTTTCATTTCATTTAAAGTTTATTTCCAAGTTCAATAAGTTAAAAATGTAAGAATCAAACTAAAAGTGTCAAGTTTGCTTACTAACCTCAACCTTTGATTTTCAATCTTTAATTCCCTTCTTCTTTTCTTCTTTCTATCTTGCTCAAGCTTCTTTTCAAGACTAAAAGACTAGGTTTAATTAAGGGGACTATAGGATTTATGGCTAGATCAAGTAGTTCTTCAAGCTCAAAATGAGCTTTAATGGAGGAAAGTGAGGGTGAGGGAGAGAGAGATATGGGACGGAAAGGAATGGAAGATGAAGACTTTTATTTTTTTTTCTTTTCTTTTCTTTTTTTATGTCTTTAGGAAGGCCACAAATTTAAATTAAATATATTTTAATTATAATAATTATTGCATCATGCATGAGGTCATGTATGATGTCATCACTTTTTACTTTTCCTTTTTCTTTATTTATTTATTTATTTATTTTATTAGTTCTTTAATTTAATTCCTGATTGTGAAATTTTCTTTTCTCCAATTTTATTTGACAGTTAGGTCAGGAGTCAGCTCTCGGGGTCAATTAACCAAATTGCCCCTCGCCGGTTCGACCTGGTTTGCAAATAATTCAATATTTCTTCTGGATCCCTAACCTAATTATTTGACTAGCTTAATAATTCTTTTTTGTTATTTTCTTTTTTCCACTGTGTTCACAATGGTCCTAAGGACCACGGCGTCACATTTTATGGTTTGAAATTTGAGTTTAAATCGACTTTGCAATCCTTCCCGAGAAGGTCACTCATCGCTGTGACTCTCGGCTCGTTTAACTTCTTATGTTCTGTTTTTCTTATTTATACTTAGCTAATTGATAATTACTAATTATTTGTGTTCAGGGCTTATCTAATTGTCTTAAGTGTGTTTCTAATCCCCTCAATTATACAGACCGACATCGGTCACTGGAACAGTGAAATATACCGGGCTATGTAAATAGGGGTGTTACACTGGAGTTCAGCATCAAGGAATGAAATCCATTAAGTTTTACTACAAAATGTGAGTTTAGTTGTTTGTAAGTTGTTAGCAAATGTATTTGCATGCTTCTTAACAGTGATAAAGAATGGGTATTAATATAGTGTAAGACTTTGGTATTTGATTGCATTACTTTTGTTGAATATTTTATTTGGCAGGTAATAAAGAATTATTGTTGAAAATGGGTGTATGAGTGTTGCCTATGATTTACCCTTGAAATTGTCTTTAATTGCTTAATCTACCATTTTCAGTGGTCCCCTAGTATATTAAATGTTGAATTTTTTGCTTTGTTGGTGTAATTTACAGTATGACTTTGACCTATTGTGAAGTGAAAAATGGTCAATAATGACCAAAGGAGATGTGTGGGAATTGTTAGAATGAAAGTCAAATTCGTAGGGTAAATGGTCATGCTGCTGGCAGCATGACCAAGCCAACTTTGAAGGACCAAAATGGAAATTTTACAAGTCCAATTGATATGCCACCAATTGGGGATGAAAATAGACATAAAATGACACAATTTTCGTTAAGGAACTATGCCCAAAAACTGACCAAAACCCGAGGAACCTAGTCAAGGCCAAGAGGCGACTCGCTTGAGGTTTGTGCACAACATCACTATGCTTTAAAATTTATTGATAAAGTGAATGAAATATGTATTTTAATTTTGCTTTGAATTGTTGAAAGTTTAGTTGTGACATTATTTATGATGTTTTGATTTAAACTGTGAAAGTTATTGTGTATATTTGAAATAGCAATGTTTAGCAAATTGTTAAGATAAGTTTTGAAACCACAGTGTCATGACCATATATTTGAACACCTCACTAGCACCACTAGTGAAGGTAATTAGTTTCGAATTTTGATTCCTTCTCTGGAGAAGTGTTGAGGTGTGCCAGTAGAAGAGGATGTGAATGGATATCCATATATTTGAGCTAGCTAGCCTTGTGATGTGATTTCTCTTTAGCCTCTGGCTATTGAGATTCTATTTGTTTCGAATGGCATGATCTAACTGTGGGTTTTATGAAATGTATTTTGATACTTCAAAATGAACTTGGTTTGCATTAAAATTTCACAATTCATGTTTTGTGTTTGATGCTTATGTTTAGTCAAATTTTTGAATAAATGTGATTATATTCTGCATAAAGATTATTTTAGTAAGTTGTGCACCACTGAGTCCTAGTACTCAGCGATGACTTCTATTGCTGTCGCAGATACAAAGACTAGAGGAGCAGCAGACTGAGCTGCTGAGGTGTGAGGAGCTATCAGCTTAAAGTCTTCGGGTATAATTTATACCCTAATTGTAAATATTTCTTTTCATGTATGTATTGCATATAAATGTATGGACGTGCAAATGGGTCTTGAGCAGCTTGTACAAAAATTTGTATGAAGTTTGTAATAATGTTTAGTTTGTATTTCTTTTGATGTAAATTTTGTAAAAATGTACATAAATTGTGTTGTCTCTAATGAAATATGAGTACAACTATTTTATTTAATTTTAAATGAAATGTATTGCTAGTATGCTGAGGATTATTGAATTTTGAACTTGAGAAATTTATTGAAATGATTGTGAAATTGATTGAGTTTGATTGTGAAATCGAAGTAGTGGTTGAGAAAAACTTTTAGAAGTGCTTTTTACAGGTATTTGAAGAACTGGTTTCTCAAAATACAGACAGAACTTTGTCAAAATTTTTATAAAATTTACGGAAAACTAAAATGGACCAAAAGTATTAATTAGATTTACTTTTAATCATATGTTTTAAATACCTATTAGAAAATGCTCACCACTTATCAAAGGTAAGAAAATCATTTGAAATCCCTTGTGGGGTACTTAATGAGTTATCGGTAGGTGAAGTTCGGTAGTTCATTAGGTATTCTACGGGATCATGTTATGCCTTTAAGAGGGGTAAGGTGTGACATGTTTTTGTGATATCAGAGCATGGTTTTACAATAAATTTTGACTATGCATATGAATATCTTGTTGATAAGTACAACTGCTCAAGTGTCTTTAATTGATACATATGACGTATTTACATCATGAATATGCACTAACAGAGGTCAACCTCCTTGTGTTTAATCTCAGGAAATAGAAAATTTGGGAAAACGGAATGGAAGGAGGAGATCATTCCGAAGAACAATCTGTTGAGGCTAAGGTTCAAGGGGGAGCCCCAGCACTCCAGAACGTGAGTGGGTCAGCCACTCCAGCTCCTACTCCAGCACCGCGATTCCACCTTTCGGTTGTATGCAATGAGATGGCTATGTTTTTCCAGTAAATGGCGGGTAATGTGCCACCCCAAGCTCAAGTGCAAGTACCTGTAGCACAACCACAGCCCTCAGCTCGGCAATATGAAAAATTGATGAAGGGCCACTGAGTTTAAAGGCACTGTGGATCCACTGGAGGCAGAACAGTGGTTGGAAAGAATGGAATGAGTTTTCAGAAAACTGCAGTGTACGGAAGAGATGAAGTTCGAGTATTCTGTTTCCTTGTTACAAGGGGATGCATATGAATGGTGGAAGACCATCCCCCACAGCCTGGTTGAACCGCCAGTGCTGACCTGGGATGACTTCATCAGAGAGTTCAGACAGAAATACATCCCAGATGCATATGTTGATCAGAAACTGCAAGAATTTTTGAGTTTGAAACAAGGAAATCGATCAGTGGCAGAGTATGAGAGAGAGTTCTCCCGCTTGAGTCACTATGCTGGGAGTCTCCTTACTACCAGCAAGGCAAGATGCAAGAGATTTGAGACGGGTTTGAAGTCCAGTATAAGGATGCAAGTTGTGGGATTTCGACACAGCAACTTCTCAGAGCTTATGTCTCAAGCACTTGAACCGGAGAGAATTGAATCAGAAGCAACACCAGTGAAAGAAAAAGTTGAGAAATCAGAAAAAGACAAGGGGGAAAAATCAATTGAACAGAGTTCTGGTGCTACCTCTGGAAAGAAAAAGAAGTTTAGTGGACTCAGCAGGGGTCGAGGTGGAAGATTTGGTAGAGGCAGATTTTCTGGACAGAGATCCCCTAGGTCTGGACAGCAGTCGAGCAGGGGTTCATATTCTGCCTGCCCCTGTGAGACTTGTGGCAAGGTTCATGGGGGGCAATGTTATTGGGCCACTGGAGCTTGCTTTAACTGCGGAGGCAAGGGTTATTTAGCAAGAGACTGCACTAGTGCTCCATCTTCAAGATATGGTCCAGCTCCTACTACTGCCGATGGATCTATTCAAAGTCCCACTCCCAAAGGTTCACAGTTAGCTGCTAGAGGAAGAGGCAGAGGTAGAGGCACTGCTTCAGGCAGTCAGGGCACAGTTGTTTAATCAGCACAAGGAAGTGCTTCAGCCAGAGTCTACACAATGAGACAGCGAGAAGAGGCTGAGACTTTCGATGTGGTAGCTGGTACATTCTCTATCTCTGATCAAGATGTATTTGTGTTGTTTGATCCGGGTTCAACCCATTCATATGTTAGTGCTAGCATAGTCAGTTCACTTGCTGTTCCATGTGTTCAAATGGGTTTTGAAGTGCTAGTAACTAGTCCATTAGGACAAGAGGTCTGGGTCAACAGAATCTATAGAGACTGTCCTTTGGTGATCCAAGGACATGTTTTCCTGTCAGACTTGATTGAAATGCCCTTTAGAGAGTATGATATTATCTTGGGCATGGATTGGTTAGCCAGGCATCACGCCATGATTGACTGTAGACTGAAGAAAGTCACTTTTGGTCTCCCTCTATACGGTGATGTGGTAATACACGGGGAGAGGCATTTACTGCCATCAAACATCATTTAATTGCCAGACGACGGAAGAATGATCAGAAAGGGGTGTGAAGCATACTTGGCACATGTGATAGACACCCAAGTGGGGAGTCCAGCACTAAGGGACATCCCTACTGTATGTGATTTTCCGGATGTATTTCCTGATGAATTACCAGGATTACCTCCAGAAAGAGAGGTGTAGTTTGAGATTGATGTTATGCCTGGTGTGGAACCAATCTCTATAACACCATACAGAATGGCACCTGCAGAATTGAAGGAGTTGAAAGTACAATTGCAAGAATTGCTTGACAAGGGCTTTATCCGCCCTAGTGT
Source organism: Hevea brasiliensis (assembly GCF_030052815.1). Lineage (NCBI taxonomy): Eukaryota > Viridiplantae > Streptophyta > Magnoliopsida > Malpighiales > Euphorbiaceae > Hevea > Hevea brasiliensis. The sequence goes on from NC_079507.1 coordinate 23,638,092, forward strand.
GTCACCTTGGGGAGCGCCAGTATTGTTTTTTAAGAAGAATGATGGCACTCTCCGGTTATGCATTGACTATCGGCAGTTGAATAAGGTGACAATAAAGAATAGATATCCATTACCCCGCATTGATGACTTGTTTGATCAGTTGAGGGGTGCAGCTGTATTCTCCAAAATTGACCTGAGATCAGGTTATTATCAGCTGAAAGTACAAGAGCAGAGTATTCCTAAAACTGCCTTCAGAACCCGCTATGGCCATTATGAATTCCTAGTCATGCCATTCGGGTTAACTAATGCTCCGGCTGCTTTTATGGATCTGATGAACACTATCTTCAGACCATACCTCGACTAGTTTGTTGTGGTATTTATCGATGATATATTGGTCTATTCGAGGAATGCAGAAGAGCATGATAGACATCTGTGGATTGTACTGCAGACTTTGAGGGAGAAACAGCTATATGCCAAATTGTCGAAATGTGAATTTTGGCTGAAGGAGATATCCTTTTTGGGGCATATAGTATCAGCAGAGGGTATTAAGGTAGATCCTAGCAAGATTGAAGCTGTCCTTAATTGAAAACCACCCATAAATGTCATAGAGATTCGCAGTTTTCTGGGGTTAGCTGGATACTACCGTCGATTTGTGAAGGGATTCTCCATGTTGGCATCTCCACTGACCAAGCTACTTAGCAAGGATGTGAAATTTCAGTGGACAGACAAATGCCAGCAAAGTTTTGATGAATTGAAAAGATGTTTAACAGAGGCTCCAGTCCTGACTTTACCTACACCGGGTAAAGAATATACAGTTTATAGCGATGCTTCTCACAATGGGTTAGGTTGTGTGTTGATGCAAGATCAAAATGTTATTGCCTATGCATCACGCCAGCTAAAACCGCATGAGAGGAATTATCCAACACATGATTTGGAGCTTACAGCTATTGTGTTTGCTCTTAAGATCTGGAGACATTATTTGTATGGGGAGAAATGTTACATCTACACAGATCATAAGAGTTTGAAGTATTTGGGCACCCAGAAAGAGTTAAATTTGAGACAGAGGAGATGGTTAGAGTTGATAAAAGACTATGATTGTCTGATAGACTATCAGCCAGGGAAAGCTAATGTTGTAGCTGACGCCTTAAGTCGCAAGACTATGGCAAGTATACGGGTTACTCCTTTGTCTTTGGTACATGAGTTGAGATCATTACATGCCAGCTTAGAGATTAATGATTATGGGCAGACAGTAGTTGCATGGCATGTACAGCCAGTGTTGATTGATCAAATTAGAATGGCTGCTCATAATGATCAGAAGTATCAGAAGCTGTTGGAAGAAGTCAGGCAGGGCAAGAAACCAGAATTCTCAATCAGAGATGATGGTCTACTGCTACACTAGGGCAGAATATGTGTTCCTAATGATGTTGAATTGAGGAAAATCATTTTGAAGGAAGCACATGAGTTTCCTTTTGCCATGCACCCTGGTGGTACAAAAATGTATAGAGGGCTAAAGGAGCATTACTGGTGGATGGGTATGAAAAGAGATGTGGCAAAGTTTGTTTCTAAATGCCTAACTTGTCAGCAAGTAAAGGCAGAGCATCAAGTACCCGCTGGGTTGTTACATCCACTACCAGTACTAGAGTGGAAATGGGAGAGAATAACGATGAATTTTGTAATGGGACTTCCGAGGACACAGAAGAGTCATGATGTAGTGTGGGTCATTGTCGACAGATTGACTAAGTCTGCTCATTTTCTGCCAGTCCGAATGGACTACAGTTTAGACAGATTGGCCAGGTTGTACATCGATGAGATTGTGAGACTTTATGGAGTGCCAGTATCCATTGTATCAGACAGAGATCCTAGGTTCACTTCTAGATTCTGGGGTAGTCTTCAGAGAGCCCTAGGAACTAGATTGAACTTCAGTACTGCATTCCACTCATAGACAGATGGCCAGTCTGAGAGGGTAATTCAGATTTTGGAGGACATGCTACAGGCTTGTGTGATTGAGTTTGAGGGTAGTTGGGATACACACCTGCTTTTGATTGAGTTTGCTTACAACAATAGCTACCAATCAAGCATTGGGATGCCTCCATATGAAGCTTTGTATGGCAAAAAATGTAGAACCCCGTTGTGTTGGGATGACGTGGGTGAAAGAAAGATGATTGGACCCAAAATTGTTCAGCAAACTGAGGAGAAGATCAGGGTGATCCGAGATCGACTTAAGACTGCATCAGACCGTCAGAAGTCCTATATTGATTTGAAAAGAAGGGATATTGAGTATGCAGTGGGTGAGAAAGTATTCCTCAAGGTTTCTCCTTGGAAGAGAATTATGAGATTCGGCAGAAAGGGGAAACTGAGTCCTCGTTTCATTGGGCCATATGAGGTTCTAGAAAGAGTGGGTCCTTTGGCATATCGGTTAGCACTACCTCCAGAGTTTGAAAAGATACATAATGTCTTCCATGTGTCTATGTTGAGGAGGTATCGATCAGACCCATCTCATGTACTACCAGTAGAGGAAATTGAAGTAAATCCAGACCTCACATATGAAGAAGAACCCATAGAGATTCTGGCTTATGAGGTGAAGCGACTCTGAAACAAGCAGACATCTTGTTGGTAAAAGTCTTTGTGGAACCATCATTCGGGCCAGGAGGCTATGTGGGAACGAGAAGAGGACATAAGGAGACAACACCCACAGCTGTTCAGAGATTGATGCCAGGTAAAATTTCGAGACGAAATTTATTTTAGGGGGGGGGGGGGGGGAGAATTGTAAGACCCCTATTTGTATAGCCTGGTATAATTCACTGCTCGTGATCGTGTCATCAGGACATTTAAGGATTAGAACCACACTTAAGACAACTAGATAAACCATAAACACAAATAATTAGTAATGTTCAATTAGTTAAGTATAAACAAGAAAAACAGAACAGAAGAAGTTAAACGAGCCGAGAGTCACAGCGATGGGTGACCTTCTCGGGAATGACTGCGAAGTCATTTTAAACTCAAATTTCGAACCGTAAAATGTGACGCCGCAGTCCTTAGGACCCTTATGAACACAGTGGAAAAGAGAAAATCAGGAAAAGAATCGTTAAGCGGTCAAATAATTAGGTCGTGAGTCGAAAGAAATATGGAATTATTTACAAACCGATGATGAGCGAGGTTCAATTTGGTCAATTGACCCCGAGAGCTGACTCCTGACCTAACTGTCAAATAAAATCGGAGAAAAGAAAATTTTTGGATCGAGAATTAAATTAAAGAACTAATAGAAAAATATAAAAAAAAAGAGAAAAATGAAAAAGTAAAAAGGTGATGACATCATGCATGACATCATGCATGATGCCATAAAAGATATAATTAATAAAATAATTAAATGGGATTTTGGTCTTCCATATGAAAAAATAAATAAAGAAAAGAAAAGAAAAAAAAATAAAAAAACAAATCTAGAGTCTTCTTTCTTCCCTTTGCCGTCCCATTCCACTCTCCCCACTCCTTCACCATATTCCACCATTGTTAAGGGAATAAAAGTTTGAATATCCCTACCCTAACCCATAAATTCACAAAGTCTCAACACAAAAATTTCTCCTTACATGTTGAGAAAGCATTAGAGAGTAAAAAAAAGAAGAAAGACTTGAAGAAAGGGAAGCCAAAAAATCCTCTAAGCAAGGTTAGTATTGCAAACTTCAAAATTTTAGTTTAATTAGTGTATGTATGGCATCTAGAGCTTGTAAATAAACTTAAAATTAAAAAAATTGGTGGGGAGGACCAAACTAAATTTTTGGCCAGTTTGAAGGGGAGCATGATTTTGTATGGTTTGATGCATTCGAATGAGTTTAAAAGCCTTATTTAGTTGAATGGTTAAGCTTGAAATTCTTAAATGTGATTGAATGCAACAATTTAGTGTGATTAGGGTTTGGAGGCCTAGGGTTTTGAGGCAAAATTTGGAGAAATGCATAAATGATGACTTTGACCTATTGTGAAGTGAAAAATGGTCAATAATGACCAAAGGAGATGTGTGGGAATTGTTAGAATGAAAGTCAAATTCGTAGGGTAAATGGTCATCTCACTGGCAAAGATGACCAAGCCAACTTTGAAGGACCAAAATGGAAATTTTACAAGTCCAATTGATATGCCACCAATTGGGGATGAAAATAGACATAAAATGACACAATTTTCGTTAAGGAACTATGCCCAAAAACTGACCAAAACCCGAGGAACCGAGTCAAGGCCAAGAGGCGACTCGCTTGAGGTTTGTGCACAACATCACTATGCTTTAAAATTTATTGATAGAGTGAATGAAATATGTATTTTACTTTTGCTTTGAATTGTTGAAAGTTTAGTTGTGACATTATTTATGATGTTTTGATTTAAACTGTGAAAGTTATTGTGTATATTTAAAATAGCAATGTTTAGCAAATTGTTAAGATAAGTTTTGAAACCACAGTGTCATGACCATATATTTGAACACCTCACTAGCACGACTAGTGAAGGTAATTAGTTTTGAATTTTGATTCCTTCTCTGGAGAAGTGTTGAGGTATGCCAGTAGAAGAGGATGTGAATGGATATCCATATATTTGAGCTAGCTAGCCTTGTGATGTGATTTCTCTTTAGCCTCTGGCTATTGAGATTCTATTTGTTTCGAATGGCATGATTTAACTGTGGGTTTTATGAAATGTATTTTGATACTTCGAAATGAACTTGGTTTGCATTAAAATTTCATAATTCATGTTTTGTGTTTAATGCTTATGTTTAGTCAAATTTTTGAATAAATGTGATTATATTCTGCATAAAGATTATTTTAGTATGTTGTGCACCATTGAGTCCTAGTACTCAGCGATGGCTTCTATTGCTGTCGCAGATATAGAGACTAGAGGAGCAGCAGACTGAGCTGCTGAGGTGTGAGGAGCTATCAGCTTAAAGTCTTCGGGTATAATTTATACCCTAATTGTAAATATTTCTTTTTATGTATGTATTGCATATAAATGTATGGACGTGCAAATGGGTCTTGAGCAGCTTGTACAAAAATTTGTATGAAGTTTGTAATAAAGTTTAGTTTGTATTTCTTTTGATGTAAATTTTGTAAGAATGTACATAAATTGTGTTGTCTCTAATGAAATATGAGTACAACTATTTTATTTAATTTTAAATGAAATGTATTGCTAGTATGCTGAGGATTATTGAATTTTGAACTTGAGAAATTTATTGAAATGATTGTGAAATTGATTGAGTTTGATTGTGAAATCGAAGTAGTGGTTGAGAAAAACTTTTAGAAGTGCTTTTTACAAGTATTTGAAGAACTGGTTTCTCAAAATACAGACAGAACTCTGTCAAAATTTTTATAAAATTTGCGGAAAACTAAAATGGACCAAAAATATTAATTAGATTTACTTTTAATCATATGTTTTAAATACCTATTAGAAAATGCTCACCATTTGTCAAAGGTAAGAAAATCATTTAAAATCCCTTGTGGGGTACTTAATGAGTTATCGGTAGGTGAAGTTTGGTAGTTCATTAGGTATTCTACGGGATCATGTTATGCCTTACAGAGGGGTAAGGTGTGACACTAACCTCTTGTAATGGTGTTTCAAGAGCTCCAAATCTTCACTTTCTTCTCTTCTTCTTACTATCAATCTTCTTCTCAAAGTGAAATAATTAATTTTTGTATTTAGAGGGTAGCGAAATATGGTGGAAAGGATGGAAATCTAAAGCTTAAAGAAGCTTTAATGGTTGGTGGCTATGGGAATGGGTTTCGGCTAACAATAGGAGAGGAAGAAGATGACTCTAAGTTTTGTTGAAATAAATTTGTTTTTATCCCTTTAAAAGTGTTTGTCTAATTCCAATTGGTTAGAAATTTTAATTAGTTTATTTATGACATCATGCTTATGTTAGGCTTATGTAATAATTAGCTTGTTATATTTCATTTTCTTTTCTTTCCTTTTTTACTCATTTTTCATCAAAATTAATTCACATTTTATGCCATAAATCTCACTTACTTAAATGGGCAAGTTGGTCAAAAATCATCCCTGAAGGTGAAATGACCAAAATGCCATTCGTTTTGCTTATTGAGCTAAAATTGTCTGTACCGATTGTTTTAATTTTCCTTATGTTTTCTTAGCAATCTATTGTCATGAAAACCTCAATAATTCTTCACTGGAGTCTCATAAATTATTTCACATGGTTTCCCTATGGGTATAGGGTCACTAACTTTCTTGACAGTCGCTTCTCGTTAAGTCACCCATTGTCGGAGCACCAGCTCCTTTAACCTTATTGTATTTTATTTCTTAAATTTTTCTTAAATTTTTCTTACCATTATTTAGTTTATTTATGACTCTTCGCTCTAGTTTAAATATAATTCTAGATATTTTTGCTGTCCGGACTGACATTAGTCACCAGAACAGTAAAATGTACGGATTAGCTAAAGTGAGGGTGTTACAGCTCTTCCCCTCTAATTAAAATTTCATCTTTGAAATTTACCTGATGCAAACAGTTGAGAGAATTATTGCCTCATCATCTCTTCACTTTCTCAGGTTGCCTCCTCGGTGTTGTGGTGCCTCCAAAGAACCTTTACCAATGGGATCTGCTTGTTCTGTAGTTCTTTCACTTCTCGAGCCAGAATCCTTATGGGTTCCTCTTCATATGTCAAATCCGATTGGATTTCAATCTCTTCCATGGAGATGACATGTGAAGTGTCTGATCTGTACCTTCTCAGCATGGATACATGAAATACATTATGGATTTTGTCCAGCTCTGGTGGTAAAGCTAGCTGATAGGCCACTGGACTCACGTTCAGTAACTTCATATGGGCCAATGAACCTAGGGCTTAACTTACCCTTTCTCCCAAGTCTCAATGCATTCTTCCATGGTGAGACTTTGAGAAACACCTTATCGCCAACCTCATATTCAATGTCTTTTCTTCTCAAGTCAACATAAGACTTCTATCTATATGAGGCAACCTTCAAATTTGCTTTTATCAATTTAACCTTCTCCTCAGTCTGTTTCATCAGGTCTTGTCCCACAAGTCTATCTTTTCCCAATTTAGTCCAACATAATGGTGTTCTGCACCTTCTCCCATACAATGCCTCATATGGGGCCATCTGAATGCTAGCTTGGTAGCTATTATTGTATGCAAAATTCTGTCAGTGGGAGGTATCTATCCCAACTCCACTCAAACTCAATAACATAACTCCTTAGCATATCCTCAAGCACCTATTACACATTTCATGTTATTACTATAATTTCAGTTTAATATTTGTAAAAAGTCAATGAGTTTTAAGTTTTATTTGAATCACTCGTTCCGACTATCCATTCATTTGAGGATGAAAAGCCATGCTAAAATGGAGTTGTGTGCCCAAGGCTTCTTGCAACTTTTTTCAAAATCTGGAGGTGAACCTCAGATCTCTATCAGATATGATGGAAAATGGGATTCCATGCAGTCTAACTATCTCACTGATATACAATTTTGCTAGCTTCTCTAGTGAGTCGTCTGCAACACCCCTATGTTCAGTAGTGCGCTCTACTGTTCTGGGGACCAGTGTTATCCGGATAGCTAGGATGCCTAGAACTACATTTAAATATTAGTGAGGAGACATAAAATAATGAAATACAAGAAAAGAAAATACAAGAAAAAAAAAGGAAAAATAATAGCAATGAAATATAACCAAGTTAAACGAGCCGAGAACCATAGCGATGGGTGATCGCACCGGGAAGTTGCGGCGTGGACCGTTGACTAGCCCTGGACCACGGGGAACCCTGGAAAATATTTTTAAGACATAATTAAAGACTTATTGAAGCATAAATATCATTAGAAATATCAAAGAAAAATTAATTAATTAGTACAAAGAAAAACGAAAAATCGAGAAAATGACAAAACTCGGTGTTACCGAAAAATTGGGAATGCAACCCAAACAAGGGCATTGTGGTCATTTGACAGCCCGAGTTGTCTTTTGACCTAAATGTCCATTAAAAATAAATGATATTACACTTCGAAAATATCATGAAAAATTAAAATAGTGGTACATAATCTAAATAGCAAAAGATAGGAGGAAAATGTGGAAAATTAGAAAGTTTAACCTTAAAATATACTTTTATTCAATTAGTGCTCCACTAACACCACTTAAGTGGACCACTAATCAACCCTTGGACAGAAAAATTCTGTCAACTTCAACTTTGGGAAAAACCAGCTCAAAACAAGGGAGAGAAAACCTCCATGGCCATCCATGGTGAGAGCTCCATGCAAGCATGCTCTAGCTACATTTTCCATTAGGTTCCTTCACTAAAGTTGTTCTATACAACTTGGGCAGTAGATAGGCAGCAAGAAAGTTAAGTTTTGGTGAGGTTTTGAAGAATTTCAAAAGTGGTAAGTATGTATTTTTAATTCTTGTTTCATTAAACTTTGAATGGATGTTGTGGGTAGTTGATTTGTGGAAGAATTTTTGAAGTTTGATGAATTAGTGAAAGTGTACATTTTGGCAGCCATGGAACCTCAATAAGAACAGTTTATTCTTGCATGTAAATAGTGGTTTGAATGATGATTTAAATGTTTGATTGTATTGTAGTTGAATTCCAAGTGTAAGGTTTGATTTGGAAGCTTGAAAAGTGAAAATGGAAATTGATGGGAATGTGTAAACTTGTGGCAGCCTCATGACGAAGATTGAAGTGTTTGAGTTCATGAAATATTATTGAATTATGTTTTCATTGATGGCAGCATGTGCATATGAATAATTGTTTGAATTTGGATATGTGTATAGTGGTTTGAATTTGGACATGTAAATGAGGTATGTCTTGTGGTTAATTATTGTAATTGGACTTGAAAAATTCTATATTATAGTGTGTATGTTGAGAGTGGTTACAAGCTACCAAAATGACCAAAAATGTGTTGCTAAATGTGTTAATGTTATGGTACAAACTAGAATTGGCATGGAAGAGTGAACTTGGTAAGCATAGGATGTGTAATTGGTAAAGGATGAACAAATTGTAATAGGGCAGTGTATGTTTTGGCTTAGAACCTTAAGTTTGTGGCTCCAATTGGTGTGAGACCAATTGGAGGTGAAACTAGGCACAAAATGTGCCAACTTTCATGAAGGAAGCTTACCAAAATTCTGCTTAGAAGGTGACTTGAAAAATAACCAAATCCGGATTAGTGCTTTGAAAGCTTGAAAATTGACCATTTGAACAGTAGTTAGTATTTTGATCATAACTCACTTAAAATAGGTCTAATTGACCTGAAATTTTTACCATGAATAGTTGAGACATATATCTACAATTCTTATGAAGACACCAAAGCCTAGAAATGGCCAGAACCAAGCCAAATAGCTTGCACCAATTTAGGTCCAAAAACTGGCCGAACCAAAAGTGACCTAAAAATGACCTAAAGTTATCATTTTGGTGCATTCTGTCAAGCATTGGTAAATTGACCATATCTTGGTCTACACAACTCAGAATGACCTGAAATTTTGCCCCGCGTGCAATAAGACATAGACCTACAAGTTTTTAGTTTTGACCAAAACTCGAAAATCGAGGAAACTAGGTCATCGGGTTAGGTCAAATTAGTATATCGAAATTCGGCAAATTACAATAAAATGCAATATACTTGAAAATAAATTGGGTAAGATGTACCAACACTAAAAGGCTATAAAATGTGACATATTGGTAACATCAAACCTAATTCACCTAGAGTGCATCGAGGGTCAACATTTTAGGTTGACTAAGGGAAATAACAGCATTCAATAAGTTAATTATTAAGCTTTATTCTTAGAGATAGTTTAAATGAGTACTGAAATACTTCAAATTGTGTGTTTCAGTTAGCAAAGACTCAGGGAAAGGGAAGGAAACACTGAGTCAGGGCCAAGAGACATTTATCAGAGGTTTGTGCACAACAGTTACTTCTTTTGAATTTTTAATTGAAATGAATTATGACAAATTGTCTATTATTGTTTAAATTGTGAAAAATTATCTTAATGATATTTGATGGATACTTATTGCTTGAAAAACATTTTAAATGATTTGAAACCACAGCTATCATGTATATTGATTGAATTCCTCGCTAGCTTGTCTAGTGGGATGAATTGACTTTGAATTCCCTCTCTGGCTGAAGTGTTGAGGTGTGTGCCTATTGAGGACGAATAGAATGAGTACTCATATTATTGCTAGCTAGCTATGTTATTCCTCATTTGCCATCGACTTTTGGGATGAATTGGACTTTGGAACATGATTAAACTGTGTGTATGATTTATTGATATTTATTGTGATATTGTGAAATGGAGTTTAAATTCTTTATGACATTCACTGTCTTTGAATTTAACTATGGTTTTAAGTATCCACTATTTATATGACTTATGATTTATGTTTTAAAGTTGTATTTTATTAATGTTGTACACCACTGAGACATTGGCTCAGCGATAGCTTTTCATTGCTGTCGCAGGTAGACAAATTGATAGGACAGCAGATTAGGATGTTAGTACTACACTGAGGGATCATCGGGTATATTGAGTATACCATATTTTGCATTTTGTATTGTAATGTATGCTCACTGTATGTATATATTGTTCTTGGTTTTGAGCAGTCGTAAATTAAAATTGTACATTGAAGTTGTAAAATAAATTGTAAATTATTTTGGCTTGTAAAATTTGTGATATATTTCTTTTAGCTCAGCTTTTGAAAACACTGGAAAACTATTGTGGGTTTGAGTTGACAATTGTTGAGAAACTTATTGTGTTGATTGAATATTGGAGTTTGGGGATTAAACAAAATAATTGAAGTGCTTTTTTTACAGGTTTTTGAAGAACTATTTTATTCAAAATATAGATGGCACTTTGCCAAAATTTTTACAGAAATTATTAATTCTTCAAATGTATTATCTGGTTTCACTTCAGTTAAAATTTTTTTTAACACTTGCAAATAGTGCTTACTACATTAAAAAGAAGTAAGAAAAGATTTAAAATCCCTTGTAGTGTATTTAACGGGTTATCAGTAGACGAAGTTGGTAATTCATTAGGTATACTATGGGATCATGTTATGCCTTATGGAGGGGTAGGGTGTGACATGTTTTAGTGGTATCAGAGCTAGTTTTTAAATTCTGTTTTCACCTGTAATTTGAATATTCTTTCTTTATAGTACAACTGCTCAATGTCATTGTTTGATACATACAGTATATTACATTATAAATATGTACTAACGGGAGGAAATCCACTTGTGTTATTTGTTTAGGAGGTCTAAGATCCTCGAATTGACTATGGAAGAGGGTGATCGTTTAGTTGATCAATCTATAGAGGCTGAGGTACAAGGGGATGCCCCAGGCCTACACAATGTCAGTGGATCACCGCCCCTCAAGCACTGCTCGCTTCGCTCGTGCCAGATGGCTACAATATTCCAACAAAAGGCTGGTAACATGCCTACTCAAGTCCCACTGCAGACACCAGTGGTACAACCACAGTCTTCAGCTAGGCAATATGACAAGCTGATGAAATATGGGGCTACTGAGTTCAAGGGGACAGTAGATCCTCTAGAGGTAGAACAGTGGTTAGAGAGAATGGATAGGGTGTTCAAGAAGCTACATTGTACAGAGGAGCTCAGATTTGAATATTCAGTGTCTCTGCTACAGGGGGATGCATATGACTGGTGGAAAACCATTTCCCATAGTCTGGTAGAACCTTCAGTGCTAACATGGAATGATTTTCTATGAGAGTTCAGACAAAAATATGTCCCTGATGCTTATGTGGACCGGAAGCTGCAAGAGTTTCTAAGTCTAAAATAGGAGAGTAGATCAGTGGCTGAATATGAAAGGGAATTTTCCCGCCTGAGCCATTATGCAGTAAGTCTACTTTCTACCAGTAGGGAGAGATGTAAGAGGTTTGAAACTGGCTTGAAGCCTAGTCTTAGACTACAAGTGGTCAGATTCAAACATACTAACTTCTCTGAGCTTATTTCTCAAGCACTAGAATTAGAAAGAATTGAGTTAGAAGTGGCCCCAGAGAAAAAGAAATCAGAGAAGACAGAAAAAGAGGGAAAGTCAGTAGGACAGAGTTCTAGTGGTCCTACTGGAAAGAAGAAAAACCATGGGGGACACAATGGGGGTGGTAAAAAGTCTAGTAGGGAAAGATATTCGGGATAGAAACCTCCTCCATCTGGTCAGCAGAGTTGAAGGAGTTGAAGGTACAGTTGCAAGAACTACTTGAAAAGGGCTTCATCCGCCCTAGTGTGTCACCTTGGGGAGCACCCGTATTGTTTGTTAAGAAGAAAGATGGCACTCTTCGCTTATGTATTGACTACCGACAGTAGAATAAGGTGATAATAAAGAATAGATATCCATTACCTCGCATTGATGATCTATTTGATCAGTTGAAGGGTGCAGCTGTATTCTCCAAAATTGATTTGCGATCTGGTTATTATTAGTTTAAAGTGCAAGAGCAGAGTATTCCAAAAACTATTTTCAAAACTCGATATGGCTACTATAAGTTTCTGGTAATGCCATTCGGGTTAACTAATGCTCCAGCTGCTTTTATGGATCTGATGAACACTATCTTCAGACCATATCTCGACCAGTTTGTGGTGGTGTTTATTGATGATAATTTGATATACTCGAGGAATGAAGAGGAGCATGACAAACATCTATGGATTGTATTGCAAACTTTAAGGGAGAAATAGCTATACGCCAAATTATCGAAATGTGAATTTTGGCTGAAAGAAATCTCCTTCTTGGGACATGTTGTGTCAGCTGAAGGGATCAAGGTACATTGTAACACCCTCCCTGTAGCAACTAACTCAGACATTCTCATTCGGTGACCAGTGTTGGTCACTACCGCTAGAACGATCGGAAAAATATTTAAACTAAAGTGAGGGACCATAATTAACTCAAATATTAATAAGAAAAATTTAGTAAAAATTTTAGAAATAAAATACAACTAAGTCAAATGAGCCGGTGCCCAAGCGATTGGTAACCCAGAAGGAAGTTGCGGTTCTCGCAACTAGGAGCCCTAGACCCAGGGAAAAATTCATGAAATAATTTTTGGGACTCCAGAGAAGGGGCATTGAGGTCCCTATGGCATTAGAATGCCAAGAAAATATTTAGAAAGATTTTTTAATCGGTACAGACAATTTTGACCCGTTAAGCCAAACGGAGGGCATTTTGGTCATTTCGCCTTTAGAGGTGATTTTTGGCCGACTTTTCTAGTTGAGTAAATAATTATTATGACATAAAATATGAATTAATGTTGATGAAAAACTAATTTAAAGTTAGTAGAAAAGAAAAGAAAAGAAAAATTAATATAATGCAAATAATGACATCATTATGAGGTCATTTAAAAGTTCCCACCAATCACAATTAAACAACCATTTAATTAACTAATAAAAGAGACAAAAAAAGACCAAAGAAATTAAAAAGCAAACAGCCATCTTCTTCCCCAAATTCCAGCCGCAACCAAGGAAATCCTCCATTTTTCTTCTTCATTCAAGCTTGAAAATCTCTCAAACCTCACCCCAAAACCCTAAGTCACCTTCACTAAAACTTATCCACACACTCTAAGGAAGCTCTAGGCAGCCTAGAAAAGGAAAGAAAGTGAAGTCAAGCTTGGGAAAATTCTGCCCTATAAGAGGTTAGTGCCTATTTATACATAAATCTTTCTTATTCCATGTTAGGGACTTGAATTGAGCATGAAAGTGTAACTTAAATAAAGTAAAACTTAGGCATATGCATCCCATGGAATTCGGCAGCCTAGTGAGGGTCATGATTTTGATTGTTTAGATGGACTTAAAGTAGACTAGAGAGGGTGTTTAAAGTATATATTTATGTGGATAATGAATTAGTTAGTTAACTAAGGTAACTAGTGTGAAATTGAAATGGGAATTAGGGTTTTGGGAGTGAAATTTGGACTTAGCTTATGAAATGATGAGTGCATATTCTAATGGTCAATTAGTGACCATTTGAGGTAAGTTGACCATAATTTGAAGTGAATTAGAGTATTACAAACTGAAATGGTATGCTGCCTAGTGAGGGCAGCAGGGGAGGCTGTGAGTCTAGCCTGTTTGGACTGCCATAACTCTGGCTGTGTAGGTTCAATTGGTGTTTGGCCAATTGGACATGAAACTAGACACATAATGGCACAATTTTGGTGAAGAAACCATGCCCAAAAGACCAAAGCAAGTGGACCAAAAACTGGCCCCAACCCGGATGTCCTGCAACCAGAATCTGCAGAATGACTAAATGAACAGTAATTGTTCATTTGGCCATAACTCATTGTAGAATGGGCCAATTGACCTGAAATTTTTACAGAAACAAGTTAAGATATAGAAAAACAACTTTCATGAAGAAACCTACCCCAAATTATGGCCAGAACATATCCAACAAGGCAGTTGCAGTCACTGTTCACTGCACTATAGATATGGTCAATTCTGCAGTTTTTCAATCCGGCCAGCTGTGGTTTTTGGACCATAACTGGAGCTACAAAACTCCAAATGGAGTGATTCAAAAAAAGAAATTCTACTAGACAAAATAAGGAACAACTTTTATGTTTACCATTTCCTCAAATTCCCACTGTAACAGTCACTAATGGAACAGTAAAGTTAGGGTACAAAAACTGAAAATTCTGCTCCCTTAGTTCTAAGCTTAGAAATGGTATTGGTGATTAATTCCAACAAGTTTTGAATGCAAAATGTGGTACATTGGGGGTGTTAAAACCAATGTACCTATTTTCTATCCAAAAGTCAACATTTTTGTTGACCAATGAGGTGAATAGTGATACCAAAACTTGAAATTCAAAAATTGAAGAATTCAAAAGTATCAAATGCCTTAGTATACCTAACAAGATTGGTTTGGATAGTTTGGCATGCCAATAGGGTTCAGTTAGCAGTACTGCACATGGCATTATGCCATTCTATGATTTTATGGCTTTTTGCCATTCTGACCTTGTGTTGATATTTGGCCTTGTGCCTATTGTCATTACAGCTTATTAGCTGTTCTGTTGCACACCGGGAGATGCATACGTGACCGATGGTGTGACGGCCCGAGGTACTAGATACCCAGTGCCAGTTTACCCGTTTATCCAGTCCAGTCGTCCAGTATAGGTTACTTGGGCAACCAAAAGAATGAAAGTGGATAAAGTTAACAAAATAAATGATTATAACGAGTACAAAACCAATAAAACATCGATACATTTAATACATATTTATTTTCTGCTATTCCTTTTATTTTATTATTGCACCACTAAGCATTATTGCTTAGCGCGTTGCTTTTGCCACGCGTAGGTTCTAGAGATACTGATCGAGAGCCCAGTAGACCGCAGACTGGGTGAGTCCATCCTGCAGCTCTGCATAGTGTCCGTGTCACCTCACCATCCACAGTGCATTGGTAGGACACTAGGTTTCATTTTGGTATATTGTAATTAACTTTTATTTCCTTTTGTATAATTGAAACTTATGTAATGTATTTTGATGTTCATGTAAATAATGAGAATTGTATTTGTGAATGGAAAAGTGAATATCTATCTGTGACTTGTACATGATTATCACATGAGATGAATGATTGAGAAATGAAATTGAAAAATGTTGAGATTTTGATATGGGAGTTTGAGATGATTGAATATGATTATAGGAAGTGTTTTCCACAGGTTCCGAAGAACTGTTTTCTCCATTTTTAGCCGGTACTCTGCAGGATTTTCTAAAAAATTTTCGGAACCTCAAATAAATTAAAATTTCAACAAAAGACTTAAATAGATTATATTTCACAAGTTATGTTCAAAATTATGATGAAAATTAATTAAGATAAAATAGAGTGTTCCGGTACACCGTGTGACATAACTTACTCGAATATACTGTAGACGGGTAAGGGGTGTCACATACATTCCAGCAAGGTAGAAGCTATCCTTAATTGGAAGCCGCCCAGGAATATCACAGAAATTCGCAGTTTTCTGGGTTTAGCTGGATATTACTGTCGGTTTGTGAAAGGGTTTTCTATGTTAGCTTCTCCACTGACCAAGCTACTTCGGAAAGATGTAAAATTTCAGTGGACAGATAAATGCCAGCAGAGTTTTGATGAGTTGAAGAGGTGTTTGACTAAAGCTCTAGTCCTTACTTTACCAACTCCGGGTAAAGAATACACAGTTTATAGTGATGCTTCTCACAATGGGTTAGGCTGTGTACTGATGCAAGATCGGAATGTCATTGCTTATGCATCACGCCAGCTGAAACCGCATGAGAGGAACTACCCAACACATGATTTGGAGCTAGCAGCTATTGTTTTTGCTCTGAAGATCTGGAGACACTATTTGTATGGGGAGAAATGCTACATTTACACAGATCACAAGAGCTTGAAGTACTTGGGCACCCAGAAGGAGTTGAATTTGAGGCAGAGGAGATGGTTAGAACTGATTAACGACTATGATTGCTTAATAGACTATTAGCCAGGGAAAGCAAATGTGGTGGCTGACGCCTTAAGTCGCAAGACTATGGCAAGTCTCAGAGTTTCTCCTTTGTCCATGGTACATGAGTTGAAAGCACAGCATGTCGGTTTGGAGATTGATGATGAGGGACAGACAGTAGTTGCATGGCATGTACAGCCAGTGTTGATTGATCAGATCAGAATGGCTGCTCAGAGTGATGATAAATATCAGAAGCTACTGAAAGAAGTCCAGCAGGGCAAGAAACCCAAATTCTCTATGAGAGATGATGGTTTACTACTACATCAGGGTAGAATGTGCGTTCCTAATAATGCTGACTTGAGATAGATTATTATGAAGGAAGCACATGAGTCTCCTTTTGCTATGCACCCTGGTGGAACTAAAATGTACAGAGGGAAAAAAGAGCATTACTGGTGGATGGGTATGAAAAGGGATATAGCTGAATTTGTTTCCAAATGCCTAACTTATCAGCAATTGAGGGCAGAACATCAAGTTCCAGCTGGTTTGTTACATCCATTGCCAGTACCAGAGTGGAAATGGGAACGGATAACTATGGATTTTGTTACGGGACTTCCAAGGACACAGAATAGTCATGATGCAGTATGGGTTATAGTTGATAGACTGACCAAGTCTGCTCACTTTTTGCCAGTCTGGATGGACTATAGCCTGGAGAGATTGGCCAGATTGTACATAAATGAGATTATAAGACTGCATGGAGTGCCAGTATCGACTGTATCTAATAGAGATCCTAGGTTTACGTCTAGATTCTGGGGTAGTCTTCAGAGAGCCCTAGGAACTAGATTGAACTTCAGTACAACATTCCACCCATAGACAGATGGCCAGCCTGAAAGGGTAATTCAGTTATTAGAGGATATGCTATGGGCTTGTGTGATTGAGTTTGAAGGTAGTTGGGATACACACTTGCCTTTGATTGAGTTTCCTTATAACAACAACTACCAATCAAGCATTGGGATGCCTCCATACGAAGCTTTGTATGGCAGGAAGTGCAGAACTCCCCTATGTTGGGATGAAGTAGGTGAAAGAAAGATGATTGGGCTAGAAATTGTTCAGCAGATAGAGGAAAAGATCAGATTGATCAGAGATCGACTCAAGGCTGCATCAGACCGTCAAAAGTCCTATGTTGATTTGAAGAGAAGAGATATTGAATATGCAGTGGGTGATAAGGTATTCCTTAAAGTTTCTCCTTGGAAGAGGATTATGAGATTTGGCAGAAAGGGGAAACTGAGTCCTCGTTTCATCGGACCATATGAGATTCTGGAGAGAGTGGGCCCTTTGGCATATCGGTTAGCATTACCTCCAGAGCTAGAAAGGATACACAGTGTCTTTCATGAGCCCATGTTAAGGAGGTACAGATCTGACCAATCTCATGTACTATCAGTTGAAGAGATTGAGGTAAATCCAGACCTCTCATATGAGGAAGAACCCATAGAAATTCTAGCATATAAGGTGAAGCAGCTAAGGAATAAACAGATACACCTGGTTAAAGTGCTGTGAAACCATCATTCAGGCCAGGAAGCTACTTGGGAACGTGAAGAGGATATGAGGAGACAACACCCACAGCTGTTCAGAGACTAATGCCAGGTAAAATTTCGAGACGAAATTTATTTTAAGGGGGGGAGAATTGTAACACCCCTATGTTCGGTAGTGCGTTCTACTATTCCGATGACCAGTGTTGTCCGGACAGTTAGGATGCCTAGAACTATACTTAAATATTAGTGAGGAGATATAAAATAATAAAATACAAGAAAAGAAAATACAAGAAAAACAAAGGAAAAATAATAGCAATGAAATGTAACCAAGTTAAATGAGCCGAGAACCATAGCAATGGGTGACCGCACTGGGAAGTTGCGGCGTGGACTGTTGACTAGCCCTGGATTGCGGGGAACCCTGGAAAATATTTTTAAGACATAATTAAAGACTTATTGAAGCATAAATATCATTATAAATATCAAAGAAAAATTAATTACTTAGTATAAAGAAAAACGAGAAATCGAGAAAATGACAAAACTCAGTATTACCGAAAAATCGGGAATGTAACCCGAACAGGAGCATTGTGGTCATTTGACACCCCGAGTTGTCTTTTGACCTAAATGTCCATTAAAAATAAATGATATTACACTTCGAAAATGTCATGAAAAATTAAAATAGTGGTACATAATCTAAATAGAAAAAGATAGGAGGAAAATGTGGAAAATTAGAAAGTTTAACCTTAAAATATACTTTTATTCAATTAGTGCTCTACTAACACCACTTAAGTGGACCACTAATCAACCCTTGGACGGAGAAATTCTGTCCTCTTCAACTTTGGGAAAAACCAGCTCAAAACAAGGGAGAGAAAACCTCCATGGCCATCCATGGTGAGAGCTCCATGCAAGCATGCTCTAGCTACATTTTCCATTAGGTTCCTTCACTAAAGTTGTTCTATACAACTTGGGAAGTAGATAGGCAGCAAGAAATTTAAGTTTGGGTGAGGTTTTGAAGAATTTCAAAGGTGGTAAGTATGTATTTTTAATTCTTGTTTCATTAAACTTTGAATGGATGTTGTGGGTAGTTGATTTGTGGAAGAATTTTTGAAGTTTGATGAATTAGTGGAAATGTACATTTTGGCAGCCATGGAACCTCAAGAAGAACAGTTTATTCTTGCATGTAAATAGTGGTTTGAATGATGATTTAAATGTTTGATTGTATTGTAGTTCAATTCTAAGTGTAAGGTTTAATTTGGAAGCTTGAAAAGTGAAAATGGAAATTGATGGGTATGTGTAAACTTGTGGCAGCCTCATGATGAAGATTGAAGTGTTTGAGTTCATGAAATATTGTTGAATTATGTTGTCATTGATGGCAGCATGTGTTTATGAATAATTGTTCGAATTTGGATATGTGTATAGTGGTTTGAATTTGGACATGTAAATGAGGTATGTCTTGTGGTTAAATATTGTAATTGGACTTGAAAAATTCTGTATTATAGTGTGTATATTGAGAGTGGTTACAAGCTGCCAAAATGACCAAAAATGTGTTGCTAAATGTGTTAATGTTATGGTACAAACCAGAATTGACAAGGAAGAGTGAACTTGGTAAGCATAGGATGTGTAATTGGTAAAGGATGAACAAATTGTAATAGGGCAGTGTATGTTTTGGCTTAGAACCTTAAGCGTGTGGCTCCAATTAGTATGAGACCAATTGGAGGTGAAACTAGGCACAAAATGTGCCAACTTTCATGAAGGAAGCTTACCAAAATTCTGCTTAGAAGGTGACTTGAAAAATGACCAAATCCGGATTAGTGCTTTGAAAGCCTAAAAATTGACCATTTGGGCAATAGTTAGTATTTTGACCATAACTCACTCAAAACAGGTCCAATTGACCTGAAATTTTTATCATGAATAGTTGAGACATATATCTACAATTCTTATGAAGATACCAAAGCCCAGAAATGGCCAGAACCAAGCCAAATAGCTTGCACAAGTTCAGGTCCAAAAACTAGCCGAACCAAAAGTGACCTAAAAATGACCTAAAGTTACAATTTTAGTGCATTCTGTCCAGCATTGATAAATTGACCATATCTTGGTCTACAAAACTCAGAATGACCTGAAATTTTGCCCTGCGTGCAATAAGACATAGTCCTACAAGTTTGTAATTTTGACCGAACCCGAAAACCGAGGAAACTAGGTCATCCGGTTAGGTCAAATTAGTATATCGAAATCCGGCAAATTGTAATAAAACACAATATACTTGAAAATGAATGGGGTAACATGTACCAATACTAAAAGGCTATAAAATGTGATATATTGGTAACATCAAACCCAATTCACCTAGAGTGCATCGAGGGTCAACATTTTAGGTTGAGTAAGGGAAATAATAGTATTCAATAAGTTAATTATTAAGCTTTATTCTTAGAGACAGTTTAAATGAGTACTGAAACACTTTAAATTGTGTGTTTCAGTTAGCAAAGACTCAGGGAAAGGGAAGGAAATACTGAGTCAGGGCTAAGAGACATTTATCAGAGGTTTGTGCACAACAGTTACTTCTTTTGAATTTTCAATTCAAATGAATTATGACAAATTGTCTATTATTATTTAAATTGTGAAAAATTATCTTAATGATATTTGATGGATACTTATTACTTGAAAAACATTGTAAATGGTTTGAAACCATAGCTATCATGTATATTGATTGAATTCCTCGCTAGCTTGTTTAGTGGGATGAATTGACTTTGAATTCCCTCTCTGGCTGAAGTGTTGAGGTGTGTGCCTGTTGAGGACGAATAGAATGAGTACTCATATTATTGCTAGCTAGCTATGTTATTCCTCATTAGCCATCGGCTTTTGGTATGAATTGGACTTTGGAACATGATTAAGCTGTGTGTATGATTTATTGATATTTATTGTGATATTGTGAAATGGAGTTTAAATTCTTTATGACATTCACTGTCTTTGAATTTAACTATGGTTTAAGTATCCATTATTTATATGACTTATGATTTATGTTTTAAAGTTGTATTTTGTTAATGTTGTGCACCACTGAGACATTGGCTCAGCGATAGCTTTTCATTGCTGTCGCAGGTAGATAGAGTGACAGGACAGCAGACTAGGCTGCTAGTACTACACTAAGAGATCATCGGGTATATTGAGTATACCATATTTTGCATTTTGTATTATAATGTATGTTCACTGTATGTATATATTGTTCTTGGTTTTGAGCAGTTGTAAATTAAAATTGTACATTGATGTTATAAAATAAATTGTGAATTATTTTAGCTTGTAAAATTTGTGATATATTTCTTTTAGCTCAGCTTTTGAAAACACTGAAAAACTATTGTGGGTTTGAGTTGACAATTGTTGAGAAACTTATTGTGTTGATTGAATATTGGAGTTTGGGGATTGAACAAAATAATTAAAGTTCTTTTTTACAGGTTTTTGAAGAACTGTTTTATTCAAAATACAGATGGCACTCTGTCAAAATTTTTACAGAAATTATTAATTCTTCAAATGTATTATCTGGTTTCACTTCAGTTAAAAATTTTTTTAACACCTGTAAATAGTGCTCACCACTATAAAAGAAGTAAGAAAAGGTTTAAAATCCCTTGTAGTGTATTTAATGGGTTATCAGTAGATGAAGTTGGTAATTCATTAGGTATACTACGGGATCATGTTATGTCTTACGGAGGTGTAGGGTGTGACATAGTCTGTCCTAACTGGCAGAAAATGTGCTAATTTGGTCAACCTATCCACTATCACCCATACTGCATTATGTTTCTTCTGAGTGAAAGGTGGACCACTGACAAAATCCATAGTGACCCGATCCCATTTCCATTCAGGTATGCTTACAGGCTGTAACAAACCTGGTAGAACTTAATGTTCTGCCTTGACTTGCTGACATGTCAGGTATCTAGTTACATAGTCAGCTATATCCTTCTTCATACCAGGCCACTGGTAGTAAGGCTTCAGATCCTGATATTTTTTTGTGCTTCCTGGATGTATAGCATAAACACTGCTGTGTGCTTCTTTCAGAATACTACTCTTCAATTCCCCATCATCTGGTACACACATTCTTCCTTTATAGTACAAACACCCATTTGCTTTCCCCTCATAGTCAGTTTCTTGCCCTTCGGTGATTTTGCCCATTATAGCTATTAGCTTCTTAATCCTGAATCTGCTGTATCAGGTTTGGCTTCACTTGCAACTCAGCAAAAATAGCTCCATCTTGAGCTAAGAACAAGCGGGCGTTCAGTGATCTCAGTGCTGTAATGGACTTCCTACTTAAGGCATCAGCAACTACAATTGCCTTCCTAGGATGATAGTCTATCACATAGTTTTAGTCCTTCAGGAACTCAATCCATCTTCTTTGTCTAAGGTTGAGCTCCTTCTGGGTGCCAAGTACTTTAGACTTTTGTGGTCCGTGTAGATGTAGCACTTCTCACCATACACGTAGTGCCTCCATATCTTTAATGCAAAAATAATTGTTGCTAACTCCAAATCATGAGTAGGATAGTTCTTTTCATGTGGCCCTAGCTACCTGGAAACATAGGTGACCACTTTCCCCTCTTGCATCAATACACACCCTAGCCCATTATGTGAGGCATCACTGTAGACCACGAAGTCTTTTCCCAACACTGGCTAGGTTAACACTAGTGCTTCTATCAATATAGCTATCAACTTCTTAAAACTGGCTTGACACTTGTCATTCTAGTCAAATTTCACATTCTTGTGTAGCAACTTGGTTAATGGAGTAGCTATTAAAGAAAATCCCTTTACAAACCTTCTGTAATACCCAGCTAGCCCCAAGAAACTTCTGACCTTAGTTGCATTTCTAGGAGGCTTCCATTCCATTATTGCCTCAATTTTCTTGGGATCCACTCTAATCCCTTCAGCTGATACTATGTATCTAAGGAATGCTATCTCATTCAATCAGAATTCACACTTGGACAACTTAGCATACAGCTTCTTCTCTCTCAAAGTCTGTAGAACGATACTCAAATGCTCATCATATTCTGCTTTATCCTTGGAATACACCAGGATGTCATCAATGAAGACCACTATAAACTAATCTAGGAATGGATAGAAAATGCAGTTTATAAGGTCCATGAAAGCTGCTGGTGCATTTGTTAAACCAAACGGCATTACCATAAATTCATAGTGCCCATACCGAGTCTTGAATGCAGTCTTAGACACATCTGTATCCCTTACCCTCAGCTGAAGATACCTTGATCTGAGATCAAGCTTGGAAAATACACCTGCTCCCTTGAATTAATCAAACATATCATTAATTCTTGGCAATGGATACTTGTTCTTCATAGTTGCTTTATTTAGCTGTCAGTAGTCAATGCATAATCTCAAGATCCCATCCTTCTTTTTCACAAATAGCACTGGAGCTCCCCATGGTGACACACTGGGGCGTATGAACCCCTTATCCAGTAACTCCTGTAATTGGATTTTTAGCTCCTTCAGTTTAGTGGGTGCCATCCTATAAGGAGAAATGGAGATTGGTGCTGTACTCGGCAATACCTCAATAGCAAATTCTACTTCCCTTTCTAGTGGCAAACCAGGCAATTCTTCAGGGAATACATCAGGGAAGTCAATCATAGTGGGAATGTCATGGAGACTAGATCTAGCTTTTCTGGTATCAACCACATGTGCTAGGTCAGCTTCACAACCCTTTTTGATCAGTCTCCTTGCAGCAGTAGCTGAGATGACATTAAACAGAAAATCTGTCCTTTCCCCCACAATTGTTATTTCATCATTCTCAGGAGTTTTTAGTGTAATCCTTTTCAATCTACAGTCCACTATTTTCTGATAACATGACAACCAATCCATTCCCAAAATCACGTCAAACTCATGGAAAGGCAATTCAATTAGGTCTACCGAGAACTTATACCCCTGAATCCTCAACGGGTAACCTTTATACACCTTATTCACTACCACACTGTGGCCTAGTGGATTAGTGACTAGAATGTCTTGGTCACTTTCCTCTACTTGGATTCCCCTTTCTATGGGTAGCTTGATGCATATGTATATGTGGGTGGATCTCGGATCCACCAATGCATTCACAGATGTGTTGTAGAGGGAGAACATACCCCAGATGATGTCAGAAGCATCCTGGTCCTCCTAAGCCCTCATAGCATATGCTCTGGCTGGTGCCCTTGCCTCTGGCCTCTCAGCTGACTCTGATGCAAGCCTCTGTGATATACCAGCTACCTTAGATTTACTGGGCCTTCTACCCCTTTAGGCTACAGGGGTAATCCTGTCTGCTTGTGCTAGGGCAACTGTAGCAATCCTCCATGGACAATCTCTGATCTGATGTTCTGTAGCCCACATCGGAAGCAACCACCAGTCACTAGCCAACATTCTCCCTTGTGCCACCTTTGGCAGTGTGGACAGCCAGAAGAGACTGCTAGGGCTGGTCCCTTAAACACCGTCCCTGGAGAGCTGCCTACTGAGGGTGTGGACTGGCCTCTCCTCAGTGTAAACTAAGATTTGGGCCTTTGGGACTGGCCCTGACCTTGTGACTGACCAGAACTCTTAGTAGGAGGACCTTTAAACTTCTTACTGGGAGCAGATGATGAACTAGTCTAACCCAGACCTCTCTTGTGCTGCCTATCCCTTCTACTCTGCTCATTAATTCTAACTCTTTCTACTTTTAGTGCAGCTTCTACCAGCTTTGCTTTGCAAAATCTGAAATCCCCGAAGTTGTTATCATAATCTTGATGTTGTCATTCAATCCTTTTTCAAATCTTCTGCAACTTTTAGCTTCTGTGGGTACTATTTTCCTTCCATACCGGCTCAGTTTGACAAATTCTCGCTCATATTCTGCCACTAATAGCTGCCTCTGCCTCAGACTGATAAATTTTCTTCTTCTCTCTTCCAAATACACACTGCCAACATACTTCTTTCTGAATTCTATAAGGAAGAAGTCCCATGTTATCTGATCTAGCTACACCTCACTGGATACTGTGTCCTACCCTCCAGGTTCTGCTCTAGGGTGTAGTGGAGTTGCTTTAGTACCCTTCTAGTTCTATCCAACCAGTTCTCTGCTGCCACAGGGTCATCTTCTTTCTTTTCCAGAAAGTCAACAGCCCCAAATATTTTGATCTTTGCCAGATGGGACTTCTGTTGTGGAGGTGGTATCGGTGGCATAACTCCGGCCATTTGTCTGAAAAACTTGACCATTTGCTGAAACATGGCTTGCAGAAGCTGTGCAAGTGCCTCTTGTGCTAGTGGAGTGGGTTTCCCCCTGCCTCCAGCTTCTGCCATGGGTGGAGCATAACTCTCTTCATCAACTGCACTTTGTGAGGTTGAGTCCATATCCTAACCAAAATAATTAAAGACAAACAGATCTGCATTAGTGTCACCTCAACTCTTATAAATGTAATGCAATGGTATGCACTCTATCTAGACCCAAAAATGCCTAAACCGTGCTCTGATACCAGTAAATATAACACCCCTCACCCATCTACAGTGTATCCGAGCAAGGCATGTCACACAGAGTGCAGGAGCACCTTATCTTATTTTATTATAATTTTCAGTTCTTATATTATTGATTAAAAAGGCTTTTATGTGAAATTTATACCATTTATGTCCTCTATTTAAAATTTTGATTAATTTGAATTTTCTCAAATTTTATAGAAAATCCGGCAGAGTACCGGCTATAAATTGGAAAAACAGTTCTTTTGAACCTATTAAAAACACTCCCAATTTGTTCATCATATTCTCAACTCCAATATCCATCAACAAAATCCCATTATTTCTAAAAAATCTCAATATTTCAACACAAATTTCACAATTTCATTCATATTATAATTAAACTCAATTTCATGGAGAAATACTCAAGTTTTATTAAGTAATAAAATTTACAGATAATTATAGTGACATATAATTACATGAGTTTATAATGTACAAAACAAAAACTAATATTTATTACAAAATGCAAAATACAAAAATCCAAAAGATGCCTAAGAGTCCTACCAAGGATGCACTATAATAGAGGTGACTCTGGACTCAATGCAGATCAGTA
This sequence comes from Hevea brasiliensis, assembly GCF_030052815.1. Taxonomy (NCBI): domain Eukaryota; kingdom Viridiplantae; phylum Streptophyta; class Magnoliopsida; order Malpighiales; family Euphorbiaceae; genus Hevea; species Hevea brasiliensis. The sequence continues at coordinate 23,663,979 of NC_079507.1, forward strand.
GTCTCACCCAATCTGAGGTTTGTTGGGCTCTTGGTCAGTATCTCCAGTACCTACGCGTGGCAAATAACGATGCGCTAAGCAATACAGCTTAGTGGTGCCAATATAAAATAAAAATAAACTAAAATAATTAAACATGCAGGTATCTTGTTGATATTTTATGCAACCTACAATTTTGGTAATTATTAATAATATTATTAATTTTGGTACTTGTTATGTTCATTATTTGATAATAATTTATTAAACTTAATTTAGTTGCCCAAGTAACCTATGTAAATTGACCAAACTGGATAAATGGGTAAACTGGCACTGGGTACTTAATACCTTGGGCCATCACACCATCGATCACAAAGTGTCTCTAGGTGTGCAACAGAACAGCTAATAAGCCATGATAAGCATCGGGCACAAGGCCAAGTGTGTCAAGTGTAGCAAAATGGCCATATGCCATAATATCACAGAATGGCACAAAATGCCATAAATCACAGAATGGCATAATGCAATATGCAGTACTACTATCAGAACCCTATTGGCATGCCAACCTATCCAAACCAATCATACTAGGCATACTAGGGCATATTACAAAGTTAATTTTGTAATTCATTGCATTTGATATTTAGGAGTTACTATTTAACTTGCTAGTCAATCAAAATGTTGACTTTTTCATAATCAATGGGTATGTTAGTTCTAATGACACCAACATACCACATTTTGAATATTATATGTGTTGGCATTGATTGACAAATTCAATTCGAAGCCCAATGGACATTATCTTAAATTTTCAGTTTTGGTTCACCTAAGTTCACTATTCCATTAGGCCTTTCTACAGTAAAAATTTAGCTATACTCTCTTCATCAAAGTTATTCCTTATTATGTCTTCTTTAATTACGTTTTTGAATCACTCCATTTGGAGTTTTGTAGCTCAAGTTATGCTATTTTATTTAAGGCTGGTTGGATTGATCTTTACCAAGAATTTCTGGGCAGAAAATGGTTATGGCAGTTTTGGTATCCTTTCGGATGGGTTATGATCAAATTTTGGGTTTATGTTCTTTATAAAAGTTGTTCTAGATTGTCTAAGCTTTCCATTGATATAAAAAGTAAGTCAACTGGACATTTCTGCACTGAGTTATGACCATTTGAACAAACACTGTTCATTTGATCAATTTTCAGGTCCTGCTTATGTGTTACCCGGATTGAGGCAACTTTTAGGTCAACTTAAGTTGGTTTTCTGGGCATGGTCTCTTCAAAAAAAAAATGTGTAATTATGTATCTAGTTTCACCTTCAATTGGGCTTGCACCAATTGAAGCTACACAAGCTAAGTTATGGCTGCCCAAACACACTAGACTCAAGTCTAGCCCTGCAGACACAACAGGGCAGCATACCAAAGCCTTAATCTAATGTCACACTTCACTTCATTTTGTGGTCAAACCTTACCAAATGCTCACTAATTGACATTAGAATACCAATTAAGCATCAATTCAACAAAACCCTAATTAGCCCCAAACCCTAATTCACAAAATTTTCAATCTTTGCACTACACATACAATTCAATGTTCTAATTATTAATTCATGTTAAGAGGTCATCAATTTCCATTTACAATTCAATTAAATCATCAAAACCCTAACCTATACAAGGCTTCCAAAATCATGGGGTGTACATACAAGTGGTTTTCATTCCATTTTCTTACAATTTCCCACTTAAATCAAGTCCCTAAACAAGAATTAAAAGAGAGAGAAGAAAGATTGGACATTAACCTCTTGTAATGGTTTTTCAAGAGCTCCAAATCTTCACTTTCTTCTCTTCTTCTTACTATCAATCTTCTTCTCAAGGTGAGATAATTAATTTTTGTATTTAGAGGGTGGGGAAATATGGTGGAAATGATGGAAATCTAAAGCTTGAAGAAGCTTTAATGGTGGGTGGCTATGGGAATGGGTTTCGGCCAACAATAGGAGAGGAGGAATATGACTCTAAGTTTTGTTGAAATAAATTTGTTTTTATCCCTTTAAAAGTGTTTGTCTAATTCCAATTGGTTAGAAATTTTAATTAGTTTATTTATGACATCATGCTTATGTTAGGCTTATGTAATAATTAACTTGTTATATTTCATTTTCTTTTCTTTCCTTTTTTACTCATTTTTAATTAATTTTTCATCAATATTAATTCACATTTTATGTCATAAATCTCACTTACTTAAATGGAAAAGTTGGTCAAAAATCATCTCTAAAGGTGAATGACCAAAATGCCATTCGTTTTGCTTACTGAGCTAAAATTGTCTGTACATATTGTTTTAATTTTCCTTATGTTTTCTTAGCAATCTATTGTCATGAAAACCTCAATAATTTGTCACTGGAGTCTTAGAAATTATTTCATAGGATTTCCCCATGGGTATAGGGTCACTAACTATCTTCATAGTCGCTTCCCGTTAAGTCACCCATCGCCGGAGCACTGGCTCCTTTAACCTTATTGTATTTTATTTCTAAATTTTTTCTTAAATTTTTCTTATCATTATTTAGTTTATTTGTGACTGCTCACTCTAGTTTAAATATAGTTCCAGACAATCTGGCTGTCCGGACTGACATTAGTCACCAGAATAGTAGAATGTACGGATTAGCTAAAGTGAGAGTGTTACAGAGCCAGATAAAGCTAGGTAACTGGGAGAGAAGCAAAAGATCCTTCCTTTCCAGCTGCTACTGATTGTAATGTGGTAAATGAAGTTGAGGCATATCAAGGTCCACCCATTGTAAAGGTTGGTAGTGAGGCAAAAGTTGTTTTGCTAGAAAAGGTGAGACAGAAGCTTGTGAGCCACATGCAAAAGCTGTAGATCAATATTCACAAGGTGTTGACATAGATCCATGCTCTACAGTTGCTGAGGAACAACTAGAGGCTCCAATACATAATATTGGTCAAGAAGATGATGATTTAGACAATAGTGAAGATGGGTCATACCAAATTGGTTCAGAAGAGGGGGATAGCATAGAAGATGATAGTAGTGATGAAAATCTAAGAGGTTTAAGTGATAAAGAAGAGTTTCTAGATACACTTGAAGGTATTGATGTTCATGAGGAGTTGCAATATGCAAGTGAGGAAAATAAGAAATTGAAGAAGAAAAAAAGGGACATATAAGAAAGAAAAAGCTACTGATAATGAAATTAATTTAAGAGAGGCAGGTGTTGATGTGGGTTTTGAGAATGTTGAGGGATAAAATAGTAGATGTTAGTACGGTAGCTAGAGATGAAGATTTTGGGGGACTTTTAATCTTGGAAGTGAAGAATTGAGTGATTATAACTCAAATGAGGATGTAGACCAACCAACTAGGAGAAGAAGCAAAAGGAACCATTATGATCTAGAATGATAGATTCCAATATGGGACCTAGGTATGGTTTTTGAAAATGCCGTTAAATTTAGAGCTTCTGTTAACAAGTATGCTATTCATAGGGGTTTGTCATTGAGATTGAGACCTAATAAGCCTAAGAGAGTGAGGATAATATGCAAGGAAGGTTGTCCATGGTTGCTTTTTGCTAGTTTAGAGATAGTCAAACAACATTATTATGAAATTTTATAATCTAGTGTACAAGTTTTAAAGGACAAACACCAACAGGCAGTGCAATGAAAACTTCATTGCAAAGGATATTTGAAGATAAGATAATTTCACAACTTGGCATAAGTTGTGGGAATTACAAAATTTATGCAAGCAATAATTAGGATGCTATGTAGGAAAATCCACTTGTAGAAGGGCTAAATAGAAAATTTTTAGGAAAATTATGGGTGATTATAGAGTAGAATATGCAAGGATTTTTTATTATGTTGATGAATTGAATAGATCAAATCTAGACACTAAATATTTTATTAGGACTGACAACTAAACTAAGCTAGGAAAAGTCTTATTTAGCAGGTTTTATTTTTGTTTTAATTTAACAAAGTAAGGTTTTAAGGAATGGTGTAGGAAGATCATAAGTTTGGATGGATATTTTTTAAAAGGACCTTACAAGGGATAATGTCTTATGGCTATTTCCAAGGATGGAAATAACCAAATGTTCCTAATAGCATGGGCAATTATTGATTTGAGACCAAAGTAAACTGAAAGTGGTTTATAAGGGTGTTGAAATAGGATTTGGATCTTGGAACTAAAGATAAGTTGACTATTGTGACTGATATGCAAAAGATATGTTCTCTATATACATTTTATAATTATTTACAATTATAAACATTTATATTCATTTTGTTAGTTATATTATAATTATCTTAATTTCAATTGAAGGGATTTATTCCTGTAATTGAAGAGGAACTATATGAAGCTAAGCATAGGAGGTGTGGGAGACTCATTTATTAGGCATGGGTAATGAAATGAAGGGGTACTGAGAGGAGAAAGAAATTATGGGATGTTGCTAAGTCTAGCTTTGAGGTTGAATTAAAAGGCAATCTTAAGGAATTGTCAAAATTAGGTATAGAGTTATGTGAGGATTTGCTTAGTTATCCTGTCCAGGATTGGGCGAGGGTTTATCACGGTGCACATACAAAATGTGATGTAGTTGAGAATAAGATGTGTGAGACTTTTAGTTCTTGGATACTTAATACTAGGCACAAGTCTATTATTATAATAATGGAGGAAATTAGAGTCAAAATCATGAATAAGATAAGGACTAGAGAGATTTTGCTGCAACTTGGATAAATGATACAAGTCCAACTGCAATGGATTATTTAGATAAGAATACTAGAATTTCCAACATGTGTAGGATTGAATGGAATGGAGAGTTTAGTTTTGAGGTTACTCATGGTGAATATTGGCATACAGTTGATTTGAGTAAGGAGAAATATACATGCAGATCTTGTGAGATAAAAGGCATACCTTGTCCACAAGCCATATGTTGTCTATTCCACCAGAAATTGAAACCTGAAGATTACATATCCAAGTATTACACCAAAAAGTATTACATCAAATCTTATGGTTACTCTATACAACCAATCAGGGGAATGAGGCTATGGGTGGATAATGAGAATCTAGAAATTGATCCTCTAGAAATCATCAAGAAGCCTAGTAGACCAAAGAAAGCTAGGAGAAAGGATAAGGATGAGGTTAGGAAGAAAACTAGGAAATTGTTAAGAAAAGGACTTCAAATGATATGTGGAATTTGCAAGAGTAAAGACCACAATAGAGGTGTATGTCCACTAAAAGCTCCACAAACTAAGGTCATTTTTATATATTTTAATTTTTATAAATGTGCTTATTTATATACTTTAATTATATATGCCTTAGATAATTCTCTTCATTTCAGGTTCCTCAAGTGAGGACAAGTCATCTTGAATCACAAGGCTCAAATGTTCAGAGCACAGTCAATCAACCAAGTGTAGCTAAGCAAGTCAATGCAGGTCTTGGAAGGGGTACTTCTTCTATACCAGCTAGAGGTAGATGGCAACATTAGTGAGGATCCCAAGTTACTATGGGTAGGGGAACTCTAAGTACTAATATTAGAAATTTGGGGTCCATCAGAGAAAATGAGGGCATTAGTATGGGAATTAATAAATTTTCATGCAAAAGAGGTGGATTAACTTCAAGGGGAACCTCAAGGTTTATACTACAAATTGAATGTGGCAATAAGGGAGGATTTTATTCAACTGTCCCACATTCTGATCAATAACAGAAAAAGGCCAAATTCATTAGATTTGGTTACCATGTGAATCAAGATAAATGGTTCACTTTAAAAGATGTGAGTATGTCACATTTACATTATATATATAGTGTTAATTGAAATTTTGCTAATTTATCAACTAATGAATTATTTGCTAATTTTATAGCCTGGGCATGCCACATCTAAGTTTATTCCCCATCATAGACCAGAACCACTAGTGAAGAATGCTATTGAGGTGACTAGAGATCTTGGTTTCAAAGCAAAGTCACTTAGATGGAAAGGCAAGTAAGCAATTGTCACACCCTAATCCTCTGTAAGATGTAACATGATCCCGTAGTACACCTAATGAATTACCGTACTTCGCCTACAGGTAACCCATTAAATATACTACAAGAGATTTTAAATCAATTTTTGTAAAATTTAAATCATCGATTAAAATCTGGTGTTATAAAAATTTTTCAAAATTTCGGCAGAGTGCCGGTTGTATTTTGAGAAACAGTTCTTCAAATCTAAAAAAGAAAACATTCCCAATATGTTTTCTCAAATACAACTCCAATAAACTTCATTTCATCTCATAATTCAATCTCAATAATCAAATCATTTCATTTTCAAACCAACCTCATGATAAAAGAAACATTTCATTGATTATAAGACTCAAAAATTAATATTACAAAACTATACAGGTAAATGAAATCTCAAATTTACATTACAATAATTTACATTTAATTGCATACTAAAATATTTTACAAGAGTTTTTATACAACTGTTCAAATAATTTACATACATTTTATTACATGCATACATCAAAACCTATGTACATGGGTATACCTATGATATACCTGGAGCTGATCTGAATGTGTCTTCAAAGAAGCTTACTCAACTGCTCTATGCTCTTTTCACCTGCGACAGCATACAAAGCTATCACTGAGTGGTGAACTTAGTGGTGCACAACTATAATTTTAAACATAGTACAATATACATTGACAAAATTATAACAATTAATTTGAAAGTCTCGAAATTCAACAAAATTCTAAAAGTCAAAATCTTCATTGCCAATAATATAAATCATTAGTTAAAATGACTTTGAGCAAGAAATTCAATTAACCAAATTACAACTGGACATTTAAAGTAATTCCAGTAATCATGGAAATAAAGATTAATTTCAACAAAATCAATTATGCAAAAATCCCATTTGAAATCGAAATTCCTTACTATTCAAAAACCATTCTTTACCTCACTAACTATGCAAGACTAATCCGCAAGAGCCATCTTTAGAGTGAATCTAACTCCCATGGTCGGGGAGGTCGAATCAGATTCTAACTCCCCATGGTCGGGGAGGTCGAATCGGATTCTAACTCCCTATGGTCGGGGAGGTCGAATCATCGTGCACAGTACACATCACAATAATGAAACTTCCGAAAGGGCCATAACATGTAAACTTAGATCTAACCTCTAATAAGGGGAGAATCTAAGCCTGTGCACGTATCATAGTAATCAAAACAAAGCTAACTCCATTGTTTCCTCAACAAATGAGAGAGACGGGTAATAACCTAGTCAAGCATTTATAGTGAGATATAAAACAATATCATCAATCTCTTTGTCCTTTTTGTGAGCATAAATCTCAATACATTTCGATTCAAAGTCAATTCCAATATCCAATAATTTTTATGCTCATTACAATTCAGAACATAAATTTATATTTTTCCATGCAAATTGCCCATCACAATTCAAAACATATTCTATCAAAATTTTCCAAAACATAATTTATTCGATCCACAACAATGCTTAATACTTGTTGAGATATCATTTCACAAAACTAAACTCATGCATATGATACCAATTTCAATAATCAGTGAAATAAATTCAACACTTGATAAACATAATACATAGGGAAAATAATGTCATTTAATCACATGAAATTTTCAGAACAAAATCAATTAAAAACTAGTTATGCACCAACCTCTGATGAGTTGCCTCTTGGCCTTGACTCAGTGGGTCTTTTCCCTTCCTAGTGTCTTTTCTAACTGAAACACATAATTTAAAGTGTTTTAGTACTCATTTAAATTGTTTCTAATAATAAGGTTCAATAATTAAATTTTATTAATACTATTCCATTCATTAGTCAACCTATAATGTTGACCTTTAATGCACACTAGGTGAATTAGTTTTAATATCACTAATATGTTCAATTTTTCATTCTTCGCATGTTGACATATGTTGCCAATTTCATTTCAAAGCTTGATTGTATGTTAATGTCAAATTTTCAGTTTTAGTGTGCTAGATTGGTCTAGCTTAATGTCCTATTTATCTAGGTTTTTAGCTTCTGGTTCAAGAAGCAAAATTGTAGCTCTATGTCATATTGCACTCCGAGCAAAATTTCAGGTCATTCTGAGTTGTATAGACCAAGATATGGTCAATTTACTAAAGCTGGACAGATTGCACCTCTAGTATAAAATTTGGTCAATTTTAGGTCACATTTAGTTCTAGCAGTTTTGGTACCCGAACTTGTGCAAGCTATTTCACTTGGTTCTGGCCATTTTGGGCTTTGGCGTCTTCATAAGAATTGTAGCTTTATGTCTAAGCTATCAATGGCAAAAATTTCAAGTCAATTGGACCTATTTTGAGTGAGTTATGGTCATCCTAATGACTACTGTTTATATGGTCAAAAATCTGGGTTTGCAAGGTTGCCATTTCGGATTTAGTCATTTTTAAGGTCAGTTTCTAGGTAGAATTTTGGCAATATTTCTACATGAAAGTTGGCCTATTTGATGTCTAGTTTCACCCCCATTGGCTTCATACCAATTGGGCTCACAGTTTTACACTTATAACCTAATTTAGGTGCTGCCAATATACACAACCTGCATTTGAACATCACACTTTCAATTTTGACAATCCTCCTCAATGCTTCAACATTTAATCATGGGACTTATATATATATTATACACAATTCTAGCAAGGTATTTTGATCAGAACACTCAAGTGTTCAATGCACACAATACACCATTCAAATTCAACATTTACTTCCACTAAAATTCAACATACCTCAATATCAATCCTACACATACACTTCCATGGCAATTACACAAACTGCCCACCATTCAACACCATCATATTTCATTGGTAAATTTCATAAACTCACACACAAATTCATGATATTTAAGGCTACCCAACATGGCAGTTTATTAAAGCATCAAAGTCCCACTATTAAACCCTTAATTCAAGCAGTAACATACACATACTTGGATATTAACTTACTACAACTTCCATTTGAGTTAATCAACCTTAATTCCCATCCATTAGAGGTAAGAAAAACTCAACCACAACCAACTTTCATGGCTATCCAAAATTGAATATATCAATAACTCATCAAATCCTTTAAATTTCTTCACCATTCAACTCATCTCAACCTTAATACAAACTTTAATGAATCAAGGGATGAAAAACTAGCACTAACCTCAACTTGAGCTTGAAAAATCCTTGGAATTTCCTCTCCTTTTTGCTGCCTATATGTTGCCCATGGTGCAAGGATCATTTTTCATGAAGGAAGTTTGAAGAAATAATGGCTTAAAAGTAGGGAAATGGAGCTTTCTTCATGGACGTCCGTGGAGGACACTTGAGAGCTTCAATTCGGCCATGGGAGAGGAGCTTGATGAAAGTGATGAAGTGAGTGGGAAAATTCTGCTCCTTAGGTGTCTTTATATAGTGCCACTTAGTGTCCACTAAGTAAAGTTTACTACTATAATAAATAAACTATGTAATATTTAAATTAAACCCCATAATTCCTTTAATTGCATTTCAGTTTCATTTCATTTTTTTTTTCATGGGAATTTCTAAATTTAATACCACTTATTTTTCATAGACATTTAGGTCAAAAGTCCACTCTAGGTGTCAAATGACCAAAATGCCCTTCTTCGGGTTAAATTCAAACTTTTTCGGTAACACCAATTTAATTTTTGTTTCGCCAATTTTCTTAAATTTTCGTTTTTATTTGTACCGACTTATTAATTTTTCTTTGATATTTGCAATGTCAATTATACCTCAGTAGACCTTTAATTATGTCCCAAAAATACTTCCCCGAGTTCCCTGCTATCCAAGGCTAGTCAACGGTCCTCGCCGTAACTTCCTGGTGCGGTTACCCATCGTTACGGGTTCGGCTAGTTTAACTTAGTCACATTTTATCTCTTTTATTTTTTCTTAATTTTTCTCATCACATATTTCATTATTTTATGCTTCCTCACTGTCAATTAAGTTTAGTTCCAGACACTCCGACTTTCTGGGGCAGGCATTAGCCGTCAGAACAGTAGGATGTATGGACTATGAAAATGAGGATGTTACAACTCTTCCCCTCTAAATAAAAATTTCGTCCTCGAAATTTACCTGATGTATCTGTTGCTTCCTTGCTTTTTCATTTCTTTGTGTTGTTTCATCAGTATCTAGGTTGGCTCCTCTCTAGCCTTCATGGCATACACCCGTGGTGTCACCTTGACTTCGGGCCTTTTGACCGTCTTAGAAATAGCCTTCTGTGAAATCTCAGTCATCTCTGCTCTGGCTGCACCTCACTGGATACTGTGTCCCACCATTGATACGCATCATGTTGGAGTATAGACATAGCACCCTCCAGGTTTTGTTCTGACCAATTCTCATACTTACTTTCCTATTTACTTCTCTTTCCATTCCACAACTTAACTTTAATTATTCATTTCTCGGTCTTATCTTCTTCCTTGACTCAAATCTTTGACTCGACTGTCGAGTCAAAATTTAGCACTGCTTATCACCCCTAAGAAATCCACTATACCTTGATATTACTCTAATTTGGCCCTCTAACCATTCTAGTCAACCCCTTTACTAATATTAGTAATATTTCTTTATTATATTTGAACCAGCTATTCAAAATTTCACTTCCAAAACTTTTTTTTTTCTATCAATATTCTACAATTTACTTCCTTTTATACAACTATAACCTTTTGATATTTTAACTTTTGAGTTTTAAATCCCTAAGTAGGATTTCCAAACTCATTTTCGATAATAAAATTCTGTCCTAACATAACTATACCAAAATAGATGCCATTGGCAACTATTCTCATCTTGGTGTACTATCGAGTAGTACGTAGCTCTACACAATAATCTCAAGTCAGTACTGTAATCTGTAGCTTACAATACAAACATCAAGAACATTGCATAGTTGCTACGATACATTCTAATAGATCAAATTTTCTTATATCTTATCCTTCTTGAGTTCACTTATATCGTAAACTTATTCTGATTACAATATCCATTAATAATTACTAACTATAACATCTTTACCCTTGTCTAGAGCAAGTCTATTACTACAACTTACTTTTAGGTCCTCTTGCCTTAAATTAAGTAGGCTTGCCAATTAGCTTTATAATTTATGGTGTGTTAGAAAATACTTTTAACTGAAAATTCTTTCAAAATTAATGTCAATCATACTTGTTATCGTAGTTTTTATCCTAAAGAACTAGTCACTAATGCATCGAAATTTATTCCCCTGTAAAGGAATAGCAACAAAATATATAATTCTAACACTAACATATAAATAAGTAGTGTTGGGATCAAATAATAACTAATTGTTTCCTCCTAAATTAAGAACTTACTAGCAGTTACATCCGAAGTTTCTGCTCTTTCCCCTTGCCACATAGTGGACGCTCTGACTAGTGCGCTACTATATTCAGGTTGATTTGTTGTGCTAGGGTTGCTAGAAATATCGATTATGTTTCTATCTCGGCCCTGACTGACTGTCTGTGAATTTCGGAGAGCATATCGAGGTGCTCTAGTACAATCTCTAACAAAATGTCCATGTTCACCATAATTATAGCAGGCTCCAGTGGCTTTACGAAAAATACCCCCATGTAGTTTGCCACAAGAGTTACAGATATGAGGAGGACAGGAACTTCTAGTTGTTCGACGACTAGGTCTTGGTGGTCTCTACCCTGATGATCCACCTTTGTCATATCCCTAAGCTCGGGGCTCCTCAAATTCTTTTCTCTTCCCCAAATTACTGCTCGAGTTCTGACTTGTAGATTTCTCCCTCTTCTCTATTTCACACTGCCATTATGGGGGTTGGATTTGTGTTTGAGCTTGAGCTGATAGTGTATCAGCCATTTGTTGAAAGAAAGTGGCTATTTGCTGGGTCATTTGTGTAGTAATTTATACAGGCGGGCTGGTAAAGTCAGGCTTCCGAATCTCTGAGGGGCTGGGGCCTCACCTTGTACTTCCACCGTCACAGACTGTTCTATTGTCTCATTCTTCTCTTCCATATCTTTTCATAGGATTTTCCATTTCCTGTACAACCAACACAAGGAGATTTCTCTCCATTAGTTCATATTTATGATGTAAATGTACTATATGTATCAAACATTTGAGCAGTTGTATTTACCAACAAAAAGATTTCAAATTCATAGTTCAAAATTTACTTTAAAACCATTGCTCTGATACCACTAAACATGTCACACCCTACTCCTCCGGTTAATGTAACATGATCCCGTAGTACACCTAATGAATTACAGTACTTCGCCTACTGGTAACCCATTAAATATACTACAAGAGATTTTAAATCAATTTTCGTGAAATTTAAATCATCGATTAAAATCTGGTATTATAAAAATTTTTCAAAATTTCGGCAGAGTGCCGGTTGTATTTTGAGAAAAGAGTTCTTCAAACCTGAAAAAGAAAACACTCCCAATATGTTTTCTCAAATACAACTCTAATAAACTTCATTTCATCTCATAATTCAATCTCAATAATCAAATTATTTCATTTTCAAACCAACCTCATGATAAAAGAAACATTTCATTGATTACAAGACTCAAAAATTAATATTACAAAACTATACAGGTAAATGAAATCTCAAATTTACATTACAATAATTTACCTTTAATTACATACTAAAATATTTTACAAGAGTTTTTATACAACTATTCAAATAATTTACATACATATTATTACATGCATACATCAAAACCTATGTACATGGGTATACATATGATATACCTGGAGCTGATCTGAATATGTCTTCAAAGAAGCTTACTCAACTGCTCTATGCTCTTTTCACCTGCGACAGCATACAAAGCTATCGCTGAGTGGTGAACTTAGTGGTGCACAACTATAATTTTAAACATAGTACAATATACATCGACAAAATTATAACAATTAATTTGAAAGTTTCGAAATTCAACAAAATTCTAAAAGTCAAAATCTTCGTTGCCAATAATATAAATCATTAGTTAAAATGACTTTGAGCAAGAAATTCAATTTATCAAATCACAACTGGACATTTAAAGTAATTCCAGCAATCATGAAAATAAAGATTAATTTCAACAAAATCAATTATGCATAAATCCCATTTGAAATCGAAATTCTTTACTATTCAAAAATCATTCTTTACCTCACTAACTATGCAAGACTAATCCGCAAGGGCCATATTCAAAGTGATTCTAACTCCCTATGGTTGGGGAGGTCGAATCTTCATGCATAGTACACATCACAATAATGAAACTTTCGAAAGGGCCATAACATGTAAACTTAGATCTAACCTCTAATAAGAGGAGAATCTAAGCCTGTGCACGTACCATGGTAATCAAAATAAAGCTAACTCCATTGTCTCCTCAACAAATGAGAGAGATGGGTAATAACCTAGTCAAGCATCTATAGTGAGATATAAAATAATATCATCAATCTCTTTGTCCTTTTTGTGAGCTTAAATCACAATACAATTCGATTTAAAGTCAACTCCAATATCCAATAATTTTTATGCTCATCACAATTCAGAATATAAATTTGTATTTTTCCATGCAAATTGCCCATCACAATTCAAAACATATTCTATCAAAAATTTTCAAAATATAATTTATTCGATTCACGACAATGCTTAACACTTGTTGAAATATCATTTCACAAAACTAAACTCATGCATATGATACTAATTTCAATAATCAGTGAAATAAATTCAATACTTGATAAACATAATACATAGGGAAAATAATGTCATATAATCATTTGAAATTTTCAGAAAAAAATCAATTAAAAACTAGTTGTGTACAAACCTCTGATGAGTCGCCTCTTAGCCTTGACTCAGTGGGTCTTTTCCCTTCCCAGTGTCTTTTCTAACTGAAACACACAATTTAAAGTGTTTCAGTACTCATTTAAATTGTTTCTAATAATAAGGTTCAATAATTAAATTTTATTAATACTATTCCTTTCATTAGCCAACCTATAATGTTGACCTTTAATGCACACTAAGTGAATTAGTTTTAATGTCACTAATATGTTCCTTTTTTAATTCCTCGCATGTTGACATATGTTGCCAATTTCATTTCAAAGCTTGATTGTATGTTAATGTCAAATTTTCAGTTTTAGTGTGCTAGATTGGTCTAGCTTAATGTCCTATTTCTCTTGGTTTTTAGCTTCTGGTTCAAGAAGCAAAATTGTAGCTCTATGTCTTATTGTACTCCGGGCAAAATTTCAGGTCATTCTAAGTTGTATAGACCAAGATATGGTCAATTTACTAAAGTTGGACAGATTGCACCTTTAGTACAAAATTTGGTCAATTTTAGGTCACATTTAGTTCTGGCAGTTTTGGTACCCGAACTTGTGCAAGCTATTTGACTTGGTTCTGGCCATTTTTGGGCTTTGGTGTCTTCATAAGAATTGTAACTATATGTCTAAGCTATCTATGGTAAAAATTTCATATCAATTGGACCTATTTTGAGTGAGTTATGGTCATCCTAATGACTACTGTTTATATGGTAAAAAATCTAGGTTTGCAAGGTTGCCATTCCAGATTTGGTCATTTTTAAGGTCAGTTTCTAGGCAGAATTTTGACAATATTTCTACATGAAAGTTGGCCTATTTGGTATCTAGTTTCACCTCCATTAGCCTCATACCAATTGGGTTCACAGTTTTACACTTATGACCTAATTTAGGTGCTGCCAACATACACAACCTGCATTTGAACATCACACTTTCAATTTTGACAATCCTCCTCCTCCCAATACTTCAACATTTAATCATGACACTTCTATATATATTGTACACAATTCTAGAAAGGTATTTTGAACAGAACACTCAATTGTTCAATGCACACAATACACCATTCAAATTCAACATTTACTTCCACCAAAATTCAACATACCTCAATATCAATCCTACACATACACTTCCATGGCAATTACACAAACTGCCCACCATTCAACACCATCATATTTCATTGGTAAATTTCATAAACTTACACACAAATTCATGATATTTAAGGCTGCCCAACATGGCATTTTACTAAAGCATCAAAGTCCCACTATTAAACCCTTAATTCAAGCACTAACATACACATACTTGGATATTAACTTACTACAACTTCCATTTGAGTTAATTAACCTTAATTCCCATCCATTAGAGGTAAGAAAAACTTAACCACAACAAACTTTCATGGCTGTCCAAAATTGAATATATCAATAACACATCAAATCCTTCAAATTTCTTCACCATTCAGCTCATTTCAACCTTAATACAAACTTTAATGAAGCAAGGGATGAAAAACTAGCACTAACCTCAACTTGAGCTTGAAAAATCCTTGGAATTTCCTCTCCTTTTTGCTGCCTATATGTTGCCCATGGTGCAAGGATCATTTTTCATGAAGGAAGTTTAAAGAAATAATGGCTTAAAGGTAGGGAAATGGAGCTTGCTTCATGGACGTCCATGTAGGACACTTGAGAGCTTTAATTCGGCCATTGGAGAGGAGCTTGATGAAATTGATGAAGTGAGTGGGAAAATTCTACTCCTTAGGTGTGTTTATATAGTGCCACTTAGTGTCCACAAACTAAAGTTTACTAATATAATAATTAAAATATGTAATATTTAAATTAAACCCCATAATTCCTTTAATTGCATTTCAATTTCATTTCATTTTTTTTTTCATGGGAATTTCTAAATTTAATACCACTTATTTTTCATGGACATTTAAGTCAAAAGTCCACTCTAGGTGTCAAATGACCAAAATGCCCTTCTTTGGGTTAAATTCAGACTTTTTCGGTAACACCGATTTAATCCTTGTTCTGCCAATTTTCTTAAATTTTCATTTTTTTTTGTACCGACTTACTAATTTTTCTTTGACATTTGCAATGTCAATTATAGCTCAGTAGACCTTTAATTATGTTCCGAAAATACTTCCCTGAGTTTCCCGTAGTCCAGGGCTAGTTAACGGTCCTCCCCGTAACTTTTCGGTGCGGTCACCCATCGCTACGGGTTTGGCTCGTTTAACTTAGTCACATTTTATCTCTTTTATTTTTTCTTAATTTTTCTCATCACATATTTTATTATTTTATACTTTCTCACTGTCAATTAAGTGTAGTTCCAGACATTCTGACTTTCTGGGGCAGACATTAGTCGTCGGAATAGCAGGATGTACGGACTATGAAAATGAGGATGTTACAGCAATAACCACATCATAGTTGGAGAAAAGCAAGTTTAGCCATGTGATGACTAGAACTCCTTGAAATTATGCTTGCCAAGGATAACACGTCTTGGGCATATAATGATGGAAGGTGCACGCCCTGGGCATGCAAAGCTCACAACCCTTGAATTGTTATTTGTTGAGAGAAACAAACCTTGGGTGTGTAATTATGGGAGGCGCATGCCCAAGTTTGTAGCTTAATTTTTGGACGACCTTGATTAGTTGTTTGTAACTAATTTGATGTTTTTAGGGTTTAATGTGATGTATACCTTAAACCTTAGGCAACCACTTATAAATACTTCATATTTCATGTATTTTGATAGCTTTTGATCATCAATTAAATTTGAGAGAGTTTTCTCCTCTTATTATTTTTCATTGAACTTTTCTTCTTGAAAAGTTTGATTAACTTGCAAGAATTAATACCTTGATATTCTTGGTTCTATACCACAGGTTGGTATTGGGTCTTGAATGTTTTGTTTTCCTAATTGCATATTTACTTGGTTCTCTAACGCGAGGTTGGTTTTGGGTTGAGTAATTTCATTTATAAGAATTTGATTGTGAGAGTTCAGGGAAATTGAATCAAATATTTTGGGGGTTCCTTCGCAAGTTCATTGGGGCTCTCATCATTTTGGTATCAGAGTTTTGGTTCTCTAACCAAGTTGGTTATCCTTGTTGCTTTGATTGTTAATTTCATTACTTTTGTGTTTGGCTATTAATTTCTATTGTGTGAGATTTTTGTCTCTTTGAATTCTTCTTTCTTTTTTTTTATGCTTTGCTCTTTCTTTTCTATCCATCAATTCTAGAGTTTGGTCTTTTAATTTCTTTTCTTGTATTGCTTTAGTTTCATTATTGATTGGTGAATTCGTGCGTGTTCTTTGAGCTACTTATTTGTTGATTTTCCATTGTTGGGTATTGTCTCTATCATTAGGGGTTTTGAATCAATACAATAGATTGCCTGCTGGTGTTTGATGAAATGTCTCTTAAAACTATGTTCTATGGTTTTGTGCAATTGTTGTATTGAATTGATTATTCTAGCAATTTTAGCAGTATTTTAGTGGTTATATTAGTAGATCTGAATATTTTTTTTTTTAAAAAAAAAAGAGAATTGAATTGGTAGATGAGGGTTTATCACAATAGGCCTACTTGTTTGAGAATTACTAATAGTCAAGTATAAAAAAAAATTGTGATTGAAAGTTACAAAAGTTGGAAAACAATTTGAGTTATTGACTGGTTATGCGGAAACATTGGTTGTGTTAAAGGTGTTGATTTTGTTGGGTATAATTTTTGTTGTCCATTGTATTGAGAGTCTTATTCTTTGATATCTTTACTGAAATTTCGTTCTTAATTTGGTGTCTTTCAATTGTTGGCTCTAGTGTTAATATATATTGCTTTGTGAATTCATTTTGTTCGTATCGTTCTTAAATATCTTTTGTGTTGATCCTTGTAAGTTGGTTGTCTTATCTGAGGATCGATTAGTACTTTAAAAAACTAAAAGAGGTGAAAAGGAGTGGAAAAATGCTAGAATGGTGAGCACAAAAGAGAAGAAAAGCCTGAATTTATGTGAAACACAAGTGGAATGCTATTGTTTAAGGGTAAACATGTGAGGAAGTGTTGTGAGAATTATTTTCTAACATTTTCTTGTAGGTTTCTAAATATGTCATAAGGAAGTGGTGAGGAAGGAAGTGTAAGAAGCAGAAATGGAAAGAGGAAAGAGCTGAAAACGTGATGCTTAGTGACATAAGAAATAGGCTAGAAAGGTGTGATGATATATTGGCTAAATTGATGAGAGAGAGGTCAAATGCAAGAGAGAGTAGAAGGGTGAATAGGAGAGTGAGTAGAAAAGTTAAAGAAGAATGGGAAAATAGGCAAGATGATGAAGAGTTTAATAGTAAGAAAGATGAAATGTTGATTGTTTATGACAAAAGACAAGGAAAAAGAGAAGGAGAAGTTGAGAGAAAACATAAAAGGGAGCATTTAAGAATAGATAGAGTTGATAGAGTGGATGTGAAATTTGTTTTTAAGACAAGGCCAGATGCTTGGAATGGGAAGGCTAAATTGAAAGGTAAAGGGTTGCAAAGGGATAATAACTTGCACACTAGACATCTTATTCAATACAAGGCTTATAGTACGATCATTAATGGAGGAAGTTATTGCAATATTGCTAGCACTTTATTGGTTGAGAAATTGGGATTATCTACTTTAAAGCACCCAAGGCCATATAAATTACCATAGTTTAATGAGTGTGGAGAAGTTAGGGTTACAAAACAAGTGTTGGTTTTATTTTCTATGGGAGGTATAAGGATGATGTTATTTGTGATATTTTTCCCATATAAAATTCTCATTTGTTGCTTGGTTGATCTTGGCAATTGGACAAGAGAGTTATGTATGATTGATATAAGAATTGATATTCTTTTGAGATAGATGGCAGAAATATTACACTTGCACCATTGATTCCTATGCAAGTGCATGAGGACCAAGTGAGAATTAAAAGAGCAATTAAAGAGGAAAGTGAAAATAGATGGAAAAATGAAAGAGTGTCCGAACATGAGTGTAAAATGAAAAATATTAAAGTGAGGAGAAAAAAGAGATTGAAGAAAAGAAGATGAGTGAATTAGCAAAAAGGGAGTGTTCAAGGCAAAAGGAGAGTCAAAAGAGCCAAAGTGAAAAGAAAAATGTTGAAATTGAGAAAAGTAAGAAGAGTGAAGAAAAACCAGAGGAAAGCATAAGAAGAGAGAAATTGAGGGCAAAAGGAAAGAAGTGAGAAGGAAGTGAGGAGTATTCTTTTTTATAATAATGTGAAAAAATCTAACTTTGATATTCTTTTGTCTAATGTTATTATTTCTTTTGAGCAGGATTATGAAGATGTCATTTAATACAACCAAGGCAAAGAGAATATGGTTGTTGATGCCTTATCTACAAGGAGTACTCTTATACCTATTCTTGATACTAAATTGTTAGGATTTGAGTATGCGAAAGATTCAAATACTAATGATAATGAATTTGTTAGTGTTTATGATGTTTGTGAGAAAAGTGTTTTTCAAAGATTTGATACATGATGTATTTTTGTTGAGAGAAGATAGATTTTGTATGCCTGAGTATTCTATGCATGAATTGATTATGTATAAGTTACATAATGATGTTCTTATTGAAAGTGTTAAGTTTTTGGAAATTTTGAAAGAACTTATCTTTTGTTTGCATAAAAGGAGAGAAGAAGAAAAGTTGAAAGACAATAGAGATTGGTCAATTCCTAAATATGTGTCTAATGTTTTGTAGTTTTCATCAATTGACTAATTTCTATGGGAATTTGTGAAGGATTTGTGCATTATAGTTGCACCTTTGGATTTGATAGTTGAAAAATATAGTGGTGCTGAGTGGATCAAAGAATAGGAGCATACAATTAATGTGCTTAACGAAATGCTTTGTTTTATTCCATTATTGAGTGTGCTTGAATATGATAAGATTTTGAGATTAAATGTGATTTTTATGGGAATGGTATAATTATTGTTTTGATGCACAGAAAAATATACCATAATATATTTGTGTGAGAAATTGATTTGGAAAACCTTCAATTGTTTAATATATAGAGAAGAATTTGGTATTTACAATGTGTATATTCAATGTGATTATGATGTTAATACAAATGTTAATGTTTATTATCCTCTTCTTCATGGTGATGAAGGTTGTAAATTCGAGGATGAATTTCTTTGAAGAATGAGGGTATGATGTGATCATGAGGACACCAAATTTCAAGAAAATTCTTTAAGAAATAATTCAAGTAAATATGGACAAGCTTGGCATGCTAAAGGAGTTCAAATGGCTTATATTGGTTCAATTATGAAAGGATGGAGATCAATGGTCGTGCAAGGCAAAGTGAAATTATCTTTTCGGTTGCCGAAATTGCCAAAATCTTCAACGAGCCGCAACTTTCACAGCCGGGGTGTGAAAGGGGAGATTGTGCATGGCATGGGCGTGAACTACGTAATAAAGAACTCCTTGAAATTATGCTTGCCAAGGATAACACGCCTTGAGCGTGTAGTGATGGAAGGGGCACAACTTGGGCATGCAAACCTTATAGCCTTTGAATTGTTGTTTGTCGAGAGAAATACGCCCTAGGCATGTAATTATGGGAGACACACACCCTGGGTGTGCGAAGTTCATAGATCAATTTTTGGACAACCTTTTATTTTTTTTTAATTAATTTGATGTTTTTTGGGTTTAATATGATGTATATCTTAAACCTTATTCAACCACTTATAAATACTTCATATTTCATGTATTTTGACAGCTTTTGATCATCAATTGAATTTGAGAGAGTTTTCTACTCTTAATGTTCTTCATTGAACTTTTCTTCTTGAAAAATATGATTAACTTGCAAGAATTAATACTTTGATATTCTTGGTTTTATACCACAGGTTAGTATTGAGTCTTGAATGTTTTGTTTTCCAAATTGCATATTTACTTGGTCATCCACCACAAGATTGGTTTTGGGTTGAGTAATTTTATTTAGAAGAAGATTGGTTTTGGTTCTGGGAAATTTAATAAAAAATTTTGGGAGCTCCTTGGTAAATCCATTGGGGTTCTCATCAATAAGCGAGCAAAGCATATATGCAAACTACAGTTTGGTCTTAGTTGAACTAGACATTAAGAAAGCACATCAAGTTGATCCTCAAACTAGTGGTAGAATATCCTCAAGTTAGAAATTCAAAGATGAGCTTTTCTATGGTGTCATTCACTACCATGCTCTTTTCAAGGAGGTGAAATTACTTCAAAAAAATTAGGAATATTAACCATTGCTAGTACTTTTCTATCATGTTTTCTATTTATAATAGTTTGTGGGACACGTGCATTGCACTAGAACATGCATTTTTAACCTGTAAATATTTTATTAATATAATAAAAAATAAAAAAATAAAAAATAAATTTTTTTTTATTAATATGTTCTTTTTGTAAATTTTTTTAGAGTAAAAAATTAGGTTAAATCCATATAAGAGATGTTCTGATGGAATTTCCTTCTGTTTCAACTGAATATTAATCTTTAGTGTTTGCATAAATTGTTAAATCATTGCCTTCATTCTGTTCTTCTTTTTCCCTTTTTCCTATTGGTAATAATTTAAAAAAAATGAACTATGCTCTTTTTTTTATTTGATATTTATACTTAAACTATTTAGAAATAAAATATTAACAAATTTTAAATTAATGTGAAGCTTGTTTCAAGTTGTTAGTTGATTTCAAAGTCCAAGTAATTTGATTATATTTTTATATTTTAATGCAAATGTAATTCTTGCAAATGGTGAAAATATTGAAGTAACTTTTTTATATTGAAAGTGTTTAAAAATTAAGATATTATTGAATTTTGTTTCAATCTTCACATATTTATAATTACTTTATTGACATACATAAATTAAATGTAAATAATTAATATTAAACCAACATTTGATATAGTAATGATATTATTCAGATTAATATGTGAATATTATTTTACTTATTATTGCATATTATTTATTATTATTATTTGCATATTAAAATTCCAAGTATTTTAAAAGTGAAAATAATTAAATCATTGTTATTAATGACAATTTTTGTATTTATATTGGTTATTAACCACTTTTTCATTTTGTTAATAATTTTTCACAACCATTTTATGGTCGTTAATTATTTTTAATGACTATTTTTCATTGTTATCAATTTTTAATATTTATTTCTTTTTTCCTTTTTAATTATTTTTTATGATTACTTTTTACTATATTTAATATTTTTAATGATCTTTTGCTCTCATTAATACTTTTTAACGGCCATTCTTTTTTTATTATTAATAACGTTAACAACTATTATTTACTGTCATTATTATTTTTCAATAATCAAGTTTTGTCATTGTTAATAATTTTTAACGATCATACCAAATTTCTTTATATTATAAAATAATGAAATTTTAATTCAAATTTAACGATATTTTTTCTTTATTAATGACATTAGCAATGACAAAAATGGTCGTTAATGTTATAATTTTAATGATTGATTCTTGTTGTAACACCCCTCACCCGATTACAGTGTAGCCGAGCAAGGCGTGTTACATTCGGTGTCGGAGCACCCTATCTTATCTTGCTTTATTTCTTTAAAAATTTTGAATTTGTTTAATTTAATATCAATTATTTTTCGACAGAGAAACTAACGGAGTTTCTATTATTTTATTATCGTTTGCCCTGTTTCACTATTCACCTATTTGAAATTTCAATAATATTTTCAAATAAAAATCTCATCATTTCATGCATCATCTATATATTTCAATTATGTATTCCAATCCATACAATTTCATTCATATCCATTTTCATACATTCCCATTCATGCTCAACTCATATGTGAAAATTTTCTATCTCCATTAATTTACAACACATAAATATTAATTACAATTTTCTAGTTTACAATTCTTAGTTTACATTTCAACATAAGAAATATTTATACTATATAAAATACATAAAATGACTAATGTGACTACCTTGAGCACTTCTGACACTTTTGCAAATCTGGACTTCAAAATCCCAGTCTAATATCCACTGGGTTTTGCCTTCAGTACCTACACGAAGGAAACAAATCCATCGCGCTAAGCATTTCTGTTAGTGGTGCAATAATATAACAAGAAAATAATATATACAAAATACAAATGGAAATAAAAACCTAATTTGCGTAATCAAGAATTATGTTCATTTCATATGGAATTCCTAATATTAATTATCTTTTGTCATATTATATTGTTCTTTGGAATCGCTTATTTCCTAAATTTATTGTAGTGATATACAAAATACGAAATATATGAATATATTACATTTATATTCATGTTATTTCAGAAGATACAATTGTAATTATTTATTTAAATGACATCTATTTTGCTAATCTTTTTATCCTTTCACTCAACATTTCCTAGGTGTTTGGATCATTTCATAGTAAAAAATTTTTTAAAACTAATTCTAGTTTCTTTCTTATTCATTCATTTAATTCACATTATTCTTAACAAATTTCACTGCCCAAGTAACCTATGGCAGGCTGACTAAACTGGATAACGGGTCGTTGGCTTTGGACACCGCGGTGCCTTAGGCCGTCATACCATGGGACGCAAAACGTCAACCACGTATACAGTCAGAATGGCTAAAAAGCCATGATAACACATAATCGGGTATAAAAGCCATGAGTGCGGGCATAGAGCCATGAATGCGAGCATAAAGCCATGAATACAAGCATAAAGCCATGAATACAGGCATAAAGCCTTTCGCAGTACTGCTAAAACAATACCCTATTGGCATGCCAATCTATCCAATTAGACACACGTGTCTAGGCGATACATGGGCACATAAGTACCATTAAGTGTTCATAAGTAGCATTAAATATTAATATGTCTTCTTATTTTATTATTTTATTATAAGTTCCAATTTTAATTTATAACGTTTTAATTTTGTTCTTAGCAGAAGTATGAATTTCTAAATCACAATTTTGTATAGTTAATGCATTCATCATAATTCACACATTCATTACATCATTCATTTTGGATCTTAATTCACAACAATAGTGTTCATGTACCATTGTACTCAAAACATTCTTTTTGTTTCTCATATGCCATTAATTATGCAAAGTATAAATTTTTAGCTACAAAAAGAGGCATAAACCCTAACTATCTATTTTTTTTTTCATGATTTAGGTGCATCATCATTCATATTTCAAGTAGTCTATGAATGTTTCATGGATTTCAAATTTATAGCCTTAATTTTTCTCTAACAATTTTGACTAAGATACATAATCCACATTTGTTATACAATTCTAAGCATTTAAGCTTAGAATTTATTCTAGGTTTTCATCTTAATTTGCTAATCATTTTGATTACTATTCAGCTTACTATTTAATCAAAATGTTGACTTTTCATACTTAATGGATATGTTAATTCTAATTGCACCAAGATCCCACATTTTGAGTTTTACATTTGTTAGTATTAATTGCCAATTGCAATTTAAAGTCCCCTAGATGCATTTCTAAATTTTCATTTTGATTACCTAAGTTTACTGTTCCAGACAATTCTACAGTGGAAACTGGGCTAACTTTTCTTCATCAAAGCTGTTCCTTATTATGTGTTCTTTAATTCCCTTTTTGAATCACTTCATTTGGAGTTTTGTAGCTCAAGTTATGGCCTAAATACCATAACTGGCCAGATAAGGCAGTACCCAAAATTTCTGGGCAGAATCCATTCTGGCAGTTTTTGTGTCCTGAGTTTGGTGGGCAATTTCATTAAGTTCTGGTCAAAATTTGGAATTGTGTCCTTCATGAAAGTTGTCCTAAATTGTCTAGCTTTCCATTGATATAAATTTCAGGTTAATTGGACATTTCTACAGTGAGTTATGACCAAATGAATGAACACTATTCATTTGGTCATTTTGCCCAGGCAGAATGTGTGTTACCCGAATTTGATCAATTTTTAGGGCATCCTAAGTTTGGTTTTTGGACAGGGTTCCTTCATCAAAGTTGTGCCATTATGTGTCTAATTTCATGTCCAATTAGCCTTGCACTAATTGAACCTACACAACCCAAGTTATAGCTACCCAAACATGCTGGACTCACATCCAGACCTGCAGGGTATATTGGACAGCATACCTAACCTCAGTTCCCTTTGCACCATTCACTCAATTTCCTATTCAAACATGACCAAATGGTCACTAATTGACTATTACAACTTCTTTTCATCAATACATAAACAAAATCTCAAATTTGTGCTCAAACCCTAACTCTACCATTTCAATTCTCCATATACATGCAATCAATGAATCAAAGCATCTAATTTATGTTCAATGGCAGCCATGCACAACTATAACTCAATCTAATCAATGAAACCCTAATGTATTCTAAGGCTGCCGAAATTGGTGGAATTTATTCATGTAAAACTTGTTTCAATTCTCTTAATTTCACCCTCATTTCATACTCCACATGATATATATACAAAGTTTTAAGGATGAATTAGCACTAACCTTGTTGTGTGTCAATCCAAGCTTGAAAAACTACTTTATTTTCACTTCTTTTTGCTGCCCAAGTCTTACTCTAGTGGTGATGACAAGTTTTTATGAAGGGAAGATGGGCTTTTGAAGTGATTTGATAGGTGAGATGAAGCTTGGGTGAAGTTTTTAATGGTGGAAGAGAGAAATGAAGTGGGTTACGGCTGGAAGAAGGAAGAATAAACAGATTTTTTCTTCAATTTTTCTGCCCATTTTATGCTTTTATTTATGTTTATAGATAGGTGTCACAATATGATTGGGTGGGGGCATTGTAATGACATCATGTGATGTCATAATTCCCAATTTCTTTCATTTTTCTTTCCTTTTCTTTTGTACTTATTTTTAATTTAATTTGTAGCAATATTTATTCATATTTTATGTCATAATAATTATTTACTTAACTGGACAAGTCGGTCAAAAATCATCTCCGAAGACGAAATGACCAAAATGCCCTCCGTTTGGCGTATCGAGCCAAAATCGTCTGTACCAATCTAAAAATTTTTCTAAGCCTTTTCATTTCATTCTAATGCCATAGAAACCTCAATGAATCTTCTTTGGAGTCCCAAAAATTATTTTATGAATTTTCTCCAGGGTTTCGGGCTGCTAGTTGTGAGGACCGCAATTTTCCACTGGGTTACCCATTGCTAGGGCACCGGCTCATTTAACTTGATTGTATTTTATTTCTAAAATTTTCCCTAACTTTTTCTTATTATTATTTGAGTTATTTACGACTCCTCATTCTAGTCTAAATATTTTTCCAGACGTTCTAGCTATTTGGACCAACACCGGCCACCGAAATAGTACAATGTATGGACTTAGTAAAGTGAGGATGTTACACTTGTGTCCTCATTATTCGTATTAATGATGAGTTGTATAAAGTTTTCATTAAATTTTTTATTGATGGAACCTATAACGTCAACTTAACGACTAAATTTTATGGTTATTAATTATTGTTAACAACAACTTTTTAACTTTTAATGATGATTTTTTCTTTAGTTAAAGATTTTTTTTTTAGCCCTCCCCTCGCGTGACATGTATTAAGGTTTTTTTTTTTTTTTTAAGTTTTAGTGTAAGATAGATAAAAAAAAAAAAATTAGTTCAGATGTGTGTTAGACAAAAACACAATAATACTTTGGTCAAACAATTCCTACTTGAAATATTATAAACCTAATTATTAGGTAAATAAAATTTATAAAGAAAACCCCCCCTATTTTTGTTCGCAATGAGTACCCACTATTCCATAGTAAAAAAATTGAGATTTGATTTAAAAAAAAAAACATTTAAGGCATTAATTGAGTAATATATGAAAATCTCTCTTTAGTAAGTAATGAATAAATAAAGAAATATATAATTTCTTGTTAATAGAAGAAATTTGATCTTAGTGAAAGAAAATTTTTGGGTTGAGTCTAAAGATCAAGAACAAATGAAGAATAAATATAGGGATTTAAAAGAAATTTTTAGGATAAAAATTGCTGAAAATGATAGGAATTAAAGTTTTTAGACATGGGAGTGAAAAGAACAATTGATTGAGGAAAAAATATCGTGAGAGGTTTCAATTATTTTGAAAATAGAGAGAGAAACTGAAAGTTAGGATTTTTGATTTAGACAAAATCTTTGGCTTTTCAAAAATAGAAGAGATTAGATATTTGGGGATTTGATTCTCTGAAGAAATTTTGAAATTTGGTTTCTGATTTTTAGGGATTTTGAAAATGGAAGGAGAAATATTATTGGGATTTGATTCTCTGGGAAAAAATTTTGAATTTTCAATAAGCAAAGAACAACAATGGTAGGTGGGTAGAGATCTTAATTTCTTATTTCAGTAGAGAAAAACCAATTTGATGTAATTACTAACACATAGAGCTCCACGCCATATTTCACATTAAAAAAGGAGAGAGAAATGACTCTTTTACCAAAAAAAAGATGTCATTTTGATGAATGGAGAAGGGCAAAATTGTCAAACTTTCATCAAATCACTTTAAAAAATGCTTATTAGAGAGAAACACTAAATAAAAAGGATTTTGGAAATTTTAAAACATACAAATACACTCTTGTAGCGAACTAACTGAAAAACTGATATCAGTAGCAAAGAACATAGTGAACTAATTTCACACAGACAACAATTAGTATGCTACTAGTGTAAAAAAAAAAAAAAATGCAACAGCCATATTTCCAACCAGAACAAAAAGTGCAGCAGTTAACTTAAGCACACATAACAACATTATAAAACAACCAAAACATACAAAAACACATTTCAAAACATCATTTTAATAACAAAAACATACAAATGCATATGAATGCATGATGCATCAAATAAGAGCCTCACTAATGTCAATCTCCCTTCTTATTCTACAAAATTATCCTTATTAAGTGGCTTTGTAAATATATCAGCAAGCTGATTTTTTGAAGGTATAAACTCAATTCGAATATCTCCATTTTGAACATGATCCCTTATAAAAGGATGTCTTATTTCAATATGCTTAGACCTTAAGTGTAGGATATGGTTTTTTGACAAATTTATAGCACTAGTATTATCACATCTTATGGGAAATGTGATCATACTTCAAACCAAAATTCTCAAGTTGTTACTTCATCCATAGGATTTGAGTAACACAACTTTCAGTAGCAATATATTCTACTTTAGTTGCAGATAATGCAACTAAAGTCTATTTCTTACTGTGCCAAGAAACAAAAGGGTGACCAAGAATTTGGCAAGTGCTAGAAGTACTTTTCTATGTAATCTGCTTCCAGCAAAATCAGAATCACTATATCCAATAAGTTCAAAAGACTCATTTTTAGGATACCATAAACCAATTGAGTGTGCGCCAATGAGGTATTTGAAAATTCTTTTAACAATACTAAAATGAGATTCTTTTAGATATGATTGAAACCTTGCAAATAAGCAAACACTAAAATGTATGTCAAGTCTAAATGCAGTTAAGTAAAGAAGAGATCTAATCATACCTTTATACATCTTAGTGTCACACCCTACCCCTCTGTAAGGCATAACATGATCCCGTAGTATACCTAATGAATTACCAACTCCGTCTACTAATAATACATTAAATACACTACAAGGGATTTTAAAAACTTTTCTTACTTCTTTTACAGTGGTGAGCAGTATTTACAGGTGTTAAAACCTTTTTGAACTGAAGTAATAGAACTAACACATTTGAATTATTTGGAATTTCTGTAAAAATTTTGGCAAAGTGCCATCTGTATTTTGGATAAAACAGTTCTTCAGAAAACCTGTGAAAAACACTTCCATAAATTTCCAAGTCTCAACTTCAACATTTTTCTCAACCCAACACAGTTCTCAAGTCAAATTCACAGTAATTTTTCAAGGACTGAGATAGAGAAAATATAATACAATTTTTACAAGTCAAAATATCTCATAATTTACTTTACAACTTCAATGTACAATTTCTATTTACAACTGCTCAAAACCAAAAACAATATGTACATACAGTGAACATACATTACATTACAAAATACAAAATACTGGTATAATCATTATACCCTGTAGTCTCTCGCTGGAGGCACTAGCACTTAATCACGCCTGTCTATCTGTCTACTGCGACAAAGAATAAAGCTATCATTTGAGACAATGTCTCAGTGGTGCACAACATTAACCAAAACAATTTAAATCACAATTCATAAGTCATGTAAATAGTGGATACTTAAAACCATAGTTAATTTCAAGACAGTAATTGTCAATAAGAGTTTAAATTCATTTCACAATCTCACAATACAAATCAATAAATCACACACAGCTTTAATCATGTTCCCAAGTTCAATTCATCCCAAAAGCCGATGGCTAATGAGGTATTCAATTCATCCCAAAAGTCAATGACTAATGAGGAATAACATAGCTAGCTAGCAAAAATATGAGTACTCATCCAATTCGTCCTCAACAGGCACACACCTCAACACTTCAGCAAGAGAGGGAATTCAATTCGTCCCACTAGACAAGCTAGTGAGGAATACAATCAATATACATGATAGCTGTGGTTTCAAACCATTTCCAAGGCTTTTCAATCAATAAGTATCCATCAATATCATTCAAACAATTTCTCACAATTTCAAACCATTTACAGTGCTTTTCAAGCGATAAATATCCATTCAAACACATTTCCGCAATTTAAAATAATAATGTACAAATACTCATAATTGATTTCAATTGAAAAATTCAAAAGAAATAGTTGTTGTGCACAAACCTCTGATGACTGTCTCCTGGTCTGGACTCAGTGTTTCTTTCCCTTTTCCTGAGTCTTTGGTAACTGAGAAACACAATTTGAAGTGTTTCAGTACTAAATTATATTGTCTCTATCGATAATGTTTGATAAGTAATTCACTGACTTCAATTACTCGCTGAATACCTTTATTTGCTTAATCACCTAATATACCGACCCCCGATGCGTTTTAGGTAAATTAGGTTTTAGTGTCATTAATATGTCACATTCGATAGGGTTTTAGGGTTGGTACGTGTTACCAAACTCATTTCTAGGTATATTGCATTTTAATGCAACTTGCTGGATTCCGGTATACTAGTTTGACCTAGCCGGACGACCTAGTTTTCTCAGTTTTTGGGTTTCGATCAAAACTACAAACTTGTAGATATATGTCTTATGGAACGCGGTGCAAAATTTTAGGTCAATCCGAGTTAAGTAGACCAAGTTATGGTCATTATACTATTGCTAGTCAATTGGCATCAAATTAGGTCAATTTTAGGTCAATTTGGTCAACTTTGGTTCGGCCAGTTTTTGGACCCGAACTTGTGCAAGCTGTTTGACTTGCTTATGGTCATTTCTGGGCTTTGGTGTCTTCATAAGACTTGTAGGTATGGGTCTTAACTATTCATGGTTAAAATTTCAGGTCAATTGGACCTGTTTTGAGTGAGTTATGGCCTAAACACTAACTGCTGCCCAATTAGTCAAATTTCAGGCCTCAAATGTACTCAATCCGAATTGGTCATTTTTCACATCACCTTGCAAGCAGAATTTTGGTATGCTTTCTCAATGAAAGTTGGCACATTTTGTGCCTAGTTCCACCTCCAATTGGTCTCATACCAATTGAGGTTACACATTTAAAGTTATTGACTGAATTGCATACTGCCTTTAATTGCTTTGCTTATACATGCATCCATTACACATTTAATTGCTATATGTCCACTCCCCTTACAATTTCTGTTTTGGCACATTAACAAAACCATAATCCACTTTACATTAACATCACTTTGGGCAGATTGCAATTATCCTCAATACACTAATTAAAGCTCACATTTACAAGTTCTAAGTACAATCACATATACACCTAACCATTACAAATTTTTACATATACTTACACAATCAATCTATACACATATCCATCAACTCTCAAGGTCAATATTCTGCCAATACTTTCATGAACATATACACTTATTCAAGAATCTCAAGGCTGCTGAAAACTTCCTCAACACCAAGTTTTCCACAATTCATCAATTTTCCATCCAAGTGCAAAAATCACCATATATATATGAAGTAATTCACTAGGATATTAAATCACCATAACCAACATAATTCTCATCAAATATATGTACAAATACTTCATCAATACATGAATACATGGCTGCCCGAAAATGGATATCTCAATAACTCTTCAAACTTAAAAATTTCCTTCACAAAACCAACACCCATAACATGTACACAAAGTTTAACAAAGAAATCTTCAAAAATGTAAACTTACCTTATGGTTGGAACTTGCCAAACCTTGATTAAACTTCTTAAATTTGGTATCAAGCTCTTCCTTATGATGTGTAGACAATTTTTCATGAAGGGACCTAAGTGTTTGGAGATGAAATGGAGGGATGGATCAAGCTTTACATAAAACGGCCATGGAGGTTTCTAGGTTCTTCAATTCGGCTGGTTTGGTACAATGAAGAAGATGAACATTCTGATGGGTATAGTGGACTTACATCAGTATTTTTATGTTTAATTAAATCCCTAGTGGTCCACTAACTAAGATTAAATCATATAATATGTTAATTGTTCATTTATCCCACATTAACCCATGATTTTAGCTATTTACTTTAGGTACCACCAAATTAATTTTTCATTTCATTTTCTAAGTGTAATATTATTTATTTTTAATGGATATTTAGGTCAAAAGACAATTTGGGGTGTCAAATGACCATAATGCCCCTGTTCGGGTTACATTCCCGATTTTTCGGTAACACCGAGTTTTGTCTGTTTTTCGATTTCTCAATTTTCTTTGTACTAATTATTTAATTTTTCTTTGATCTTTCTAATGAGATTTATTCTTCAATAAGGGTCTATTTAAGTCCTAAAAATGTTTTCCAGGGTTCCCCGCAGTCCAGGGCTAGTCAACGGTCCACGCCGTGACTTCCCGGTGCGGTCACCCATCGTTAGGATTCCCGGCTCGCTTAACTTGATCACATTTCTTTGCTATTATTTTTCCTTTGTTTTTCTTGTATTTTCTCTTCTTGTATTTCATTATTTTATGTCTTCTCACTCATATCGAAGTGTAGTTCTAGGCATCCTAGCTGTTCGGACAACACTGGTCACCGGGGCAGCAGAACGCACTACCGAACTTTGGGGTGTTACACTTAGTATCAATATTATTACCTTTCTCATCTTTTTCCAGTTTTATTGTTGAGCTCATAGGTGTTTCAATGATTTTCATGCCTTCCATCTTGAACTTTTCAACATATCCTTGATGTACTTTGATTGATTTATAAAAATGCCATCCTTCATTTGCTTAATTTGGAGTCTATGAAAGAATGTAAGTTCTCCCGTCATGCTCATTTCAAACTCATTCTGTATCATCTTAAGAAAAATTCTTGCAAAGATATTCTTTAGTAGCACTAAAGATTATATCATCCATATAAATTTGAATAATGTGCATATCATGACCACGCCTCTTAATAAAAAGTGTTGTGTCTACTTTGCCTCTTTGAAAATCATTTTGCAAAAGAAATTTACTAAGCCTTTCATGCCATGCTCTAGGAGCTTGCTTTAAATCATACAAGGTTTTAGTAAGCTTGTAAACATAATTTGGATGTTTTATAACTTTTAAAACCCAGAGGTTGTGCCATATACACCTCCTTATCAATATAATTATTCAGAAAAGAACTTTTGACATCCATTTAATAAAGCATACAATTTTTATGATGTGCAAAGGTACACAACATTCTAGTAGCTATAATTCTAGCAACCGAAGCAAATGTTTCATCAAAATCAATATTTTCCTCTTGGTTGTAACCTTGAACTACTAGTCTAGGTTTGTTTCTAATAACATGACCATTTTTATCCATTTTATTCCTAAACACATATTTAGTTCCAATAATTGAGTGATTATTAGGTTTAGGAACTAATTTCCAAATCTTGTTCCTCTCAAATTGATTGAGCTCTTCTTACATAGCAAGAATCTAACTATTATCATTTTGAGCTTAATCAAAACATTTAGGTTCAAGTTGAGAAACAAAGGCTACATTTCTCAATTATGTTCGAGTCATCATTCTTTTAGATGGATTTTCAATGATGTCTTCTTAAGGATGATTTATATGGTACCTCCATTCTTTTGGCAATTCAACATGTTGGGGCTCATTCACTTGTAATTCCTCTAAATTTGGCATTTCTTCTTGAATTTGTTCATTTGACACATCATGGATATTGTTATTATAATCACCTTGATTTTCAACAATTGGCTCATCATCTCTCTCAATATCTTCATTTGCTTTCTCATTTTCATTTCTAATAATATTCTTATCATCATCATCAAGAGAAACTTTTCTTCCCATGGAAGAGTTAGCCTCATCAAATATAACATGTATGGACTCTTCTATAACAAGTGTTCCTCTATTAAACACCCTATATGCCTTGCTACTTGTTGAGTACCCAAGAATGATTTTGTCATCAGATTTTGTATCAAATTTCTTAATGTTATCTTTCTTATTATTCAAAATATAACACCTACATCCAAATACTCTAAAATAAGAAATATTTGGTTTCCTTCCTTTCCACATTTCATAGGGGTCTTTTTCAAAATAGATCTCATCAAAACTCGGTTCAAAATATAACATCAAGTATTAACAGTTTTGGCCTAAAAATATTTTGGCAAAAAACACTCATTTAACATGGTTCTAGCTATTTCTTGCAAAGTTCTATTTTTTCTCTTTACAACTCCATTTTGTTATGGAGTTTTAGGAGCTAAAAATTTATGAAAAATACCATGTGCAATGTACTAACTATCAAACATATGATTTTCAAGCTCAGTTCCATGATCATTTCTCAAGAAGGTAATGCAAAAACCTTCTACATTTTGAATTTTCTTGCAAAAGGAAGTAAACACTTTTGCTCTACATGGAAAATCTTTCTTAAAGTTGAGCTTAGGAAGACCTTTTACAAGATCTTTCCTTGAAACTTTTGCAATGGTATGCATGCTTGCATGACCTAACCTTTTATGCAATAAATTACACTTATCATCAAAAGACACAAGGCATGTACTATTATTTACTCTAAGAAAACCCAAATCATGCAAATAAACATTATCAACTCTAGGAGCTAAAAATGCAATATCACTATTCATGCTGCTAATTTTGCAATGAGTAGGAGTAAATGTTACCTCATAAGCTTTGTTACAAAGTTGACTTACACTAATCAAGTTGAACTTTAGACCTTCAACAAGAGCAACATCTTCTATGCATGGACTTGTTCCAACATTACCATTTACAATGTCCTTTGTTTTTCCTTTGTCTCCAAATCTTACATTTCCACCATTAACCATTTTGAGCTTTGAAAATTTTCTTTTGTCTCTAGTCATATGTCGTGACCAACCACTATTTATGTATCATTTGTCACTTTCTTGATTTCTTTTTAAGCAAACCTGAAATTAATCAACTTGTTTTAGGTACCCTAGCAACTTCGTGTCCTTGGTGGTTAGCATTTTTAGGTAAGGTTTCGTTATGAACCCAAATTTTCTTTATCTTGTATAAATCATTCCTAATAGCACAATAACTAATCATATACCATTTTTTTTATTGTAATAAAAACAAGTAACGTTAGGCAATGATGATGATAATGCTTTGATAAAATAATTCTGATATTTTTTATAATGCATGAAACCATCATATCCTAAACCAGATTTATCATTTGAAAGCCTTTGAGATCCAAGAATCATATCAAGCTTTTCTTTTCCTTCTGTAAATTTTTCCAAATTATTGGTCAAAGATTTAATTTTTACTTTAAGAATTTTGTTCTTTTCAATAAGCTTCTTATAAACTTTTTTTGAGTTTTTCAACTCCAATTTTAGCTCATCATACAAAATCAGTTGACCTTTGTAAAATTCATTTTCTTTGTAAACATTTGACATTTATATATTTTTGGATCACAAGGAAGCAATTTCAAATTTCATAGACATGCATCTCCTTTTGCATAATTTATACTTATTATAAAGTTTAGAGAATGCAAGTTAAAGTTCCTCAAAATTAAGAGCATCAATAGAATTTACCTCATTGTTGCTATCCTCTTTGTGTGAGCATTCGACATTATCTTCAAGAGCCATCATACACACATTAGCAACTTCAACTTCTTTATTACTTGTTCCTTCGCTTGAAGAATCATTTGTGTCACTCCAAGCAGCTGCAAAGCAATCTTGAATTTTTCATTCAAATTCTTCTTCTTTTTGAGCTTGGGACAATTTGGTTTGATTTTCCCTGGCTTGTTACACTCATAACAAATGATTTCATTTGATTCCTTAGTTTTGGAAGACTTTAGAGAGTAATTTTTTAAGAATTTTTGATACCTTTTTCCACCTTTCTTGAATGCTCTTTTAAATTTTCTTACAAGAATAGCCATGTCAGGATTATCATCATTTGACACACTTGTTTCATCCCTTGCATCAACCTTAAGAGCTTTAGCCTTCTTTTTCTCATCAACTTTTTTAGAATTCAGTGCAATGCATTTCTTCTTCTTTTGATATTTTTCAAGTTCATCTTTCTTGAACATCATTTCATAAGCAATAAGAGATCCAATAAGCTCATCATAAGTGAATCTTCTAAAATCCTTGGTATCTTGAGTCATAGTTGTCTTAGCTTCCCAAGACTTTGGAAGTGACCTTAGAATCTTCTCATAAGTTCAACTTCTTCAAATCTTTTTCCAACTGCCTTGAGTAGATTAATAAGGTTAGTGAATCTAATACTGATTTCAGCAATTGTTTCACTTGGTTTCATTTCAAACAACTCATAATCTAGGACAAGGAAGTTTGCCTTTAATTCTTTCACTTGATCTGTTCCTTCATAGGTAACCTCAAGCTTATCCCATATTTCCTTAGTCGTTTAACATCCTGAACATGATTATATTCATTAATGTCAAGAGCACAACGTAATATATTGATAGCTTTAACTTTAATAAAAAATTTTCTCCAATCATTATTATCAAATTTCACTTTAACTTTAGGAAGTCTAACATCTCCTTCACCAATTTTATAAGGCACATAAGGACCATCTTTCACAATACGCCATGCTTTAATGTCAATAGACTATATGAAATTTCTCATTCTAGTTTTCCAAAAAGAGTAGTTAGATCTATTAAAAAGTGGTGGTATAGCAATTGAATAGCCTTCGGCTAGTGGTGCAGGCATACCAGCAGTGTTACTAGATG
Organism: Hevea brasiliensis; assembly: GCF_030052815.1. Taxonomy (NCBI): domain Eukaryota; kingdom Viridiplantae; phylum Streptophyta; class Magnoliopsida; order Malpighiales; family Euphorbiaceae; genus Hevea; species Hevea brasiliensis. The sequence goes on from NC_079507.1 coordinate 23,699,748, forward strand.
AACTAGCCATTTGGGAATCACTCTAAGGTAGTCATACCCTAAGTAAGAGAGACAGGCTTTGATACCAATTTATAGGTCTAAAAGAATCCACAGGGAGGGGGGGGGGGTAAATTGGATTTTAACAATTTTTTTGTCCTTGCTTGAGACCTTTTGAAAAATTATGGCCTTTGTTTAATTAGGTGTACCTAAGTTTGATATATGTGCCAAATAAATAAAAAATGTATCACAAATATGCTCAATACAACTTCACATTTGATTAAGGCAAAGTGATCTAACAAACTCTACAAAGTGTACAACTTAGATTCTAAGCAATCTCAAAATCAACCTAATTAAGTACATTTTAAATGTGCTCAAAGAATATCAAAATGTATTATCAAGCAATCTCAACTTATCAACAATCTCAATATGCTCAATAATTCAATCAACACATCAAATATGTCATTCAACTCAAGATTCTAATTAAAGTAAAGTAAACAATATAAAGTAAAGAGTTAAAGGTTAAGAGAATTGAACACAATGATTTTATAGTAGTTCGGCTTAACTAGCCTATATCCACTCTCTTAAGATTCCTCCTTGAGTCTTCACTCCACTATATCCTCTTTTCAATCGGTAAGAGAAAGCCTTTTACATTCACAAGTCTTCAAGGTGCTTGCAAACCTCTACAAGTTTTATCCCAAACACTTCACTCACTTCAAGCTTCACAAAGTGCTTGAACAACCCTTATAAATGACATTAAAGATTGTTTTTCACTCAATTTGACACAATACAATATAAACTATAAAAGATGATAGAGAGTTGACATGCCAATGTAGCTTAAATAGAAGTTAAAGCACTTAAATGAAAGCAATAAAATGATTTCAAAGAGTGCAAATCAATCTCAAGCCTTCATTAAGTGAGAGAAGGTGTAAAAAAGATGTATTTATAGGTTCAAAAACATTTCATACCATTAAGAGATTTATCAGGACATTGAGGTACATTTTTCAAGAAAATAGCCATTATTTTGTCTTTTTTTACGACTTTGGACATTTAGCAAACTGATGAAAATTTTGTGCGCTAATAGCAAACATATTAGCAAACTTTATTAAAATTAGCAAACTAGTTAGCAAACTAATCAAGTTAGCAAATTGTCTTGCAAAACTGTATACCAGTAGCAAACTAGTTAGCAAACCTGACAACCATTTTAATCTGAATAACTTTGAAAAAAAGAACCAGATTTTGAAATTTTGATTTAACCTTTTAAGACTTTCAAAATCATAAAAACATTTTCTAAAAACTTGGATTTCAAAAAATTAAGGGTTTAAAGATAGAATGCATATGCATTATCTCTCTCTAATCTTTTCACAATAAACTTAGTGACTCAAACACCTAACTCTATACCTTTATTGAGTCTTCATAAGTCTTTGATAAGCAATCTTCTTATCTTTTCATCACTTTGATTCACCTTGTGTTAGCCTTGACAAATCTTTTTCTATGTATATGGCTTAACACTTCACCTTTCTTTTCACAACACTTTGAAATAAGGTTAGTTGATTCCATTTGAGTTTTGATATCATTAAAGACAATTGCTCATTTTAAGCTTGTTGGGGCCACACTTTATTACTGACCACAATCTACTCACACAAAAAATATATAAATGAGAATGCAACTTATTGCCCAATCATATGATTGCTTCATTTCACTAGTATCAAGCATGATGGGCTTTGGATGCTGACAATCAACTTTGTAACACCCCTATTTGCATAGCCTGGTATATTTTACTATTCCGGTGATCGGTATTGGTCAGTACAATTAAGAGAATTAGAACCACATCTAATACACCTAGATAAGCCCTGAATACAAATAATTAGTAATTGCCAAATAGTTAAGTACAAAGAATAAAAATAAAGCATAAAAAGTTAAATGAGTCGGGAGTCACAGCGATGGGTGACCTTCTCGGGAAATGACTGCGAGGTCAATCTAAAGTTAAATTTCGAACCAAAAAATGTGACGCTGTGGTCCTTAGGACTATTGCAAATACAGTGGAAAAGAGAAAATTACCAAAAAGGGTTGTTAAGAAGGTCAAATAATTAGGTTAGGGATCCGAAAGAAATATCGAATAACTTGCAAACCGGATTGAATCGACTAGGGGCGATTTGGTCAATTCACCCCTAGAGCTGACTCCTGACCTAACTGTCCAATAAAATCAGAGAAAAGAAAATTTCGGGATCAAGAATTAAATTAAAGAACTATGGAAAATTAAGGGAAAAGAAAAGAAAATGAAAAAGAAAAGAAATTCAAAAAAATAAAATGTTTTATGACATTACTCCTATGACATCATGTATGATAACATAAATAATTTCTATTTAATTACCATTTTGACCAAATCAATTTTATGATAAATACACATAAAAACAAATTAAAAGAAAAGCAATTTGGGTCTTCTTCTTATGTTGTCGTTCCCATCTGTCTTCCCTCTCTCATCTCTTTCATTTCTACCATGGGAGCTCACCTCAAGCTCTCATAAACCCTAAGTTTAGCCACAAATTCCCTAACCCCCTTAAGTAAACCTTGCAAGTAGACCTTGATATGAAGCTTGGATGTCATTAAAACCAAGGAAGTGAGGAAAATTGAAGGATAGAAATTCTGCACCATAAGGTAAGGTTTCTTTCTACCTTGAATCGTTAAGTTATCTTTGAATTAAGGTTGTTAGTGAGAAATTTAGCTTATGAAGTGAAAGAAATATGGGTGTATGGAGAGTTGAAATTTCATCCAGCCCTAGTCCCTTAGGGTTTTGATGATGTTTATGTGAATTAAACATGTAATTAGGCTTGATGGAATGTGTAGAAGTTGAATATCTACTTTAAGTGCATTAATTGAACTTGACTTAGGGTTTAGGAGAAAAATTGTAGAAAATGGTCAATAGATGTAAATGACCTTCTTTGAGTTGAGAAATGGTCAATTGTGACCATTTGTGGTGTGTGTGAATTGTTAGAACCAAGTTTCAATTCGGATTGGTTAAGGTCAATATGTAGATAGCTTGACCTAGGTCTCTTTCAGGGACCAAAACTGAAAATTTACCAACCCAATTGGTGTGAAGTTAATTGGGAATGAAACTAGACACAAAATGGACCATTTTTTATTTAGGATTCATGCCCAGAAAGTGACCATAACTTAGTGAACAATTAGGCCAAATTCGGAATTGGGCATACTGACCTGTACAAAAATGACCAAATGAACAATAGTTATGTAAATGACTATAACTTGGACTAAGAAGGTCCAAATGACCTGAATTTTATACCAATGGAAAGCTGAGACATAGCCCTAAAACTTTCATGCAGAAAATAAACCCAAATTTTGACCATAACCTATCCAAAAACTCACCTGCAATCAACACACCAAAAACTGCCAATATCTAGAAAATATCCAGAATTCTGGGTAACACCAAATCCGGCCAGCCCTATTCAAATAGGCATAACTTGGGCTACAAAACTCCAAATGGAGTGATTCAAAAATGGAATTAAAGTTAAGACAATAGGGAAAAACTTCTATGAAGAACACTTAGCCAAATTCTCACAGTAGCCAGACCAATATAACAGTAGAAAATAGGGGACCAAAACTGAAAAATTGTAATTTTTCTTAGGAGACTTAGAAATGAATTGGCAATCAATGCCAATAAAATTGACACCCAAAATGTGGTATATGGGTGCAATTAGAACTAATAAACCCATTAAGTATAGAAAAGTCAACATTTTGACTTGAATAGTGCCATGAATAGTGCCACCATACACAAAAATATGAAAGACCCGAAATTTATAAACCGTAATAGGTAGGATAAGTCTGCAAAGAAATTGTTAGAATTTAAGTATTAGAAATGGATACTGAAACACTTTAAATTTTTGTGATTCAGTTGGAAAGGGATCTTCAAAGGAGAAACGAAAGTTTGAGTAAGTTGAGTTGACAAAAGAGGTTTGTGCACAACTATTTTTCAATTGAATTTGTTTTAAATATTTTACATAATTAAATGATTTTATTTTTCCTTATGCACTATGTTTATCAATTATGGGATTTATTTCAATGATTATTGAAATTGGTATAGCAAGCATGGGTTTAGTTTTGTGAAATACTATTTCAATAATTATTAAATATTGTTTTGGACTGGATAAATTATGTTTTGAATTATAATGGGCAATTTGCATGAATAAAATACAAAATTTTGTTTTGGATTGTAATGAGCATAAAAAGTTATGAAATATTGGAATTGATTTTGAATTAACATTGTGTTGTGATTTATGCTCACAAAAAAGACAAAGAAATGCATGATATTGTTTTATATCTCACTATAGAGCTTGACTAGGTTATTACCCGTCTCCTTCATTTGTTGAAGAGACAATGGAGTTAGCTTTGTTTTGTTTCGAATACCATGGTATGTGCACAGGCTTAGATCCTCCTCTTATTAGAGGTTAGATTTAAATAATTGTTATGGTCCCATCGAAAGTTTCATTATTGTGTTGTATACTGTACACGATGATTCGACCTTCCTGACCATAGGGAGTTAGAATCCAGATTCGACCTCCCCGACCATAGGGAGTAAGAATCACCCCGAAGATGGCCCTTTCGGATTAGTCTTTCATAGTTAGTGAGATAAAGAATGTGTTTGATTGATAAGAAATTGTGATTTTAAATGAGATTGTGCACAAATGATTTTGTTAAAATAATTGTTTATTTCCATAATTGCAAGAATTATTTTTATTGTTCAGTTGGGACTTGACAAATTGAAATTTTGATTAAGGTTATTTTAACAAGTGACTAATATTATTGGTTATGAAAATTTTGACATTTGATAATTGGTTAAATTTCGAGATTCCAAAATTTTTGTTATAATTATTGTCAATATATATTGTATTACATTTTAAATCATAGTTGTGCACCACTGAGTTCAACACTCTGCGATAGCTTTTTATGCTATCGCAAGTGAAAGTAAAGATAGAGCAGCCGAGTGAGATTTCTGGTAGCTGCGCCTTGAAGACTCATTAGAATTAGCTTCGGGTATATTATAGGTATACCCTTGTATATTAGATTTTGAATATGCATGTTAATATGTGTGTGTAAATTATTTGAGTAAATGTATAAAACTTTTGAAGTGTTATTTTGGGTGTGTAATGGAAATGCAAATTTAATTTTAACAATAATTTTAGTACCTTAATGAATGTATTATTTACTTTCTTCTGGAAATTGAAAAATTATGAACGATTTCTTTTATGATGAGTTTGGCTTGATAAGTGAATTGAATTGATTGTGATGAATGAGGATATGAAAATGAGTGTATTGGAGTTGTGGTTGTTTTGAAAATATTGGAAGTGTTTTTACAGGTGTTTGAAGAACTGTTTTTCCCAAATATAGACTGCACTTTGCCTAAATTTTTCCAAGATTTGCGTAAAAATAAAAATGGACAAAAATTTTAACTAGTTTTTAAACTTTAACTAAATGTTTTTAATACCTACTATAAAAGCTCACCACTTTCAAAAAGTAACAAAATTGTTTTAAAATCCCTTGTAGTATATTTAATGGGTTACCGGTAAGCGAAGTATGGTAATTCATTAGATGTACTACGGGATCATGTTACATCTTACTAAGGAGTAGGGTGTGACATGTTTAGTGGAATCAGAGCAATGGTTTTAAAATAAATTTTGAACTGTGAATTTGAAATATTTTATCGATACATACAACTGCTCAAATATTTGATACATATAGTATAATTGCATCATAAATATGAATTAATGGAGAGAAATCTCCTTGTGTAGGTTATCCCAAGAAAAGAAAATTTTCTGAATAGAAATAGAAGAGGGGAATAAACCAATAGAATAATTGGATACGGTTGAGGCACAAGAGGAGGCCTCAGCTCTTCGGAGTGTCGAAGGCTCGACTGTACCAATTCCACTGGTACAAATCACCGCACAAGTGGCACAGCAAATAGCCACCTTCTTCCAATAAATGGCTGATAGTTTGTCAACCCAAGCTCAAACTCAAACTCAAGCCCAAGTACAGACTCAAACCCCACAAGGGCAGTACAAAATAGAAAAGAGTGAGAAATCTATGGGTCAGAACTCAAATAGGCAATTGGGGAAAAGAAAAGAAATTGAGGAACCCTGAATTTATAGATATGACAGAGGCGGATCTTCAGGGTGGAAGCAATCAAGAACCCATCGGCAAAGAATTCGAAGTTCCTACCCTCTCCGTGTTTGTGAGGTATGTGGCAAGTTACACGGGGGTATGTGTTATAAGGCCACTGGAGCCAGCTACAATTGTGGTGAACATGGATACCTTGTTAGAGATTATACTAGAGCACCTCGATCTGCTCTTCGGAGTTCACAAACAGTCGATAAGGGCCAAGCTAGAAATAGAATTGGTACTCCTCGCAATCCAAGCACAGCGAATCCACCCAATCATAGTAGCGCATCAATTAGAGCATCCACTATGTGCTAGAGAGAAATAGCAGAAACTTTAGATGTAGCTGCTAGTAAGTATTTAATCTATAGGAGGAAACAATTAGTTATTATTTGACCCCATCACTACTTATTTGTATCTTAGTGTTAGAATTATATGTTATACTGTTATTTCTTTACATGGGAATAAATTTTGATGCATTAGTAACTAGTCCTTTAGGATATAAACTATGATAATAAGTGTGATTGACATTAGTTTTGGAAGAGTTTGTCAGCGAAAAGTAATTATTAGTATACAATAAATTATAAGCTAATTAGTGAGCCTATTTAATATAAGGTAAGAGGACCTAAAAGTAAGTTACATTAATAGAATTATCCTAGATGAGGGTAAAGATGTTACTGCTAGTAATTGTTAATGGATATGGTAATCAGAATAAGTTCTGGATATTAGTGAATTCGAAAAGGACAAAATATAGGAAAGTTTGATCTATTTGAATGTATCTGTCACACCCTACCCCTCTGTAAGGCATAACATGATCCCGTAGTATAGCTAATGAATTATCAACTTCGTCTACTGATAACCCATTAAATACACTACAAGGGATTTTAAAACTTTTCTTACTTCTTTTTACAGTGGTGAGCACTATTTACAGGTGTTAAAAATTTTTTTTGAACTTAAGTGAAAGAGCTAACACATTTGAATTATTAATAATTTCTGTAAAAATTTTAGCAGAGTGCCATCTGTATTTTGGACAAAACAGTTCTTCAAAAATCTGTAAAAAGCACTTCAATATTTTTCTCAATCTCAAACTCCAACATAATTCAACACAATATGTTTTTCAACTCAAATCCACAATAATTTTTCAAAGACTGAGATTAAAGAAATATAGTACAAATTTTACAAGCCAAAATAACTCATCATTTACTTTACAACTTCAATGTACAATTTTAATTTACAACTGCTCAAAACCAAGAACAATATATACATACAGTGAACATACATTACAGTACAAAATGCAAAATGTGGTATACTCAATATACCCGATGATCTCTCAATGTAGTACTAGCAGCCTAGTCTGCTGTCCTGTCAGTCTGTCTACCTACGACAGCAATGAAAAGCTATCGCTGAGTAAAATTTACTCAGTAGTGCACAATAACAATTTGAAATGTGATACATAAATCTTTTATTGACAATTCACAAATCAAATAGTTCACAATTCCATTTCACAATTTACAAAGTTCATATAACATAAATTTGATCAAATAACTGAGTAACACAGTTTTGCTAATCAATAACACAATTTGATCAAATAATTGAATTAACACAATTTGATCAAATAACTGAACAATACAGTGTTGCCGATCGATAACACAATTTAGGCCATGACACAATTTTTCCACACATTCCGTGTTGTACACCACGACAAGACACACTCACCCCCAATAATCGAAATCAATGAGGGAGGAAGCTAGCTGAATAATGAGTACTCATCCACACTCACCTCAGACTGGCAAGTCAAAGAGGGAGGAACATAATCACACTCACCCCAGACTGATAGGTCAAAGAGGGAGGAATATATTAACAATGTCATGCCAAGTGTGAATCAAAATAATTTCAAATTACAATATTTCATACAAACCATAAATCACATTTTATCTCAAAATTTCCATTTGCAAAGTTGGCAACACAATAAGTTCCAAATAATATTCCCAAAACCAAAGCAATCAAAACTTATTCATAACTCATTTCTCCACATAAATTTGCTAGTAAAAGCAGTGAATATAAAAGTATTGTGCACGGACACAATTTAAAACTATAATGTTCAATTAAATTTTTAAGTAGAAAATGAGAAGTCAAAATTATTGTGCACAAACATAATTTAAAACAATGACATACAAATAATCATAATTTATTTCAATTGAAAAATTCAAAAGAAATAACTATTGTGCAAAAACACAATTTAAAACAATAACATACAAATAATCGTAATTTATTTCAATTGAAAAATTCAAAAGAAATAACTATTGAAATAACTATTGTGCAAAAACACAATTTAAAACAATAACATACAAATAATCGTAATTTATTTCAATTGAAAAATTCAAAAGAAATAACTATTGTGCACAAATACAATTTAAAACAATAACATATAAATAATCGTAATTTATTTCAATTGAAAAATTCAAAAGAAATACTTATTGTGCACAAACACAATTTAAAACGATAACATATAAATAATCGTAATTTATTTCAATTGAAAAAATCAAAAGAAATACTTATTGTGCACAAATACAATTTAAAACAATAACATATAAATAATCGTAATTTATTTCAATTGAAAAATTCAAAAAAATACTTATTGTGTACAAACACAATTTAAAACAATCACATATAAATAATCGTAATTTATTTCAATTGAAAAATTCAAAAGAAATAGTTATTGTGCATAAACATAATTTAAAACAATGACATACAAATAATCATAATTTATTTCAATTGAAAAATTCAAAAGAAATAACTATTGTGCACAAACACAATTTAAAACTATAATGTTCAATTAAATTTTTAAGTAGAAAATGAGAAATCAAAATTATTGTGCACAAACCTCTGATAACTGTCTCCTGGCCTTGACTCAGTATTTCCTTCCCTTTCCCTGAGTCTTTGCTAATTGAGAAACACAATTCGATGTGTTTCAGTACTCATTTAAATTGTCTCTGATGATAATGCTTGATAATTAATTCACTGAATTCTATTATTTGCTTAATCACCTAATATGTCAACCCTCGATGCATTCTAAGTAAATTACGTTTTAATGTTACTAATATGTCACATTCGATAGTCTTTTAGGGTTGGTACATGTTACCAAATTCATTTCCATGTATCTTACATTTTCTTGCAATTTACTGGATTCCGGGATACTAGTTTGACCTAGCCGGACGACCTAGTTCCCTTGGTTTTCGGGTTTCAGTCAAAACTATAAACTTGTAGATCTATGTCTTATTGCATGCGGGGCAAAATTTCAGGTCATTCTGAGTTATGTAGACCAAGTTATGGTCATTTTACTATTGCTGGTCAAAATGCATCAAAATTGGTCACTTTAGGTCACTTTAGGTCAATTTTGGTTCGGCCAATTTTTGGACCCAAACTTGTGCAAGCTATTTGACTTGCTTATGGTCATTTCTGGGCTTTGGTGTCTTCATAAGACTTGTAGATATAGGTCTTAACTATTCATGGTCAAAATTTCAGGTCAATTGGACCTGTTTTGAGTGAGTTATGGCCAAAACACTAACTGCTGCCCAAATGGTAAATTTTCAGGCCTTATTTGCACTTAATCCGGATTTGGTCATTTTTCAAGCTACCTTGCAAGCAGAATTTTGGCAAGCTTCCTTCATGAAAGTTGGCACATTCTGTGCCTAATTTCACCTCCAATTGGTCTCATACCAATTGGAGCCACACACTTAAGGTTCTAAGCCCAAAACACAAACTGCCCTATTGCATTTTATTCATACTCATCAAAGATCATCTTTAACCCTTACCAAACTTCGCCTTTATGCCATTTCTGGTTTGTACCCTAACCTAAACATATTTCACAACATTTTATTGATCATTTTGGCAGCTTACAATCACATTCAACATACACCATTAAGTGCAGAATTTATTAAATTCAATTACAACAATTTAACTACCTATTCATGCTCATTTATATGTCCAACTTCACACCATCACACATATACCCAAACTGCCATCACAACTAACACAATTCAACATTAATATTCCATCATCCAAACATGAAATAACATCCTTATGGTTCACCCAACCAGGCTGCCAATTCATGCATTACATTCCATTAATTCCCAAGCTTCAAATTTCAAATACACATCTACATATACTAAGTATACATCACCCAAATAATTTTCTACACACATATACATTTAATCAATCCTTTAATCTACCATTTAGAAGCAAGAATAAGCTATCCTCAAAGTGTTTTCATGGCTGCCAAAAGTACACATCCCCTTTAAACATCAAACCTCAAAAATTTCTCCATAAATCAAGTACCCATAACATCCTTACAAACTTTAATAAAACAATAATCAAAAACTCAAACTTACCACTTTAGAAATTCTTCAAAACTCCACAAAAACTTTCATTTCTTGCTGCCTATCTACTACCCATGGTGTGAGGATCATTTTTAATGAAGACACTTGCAAGAAATCAAGGCTTGATCATGGAGAACTTGAGCTCCATGCATAATACGGCCATGGAGTTTCTTTGGGAGAAATCTTCACTTCGGCAATGGAAGGGAATGAAGGTTGAAGAAGATTTTACAGATTTGTTAGTGGATTTACACCGGCCCATTTAATGGTTGTTTAACCCCCATAGTGCTCCACTCACCATAAATAATGATATTATCTATTTAAATGTGTTAATTACTCAATTTGAATCCCATTTTTGCTATTTACATTAGGTACCACTAATTAAATTTTTCATGACATTTTCCAAATATAATATCATGTATTTTCAATGGACATTTAGGTCAAAAGACAACTCTGGATGTCAAATGCCCACAATGCCCCTGTTCGGATTGCATTCCCGATTTTTCGGTAACACCGGGTTTTGTCTGTTTTTCGATTTCTCACTTTTCTTTGTACTAATTAATTAATTTTTCTTTGATATTTCTAATGGTATTTATACTTCAATAGGTGTCTATTTAAGTCTTAAAAATAATTTCCAGGGTTCCCCGTGGTCCAGGGCTAGTCAACGGTCCACGCCGTGACTTCCCGGTGCGGTCACCCATCGCTAGGGTTCTCGGCTCGCTTAACTTGGTTACATTTCTTTGCTATTATTTTTCCTTTGTTTTTCTTGTATTTTCTTTTCTTGTATTTCATTATTTTATGTCTCCTCACTCATATCGAAGTGTAGTTTAAGGCATCCTAGCTGTCCGAGCAACACTGGTCACCGGAATAGTAAAACGCACTACCGAACATAGGGTTGTTACAATTCTCCCCCCCCCCCCCCCCTTAAATAAATTTCGTCCACGAAATTTTACCCAATAGCCATCTTAAAATAGTCATACGTTTATTTTCTCCTTTCTATATGATCGTATAATCTTCTTTACCTCAAATTTGTATAAGACTTTTAACAATCTAATACAACGTTTAATTTGTTTGTATAACACCAATCTTCTCTTACTATTGTCCTGTCTAATATTTCGATTCATGTTCCTTCTTGAATGACCCTTGAGGTCATGTTAGAATGATTTATCTAGTCGTTGGTCCTCTGACCATTCTAGTCAATAGTCTTCCTCACATTCGTAATATTTTTTTGGTATATCTAAACCAACTGTTCGAATTTTTACTTCCATAACTCTTTTTATCTGTCAATATTCTATAACTTACTTCCCTTTTGTACTAAACTATAACCTTTCGATATTCTAACTTTTGTGTTTTAAATGTAACACCCCTATGTTCGGTAGTGCGTTCTACTGTTCCGGTGACCAGTGTTGTCCGAACAGCTAGGATGCCTAGAACTACACTTCGTTATGAGTGAGGAGACATAAAATAATGAAATACAAGAAAAGAAAATACAAGAAAAACAGAGGAAAAATAATAGCAAAGAAATGTAACCAAGTTAAGCGAGCCGAGAACCCTAGCGATGGGTGACCGCACCGGGAAGTCACGGCGTGGACCATTGACTAGCCCTGGACTGCGGGGAACCCTGGAAAATATTTTTAGGACTTAAATAGACCCTTATGGAAGTATAAATATCATTAGAAATATCAAAGAAAAATTAAATAATTAGTATAAAGAAAAGTGAGAAATCGAAAAACAGACAAAACCCGATATTACCGAAAAATCGGGAATGCAACCCGAACAGGGGCATTGTGGTCATTTGACATCCCGAATTATCTTTTGACCTAAATTTCCATTAAAAATAAGTAATATTACACTTAGAAAATAAAATGAAAAATTAATTTGGTCGTACCTAAAGTAAATAGCAACAATTAAGGGTTTAATGTGGAATAAGTGGGAGTTAAACTTATTATATGATTTATTTGAGTGAGTGGGCCACTAAAGGATTAATTAAAAGCTAAATGGGGCAGGTGTACACCCATTATCCCATCTGCATTTCATCTTCCTCACTTAGATTCAACCATGCCGAATTGAGAAGGAAGAAAATCCTCCATTGCCGTTTCACTTAGAGCTTGATCCTTTCCTCCATTTCACCTCTAATCACTTAGATTGCTTCATAAAAAATTGTCCCCACATCACAAGGAAGAGCTTGATACCAAAATCAAGAAGTTTGGTGAAGGTTTAACAAGCCCCAACCATAGGTAAGTTTGTATTTTTGAACTTTGCTTTGTTAAAGTTTGTATACTTGTTATGGGTGTTTGAATTGTGAAGAAAATTTTCAAGTTTGAGGAGTTCTTGATATATCAATTTTGGGCAGCCATGGAGTTGTATATTTGATGATTTATTTTACATATGTTTGATGGGAATTCATGTTGAATAGGGTGAATTGATGTCCTAGTAGTTAATTCCACATGTAAATGGTGATTATGCACTTGGAATGGAAATTGATGAATTATGGACACTTTGGCATGGTGAAGCTTTTCGGCAGCCTTGAGGCTTCTTTGATAAATGTATGTGTTCATGAAGATATGGGCAGAATTGTGACATTGAGGATTGATGAGTGTGTATGTAAATTGGTTGTGTAAAGTATGTGTAAGAATTAGAAATGTCCATGTGTATGTATTGTTTTATTTGGACTTTATGAATTAGAGTTTAATTTGGTGTGTTAAGGATGTTTGTAATCTGTCCAAAATGATTTTTATGTGAAGTGGTAAATGGTTTTGGTAATGTACCAAAACAGAATGGGTAAGAGAGATGGACTTAGAGTAAGGTAAATGTGTAATTGATACATGTTTATGCAATGTAATTAAGGGCAATGTACATTTTAACCTATAACTTTAAATGTGTAACTCCAATTGGTATAAGACCAATTGGAGGTGAAACTAGGCACAAAATGTGCCAACTTTCATTGGGAAAGCATACCAAAATTCTGCTTGCAAGGTGACATGAAAAATGACCAATTCGGATTAAGTGCAAGTGAAACCTGAAAACTGACCAATTGGGCAGCAGTTAGTTTTTAGGCCATAACTCACTCAAAACAGGTCCAATTGACCTGAAATTTTAACCATGAATAGCTAAGACCCATACCTACAAGTCTTATGAAGACACCAAAGCCAATAAATGACCATAAGCAAGTCAAACAACTTGCACAAGTTCGGGTCCAAAAGCTGGCCGAACCAAAGTTGACCAAAATTGACCTAAAATGACCAAATTTGATGCCATTTGACCAGCAATAGTAAAATGACCATAACTTGGTCTACATAACTCAGAATGACCTAAAATTTTGCCCCGCGTTCCGTAAGACATAGATCTACAAGTTTGTAGTTTTGACCGAAACCCGAAAACTGAGGGAACTGGGTCTTCCGGCTAGGTCAAACTAGTATATCGAAATCCAGCAAGTTGCAATAAAATGCACTAAACAAGAAAATGAAATTGGCAATGTGTACCAACCCTAAAACACTATCGAATGTGACATATTAGTGACACTAAAACCTAATTAACCTAGAACGCATCGAGGGTCGGTATATTAGGTGATTAAGCAAATAATAGCTTTCAGTGAATTACTTATCAAGCATTATCAATAGAGACAGTTTAATTTAGTACTGAAATACTTTAAATTGTGTTTCTTAGTTACCAAAGACTCAGGAAAAGGGAAGGAAACACTTAGTCCAGACCAAGAGACAGTTATCAGAGGTTTGTGCACAACAACTATTTCTTTTGAATTTTTCAATTGAAATGAATTATGACTATTTGTACATTATTGTTTTAAATTGTGGAAATGTGTTTGAATGGATATTTATTGCTTGAAAAATATTGTAAATGGTTTGAAACTATGAGAAATTGTTTGAATGATATTGATGGATACTTATTGATTGAAAAGCATTGGAAATTGTTTGAAACCACAGCTATCATGTATATTGATTGTATTCCTCGCTAGCTTATCTAGTGGGACGAATTGAATTCCCTCTCTGGCTGAAGTGTTGAGGTGTGTGCCTGTTGAGGACGAATTGGATGAGTACTCATATTTTTGCTAGCTAGCTATGTTATTCCTCATTAGTCATCGACTTTTGGGACGAATTGAATACCTCATTAGCCATCGGCTTTTGGGACGAATTGAACTTTGGAACATGATTAAGCTGTGTGTGATTTATTGATATGTATTGTGAGATTGTGAAATGAATTTAAACTCTTATTGACATATACTGTCTTTTGAATTCAACCATGATCTGACTTATTGAAATTTATTGTGATATTGAGAAATGGAGTTTAAATTCTTATTGACAATTACTGTCTTGAAATTAACTATGGTTTTAAGTATCCACTATTTATATGATTTATGAATTGCGATTTAAATTGTATTTGGTTAATGTTGTGCACCACTGAGACATTGTCTCAGAGATAGCTTTTTATTGCTGTCGCAAGTAGACAGACAGACAGGGTAGCAGACTAAGCTGCTATTACTTCCAGCGAGAGATTTCCGGGTATAATGAGTATACCATATTTTACATTTTGTACTATAATGTATGACCACTGTATGTACATATTGTTTTTGGTTTTGAGCAGTTGTAAATTAAAATTGTACATTAAAGTTGTAAAATAATTATGAGTTATTTTGGCTTGTAAAAATTCTATTATATTTCTTTTATCTCAATCTTTGAAAGTCACTGTGGATTTGAGTTGATAAATATGTTGTGTTGAGAAAAATGTTGGAATTGAGATTTGGAAATATATGAAAGTGCTTTTTACAGGTTTTCTGAAGAACTATTTTTATCCAAAATACAGATGGCACTCTGCCAAAATTTTTACAGAAACTCCAAATAATTCAAATGTGTTAGTTCTATCACTTCAATTCAAAAAGGTTTTTAACACCTGTAAATAGTGCTCACCACTGTAAAAGAAGTAAGAAAAGTTTTTAAAATCCCTTGTAGTGTATTTAATGGGTTATCAGTAGACGGAGTTGGTAATTCATTAGGTATACTACGGGATCATATTATGCCTTACAGAGGGGTAGGGTGTGACATTAAATCCCTAAGTAGGATTTCAAACTTATTTCCAACAATAAAATTCTGTCCTGGCATAATTATACCAAAACAGATGCCGTTGGCAACTATTCTCATCTTGGTGTATTATCGAGTAGTACGTAGCTCTATACAATAATATCAAGTCAGTACTGTAATCTGCAGCTTACAGTATAAACATCAAGAACATTGCATAGTTACTACGATACATCCTAATAGATCAAATTTTCTGATATTTTATCCTTTTCGAATTTACTGATATTCGAATCTTATTCTGATTACAATATCCATTAGCAATTACTAACAGTAACATCCTTGCCCTCATCTAGAGCAATTCCATTACTGCATCTTACTTTTACGTCCTCTTGCCTTACATTAAATAGGCTCGCCAATTAGTTTTATAATTTATGGTGTGTTAGAAAATACTTTTCACCGATAAACTCTTTCAAAACTAATTTCACTTATTATCACAATCCTTATCTTAAAGGACTAATCACTATTACATCAAAATTTATTCCCCTGTAAAGGAATAACAACAGAACATATAGTTTTAATACTAACATAAAAGTATGCAAACTCCAGGTCAAACAATACATATATATATCTTAGTTACTAATTGAGAAAGTACCAGCAACAATGTCAAAAGTCTCAGCCTCTTCTCTCTGCAGTATAGCGTATACTCCAGCTGGAGCATCACCCTGTTCTAGCTGATTCATAGTACTCTGACTTCTAGGTGTACTACCCCTACCTCTACCTCTGCCTCTACTAACTGATGGTGAACTCTTTAGGGTAGAAACTTGGGTTGATCCCTTTGGTGTAGTAAATGATCCAGAACGACATGGATTTACACAATCCCTAGCAAAATGACCAGTCTCTCCACAATTAAAACATGCTCTTACGGCTCTATAACATACCCCACTATGTGGTTTATCACAAGTTTCACAAAGTCGATCTGACAGTGCATTTCTGGGTTTCTGTTGAGTTTGCTGATCGGATCGAGGTGGTTTTTGTCCAGAAGATCTATCTCTACCAGACTTCTTACTACCTCGGTTGTATCCCCAAAGTTTTTCCTCTTTCCAGTAGGACCACTAGAACTTTATTCTACTGACTTTTCCTCTTTTTCTGTCTTCTCTGATTTCTTTTTCTCAGGGGCCGCTTCAGATTCAATTTTTTCTAACTCTAGTGCTTGAGAAATAAGTTCAGAGAAGTTAGTATGTTTGAATCCGACCACTTGTAATCTGATACTAGGCTTTAAGCCGGTTTCAAACCTCTTACATCTCTCCCTACTGGTAGAAAGTAAACTTACTGCATAATGGCTTAGGCTGGAAAATTCCCTTTCATATTCAGCCACCGATCTACTCCCTTGTTTCAGACTTAGGAACTCTTGCAGCTTCTGGTCTACATAAGCATCGGGGACATATTTTTGTCTGAATTCCCTGAGAAAGTCATTCCATGTTAGCACTGTAGGTTCTACCAGACTGTGGGGAATGGTTTTCCACCAGTCATAAGCATCCCCTTGTAGCAAAGATACTGAGTATTCAAATCTGAGCTCCTCTATATAATGTAGTTTCTTGAACACCCTATCCATCCTCTCTAACCACTGTTCAGCCTCTAGAGGGTCTACTGTCCCCTTGAACTCTGTAGCCCCATATTTCATCAATTTGTATATTGTCTAGCAGAAGACTGTGGTTGTACCACTGGTGTCTGTATTGGGGCTTGAGTAGGCACATTACCAGCCATTTGTTGAAACATTGCAGCCATCTGCTGAGCGAATCGACGAGCAGAAATCGCGATCATTTGCAGGGTAGTCTTTGAACCACTGACATTGTGTAGGGATGGGGCATCCCCTAGCACCTCAGCCTCTATAGATTGATCGACTGAACGATCATCCTCTTCCATGGTCAATGCGAGGATCTTAGATCTCCTGAACAAATAACACAAGGAGATTTCCTACCGTTAGTGCATATTTATAATGTAATGTACTATATGTATCAAACAATGACATTAAGTAGTTGTACTATGAAGAAAGAATATTCAAATAACATGTGAAAACAGAATTTAAAAACTAGCTGTGATACCACTAAAACATATCACACCCTACCCCTCTGTAAGGCATAATATGATCCCGTAGTATGCCTAATGAATTACCAACTTCGTCTACTGATAACCCATAAAATACACTACAAGGGATTTTAAAACTTTTCTTACTTCTTTTTATAGTGGTGATCACTATTTACAGGTGTTAAAAATTTTTTTTGAACTTAAGTGAAAGAGCTAATACATTTGAATTATTAATAATTTCTGTAAAAATTTTGGCAGACTGCCATCTGTATTTTGGACAAAACAGTTCTTCAAAAACCTGTAAAAAGTACTTCAATATTTTCCTCAATCTCAAACTCCAACATAATTCAACACAATACGTTTTTCAACTCAAATCCACAATAATTTTTTAAAGACCGAGATTAAAGAAATACAGTACAAATTTTATAAGCCAAAATAAATCATCATTTACTTTACAACTTCAATGTACAATTTTAATTTACAACTGCTCAAAACCAAGAACAATATATACATACAGTGAACATACATTACAGTACAAAATACAAAATGTGGTATACTCAATATACCCGATGATCTCTCAATGTAGTACTAGCAGCCTAGTCATCGCCTCACAATCTGTCTACCGCACAAAGAATGAAAAGCTATCGCTGAGTAAAATTTACTCAGTGGTGCACAATAACAATTTGAAATGCGATACATAAATCTTTTATTGACAATTCACAAATCAAATAGTTCACAATTCCATTTCACAATTTACAAAGTTCATATAACATAAATTTGATCAAATAACTGAGTAACACAGTTTTGCCAATCAATAATACAATTTGATCAAATAATTGAATTAACACAATTTGATCAAATAACTGAATAATACAGTGTTGCGATCGATAACACAATTTAGGTCATGACACAATTTTTCCACACATGCCGTGTTGTACACCACGACAAGACACACTCACCCCAATAATCGAAATCAATGAGGGAGGAAGCTAGCTGAATAATGAGTACTCATCCACACTCACCTCAGACTGGCAAGTCAAAGAGGGAGGAACATAATCACACTCACCCCAGACTGACAGGTCAAAGAGGGAGGAATATATTAACAGTGTCATGCCAAGTGTGAATCAAAACAATTTCAAATTACAATATTTCATACAAACCATAAATCACATTTTATCTCAAAATTTCCATTTACAAAGTTGGCAACACAATAAGTTCCAAATAATATTCCCAAAACCAAAGCAATCAAAACTTATTCATAACTCATTTCTCCACATAAATTTGCTAGTAAAAGCAGTGAATATAAAAGTATTGTGCACAGACACAATTTAAAACTCTAATGTTCAATTAAATTTTTAAGTAGAAAATGAGAAGTCAAAATTGTTGTGCACAAACATAATTTAAAACAATGACATACAAATAATCATAATTTATTTCAATTGAAAAATTCAAAAGAAATAACTATTGTGCACAAACACAATTTAAAACTATAATGTTCAATTAAATTTTTAAGTAGAAAATGAGAAATCAAAATTATTATGCACAAACCTCTGATAACTGTCTCCTGGCCTGGACTCAGTATTTCCTTCCCTTTCCCTGAGTCTTTGCTAACTGAGAAATACAATTCGAGGTGTTTCAATACTCAATTAAATTGTCTCTGACGATAATGCTTGATAATTAATTCACTGAATTCTATTATTTGCTTAATCACCTAATATGTCGACCCTCGATGCATTCTAAGAAAATTACATTTTAATGTTACTAATATGTCATATTCGATAGTCTTTTAGGGTTGGTACATGTTACCAAATTTATTTCCATGTATCTTGCATTTTCTTGCAATTTACTGGATTCCGGGATACTAGTTTGACCTAGCCGGACGACCTAGTTTCCTTGGTTTTCGGGTTTCGGTCAAAACTACAAACTTGTAGATCTATGTCTTATTGCACGCGGGGCAAAATTTCAGGTTATTCTGAGTTATGTAGACCAAGTTATGGTCATTTTACTATTGCTGGTCAAATTGCATCAAAATTGGTCACTTTAGGTCAATTTTGGTTCGGCCAATTTTTGGACCCGAACTTGTGCAAGCTGTTTGACTTGCTTATGTTCATATCTGGGCTTTGGTGTCTTCATAAGACTTGTAGATATAGGTCTTAACTATTCATGGTCAAAATTTCAGGTCAATTGGACCTGTTTTGAGTGAGTTATGGACAAAACACTAACTGCTGCCCAAATGGTAAATTTTCAGGCCTTATTTGCACTTAATCCGGATTTGGTCATTTTTCAAGCTATCTTGCAAGCAGAATTGTGGCAAGCTTCCTTCATGAAAGTTGGCACATTTTGTGCCTTGTTTCACCTCCAATTGGTCTCATACCAATTGGAGCCACACACTTAAGGTTCTAAGCCCAAAACACAAACTGCCCTATTGCATTTTATTCATACTCATCAAAGATCACCTTTAACCCTTACCAAACTTCACCTTTATGCCATTTCTGGTTTGTACCCTAACCTAAACATATTTCACAACATTTTATTGATCATTTTGGCAGCTTACAATCACATTCAACATACACCATTAAGTGCAGAATTTGTCAAATTCAATTACAACAATTTAACTTACTATTCATACTCATTTACATGTCCAACTTCACACCATCACACATATACCCAAACTGCCATCACAACTAACACAATTCAACATTAATATTCCATCATCCAAACATGAAATAACATCCTTATGGTTCACCCAACCAGGCTGCCAATTCATGCATTACATTCCATTAATTCCCAAGCTTCAAATTTCAAATACATATCCACATATACTAAGTATACATCTCCCAAATAATTTCCTACACACATATACATTTAATCAATCCTTTAATCTACCATTTAGAAGCAAGAATAAGCTATCCTCAAAGTGTTTCCATGGCTGCCAAAAGTACACATCCCCTCTAAACATCAAACCTCAAAAATTTCTCCATAAATCAAGTACCCATAACATCCTTACAAACTTTAATAAAACAATAATCAAAAACTCAAACTTACCACTTTGGAAATTCTTCAAAACTCCACAAAAACTTTCATTTCTTGCTGCCTATCTACTGCCCATGGTGTGAGGATCATTTTTCATGAAGACACTTGCAAGAAATCAAGGCTTGATCATGGAGAACTTGAGCTCCATGCATGGTGCGGCCATGGAGTTTCTTTGGGAGAAATCTTCACTTCGGCAATGGAAGGGAATGAAGGTTGAAGATGAGTTTACAGATTTGTTAGTGGATTTACACCTGCCCATTTAATGGTTGTTTAACCCCATAGTGCTCCACTCACCATAAATAATGATATTATATGTTTAAATGTGTTAATTACTCAATTTGAATCCCATTTTTGCTATTTACATTAGGTACCACTAATTAAATTTTTCATGAAATTTTCCAAATATAATATCATGTATTTTCAATGGACATTTAGGTCAAAAGACAACTCGAGATGTCAAATGCCCACAATGCCCCTGTTCGGGTTCCATTCTCGATTTTTTGGTAATACTGGGTTTTGTTCATTTTTTGATTTCTCACTTTTCTTTGTACTAATTAATTAATTTTTCTTTGATATTTCTAATGGTATTTATACTTCAATAGGTGTCTATTTAAGTCTTAAAAATAATTTCTAGGGTTTCCCGCGGTCCAGGGCTAGTCAACGGTCCACGCCTTGACTTCCCGGTGTGGTCACCCATCGCTAGGGTTCTCGGCTCGCTTAACTTGGTTACATTTCTTTGCTATTATTTTTCATTTGTTTTTCTTGTATTTTCTTTTCTTGTATTTCATTATTTTATGTCTCCTCACTCATATCGAACTGTAGTTCTAGGCATCCTAGCTGTCCGGGCAACACTGGTCACCGGAACAGTAGAACGCACTACCGAACATAGGGGTGTTACAGTATCATAGTAGCTATGCAATATTCTTGATATTTGTGCTGTAAGCTACAGATTACAGTACTGACTTGGGATTTATTATGTAGAGCTATGTACTACCCAATAGTACACAAGGATAAGAATAGTTACAAATGGCTTTTGCTCTGGTACAAATATATCAAAATAGAGTTTTATTAGTAAAACTGAGTTTGAAAATCCTAATTCAGGATTTAAAACTCTATAATTAGAATATCAAAAGATCATGGTTGCAAGGTAGTGAGAGTTAATGACTCTGTTACCCTAGCACAAATTACAGTACATCAGGAATTGTTATGGGACTAGAGATTTTAGTATGGTCAAAATTTAAAAATAACACCTATAGGGCTAAGTTATCCAGTCTCTGATATGGGGTTTATAGTTGTTTTGATATTGCAATGGATCTTTTGCTCAAAGTTTAGTAAGGAACAGTATTCTATTTGTGTAGCAGTAAGACACAAAATATGATTTTGTTCCCCTGGAAGAGACAGGATGCTATGGATGATAATTATAACTTATAAAACAGTTAAGAAATGATATTCTATTAATAACAGTAATTCGATAGGAACTAATTGGTCAGGTATTCTTTTGGAAGAGCACAATTTTATTGTGCGGATCATGAGGATTAGATTAGGATTAATGCGAAACTTTTGAATAGCATGGGAAAAAGGAGAGTCCGGTAGACTCCTTTCTTAAGGTTAAAGAATTGTTTATGGTTCAATAAAAAAAAGGGGTAATGATCGCAAACCAACGAAAAAATAAGCTATAGAATATTGGTAGATAAAAGAAAATATAGAAGTAAAAATTAGAATAGTTGGTACAAATGTACTAAAGAAACATTATGAATATTGGTTAAAGTGTTGAATAGAATGGTCAGAGGACTAAATCAAAGTAATATTTAAGTATAGCGGATTTATTAGGGATGATAAGAGGTGCTAAATCATGGCTTGACAGTCAAGTTAAGGAAGAAGATAAGATTGAGGAATAAAATAATTAAAGTTAAGTTGTGGAATGAAAAAAAAAAAGAAAGAAACAAATAGAACAGTAAGGAATGAGAAAAACACTAGATGAGGAATTGCCACCAGGGCAAACAACCTGCTTAAGACACGTAACGATATCCCGAACTATTTTATCAAGAAAAAAATAAGTTAAACAAAAGCAAACAAGATAGTGTAAAATAGCACATAAGCCTTGGTCATAAATGGAGATAGTAAGATAATAGTTATGGACCTATGGCCAATAAAGAGATAAGCAGTTCATATATGACCAATAAGATCATTTAAAAAAAAAAAAGAAAGAAAGACTACAAAGGAAAATAATTGCTAAAACAACAGCAAGAAAAGACTAAAATATTCTAAACTAAACTGAAGGCTGCATCAAATGATCAAGAGATTTGATAAGAAAAGAGTAAAACTAAGTTCTCACCCATAGGATCATACGAGGTCCTAAAAAAAGTAGATCCACTAGCACACAGATTTGCTTACCTCTAAAATTGAAATCAATTTGAATCTAACTTATGACAGAAGCTCATAAGAAACTTGGCACACAAGGTGAGCAATCAATGAGTAAATAGTATTGGTTAAAGTGCTGTGGAACCATCATTCGGACCAGGAGGCTTCTTAGGAACGAGAGGAGGACATGAGGAGACAGCACCCATAGCTATTCAGAGACTGATACCAGGTAAAATTTCGAGATGAAATTTATTTTAAGCGGGGAGAATTATAATACCCCTATTTGCATAGCCTGGTATATTTTACTGTTCCGATGACCGGTCGGTCCAGACAATTAAGAGAATTAAAATCACATCTAAGACACCTAAATAAGCCCTAAATACAGATAATTAGTAATTGCCAAATAGTTAAGTATAAAGAAGAAAAACAAAGCATAAAAAGTTAAATGAGCCAGGAGTCACAGCGATGGGTGACCTTCTCGGGAAATGACTGCGAAGTCAGTCTAAACTCAAATTTCGAACCGAAAAATGTGACGCCGTGGTCCTTAGGACTATTGTGAACACAGTGGAAAAGAGAAAATCACGAAAAAGAGTTGTTAAGCAGGTCAAATAATTAGGTCAGGGATCCGAAAGAAATATCGAATAACTTGCAAACCGGATTGAATCGATGAGGGGCGATTTGGTCAATTCACCCCTAGAGTTGACTCCTGACCTAACTGTCCAATAAAATCAGAAAAAAGAAAATTTTGGGATCAAGAATTAAATTAAAGAACTATGGAAAATTAAAGGAAAAAGAAAAGAAAATGAAAAAGAAAAGAAATTCAAAAAAATAAAATGCTTTATGACATCACTCCTATGACATCATGTATGATCACATAAATAATTTCCATTTAATTACCATTTTGACCAAGTCAATTTTATGATAAATACACATAAAAACAAATTAAAAGAAAAGCAATTTGGGTTTTCTTCTTGTGTTGCTGTTCTTATCTCTTTTCCCTCTCTCATCTCTTTCATTTCCACCATGGGAGCTCACCTCAAGCTCTCATAAACCCTATGTTTAGCCACAAATTTCCTAACCCCCTTAAGTAAACCTTGCAAGTGGACTTTGATATGAAGCTTGGATGTCATTAAAACCAAGGAAGTGAGGAAAATTGAAGGATAGAAATTCTGCTCCATAAGGTAAGGTTTCTTTCTACCTTGAATCATTAAGTTATCTTTGAATTAAGGTTGTTAGTGAGAAATTTAGCTTATGAAGTGAAAGAAATATGGGTGTATGTGTAACACCCCTATTTGCATGGCCTGGTATATTTTACTATTCCGGTGACCGGTATCGGTCTGGATAACTGAGGGGATTAGAACCAAACTTAAGACAACTAGATAAGCTCTGAACACAAATAATTAGTAATTGTCAATTGGTTAAGTATAAATAAGAAAAATAGAACACAAGAAGTTAAATGAACAGAGAGTCACAGCGATGGGTGACCTTCTCAGAAAGGACTGCGAAGTCGATTTAAACTCAAATTTCGAACCGTAAAATGTGACGGCGCGGTCCGTAGGACTATTGCGAACATAGTAGAAAAGAGAAAATCACGAAAAAGAATTGTTAAGCAGGTTAAATAATTAGGTCAGGGATCCAGAAGAAATATTGAATTATTTGTAAACCGGGTCAAACCAGCGAGGGGCAATTTGGTCAATTGACCCCGAGAGCTGACTCCTGACCTAACTGTCAAATAAAATCGGAGAAAATAAAATTTTGGAATTGGGAATTAAATTAAAGAACTAATGGTAAAATAAATAAAAAAAAAAAGAGAAAAAGGAAAAGTGAAAAGTGATGACATCATGCATGACATCATGCATGATGCAATAAACACTAATTAAATAAAAAAAATAAAATTTGGATAATTTTAGTCTTCCATAAAGGATAAAAATTAATAAAAGAAAAAGAAAAGAAAAACAAAAAAAGAGTCTTCTTCCTCCCATTGCCGTGACACACACTCTCTCTCTAAGTTCGCTCACTCTCCTCCATTAAAGCTTGTTTCAAGCTTTAAAACTTTTACTAAACCCTAGTTTCTCCCTTAACCACTTCATAAAACCTTGTGTTTAAGCTTTGAGAAGAAGATTGAGGAAGAAAGAAGAGGAGAAAATTTAGAAAAGTAAGAGGTTGGGAAGCTTCATTCAAGGTTAGTAGCTGAACTTGGAATTTATAGTTTAATTATTGTATTTATAGCTTAACTAACTTAGAATTATGCTTAAAATGAAATGAAAATAATTGTTGGAGGAATAGAAGTAATTTTAGCTAGCTAGGGTTTGATATGAATATACATGTGTTTTGATGGAATTAAAATTGTATCTAAGCTTGTTTGAGTTGAGGAAGTATGTTATATGTGTTGAATTGGTTAAATGTAACAAATTGTGTGAATTAGGGTTTGGACCTAAGGTTTTGGAAGCCAAAAATTTGAGAAATGGTCAAGTGGTATGTTTGACCTTGTTTGAGATGGAAAATGGTCATTTGTGACCAATTGATGTATGTTGGAAGCGTTAGAATTAGGTTTAGATTCAGATTGGATGTGGGCAGTATGCATGCAGCATGACTAAGGTCCCTTTCAGGGACCAAAACTGAAAATTTATAAGCCCAATTGGTGTGAGGTCAATTGGCAATGAAACTAGACACAAAATGACACATTTTTCATTTAGGAATCATACCCAAAACGTGACTAAAACCTAGTGAACATATTGACCAAATCCGGATTAGGCAATCTGACCTGTACAAAAATGACCAAATGAATAGTATTTTGGCCATAACTTGGGCTAGGCAGGTCTAAATGACATAAAATTTTACCAGTAAAAAGCTAAGATATAGACCTAAAACTTTCATGAAGAACACAAACCCAAATTATGCCCTTAGCCAAGTCATTTAGCCACCCAAAGTTGGTGACCTAAAACTGCCAGAACCAGTTTGGTGCCCAAAAATCTGGGTTAAGTCCAATCCGGCAGCCATGATTCAAATGGCTATAACTTGAGCTACAAACCTCCAATTGGAGTGATTCAAAAAGGAGAATAAAGTTAAAATAATAAGAAACAATTTCTATAAAGAAAACTTAGCCAAATTCTAACAGAAAAATGACTAATGGAACAGTGCAACATAAGACACCAAAACTGAAAATTTGCAATTTTGCCTAAAAGACCTAAGTTTTGAGAAAACAACCAAAACCAACAAAATTGGTGACCAAAATGTGGTATGTGAATATAGTTGGAGTTTCCATACCTTTTAAGTATAAGAAAATCAATATTTTAACTTAAATAGTACCATGAATAGTAACCTCAATATGAAAATTTGCAAAAATATAAGTTTAAACATATTAGAATTGTTATGAAGTAAAGATACCGAGACATTATAAATTTTGTGTTTCAACTAAAAAAGACTTGAAAGGTCTGAGAGACTGAGTCAAGGCCTAGAGGCGACTCATGTCAGGTTTGTGCACAATAAACTTTATTTGAGCATTTTGTCATTGAAAATTTGATTTGGTATGATTTATGAAAATTTGGTATTAATCATGAATTGTGTTGCCACTTTGTGAATGAAACTATGACCTTGGAAATTTATCGGATTTCTCATGAATTATTTGAATAAAATGTTTGAAATAGATTTTTGATTCATACAAAGCATGATAGTGCGTTATTACTCCTCCTCCATTTATGGGGTGAGATCAATTATTTTCCTCCCTCTCTGGTTTACCAGTTGAGGTTGTAGATCGGATGAGTACTCATTAGCTAGCTAGCCACCTCCCTCATTGGTTTCGATTAGTGGGGTTATAGATCGCTTTATCGTGGTGTACAACACGGCATTGATCGGAAATTTTGTGTCATGGCTTAAGTTGTGTATGAATTGGCAACACTATGTTTGTTAAATTGTTTGACCAAAATTGTGCTATAATGAGTTTGATAATTTGTGAAATGTAATTGTGAAATATTTAAATTATGATTTATCAATGAATATTTTATGTACTGCATTTCAAATCTTTATTGTACACCATTGAGTATTTTTATACTCAGCGATAGCTTATTTTGCTGTCGCAGATAGGAGCAAAGAAAAAGCAGCAGAGTGAGCTGTTGAACTAGAAAAGCCTTCGCTGATTTTGTACGGGTATTATTTTATACCCAATATAATTTAGTTTGATATAAATAAATATTATTCATATGTATTAATGTAAAGTTGAGCAGTTGTATTTATAAATTGTAATAATATTATTTTTAAAATTTATATTTGTAAATTAAACTTGTGAATGTAAATTAGCCTTATTGAATGGAATGTTGATGGAATTATTTTGAAGTGGTTTGATTTGAGAATTTTGAGTTGATTCGGGTTGGGAGTTGTGGAAAAATTTATTAGAAGTGTTTTTCTCAGGTATTTGAAGAACTGTTTTCTCAAAATACAGATGGCACTCTGTCGAAATTTTTATAAAATTTGCCAAAAAATAAAATGGGATAAAAATTTTAAGTAGTTTTAAAACTTCGAATAAATGATTTTAATTCCTATCAAAATGCTTACCACTTCCAAAATGTAAGAAAATGGTTTTAAAATCCCTTGTATGATACTTAATGAATTATCGGTAGGTGAAGTTCGGTAGTTCATTAGGTATTCTACGGGATCATGTCATGCCTTACAGAGGGGTGAGGTGTGACAGTATGGAGAGTTGAAATTTCATCCAACCCTAGTCCCTTAGGGTTTTGATGATGTTTATGTGAATTAAACGTGTAATTAGGCTTGATGGAATGTGTAGAAGTTGAATATCTACTTTAAGTGCATCAATTGAAAAATATGCCAAAATTAGGGTTATTGACTTAGGGTTTGGGAGAAAAATTGTAGAAAATAGTCAATGGATGTAAATGACCTTATTTGAATTGAGAAATGGTCAATTGTGACCATTTGTGGTGTGTGTAAATTGTTAGAACCAAGTTTCAATTCAGATTGGTTAAGGTCAATATGTAGAAAGCTTAACCTAGGTCCCTTTCAAGGACCAAAACTGAAAATTTACTAACCCAATTGGTGTGAGGTCAATTGGGAATGAAACTAGACACAAAATGTACCATTTTTCATTTAGGAATCATGCCCAAAAAGTGACCATAACTTAATGAACAATTAGGCCAAATCTGGAATTGGGCACACTGACCTGTACAAAAATGACTAAATGAACAGTAGTTATGTAAATAACCATAACTTGGACTAAGAAGGTCCAAATGATCTGAATTTTATATCGATGGAAAGCTGATACATAGCCCTACAACTTTCATGAAGAAAACAAACCCAAATTTTGATCATAACCTATCCAAAAACTCACCTGCAGTCAACACACCAAAACTGCCAATATCTAGAAAATGCCCAGAATTCTGGGTAACACCAAATCCGGCCAACCCCATTCAAATAGGTATAACTTAGGCTACAAAACTCAAATTAGAGTTATTCAAAAATGGAATTAAAGTTAAGACAATAGGGAACAACTTCTATGAAATTCTCACAGTAACTAGACCAATAGAACAGTAGAAAACAGGAGACCAAAATTGAAAATTTGTAATTTCTTTTAGGAGACTTAAAAATTGAATTGGCAATCAATGCCAACAAAATTGACACCCAAAATGTGGTATATGGGTGCAATTAAAACTAATAAACCTATTAAGTATAGAAAAGTCAACATTTCGACTTGAATAGTGCCATGAATAGTGCCACCATACACAAAAATGTGAAAGACCCGAAATTTATAAACCGTAATAGGTAGGATAAGTCTTCAAAGAAATTGTTGGAATTTAAGTATTAGAAATGGAAAATAAAGCACTTTAAATTTATGTGTTTTAGTTGGAAAGGGATCTTCAAAGGAGGAACGAAAGTTTGAGTAAGTTGAGTCGACAAAAGAGGTTTGTGCACAACTAGTTTTTAATTGAATTTGTTTTGAATATTTTACGCAATTAAATGATTTTATTTTTCCTTATGCACTATGTTAATCAATTATGGGATTTATTTCAATGATTATTGAAATTGGTATAGCAAACATGGGTTTAGTTTTGTGAAATATTATTTCAACAATTATTGAATATTGTTTTGGACTGGATAAATTATGTTTTGAATTATAACGGGAATTTGCATGAATAAAGTACAAAATTTTGTTTTGGATTGTGATGAGTATAAAAAGTTATGGAATATTAGAATTGATCTTGAATTAACATTGTGTTGTGATTTATGCTCACAAAATGGATAAAGAAATGCATGGTATTATTTTATATCTCACTATAGATGCTTGATTAGGTTATTACCCGTCTCCTTCATTTGTTGAGGAGACAATGGAGTTAGCTTTGTTTTGTTTCGAATATCATGGTATGTGCATAGGCTTAGATCTTCCTCTTATTAGAGGTTAGATCTAAGTAATTGTTATGGTCCCGTTGGAAGTTTCATTATTGTGTTGTGTACTGTGCACGATGATTCGACCTCCCCGACCATAGGGAGTTAGAATCACCTCGAAGATGGCCCTTTTGGATTAGTCTTGCATAGTTAGTGAGATAAAGAATGGGTTTAATTGATAAGAAATTGTGATTTTAAATAAGATTGTGCACAAATGATTTTGTTAAAATAATGTTTATTTCCATAATTGCAGGAATTATTTTTATTGTTCAGTTGGGATTTGACAAATTGAAATTTTGATTAAGGTTATTTTAACAAGTGGCTATTATTATTGGCTATGAAAATTTTGACATTTGATAATTGGTTAAATTTCGAGATTCTAAAATTTTTAGTATAATTATTGTCATTGTATATTGTATTACATTTTAAATTATAGTTGTACACTACTGAGTTCACCACTCAGCGATAGCTTTGTATGCTGTCGCAGGTGAAAGTAAAGATAGAGCAGCCGAGTGAGATTTCTGGTAGCTGCGCCTTGAAGACTCATTGGAATTAGCTTCGGGTATATTATAGGTATACTCTTGTATATTAGATT
This sequence comes from Hevea brasiliensis, assembly GCF_030052815.1. Classification (NCBI taxonomy): domain Eukaryota; kingdom Viridiplantae; phylum Streptophyta; class Magnoliopsida; order Malpighiales; family Euphorbiaceae; genus Hevea; species Hevea brasiliensis. The sequence continues at coordinate 23,729,765 of NC_079507.1, forward strand.
TTGAATATATATATATATAAATATATGTGTGTAAATTATTTGAGTAGATGTATAAAACTTTTGAAGTGTTATTTTGGGTGTGTAATGGAAATGCAAATTTAATTGTAACAATAATTTTAGTACCTTAATGAATGTATTATTTACTTTCTTTTGGAAATTGAATAATTATGAACGATTTCTTTTATAATGAGTTTGGCTTGATAAGTGAATTGAATTGATTGTGATGAATAAGGATATGAAAATGAGTGTATTAGAGCTGTGGTTGTTTTGAAAATATTGGAAGTATTTTTACAGGTATTTGAAGAACTGTTTTTCCCAAATATAGACGGCACTTTGCCGAAAATTTTCCAAGATTTGCGTAAAAATAAAAATGGACAAAAATTTTAACTAGTTTTTAAACTTCAACTAAATATTTTTAATACCTGCTATAAAAGCTCATCACTTTCAAAAAGTAATAAAATTATTTTAAAATCCCTTATAATATATTTAATGGGTTATCGGTAGGCGAAGTGCGGTAATTCATTATATGTACTACGGGATCATGTTATATCTTACTAAGGAGTAGGGTGTGACAAACTTGTTCCTTATTTGGTGTTTTTAGGAAGTCAAGAACTAACCTCTAGAAGGCATTTCCTTAAGATGCAAAATCACAAACATTCGGACATCAAATATCATGAAATTTAAGAGAATATGAAAATTTAAGACACATTATGAAGATAACAACATTTGATTACCTTGTCATCTTCTTAAAATCAAAGGCTCTTAATTCATCTGTTGTTCTTATTGCAAATACAAACCCCATATAGTGGGACAATTTTTTACTACTTAGAACCTCCCCCATTTTTAGGAATTGTCACTTCAAGCCGGAAGAAATTAAGAAAAGTATTACAATAATCGCCAGCCTTTCCACTCACTCACTCACATGCTTTGTTGAAAAGTTATACAACTTTTCTGAATTGCCTCTTCCCAATAATACGTGAACTTTCAAACTCATCAAGGTAATTGTCAGGTTAAGTTACAATTTAGTATTTCAATAATTGAAAAGCATCTTATATCATCAAAAGCACTTAGAGAGAGAGAGAGAGAGAGAGAGAGAGAGAGAGAGAGAGAGAGATATCAAATAAAAAAATTGTCCAAAATTATAAGTTTTGGATAAAATGAGCAATATATATAAAGGTTTGGATTTATTCTGCTATTTGGCCTTCTTTTTAAATATAAAGTTTAATTAATGGACTACTTTGTTAATCAAATAAAATTTCAGGTGCTATATTGTAATTTGTCGTTAACTTTTCAAATTCAATTTAACCCCCTGGCTACAATTATGATAAATCTTAAAAGTTTGCCTATTTTATACAAAATTAAAAGTTATGTATGTAAATGTGAATTAACCTAAACATTTGACATTTTTAGTCCAATGGGCCTTAATTGAATATAAAAACTTTAATTTAAAAGAAACAATAAAAGCCATTTATTAGGAATAAATATTAAGGCTAACTTGACAAAAAAATGCTAAATGTTTATGTCAATTCACATTTATATGCATAATTTTAAATTTTGTCTGAAATAGCCACACCTTTAAAATTTGCTACTATTTTATCCAACGGAGTGAAATTGAATTTGAAAAGTTAACGGTAAATTACAATATAGTACCTGAAGTTTTATTTGATTAACAAATAAAAGTTTTGGATGTAACAGTGATTTAATATAAACATTTGACATTTTTAGTCCATTGATTAAACTTTATATTTAAAAATAAATTTTGTTTTATATTTATTTTTAATTGAAACTTTATACTAAAAGGTATTTTTATTAATTTTAATTAATGTAATTATCTTTTAAATCAAGTCAAATAAATCTATGTATCCGAATATAAAATGTGAAAATAAATTCATACATTTTTAAAAAGCAATTTTGAAAAAAATATATAATTGAAAAGAATATATCTCACATGAGTTGCAAGATCTATTAAATAAAATGTGTATTTTATATATAGTTTACTTTACTTAACATGTGCATTTTATATAATGGATGCTACAATTTATGATAAATCAGTTTTAAATATAATTTTTTTTTAAATATAAATTTTTTGCACTAATTTTTTTTTTCCTTTTTCTTTCTTTTTCATCGTGAAGAGAAGTGTAGAATCATGAATATTATTGCATTGAGTGTTTTTTTTTTTTTTCCTTTGAATTAGAATTTGAACTCATTGGTGAGCTTTTCAAAGAATTAATAAGTAATAATTGAAAAAAAATTCATATGTTGACCTAATTTATCATGTGATAAAAATATATAATATATAATATTTAGGCATATAAATCATATAATTTAGATAAGTTTTTCAAATTACTAATTTCATAAAAATGAAAAAGTAAAATATACGTGCTCTTCACAAATTTTCATAGAATTTTTTTTTCATTTTTTTGTGAAGAGAAGAATAAAATTCTAGAACCGTATATATTTTTGCATTGAATTTTTTTCTATTTCTCTTTAATTAAAATTTGTTCTCATTAATAGGTTTTTCAAAAATTTAGTCAAAAATCAATGAAAAAAAATTATATTTAAGCCCGATTTATCATGAAATGTAGCATGCATTAAATAAAATACACATATTAAATAGAGTAAACAATATATAAAATATACATTTTACTTAATGGATGCTACAATTCATTTAGGATATATTCTTTTCAAACTTATTTTGTAAAAATATTTGAATTTATTTTTACATTTTATGTTTGGATACATAGAATAGTCTACCTTGATGAAAAAGATAATTACGTAAATTGAAATTAATAAAAATATTTTTTAGTATAATGTTCTAATTAAAAATAAATATAAAATAAAATTTATTTTTAAATATAAAGCTTAATCAAAGGACTAAAAATGCCAAACATTTATATTAAATTACAATTATATCCAAAACTTTTATTTGTTAATCAACTTTTCAAATTCAATTTCACTTCATTAGATACAATCGTGATAAATTTTAAAGGTGTGGCTATTTTAGACAAAATTAAAAGTTATTGATACAAATGTGAATTGACATAAACATTTGACATTTTTTTTCCAATTGGCCTAAATATTAACAATACACTGCAATATGTTATTTTTTCAGGGCAAACCACTAACAAAGCAGAGCCTACTTTGGTTAAAGGTGACATTGGATGATATAACGGGATCTATCACTTACAACATGTTTAACTACAACATGTTTAACCCCCAAGCTGGATGCCATCCCAAAAAGCTCAGACCTCCATTTCTTTTATCTGTCCAAAATCTCCTCAAAACCTACACCACCACACGGATTGGCATCTGGACCTTTCTTTAAAGGACGACGATCTGCCATACTCAAACCAACATAGCCAAGACCACTATGTACACCCTAGCCAGAGATGAGGAAGGTCGACCCACCCTTTAGGTTAAGTGTGAGCCTTTTCCGTCTTCAGAAGGAGATGAAGGCCCACCAAAGGACAAGCGCTCAGCTTTTCCAAGAAGAAAGAAAATTTAAACTCTAAACCAAATAAAGAAAAATCTTTATATTAGTTAAAATTTGAAAACATTGAAATAAAAAAATTAATAATTAATATGATAAGTTAATTTTTTATATAAAAGTAAAGATAAAATAAGTTATGCCACATGATAAGTAAGTTTATTGAGTTAAGTATAGCTTACTTTTGTGATGCCATTCTTAATGTTCAACTTTAGATTAGAATAAATTAGATCATTTATAAAAACTTTAAACGCTTTTAAGGGAGTGAAATTGATAGAATTATTCACCTAATAGTATAAAATAAAGAATCTTAATTTTAAAATGTTCTATTATTAGAAGATGAACGTATTTCAGTTAAATCGTTGATCTTTTAAAATAATCTAAAAAATTTTGGAAACCATTAGCAAAACATTAACATCTAAATTATATACATAGCAAATATGAAATATATACTAGTTTTCTTAAAAAAAAAAAAAACCATGATACTAGTTAATGCCATTCTCATAGAAATTTATAAAATATATAAAAAAGTATTAAAAAATAATACTTTCTATAAATATAAAAATTTAATTATTTTTAATTAAAAATAAAATTCATATATAAATGAGAGAATTTTTATATAGAGAGAGAAAGACAACTGAATATTCGCCACGTCCTCGTACGCCCATGTTATGTTAGTGTGAAAATGAGGTGTCTACCACATACTCAATATGACGACAAATAAAAGTGGAAAGTTGGGCTTTGCTTTTACTTTATGGGATGTTACCTGGTAGCTTCCATGCCCCATAGCACATATCCCTTACCCTAAGCAAACACAAAGTTACGAATAAATCAATTTAGACATGTGTAAGAAATATTTTTAAGAAATTTTATAAGAACAGGAGTTGGTGTATAATGACAACAATCTTATTTCTTTGGCTAAGGAAACAAAAGCGTAGAAAAAGAAAAGTATTTAAACACACGTGTGAAATATTCGTAACAGGTCGTAGAGCAAGTGAACAAATGTGTTTCATTTGGCGGCTCGCACTTTTCCCATTTGACTCTTTCAAATTTCAATGGTTAAAGCTAAAGCCGTTTTCGTGTCAAATTTAAACAACGTACGATTAGATCATGCTACATTATTTCCTTTTCCTTTTTTTTTTTTTTTTTTTTTTCATGTGTGAGCTATTCTTGTTTTGGAATATATTTTAAAAGAGGTGAGCATTCCATCAATTCTATTCTATTCTAAATTAATTTAGTTTAAAAATTTTTAATTTTAATTTTTATGATAGAGAATAAAATTAAATTAAAATTAATTTAATTTGATTTATTAATTTTATAAAAAAAAAACATTAACAAAATTTTAATAGCAGTTTAGCACATAATTCAAAACTCAGAAATCTCAATATTATGCTCACAAGTCGCAACATGAATTAAAACTACAATAAAGTTAAACCTATTTCAATAAAATCCAAAGTAAAATTATCAAAATTCTCAGGAATAAAGCTTAAATTTGTCCCAAAATTTTTGAAAAATTCAAATGTTGACTGCCCAAATCAATTTAACTTTTGATTAAAAATTAAAATAACATATTTTTAGTTTTATAATAATAAGTAAAAATTAATAACTAATTCTAAGAAAAATGAAAAACATGACCTACCAATCTAGAACAGAAAATAAAACAAAAAAAAAATACAAATATCAAATCCATCACCCATACTTTTTTTTCTTTTTTTCTTTTTAATCGAAGATAAATAAACACAAAGATTTAGAGAATTGACATGCTCCTTAATAAAATCATAGTAATTTTATCAACGCTTACTAAACATTATAATAATCCCTCCACACAACCATTCACAATTAATATGAGATCTCAATAAATCAATCCACTAATAAATGGACCCATCTTGAATTTTTTGTCACGAAACATGCACATTTCTCTCCCCAACATAAAACAAGTGATCTTTATTTTATTTTTTTTTTTCTTGTTTCTCTTAGATGTTCCTGTTATAGAGAGGGAGGGATGAAAATCTTGTGAGATTTGATTGGGTTTTGGGCGATATGGAATTATTGATTTATCATTTGGTGTTATATGCCCAATCTTGGTTTCTTTTGGTGGTGGGTGCGCACATGCACAAGATAATTAACAATCGCTGTGGTTTTCAACAGGGTAGTATTGGATTCTAAAGAACCAGAGGCAGACCAAGATCGCAGTATTGAGTAGATCTGCGATGGCGATTCAACCGGAGTCCGCCTGTTTCATCATTTCTTCATTCAATGGATTTTGTGTTTTTGAGTGAGTGTGTTAAATTTTTTATTTTTATTAAAAATGATAATTAATTTTTTTAATATTTAAAATATAAAAATTAAGATTTTATTATTAAAAATATATTATTTTAAACTTTTAACAAAAAATTGGATTAATTTGAGCAAAATGTTCAAAATTGTCTTATCTTAATTCCCTAAAAAGTTCAGAGTAGATTTGAGCTTATTTCCAAAATCCCTACTCAAACCCAAATATTAACACAAAGAACAATTTCGTAAATCAAATAATTCTTAATAAGTGAAATAGCCACACCCACAACAGATCAAGAACTTAAAAAATAAAATCTTATTAAATAGATTCATGCCAAGAAGTCACAACTAATCAATCCATTATTTGGACTAGAAAAGGAGATAAGCTTGGGAGTTCTTCCATTTTTTTACCTGAATTTGTGGAGACAGCAAAGGAGCAAAGATCTGAGCCAGTAGTGTGAAGCAAGCGGCAATAATTAGCATGAGCCACTAGGAGATGATGGCGCTCATGGACAACTTCCTTCATAAGTTAGTGCTTGTTTAAAAACAATCCACTGGCTAACAGCTTCAATTTGAGGTGTGCTAGACGCTAGGTGTGTCAATTGAAGGTGCGCTAACTGACTTTTAAAAAATCAAACGATGAAGAACTAAACTGGACGCAATTTTGCCATTGTGAAATATAAAACAGATTGCAAAAAAATTAAGATTACTTGCCTGTATTGGAATGCAAAATGGATCTCTGTTTGTCTTTATAATAAGTACTAGAAACAAGAATACATGACTCGAAAATGAAACTGCTATGCTAGGAATTACAAGGAAAGTAACTGGAATTTAAATAAAGAAAGACCGAAAATTAAAAGAAAATTGAGTTGAGCTGATTTGCTGTATTGATCGTTTGATTGGCTAAGTTGTTGTTGTTCATATTTGTTATTGGTTAGAATTGTTATTCAAAATTGTTGTCTTTCACGTTTGCAGTTGCTTTCCTTTTATAAGCTCCTCAAGAACACTCTGGATCTCCACGTTCTCACACTTGCACGTCCATAGCAGTTATTCCAAGTTTTCACACAAGCTTATCAAAAATACTCTAGATCTTTACTTTCTCACATCGGCATATATCCATAGTCACTCCACTTTAAGTCTCCTTCTTTATTCTACTACTTTTTAACTTTTCACTCCTAATTAATTGCGTCATCTTTCTTATCTCTACTTATTAATTAATTTTCTAAATTACTTCAGGCCTCTTAATTTAATTACTAAAAGAAAATTAATCTAAAAAAATAATTAAATAAATCATTGGTCTAAAATTAAATTTAATACCTAAAATTTAATTTTTATTGCAAATAATTGCCCTAAATGCATGGATTGGCCAATAGGCCATTCCACTTGTTATTCTATTTATAATTTTACTCTCTGTAAGTTTTACTCCAAATAAAACTCCAAAGCATTAAAATACTTACACCCCATAACTTTTACTTTTAAATTTTTACCCGTTGGTTAAAGGTCAATCTCCTTTTCTTCATTACCCATCAACCCTCTTGTATCCAAAGGTTAAAAACCTTTGTCTTCTTTTCCACCAACAACTCATTTTTCCCTATTTCCTTCTTCTACTTATGGGAATGCCCAAATCTCCCTTTACTTTTTTTTTTCTCCTCCATCATCACTTTCTCATACCAATTTCATAACTTAATTAAAGCCCACCTTAAAGCTTTTCTTTTCTCTTATCAAAACTTCTTTTTTCCTTATATAAAAAAAAGGAAATAATATTTACCTTTATTATTTCTTTAGATCTCATATAGGACACTTTTTAGAGATCTCATCTCCATTTTGACGCTATTAGAAAGCTTCTCTTTAATTAATTAATTAATTATTATTTTTTTTTTTTGCATGGTCTCTAGTATCAATTTGAACTTGAGTGGTATCTTCTACAAATATGAGATCAAGCTCCTCGTTTTTGGTTAGGTGTTGTAGCTTCAATTCCTCTAGTGGTTCCTCAGGAGGTTCCCATTGAGGTTCCTTAAGTTGTGGGGAACATCCATATCTCGTGCATTTGCTTTGGTTTTGTCTAGTCATTTAATATAAGACCATTTGTTGTGGAATTTGTTGAATTTTGTGCAGGTTGTCTGTGTTGACGTTATGGAAACTACCTTGGTGCCCTAGGCTGGGGAGCCAAATTTCTTGGATGCTCAAAATATAGAGGAGACTTTGTCAAAAATTTTTAGATAAGCCATTGAGAATGTACCTTGAGGTTCCTCTTTCACTTTTGGTTAGTTCTCATATTAGTTCCTTAATCAGTTCCCCAGCTAGATCCTTAATAGGTTCCTTAGGCTCTTTTAGCTCTATTGCTTGCCATTTTCACAATTAAAAATATTTACTTTGGTAATATGAAAGTTGACACTTTAGCTCTCCCAAATACTCTTCCACTGCATCCTTTTCCCTTAGGAATAAAAAATGAGATGCTTATCCCCAAGGACTTGAAGTATTCTCCTTTATCTTCTAGGATTTTTCAACTGCTCTTAAGTTGTGGTCACCGATTGCAATTCTTCATATTCCTTGTAGGCTCAATGTCCATCACATTTAAGGATGCCATGGCTCTCATTGGTGTACCTCTTATTGGTGCTGATGCTCCCAACCTTGTTTTAGATCAAATTGCTTGTAAACTTCAAGCTTCCGTAGATCTGCATATTGTAAACATTGTATTTTCGATTTATGATTTTAGGATACTTATGAATAGTTGTGCATTTGTTAAACAAAAGCCATGTTTGGCTTTCTATTTATGAATAACGGTGGCCTAAGACATACCGCTAATAGGAGTCCCACATAAAAAGTGCATCAATGGAAGTTACCTCAAAAGGTACTACCCTAGTATCTTAGAGGTGGCAAAATCAAAAGCTCTAGTGGAAGTAGTGTATGGCCAGTAAGTTGGCCAACATTTTTAATGGCCACCATGTCTGTGGTGTCACCAAAATTGAAGCAACAGTATAATGAGCAAACAAATTTTTTAGGGGTCATTCTACTATTCCTATATGCACAAACAAGTCAAACAAAGCATGCAAAAGGGCTTTACAGCCTGTTAGGTACCTAATGTTTCGTATACATGGTGAAGTGGGTGATAGTGGCACAGCAAAGGGCTTAGCCCTATTTATCAGCTCACAGTCACAAGCAAAGGCTCAGCTCCAATCATCAAGTCTCAAAAGCTAAAAATACGATTTTCTAGACTTTAATAAGTTAAGTAGTTTCTAATTACAAGAAGTAATATAAGTGTATTAGATGGAAACCTCAAAAAACAACACTGGAGACATAGTTTCATTACAAAAAGCTAAAAAACGAGAAGCTCTGAAGCTGCCAATCAGAGCAAATGGACCGAAGGCAGAAAATGGTATCACTGCAAGCAAAGAACAAGTCAAAACATAATATATCAAGTACACCGCAAGCAATGAAGATTGATGGAGGTACTTAGAGTAATAGTTATGGTATTGTGGGACACCAACACTCCCATAGCTATGCTAGAAGAACTTAAACAATCCATGAAAAGTCAGTTCAAAGCAGGCAAGAAAATGGGTTAGTTGTGTGCACAAGAAGAATAGTGATACTCACTAGGGTTAGTGGATGAAGGCCTATCCATAATGGCAATATTGGAGAAGCGGGAAAACTTTCAAGAGTTGGTGGAGTGCCAACTCAACTCTACCTGCTAAAACACAAGTTCAAATAATAATAAGGTTGGAAAGGCATTGTTTTTGCCTTAAAGTTTTCATTATTCAAGAATATAGCTTTGCTAGACTAATTTCCTATAAGCAAGGCTGGGGGCAATAGGAAATGAGGCTCTGGTGAACTATATCTAGTCTTAGGTGTTGAGAGTGGATGATTGGAAGTAATTACGGTGGCTAAGTCTAAGATATAGTGTAGCTTGAAAGTTGGTTTATTAGGAACTGGCACTGTTTGCTGTGAAGATTGCCTTGCTAGAACCTTTGGAGCCAAGCCTGATTTGAGGTGTGCTAAAAGTCCAAGATGTGGTGCCTATTTCTAAAAAGTAGCAAATTTTCTTGAGGTGCCGTAAGGGAATATTGTGGCAAAGCAAATACAGTGTACTAGATCTAGGTGCCATGAAGTCAAATACTAATCTTGGAGTTAAAGTGTGAGTACAGTGATATGTTGGTGTAAGGTGCAATGAAGTCGCAACACCAAAATTATTATATTGAGACAAAAATTTTTGAAGCTATTTATTTGTCTTTATATAATTTTAGAGACAAATAATCATTTGTTTCATTAACTGTTGTTCCTAAATGTAATTAAAGACAGATATAGAGACAAATATATATTTAAGACTGATTTAACCCCTAGAGACAAATATATTTGTCCATATCAATAACTTATAGTGATAAAAAAATTATCTCCATTTTCATTTTAACAAACTCAATGATTTGCCCATAAATTTATTTTTAAAGACAAATTAAATTAATTTTAATTGTCTATACTAAAATTTCTAAATTTACTTTTAAAATCAAATAAATTTGTCTCCAATAATATTTTCTAAAAATAAATTATCTTATCATTATATATTAATTTCTTCATATCATTAATTATTAATATAAATGCATTTTTTTTGTCTTTAATAATATAATATTTATTTCCTAATATAATTTAAATGAAATTTATTTATATTACGAAAAATAATAAATATTATTTAAAATTAATACATATAATTTTAAAAAATAAACTATAACTAGTGGCCCTGTATTTGGACCTCACTTTTTACTTAGAATACAAAGGGAAGAGAATTGTCTTTTATAGGAAAACCATCACCTTTCAAGTTCTTGAAAAAACGATGTGGGGCATTGTTTTCTTCTTCTTTTTTTACAAATTATTATTTTCTTAATTTATAATTCAAAACTTAAATTTTTATCTTATCTTATAAATATTTTAGTATAATAAAGAATTAATAACATATTATATAATCAAATTTTATTATATTTATTATAGTGCTTATACATTTTTAAGTACAAATTTTATTAAAAATAATAATTAAAAAATAAATATATTAATATAAGCATAATTAATAAATTCAAATCATCAAAATATTTGTAGTTTAATGGTACAAGTTTTTTTTATCAAATTTTTGAGTTTTTTTTCTTAAGAAATTAATAACACTTATTAGCTCAATAATTAATAACAATATGTTGATTAAAAGTTTTAATTATATAAATTAAAAGAAAAAATATAATTTCTTTATTTTAATATATACAAACATAATGAAACATAAATATATATATATATATATATATATATATATATATATATATATATATATATATATATGTATTTGCATGTTTAATTTTTAAAATTTTTTTTTATTTAAGCATATATAATATGAAAAAGGGAATTTTTTAATGACAAATTAAAGAAAAAAAAAGGTTAAAACTTCTTATATAAATAAAGTTAATCTTAATGAATTAGAAAAAAAAAACATAATATTTAGAGATTAATAAGTTTTTCCTTAAAAAATTAATTATTAGAAATAATTAATATAACACTTAGATACTAATAAGTTTTGCCTCAAAAAATTAATTATTAGAAAAGAATAATTATAAATTTAGAGAATAATAAGTTTTTGTCTCAAAAAATGATTTATTGGAGACAAATAATATAATATTTAGAGACTAATAAAATTTTGCCTCAAATAATAGTTATTAGTAATAAATATCTTATTTGTCTCTAAAAGACAATATTGTAGGAGTTAATGCAGTTAAGAATTTATAAATTCAGCAAGTTACAGCAAGATGCAGTGATGAGATTGTTGATACAGTGAGGTGTAACAAGTCCTATAGAAATTTTGGTAGTATTTTCCCATAGAATCTGTACTACCAGAAATTTTTCAACATCACAAAAGCACAAACAAGGTCATAAGTAAGAAAATCACAGGATGCAACTTAAATTTCTCAAGGTTTGGTTGAGGCAACATGATTTTCTAAGAAGCAGTCAGTGATTTCTCAATAGCTAGAGCCCAAGCAAGTTCTTAGAAGCTTAATTTTACCAGATTCAACAAGTTTTTACATGGTGCAGCTCAAAAACACATGGTGTAGTATATATGTGCATGGGGTAGCTTCAGAATTCCCTAATTCTAAAGTTATAGTAATGTTTCTCATTCTCAAAAAATTCTAGCAAGCTAAACATTGAAAGAAAACCAAACACGTATCTGATTTTCTTCTCTTCTACCTCTCCTTTTCTTTTCCCTTCTTCTTTACGCCATTGGCCTCATTTTCTTCTCTTCTTTTCTTCTTCTTTCCCTTCTTTTCCTTTCCCCTCTTCTTCTTCTTCTTCTTCTTCTTTTTTTTTTTTTTTTTTTCTTTGCCAACACATTTTGCGTCCTTCCTTCCCTATTGTTGACGATGATTGGTCCACTCCCTTCCTCCTTTAGTCGCAGACAATGATAGTCCTATGGGTTTTTGCCACCAATTGGTTTTAGGAGGGTGAGTTTGGGTCTTTAGTTGGTTGAAGTTAGATTAGTAAAGTGAGTTTTGGGATTTAGATGAGAGAATGATATGGGATGGGTTTGGGTGCTATTCATCAAAAATTTTGAGAGAAAAGAGTGTTTGGGTGTGTTCAGGAGAGAGAGAGAGAGAGAGAGAGAGATAGAGAGAATTGTGATTGGGTGAGAGAAATTTATAAATTGGTCTTTAAAAAATCAAAAAAATTAGTTTTTATTTTATTTTCAGAAAAATAAGGTTTGGCTTAAGAGAAAAAAATTGAGAGTCTAGATTTTAGGAAAAATTCATATTAAGTTTATTGGATAAAATTTTGGCTAGTAAAATTACTTGCTAATTTTTGTTCAGTAAATTAAATTTTTCTTCAAATTTAATGGATGAAATTTTGGCTAGCAAATTCAGCTAATTTTTATTTAATAAATTAAATTTATTTCTCAAGAACATCTCAAGATGAAGGAAAGGTAACAAAGGAGCAGTACAACAAGTGCAGTGTAGGAAGCTACATAAAATCAAAAATTGAGTCCAAGTCAAACAATTGTGAGGCCGCCAAGGTGACATTTAAGTTTTCTCAACATATGCATAGCTTAAATTCTCAAGCTATACACGTGGAGGCATCTATTTGCACCATAATTTAATGTTATTATTTTGGACAGAATTAATTAATCGGTTCGAGATATAAAATTAAATTATCCAATTAAAATGGCATGCCCATGGTTCAAGTTGGTAGAAAACCAGAAGTTAGAGTGCAGTAATTAAGTTAGAGCTGGAGCCATTAAGGTGATTACTTGAAATCAGAGGGTAGTTACATGAATCAAGGATAATGGAGCACTATCTATTGTCTCATAAGATCAAGCTACAGGAGATAATGGGTGGTTGTAGGTGGTTATTCAAGTTACAATAGTGGAGGAAGTGGTGCTTCATACGTGGATAAGTTAGTGGTTTTAGATAATGGAGAGATGGTGCAATTTTGGTAGGCAAGGATCTGAAGACAAAATCACATGGTTTTATTAAGAATACTTGGTGCAATAGTTAAAACAAGGTGCAAAAGGCTAATGTAGTGAGTAAGTCTTAATGCATTAGGCTTGGTCACCAAGTAAACTTGATGCAGCAAGCATGTCTACCAAGCAACTCACCTCTACAAATAGGACATCAAGGCTTCATTTTCAACACACACTGTAACACCCTTAATTTACTCAAGAAGACATTCACCTAAATTTCAAATTAAGTGTTTGTATAGTTGCTTCTTATTCGGTCACTAATAGTCAAAGGATCAAATTGATTAATTAATAAGTTTATGGCCAAATAAAAGATTGAGGACTACCTTGAATAAATTATAAAATTTTGGGGAAAATTTAGAAATAATGGAAAACATCTTATGGACCTATGGATAAAGGGAGTAAGGACCATTAGATAAAAGCTTGCAAGAAATTTCTACATAAAATCTTCAAGGTGGTCAGCCAAACTTTAATTCTCTCTTCTTCATTTTATTTCTTCTTCCCACAGCCAATTTTCTCCAAATTTTGAAGAGGAAAAGTCAAGTTAAAACCCTAGATCATCCTGATTTTGGAAGGCTTAAGCAAAGGAGTAAGAAGAACTAACAATCCAAGCTTGAAGAACCCTAATTTCCTAGAAGGGTTTTGGTAGAGTTTAAAGGGAGAAAGGGTGGCAGCTAGAATTCAAGTGAGGTTAGTATTGTAATCTTTATCTTTTACCATATTTAAGTAGGGATTTCATTATAGGTAAGGTAGAAACACCTAGAAATGGAATTGAAAGCTTGTATGTGTGCTGGAACACTGGTTCTGCCAATAGGCTGCAGGACCAGTCATCTTTGAAAATTCATAACTTGAGTTAGGAAAATTGGATTTCTGTGATCTTTATTAATATAAACTTTACGAAATGATTTATTAGTTAATTGATTAAAGAAAACTAGTATGCAATTCTGATACCCATGGGACTGTTGAGTTATGGACTGCCACAGGATTTCCATAAGTATTAATTTAAGTATTATTTGAACTGTTTTAGCCAAAATATAGCAGTTTTAAAATTCTAAATTATCTAATTTAAAGTTTTTTCTATAGAAAAACTTATATTTGGAAACTATATCATTTTCTTAAGAAAGTGCACTACATCTAATTTTAAAATAAAATATATAGTTGTAAAGTGCTTTGAAAATAGATTAAAATGAGTGACAACATATTTCTGATTTACGGTTGTTTTGATAATCTTTTTGTAGTCTAAAGTTCTGTAGTAAAATGTTTCTTATTCTGTTATGTTTTAAATTAAAATGATTTTAAATCGTACCCAATCCCTTGTAATGTGTTCACCGGGTTCTAATAATTCGATCTTGACATCCGTTGAACATATTATGAGAGGCATATTACTTCTAGGAGAGGGGTAAGGCGTGACATGTTATTGTTGGTATCAGAGCAAGGTTTGAATTACATACTAGGAGGATTTCTTATACTAAATGTGTGATTTGTATAACTACTCAAATGTTTAAAATTATTGCATATAGCATAGTTACATCATATTATCAAACCTAATGGGTGAAATTTTCTTTTCCTTCTTATAGAGGTATTAGAGATATGATGTCTCATTATGCTACCATTGAGGCTGGAGGTGAAGGAGGTGATTTCAACTTCCAAGGAGAAGATTCAGAGATAGGAAATCAGTCGAGACAGGAGCATAGGAAAAATATTGAAATTCCTCAAGGTTATAACGATCAAGGTCCTCAAGTACCTAGAGAACAAGCACCACCAAATTTACCAAGACTGCACTGTGGTTACATCAGAACACGTAGCTACCAATATCAGTGCCATGGATCGCCAACAAAGAATAGGCAAAGAATAAAGAAGAATAAAGAATAAAGATGGGTAAATATGGTACAGTGGAATTCAAAAGCACCACTGATCCCTTGGTTGTGGAGCAATAGCTGGAAGGGATGGAGCGGGCATTTAAAAAGATAGAGTGTACAGACGCACAAAAGGTTAATTATGAAGTTTTTATGTTATATGATGATGCTTATGAATGGTGGAAAACTATTCCTGGCAGCATGGCAGAACCTCTCAGACTGACTTGGGCAGATTTTGTCAGAGAGTTTAAACTGAAATATGTTCTAGCAGCCTATGTGGATGCTAAATTGCAAGAATCCCTAAGACTTAAGTAGGAAAGAAGATCTGTGGCTGAATATGAACGGGAGTTCACCAGACTGAGTTACTATGCTGGGGGTATTCTTATTTCCAATAGAGAAAAATGTAAGAGATTTGATCAGGGTCTCAAAACCAATATCAAAAGACAAGTCATAGGATTCTAGTATGAGGATTTTTCACCTTTGATTTCTAATGCACTGGAACAGGAGAGAATCAATAATAAAGAAGCTATGGAGAGAGAAGGAGAAAAATAGCAGAGCACGGCCAAGAAGACTTTACCTAGTATGGGCAGCTCCTCCAGCAAAAAGAGGAAATTTGGTGGGTCATTTCCACAAAAGTCAGGAAGTCCCAGACCACTAGTATATAGGCAATCCGAACTTGTAATGACTGTGACTCAAACTCCTACATATAGTCACCCTTGTAATACCTATGGTAAGATGCATGGAGGTGTATGTAGGATGGCGTCTGGGGTCTACTATAATTGTGGAGGTACTAGACATTTTGCCAGAGATTGCATCAGCCCAAAGAAGGAAACAACCCATACTACATCAGAAGTATCTACACCGAGATCTACACTTAATGCATCTCAGACAACTAGTAGAAGCCAAACTAGAGGTCGAGGTGGCACAGTTGGCAGTTAGAGTACTGTAAACCAGCTAGAGCCATCGAGTGCACCAGTTAGAGTGTAACATCCCTACATGCATAGTCTTGTGTATTTCACTATTTCGGTAACCAGTGTTTGTCCGGATAATTAAGAGAATTAGAACTATGTTTAAGTCATCTAGAAAATCCCTGAATAAAAATTAATAGTGATTACAAGAAGGTTAAATACAGATAATAAAAATAAAGCATAAAGGTTAAATAAGCCGGGGTCACAGCGATGGGTAACCGTACTGGGAAGTGATTGCAAGGTCAGTTGTAACCCTAAATTTGTGCAGGACATTGTGACACCGCAGTCCTAAGGATTATTGCAAAGCTAGTAGAAATGGGAAAATCATAGAAAAGAGTTGAGAAGTAAGTCAAATAATTAGATCAGGGTTTCAGAAGAAATACTGAATTATTGGTAAACCAGATCAGACCGGCGATAGGCAAATTGGTCAATTCATTCTTAGAGGTGACTCTTGGCCTAACTGTCCAATAAAATGTAAGAAATTAAAATTTCAAAATATAGATTTAAATTGAAGAAGTATGGAAAAATAAAGGAAAAGAAAAGAAAAGAAATTTATAATTTCTAATTCTTTTTATAACATCACCATGACATAATAAAGCTTTTAAATTCTAATTATGAAAAATTGAGATAATGACATATTAATTGCCCAATTAGGAAAAAAGGAAATAAAATTCACCTTTCTTCCTCAACTTGGCCGGCCACTCCTCTTTCATCTCTCTCTTCATTTCACTTCCACCATTAACAACCATACCAAAGCCTCACAAAACCCTAATTAAGCCATAATTTCCCTAAGGTTGTTTAAGTAAACCTTGTCCTTGAACCTTGATTCACCTATTAACAACAAAAAGAAGAGGAAAGAAGTGGAATTTGGGAAGAGAGAAAAGCCACACAAAGAGGTTAGTCATCAATTCTTTAATTTCTCTTTATATTCATGCACATCTACTTGAATTAACTTAGAATTGAGGAAAATGAAACAAAAACAACATGTTAGGGACCTAGAGAGAATTCAGCCAGCTTGAGAAATGTTAGGGTTTAAGGGATTTTGATGGAATTAAGAGTGTATTTAAGCTCAATTAAGTGAATAGGAGTGATTATATACATTAATTGCATTAATTGTGCAATTTAGAGAAATTAGGGTTCTTGGCCATTGAAAATTGGGGAAAATTTTGAGGATTTTTGAAATTGAGACAAATTGACCTAATTGAGACTCAATTTGGTCAATTAGGGCCAATTAGAATCTGTTTGAATGGTGAGGAGTGACATTGAATTCAGATTGGCAGGGGTCCAATTCTGGACAGCCAAACCTTGGTCCACTTAGAGGACCAAAATTGCAATTTTGCTATTCCAATTGGTGTGAGGCCAATTTGAGATGAAATTAGACACATAATGCCACAATTTTTTTGTAGAAATCCTGCCCTGAAAATGACTTTAAGTTAGTGAAAAATTAGGTCAAACTTGGATTAGGCACACTGCCACTGTACAGAAATGATCAAATGAACAGTATCCATAACTTAGTGTAGGAAGGCCCAAATGACCTTATTTTTATACCGATGGAAATCTGAGACATAATACTATAACTTTTATGAAGAACACAAACCCAAATTTTGACCATAACCCATTCGAAAAGTGAGCTGAAGTCAGTACACCAAAACTGCCAGAACAGAATTGGTACCCAGAATTCTGGGTTAAAACCAATCCGGCCAGCCACTTTGAAATTAATATAACTTGAGCTAAAAAAATCCAAATGGAGTGATTCAAAAAGAGAATTAAAGTTAAGATAATAAGGAACAACTTTGATGAAGGAAAGTTAGCCAAATTCTCACTGTAACCAGACCAATGGAACAGTAGAAAACAGTGATCTAAAACTGAAAATTTAAAATTTCTCTTAGGAGTCTTAGAAATTAAAATGGCAACTAATGCTAACAAATTTGACACTCAAAATGTGGTATATGGGTGTAATTGGAATTCATACACCTATTAAAAATGAAAAAGTCAATATTTTGACTTGAATAGTGTAATGAATAGTAACCCCAAATTACCAAATTCAAAGAATTTCATTTTTAAGCAAGTTTAGGTGTACATTCAAGTATACATGAAATTAACTGTTGGATCAATTATGAAACCTGATACTGAAACACTATAAATTATGTGTTTCAGTTGAAAAAGAGATTGAGAAGGAAGATAAGCAAAAATGAGTCAAGGCCTAGAGGCAACTCATTCTAGGTTTGTGCATAATAAATTTTGTTTTACTATTTTCAAGTTGAAATTTTGGTTTAGATATGCATTGTAAACTATTTGTATTAATTATTAGACTCGAGAAATACTGTGTTGCCCTTTGTGTATAGAAATTTGAAATAAAAATTGATTTGTGTTGTGTATGAAATAATTGAATAACTTGATTTAAATTAGTTTTGGATTCACACTTAGTATGACAGTACCATTATATTCCTCCTCCATTTATGAGATTGAGATAGATTACTTTCCTCCCTCTTTAGCTTGCCAGTTAAGGTCGAGATCGGATGAGTACTCATATAGCTAGCTAGCCACCTCTGTAACACCCCTCACCCGACTACAGTGTAGCCGAGCAAGGCGTGCTACAATCGGTGCCGGAGCACCCTATCTTATCTTACTTTATTCCTTTCATATTTTGATCTCGTTATATTTTAATATTAATTATTTTTCGACGGAGAAACCAGCGGAGTTTTCCCTATTTTATTACCAGTTGACATATTTTACTATTTACCTGTTTGAAAGTTTCAATAATATTTTACAAATAAAATCTCATCAATTATTTTCATAACCATCTCATAATTCACATCTCATTCATATATCTCAATTTCATATTCATTTCCATGCATATTCTATATATTTCAAATTTGTCTTCGAATCCATACAATCTCATTCATGCTCAATCACATAAATAAAATTTTCAAATTTCTTTAATTTACATAATTTCATAATTTACATGATATATAAATTAATTACATATGAAAAAGCTAATTTATTAAATTACATTACATTTCTATTAATTACCTGCTCATAATCTACATTATAATACAATATCTAGCATTTTATACTAAATACAAAATATGATCTATATGGGCCCTATCTACATGCATTGTTGAGGAGGTGACAACCTTGAATACTCCAGCCACTTCTGCAGATCTGGACTCCAAAAATCTTAGTCAAAGAACCTGCGCGAGGAAACAAATCCATCGCGCTAAGCATTGCTGCTTAGTGGTGCAATAATAGAACAAGAAAATAAAATATACAAATAAAGAAAGAACGAAGCATAATTTGAATATTTAAGAATCAATTTAATTTAATACAATGTGTCTAATATTAATTATCTTTTGTTCTCATTTGTGTCGCTTTGGAAGCGTTTAATTCTGAAATTCACAGTGATAATATACAACATACAGAATTAATAAAAATACTCAGTTTATATTTATATGGCAATAGAAGGTACATTTAAAATATTTAGTTAAGTTATACCTATTTTTGCAACTCTTTTATCATTTTACTTAACAATTTTTACGTGGTTTGGATCATTTCATAATTGTAACTAATTCTTTTGAGGTCTTATTAACTCATTTATTTGATTTCTAATATTTTTAATTACTAATAGTCTTAATTTGTTTCAATAAATTACACTGCCCAAGTAACCTATGACAGGCTGACTAAACTGGATAACAGGTCATTGACACAGGACACCGCGGTGCCTTGGGCCATCATACCATGGGACGCAGAACGTCAACCACGTATGCAGTCAGTATGGCTAAAAGTCATGATAACACATAATCGGGCATAAAAGCCATGAATACGGGTATAAAGCCATGAATACGGGCATAAAGCCTTAAATACGGGCATAAAGCCTTTTGCAGTACTGTTAAAATAATACCCTATTGGCATGCCAATCTATCCAATCTGACACACGTGTCTAGGCAATACAAGGGCACATAATATCATTAAATATTAATATATTGTGTTTTATGAATTCATTATTTCATGATAAATTTCAATTATAATTCATACATTCATTTGATCATTTATATGATCACAATTCACATCAATTATCCTTTTATACCATTGTACTCAAATTACTTCTCCTTTCTATAATAATGAGAACTAATGTCTCATTCATACATTAATATAGTTCATTTATTCATTCATTATGTTATTCATATTGATTACAATTCTAAACAATGGTTCACATGTTCCATTGTATTCAAAACATTTTTCCTTTCTCATTTATACATTCAAGAATCTACTTATGTAATTACAAATTTTATATTTCAAGTTGAGTTATTAATATTTTATGATTTCCATTTGTGATGGGCATATAAGCCCTAACTATCTATTCACATCAATTAGGTGACTTATTTTTCATGTTTCAAGTAATCCATGAATATTTTATGGATTTCAAATTTATGGTCTTAATTTCCTTTTAACAATTTTGACTAAGATACATAGTCCACATTTGTCATACAATTCTAAGCATTTAAGCTTAGAATTGGTTCTAGGTCTTCATCTTAGTTTGTTACTCATTTTGATTACTATTCACCTTACTAGTCAACAAAAATGTTGACTTTTTTATACTTAAGGGATATGTTAATTCTAATTACACCAAGATCCCACATTTTGAGTTTTACATTTGCTAGTATTAATTGCCAATTGCAATTTAAAGTCCCCTAAATGCATTTCTAATTTCACATTTGAATTTCAAGTTTTGGTGTCACTATTCACCTCATTGGTCAACAAAAATGTTGACTTTTGGATAGAAAATAGGTACATTGGTTTTGACACTCCAAACATACCACATTTTGCATTTAAAACTTGTTGGAAGTGATCACCATTACCATTTCTAAGCCTAACACTAAGTGGCAGAATTTTCAGTTTTTGTACCATAAGTTTACTGTTCTATTAGGGACTGTTACAGTGGAAATTTGAGGAAATGGTAAACATGAAAGTTGTTCCTTATTATGTCTAGTTGAATTTCCTTTTTTGAATCACTCCATTTGGAGTTTTGTAGCTCCAGATATGGTCCAAAAACCACAGCTGGCCGGATTTCAATTCTGCAGAATTTACCAAATCTACAGTACCATGAACAGTGACAGTGACTGCCATTTTGATTAAGTTCTGGTCATAATTTGGGGTAGGTTTCTTCATAAAAGTTGTTTTTCTATGTCTTAACTTGTTGCTGTAAAAATTTCAGGTCAATTGACCATATCTACAGTGAGTTATGGCCAAATGAACAGTCATTTGGTCATTTCTGCAGGTGCTGTTGCAGGGTATCCGGATTGGGGCCAACTTTTGGTCCTCTTGCTTTGGTCTTTTGGGCATGGTTTCTTCAGCAAAAATGTGCCATTATAAGCCTAGTTTCATATCCAATTGGCCAAACACCAATTGGACCTACACAGCCAAAGTTATGGCTGTCTAAGTGGACTGAAATTTCAGTCACCCTGCTGCTGTCCCTAGGCAGCATACTCATTCACTTTGCCATGCTACATTTCAGTCCAAATTATGGTCAACTTACCTAAAATGGTCACTAATTGACCCTTAAAATTTTCTCTAACAATTTCCTAAGCCAAGTCAAATTTTCACTTCTCAAAACCCTAGTTTCCATTATAAGTTTTCACAATATACCTTAATTACTAACTCATTCACTAACCACATGCATACATGCTTTAAACATGATTTCCAATCCACTTTAAGTCCATTAAAACAATCAAACTCATCCTTCCTTAGGGCTGCCAAAAATTGAAGATACCCTAACATATATAATTTACTTCAAATTTTTACAATTTTTTAACTTAAAGTGATGCTCTAACAAAGATTAAAAGAGTGAGAGTGGAAGTATAGCATTAACCTCACTTGAGAGCTTTTCCAAGAGCTCAAATTCTTCACTTCCTTTCCTTTCCTAGGCTGCCAATCACTTTCCCAAGAGGTATGGACAAGTTTTAGTGAAGGTGACTTAGGGTTTAGTAGTGGAATTTCATGGGAAATGGAAGTAATTAAAGGAAACTCTCATGGAGGGTTATGGAGGAGAAACTCACGTTTTGGCTGAAGAAGAAGGCAGCTGTATTTTAATTCCTTTGGCCTTGTTTATCTCTTTTTATTAGTTAATTAAATAGTTGTTTAAATGGGATTGGTGGAAGCTTTTAAATGACATCATAATGATGTCATATTTGGCATTTTTATGGATTTTTCTTTTCTTCTTTCTTTACTAACTTCAAATAAATTTTTCATCAACATTAATTCATATTTTATGTCATAATAATTATTTACTCAACTGGACAAGTCCGCCAAAAATCACCTCTGAAGGCGAAATGACCAAAATGCCCTCCGTTTGGCTTAACGGGTCAAAATTGGCTGTACCGATTGAAAAATTTTTCTAAATATTTTCTTGGCATTCTAATGCCATAGGAACCTTAATGACCCTTCTCTGGAGTCCCAAAAATTATTTTATGAATTTTTCCCCGGGTCTAGGGCTCCTAGTTGCAAGAACCGCAACTTCCCTCTGGGTTACCCATCGCTTGGGCACCGGCTCATTTGACTTGATTGTATTTTATTTCTAAAATTTTTACTAAATTTTTCTTATTAATATTTGGGTTAATTATGGTTCCTCGCTTTAGTTTAAATATTTTTCCGGATGTTCTAGCTGTCTGGACCGACACCGGTCACCGGAACAGTAGAATGTACGGAGTTGCTACAGTGAGGGTGTTACAACCTCCCTCATTGATTTTGATTAGTGGGGTTGAGATTACTTTGTCGTGGTATACAACACGACATTGATCAGAGATTTTGTGTCATGACCTAAGTTGTGTATGGATTGGAAACACTGTGATTTGTAAATTATTTGACAAAATGGTATTATAAATGTTGATCTTAAATTTGTGAAATGCAATTATAAAAGGCTTTGAATTACTGTTTATCAATGAATATTTTATTTTCAGCATCTTTAAATTTTTATTGTGCACCACTGAGTAAACAATACTCAGCGAAAGCTTTATTTGCTGTCACAGATAAGGAAAAGGAAAAAGCAGCAGAGTGAGCTGCTAAGTTGACAAGGACTCCAGTAAAGTTTTAGTACGAGTATTATTTTATACCCATGTAATTTAGTTGATGTAAATATGATATTGTCCATATGTATATATGTAGTAAATGAGCAGTTGTACACTGAAGTATGTAATAATATTGTTTTTTATTATCCTTCTGTAAATTGAAATTTGTTTATGTAAATCAAGTTAATCACAATGTTGATGAATTTATTAAACTGTTTTTGAGAATGTTTGAATTGTGTATTTTGAATTGAGACTTGGTTGAATTGTGTGGATTTGAGAATATATTGGCGGTTGGGGTTGAAATATGAAATTATTGGGAGTGTTTTCATAGGTTTTAAAGAACTGGTTTTTCCCAATTATAAACGGCACTCTGTCGAAATTTCTATAAAATTTGCGAAAACTTAAAATTGATTAAATATTTGATATGTGGTTAAACTCCAATTAACGGTTTTTAATACCTATCAAAATTTGCTCACCACCTTAAAAAGGAAACGAAAATTAGTTTAAAATCTCTTTTAGTGTATTTAATGAATTATTGGTAGGCGAAGTTCGGTAATTCATTAAGTATACTATGAGATCATGTTATGCCTTCCGAAGGGGTAAGGTGTGACATAGAGTATATGCTATGAGACAGAGAGAGGGTACAGAAGCAACTGACGTGGTTATTGGTAAATTCTCACTCATTGATCATGATGCATTAGTACTATGTGATCCTGATTCTACTCATTCATATATTAGCTCTGCACTTGCTTGTTATGCTAATGTGGATTGCATGAAGATGACTTATGATGTGTTGGTATCGAGTCCCTTGGGTTATACGGTGATAGTGAATAGATTATATCAAGAGTGCTCTCTGAACATACAAGGCAGCATCTTTTTGTCTGATTTGATTGAAATGCCTTTTAGAGATTTTGATGTTATTTTGGGTATAGATTGGCTAGCTAGACATCATGCTGTAGTTGACTGTAGACTGAAAATAATCACTTTCAAGACTCCAAAGCATGCTAATGTGGTAGTGCAGGGGGAAAGACAAATGCTGTCATCTAATGTGATCACAGCAGCACTAGCCAGGAATATGATTCGTCGAGGGTGTGAGGCATACCTGGCACATATAATTGACACACATGTAAGGAATCCTAATATTAAACACATTCCTACAGTGTGTGACTTTCCGGATGTGTTTCTAGATGATCTGTTGGGATTACCACCAGAGAGAAAAGTGGAATTTGAAATTGAGACTTTGACTAGAGTTGAACCAATATCTATTACTCCCTATAGAATGTCACCTTCTGAATTGAAGGAGTTGAAGGTGCAGCTATAGGAATTACTGGATAAGGGGTTTATACACCCTAGTGTTTTACCATAGGGAGCACCAGTATTGTTTATGAATAAAAAGGATGACACTTTTCATCTATGTATAGACTACAGACAGTTGAATAAGGTGACAGTGAAAAATAGGTATCCATTACCTAGAATTGAAGATTTATTTGATCAATTGAAGGATGTGACAGTATTCTCCAAGATAGATTTGAGATTAGGGTATTACCAGCTGAAGAATTGAAGATTTATTTGATCAATTGAAGGATGAGACAGTATTCTCCAAGATAGATTTGAGATCGGGGTATTACCAGCTGAGAGTACAGAAGGAAAGTATACCAAATACAACTTTCAGAACTCGATATGGTCACTATGAATTTTTAGTGATACCATTTGGGTTAACTAATGCACCTACAGCTTTCATGAACCTGATGAATACAATTTTCTAGCCTTACCTGGATCAGTTTACGATGGTATTTATTGATGATATCTTGGTTTATTCCAAGAGCACAGAAGAGCATGATAAGCAATTGAGGAAAATTCTACAGACACTCTGAGAGAAGCAGCTATATGCTAAATTATCCAAATGTGAATTTTGGCGAGAACAAGTTGCTTTCTTGGGGCATATAGTGTCTGCAGAAGGAATTAAAGAAGATCCCAGCAAGATAGAAGTTATCCTTAATTAGAAGCCACCTCAGAATGTTTCTGAAGTTCGTAATTTCTTAGGGTTGGTTGGATATTATCGCCGTTTTGTAAAGAGATTTTCCATGATAGCATCACCGTTGACAAGATAATTGAGGAAGGATGTAAAGTTTGAATGGACGGATAAAAGTCAAGTGAGTTTTGATAAGTTGAAGACTTGCTTGACAGAAGCTCTAGTCCTAACCTTACCTACTCCAGGTAAAGATTCTCACAATGGGCTTGGCTGTGTATTGATGCACGACAAGAATGTTATTGCATATGCTTCATGCTAGCTTAAGCCACATGAGAGGAATTATCCTACTCATGATCTGAAACTTATTGCCATTGTTTTTTCATTAAAGAACTGGAGACATTATTTGTATGGGGAGAGGTGTTATATTTTCACAGATCATAAAAGCTTGAAATATCTACCCACCCAAAAGGAGTTGAATTTAAGACAGAGAAGGTAGTTGGAGTTGATTAAGGATTATACTGTGTGATTAACTGCCACCCAGGGAAAGCTAATGCAGTGGCTGATGCGTTGAGCCGCAAATCAATAGCCAAATTGAAGCTTACTCCATTGTAGATAGGCCATAATTTGAGAATAATGCATGCCCAACTTTTGTTTGACACAGATGGGT
Organism: Hevea brasiliensis; assembly: GCF_030052815.1. Classification (NCBI taxonomy): domain Eukaryota; kingdom Viridiplantae; phylum Streptophyta; class Magnoliopsida; order Malpighiales; family Euphorbiaceae; genus Hevea; species Hevea brasiliensis. Next base: position 23,755,527 of record NC_079507.1, read on the forward strand.
GTATCCAGGCAAATCTACAAGTCAACCCATTGTTGACCAAGTAGATTAAGGAAGCAGCACAAAATGATAGGGGATATACAAGGCTTGTTGAAGAAGTCAGGTAAGGTGAGAAACTCGAATTTGCTATTAACCAGGATGGAATGTTACTGTTTCAAGGTCGAATATGTGTACTAGACAATGGTGAGTTGAAACAACTTATTTTAAAGGAAGCACATGATTCTCCATTTGTCATGCATCCTGGGGGAATAAAGTGTTAGTAATATGCCCTAGAGCATATCATTTAGTATGTATCTTGTACATGTTTTATTAATAAAAAGGCATTTTCACTTTTCCGTTTACATAACATATTTATGTGTAACAGAAAAGGTCCATTGATATTTTATTAGAAATTCTATTCTTAAGTTGTTAAGAATATGAGTGACAGTATTTCTAGCACAAAGTATCATAAATTGGTTCACAATCAAGGATACTTCACAATAAGAATATGACTTATCCAGAAAGATTGTAATCATGTTTGTTCCTAAGTTATTTATATGAGATGTAAATAAGATGGAATGGTGAGTCTCATGCCATATAATAAACATTATAGGCACTTATGCATGATAAGTAGGCCGAACCAGTGACATTTATGACAAGTACGTGGAGTTTACTCTTGTCAATGCATTGTCATAAATCATATCAGTGCATATAATCTTTAGACTTGAGATAGCATAGTTATCTTGTATATAGGTGGTTTGAGTTTGATACTGCTTTCACACTTGTACTGTGTATGGGTATATGGGCATGTGTTGGCTCCTACCAGTTATATATGGACATAGGTGTTGATCAAGATGGAATCTGTTACCCTAAGTAAATAGGGATAAAATCCTATGTTCATTTAATTATTCTTGATGTTTCAAGTTCTTGGCCAGGACAAACAGATTTAATCAGAAAAGATTTTCTAATGAGAAAATTTTTTTTAATCAAGAATTGGAATTAAAAGAGAACATAATATTCATAGTAAATGGGGTTTGACATAAACCATGACTCCAGCTGGAATTGAGATTTTGTAACAGAAAGATTCTAGTGCATGGTAACATATGATTAAAGGTTCATTTAAGGTATTCCTTATTACTGATTGGGTGGCCATGGCATGCTATGCTAGGTAACCATGGTCTATGAGGTGCCTAAAATGATTTAGAGAAATCATTTATGGTAAGAAAAGTTTCTGATGATATTAAGAGTTGATATCATATCTCATTGCCAATTAGTGATGAGCCTAGTGAGTCACACACATACACAAGTAATCACCAAGTTAAATGTGATTTAATTAATTAGCTAAAGAGTTTAATTGATTAATTAAATAGGTTTGGTTTGCAATTAGATTGCAAAGTCCCTAGCATGGCTTAAAACTAAATCTAGGTTATTGGATGTATAGTATAAGTTAAATTTATATTTAAAGTGTTTAAATATGAATTTAATTATGAGAAATTAATTAATGGAGATTAATTAATTAATTTATTTTTGATAAAAATTGATTAGAAGATGAGAAATAATTATTTTGGGTTAAGAACTCAAAATTACAACACAAGGATAATTTGGTCATTTCACAGGGTGACATGTGGCACCATGAGATGGTGACACATGGCATCATGGTTTGTCATTTGTCTTCCTATCTTGCAAGATGATCAAAGTCAATATTAAGTATAGCTTTGACACTTGGCTTAATGTGATTAGGTCAATTAAAATTAAGAAGCAATCAGGTGATGACATGTGGCAAGGGTTTTGAGTGATGACCTAACTATATAAAGTGATATTATGAGAAAATAAAACAATCGGCCACTTTTCTTATTTTCTCTCATTGGTGCCGCCACTTCTATGCTCTTCTCCCCTCTTCATATTCTCTCATCACTTCAAAGAGAATGATCCAAGTTTCTTTGAATTAAAATTGCTAGAAATTGTTTCTAATGTCCTATACATATCTACAACCTCTCTAAAGGCAAATCCCTAATTTCTAATTAGTTGGCAAGGCCTGAGAAGCTAGTTTAGGGGCTGCCCATTAGTGATCTCGGTGTAGACAAACTAGAGGGACAACATTTGGGGTCCTAAGTGCTTCCTAAAGGTACCAATCACATCTACAATGCATCAAAAGGTTAGTGCACATATTCTTGTATCAATCTAGGATTCTAATGAATTAATTTGTTAATTCTAAAATCTTAAATGGCAAATGTAGATCTTAATAAATATTAAAAGTGTTTTAATATGCAATTGAACATTGAAATCAATTAGGTACATAATGAATCTAGCATGATGCATGAGACCCTAGAAGAAAATTTTTGAATTCAATGTTCTAATCTAATAATTTTCATGCTTCCGCTCCTTCATAAAGATGTATAAAGAGTTGAAGGATCACTACTAGTAGTGAGGTATGAAAAGAGACATTACTAAATTTGTTGTAAAATGTCTAACTTGTCAACAGGTTACGGCAGAACATCAGGTTCCAGCAAGCCTACTACACCCATTGCCTATTCCCTAATGGAAATGAGAGAGGATCACAATGGATTTTGTAATAGGACTTCCGTGCACTCAAAGGAATCATGATGTTGTTTGGATAATTGTGGATAGATTAACTAAATCAGCTCACTTTCTGCCAGTAAGAATGGATTATAGCATGGATCGGTTGGCCGAGATATATATTAATGAAGTGGTGAGACTGCATGGAGTACCAATATCTATTGTGTCGGATAGATATCTGAGGTTCACTTCCAAATTCTGGAGTAGTCTATAAAAGGCTCTAGGAACTAGAGTGAACTTCAACACTACATTCTACTCACAGACTGATGACCAATTAGAGAGGATTATATAGGTATTAGAAGACATGCTTAGAGCTTATGTTATGGAGTTCGAGGATAGTTGGGATAGATATTTACCTTTGATGGAATTTTCTTATAATAACAACTATTAGTCGAGCATTGGAATGCCTCCATATGAAGCCTTATATGGCAGAAAATGTAGGACTCCGTTGTATTGGGATGAAGTAGGTGAAAGAAAATTAATTAGCACATAACTGGTGCAATAGAGATAAGAGAAAGTCATAATTATCAGAGATAAATTTAAAGCTGCTATAGACAGACAGAAGTCATATGTTGATTTAAAAAGACGGGATATAGAATATAATGTTGGGGATAAAGTATTTTTGAAGGTCTTTCCTTGGAAGCGCCCCATGCAGCTTGGAAGAAAAGGAAAACTCAGTCCACGCTTCATTGGGCCATATGAGATCTTAGAAGGAGTTGGTCCTTTGGCATACAAATTAGCCATATCATCGGAGCTAGACAAGATCCATAATGTATTTCATGTATCTATGCTTCATAGGTATAGGTTTAATCCTTCACATGTATTGCCGTTGGAGTCAATTGAAGTCAACCCAGATCTCACATATGATAAAGAACCCGTGGCAATTCTAGCAAGGGAGACAAAGCAGCTAAGGAACAAGCAAATTCCATTGGTGAAAGTGTTGTAATCAAATCATTCTGGTGAAGAGGCTACCTGGGAGTGACAAGAAGATATCAGAAAGCAATACCCACAACTATTTGGAGGCACCTAATAAGTAAATTTCGAGGACAAAATATCTTAAGTGGGGGAGAATTGTAATACCCTTAATTTACTCAAGAAGACATTCACCTAAATTTCAAATTAAGTATGTGTGTAATTGCTTCTTATCCGATTGCTAATAGTCAAAGGATCAAATTGAATTAATTAATAAGTTTAGGGGCAAATAAAATATTGAGGACTATCCTGAATAAATTATAAAATTTTGGAGAAAATTTAAAAATAATAGAAAACATCTTATGGACCAATAGATAAAGGGAGTAAGGACCATTGGATAAAAAATTGCAAGAAATTTCTACATAAAATCTTCAAGGTGGCCTGCCAAACCCTAATTCTCTCTTCTTCATTTTATTTCTTCTTCCCACAGCCAATTTTCTCCAAATTTGAAGAGGAAAAATGAAGTTAAAATCCTAGATCATCCTAATTTTGGAAGGCTTAAGCAAAGGAGCAAGAAGAGCTAACAATCCAAGCTTGAAGAACACATACAAGCTTGAAGGGTTTTGGTAGAGTTTGAAGGAAGAAAGGGCGGCAAATGAAATTCTAGTGAGGTTAGTGTTGTAATCTTTATCTTTGACCATGTTTAAGTAGGGATTTCATTATGGGTAAGGTAGAAACACCTAGAAATTGAATTGAAAGCTTGTATGTGTGCTGGAACACTGGTTCTGCTAGTAGGCTGCAGGACTAGTCATTTTTAAAAATTCATAACTTGAGTTAGAAAAATTAGATTTCTATGATCTTTATGTCTATGGAAAACTTGAAGAATGCTCTAAAACTTTGTGGTTTTGTGTTAGATCTAATTCTCCTATTAAGATAGTGTTTGAAGGCAAAACTTTTTATTGCTCAAATCTGAAAAACTGGTCTGACGATTTCCAAAAGCAGAATATCCCAATTTAAAGATTCATAACTTATGATACAGAATTCAAAATAGGGTAATTCTTGAACCATTGGAAAGCTTAAGGAATGCCCTAAAACTTTGTAGTTATGGCTAAGAATTGATTTTGCCAGCTTCATAGTGATATTTCTACAATTCCTGTTACTACTCTGGATGTGATTGAAGTCTGAGCAGGTGACACATTTTTGTTCATAACTTGAGTTGTAGATCTGATTTTGATATGATTCAAATTGGAGATTGAAATGGACACATGAAAGTTCAATTCTGAAAAAGATGCCATGAAACCCCTGTTTCTAGAATTTTTGGTGGAATTTTTAACCTTACTGCCCTGTTCACCTGAATTGACTAGAAATATTAATTGTGTGTGTATTTGCTCTTTTGGGGCAGCTACTTTGGGTGAATTAAATTGGTATTGGATGAACATTTGTTGTGTAACACCCCAAAGTTCGGTAGTGCGTTCTACTGCTCCGGTGACCAGTGTTGTCCGGACAGCTAGGATGCCTAGAACTACACTTCGTTATGAGTGAGGAGACATAAAATAATGAAATACAAGAAAAGAAAATACAAGAAAAACAAAAGAAAAATAATAGCAAAGAAATGTAACCAAGTTAAGCGAGCCGAGAACCATAGCGATGGGGGACCGCACCGGGAAGTCATGGCGTGGACAGTTGACTAGCCCTGGACTGCGGGGAACCCTGGAAAACATTTTTAGGACTTAAATAGAACCTTATTGAAGAATAAATATCATTAGAAAGATCAAAGAAAAATTAAATAATTAGTACAAAGAAAAGTGAGAAATCGAAAAACAGACAAAACCCGGTGTTACCGAAAAATTGGGAATGTAACCCGAACAGGGGCATTATGGTCATTTGACATCCCGAATTGTCTTTTGACCTGAATGTCCATTAAAAATAAATAATATTACACTTAGAAAATGAAATGAAAAATTAGTTTAGTGGTACCTAATACAAATAGCCAAAAATAGAGTGAAAAATGTATAAATAACACATTTAAGCTTATTATATAATTAAATGGTGTGAGTGGGCCACTAATGAATAAAATACACACATAGTGGGGCAGGTGTACTTCCATTACACCATCAGAAAAGTTCATCTTCTCCAAAACACCAAACCAGCCGAATTGAAGAAAGGAGAAAACCTCCATGGCCGTTTTGATCAAGCTCTCCTAACTCCTCCATTTCAACTCCAATCACTTAGGTTCCTTCATGAAAAATTGTCTACACATCACAAGGAAGAGTTTGATACCAAATTTGAGAAGTTTAATCAAGGTTTAACAAGTTCCAACTATAAGGTAAGTTAGCATTTTTGAAGATAGCTTTGTTAAACTTTGTGTGCATGTTATGGGTGTTGAATTTGTGAAGAAAATTTTTAAGTTTGAAGAGTTATTGAGATGTTCATTTTGGACAGCCATAGAGTCATGTAATTGATGAAATAATTGTGCATATATTTGATGAGAAATGTTGTTGGTTATGGTGATTTAATATCCTAATAAATTACTTCATATGTATATAGTGATTTTTGCACTTGGATGGAAATTGATGAATTGTGGGATACTTTGGTGTTGAGGAAATTTTCGGCAGCCTTGAGATTCTTGGATAAATGTATATGTTCATGAAGGTATTGGCAGAATATTGACCTTGAGAATTGATGGATATGTGTAAAGATTGATTGTGTAAAGTGTATGTAAGAATTAGTGATGTTTAGGTGTGTATGTGATTGTATTTAGACTTTGTAAATGTGAGCTTTAATTGGTGTATTAAGGATGTTTGTAATCTGCCCAAAGTGATGTTAATGTAAAGTGGGATATGGTTTTGGTAATGAACCAAAACAGAAATGGTAAGGGAAGTGAACATATAGTAAGGTACATGTGTAATTGATGTGTGTTTAAGCATGGTAGTTAAGGGCAGTATGCATTTTAGTCAATAACTTTAGATGTGTAACCTCAATTGGTATGAGACCAATTGGATGTGAAACTAGGCACAAAATGTGCCAACTTTCATTGAGAAAGCATACCAAAATTCTGCTTGCAAGGTGATATGAAAAATGACCAATTCGGATTAAGTGCAATTGAGACCTAAAAACTAACCAATTGCGCAGCAGTTAGTGTTTAGGCCATAACTCACTCAAAACAGGTCCAATTGACCTGCAATTTTAACCATGAATAGTTAAGACCCATACCTACAAGTCTTATGAAGACACCAAAGCCCAGAAATGACCAGAAGCAAGTCAAAAAGCTTGCACAATTTTGGGTCCAAAAACTGGCCGAACCAAAGTTGACCAAATTGACCTAAAATTGACCTAATTTGATACCATTTGACCAGCAATAGTATAATGACCATAACTTGGTCTACTTAACTCGGATTGACCTAGTTATCAGAGGTTTGTGCACAACAACTATTTCTTTTGAATTATTTTCAATTGAAATAAATTATGACGATTTGCATATTATTGTTTTAAGTTGTGAAATTGTGAAAAATGGTTTGAATGATTTTTGATGGATACTTATTGATTGAAAAGCATTGTAAATGGTTTGAAACCACAGCTATCATGTATATTGATTGTATTCCTCGCTAGCTTGTCTAGTGGGACGAATTGAATTTCCTCTCTGGCTGAAGTGTTGAGATGTGTGCCTGATGAGGACGAATAGAATGAGTACTCATATTTTTGCTAGCTAGCTATGTTATTCCTCATTAGTCATTGACTTTTGGGATGAATTGAATACCTCATTAGCCATCGGCTTTTGGGATGAATTGACTTGGGAACATGATTAAAGCTGTGTGTGATTTATTGATTTGTATTGTGAGATTGTGAAATGAAATTAAACTCTTATTGACATATACTGTCTTTTGAATTCAACCATGATCTGACTTATTGAAATTTATTATGATATTGGGAAATGGAGTTTAAATTCTGGTTGATAATTATTGTCTTGAATTTACTATGGTTTTAAGTATCCACTATTTACATGACTTATGAATTGTGATTTAAATTGTATTTGGTTGATGTTGTGCACCACTGAGACATTGTCTCAGCGATAGCTTTTTATTGCTATCGCAGGTAGATGCATGCATGTGCAAAAGAAATTAGGCTGCTAGTACCTCCAGCGAGAGACTACCGGGTATAATGAGTATACCAATATTTTGTATTTTGTAATGTAATGTATGTTCACTGTATGTACATATTGTTGTTGGTTTTGAGCAGTTGTAAATCAAAATTGTACATTGGAGTTGTAAAGTAAATTATGAGATATTTTGACTTGTAAAAATTGTATTATATTTTCTCTATCTCAGTCCTTGAAAAATTACTGTGAATTTGACTTGAGAAATGTGTTGGATTGAGAAAAATGTTAAAGTTGAGATTTGGAAATTTATTGAAGTGCTTTTTACAGGTTTTCTGAAGAACTGTTTTATCCAAAATACATATGGCACTCTGCCAAAATTTTTACAGAAATTCCAAATAATTCAAATGTGTTAGTTCTGTCACTTCAGTTCAAAAAGGTTTTTAACACCTGTAAATAGTGCTCACCACTGTAAAAGAAGTAAGAAAAGTTTTTAAAATCCCTTGTAGTGTATTTAATGGATTATCAGTAGACGGAGTTGGTAATTCATTAGGTATACTACGGGATCATGTTATGCCTTACAGAGGGGTAGGGTGTGACATGTTGGGTAATTCTAATTACAGGATTAAAGTGTTTTGGATGGAAAATACGAAGGTATTTTCCTAGGATCCAAAAAAATAAGGGAAACTAGTTCATTTTGGCATGTGGTGGTTGCACACCAAGTATTTGATAAAATGCCTCAATGAACTTAAAAGAAGGAAGAGAAAATAACTAAATAAAAAGAATAGTTAAAACATCTATTTGAAATGTTTGTATTTCTCTGCATGACAGCAAGTCAAAAAGGGAAAAGTGAAGGTAATTATAGAGGTGGGGAATCAGCTTAATTTAGAGGAGAAAAGGTTTGTGCACAACTAGTATTAAACTATTAAATGTTTCTCCATATTTATGTTAATAAAATGGCTTTATTGATACATGTTTTATGATTTCCAAAATATGATTTTATCACAACAATTGATTGAATTTCATTATTGTTTTGATGAATTTTAATTAAAATTATGATTTATATTGTGTTTTGTGTGAAGAGTATATGTTGTTGAGATTTGCAGTAAATGGGTCCATATTGAGATTTCATACCCATACAAAAGGAAATGAATTTATGATATTGATTTCGTATCTCACAGCTAATGCTTGACATGGTTATTACCCGTTCCTCATTTGTTGAGGTGACACGCTAGTATTTGGATGGATGTGATCTGGATACCATGGTACATGCAAATTGATATGATATGGTCTCCCTCAAGAAAGAGGTGAGATGAGATTTGAAGATGGCCCTTGCGGATTAATCTTGCATTACGCTGGTGAGATTAAGAATGAAATTTGAAATATGCAAATGTGTTTTAAAAATGATACCATATGAGTAAATGATATATAAAAAACTATTTTCAAAATGTGACCCATACTTTTATATTTACCTTGTAAATATATTTGAATATCCATTTCCATGACTTGTTTTGAATATTGTTTTCATGACTTATTATTTGATGATTTAATTGTTTGATGGTTTAATATGTGTTATGCACCACTGCGTATATTTGTACTCAGCGTTAATTGTTTTCCTAACTAACACGGATAAAGAAAATGAAAAGATTACAGGCGAGTAGGGGCAGCACCTGTTGTCACCAAGATCAAGAGCCAACTTGATTTAGGTAACTTGGTTTCTTGATTTTGTGTATATATGGTGTTATCCATTTGCAATAAGATATTTTGTTTTAATATCTGAGTAGAACAAGTTAAAATTTTATTGACTGTATATAAATATAAACTTTATAAAATGATTTATTAGTTAATTAATTAAAGAAAACTAGTATGCAATTCTGATACTCATGGGACTATTGAGTTATGGACTACCACAGGATTTCCATAGGTGTTAATTTAAGTATTATTTAAATTATTTTAGCTAAAATATAGTAGTTTTTAAATTCTAAATTATCTTATTTAAAACTTTTCTATAGGAAAACTTATATTTGGAAACTAAATCATTTTCTTAAGAAGGTATACTGCATCTAATTTTAAAACAAAATATATAGTTGCAAAGTATTTTAAAAATAGACTAAAATCAGTGACAAGGAATTTCTGATTTATGGTTGTTTTGATAATCTGTTGGTGGTCTGAAGTTCTATAGTAAAATGTTTCTTATTCTGTTATATTTTGAATTAAAATGATTTTAAATCATACCCAATCCCTTGTAATGTGTTCACTGGGTTCTAATGATTCGATCTTGGCATTCGTTGGACATACTACGGGAGGCATGTTACGTCTAGGAGAGGGGTAAGGCATGACACACACAACATCAGCCAAAGCAAGCTCAACAGACACAATGCCTTAGTTTTATTTTCTCTAGTTCAGCCTTTTCTTTATATTTTAGGAAGTCTTTTAATTTTTTTGGTTTGGAATCAATTCAATTCAACTTTATTATTTTTCAATTCAAGCATTTAGTTTACAATTCTTCTGCAAATATTTACATTTTAGTAATTAAATTCTTCAGCTTTCAATCATTTTATAGCTTTTCTATTCACATTTCAATTCTTGCAAATATGCTTTTAATTTCAATGCCAATTTACTTTTCAATGCTCAGTTTACATTTCCTGTACATGCTTTCATTGAAGCAACTAGTTTTTTAATTTTCTCAAAGTAATCATTTATATTATCCTACTTAAATTTAATTTCTCAAGCAATCAATTTACTTTTTTTGCAAAACTCTTAATTTACTTTCAGTCAAGCTTAATTTATTTTCCAATACAGTCATTTACAATTTTTGTAATGAATAGCCTTTATTTTCCAAGCATAATTTTACATTTCAATAGGCAAGCGGTTCTTTAATTTTCCAATAGCCAATCTCATCTTTCTTAAATTTTCTAAACCTGATAGAAGTAGAGACCCTGATAAATTGCATCCTAGTGGAGTCAGGGAACCCAAGAGAAAATCCAGTCCTTTATTTCCCACCAATCGATTTGATAAGAAGTTAGACTAGTGCAACTACATTCTCAATTGGGATTGTTGCATCCCTGTCATGCCCGCAATCTACTTCACATGTGAGTAAAGGTCATATATTTTTTTGACATGCACAAATTGAGTAAAATTGATTAAGCGGGGAAACACTAGTACAATCGAAGATCTTACTTAGGTCTTCTACTCAAGACCATCTTGGATGATCATACAACTACTCGAGCTAGGTCACAACTAGTGAGTGCCCATCCTTAGATGACTAGCAAGTTCCCATCCAGTGAGCAAGACGACTACCAAGGGTCATTTATGTGCCTTTTCCACGAGCATGAACTATATATAGGCCTTAACCTTAGAACAAACTTCATCAATCTGTTATTTCTTTTATCATCTAGTCTGTGGCCCTCTTGGTAAATAAAGTAAGAATTCATGCAAGTAAGTTGGGCAACCATTGTAATATTTTATAAAATCAAAACTTACACTAAATGGGTTTTCTTCTTCAAGGACCAAAATAATTTTATATGGTCCCTTATGCACCATGACAACCCTAGCACTAGTCCTCAGCTAAAGGAACACTTTTAGCTGATCAGAGTTAAAATTAAGAGCTTTATCCATCAAAAGAGATGATGGAAAAATGGTAAATAAGTCAAACATTTGCATCAACCCATACAACAAGAGAAATTTTAAGGGCTCCCACCTCAACTAAAGACCAAAGGTCATTATTATGATCTTTTTCTTCTTGGATAAAATTTGGATGCCAAAGTATCTTCTGCATGTATAGCATCCTATAATCATCACTCCTAGATGATGAATTTCCAAAGCATCAGCATTTCATCCTTGTCCCGAGCATGAGCCTAACTATGTCCCCGACTTCTATAACTATTGGTGTAGATTATTCCTAATTAGCAGTCAGAGGTAAATGGATCCATCTAAAACACATTGATTATGGACTCACGATCAACTGCTGATGGTCATCTTGCACTTTGTTGACTTACTTTGAGCCATAAATGATTATCAAATTCTAAATGTCATAACGCTTGATGACTATCTCTCATCGGTTGACTCCTTCCTTGAGCAGAGACTTTCCTATAAGTGTGGGGTTTGAATGTAGTGTACTTGATGACTGACATGAGCTTCCCATGCTCGACCAATCTGACCTTAACAGGCATCACAAGCTTCAAAAACTAATGACCATGAGTAATGGGTACATGACTTGTTACGCTACTCTACCATCATGAGCACTTTTTTCCTCGGACCTAAGTTCACATGTAGAACCATTTAGCAAAGTTCTTTTTAAGCGCGCTATGAAAATCTTAACCACTAAATAATGAGCTCGTACATGACCATTGCCACACCCCATGGCTTAGAGCATAAACCTTATTCAATTCGTTTGAAGGTCATCCATGCAAGGCAATTCCATTCTTGTATGTCTAGCACCATGACTAGGACCTATCTCAACATCCATGAGCACTATAACCATAACTAGCTGCCACAAGGAACTTGGTCTTCATTGTTGGGTTGAGCTTGTCTACGACCTCCGCGACCCAAACAACTAGACGAGGAGCAAGACCTCTGCGAGTGTTATCGACCAACCTTTTTTCTATGACCATACTACTCTTATGGGTCTAACCAAGTTGTGGCATCATGACATTAGGAGCAAGCTTGACCAAATTACATCACATTAGACAAGGATGACAGCTTAAGAGAGGCAATCAGCTCTAGATAATTAACATTGCTAGGCCTTCACACACATGAATAATATCTCATGACAGGCAACAATTCAATTCTCCTCGATTGAGTAACCTTCCCATCTCATGTGCCCAGACATCATTATATTACTATAGGCACTAAATACCAAATGACTAGTTAATTTATCCAGCACCCATTGATTTTCTCTGGATAAAACTATGTAGAGGGAAGAGACATGACTTTTCGTGTCGATTCCCACAGACAGGGCCATTTGATGAAGCCCAGTTGTGTTATTTCATTAATATGGGTCTCATTTTCATCATCTCCACTGATGAGACCTGCAAAACAAAGAAAGAATGGACAAAGGTCCACTAAGAAGGTCCTTGGAGAACCTTCCGATGCTCAAGTTAAAGGGAATCATATTATGGTAGAAATATAGTAGATAAAGAAAGAGAATGAGTGTAGAAATAAGAGACATAGAGTAGAGAGAGAGTATGTGAGTAGAAGAGGAGACGGAGAGAGAATCTTTTTCCCTTCTTACCTCCTAAACCTATTTATAGAGAAAGTAAATAATAACATATCATAAAGAATATTTCCTAGTGGGGTATATTTTTAAATAAAAAGGGATATATTATTTCATGTGATTATTTTATATTATATCAATAAGAAATCGTAGTTGTTAGGTTAAATAGTTAAAGTTGATCTCATGGCATGTTTCAAGAGAATGGAGTTATGCACGCAATTGGCATATCATACATATATAACACGTGGACGTGAGTCATGTGATTTTGAATTGTTGTCACTGCATCTAACAACTTATTTGGTATTGAGTTTGAAAGGCTGAAACTGTTTTTTGAATAAAACATAATTTTAGATGCTATTGAAAAAGTAGTTTAAAAAAAGATATTTTGTTATTTTAGTATTTTTATGGCTAAAACTGATTAAATTTAATTTTTAATTTTTTTTTAATATTCTCTAAGCAGTATTAAAAAAGTGATTTTTTCAATAATAATTTCAACAATAATTTCAAACAGGCCTTAAGAGTAGACGGACAACATCACTAAAATCCAACAAGGTCATAAATCCTAGCATCTTTTTCTGTAGGCTAGCCCATGGCACTTGTTGTACGTAATTGGAGCCCAGAACTACATTCATGGTCGTCCCCCGTACCCAAGGCATATTAATGTTTTCCATAAGCTTTAACATTTAATAATCAAATAAAATACGAATATAGAAAAAATTAAAAAGAAAATTTTCTAGTGTATTACTGTTGACTTTTTTAAAGTATAAAAAGAGTTTTCTTGTTGCTCTTCTTAAGCTATATATCTGCAAATTCCCTAATACAGTCTGCAGCCTTTGACTAATGATAGCAACCCAACTGAATAATTAATCTAAACATAACAAAAGATATTTTTGGTGTTTACTCATGTATATAATATATAAAAAAGCGGAAAGGGAAAAAAAATAATGAGATGGATAAAAATAACATAATTATTTTATATTATAACAAAATAGAATTAAACTTAAACTTAATAGATTATTAAAATTAATGTATTTTAAGTAAAATAAAAATAAAAAATTATTGATTAAAAATTTCTTATTGCATACAAAATAATTAAAACCAACCTACCTACATGAGCTACAATAAATTTTATTAAAAATAATTAAAAATATTTTAACAACTTTTATGAAATAATAAGTTTCAATTTATAAAATAAAAATATTCATATTCTCATATCATATTTATAAAATTTTATTTATAATATTTTAATTCATTGAAGTGATATATCTTATTAATTTTATTTTTTATAACTTATTTGAATCAGTTTTAGTAAAGAGTAAAATATAATATAATAATTTGGTGTTGTCGTAACGGATAATTAAATTTAATTGATTATTAAAAATTAATATATTATAATAATATTATATTGTGTTTGGAAATTAATAAAAATTTTATAACAAAAATTAAATCGCACATGCATATAAAGAGTAGAAATAATGTGCAAATGCACATTAAAAAAAACTATGTAAAAACAGTAACATTGGTTTTTCTTTGTAAATTTTATTTATTTTTAATAATATTTATAATTTTACTAATTTGATTGCATTCAATATATTTTGAGCTTGTGCATACATGTACTTGATATATTAATAAAATCATTGCGTTGAATGATGCGTGTCCATAATTAATTAAGTAATTATATTCTTATTACACTTTAATTGAATGATATATAATTAAGAATGAATTTAATATAAACTGTTCATACGTGAAAATATTTAATAATTATTAGATTAAATATTTATATTAAATTTATATAAAATTAATTAAAATATAAATAATAAATATATAAATATAAATATTTAATTTAATAATTTTTATGTTGATTAATTAATGTAAACAATTGTACTTTTTTATTTTTTGTTTTATAAAAAATGAAAACTGTTTATTTTTTTTACTCATTGAAAAATAATAAATTTTAAAATTAAAAATACTATTAATTATAATAATATATATTAATTTCATTATATATATATATATAAGTACTATTAAAAATAAAGAATAATGAAAAAAAAAATAATCTATAAAATCATTATTGAGTTTAAAATAAATTTAATTAGCCTCATTAGGGTTTGAATTAACGAGAATTGGTATTTGTAACGGAGATATTTTAGTACATGATATGTATAATTAAGGTTCAAAAGTAATGAATAAATTTAATTCATCAGGAATTTGGCAGTCATGGTACACTATATTAGGTGTCAACCATGATTTATAAAAACCAAGAGTGAAGAGAAAATTTCACTCTAGGTATAGAAAGAGTTCTAATAATATTAAAGAGTTAATATTATTTTTATTACCAATTAGTAATATACCCAAAAAGTCATACACATAAGAAATTAAAGTGATTAAGGAATAATTAATTTATTGATTAATTAAATAGTCTAATTAATTAATTAAATTAATAAATTTAGTTTGTAATAAGATTGCAATGCCTTTAATATCACATAAAACTAAATTCAAGCAATTGGGTTTATTAGAAGAAACTAAGCTAACGTATTTAAATATAAACTTAAGTAATTAGAAGAATTTAGTTAATTAGTAATTTACATGTGATATAAATTATTAGGCTAGAAGAATTAATTTTGGCTTGTGTGTTTAACGAAGCCAGGAGAGAAAATGTAGCTTAGTGGCTTAGAGGTGATGTGACATAAGATACCATGTGACATCATGAAATGGTGACAATTCATCTAATTGACATGATGAGAAAAAGACAATCGGCAAAGTTGTCTCCTTAGTAGAGAATATTTCTCCTCCACTTACTAACTTTAGAGATTTAGAATCTCTAAATTAGGGAGATTTCTAATTACTTTAGGGATATAGAATCCCTAAAGTATAAAAAGGTGTTAACCCGCATGCATTTAGTGATAACTTAGAGTTTTCATCTTCATCTTATTCTTTTTCTTCTCTCAAAGTCAAGAAATGCTCTTCTTATCCTTTTTCTTCTAATTAAATTCAAGAGACATTTGAATTTGTAACTCTCGAATTAAAATTAGAAAAATTCTTTTCTAATTGCCTAAAAGATAAAACAAAAAGAACCCAAAACTTCTTTCTTGTGCACTTGTTGGCCGAACCAAAAGGAGAGGGATTGAAAGTTTTCAGCTCAAAGGTTGAGTTGCCAAGATTGCTTGTTCGTGTGGACGAACAAGAGTACCAATGTTTGGAGTATAAGCTTCCCATATTGGTGTTTGGATAGTGATTAAGAGCCTAACCAAGTAAAATTCCTAAACCTTAGTTTAGCTTGTTTTTTTTAGCTTCATAATGGCAAAATAGAAATGGTTAAGTTAATGATAACTAAATCTAATTTGTCAAGGGTGATGCACTTTTAATAGCCACATTTGTATTTAATTAAGTACCTACCAAAACAGTTACTTCCATATATGCCATATGAGTTATGGATGATACATAAACTAAACCTTGACTTTTCTATCCAATTGACGCTCAACTAATTCTAAGTACTTTATGAAACAACTTAAAGCTTAAAATTTGTGAGATATAAAATTCACGTGTCCATGTCAAATAGCCTTAACATAAAGCATAGGATATCGTCTTATTATTATATTATTCTTGACTGAATTTTCATGGTAATATTTTCGAATGAAATTACAGGAAAATTGTTTTGTAAAATTTTAAATTTGCAAATCAAATATTAGTTGTACATGAGTTGTTGGCTAGAAATTGAAATAGCAGTGGGGTTTGCGATGCTAGGTGGTTTGCAGATCGCGTAGGAACTTTGTCTCGAGCATATTATCATAGAAACAAATTGCCAAATACTTTGGTTGGCTCTCTAAGGGATTTCGGGGTGGTTCACTCTTTTTTTTCAAGTTGTGAACTACATTTTGAGCTTACTTGCAGATCTTCATTCACGATCATTCTAGTTCGATGGATAAGAAACAAGACTGCTTATCTGTTGGCAAAATTTGCTACCGCAAGTAGATGAAGTTGTCAAAAGGTATTCAGTTCCTCTCTTAATTCTATTTGTTGTCATTTGTCTATAGTTTCAGATCTTCAAGAGGGAAAAAAAAAATTCTAATGGGTCAAGATTTAATTAACTAATTGATTAGTTATAACCTTTTAGTGATTGTTCATCTAAGTCAAGATGAGTCCAATCTTCATTAATTTTTCATGGACTCTTAGCTCAGCTAGATATAATTGATGATATTTCTTTGCCTTAATAATATATTTATGAAAAGGAGTGTACATATATGTGTATACTTGAAGAAGTCCATACTATTCATGTTTAGTCATATCTCCCTTTAATTACTTGGTGAGGAATCTAAAAGTTAATGTGTTATGTCCTAGCTTCTCAAGCATGGCAAAACAAATGTCAATACAGATGCTGATTAAGACTTCACTAAACCCATATTGATGATTGATGCAATGCAATATATAGGTGTTAGGTCACCAACATCTTTGATGGATTTGGTTTATGATAAGGGTGTCACTTCTGGACAATATAATATTAATTAAAAAAATTCATGATAAGAGCTTATAATCTAATTTAACTATAAAAATTAGAGAAATTTTAAGTTTGAGTATTATTATTTATTAATTATGAGATTATTATTTTTATGATAAAAGTTATTAAAAAGATAAATTTACCTTTTATTATGCAATTTATTAAATTTATTAAAAAAAATAATTTGAAAATTCATGAAAAAGGATGTGTGAATTTTATCTAACATACCTACCATCAACAAGACTCTAAAAAATTAATCCCAATTGGATAAAAAGGAAAATAAAAAAATTGTTTATTGTAGATGAGATGATCAGATGAGATAGTTAAGGCTGCATGATTGAATTTATTAATGGGTTTCATTTGCTTTAATGGGGTTGGATTGGTTCTTTGAATAATATTCCTTAAGGAATCAGCCAGGAAGAATGTGACACACATGAAGCTTATACAATTTGATTCCAAGGACGGCCTTGGCTTTAATCTTTATAAACAAATCTTTTTTTGGTTGCATTTCAAGAAAAGCTTTTGGATTCCAAATCAATTTGAGGAAGCCTTTTATTTTAGCTATTGTAAAAAAAATTAATTTATATAATTACTAACAAATTTAAAAATATAGTGAATCACAAATCCAATTAACAAATAGTAAAGTACGAAGGATATGTCATAATTTAAATCTATAAATTACAGATTAAAATAAAAAAGTAGAGTTCTAAATTATTAATTTATAAAACCCATTATAAAATTAAAAAAAAAATAGAATAGTTCAATCAAATCTCCAAATTTTTTAATCTAAATTTTCAATCCTTTTTTGCCCTACTCTATTTAGGAATTAGAATAAAATAAAATTTTTCATAGTTTTTAAATTTTCATAAATTTTTTTTAAGATATTTAAAAATTTTAAAGAAAAAATATTCTTCAATGAGATTTTGAAAGTTTTTAAAACTTTCAAAATTTTTATTTTAAAAATCTTTTTACTCTCTCAAATACAAGTTCAAACCTATTAAAAATGATATTTTAATTTACTTTTTAATTTATTGTTTACATTATCATTTAATTTTAATATTTTTGGACCCTAATTAATTAATAGGTCTGAGATACTAAATTAAATTACTTAGCCCATAGCTTAAACTAGCAAAAGACTAACAATTAATGGGTATTAATTATTTAAAGTTGGACTAATTAAATAATTACATGTATGAAAGTGTGTTACTTATAGGGTAGTTATAGATGTTTAATGTCTCAAAAAAATATATATATATATTGGAGATAATGGGCAAGATAGTGGACAAAGTAGTGTAGTTGTGTTAGTGGATGGTTACGAGTGGTAGAAAGTAGTGAGGAAAATGTGCAAGTAGTAGATGGTTTTCTAGAGCAACTGACTTGGCCACCAAGCAGCTCTCTCTATAAATAGGAATACTGGGATTTATTCGAAACAACAATACAGTTAATCAACCAATAACACCTGACAGACACAATGTCTTAAGTTAATTTTCCTTTTAATTTGGTCCAACATCAGTTTCAATTCAGCCTTTTTATTTTCATTTCAAACAATCATTCTCTAAATCCTTTCAAATATTTCCATTCTTATAATCAATCTTTTCGGTTTTCAATACAATTTATAATTTCTTGTTCATATTTCAATTTATGCAAATCAGCTCTTTAATTTTTCAACAAGCCAGTTTATAATTTTTTGTAAAGTTTTTACATTTTTAAGTAAATCAATCGTTCAATTCCTCAAAATTCTCATTTATACTTTTTGTCTATATTTACATTTTCTCAGTAAGCATTTTACAAATTTTACATTTTTTGCATAGATTTATTTTTCGAAGCAATCAACTATGAATAGCCTTTACTTTTCAAATATAATATTTACTCTTTAATGTAAAAATGATCCTTTAATTTCTCAATAGCCAATTCCAATCCTCAATTTTTTTAAGTTGTTCAAATAGAGATTTTGATGAAGCACATCTTAATGGAATCAAAGAATCTAAGGGAAAGTTTGATTTTTTATTTTCTGTCAATCGTTCCAATTAGAAGTCAGATCAGAGTAAATACATTTTCAAAATGGGATCATACATGTTCTTGGTATATCCGCAATCCAACACACATATACAAAAAAGGCTATATTTATTTTTGACACGCTTGAATTGAATAAAATCAATTTAGCACAAAAACATTTATATTAAAATTCAATCAATAAAAGTGAAAAATACGACGTCAATAGTTGAAAATGTAAACAAATTCCTATTAAAAAAATAAGAAAATGCAAACGAATATAGATTTATTTTGTTATTTTATTCTAAAATTTAATTAAAATAAAGAAAGAATTGGATATCATATCGAAAAATCATTTAATTTAATATTTTAAATTTTTAAATAAGTTTTAAAAAAATAATTTAATATTTTTAATATTAAAATTATAAATAAATAATTTTTAAGTTAGTGATTAAAGATATGATATTCATCTCATAAGTATCGGTTTCAATTTTTTATTTCCTCAACTTCTTATTAAAAAAATTATAAATAATTAGAAGAATAGTGGGAAAATAGAAGATGCCTGGAATCAAGCAACAGATGAAGTTTGAATGCTAAGGCATGGCAGAGGGGTTTAGTGACTTATTAATTAATTCCATTGGGAAATGGCACCTAATCAATTTTAATTTTTTTAAGACTATATTTTTTATACCAATTTGGTTTATTCAAATTCAAAATTATTATTATTATTATTATTATACATCAACGTTAATCGGAGGAGAATTATTGTATTAGCTGAAAACATTAAAAAACAAGTTTTTATAAAAATAAAAATAAAAATATTAGTTTTTCTTTAATTTTAAAAAGATGGACCTTGTATTCTTTTTTTTTTTTTTTTTTTAACTTGCAAAGGGAGCATTACACTACTGAAGAAGAATCAAAGTACAAAATAGAGCTAAGCCTGCTAGGAATCGAAGCTAACCAATCACAAGACAAATTTCCTAACAAAAATGACTTAGCTAAGAAATCAGCAGCTCTATTAGTACTTCTTTTGACCAAGGAAAGAGACACATTGTGGAAGTGAGGAAGAAGAGATTTAATGGATAACAAAGTAGCTCTAATCTTCCACCATCTAATATTCTCCAAATTACACACTGTTTCGAATAAAGAAGAACAATCCATCTCAAGAATAATAGAAAAAGCCCCAATGGATTGAGCAAACTGTATAGCTTGAAGAAGAGCCTTTGCCGCACCCGCAAGAGGAGAAGAAGCCTGAGTAAGACATACATGTCTATCTAAGAGTTTTCTTTCATGGTTTCTAAGGACAACAGCAATGGCTGCATAAGAAGCAGTATCTCTCCAAGCCACATCACTATTCAGCTTAAGAGTTCCAACTGGTGGAGGAGAACACACTGAACTTACAGCAAAATCATGCAAGGAGGAAGTAATAGGATCTCCCTTTGCTTCAAAGAAAGACTTGGAAATACGGTTGGCAGTTGCTATGGGATTCGGGTCAATATGATCAAACACAGCAAGGTTCCTCTCTTTCCAAATGATCCAATAAGAAATGGCTCTAAAGCACAAGCCCAGTTGATCCTCACAAAATTCATTCAAAATAGCTGACCACCACAACGAGAAGGAACCAAAGCCAACTAGATTAGGCTTATAAGTGTTAGCACTCACAAACCATGTCGCCCTAGCATGATTGCACCAAAAGAGGGTGTGTTCTATAGTTTCTTCCTCAGCTGCACAAATTGGACATGATGGATTAATAGGAATGCCCCTTCTATGCAGGATACTTCTAACAGGTAAAGCATTTAAGAGAGCTTTCCATAAGAAAACTTTGATTTTTTGTTGGATGGGAAGATTCCATGTCTTTAACCACACCTGTCTGGAAATGAGATTGGAGTTGTTTGCTCCACCCGAAGACTGATCATGTCTGATTCTAGATAGAATTCTATATCCAGACTTAACTGAGTAATTACCTCAATGATCAAAGTGCCACACAATAGAATCTTTGTTTCCTAAAAGAGCAACAAGAATGGCTTTGATTGCTGCAGCAATAATTGGATCAAAAATACTATCAATGGTGTTTGTTTTCCATTGCAACAAATAATGATCAATAAGATCTACCACTAAATTCACCTGAAGAGGGCAATGTGGGGGTCTGAATACCCTAAAGCCTTCAATGCTTGGAATCCAAGGATCAAACCAAATGAGAGTTTGAGTGCCATCCCCAATATTGTGTCTGTATCCCTCTTTAATAACATCTCTACTAGCCAACAGGCTTTGCCAAATCCAAGAGCTTCTTCTGGGACTACTTGAAGCTTGCAAGAAAGATGAATGAGGAAAATACAAACCCTTAAGGACACGAGCCCATGTACTATCTGGGTTGTGAATAAGCCTCCAGTATTGCTTGGCTAAGCGAGCCAAATTGAAGAGCTCAAGATCTCGAAAACCCATGCCACCATAAGCCTTAGGAAGAGAGGCCTTTTTCCAACTAATCCACTGCATTTTTTTCTCTTTATCCTTTCTCCCCCACCAAAAATTAGAGAGGATACTGTTCAGATGGCGACATAACCCTTTAGGGTACTTGAGGATAGCCATAGAATATGTAGGTATAGCATTTAAAACTGACTTGATGAGCACCTGCCTACCTGCTTGAGATAACAACTTTCTACTTCCAGGATTGTGTCTTAGCTATTAGTTTCTCCTTAATAAAGTCAAGAGCTTGAACTTTTGATCATCTCTACCAAGAAGGTAAGCCAAGATATTTATGCCCTAGTTTCATTTTCCTTCATGTTAAGCAAAGATAAGATTCTGTGCTTCAACTGGAAAGGCATGTGCCTACTAAAGAAAACACTAGATTTGTGGAAATTAACCCGCTGACCAAAAGCTTCCATGTATTTTTTAAGAATAGATAAAAAAATCTTAGGCTTCTTGAAGATATGCTTTTGCAAACAGCGGTGTATCATCTGCAAAAAGAATATTACTAATAGCTGGTGTATATCTTATCATTTTGAATCTCTTAATCATTCCCCTAGTCTTTGTCCTTTCGATGAGGCAAGATAATGCCTGAGAGACAAAAAGGAAAAGATAAGGAAATAAGGGATCTCCCCGTCTAAGTCCCCTTGAAGGCTTAAAAGGAAGGGAAGGAGATCCATTAACCAGCATTGAATAACTAACAGTGGATACACATTGCATAATAAGATGAACCCATTCAACGGCAAAACCAAAATGTAAAAGAACTTTCTGAAGAAAGGACCACTCCACCTGATCATAGGCTTTATGCATATCTAGCTTTATAGCCATTGAGTGTTTCTTCTTGGGAGCAAATTTGAGATGATGGAAAGCTTCATGAGCAATAATAACATTATCTTGGATTGCTCTAGATGGGATGAAGGTGGCCTGATCAACAGAAATCAAATTACTCATCAAAGGTTTAAGTCTGTTAACCATAATCTTGGAGATAACTTTATAAAGGAAATTGAACAGACTAATAAGTCTGTATTGATTTAAACAAGTGGGGCTTTTACATTTGGGAATCAATACAATATTAGTCCTATTAATCTCCTTCATAAGAAAACCAAAATGAAAGGAACTTATAACAACATTACATAGATCTCTGCCTACTACATCCCAAATCTATTAATAGAATATTCCAGGAAAACCATCTGGACCAGGGGCTTTGAGTCCACCCAACTCAAAAATAGCTTTCTTAATTTCCATGTGATCCACCGGAGCCAATAGATGAGAATTCATGTCTACTGGGACTAGATGAGGCAAGGACTCTAAAACTTCTTGTTCCCCATATGATCCCCCACTACTGAAAATTCTCTTGTAATAGGAAAGGATCTGAGTGCGTATATCATTTTCATTTTCAATCCACAAACCATCATCCCCCTGAAGCTTAAGAATGCAGTTTCTCTGTCTCCTTTAAATAGTGGAAAGATGAAAGAATCTTGTGTTTTTATCCCCTACTGTAAGCCATAGCATTCACGATCATTGTTTCCAATGGGCTTCCTTCCTATTCCAAAGCTCTTGAAGTCTTTGAAGAATTTACTGTTCAATAAGCTTGTTGGATTCCTCAAATGGATTTTGATACAGCTCCTCCAGCTTAGATTTTAACTAGGTTATCTCAGCCATGTTGCCCTTAAAGATTCTATTATCCCAACAACTTAGTTCCTTTCTGCAACATTTAAGTTTTTGAGTAATAGAAAACATTGGTGAACCACTTGTAATTTGATTCCATGCTGAAGAAATAATTTCTCGGCAATCACTATGTTGTAACTACTTTGCTTGAAATCTAAACAAGAAACTCTTCCTCAGAAGTTGATTCCCATTTAGACAAAGAACCAGCGGTCTATGATCAGATACCAACAATGCTTCATGCAACACACAGGCTTTAGGAAAAAGCTCTCTCCACACCACTAATGCAAGGGCCCAATCTATGTGTTCTTGAATTGTGAAAATCCCAAAATGTTTATTATACCAAGTGAACAGACGCCCTTTGCATTCCAGGTCCATAAGCTCTGGGTAGGCAATAAAGTCACTGAAATCTTGCACTTGTGAGAGATTCACCCTATTCCCCCCTGCTTTTCCTTCTGCACCAAAATAGAGTTACAATCTCCAATGCAAAGCTAAGGTTCAGGATTAGCTATTTTAAACGTTTTCATAAATTCCCAAAATTCCCTACTGTGATCACGAGAGGGGCATCCATAAAGGAAAGTTGCATGCCAAAACACATTATTCCCATCCAATTGAATCACTGTATCTATAAAATTCTCTGAAGCATCAGAGACAGTAAGCTTAGTGTTACTATTCCACCAAAGAGCAAGCCCGCCAGTTAAGCCAATTGGATCCACATAAAAATCAAAATCAAATCCCATACGTCTTCTTAACATTTCCATGTAACCCTTTTTGTTTTTGGACTCCATTAGAAAAACAATGGAGGGGCAATACTTAAAATAGAGCTCACGGAGAGCTCGAACTGCCTTGTGGTGCCCAATCCCTTGGCAGTTCCTTGTATTCATATAAAAGGTAATAATGTACACTGCCAATAAGTAGGAGTATAATTCTCCAATGAATCACACACTTTAGCATTAATTCAAATATAAATCCAAGGCAAACCCACAAGCCATAGCCCACAGAGAGGCCATAGCCGATGACAGTTCATCGAACTAGAACCAAATTTACATGGTCAAGTCAACCAAATTTGATTGGTGAAATTAAAATGTAAAAAAAAATAAAGAAAAAAATTCAAAATTTCCTAAAAAAATAAAAATAAAAATGCTAAACAAAGAGAGGGTCACCTTCTCTTTGCTTTAGCCTTAATATAGACATAGATATAGATATAGATACAGATATGAATAGATATATAGATAAATATATATTTTTTCTTAAGCAAATTTAAATATATTTTTTGTAATTTTTTATTTATTTATTTTATAATTAATTAACTCTATTAGAACTTGAATGTGAGACCTTATAGTTTGGAAATGATTCTACTATCATTGTACTAAAATCCATTGGTAATTTTTTTATTTCTCTATTTTTTTTTATTTTTCTCTCTTTATTTTTATATTTTAAACTAAATAAATTTTAATAGATAATTTAAAATCTTTTTAAAAAAGTTTAAATATTATGAAAATTTTATATTTAAATCTGTGACGGAAAAATAGAGTGTGAGAAAAAAAAATAGTTTGCAAAGCTATTAAAATATAAAAATTCAGTTATAAATTTATGTACCATGACTTTATTTTTTTGTTATTATTTTGATTATGTTTTCATTATGTGTCACGACCCAACCTATGGGCCGGACCGGCACTAGGACCTGGGCCAGCCTAAAGCCCCCGAGGCCCGTAGTAAGCCTTAACTATTCATTTACCCAACTCTAAGGCCCATTTGGGCCCAATTTCAAGAAACCAACCGGACAGAGTCCGGCCATAAAATGAACCTACCAACGGGGAGTTTTTGACTCACCCAACCTGTAAACACAATAAACAATCCATTGGGGAGCTCAGCTCACCCTCCACATACTCATATCATCATAATGATAAATGGGAGCTCAGCTCCCTCATCCAGTCCATCAAACATGCATATAATAATTTTACAGGTCCACAATAATAATTTAGTTTACAGACCCAAATCAAATAAACATTTCTAACACATGCGGAAATTCTAGGAGTAAATAAAATTACACAAATATTGATAAACAACCTGCGAGGAAAGGAAGCAGGTTAACCTCAAAAATATCCTCCTGTGGCCTGGAAAAATATTGAACAGGAGTGAGCGTTCGACTCAGAGAGTAAAATATCAATTTTAACCATAATCTCTATAACTATCTAAAACTAATGCACCCTGTAGAGTGAAATGCAACATTAACAACATTTTTACATCATAACATCAAAAAGGTAAATTTGGAGCACTCACGCACCCTGTAACATCAATCATAATATATGGGAGCTGATCCCCTATACAGCTCTCTTAAATCCAACACAGTGCCGTGAAGAACTCATTTCGGACTTACAGTTAATAACCAAATCTGCTTCCCAGAGAAGAACTCAAGCCGTGTCTACCCCGAAGGACCGGGTCCCAGCGAAGATCTCAAGCCGTGTCTACCCGTCCTATCCATAGTCCACACCACATCACACGCACGCCAACGCACGCACACTGCTCCAAATTATCACAACAACATCCATGGCACGCTAACAGTTATGAATGCAACATAAATCGTGCCTAGAGTTTAACTACATAAATATATGCATATAAGTGATGCATGGGCATGCTTGAACATATAATAATATCGAAATTACAATTAAAATTAATATTTTACTCACAGACTTGACGATGGTCACTGAGGCGGCTGGGCGGAGGAAGAAGGCTGTCCCGACTCACCTGACAATTTTATTACAATCATTTAATAAATTTGACTCAATACAAACAAAGAAAAAGACCAATACGTCCTAAGTTGTGCCGAAAATCCAGCAGAGTCTCCCCTATACCTAGGACCTACCCAACCTGCAAAAGGGCTCAAAACACACTTCTATATTCACAATCCATATGTCCACAACTCAATCCCATCACACAGCCCCTCCTGGGCCCATCAAATCAATCATCCATCACAATATGTAAAATTTTAATTTAGTCCTTATAATTGACCATTTTTGCAAAAACTGCCCAAATCAGCTCTAAAAATTCTAAAACTTTGCCCCGCGGTCCTTAGCAATATTACTAAGCTATTGCAAAAAGAATCATAATTTTCTAAGCTACCACGAATATTTTATGGATTTTTAATCCTATTTAAGCACTAGAAAATTACGAAAAAGTAAGGTTCGGGTTTACCTTTGCCAATTCCGACTTCGGGAACGCGCTCGGGACGTCTGACAATGGGGGGCTAGCCAAAACCTTGGTGCAATTCGGAGACTTTTCCGGTAACGGGTCTGTCTGGCCGGAATTTCACAGATCCGGTCAACTGTCGAATTTCGGCGAATCGAGGATACCTACACGAAACCCATAACACGGGGGTTAGTACATAAATTTTTCAGAATTTTCTAAGCTCATTAAATACTCGGAAAAACACTGCGAAGTTCCGTGGGACCCATCGAAAAACGGTGTTGGAAAAATTTGAAATTTATGTCGCCGCGAAGCTCTCGACGAGTGGAGCGTGTTGGTACCCTCGGTTTTCTCGTGGGATTCACGGTTTTCGAGAAATCTAGCCCAAAAGTCGAAATGGGCTAAAAACTTCCGGAGCAAAAATTGGACAAACCGCTCGATGGATTTCGGCGTTCTTGGTGTCTATGGAAAGCTCTCGCCGAGTAGATGATTTTAGACACAAGACCAGGTCCAATTGGTGGCCGGATCGGCCGAATTTTGGCCGGGGAAGCCGAAACGCCCCACGCTCGAGGGAGGGAATTCGCGCATGGTTTCCGGCCATGTGGGGCGGCGATCGGCTGGCTGGGGAGGCTGGGTGGCGGCGCCGGTTGGCTGGGGTGGCAGGGGGAGGTGGCTAGCCGGCGGCAGGGGCAGGAGGAGAGAGAAAAGAGAGAGAGAAGGGGAGGAGGTCGACGCGCGCGGGGAAGGAAAGAAGAAGAAGGAAAAGGCCGGTCCGATCTGGTCCGGTTTGATTCAGCCGGTCCGATTCAAGATACAAAATTTTGAATTTTTACTCTACCTCGAGACCGAAAACGATGTCCAAAAATTCCGAAAAAATTCCAAAAAACTCAGAAAAATACGTAGACTCCAAATATATTTTTAGTTTTACCACGTGGTCTTTAAATTAATTTTTAAAAATCATCAAAGCTTATATTTTCGAAAAATCGAATCCGATTTTTAAAATCCGAAAAATCTCAAAAAAAATTTCTAAAATTTAAATAAAATTAAAATACCAAAAATGCTCATAAATTTAAAATTTTTGGGGTGTTACATTATGCTTCCTTAGAAAATAATTTAGCTAGCTAATAATTTAAGAATTGCAAACGTGCTAGAATATATTACTTTAACTGCACTTCTGAATCTAAATCAAATGGTTATAGGAATTAATTAAACTGAACATAATATCATTTGATATTTATCACTCTTTTATAAGTACATGAAAAAATTTTAAAAATTCACTTTCACATTCTACAGTTGATGAAAGTTGCTTGCTCATTATTTGTAACTCCCTTGACTTCTCATAACCTCTTATAAATGCTTTTCTTAGCAAATCACCAATTGTCTATTAACTTCTGTTAACTTTCATTGATAATTTATCTATTAATTTATTTTTAGATATCTAATTAATTAAATTAATAAAATTAACTAAATTAACTTCATAAAAAATAATTTAATTAATCTTGAGTTATATATATATATATATAATATTCCGCACCTGGAATGGCTGAACAAGCCATTTCACATGAAATTTTAATTTTAAGTCAACACCTGAATTCTTTAATCTCCTGTTAAAAATTCAATCTAAAGCATACGTCTTATCTCAAAAAAATCTTAAATTTGAATCTAATCTCCAATTTAAAGCCAACCCAAAGGGACAAGTTTTGCCCTTTTCCATCGATTAAAAGTTAACCCACCTACCTCCAAAAAGAATACTCCTTTTTAATTTGAATTTTCTGCTCTTATGCTCATTTTCCTCTCCCACTTTCACATTTCTCATGATTTTTTGCCGCCTTCTTTCTTTTTCTCCCTACACCCTTTACCCACGAGACTTCATCTCGATCCATACCCACCAACCGTCAGTCAAGCTCAAGCCATCACCACCGGCAATCTTCTCTCTTCTTTTTTTTAAAGACATTCAATCTACCATTGTGCAAATCAATGCGTATTGCCTGTGCTCCCTATTGCCGGTGATGTCGTCGGTGTCCTCCACAGTACCGATGCATCAACTTCGGCCTCCTTTGACCATTTGAGACACATGTAACATTTGGGTCTTTAGGTTTTTTAGATCTGAAATTGAAAATCGCAGGTGCTTTTCAATTCATCAGCTGGTCTTATGATTTTGGTAAATTGGATGCTTGAGACTTGTTTAATTAATTTAATTAATTTTGGGTATAAACACAAAAAATAATTATTTTTTTAAGTGTAAACACATTCTCACTTAATTTATTTAATTGTTTTACTGTATTTTGTATATGTATTGAGATTAAAAAAAGGTATTGGATCAATTTTTATATATGCATTAAATTTATTTATTTATTTTAATCAGAAATAAATCATTTAACATTGAAATTATGAACTTATAAAAGAGAAAATATTTAACTTTTTATAGATGGTCTATAATTAAAACTATTGGCTTCAAAAAAAAAATTAAAACTATAAAATTTTAAGGTGGAAAATAAATTTATTCCTAGAAAATGATGAAATAAATTTAGTTATCATAGATTAATTTTTGAAATTATTTTATCTTATGAGATATGTAATATATCTTCTATAGCCTTATTTATATTTCTTTTGTTTTTTTTTTTAAATGAGGGGAAGGGAACTAATTTGAAAATATATATTGTGTGCATGAATACATGCACCAATATGCAAGAAAATAGAGAGAAAAGCAAACACAAAAATTTTCCATAATTTACAAAGTATATCTAAATTTGTGAATAATTATCTATTTTTTTACTATTCAAAAAATGAAAATATTATATTCTCTAAGAAAAAAAAAAGAAATATTTAACTCTATTTATAGTAACTTAAATCTTTGTGTATTTAAGATATTATTAATACAAATAAAATTGACATAATTATTAGCTATCGACATTTTGTACTTGCATTGCATGCGTGTCAAAGTAGGTGCTTCCTATCAAGTAGTTGAACCTAAATTTCCCATAAAGATTGTAACTCGCAACTAAAATCTTTGTTTGGCTCAATAATTTCCTGTAAAGGTGTGCTTTGTAACTTTACACCATTTAGAGAGTTATGAGTTATACCCTACAACCTATTTTCGTTAATCCACTTTTTGAAGTTGATGATGACATATGAGGTTTTATGTAATAATAATAAAGCAGGATAAACTTTTAATTAAATAATAATAAATAAAACGAAGATTAAAGCACAATTAAACATTTTGTTCAATAAAAATCCCTATTTCTCGATATTAGTAAAAAATTTATTAATTAATAAATTTTAATTCAAGAATATTAAAATTAATTATAAATTATAAAATCTTAAATTCAAATTTTTTTTAAGGATTAAATTCAAATCTTTATCATAATTAACTAAAAAATATTAATAACTTTTAATTTAATAATATTAAATTTTTTCCAAAATTTTAAAGTTAAATATTTAAATTTTAATTAAAATCAATCAATAAAAAGAGAAAAATGATATAAAAAAAATAGACTCAATTGATTCATATATATATATATATATATATATATATATATATATATATATATATATAAACACACACACCAATCCGACTCAATATGCAAGTTATCCATTGTTAACTCTGATCACAAAGTTATCTGTGTTAACGCTGATTATGATAGAATTTAGAGTTGTAAAAATGAGTTTGATGTGACATGAATGAGAGACAAAAGCTGTTGGAAATGATAAGCACAACCATTTCCTGAGTCATGCTAATAAAGTACGATTCCTAGCGTACAATAACATGTAGCTTGACATTAACCAACAGAATTTCGGAAATTATGTCAAGTTGTCTCCTATCATCGTATAAATAGGCATTCAATATCTAATCAGGTATGTTTTTACACTCTCATACAAACTTTTCATTATTACATTGCTTAAAAATATTTTTCTAACTTAAATATTGGAGTGACTGTCATTAGGCTGCCGACCTCACCCTGCTCTTGGTTTCAGGCAACTCGAGATCCAATCACATTCGACTGGTTACCTAAGGATATATTTGACCTATCAAATCACCAAGACAAGCGTTCACCATATATAAGGATAATCACTGAGTAGATTATGCAGTCAAATTTGATAATTTAAAAAATCAAATATAAATAAATCAAAATTTTTTTAAGGTAATTAAGTGGATCATCCTACAACAAGACCACCTTAGTATTCTACTAGTATGGATTCACATGTCCATAGTTCAAGTAAGAACTCTTTTGATTTGTTAATTCTTATAGTTTGGACACAAATCTCTTGATTATTATTCAAGTCAATTAAAGACGATAAAGTATCCTCAAACTCATTTAACTCTTTGGGTTACAACATTGGTCCAATTCATTCTATTTAATTGTGATTTGGATTGTAGAGATCAGAAATATAAACAATTTTTTTTTCTAAGTCTAAGAGATTAGACACAATGTATTAGCTCATTTTTCCTTTTAGTTTAGCCTTTTCTATTACAATTCAACAACTTTCTTTAATTTTTGATCTAGTATCAATTTCAATTCAACCTTTTTATTTTCATTTCAAGCAATCATTCTCCAGTTCTGCTGTAAATATTTTCATTCTTATAATCAGTCTTTTCAATGCAATTTATAATTTCATGTTCATATTCTAGTTTATGCAAATCATATTAAAAATAAAAAATAAAAAAATATATATCATATAAAATAAACTTTCAATATTTAATGAAATTATTAATATGATTATATTTTCCAAATCATAATTAATTATAAATAAATGTTAATTTTAAACTTAAAAATATTAATAGGGATTTCTTAATTAAATTGAACACAATAGAACAAAAGCATTATTATTAACTTAAATTTTATTGAGATATATCAATCATCAATATTTCATATTTAATTATTATTAAAAATATTATCTTATATGTCTATATATAGCTATATATATATTTTTTTATTGAAAATTGATATATATGGTTATGTATATTTTTACTAATTAATCCAATTTTAGGTTATGCATATTCTTATTTATTTTTAATTACTAAATTTAATTATATTTTTAGCTATTTATACTTTATCTATACCATTAATATCTTATTAATAATTATACGTAAACGTGATATAAAAGATTTAATTATTATTTTTAAAAGTAACAATACTAAAAAAAATTCAAAAAAAATATAATTTTTTATAAAATTAATATTAAGTAAATATATCTGCAAATACATATTTTTAATATTAAAAAAATTTATTCGCATAATATTACTACTAACAAAGATATAATAAATTTGTCACACCTTACCCCTCTGTAAGGCATAACATGATCCCATAGAATACCTAATGAACTATCGAACTTCACATACCGATAACTCATTAAGTACCCTACAAGGGATTTTAAAACAATTTTCTTACTTTTATAAGTGGTGAGCATTTCCTAATAGGTATTAAAATATTTAATTAAGGTTGAAAACTAGTAAAATTTTTAGCTCATTTTATTTTTTCGCAATTTTTATAGAAATTTCGGCAGAGTGCCGTCTGTATTTTGAGAAAACAGTTTTTCAAATACCTGAAAAAAAGTACTTCCAATAATTTGTTTGAACAACTTCTTCAAATTCACAACTATCCCAATCAATTTCAACATTATTTATCAATTTCCAAAAATTCAAATCCACAATTTCCAATATTCAACAATCATCAAAATACCATTAATGAATTTCATTCAATTTAAAACAAAATACTTCTATTCATATTTCATTAAAGATAAAATAATTTATATACATCATTACAAAAATTTACATTAAGAGAAATTCAAACTAAAATTTATTACAAAATTTATGCAAACTGCTCAAGACCAGTTTTACATGTTCATACCTTTACATTACATTGCATACATCAAAATAAATTTTTACAGTCAGGGTATAAAATATACCCAATAGCTTCAAAGCAGGTAGCTCCTCAATCCTCTAGTCTCTAAATATGTGACAGCAATAACAGCCGTCACTGAGTACTAGGACTCAGTGGTGCACAACATACTAAAGTAAACTTTACACGATATTTAATTTAAATCACATTTATTCAAAAATTAGACTGAACATGAGAATTAAATACAAAACATGAATTATGAGATTTTAATCCAAACAATTTCATTTCGAAGTGTCAAAACCAATTTCATAAAATCCACAGTTATATCATGCCATTCGAAACAAATATAATCTCAATAGCCAGAGGCTAAAGAGAAGTCACATCACAATGCTAGCTAGCTCAAATATATGGATATCCATTCAATTTCTTCTTCTACTGGCACATATCTCAACACTTTAGCCAGAGAAGGAATCAAAATTCGAAACTGATTACTCCCACTAGTCATGCTAGTGAGGTGTTCAAATATATGGTCATGATACTGTGGTTTCAAAACTTATCTAAATAATTTACTAAACATTGTCATTTCAAATATACACAAATAACTTTCAACAATTTAATTCAAAAGCATAATAAATATTTCATCACAATGATGTCGCAATTTAATATTTCAATTTATTCAAAACAATATGCAGAAGAAAATTTACAGAAATTCTACGTTGTGCACAAATCTTATAAGAGTCGCCTTTTGGCCTTGACTTGACACCTCCGGTTCCTTCTTGGTATTTTTTCCCACTGAAGCATACAGTTTCACAGTATTTCAGTATCATAACTTAGCATAAATTTAAAATAAATTTAAATTCACTTTTACCTAGTTCTAATGTGCTAAACTTGATGTTCTTTAAAATTTGTGTTTTGGGGTTACTATTCATTATACTATTCAAGTCAATTTGTTGACTTTCTAAGGCTTAATAGGTATGGGAATCCCAACTTCACCCACATATCACATTTTGGTTACTAAATTTGTTGGTTTTAGTTGTTTACTCAAATTCTAAGTCTTTTAGGCAAATTTGTAATTTTTCAGTTTTGGTGTCTTATGTTGTACTATTCCATTAGTCATTTTTCTGTTAGAATTTGGCAAAACTTTCTTCATAGAAAATGTTTCCTATTGTCTTAACTTTATTCTCCTTTTCGAATAACTCCATTTGGAGTTTTGTAGCTCAAGTTATAGCCATTTGAATCATGGCTGCCGGATTGGACTTAACCCAGATTTCTGAGCACCAAACTGGCTTTGGCAGTTTTAGGTCACCAAATTTGGGTGGCCAAATGACTTGGTTAAGGGTATAATTTGGGTTTGTGTTCTTCATAAAAGTTTTAGGTCTATATCTCAGCTGTCCACTGGTAAAATTTCAGGTCATTTAGACCTGCCTAGCCCAAGTTATGGCCACACTGTTCATTTGGTCATTTTGTACAGGTCAGACTGCATAAATCCGGATTTGGTCAATTTGTTCACTAAGTTTTGGTCACTTTTTCTGCATGATTCCTAAATGAAAAATGTTCCATTTTGTGTCTATTTTCATTCCCAATTGGTCTCATACCAATTGGACTTGTAAATTTTCATTTTTGGTCCCTCAAAGGGACCTTGGTCCTATTGCCTGCAGCATGGCCATTTTCATTCCGAATTTGAACTCACTTCTAACACTTCTAACATACTCCAATTGGTGACAAATGACCATTTCTCACCTCAAACCAAGTCCAACACACCATTTAACACATTCTCACACTTTTGTCTCTAAAACCCTAGATGCCAAAACCCTAGTTCATGCCATTTGTTGCATTTAACTAATTAAACACCTATACACATGCTTCCTTAACTCATTCAAACTTACCTACTCTACTAATTCAATCAAAACACATGTATACACCATCAAACCCTAGCTGGCTGAAATTCAACTTTGGTCCCTCAACAAAAATTTTCTTTTCATTTAAGCATATCTCCAAGTTCATTCAATCATAAACACATGTATTAAACTTAAAATTCCAAAGTAAATAGCTTACCTCAACTTTGAAGTTCAATAACCCAATTTCTTCTTTGTTTTCTTTCTTGCTCAATCTCCTTTTCCAATTGTCAAAACAAGTTTTAATTAAGGGGCTTGCAATTTCTATGGCTAAAGTTTGATTTCTTCAAGCTCAAAAATGAGCTTTCATGGAGTATTTTGTGAGGGAGAGGGTGAGAGAGAGAGAGAGACAGAAAATGAGGAAGAAGATGCTTTTTTTTTTTTTCTTTTCTTTATGCTTTTAGTCTTATGGAAGACCAAAAAAATCAAAATTAATTAAATTTATTAATTATATTTTTATTGCATCATGCATGAGGTCATGCAAGAGGTCATGCATGAGGTCATGCATTGTCATCACCTTTTTCACTTTTTCTTTCTTTCTTTTTTTTCTATTTATTTTTCAATTAGTTCTTTAATTTAATTCTCGATTCTGAAATTTTCTTTTCTCCTATTTTATTTGACAGTTAGGTCAGGAGTCAGCTCTCGGGATCAATTGACCAAATTGCCCCTCGCCGGTTCAACCCGGTTTGCAAATAATTCAATATTTCTTCTGGCTCCTTGACCTAATTATTTGACTGGCTTAACAATTCTTTTTCATGATTTTCTCTTTTTCACTGTGTTCGCAATAGTCCTAAGGACCGCAGCGTCACATTTTACTGTTTGAAATTTGAGTTTAAATTGACTTCGCAATCCTTCCCGAGAAGATCACCTATCGATGTGACTCTCGGCTCATTTAACTTCTTATGTTCTGTTTTTCTTATTCATACTTAACTAATTGGCAATCACTAATTATTTGTGTTTATGGCTTTTCTAGTTATCTTAAGTATGGTTCTAATCCCCTTAATTGTCCGAACCAGCTCCGGTCACCGAAATAGTGAAATATACCAGGTTATGCAAATAGGGGTGTTATAAAATTATATAGTTTTAAATTATTTTTTTAAAAGAATTAAAATTTTCAAATAAAAAATTAAAGTTTATATATAAAAATATTAATGATTATATAAAAATATCGTAATTAATTATTATATAAAAATATCAATTTTTAAATTTAAAAATATATTGATTGGTCAAATCAAAAAATAAAATAATAAAAAAAATTCAAAAATTTCCAAAAAAAAGATAAATAAAAATGCTAAGCGGTCACATTCTCTTGACTTTAACCTTAATATAAATATAGATATATATATTTTTTCTTAAACAATTTTAAATATATTTATTTATTTGTTACTTTTTTATAATTAATTAATCCCACTGAAATTTGAATATAAGACCTTACCGTTTGGAAATTATTCTAATTTCATTGCATTAAAGTCCATTGATACTTTTTTTATTTCTCTATTTTTATATTTTTTTTCTTTCTTTATTTTTATACTTTAAACTAAATAAATTTTAATAGATAATTTAAAATATTTTTAAAAAGTTTAAATGTTATGAAAATTTTATATTTAAATATGTGACAGAAAAATAGAGTGTGATTAAAAAAAATAGTTTGCAAAGTGATTAAAATATAAAAATTTATTTACAAATTTATGTACATTATTATGATTATATTTCCTTAAAAAATATTTTAATCGGTTAATAATTTAGAAATTATAGACATGCTAGATATTAAGTATATCACCTTAATTATACTTCTGATTTCTATAATTAAACGGCTATAGGAACTAATTAAAATTAACATAATTTCATTTGATATTTATAATTCTCTTTTTAGGTATCTAAAAAAATATGAAAGACTCACTTTCACGTTTTGCGGTTGATGAAAGTTACCTATCCATTATAACTACTCTTCTTAGCTAATCACCATTATCTATTAACTTCTCTTGATATTTATTTATTAATTTATTTTAAACCTCTAATTAATTAAATTAATGCAATAAAATTAAATAAATTAATAAAAATAATTTAACTAATCTTAGGCTCAAACAAAAAAATGATTTTTTTTTTCAATTTTAATTTTTAGCCAACACCTGATTTTACATAATTTATTTAGTATATCTACATTTGTGAATAATTATATATTTTTTTACTACTAAAAAATGAAAATATTATATTGTCTAAGAAAAAAAAAGAAAGAAATATTTAACTCTATTTATAGTAACTTAAATCTTTGTATATTTAAGATATTCTTAATACAAAAAAAAATTGACATATAATTATTAGCTATCAACATTTTGTACTTGCATTGCATGCCTGTCAAAGTAGTTGCTTCCTATCAAGTAGTTGAACCTAAATTTCCCATAAAGGTTGTAACTTGCAACTAAAATTCTTATTTGGTTCAGTTATTTCCGGTAAAGGTGTGCTTTGTAACTTTACACCATTTAGAGAGTTATGAGTTATACCTTACAACCTATTTTGGTTAATCCACTTTTTGATGTTGATGATGACATATGAGGTTTTATGTGATAACAACATTCTATCTTTCCACATTGTATAAAACAGGATAAACTTCTAATTAAATAATAATAAATAAACGAGGATTAAAGCACAATTAAACATTTTGTTCAATAAAAATCCCTATTTCGCGATGTCAGTAAAAAGTTTATTAATTAATAAATTTTAATTCAAGAATATTAAAATTAATTATAAATTATAAAATCTTAAATTCAAATTTTTTTAAGGATTAAATTCAAATCTTTATCATAATTAACTAAAAAATATTAATAACTTTTAATTTAATAATATTAAAATTTTTCCAAAATTATAAAGTTACATATTTAAATTTTAATTGAAATTAATCAATAAAAAGAGAAAAATGATATAAAAAATAGACTCAATTTATTTATATAAATAAATAAATATATATATATATATATATATATATATATACACACACACACCAATTCGATCCAATGTGCAAGTTATCCACTATTAACTCTGATCACAAAGTTATCAGTGTTAAGCTGATTATGATAGGGTTTAGAATGATAAGAATGAGCTCGATGTGACGTGGATGAAAGACAAAAGCTATTGGAAATGATAAGCATGATCATTGCTAGAGTCATGCTAACAAAGTACGACTCCTAGCATACAATAACATACAGCTCGACATTAACAAATGGAATCTCATGAATTGTGCCAAATTGTCTCTTATTATCATATAAATAGGCCTTCAATGTCTAATAAGGTATGTTTTTACACTCTCATATAAACTTTTAACTATTACATTGCTCAAAAACATTTTTCTAACTGGAGTATCGGAGTTACTGTCATTAGGCTGCTGACTTTATCCTGCTTTTGGTTTTAGGCAATTTGAGATTTAATTACATTCAACCAGTTACCCAAGGGTATATTTGACTTATCAAATTTCCAAGGTACTTGTTCACCATATATAAGGATAATCACTAAGTAGATTATGCAGTCAAATCTGATCATTTAAAAAATCAAATATAAATAAATCAAAATTCTTTTAAGGTAAGTAGATCATCCTACAACAAGACCACCTTAGTATTCTACTAGTATGGATTCACACGTCCATAGTTCAGGTAAGAACTCTTTTGATTCGTTAAGTCTTATAGTTCAAACATAAATCTCTTGATTATTATTCAAGTCAATTAGATAAGATAAAGTATCCTCAAGCTCATTTAAGTCTTTGGAATCGAACATTGGTCCAATTCATTTATTTAATTGTGACTTGGATTATAGAGATCGGACATACAAACAAAAAAAAATTTATTTAATAAAAGAGATTAGAAGTGAAAAGAAGCATTTCATTACTTGAACTAAAGAAGTGGGGGGATTAGTTCCAATCTGATAAGTTCTAGTAAGGTTTGAGACTAAATAGCGCCTTCACCTTCCTCCCTCTCACTCTCACCTTCCCTTAGAGCTAAGTTGTCCATCCAACTGAAGTTCTCATTTGGATATCTTTTCACTAGCTCTTTTAGGAGGTTGATGTGAGCCTCGACATAGGCAAACGTCACTTAGACATTGGCTTCCGCTTCTTGAGCTTTGAGAGTTTATTCCAACTTAGTCACTTTTGCCACTTTAGCCTCATAGCTTGCCTTAGTCTTTTCAAGGTCCTTCTGGAGCTGGCTAATAGTCCATGACCTCAAATTGGGCAACATGACTCACTAGATGAGCTTTCAAACACATACCTTCCTGGACGGCCCTATTCATTACCCCTCTCAGCTAGCAAACTTTCTCTATCACCATGTAGTCCACCACAATGGCTTCCAGTTCCAGGCTGGTGGAGTGGAGTAACAAGCCCTCAATGTTCTCTGGCTCGAACTACTTCTAGTCCTTAGAGAGGCATTCGGTGACACTCATAACCCGAGCAAAGTCCTTACTACCCTGAATAGTTCGTTTGTCCTAGATGGACTAGCAAGGATTTGAGAAGCCACGAAGGTCAAAATTCCTAATATGCCTTAATATGGCACACACATAGGCTAATTTCTTGCAAACCATGGGCTAACTCAAGAATGGGCATGCTAGGCATGTAAAAGAAATGAAAATGAGCTGGACTTATGAAAATGGACCTAATCTATTTAGAATTAAAAGAATGAGACCAAAAAAAGGCCTAATATAGAGGTCCATGTTTAGTTAGCTTGGTGGGCTTTAGAATAACACATGGGGGCCCAAAACTACCTTTATTAGTGTGTGGTATACTAATAGGGATAAGAGTGACGTTTTTCAAAGTCCTCATACAAGTGGGAGAACTTATAGGAAGAAAAGGATTTGTTTCATAAAGATAATCATTCACATTTATCTTTTAAGAGTCATACTCTATTCTTACTTCTTCCTTGTTCCCATTTAAGGAAGACTTTCTTCTCTCCTATTACAACAATGTGGATGATCCAAGAGCTTGAGTTAAGTGATCTTGATCCAAGGATGGAGATTAAACACATCTTTTATGTTTCCTAGCTATTTTCTGATTCTTAGTTTCTGTAACACCCTCCTTGTAGCAACTCCATACATTCTACTGTTCCAGTGACCAGTGTATGGACAGCTAGAACGCCCAGAAAAATATTTAAACTGAAGTAAGGAACCATAATTAACTCAAATATTAACAAGAAAAATTTAGGAAAAATTTTAGAAATAAAATACAACCAAGTTAAATGAGCTGGTACTCTAGCGATGGATAACCTAGTGGGAAGTTGCAGTTCTCGCAACTAGGTGCCTTAGACCTGGTGGAAAATTCATAAAATAATTTTTGAGACTCCAGAGAAGGGTCATTGAGGTTTCTATGGCATTAGAATGCCAAGGAAATGCTTAGAAAAATTTTTCAATCAGTACAGACAATTTTGGTCTGTTAAGCTAAATGGAGGGCATTTTGGTCATTTCGCCTTCACAGGTGATTTTGGCCGACTTTTCTAGTTAAGTAAATAATTATTATGACACAAAATATGAATAAATATTGCTAAAAATTAAATTGAAAATGAGTAGAGAAGAAAAGAAGAGAAAATGAGATAAAAGGCCAATTACGACATCACTATGATGTCATTAAAAAAAATCCCACCAATCATATTTAATCAACACTTAAATTAACTAATAAAAAGTGGATAAAGGATAAAAAAAAATGAAAAAAAAGCCAGCAGCCATCCTCACCCAAAAATCAGCCGTCCCTCTCCTCCATACCCATTCCACCATTGAAAGCTTACCAAAGCTTCATAACTCACCAAATCTCACCCCAAAACCCTAAACACCCTTCACAAAAATTAACCCCCACATCAAGAGCAAGGTTTTGATTATCATAAAGTGAAGAAATTTCAAGGTTTATACAAGCCAATAAAGAGACAAAAGAGTTTAGTGCATGTTAATTACTTAATGTTGTTTATTTCTTAAAATTTAGTTTGAATATGAACAAATAATTAAGAAATTGAGATAACTCATGTGTGAAATTGAGAATGGAATTTTGACCAGCTTTATGGGAGTGGTAGTTGCTGGTTTTGATGGATTTAAAATGGCTTAGAAATGGTGTTGATGTGTAGACATAAATTTGAAATGGATTAGTATGCCTAATTGACATGTGTTGTGTGAGCCTTAAATTGGAGCTAGGGTTTGGACACAAAAACTTGGATCATGTTCATGTGTTGGTGAATGAAAGTTTAAATGGTCAATTAGTGACCATTTGACTGTGTATGATGAAGAATTGAAGTGAGTTGTAGCTTGGGATTTGAGTTTGGCTGAGCTGCCTTGTGTGACTTACAGATCTGGATGTGAGTCCAGCCTGTTTGGGCAGCTATAACTTGGGTTGTGTAGGTTCAATTGGTACAAGGCCAATTGGACATGAAACTAGACACATAATGAAACAACTTTGGTATAGAAACCTTGCCCAGAAAACTAAACTAAGTTGACCTAAAAATTGCCCTAATCTGGGTGACCTGCATTCTACCTGGGCAAAATGACTAAATGAACAGTGTTTATTCATTTGGTAATAGCTCAGTGTAGAAAGGTCCAATTGACTTGAAATTTTACCAAAAGAAAGCTGAGACATAGACCTACAACTTTCATGAAGAACACAAATTCAAATTCTGACCATAACCTAGTCAAATTTCTAACCAAACTTAGGTTATCAAATCTGGCAGAACCAGTTTTGCCCAGAATTTTGGATTCTGTCTAATCCGGCCAGTTATGGTTTTTAGGCCATAACTTGAGCTACAAAACTCCAAATGGAGTGATTCGAAAAAAGAAATGTAACTAGACAAAATAAGGAACAACTTTCATGAAGACAACTTTGCCAAATTCCTACTGTAAAAATAACCAATGGAATAGAAAACACAAGGCTTGAAATATGAAAATTTTGAACAACTAACATTAGGCTTAGAAATGGTATTGGCAACCAATACCAACAACTTTAGAATGCAAAATATGGTATGTTGGGAGTGTTAGAACCAATGTACCTATTGTCTATGCAAAAGTCAACATTTTAGTTGCCTAATAAAATGAATAGTAACACCTAAACTTAAATTTCAAGAATTGTAAAGTTTAAAAGTGTAACATGACCTAGTGCACCTAGCAAGATTGGTTTGGATAGGTTGCATGCCAATAGGGTTCAATTAGCAGTACTGCACATAGCATTATGCCATTCTGTGATTTCATGGCTTTTAGCCATTCTGACATTTTATTGAGACTTGGCCTTGTGCCTAATGTTAATACAGCTTATTAGCTGTTCTGTTGCACACCGGGAGACACATATGTGACCGATGGTGTGATGGCCTGAGGTACTTGATACCCAGTGCTAGTTTACCCGTTTATCTAGTCTAGTCATCCAGTATAGCTTACTTGGGTAACCAAAAATGAAAGTTGATAAATTTAATGAAATAATGAATATAACAAGTACCAAATAAATAAGACTACCAATAATTATCAAAAATTTGTCTGCATGAGACATCAATACACTCACTGCATATTTATTTCCTTTTAGTTATTTTTATTTTATTATGGGCACCACTAAGCATTATTGCTTAGCGCGTCGCTTTTTGCCATGTGTAGGATCTGGAGAGACAGACAGAGAGCTCAGCAGACTACAGACTGGGTGAGGTCACAGATCTGCCTAGAGTCAGAGTCACCTCTCATCTACAGTGCATCAGTGGTAGGACCTTTAGGTCCCTTTTGAAATTATGCTTTTGCATTTTGTAATTGGTAGGACCTTTAGGTCCCTTTTGAAATTATGCTTTTGCATTTTGTAATAGGTAGTAGTTTGTGATTTGTAAATTATGAACTCATATAAATAGTAAATTTATGTAATCATATGATGATGTACATATTTTGAAGAGTTTTGTTAATTAATATAATTTGAGAATATCTTTATGAAATTTTAGTTGATTTTGAATTTGAATGAAATTGTGGATTAATGTTGAGAACTTGAAATGATTGCTAATGTTGAGACCATGTTGATGGTTATTGGAGTTTGAGAATGATTGGAAATGATTATTGGAAGTGTTTTTCACAGGTTCCGAAGAGCTGTTTTCTCCATTTTTAGCCGGTACTCTGCCAGATTTTCTAAAAAATTTTCGGAACGTCAAATAAATTATAATTTCAATAAATGACTTAAATGAATTATATTTCATAAATTGTACTTCAAAACTATGAAAAAAATAAATTAGGAAGAATAAAAAAAATGATTGAATTAAAATAGGGTGTTTCGGTACACTGCATGGCATATCTTACTCGGCTACACTGTAGACGGGTAAGGGGTGTCACATTTAGTGGTATCAGAGCACGATTTAGGCGTTTCTGGGCCTAGATCGAGTCCATACCATGCATTGCATTTGTAAGAGTCGAGGTGACACTAATGCAGATCTATTTATCTTTGTTATTTTGAATAGGATATGGACCCTACATCACAGAGGGCAGTTGAGGAGGAAGTGGAGAGTCATGCTCCACCTGTAGCAACTGAGCCTGGGGGTAGGGGAGAACCTGCTCCGCTAGCTCAAGCAAAGCCTGCTCAGCCTCCATAGGCCATGTTCCAGCAAATGGCCGAATTCTTCAGACAAATGGCTGGGGTAATGCCACCACCACCACCACCTCCACAGCAGAAATCACATCTAGAAAGACTAAGAAAATTTGGAGCAGTGGAATTTCTTTGGCAAGAGAGAAGATGATTCTGTTACAACCGAAAATTTGTTGAACAGAACCGGTAGAGTTTTAAAACAACTGCACTGCACTCCTGAATAAAATCTAGAAGCTGTTGTATCTCTGTTGCAAGATGATGCCTACCAATGGTGGGATACAGTGTCTAGTGAAGTGCAGCCAGAAGTAATAACTTGGGACTTCTTCCTCTCAGAATTCAAGAAGAAATATGTGGGTAGTGTATACCTAGAAGAGAGAAGAAGAGAGTTCATTAACCTAAGGCAGAGACAGCTGACAGTGGCAGAGTATAAAAAAGAATTTATCAGACTAAGCCGCTATGGAAAGGAGATAGTTCCTAATGAAGCCGAGAGGTGTAAAAGATTTGAAGAGGGATTAAATGACAACATAAAGATCATGATTACTACCTTGGGAATCATAGACTTCACCAAGTTAGTGGAAGCTGCTATAAAAGTTGAAAAGGTTAGAATAAGTGAGCAAACCAGAAGAGAGAGACAGCAGAAGAGGGGCCTGGGTCAGTCTAGCTCATCTCCTGCACCTGGGAAGAAGTTCAAAGGTCCACCTGCACAGAGTGCAGGTCAACCACAAGGTCAGGGTCAGTCCCAGGGGCCTAGGCCATAGTTCATCCCTAGGAGAGGTCAGTCCACACCATCAATGAACAGCTCTCTAGGGACGGGGTTTAGGGGACCAGCCCCAGCATCTTCTGCATGTCCGCATTGCCTGAAGTGGCATAAGGAGGAGTGTTGGAGAGTGACTAGTGCCTGCTTAAGGTGTGGGTTAACAGAGCATCAGCTAAGGAACTGTCCACGCAAAACTACTACAGCTGCTCCAACACAAGCAGACAGACCTGCTCCTGCGCCACAAAAGAGTAGGAAATCTGGTAAATCTGAGGCAGTGGGACCATCACAGAGGCCTGCATCTGATCCAGCAGAGAGGCCTGAGGGTAAACCACCTGCCAGAGCCTATGCCATAAGAGCTCAGGAGGAGCAAGATGCCCTGGACGTCATCAGGGGTACGTTCTCCCTCTACAATACATCTGTGCATGCATTGGTGGATCTAGGATCCACTCATTCATACATTTGCATCAACTTACCCGTAGAAAGGGGGATACTAGTAAGGGAGAGTGACCAAGATATTCTAGTCACTAATCCATTAGGCCACAGTGTAATGGTGAACAAAGTGTACAAAGGTTGCCCGTTAAGGATTCAGGGGTATAAATTCTTGGCAGACCTGATTGAGTTGCCTTTCCATGAGTTTGATGTGATTTTGGGAATGGACTGGTTGTCATGTCATCAGGCAGTGGTTGATTGTAAATTGAAGAGAATTTCTTTGAAAACTCTTGAGGGTAATGAGATCACAGTTGTGGGGGGAAAGGACAGATTTCTTGTCCAATGTCATCTCAGCCACAGTTACAAGAAAACTGATAAGAAAAGGCTATGAAGCCTACCTAGCTCATGTGGTGGATACTAGGCAGGCTAAGCTAGATCTGTGTGACATACCCATAGTAAGAGACTTCCCAGATGTGTTCCCTAAAGAATTGCATGGTTTGCCCCCAGAAAGGGAAGTTGAATTTACTATTGAGATACTGCCGGGTACAACACCAATCTCTATTGCTCTTTATAGGATGGCACCCACAGAATTGAAAGAACTGAAAATCTAGT
This sequence comes from Hevea brasiliensis, assembly GCF_030052815.1. NCBI lineage: Eukaryota > Viridiplantae > Streptophyta > Magnoliopsida > Malpighiales > Euphorbiaceae > Hevea > Hevea brasiliensis. Next base: position 23,800,185 of record NC_079507.1, read on the forward strand.
TATAGGAGTTACTGGATAAGGGGTTCATATGCCCCAGTGTGTCATCATGGGGAGCTCTAGTGCTGTTTGTAAAGAAGAAGGATGGGACTTTGAGGTTATGCATCGATTACCGGCAGTTGAATAAAGTAACTGTGAAGAATAAATATTCGTTGCCTAGAATTGATGATCTGTTTGATCAGTTGAAGGGAGCAGGAGTATTTTCTAAAATTGATCTCAGATTAGGGTATCATCAGTTGAGGGTGAAGGATGCAGATGTGCCAAAGACTGCATTCAGGACCCGGTATGGGCATTATGAGTTCCTGGTAATGCCCTTTGGCCTAACAAATGCACCAGTAGCATTCATGGACCTTATGAACCGTATCTTCCATCCATACCTAGATCGGTTCATAGTGGTCTTTATTAATAATATTTTGGTGTATTCCAAGACCAGGGAAGAACATGATGAGCATTTAAGGATTGTTTTGCAAACCCTGAGAGAAAAGAAGCTGTATGTTAAGTTGTCCAAGTGTGACTTCTGGTTGAATGAGATTGCATTCCTTGGACACATAGTGTCAGCTAATGGGATTAGAGTGGATCCCAAGAAAATGGAAGCAATGATGGAATGGAAGCCTCCCACGAATACAACTGAGGTCAGAAGTTTCTTGGGGCTGGCTGGGTATTACAGAAGATTTGTGAAGGGATTTTCTTTAATAGCTGCTCCAATGACCAAGTTGTCACACAAGAATGTCAGATTTGACTGGAATGACAAGTGTCAGACCAATTTTGAGAAGTTGAAGGCTATGTTGTGAGGCACCGATGTGCACTGGCCAGTGTCGGGAAAGGACTTTGTGGTCTACAGTGATGCCTCTCATAATGGGTTAGGGTATGTATTGATGCAAGAGGGGAAGGTGGTCGCTTATGCTTCCAGGCAGCTAAGGCCACATGAATAGAATTACCCTACCCATGATCTAGAACTTGCAGCAATTATCTTCGCACTGAAGATATGGAGGCACTACTTGTATGGTAAAAAGTGCTACATTTACACAGACCACAAAAGTCTGAAATACTTGCCAACCCAGAAGGAGCTCAACCTTAGACAGAGGCAATGGATTGAGTTCCTGAAGGACTATGATTGTGTAATTGACTACTATCTTAGGAAGGCAAATGTAGTTGCAGATGCTTTGAGCAGAAAATCCATCACAGCTTTGAGATCATTGAATGCCCGTCTATCCTTGGCTTGAAATGGAGCTATTTTGGCTGAGTTACAAGTGAGGCCAAACCTGCTACAGCAGATTTTAGATAGGCAAAAGGTATATGAGAAATTAATGACTATTATGAGTAAAATCTCAGAAGGGAAAGCAACTGACTATGAGGTGAAAGCAGATGGGTGTCTGTACTACAAAGGAAGACTGTGTGAACCAGATGATGGGGAATTGAAGGCCAGTATTCTAAAAGAGGCACACACCAGTGTTTATGCTATGAACCCAGGAAGTACAAAAATGTATCATGATCTGAAGCTTCAGTATTGGTGGCCTGGTATGAAGAAGGACATAGCTGACTATGTGACTAAATGGTTGACATGTCAGCAAGTCAAGGCAGAACATCAAGTTCCATCTGGTTTGCTACAGCCTATACGCATACCTGAATGGAAATGGGATCGGGTCACCATGGATTTTGTAAGTGGTCTACCTCTCACCCAGAAAAAGCATGATACAATATGGGTGATAGTAGATAGATTGACGAAGTCAGCACACTTTCTGCTAGTTAGGACTGACTACTCATTGGAGAAGTTAGCAGAATTGTATATCAGTGAGATAGTTAGATTGCATGGAATTCCACTTTCCATCATATCTGATCGAGACCTAAGGTTTACATCGAGATTTTGGAAAAAGTTGCATGAATCGTTGGGTACACAACTCCACTTCAGCACAGCTTTCCATCCTCAGACGGATGGGCAATCAGAAAGAGTAATCCAGGTAAGCAATTGAAATCAATTGAACTAACACAAATATTGAACTGAAATGATAATAATAACATGAAATATATGTCAAGTCCTTGAGGATATACTGAGGAGTTGTGTCGTTGATTTTGAGGGAAGTTGGGATAGATACCTCCCATTGGCAGAATTTGCATACAACAATAGCTACCAATCTAGCATCCAAATGGCCCCGTATGAAGCACTGTATGAGAGGAAATGTAAAACTCCAGTATGCTGGACTGAATTGGGTGAAGATAAACTGGTAGGGCCAAACCTAATGAAACAGACTGAGGAGAAGGTAAAGCTAATCAAAGCCAATATGAAGGTTGCCTCAGACAGACAAAAATCTTATGCCGACCTAAAGAGAAAAGAAATAAAATATGCAGTGGGCGACAAAGTGTTCCTCAAGGTGTCACCATGGAAGAAGGTACTAAGGTTTGGAAGAAAAGGTAAATTAAGCCATAGGTTCATTGGCCCATATGAAGTCATTGAATGTGTGGGTCCAGTGGAGTACAACCGGATTTGACATATGAAGAAGAACCCATACGGATCCTGACTCGGGAAGTGAAAGAGTTGAGGAATAAGCAGATTCCACTAGTGAAAGTGCTTTGGAGGCACCACAACATTGAGGAGGAAACTTGGGAAACTGAAGAGATGATGAGGCAACAGTTCCCTCAACTGTTTGCATCAGGTAAATTTCGAGGACAAAATTTAAATTAGAGGGGAAGAGTTGTAACACCCTCCTCCCTGTAGCAACTCCGTACATTCTACTGTTCCGGTGACCAATGTCGGTTCGGACAGCTAGAACGTCCAGAAAAATATTTAAACTAAAGTGAGGAACCATAATTAACTCAAATATTAACAAGAAAAATTTAGAAAAAATTATAGAAATAAAATACAACCAAGTTAAATAAGCCGGTGCCCTAGCGATGGGTAACCTAGTGGGAAGTTGCGGTTCTCGCAACTAGGAGCCCCAAACTCGGAGGAAAATTCATAAAATAATTTTTGAAACTCCAGAGAAGGGTCATTGAGGTTTCTATGGCATTAGAATGCCAAGAAAATGCTTAGAAAAATTTTTTAATCGATACAAACAATTTTGGTCTGTTAAGCCAAACGGAGGGTATTTTGGTCATTTCGCCTTCATAGGTGATTTTTGGCCGACTTTTCTAGTTAAGTAAATAATTATTATGACACAAAATATGAATAAATATTGCTAAAAATTAAATTGAAAATGAGTAGAGAAGAAAAGAAGAGAAAATGAGATAAAAGGCCAATTATGACATCACTATGATGTCATTAAAAAAAATCCCACTAATCATATTTAATCTACACTTAAATTAACTAATAAAAAGTGGATAAAGGATACAAAAAAATGAAAAAAAAGTCAGCAGCCATCCTCACCCAAAAATCAGCCGTCCCTCTCCTCCATACCCATTCCACCATTGAAAGCTTACCAAAGCTTCATAACTCACCAAATCTCACCCCAAAACCCTAAACACCCTTCACAAAAATTAACCCCCACATCAAGAGCAAGGTTTTGATTATCATAAAGTGAAGAAATTCCAAGGTTTATACAAGACAATAAAGAGACCAAAGAGGTTATACACTACAAGAAACTAAAAAAATAGCTACTAATATTACCGAAAAAAAAAATTTATAGGTAAATACCGACTATTCACCGACTAAAAAATGTTAAATCAAATTACCAAATATAAATTATTTATAGCGACTAAATTACCGACTAATTACCTACCATATGTTACCGACTAAAATATTTAGTCGCTAATTATGGCATGCAAAGTATAGCTACTAATGTTAGTACTTTACCGACCCAATTTTAGTCGGTACATTATTGGAAAGAAAAATAAATATTATATAAATAATTTTTTAGTGACTATAAAACATTTAGTCGGTAATATGAAAAAATTTAGTTAGTATTTTACAAACCACATAGCGTTTAGTAGGTATTTTTACAATGTAAATACTGCTTTACCGACTATTTATACTCATAGTAGGTAATTTACCGACTATGAAAGTTGTAGTAGGTAATGTTAAAAAAAAATTGAGTTTTAATAAAAGTAAATATAAATAAAATAAGTATTCGCGATTATTTCCATGCTTAGTTGGTAATTTACCAACTAATACCATGTTAGTAGGAAAATTTATAAAGGACGTTTTATTTTAATAAACATAAATATAATTTCATGAAAAAGTTTAGTGACCATTTTCATTATTAGTGGCTATTGTACCGACTACATGATTTTAGTAGGTAAGATTTGGAAGAATTAAGTATTTTAGCAAAAGAAAATACAAATTGATCAAAATAATTAGCTACTATAGCAAGGCGTAGTAGGTAATTTACCAACTAATATATGATTAGTAGCTATTAAAATAAATATTATTATATTTTAGCAAAAGATAATATAAATTGATCAAAATAATTAGCTACTATTGCAAGGCTTAGTAGGTAATTTACCGACTAATATAAAATTAGTAGCTACTGTAATAAATATTACTATATTTTAGCAAAAGAAAATATAAATTGATTAAAATATGTAGCTACTATTACAAGTCGTAGTAGGTAATTTACCGACTAACATGTGTTAGTAGCTATTTTAATAAATATTATTTTATTTTAGGAAAAGAAAATATAAATGGATCAAAATAATTAGCTACTATGGTAGTTCGTAGTAGGTAATTTACCGACTAAACTGATGTTAGTAGCTATTTTAATAAATATTATTTTATTTTAGTAAATGAAAATATAAATTGATCAAAATAATTAGCTACTATGGTGGTTCGTAGTAGGTGATTTACCGACTAAAATTATGTTAGTAGCTATTTTAATAAATATTATTTTATTTTAGTAAAAAAAATATAAATTGATCAAAATAATTAGCGACTATGATGGTTGGTAGTAGGTAAATTACCGACTAAACTTATTTTAGTAGCTATTTTAATAAATATTATTATATTTTAACATAAGAAAATATAAATTAATCAAAATAATTAGCTACTATGGCTGTTCGTCGTAGGTAATTTACAGACTACAACGATATTAGTAGCTATTTTAATAAATATTATAATATTTTAGTATAAGAAAATATAAATTGATCAAAATAATTAGCTACTATGGTTGGTCGTAGTAGGTGATTTACCGACTAAAATGATGTTAGTAGCTATTTTAATAAATATTATAATATTTTAACAAAAAAAATATAAATATTATTATAGTTTTTTTAAATTTTTCACTGTTCCTCTTTACCCATTGGAAGCTTTGTGCATGTGTGTGTGTGTATATATATATATAAAATTTTCATTTTAATTTTTATTAAAATAATTTTATTTATAATAAAGTTTGATATTATAGTCATTTACTATTTTAATAACAGTCTTATAATATTTTTACATTGAAATTTTTAGGCATATCATCTCACTTTTCTTTTTTCAATTAGCTAAATTTTTTAAATTTGAAAGAAAACGTTTGAGTCTATTTTTAAATTTTATTTAAGGATTTTAATTTATTAATTAAAATCTCAAATTTCTATTTATTTATTTTAATTTTAAACCACTTAGTTAGTTTATTAATTAGTTTAAGAAATTTTCTACTACCACTTTTATTCATTTGATATTCTGATGATAAATATATAATATTTTCATTACGTAAAAATAAATATTATTAAAGTAAAATTTGGGACAAATTTGGGATAAAAATTACAAAGTTTTAAGGATTTTAAAAATAAAACCTAATATTTCACATCCTTTTCCACTGCCGCAGCAACACACTGCCTCCCCCTTCCTTCGACAGATCCCTTCCCTTTGTTTCAGCCGCTCACCATTTGGCTTGAGTTCTAATCCTTGAAGGTTCGTCAGCCATTTTTCTCTCTCTTGCCTCTCGAATTTGAAGTTAATTAGGCAAAATCGACTACCTCAGGTTTGCTCCTTGTCTGTTGTTTCCCTTTTTAATCACTAAATTTGGTGAAATTGGGCAATTGTGATTTTCAATCTTCATTTTCCTTGTTCTTGGAATGACAAAACAGCAGATTAGTTAATTAATCTCAGTTTTATTTGCCATTCCCTTTTGTTTTGCTTTTAATTTTGCCATCTCTCACGCACTGAACGGATTTTATTCTATGATTTGGTTTAATGGGTCTGAGTTTGTGATGATACTGACTGCCATTACATAGGCTACAGAGTTGCTAATTTTTGAAACAGTGGAGCAAAGCTCGTAGAATGACTGTTGTGCAATGAAATTCATTCTCAAACATTCAACTTTTTTATGTTTATCAATTAATTTTTTTATTTCTTAATTGTTTATTATTAAAAAATATTGAAAGCTTATATAAGTAAAATATATATATATATATATATTTTGATGAGATATCATGGAGTGCAATGATTGATGGTTATATCAAAGGAGGATATTATAAGCTAGGCATTGGAAGTAATTAATGTGATGCAAGGTTGTGCTATAACTAGCAGTCAAAAAATCATATTATAAATGGACATTTGCTGCAGAGTGAAGATTCAAGGTTCTGCTATAAATAAATAAATAAATAAATATATATATATATATATATATATATATATATATATATATATATATATATATTTTTTTTTTTTTTTGATGAGATATCATGGAGTGCAATGATTGATGGTTATATCAAAGGAGGATATTATAAGCTAGGCATTGGAAGTAATTAATGTGATGCAAGGTTGTGCTATAACTAGCAGTCAAAAAATCATATTATAAATGGACATTTGCTGCAGAGTGAAGAGTCAAGGTTCTGCTATAAAAATATATATATATATATATATATATATATATATATATATATATATATATATATATATATATATATATTTTTGATGAGATATCATGGAGTGCAATGATTGATGGTTATATCAAAGGAGGATATTATAACCTAGGCATTGGAAGTAATTAATGTGATGCAAGGTTGTGCTATAACTAGCAGTCAAAAAATCATATTATAAATGGACATTTCTTTGCAGTGAAGAGTCAAGGTTCTGCTATATAAAATATATATATATATATATATATATATATATATATATATATATATATATATATATATATATATATATATATATTTATTTATTTATTTATGAGATATCATGGAGTGCAATGATTGATGGATTTAAAATGGCTTAGAAATGGTATTGATGTGTAGACATAAATTTAAAATGGATTAGTATGCCTAATTGACATGTGTTGTGTGAACCTTGAATTGGAACTAGGGTTTGGATACAAAAACTTAGATCTTGTTCATGTGTTGGTGAATGAAAGTTTAAATAGTCAATTAGTGACCATTTGACTGTGTATGATGAAGAATTGAAGTGAGTTGTAGCTTGGGATTTGAGTTTGGCTGAGCTGCCTTGTGTGACCTGCAGGTCTGGATGTGAGTCCAACCTGTTTGGGCAGCTATAACTTGGGTTGTGTAGGTTCAATTGGTGCAAGGTCAAATGGACATGAAACTAGACACATAATGACACAACTTTTGTATTGAAACCTTGCCTAGAAAACCAAACTAAGTTGACCTAAAAATTGCCCTAATCCGGGTGACCTACATTCTGCCTGGGCAAAATGACTAAATGAATAGTATTTATTCATTTAGTCATAACTCAGTGTAGAAAGATTCAATTGACCTCAAATTTTACCAGCAGAAAGCTGAGACATAGACCTACAACTTTCATGATGAACACAAATCCAAATTCTTACCATAATCTAGTCAAATTGCCAACCAAACTTAGGTTACCAAATCTGGCAAAACCAGTTTTGCCCAGAATTTTGGATTCTGTCCAATCCAGCCAGTTATGGTGTTTAGGCCATAACTTGAGCTACAAAACTTCAAATGGAGCGATTCAAAAAAAGAAATGTAACTAGACAAAATAAGGAACAACTTTCAAGAAGACAACTTTGCCAAATTCCTATTGTAAAAATGACCAATGGAACAGTAAACACAAGGCTTGAAATCTGAAAATTTTGAACAACTAACATTAAGCTTTGAAATGGTATTGGCAACCAATACCAACAACTTTAGAATGCAAAATGTGGTATGTTGGGAGTGTTAGAACCAATGTACCTATTGTCTATGCAAAATTCAACATTTTAGTTGACTAATGAAATGAATAGTAACACCTAAACTTAAATTTCAAGAATTGTAAAGTTTAAAAGTGTAACATGCCCTAGTACACCTAGCAAGATTGGTTTGGATAGGTTGGCATGCTAATAGGGTTCAGTTAGCAGTACTGAACATGGCATTATGCCATTCTGTGATTTCATGGCTTTTAGCCATTTTGACATTGTGTTGAGACTTGGCCTTGTGCCTAATATTAATACAGCTTATTAGTTATTCTGTTGCACATCGGGAGACACATATGTGACCGATGGTGTGACGGCCCGAGGTACTTGATACCCAGTGCCAGTTTACCCGTTTATCCGGTCTAGTCATCCAGTATAGGTTACTTGGGCAACCAAAAATGAAAGTTGATAAATTTAATGAAATAATGAATATAACAAGTACCAAATAAATAAGACTACTAATAATTATCAAAAATTTGTCTGCATAAGACATCAATACACTCACTGCATATTTATTTCCTTTTAGTTCTTTATATTTTATTATTGGCACCTCTAAGTATTATTTCTTAGCGCGTCGCTTTTTGCCACGCGTAGGTTCTGGAGAGATAGACAGAGAGCCTAGCAGACCACAGACTGGGTGAGGCCACAGATTTGCCTAGAGTCAGAGTCACCTCTCATCTACAGTGCACCAGTGGTAGGACCTTTAGGTCCCTTTTGAACTTATGTTTTTGCATTTTGTAATAGGTAGTAGTTTGTAATTTGTAAATTATGAACTCATGTAAATAGTAAATTTATGTAATCATATGATGATGTACATATTTTGAAGAGTTTTTTTAATTAATATAATTTGAGAATATCTTCATGAAATTTTAGTCGATTTTGAATTTGAATGAAATTGTGGATTAATGTTGAGAACTTGAAATGATTGCTAATGTTGAGACCATGTTGATGGTTATTGGAGTTTGAGAATGATTGGAAATGATTATTGGAAGTGTTTTTCATTGGAAATGATTATTGGAAGTGTTTTTCACAGGTTTCGAAGAACTGTTTTCTCCATTTTTAACCGGTACTCTGCCGGATTTTTTATAAAATTTTCGGAACCTCAATTAAATTATAATTTCAATAAATGACTTAAATGAATTATATTTCATAAATTGTACTTCATAACTATGAAAAAAAATAAATTAGGAAGAATAAAAAAAAAATGATTGAATTAAAATAGGGTGTTCCGGTATACTGCGTGGCATATCTTGCTTGGCTACACTGTAGACAGGTAAGGGGTGTCACAGTTTCTTTGTCTTTAGGATTTTCTTTTCCTAATAGAATTAGGTTTGTTTGTGAAGCCTATAACTAGCCACCTTTAGGGCTTATATTATACATTAAGTTTCTAGATTAATAAAGTTTAAGCTTTTCCTTATCTTAGTTTAATTATCTCTTTCAAAAGTGGCGTGAGAATTAAGTCTTATCATCCTTGTGGTGTGGCAACTTGTTTTTGTTCTTTCTTTCTTTGTGGTGCTTTGCTTATCAAAGATTGAAAGATCCTTGCTGGTTCTTCATTGGTGGCATTCAACTTATCCAAAGGAGATCAACAAGTTCTTTTACGTACTATTCTAATTTATACTTTTCTTTGAACATTAATTACAACCTTAACCTAGAGATTTGTTCAAGATCCATTGTTGGTGTGTTCTTAGAAGGAGAATTTAGAGATGGAGTTGTTCCAACTAGAGCGTTATTTTGCTAATTTTAGAGTTAAGTTTGCTAATTTCAACATCAGTTCCATTCTAGTGGTGCACATCTAGCCTTGCAGTACACTTAATTTCTTTTTTTCTTCAATTATTTTGTTTTACTTTATTTTGTGTTGTATGGGATTGTTTAGAGTTGCTAGAGCTTTTGGGCGTGTATTGATTTTAGGTTATTGGTGTTTTGGAGTTACAATTAAGTAAATTTAGCTATTTAATTTCTGGCCAAATTACTTTTGATTATTCATTTTTTGATTTTGTTTTGTTGATTTAATTTTAACCCTCAAGGCGCATCAATTTGGTATCAGAGCATAATGATGCCCAGTAGTTCTACCATCTGCTTGAAGGTCCAACCTTAACAAAACTTGTAACACCCCTATTTGCATAGCCTGACACATTTTACTGTTCCGATGACCGATGTCGGTCCGGACAATTAAGAGGATCAGAACCATGTTTAAGACACCTAGATAAGCCCTGAACGCAAATAATTATTAATTGCCAAATATTTAGGTATAAAGAAGAAAAACAAAGCACAAAATATTAAATGAGCCGGGAGTAACAGCGATGGGTGACCTTCCCAAGAAATGACTGCGAGGTCAGTCTTAACTCAAATTTCAAACCGAAAAATGTGACGCCGCAGTCCTTAGGACTGTTGCGGGCACAGTGGAAAAGAGAAAATCATAAAAAAAAGTTGTTAAGCAGGTCAAATAATTAGGTCAGGGATCCGGAAGAAATATCAAATAACTTACAAACCAGATTGAACCAGAGAGGGGCAATTTGGTCAATTCACCCCTAGAGCTGACTCCTGACCTAATTGTCCAATAAAATTGAAGAAAAGAAAATTTCAGAATAGGGAATTAAATTAAAGAAATAATGGAAAAATAAATGTAAAAGAAAAAGAAAAAAAGGAAAAAGTTTATTACATCACCTTACATCACTATTATGACATCATAAATAATTTTAATTTTTTCCTACAAATATTGACCAAGTCAAATATGAATAATAGACATAAAATAACCAAAAACTAAAAAGGAAAAAAATCATTCTTCTTCTTCCCTAGTTGGCCACCCTTCCCCTCTCTCTCTCTTCACCATTGTAGAACTCCATTGAAGCTTGAGTTCAAGCTTTAAAACTCCCACTAAACCTTGCCTTGCCCCCGAATTTCTCCATTAGAATTTGATAACCTCACTTGAGAAGAGGATTGAGCAAGAAATAAAGAAGAAAAGAGGAGTGGAATTGAAGATTGAACTTCAAAGTTTAAGGTTAGTGAGTTAAATTGAAAATTCTAGTATATTACTTGTGTTCTTGGTGTAAGTAACTTAGAAATTAACTTAAAATAAAAAAAAAAAACAATTGTTAGGGGACTAGAGGAAATTTCGGCCAGCTTATGTTAGGGTTTGAAATGAATAATTTTGATGCAATTGATTGGTTGTTTAGGTTGAATGAAGTATGTAGACATTGAATGTGCACTTTGAATGCATTAGATTTGAAGTTTATGTAATTAGGGTTTTTGGGCATGTGAAAAATTAGAAAAAAATTTTTGTGACTTGGTCAATTGATGTAGTTGACCTTACTTGAGTTGAGAAATGGTCAATTTTGACCATTTGTAGTGTGTGTGAATTGCTAGAACCAAGTTTCAATTCAGATTGGTTAGGGTCAGTATACAGATAGCTTGACCTAGGTCCCTTTCAGGGACTAAAACTAGAAATTTACCAACCCAATTGGTGTGAGGTCAATTGAGAATGAAAATAGACACAAAATGGCACATTTTTCATTTAGGAACCATGCCCAGAAAATGACATTAGGATAGTGAACAATTAGGCCAAATCTGGATTTGGGCACACTGCCCTGTACAAAAATGACCAAATGAACAGCAGTTACTTAAATGACCATAACTTGGTGATGGAAGGTCCAAATGACCTGAATCTTATATTGATGGAAAGCTGAGACATAGCCCTACAACTTTTGTGAAGAAAATAAACCCAAATTTTGGCCATAACCTATCTAAAGAGTCACCTGGAATCAGCACACCAAAACTGCCAGTATCCAGAAAAATGCCCAGAATTCTAGGTAACATCAAATCCGGTCAGCCCTATTCAAATAGTCATATCTTGGGCTAAAAAAATCTAAATGGAGTGATTCAAAAATGGAATTAAAGCTAAGACAATAAGGAACAAGTTTTATGAAGAACACTTAGCCAAATTCCCACAATAACTTGACCAATGGAACAATGCAAAATAGGACACCAAAACTGAAAAATTTGAAAATGCACTTAGGTAACCTAGAAATTGAAGGGGTAACCAAAACCAACAAATTAGGCACCCAAAATGTGGTATGTGGGTGTAATTGAAATTCCCATACCTATTAAGCATAAGAAAGTTAATAATTTGACTTAAATAGCACCATGAATAGTAACCCCGAAATACAAAAATTCAAGAACGTTATTTTAAGCATACTAGGGCTAGAATTGAGTAAATATAAATTTAATTATTGGATTTAGTATGAGATAAGATACTAAAATACTATAAATTTTGTGTTTCAGTTGAAAAAGACCTGGGAAGGCATAAGGAACATGGAGTCAAGGCTTAGAGGCCACTCAAACCAGGTTTGTGCACAACTAGTTTTTAATTGAATTTGTTTTGAATATTTTACATAATTAAATGATTTTATTTTTCCTTATGCACTATGGTTATCAATTATGGGATTTATTTCAATTATTATTGAAATTTGTATAGCAAGCATGAGTTTAGTTTTGTGAAATATTATTTCAACAATTATTGAATATTGTTTTGGACTGGATAAATTATGTTTGGAAAATTGCGTTGGAATTATGTTTTGAATTGTGACCGGCAATTTGCATGAATAAAATACAAAATTTTGTTTTGAATTGTGATGAGCATAAAAAAAATTATGGAATATTGGAATTGATCTTGAATTAATATCGTATTGTGATTTATGCTCACAAAAAGGACAGAAATGCATGATATGGTTTTATATCTCACTATAAATGCTTGACTAGGTTATTATCCATCTCTATATCATTTGTTAATGAGACAATGGAGTTAGCTTTGTTTTGATTACCATGGTACGTGCACAGGCTTAGATCCTCCTCTTATTAGAGGTTAGATCTAAGTTTTTGTTAATGGCCCGTCGGAAGTTTCATTAGTGTGTTAAGTACTGTGCACGATGATTCGACCTCCCTGACCTAGGGAGTTAAAATCGCGGTTCGATCTCCCCGACCATAGGGAGTTAGAATGGCCCCTGAAGATGGCCCTTTCGGATTAGTTTTGCATAGTTAGTGAGATAAAGGATGGATTTTGATTGATAAGAAATTGTGATTTTAAATTAGATTGTGCACAAATAATTTTGTTAAAATAATTGTTTATTTCCATAATTGCAGGAATTATTTCTATTGTTCAATTGAGATTTGACAAATTGAAATTTTGATCAAGGTTATTTTAACAAGTGACTATTATTATTGGCAATGAAAATTTTGACATTTGAAAATTGGTTAAATTTTGAGATTTCAAAATTTTTGGTATAATTATTGTCAATGTATGTTGTATTACATTGTAAATTATAGTTGTGTACCACTGAATTCACCACTCAGCGATAGCTTTCTGTGCTGTCGCAGGTGAGAGTAGAGATAGAGCAGTTGAGTGAGATTCCTGCAGCTACACCTTGAAGACTACTTGTGACTAGCCTCGGGTATATTATAGGTATATCCTTGTATATTAGATTTTGATTATGCATGTAAATATATGTGTGTAAATTATTTGAGCAGATGTATAAAACTTTTGAAATGTTATTTTGGGTGTATAATGAAAATGCAAATTTAGTTGTAACAATAATTTTAGTACCTTAATGAATGTATTATTTACTTTCTTCTAGAAATTGAAAATTATGGACGGCTTCTTTTATGATGAGTTTGGCTTGATAAGTGAATTGAATTGATTGTGATGAATGAGGATATGAAAATGAGTGTATTGGAGTTGTGGTTGTTTTGAAAATATTGGGAGTGTATTTCTTTGTAGGTTTTAAGTTTGGTCTTCTCAAAATACAGCTAGCACTCTGCCGGAATTTTTGTAAAAATTGCAGAAAAATTTTAATAACTTGAAATTTTGATTTATGACTTAGTGTCAAAAAAAGGTTTTAATATTAGAAAAAAAAATTGCTCACTACTTTAAAAATGAACGAAAATTGTTTTAAAATCCCTTGTAGTATATTTAATGGGTTACTGGTAGGCGAAATATGGTAATTCATTAGATGTACTACGAGAGCATGTTACATCTTACTAAGGGGTAGGGTGTGACAAAACTTAAATGCACAATTTATTCAAGAGGAAGATCAAAGGGAGAACATCTTTCATACAAAATGCACCATTCAAAATAAGGTGTGTTTGGTAGTTATTGATGGTGGGAGTTGCACCCATGTGTCATTCATAATAATGTTAGAGAAATTAAATCTCTCCATTATGCCACATCCTCATCCTTACAAATTGTAATGGTTGAGCAACGATGGAGAGTTTCAAGTCATGAAGCAAGTCATGGTGCCTTCTCTATTGGCAGGAGTTACAAAGATGAGATTCATTGTGATGTGGTTCTAATGAGTTTAAGCCACATGCTGTTAGGAAGACCTTGGCAATATGATAGGAGAACCATTCATAATGGCTACAAAAACACCTATTCGTTTGTCAAGGATGGTAAAAAGATCATGTTGATTCCAATGAGTTCGCAAAAAGTACAACAAGATTAGGCTAAAATTAGAAAGAATGAGGAGGAGTCAAAGTTCCACCCAATGGAGGTAGAAAGTTTGCCACTTTTACAAAAGGAAATGGGAGAATTGACTAATGCACCTATGCAAAAAGGAAAGCAAGATAGCTCTATAAAAGCATGTAATATGAAAGAAGAAGAGGTGCTGAATCTAATTTCATGCACACACAATAAAGATGCAACCATAGAGGAAGATATTGTTCCTTCAAACTTGATTCCAAAAGCCTAAAATGAAGAAGATCCTCTTAAGAATTTATTTTCTTCTTCACTAATCATTCACCGTGATGTTGCCTTATCTTTGCTAAATTGCAAGTCCATCAAAGGTAAAAAAAATTGCATGAAATGATACCTTTATGTGTATATTAACTAATCAAGAGTTGTGCACGACAATCAACCTTTGTTCGCAATTCCATCATAATGTTTGTTTCTTTCAATCCACCACAAGTGTGCAAGAATCAAAAAGCCTTTAACAAGCTCAAGAAAAAGAATTTGATGATGAACAAGGTATCAATAAAGGGGGGAAACTCAAGATTTAAGTAATGCAATTGTCAGTTGCAAAGCATTGAATTTGAGGACAAATCCTTTCCAAGAAAAGGGGTATGATGTGCCTCAGTATGGCACACACATAGACCAATTTCTTGCACATCGTGGGCTAACTCAAGAATGGGCTAAGATCATGCTAGGCATGTAAAAGAAAGGAAAATGGGCTAGACTTATGAAAATAGACTTAATCTATTTAGGATTTTCTTTCCCTAATAGAGTTTAGGTTTGTTTTTAAAACCTATAAATAGGCACCTTTGAGGTGTGTATTATACATTGAGTTCTAGATTAATAAAGTGTAAGCTTTTGCTTATTTTCTTTCACTTATCTCTTTCAAAATTGGCGTGAGAATTAAGTCTTATCATCCTTGTGGTGTGTCGACTTGTTATTGTTCTTTCTTTCTTTGTGGTGCTTTGCTTATCAAAGATTAAAGGTTTAAGATCCTTGTTGGTTCTTCATAAGTGGCGTTTAACTTATCCAAAGGAGATCAACAGGTTCTATTTTATTCTGTTCTTATTTATACCTTTCTTTGAACATCAATTACAACCTTAACTTAAAGATTTGTTCAAGATCCATTGTTGGCATGTTCTTAGAAGGAGAATTTGGATTTGGAGTTGTTCCTACCAGGGCATTAGTTTGCTAATTGTTTGACTTTAGTTTGTTAACTAGTTTGTTAATTTTAGCGTTAGTTCCATTCAAGTGGTACACATCTTGCCTTGGCATGCACTTGATTTCTTTTATTTCAATTACTTTGTTTTACTTTGTTTTGTGTTGTTTGGGATTATTTAGAGTTTCTAAAGGCTTTGGGTGCATATTGATCTTGGATTATTGATGTTTTGGAGTTATAATTATGCAAGTTTGGCTATTTAATTACTGGTCGAATTGCTTTTGAATTATTCATTCTTTGATTTTATTTTGTTAATGTAATTGTAACCCTCAAGGCATATTAACTCTACCAAGCATACCTCTTGAAGTTGTTGGTGCTGGAGGAAGAGGAGGATCTACAAAAGCTCGAGTTGGCCCAGTGGGAAATCTTGAATCAGTTTGGATAACTGGAAGAGCTGTAAGAGCCCTAGTTTCTTAGCTGAGGGAGTGGTTGCCCTACTACTTTCAGCCACTTTCTTCCTTTTTATCTACCAAATGAGTCAAGTGGTTTCCTTTTTCTGTTGTGTTTTCTTATCCTTGTCAGGAGTTGCACTGGCTATTCACAGTCAGTAAGTGTCAGAGATCAAAGGTTAGATATTGGAATTAATATCTTTTGTTGGGCCAAAATTAACTAGTTCCATGGTTATCTTGGTTTTGTCCACATTGTGCTAAAACACCATCTCAGTTCGGCCTTTATAACCCTAGCCATTGCATAAATGATGTTTTTTCCTCTAATCCTTGAGTTCAACTACTAAGACATCCTCAAAAAGGTTAAGTTTGGGAATTCCCTTTTCTTGTCTGTGATATAGTTTTAGTTTCTCAAAATTTCCTTCTATCCTCTTCCCTCCTTAGTCTAGAGAATGAAGAGCCTCCCTTTCTAGTTATTTAGTGAAGAAGGGAGTTCAAAAAAGAGTTGGAAGTTAAGTTGAGCTTGGAAGAACCAAAACACATCATTTTTTTTTTGCCTTATTATTTTCCTGGTACCTAAAGGATATAAGTTCGCAAAGACATTCTCTATGGTGACTAATTGCTTATCTCGAGACATTGCTTATAATGCTACCATCAGCTTCCAGGAGTTCAAATGCAGTTAGGTTATAGATAACCGATGGTAGTATAACACATTGAAGTAGAAGGGGTCTAAAAGGAGCCTGAGCTCAACTTTCAATTGCACCTCATAGATGATCACTCGATTATCCTCTTCAAATTGATGATCGGCTCTTATCCTTTCATTATAAGTTTGTGGCTCATAGAGCTTGCCAAGAGTGAAATAAGTGGTCATTAATTTTGGTAGCTCCAGGGGATCTATCTTTGAGGCAATCTTGTCTATCCTTAATATCTCAATCAAAAATTTTCTTAATGGCTTGATTTTGCCTCTAACGGTGGTGGTATTCCTTATTTCGCTATCATTCTTAGTCCCCTCGCTATCACTCTTAGTCCCCTCACTGTAGGCTTCACCATTAGAATTTATCTCCCCACCATCGCTACCAACCACCTCTACCTCATATTCAAAAGAGCTATTTACTATCACGTCTACCTTATGTTGCTTGGTAGGGCTTTTGGTGGGGCTTTGAGAATAACCCACCGATGTCATTTCCATGGTCTCTTAACTATCCTTTTCACTCATTTTGATTTGGAAATAAGAAGAGGAAAGAAAAAGTAGGAAAAAAAAACATAATCAAAACATGATTTTACCTATGTTTGTGCTTGCCAAAAAGTCACCAGAGTAGGAACGAAGAAATAAAGATAATTGAAAGAAAGAACAACTGAGCAAAAAGCAAAGGAAATGAAAATGATTATATATATATATATATATATATATATATATATATATATATATATATATATATATATGTAGGATGTTTTACGGGCCCAAGGTATGGCTCTACATGACATCTGCGTTGCCATAACTGTTCAACACATGGCGACATAGGTCTCAATGTGAACAACTATATCATGTTCGAACCTAAATATTTGAATTAGGGAGGGAGTAATGATATAGTCCATCCTAAAATTGAATCCAATCTCTACTAGGCCGGACTCACCAATATCGACCTGACCTAATAAAGAATAATGTTTGAGACAAACCATATGCAAACTATTTATTATTAACCCAAGGCGATTAGATCCAATCACAAAGAGATTAGTCAAACCATTTGACTAAGTTGCAGTTCAAACATTGTTAAGCTGATTATGATGGAGCTTAGAATGGTAAGAATGAGCTCGGTATGAAATGGATGAAAAATAAAAGTTGTTGGAAATGGGAAGCACGATCATCGCCGAGAATCACATTGACAAGGTATGGTTTCATAGTGTATGGTAGTATGTAGCTCAATATTAACTAATGGAATCCTAAGAATCATGCTAGGTTGTCTCCTATCACCACGCAAATAGACCTCCAATGCCTAATCAAGTACGTTTTTACACTCTTAGTTATGCTTTCACTATTATATTGCTCAAAAACATTTTCTAACTTGAATGTCTGAGTGGTAGCATCATGAAGTATTATCTAAAGAGTTGGTACAATTTGAATGAATCCAGGTGGACCAATTGATGCCTTATAGTTTGTAAACCCTTATTTTGTGATCAGTATGTGCAATGAGGCTGTGAGAAACCTGAAAATGAAAAATTATATGATTGTAAGATGTAATTAGAGGCATGGAGCTGAATTATTAATTTCGTGGCATGATCTTGAAAAAAAAATAATAATATGTTTTTTTGGAAGTGAATTTAATTAAATTTAAATAAAATTTTGTTTTGTTTAAATTTAATATGGTTAGTTTTTAAATGTACCTAATTAAGTTTAATTGGGCCCCATGGGCCTAAGAAAGCATAGTTAGGAATTTTAAATAGGACCCATTTAATTTATTTTTTAAAAATTAAAATAAGAAAATATTTTTTTCTCTATCCCTCTCCCATACAAACTCTCTCTCCCCCTTTGGTCCCACCGTCTTCCTCACTCCCTATTGGTGCCACCCCCTTTTCCTCTCTTCCTATTGGTTGGAACACCTCATCTATATCCCAGTCTCACCCAAATTTCTCAATCCCAATTTTTTAAGTTATCTGAACCTTATCACACTAGAACTTCAAACCCTACCACACCTCTTCCTCACTCCTAATTGGTGCCTTCCCCTTCCCCTCTCTTCCTATTGGTTGAAACACCTCATTCATATCTCTGTCTCACTCAAATTCTGCAATCCTAGTTGTTTAAGTTATCTGAACTTTATCACCCTAGGACTCCAAACCCTATCACACCTCTCTCCCAAAACCCTATAAATACCCTACTGGAGAAAGAAAAAAAAAAGAGGAGAAGACAAAAAAAAAATTTAAAGAGAGAAATAGTCAAAATTTCTTTTAGTTCTTCTTCTTTCTTACGATATTTCTTGAATGTTAGTTCTTTTATTTTCTTTTTAAGATTTATGTCATGTAATGTTTAATTCTAGGTTCCTTGTTTTTAATTTATTTTGTATGTTCATATAGATCATATAATCATATTTAATTTGAGGGGATACACAACTCTGCACATATTTCGTTACTTTCTGAATCTGTAAAAAATTTGAAAAATTATATTCATATTCTACACGAAATTCTATTAATTTTAGGCTCAAGAATCACTAAAAAAACTATAATATTTTGTAAGTTATGGCTATTTGAAGTTAGGGTTCCTGTAAAATCTAATTTGCAGGATACCCAAATTGTGGAGCCTATATCTCCCTTGTTTCTTAATATTTTTGTATAAATCTGGTGTCTAAAATTAAGTTTGGAATCTTATGAATCTTTTCCAATTAGTTTCATATTCACATCTATTATGGTTGGTGAGTTATGAATTTTATAAAAAAGTAGTGTGATTCTATCATTAGGAAAATTTACGATTTGTGTAGATCATTTGGCTAGGGTTTTGTTTAATCTATGAATTTTATGATGTATGATGTTTTGGCTGTCTTCTATAATTTTTTCATGATTTTTAGGTGTGTCTAGCTATTTTTCAAAAATCAAATTTCTTGTTACTGTCAATCTGCCAAAATCTGATAGTTGTATATTTATATATGTTCTTGTGTGTTCTTGCGTTTTAATTGATATTTGATCTATCTTTTTGTGTTTTTTTTTTAATTCAAGAGGTATTATGAACTATTTGGATCATGTTAGAAGTCTTAGACCATTAGTTAGTTGTAGTTGATTAGAAATTTTAACCCCTTTAGGAGACTAAAGTTAGAATCTAATGTGAATTGTTATTAGTATTTTTTTATTTTCTTTATTTTCTTTAGTTTCTTTTTTTTTTTATTACAAATAAAATTAGTAAGTAGCCCTAAGGTAAGTACCAAAGAGGGCATTTGCGTGGAGCTTATGTGGAGCTAAATGGGAGAAAGCCAGGGATATCATTGCCAGACTAGAAGAGAAGACCCCTTTCTAATGGTAGCTTGCCCCAATGACAACTGCATTTACCAACAGGTAAGTAGCCAGCTGTCAAGCACAAGACCCGCTGTCAGGCTTGTAAAGCCAGAAACAAAGTAAGCACAATAGCCAATAAGTAGACATATAGCCTGTAGAACAATCATACCAGACATATATTATCAGTTTATGATTTTATACCAATTTATCCAAACTAAATAAATAAGTCTAGGTACACTATGGGCAATTAAACATGATTTTAATTATTTAATACTATTCACTGTCACTATTTTTTGGTACTGTTCAGTGGTACCATTAATTTCATATTAATAGGACATTAGTCCCAATTTATATATTCATATCATTTTTAACATTTAATTAGCCTTATGAGTATTTTAATTACCATGTATAGCATTTTTCCCATGAATCTTTCTTTAGGTTCATTTTGATGTATTATTTTTATCTAGGAATTTGGCTAGGTTATGATGTCTATTTGGTCACACTTCCTTCATAACAATTGCTCCTCTATGTTTAAACTTAAATTTCAATTTTTGAATCACTCAATTCAGGGTTATAAAACTCAAGTTATGGTCAAAATATCATAACTAGTCCCTTTGCCTCTAAGCTGTCCAGAATTGACAATTCCTACTCAATAAATTTTGACCAGTCATTTGATCATTTTATGGTCATTTTTAGACTTAGGTTCCTTCACAAGATATGTTCCTCTATGTCTTAGGGACTCCCAAGTACAATTTCATAAATCTTTAAGCTTGTTATAGTGAGTTATGGTCAATGTATTGACCTGGACTCTTAATCCTATAAAGGCAATAGTTAAACTTCAGGGTAGTATGTTTGACCCTCTTTTTAGGGTCTCTACACTTAGAATTTGGAAAAGGTATCTGAATCAATGTTGTAGCCCTAAGTATCATGTTTCCAGATCATATTAGCACATCTCAAATGGAATTTCCTAGTGGGAGTTATGGCCAAATGAACACACTGGTATCAAATGGCATTCTGGGTTCAACTTAACATTTTCCAGATTTCAATTCCTAATTTTGGCTAATATTTTCCCTAGGATGCAATGGGTTTTGGAGCTTGGTAAAAACATAAAAATTGTTAAGCTATGTCTTATAAAACTTTTGGCACTGGTTTCACTCAATTTGCAACTTTGAGACCAAGTTATGTCATTTTTTCCAAAACTGGTCAAGCATACCAAAGGAACAGTGTTTTGGTCAATTTCTGGGTTGGCAGTTTTAGTGACCCAACTTGTACTAACAATTTAACTTGGTTAAAGGAAAAACTGGGTCAAGTGGTCCTCATGAAAAGTGTATCCCTATGTCTAAGCTTTCCATTGATGTAAATTTTAGGTCATTTTGACCAGTATAGAGAGAGTTATGACCAAATGAACACATACTGTTTATTTGGTCATTTTCTGGGTTTCAGTGTTTGGTTATCCGGGTTTGGGCAAAGAATTGGTCATAATTTTGACAGAATTTGAGCATAGTGTCTACATGAAAAATGGGATATTTTGAGTCTAATTTTACCTCCAATTTGCCTCATACCAATTGGAGTCACACATTTTCAGTTATGGTTCAATAAAGGGACTGGACTCCTTAAGTCCCAACCTATAGAAAATCAAACACTTCCAATATCTCAATTCCTCTAACTTCCTTACTTCAATTTGCATGCATAACACTTCTATAACCACAATCTTAACTCAATAGGTCAATTTCAAGTATTTACACAAAGTCCTCAAGCATTTACACAAACCCTAGTTTTCAAACTTTCAAATTTACACAAACACTACACAATCAACTCCCAAACATTTCAACTCATCACACATTCTCATGGAACCATTTTTCATCACTTAAAAACAACAAACCTCAAGTTCCATGGCTGCCAAAAATCAAGGGTTCTTTCCTTCAAGTTTTCTTTTTAATTTCATGTAAATTTTCACTTGATTTGGCATGATATTCATACTTAAAGAAGAGATTAAAAGTTTAAGGCACTAACCTTTGTGGTGACCCAACTTCAAGCTTCCTAAACTTCAACTTTTCTCCTCTTTATGGGTATCTATAGCTTCCTTAGGGTGTGAGGAAGATTTTTTGTGAATGGTGCTAAAGGTTTTGATGAGTAAAAGCTTGGGAAATCAAGCTTGAAAGCTTGAATATAAATGGAGGAAATGGGGGACAAGAATGCCAACCATCTAGAGGGAGAGAGAGAGAAAGAGTGGAGAAGAAGATGGAGTTGGTGGCTTTTGTCTTCTAATGGGTATATATATATTCTATTGTGTACTTTAAATTTTAAAATTTCCATAAGCTTTTTTTTTTCTTTTCCTTTCTTTTCTTTTCTCTTCTTATTTTCCTAATTTATTTCATAAATTTTAATTTATGTTAATTATTTTATTCTCTAAATTTTTAATTTTACATTTAGGTCAAAATTCAACTCTTGAGGTGAAATGACCATAATGCCCTTCATAGTGCATATTGGGTTATTTTTATTATTTTTGTACCAATTTATAAATTCTATAAATTTCAATTTATTTTTCTCTAAATTTTTCCTATATTTTATTAACATTTATTTCTTCAATTTATGCCTCCTCACTATAGTTTAGGTGTAGTTCCAGACATTCTGACTGTCCGAATAGACATTAGTTATCAGAACAGTAAAATGTACGGACTACCTATGGTGAGGGCGTTACAATTCTTCCCCTCTAATAAAAAATTCATCCTCGAAATTTACCTAATGTAAAGAGTTGAGGGAACTGCTGCCTCATTGTTTCCTCACTCTCCCATGTCGCTTCTTCTGTGTTGTGGTGTCTCCACAAGACTTTCACTAGTGGGATCCTCTTGTTTCTGAGTTCTTTCACTTCCCGTGCCAAGATTCTGACTGGTTCTTCTTCATATATCAATTCAGGTTGCACAATTATCTTCTCTGCTGAAATGACATGTGAAGGATCTAATCTGTATCTCCTGAGCATCGACACATGGAACAAGTTGTGAGTCTTGTCCAGCTCAAGTGGTAAAGCTTGCCTGTAAGCTACTGGACCCACACGCTCGATGACATTATATTGACCAATAAACCTAGGGCTTAACTTACCCTTCTTACCAAATCTCAGCACTTTCTTCCAAGGTGATACTTTGAGAAACACCTTATCACCAACCTCATACTCCATATCCTTTCTCCTCAGGTCGGCATATGACTTCTGTCTGTCTGAAGCAACTTTCAAATTGTCTCTGATGAGTTTTACTTTTTCCTCAGTCTGTCTCACTAAATCTAGGCCCACTACCTTTTCTTCACCCATTTCTGTCCAACATAAGGGAGTCTTGCATCTCCTCCCATACAATGCTTCATATGGAGCCATTTTTATGCTGGCTTGGTAGTTGTTGTTGTAAGCAAACTCTACCAAGGGAAGATACTTCTCATAACTTCCTTCAAAATCAATGATGCAGCTTCTTAACATAGCCTCCAATACCTATCATATCATGTCATTCATGTCATTTGTATTAGGTTATTATTATCATTCCTTTAATAATTATAGCAATTCATTAAGTTCTAAGGGTTACCCAAATTACCCTTTCTTACTGTCCATCCGTCTGTGGATGAAAAGCTATACTGAAGTTTAGTCGAGTGCCTAAAGACTCTTGTAGCCTCTTCCAAAACCTCGAAGTAAATCTCAAGTCTCTGTCAAATATGATAGATTTGGCACTCCATGTAGTCGGACTTTCTCATCTATGTAAATTTCTGCTAATCTCTCCAATGAGTAGTTAATTCTAACTGGTAGGAAATGAGCTAATTTGGTCAATCTATCCACAATCACCCATATAGTATCATGCTTCCTCTGCGTCAATGGTAGCCCAGTCACAAAATCCATGGTGATACGGTCCCATTTACATTCTAGTATGGATATAGGTTGTAACAACCCTGATAAAACCTGATGCTCAGCCTTAACCTGCTGGCATGTCAAACATCTAGTCACAAAATCACCAATCTCTTTCTTCATTCCAGGCCACCAATAATGTGTTTTCAGATCTTGGTACATCTTGGTACTTCTTGGGTGCATAGCATGAAAGCTACTGTGTTCCTCCTTCAAGATATTCTTCTTCAGTTCCTCATCTCCTGGTACACATATTCTGCCTTTATAATACAGGCACCTATCTCCTTTCAACTCATAATCAGTCTCCTTCCCCTCTTGAGTTCTGCCCATAACAGTTAGCAACTTTTCATCCCTTAGCTTTCTTTTTATATTTGCTGTAACAAGCTTGGCTTTGCAAGTAACTCAACCAAAAGTATCCCATCCTGTGCTAAAGACAACCAAGCATTCAATGCTCTCAAAGCCATCATGGACTTCCTGCTCAGTGCGTCAGCCACTACATTTGCCTTCCCCGGATGGTAGTCGATCACACAGTCATAATCTTTAAGGAATTCAATCCATCTTCTATGGCTCAGATTGAGTTCCTTCTGGGTTGGCAAATACTTCAGACTTTTTTGATCCGTATAGATGTAGCATTTCTCACCATATAGGTAATGCCTCCATATCTTCAATGCAAATATTATTGCAGCCAATTCCAGATCATGAGTTGGGTAGTTCTTTTCATGTGGCCTTAGCTGTCTGGAAGCATAGGTAACTACTTTCCCTTCCTGCATCAAAACACACCCAAGCCCATTGTGAGAGGCAACACTGTAGATCACATAGTCTTTCTCTGACTCTGGCTGTGTCAACACTGGAGCTTCTGTAAGCATAGCCTTCAGCTTCTCAAAGCTGGTTTGACATTTATCATTCCAGTCAAACTTTGCATTCTTATGCAATAACTTAGTAAGTGGGGCTGCTATAAGGGAAAATCCATTCACAAATCTCCTGTAGTATCCAGCTAACCCCAAAAAGCTTCTGACCTCTGTTACATTTTTGGGAGGTTTCCATTCAACAATTGCTTCAATCTTCCTTGGATCTACCCTGATCCCATATGTTGATACAATGTGTTCAAGGAAGGATATCATCCAACCAGAAGTCACACTTGGACAACTTGGCATACAACTGCTTTTCCCACAGTGTCTGTAGTACTACTCTCAGGTGTTCATCATGCTCCTCCCGATTCTTAGAATACACAAAGATATCATCTATAAAGACCACAACAAACTGATCCAAGTAGGGATGAAAGATGCTGTTCATTAGGTCCATAAAAGCTGCTGGTGCATTTGTCAACCCAAATGGCATCACTAGAAACTCATAGTGTCCATACCGGGTCCTGAAAGTAGTTTTAGGAACATCTGTCTCCTTCAGTCTCAACTGGTGATAACCTGATCTGAGATCTATCTTGGAGAATACTCTAGCTCCCCTCAACTGATCAAATAGGTCATCTACCCTAGGTAAAGGGTATTTATTTTTCACAATCATCTTATTCAGTTGCCGGTAGTCTATACATAGCCGAAGGGTACCGTCCTTCTTCTTCACAAATAGCACTGGTGTTCCCCAGGGTGACACACTAGGGCGTATGAAGCCCTTATCTAGTAGCTCCTATAACTGAACTTTTAACTCTCTCAATTCAGTAGGTGCCATCCTATATGGAGCAATGGACATCGGTGCAATACCCTGTATAACCTCTATAGCAAACTCCACTTCTCTATCAGGTGGCAAACTCAGCAACTCTTCCGAAAACACATCCAAAAAATCACATACAGTGGGGATCTCCTGCATGCTTGGGCTAGTCTTCTTGGTGTCAACCACATGTGCTAAGAAAGCCTCACAACCCTTTCTTATCAATCTCCTGGCTGCTATGGCTAATATGATGGTAGAAAGACAACCCGTTCCTTCACCTACAACTGCAATCTCATCCCCATCTGCTGTCTATAGTGACATCCTCTTTAGCCGATAATCTACCATCGCCTGATGATGTGATAACCAGTCCATACCCAATATCACATCGAACTTATGGAATGGTAGCTCAATCAAGTCAGCTGGGAACTCATAACCTTATATCCTTAGAGGACAACCCTTGTAGACCTTTTTCACTATGACACTATGGCCTAAAGGGTTTGTGACTTGTGTGTCCTTCTCTAACTCCTCTATCTGTACCCCTCTATCAACTAGAGGTGTGATACACACATATGAATGCATGAAACCTGGATCAATCAATGCACATACTAGCAGGTCATAAAAAGAAAATGTACCTCTAATGACATTAGCTGGCTCTGGCTCATCTCGAGCTCTCATAGCATAAGCACGAAGTGCTACTCTAGTCTCCTGCTTTTGAACTGTCTCTACAGTAGGCCTCTGTGATCTACTAGCTATATCAAGCCTCGTAGGTCTTCTACCCCTCTGTGCTGCCGGGGTAGGTCTCTCTGTCTGGGGCGGAGCTGTGGGAGCACTAGTGTTCCTCTGTGGACAATCCTTCAGGAAGTGATCCGTAGACCCACATCTGAAACATCCACCTATCAACAATCTGCACTCTCCTCTGTGGGGTCTACCAGAATGTACACAAGCAGGTGGTGGGGCTGATCCTTATGTAGCTACACCAGGAGAACTACCCAATGATGCAGCAGACTATCCTCCTCTTCTTAAAGCAAATCGAGACTTCTGCTTCTTACCCCGACCCTGAGTTTGACCCTGAGACTCCTTAGGCCTCTTACTACTCGTGTCTGCTGAACCGGACTGACCAGATCTAGAACCCCTCTTGTGTTGCCTATCCTTTCTAGATTGCTCTTCATTTCTGACTCTCTCCACATCAAGGGCTGATGCTACCAAAAAAGAGAAATCAGTGAAGTGGTAAGATGTCACTATCAACCTGATGTTGTCATTCATTCCGTCTTCAAACCTTCTGCACTTATCAATTTCTGTGGGCATCAACTCCAATGCATATCCGCTAAGTCTCATGAATTTTCGCTCATTTTCAGCGACTGTAAGCTGCTTCTGTCTCAGTGCCAACAATTCTCTCCTTCTGGCCTCCAAGTACACATGACTGATTTATTTTTTCTAAATTCAGCTAGAAAGAACACCCAAGTGATCTGTGCAGGCTGTACCACTCTAGATACTGTCACCCACCATTTATAAGCATCCTCCTGTAGCAGTGACAGAGCACACTCCAACTGCTGCTCTGGGGTGCAGTGCAACTGCTGCAATACCCTCTCTGTCCTCTCCAGCTAATACTCTACTGCGGCTGGATCATCATCCCTCTTACCTTTAAAGTCAACTGCCCATACTTTCGCAGTCTCTCTAGTGGAGATCTGTGTATAGGTTGTGACTGTAGGGGCAGTGGTGGCTATACAGGTGGTGGTGGTGGTGGCTGTACAGGTGGTGGTGGCTATGGCTGTGGCTGTGGAGGTGGAGGTGGAGGTGGAGGTGGCTGTGGCTGTGGGATGGCTCCGGTGACCTGACGAAGCAGTTGTGTCATCTGTTTATGGAAGGCCTGTTGTGCCCTACTCACAACACCTTGAGATGATTCCGCTCTACTATTACTTTACCCCTGACTAGGAGCAGGTGTGGGTGCGTGACTCTTTACCTCCTCTATCAGTACTAGAGGTCCGTGCTCTGAAGGATCAGATGCCATCGATCCTATAAAATAGACAGAGAACATATCTGCATTAATGTCACCTCGACTCTATTTAAAGGCCCATATATGTGATGCAATCTATCTATTTCTAACTATCTAGGTCTAGGATTGCCTAAACCTCTGCTCTGATACCACTAAATGTGACGCCCCTTACCCGTCTACTGTATAGCCAAGCAAGAAGTGCCATATTCGGTGCCGGAGCACCCTATCTTGTTTTATCATATCTATTGTCAACTTTTAATATCATTTAAAAGTAGTAATCCATGTGTAGAATTTTTTTTTTTTTATAACTTATTTCTGTGGAGACTCGAACAAAGCCTCCCCTATTTTATTAGCATCTAGCTGGTTCCACTAATCACCTGTTAACATGTTCATATCCATTTCACACATTTCCATATCATATTCTCTTTTATCATTTCATTCACAATTATTAATGAGATTTCAAAAATATCATCTACTGCATTCATATAGAAATATATAGATAATAAATTACAAGTTTAAATTACAATCTCAAAATGGAATACATCATGTGTTTATGTACAATGAACAAAAAGTACAAAATCTAGACATACATGGGCCCTACCAAAAAGAAATACAACTATTGAGGTGACTAGTAAACACTAGCAGATTTGATCGGTCTCTGTGTGAGCACTACTACTGCTGCTGCTGCGACTGTTGGGACTGATCTCCAGTACCTACGCTATAGAAAACCAACGCGCTAAACATAACGCTTAGTGGTGCATAATTTATAATAATAATAATTTAACAATTGAAATAATAATTGCAATTCATAATTTCTGGGTCTTTTACATTTTTATTGCACTTTGGAAACAATAAAAATTATTGGGATCTTTTCTGTTTACTTATTGTGTATTCAGTATTATTAATCATTATCAATGCCTAAGAAACCTATAATAAATTATAAAAGCTAGATGCACAGGAATATATGAGTTAGACAACCATATGTCTACCCTGCATATATCTGTCAGGCACAAGGCCAGCTGTCAGCCACAAGACCCACTGTCAGGCTTGTAAAGCCAGAAATAAAGTAGGCACAATAACCAGTAAGTAAGTAGGCATATAGCCTGTAGAACAATCATACTTGTCAGTTCATATTTTCTCGGTAGGCAGTACTGCTATCTGTAGTCCATAATTGGTATACCAATTTATCCAAACTAAATAAATAAGTCTAGATATACTATGGGCAATTAAGCATGATTTTAATTATTTAATACTATTCACTATCACTATTTTTTGGTACTGTTCAGTTGTACCATTAATTTCATATTAATAGGACATTAGTCCCGATTTACATATTCATATTATTTTAAATATTTAATTAGCCTTATGAGTATTTTAATTACCATGTATAGCATTTTTCCCATGATCATTTCTTTAGGTTCATTTTGATGTATTATCTTTATCTAGGAATTTGGCTAGGTTAGGATGTCTATTTGGTCACACTTCCTTCATAACAATTGCTTCTCTATGTTTAAACTTGAATTTTAGTTTTTGAATCACTCAATTTGGGGTTATAGAACTGAAGTTATGGTCAAAATACCATAACTAGTCCCTTTGGCTCTAAGCTGTCCAGAATTGACAATTCCTAGTCAATAAATTTTGACCAGTCATTTGATCATTTTATGGCCATTTTTAGACTTAGGTTCCTGCACAAGATATGTTCCTCTATGTCTTAGGGACTCCCAGGTACAATTTCATAATTTTTTAAGTATGGTATAGTGAGTTATGGTCAATGTATTGACCTGGACTCTTAATCCTATAAAGGCAATAGTCAAACTTCAGGGCAGTATGTTTGACCCTCTTTTTAGGGTCTCTACACTTAGAATTTGGCAAAGGTGTCTGAATCAATGTTTTATTCCTAAGTATCATGTTTCCAAATCATATTCGCACATCTCAAATGGAATTTTATAGTGGGAGTTATGGCTAAATGAACAAACGGGTATCAAATGGCATTATGGGTTCAACTTAACATTTTTCAGATTTTAATTCCTAATTTTGGCTAATATTTTTCCTAGGATGCAATGGGTTTTGGAGCTTGGTAAAAACATAAAAATTATTGAGCTATGTCTTATAAAATTTTTCGCACTGGTTTCACTCAATTTGCAACTTTGGAGACCAAGTTATGGGATTTTTTCCAAAACTGGTCAAGCATACCAAAGGAACAGTGTTTTGGTCAATTTCTAGTTTGGCAGTTTTAGTGACCCAACTTGTGCTAATAATTTGACTTAGTTAAAGGCAAAACTGGGTCAAGTGGTCTTCATGAAAAGTGTATCCCTATGTCTAAGGTTTCCATTGATGTAAATTTTAGGTCATTTGGACTAGTATAGAGAGAGTTATGACCAAATGAACATGTGTTCATTTAGTTATTTTTTAGGTTTTAGTGTTTGGTCATCCGAGTTTGGACAGATAACTAATCATGATTTTGACAGAATTTGGGCATGGTATCTACCTGAAAAATGGGCTATTTTGAGTCTAATTTCACTTCCAACTGGCTTCATACCAATTGGAGTCACACATTTTCAGTTATGGTTCGATAAAGGGACTGGACTCCTTAAGTCCCAACCTGCAGAAAATCAAACACTCCCAATATCTCAATTCCTCCAACTTCCTTACTTCAATTTGTATGCATAACACTTCTATAAGCACAATCTCAACTCAATAGGTCAATTTCAAGTATTTACACAAAGTCCTCAAGTATTTACACAAACCTTAGTTTTCAAAGTTTCAAATTTACACAAACACTACACAATCAACTCCCAAACATTTCAACTCATCACACATTCTCATGGAACCATTTTTCATCACTTAAAAACAACAAACCTCAAGTTCCATGGCTGCCAAAAATCAAGGGTTCTCTCCTTCAAATTTTCTTTTTAATTTCATGCAAATTTTCACTTGATTTAGCATAATATTTATACTTAAAGAAGAGATTCAAAGTTTAAAGCACTAACCTTTGTGGTGACCTAACTTCAAGCTTCCTAAACTTAAACTTTTCTCCTCTTTATGGGTATTTATAGCTTCCTTAGGATGTGGCGAAGATTTTTTGTGAAGGGTGCTAAAGGTTTTGATGGGTAGAAGCTTGGGAAATCAAGCTTGAATATCAATGGAGGAAATGGGGGACAAGGGTGCCGACCATGTAGAGGGAGAGAGAGAGAAAGAGTGGAGAAGAAGATGGAGTTAGTGGCTTTTGTCTTGTAATGGGTATATATATATATATATATATATATATATATATATATATATATATATATATATATATATATATATATATATATATATTCTATTGTGTACTTTAAATTTTAAAATTTCCATAAGCTTTTTTTTTTCTTTTCCTTTCTCTTCTTTTCTCTTCTCATTTTCCTAATTTATTTCATAAATTTTAATTTATGTTAATTATTTTATTCTCTAAATTTTTAATTTGACATTTAGGTCAAAATTCACCTCTAGGGGTGAAATGACCATATGCCTTTCATAGTGCATATCAGGTTATTTTTATTATTTTTGTATCAATTTATAAATTCTATAAATTTTAATTTATTTTTCTCTAAATTTTTCATATATTTTTTTAATATTTATTTCTTCAATTTGTGCCTCCTCACTATAGTTTAGGTGTAGTTTCAGACATTCTGACTATCCGAACAGACATTAGTTGTCGGAATAGTAAAATGTACGGACTACCTATGGTGAGGGCGTTACATGATATTAGAATAAAATACACATGTACATGATTAACTTAGTTCAATTATCCTTAGGGTAACTTGGTGAAAATTAATTAATTAGGTTAAATAGAAACTTAGGGTTATTTGAAATTGAATTTGTTTGTAAATTAAATTCTCAATAATAAATTAATTTTAGTCATCTGGTAAATATTATTTAAATAATTAGCAATCTCATAAATAGAAATTATTTGTGCATGAAAATTGTTTATAAACAATAACCCTTTTGTAAATTACTTGCGTGTATAGGATTAGAATTGCATTTTTAGGATAAAGTTTAATAAAGGAATAATAAACAAGACTTTTAGAAACATTAGTAGAGGACTAACACTCAAATTAACGAGGTTAGACTAGGTGTAAGGGGTGCCTAACACCTTCCCCTTACGTACCCACTATCCCGAACCTAGACATTGGGCTATGGTAATGACAATTGTGGAAACTCTGTAAGGAGTAAGTTGCCATCCATGACCCTCGGAAGAAACACTAAATATATCCCGGTTATTACCCGGGTGGCAACTCCTGTCTATCTATGCCTTTGTGGCATAAATCCTTAGTACCGTGGTAGTGTTATGGGAAGATGGTACTTATCAATGGTTTGATTTTATTCGGATTATGTGAAGTGCATGTTTAGGAAATATTGTCTAAGGAGGTGTTACTTAAGTGAGACCATTGTGACTCCACCATCTTTCCTGAGCATTACCTGGTGCATTTTATATAATTTTAGTGGATGATATTTCACCTCACACACCCCCCCCCCCTCCTGCTCCTACATAGTTAACCAAGCATATTGCTGATTGTCAAATTTGATTTGAGAGCTAAGGTATCAAGATCTAAGGTTCAATGGCAACCTCTTGCTAATGGTTTTGTCAAGATTGATTAGAATGCAGTGTTGGGGATAGGAGATATGGCTTAGGTATGTGATGCTTCCTTGAGCTTCTTTGACCAGCCTAAAGGTATTTTAAGCATGCAAATAAATAAGAGAATGAGGTCGGTAGCCTATGGCTAGCCATTATGATGCTCAAGTTAGTAACTTATTTTTGTGTGTGTATGTGAGAGAGAGAGAGAGAGAGCGAGAGAGAGAGAGAATGAAAACAAAGTGTTGTCGTCAAATAAGTAGAGTAAGCGTACCTGACTTGTAATGTTATTCTAGTATATATAAGCTAATACCTTATTGACCATTACTGGCGGTTGCAAGGATCTTCAGATTGTTAGGTTATGATCCCCATATTCTCGATAAGTGTATCTGACATCTAGTGCATGACCTTTGTTAAATGTTTATTTGAGCAATCCAAATGTGATGGGTAATTAAGCTACACCTAGTTATTGTTCGGTCAGATAACTGAGCCATCCATTGACCAAACCTCTTGACCTTCTAACTAAGCTATTTGATGGTTTGACCAAGTTAAGCAGAGCATTTGATTATTTGATCGAGCCCTTTGAATCTGTTTTCTTAGGCAAGATAAGTTAGTATATTTATCAAGGATCTTTCAGGTGCGGCTCTAGCTCAGGATATTAAGGTTTGAGCTTTCACTGGGATGTCCTCAATGCATAAATTAAAGCAGCTCTTTTAACAACTCAAAGTAGGGTTGTACATGATTCTTGAGGGTCCCAAACCATAATGAACCGATAGGAACTATATTGAATCGAAGTTATTTTGACACTTTGGTTGGGTTCTAGTTCTTCACTAAGAACCAAACTAGAACCATACCGAAACTGAACCGAAATCGAACCGAGAATCGAATTTATACATATATATTTTTATATTTTTTTAGATGTATTATATACTTTCAATATAATTATATATATATATATATATATGAACTAAATACAATCTAATATTATATTTCATTTCTCTATATTTGCTTAATAATTTTAGTTATAAATACATTAAATTACCTTATAATTCTTAATTATAAATATACTATTATAGTCTCTCTCTCTCTCTCTCTCTCTCTCTCTCTCTCTCTCTCTCTCTCTCTCTCTCTCTCTCTCTCTCTCTCTCTATATATATATATATATATATATATATATATATATATATATATATTAAGTATTACATAATTAATACATAGTTAAAATATATATTATATGATATACTTATCCTCGTATATTTTACTATATTCAATCCTAAATTATCTATACACTTTATAGTTAAAGATTATATAATTTGAAAATAGTTAGAAGATATATTCTATGTTATATTATGAATTAATAATCCAGTTCAAAACTTAAATGCTAATTCAAGTATGACTTTTTAAGAAAATAATTATATAAAATTATTTTAAGAACCGAGAACCAAATCAAAATCACACTGAACCAAATCGAAACCGAAGAAATGATAAGCGTACCTAACAGAAACCGAAACAATAAAGAACCGAATTAGAACCATACTAAAATTTCAGTTTGATTCTAGTTTCTAGGCAGACCTCAAACTGAACCGAAACCACGCAAGAGCTGTAGAGATGGATTCTTTAAGGCTGTGGCTTGAATCTAACTTAGCAGAATTGGTTCATCCTTATAACTCGAAGTTGTTTCCTTCCAGTTAAGTGGGAACTCAACTTCACAGTTTGTTTTTGGCTTCCCATAAATGTTAGCTTTATTTGTCGCAATGTGTTTGAAGAGAAGAATTTAGTTGTCCACTTATTAGCAAAAGCTTCTTTCAATTTTAATGCTGAACAACTAATCTGAATGGAGGAGGTTACTTTGCTTTCCATTCTACTGCGGCTGATAACTTGTCCTTGAGTGTTCGAGTTTTATAAATCATCTCTTTTTTAAAAAAATTAAAAATTAAAAAAAAAAAAACTGATTACACCTTAATACATATAAGAGAAATCTTTATTAATGAAATAAGCGAGGTACTGAACAGTATTTTTTTAATATAAAAATTAATCTCTTTCAAGCTAAGTAATGATATTAAAATTATTTTTAAAAATCAATGGGTTGGTACGAATAGTAAATTGTAAAAAATTCTGTGTTTTTTAAATAAAATTGAGTGTTCAATGAATGTGAATAAAAAAACACTTTATCCAATAATGAGTTAAAAGCAAACTTAATCCAATAAATTAGGAGATACCTATGATTTACTAAAAAAAAAAATTATTTTTAAAATTTTAAATTGGAATAATTAACATAAAAAATAATTATTGGATTGAAGAGGACATTGACAAGCTGCAATTTAGATATGTATGGGAAAATGCCAAGAGGAAAGGAAATAAAGAAAATTTTAGTTAATATATTTTATATTAAAATAATTATATATATTGTATTTAAATTTAATATATAGAATATACATATATTATTTAAAAATATAATAAATATTGTTTTATTAACATGTCTTCTATCAATTGTATCCTAAATTATTATGAATAATTGTACAAGATATTATATTAATCAAATTAATAAATATTATAATATAATAATTTTTTTATTTACTCATGTTGCACAATATTAATTAAACAAAAGAAATTTCATAATATAAATAAAATATTATCATATTATAAAATTTATTAATTTCATCAATACAATATTTGTCTATAAAATTTAACTATAAATTAGCAAAAAAAATATAAAATGTTATTTTAGCCATTTAATTTAAATGCCTTTTATTACGCTTACGTATATTAGATAAAATAAATCGAGTTTATCTCTACCTCAAAAACTACCTCAAAGGGAGTAAGTGTGTCCAAATTTTATATTTAGACCACAATTCTTATCCTAAACTAATGTGAGATAGCCTACCTCCTCACGCTTAAGGATTTTGCAAGCGAATATCTCTGCGAGTTGTTCAATATTGAGAAAGGTAGGCTCTGCTGCAATATAAAGAAAAAATACTGAACCTAACTCTACCCAAACCTTGTTCGAAAGAGTAAAATTACCCAAATTTTATATTTAGCACAAAGTATATATCCTAGATCAATGTGGAACAACATATATTTAATAGTCTAAAAATTATAAATACAAATACATGTGTTTTAGCATAATTATTCATAATCATAGACACAAAGCGTAAAAGATATTTTAATAAAAAATTATCTTTATTATATTTTTGAATTAATGTTTCTATATCTTATATTTTAAATTTAAATAGAACATATATAATTATGTAAATATAAAATATATTAACTATATAAATGTAGAATTTGAAAATTGAGAAATTAACTTCCACAATTTTAAAAATACAAAAATTAATTTGCTGATTTTTTTAAGGGATTTAATTGTTTTAACTGTAAATTAACTAGGATTATTTTATTTAAAAAATAATAAATGAGAGATTAATTTATTTAATTTAAAAAAAATAAAAAAATTAAATTATTAATTATGCCAAACTTTAAAAATTATATTATAATTTATTTTTATAAAAAATTATTAATTTTTCTAAATTAGTATTTATTTGAGAGTTTAAAAACATGAATGGGCTCTCAGCGCCCATCCAAATGGAGTCACGTGACGGGGAGAATCAGAATCCAATTGTTGGGACTGGTTGAATATGGGTCCGTGAAACCTGCTATAACCGCCGAGCCATTATACCCTATATCCTTGATTCTACGCTGGAATCACAGTCAGAACGATAAGCAAATTAAATAACAATACGTGGTCATATATATATATATATATATATATATATGTTATTTCCCAGTTAATTTCTCTTTCTAAACAAAACAACCCAACCCCTAGTCAATCTGTCTCTCCTCAACAAGTTTCTTCTTGGTCTCTCATTAATGGCCTCAATCCTTCTCTCACCAATGCCCAAACAATACCAACATTGAAGATCACAAAGGATTTTGCCCAAAATTTTGAATTCCAAGCGGCCATTCTCTCTCCTTTCCCTCTCACCATATGGCATTAAGGACAACGCCAGATATAGAAATTTTTTCAATGATTTGCTTTAAGGAGTCAAACAATGTTGTGCTTCAATCATGGTGCTTCAATCATGGGTTCTCTAAATCTTTTGGAATTTGGGGTCTCGTTGATATGGTACTGGATGTATGAAATGCAGGAGTATTGGTCCGATGCAGAGGCCTCCGGTGGAGTTAATGATAGAGAAGGGTGGTGTTTCAATGGGTTGTTAGGAGGTGGTGTTTATTCTGCGCAGCAAGGGAAGCTATGAAAACAAGGGGTTGAAGTTAATTTTTTCTTTATTTTTTGAGTCTGCAACAGTCACATGTTATTACGTAATTCGTTTGTCATTCCAACTCATGGTTTCAACGTGCACTCACGAGTTCGTTGTACAATTCTCGTAACTGCCAGCTGAATCCGTTCTGGCACCAAGTAATGAATAAAACGCCTGTAACGGCACCCGTATCTGACTGCCACGTGCACTCTATAATGCATTGATCTGGTCAAGTTTCGAGTTGGCGTCGTTACTCGGAATCACGTCCAGTCACGCCCCTTTCCACTAAAACTACGGGAGTAAATTTAAATGACGAAGGTGACCTTAAATTTTGTGTCAAAAGCAACAATATAATTGTCACCCTGAAAAGTAGTCTAACTTACTAGAAACTTAGGAAGCTTCGAGAAAATGATTGTGTGCATCGTCGGCCGTTTGAAAAAAGAGACCCAGGCGGCTCTGATTTGAGATCATGTATGTTGGCTGCTCTCTTGCTTCGTGATTAAGTTATATCAATGGTTGGGTTTACTCGTTTAACATACAAAGATCGTGTTCTTTAATACACGTAATGATTACGTCTTCTGAGCAAACCTCCCTCGTCTCTGACCCAAATAGGAAATGACAACTCCTGTAAAACATTGTCGTGTTAAACTACATATTGAATTTCAGAGATTAAAAAAATTAAATATTATTAAAATTAATATTGATAATTAGATTAAATTTTTATAAAATTTAAACTCAAATAGATTAATTTAATAATAAATAATTTAAGAATATTTAAAAATAGATGGTTTAAGTTTTATTTGTGTAATTTAGAATTGATCATATATTTATCTTTTTATTATTTCATTTATAAATATATTTTTTTATAAATAAAATACACGTACATATGAATTCATAATAAAAATAATTATTATTAAAATTATAATAATTTTAATAAAATTTTTATTTTTATATAATTCACACATACGCACACTTTATTTCTAATATAAGATTCAAAGAATCAATCAATTTCTAAACGCTCTCAATTTCTTTATAAAAATACTTAATTCTCTTTATGTAAATATGATGAAATTTTTTCAAAATTATACATTTATGGGGTGTGTGTGACGTTATGATAACACACTGAAGTCCATATTTTTATTTTGATTATAAATAAATGACATGTGACATTTTTATAAATATTTGTTATGCTAGCTAACTACGCCCAGTGTGTACTGAGGAGATGGGGGTTGACCCTCAGGTTTTTAAACCTTTTTAGGAGTATTATTATTTTTTTAAGGAAACAAATATAAAAAAAGCTGAATTTTAATTTTAAATAATTTACATTTTTCATTTCATTGTACAAATTTATCAAATCACCATATAATTATACTTTTCGATTATCTGCAAGCGAAATTAACATGTAGACTGAACTTCATAATTCAGGTTGACATGAAAATTTAAAAAGGAACGAAAAATTAAAGAAAATGACATCATTCTCTCAGTTTCTCACCATGCCTTCTATTTCTACTCTAACTGTCGCTTATCCTTGCCTCCCATGGCGTCATTGCGTACCTTTGCCATCTCCTTAAAAGAATAAAATTCTAAGAGCGTCTTCTCTCTCTCATACATTTTTCTTTCGTTTCTTTTCATTTTCCTATTATTATCACATCTCTCTTTCTCTCTCGCATTCATTTTACTTTTATTTCTTTTTATTATCCTACTATTATCACATCTTTTCTTCTATTTTTTTCTCTCCACTTTTAATTTTAATTTAATTCTAGCAACAATAACCCTACAACAACAGGAAAAAAGTGAAAAAAAAAAAAAACCAAATAGGTAAATTCACGATCTTAATTGCAAAGGCAAAATTCGATTCAAAGCTTATGATTTAAATGGGCAATAATGACTTTCTCACCCTCAAAAAAAATTGCAAACAAAATCAAATCAAAAGTAGGGGTGTGCAGTTTTAATTCGGTTAAGAGTTTACCTAGAAATCAGAATCGAATCAAAATTTCAGTACGATTTCAGTTCAGTCATTCGTTGTTTCGGTTTCAGTTTGGTACGATTATCAGTTCTTCAGTTTTGATTTGATTCGGTACGATTTCGATTAGGTTCTCGATTTTTGAAACCTTTTATGTAATTATTTTCTTAAAAAGTCATATTTGAATTAGCATTCATATAATATATATTTAACTATTTTTAAATTATATAATCTCCATCTATAAGTATATATATAATTTAGAATTAAGTTAAAATATAGTAGTATAAATATATCATATATACATTTTAATTATTTATTAATTATGTAATATTTAATTGTAAAATACAAATATAATTATAAATTAACATATATATGGTATAATAGTGCATCTATAATTAAGAATT
Source organism: Hevea brasiliensis (assembly GCF_030052815.1). Classification (NCBI taxonomy): domain Eukaryota; kingdom Viridiplantae; phylum Streptophyta; class Magnoliopsida; order Malpighiales; family Euphorbiaceae; genus Hevea; species Hevea brasiliensis. The sequence goes on from NC_079507.1 coordinate 23,839,088, forward strand.
ATAAAGTAATTTAATGTATTGATAATTAAAATTATTAAAAAGATATAAAGAAATAAAATACAATATTAGGTTATAATTAGTTTATAATTAAATATACATATATAAATATAAATATTATATATATATAATATTAAAAATATATAATACATATAAAAAAAAACATGTGTATAAATTTGATTCTTGATTCGATACAGTTTCGATATAATTTTGATTCCGATTTGATTCTTAGTGAATAACAAGAACTGAACTAAAGCATCAAAATAACTTTGATTCAATACAGTTTCTATCCATTAAGTATGATCTTTTAGTTTAGTTCAAGACCCCAAGATCCATACACAGCCCTAATCAAAAGTCTCCTTTAACGTGCAAGAAGTACTGCTGCGACAATAATAGTTTCAAGCCTTTAAGCATCTCTGTATGCATGAGAGCCAACAGTGCCTCACTGTTAATTTTGTCAAAACTTGATCAGAAAATATAATTGTGGTGATTTGATTGGTTTTTTTTAGATGAATTGAAAACAAAAAAAAAATATAGATTTTTTTTTACAAAAAATGCTAAAAATTCAATATTTTCTTGATATTTTTATCCATTTTAATTTAGCCCCAACTTTTTTTTACAAAAACGTGTCTCAAAGGTTTTTTTTTTTTTTTTCAATTTGATTTCCTCTCCCGCTATTGAAAAAAAAAATATAAGCTACTATCTTTTTTTATTTATTTTATTCAAATTTACTTACATTGTCTGTATTTATGTTTTTTTTAATGTTTGTTGTTTGCACTAAAAATAATAATTTTTAGATTATTAAATATTTTAGGCCTATAATTAATTAAAATTATTTTTTTATAAAATTAATTTAAATAATTTTGTTGTATTAATTAAATTATAAGGCTTAAGATATTTGAAATTGGTTATTTTAGTAGATAAGGACAGTTACTAGAAAATGGATGAGAAGTTCATAGTAGATAAAAGAGTTACAGGAGGTTACAAGAGATTATAAATAATGGGAAGTGCACTTGGGATAATTCCCACGTTTAGTCATTCAGGTGCCTTCAAGATAGCTATAAATATCAAAGGTCTAAGAACATTTACAAGTCCAACAACTCAACCAAAAAACCAAATTAGACTCCAGCAATCGATTTATCTTTTATTTCATCAGTCTTTAATTTTTCAACTATTGCATTACTTTTCAAGCCTTATATTTAATTTTCACGATTTTGTACTTACTTTATAATTAGTCAATCAAAAATCTCTTTCAATTTTCAATACACTTATCTTTAATTCACCATGATACTGACAAAGTTGCATTTAGTTTATTTAGTTCCCACAATTGTTTGATTATAGAAGTCAAAAGCGCAACTAAGATAATATACTTAATAACTGATATGTCACAAAGCCTAAGCTATTAGTTAACCAAAATTTGTTTTTGTTTTTCTAAGGAAATAATTTTTGCCATGCCCAGTGGGACACATTCTCACATTAAATATCTACATTCCATGTCACAAAGCCTAAGCTATTAGTTACCCAAAAATTGTTTTTGTTTTTCTAAGAAAATAATTTTTGACACGCCCAGTGGGACACATTCTCACATTAACTCTCTACATTCTACATTATTCTTACCCAAAAAATTATTTTTCTAAGGAAATAATTTTTAGCACACCCAATGGGACAATCTTACTTTTCATCATCATTCACACTGTTGAAGAGGCGCCACTATACCTTTAAAAATCAGAAGCGTGCTTAGCAAGGATGCTACCGTGTCCCAAGATGTGGAAGGGAGTCTTACTATTGTTAGTCAGAATGTTCAAGTTTCCCTCATGGTGGAACATTTTGAGATGAGGCCAGCTCCTCAAGGAGAAAACATTCAGAACGTTGAACCAACAGAGATTGTACATACCTCAGTTACTGATCTTAATCAAGTGCAAGGTAAGTCACTCATTTCTACAATTGAAAATCTTGAAGGAAAACTAGCATCTATCATTATTGATGTCTGGAAGAAAGACATATGAATGTAGACAGGAAACTTTAACAGCAAAATGGAAAATTTATTGCATGTTCTCTTTGAAAAACTCAATTTACCAGTTCCAGTGCTTTCTGTTGGCCAAGTATCTAGGTTAGAAGAATCAGACATGGTTTCTAGAAGTGCTAAAGAGCACGGAGGGCAATCTTAACTACGAACTCTTCAAGGCATTGTTGATGAAAGTTGTGCCAATAGTGAAGAAAGATATCAACAACCTCATAGAAGAGAAAAACTGGTGGCTAGTCAGTCAAGAGCACCAGTTCAATCTATCCACCCAAATAGCAAAATTGTTGCTCCCATTCAAATTCTTAGTAATACTGATCCAATAACTCTCCCGGGAGTTTATGATCCAGAGGCAATTTGAGGTCCTCAGTTGGTCTCAATTCCTCAATAAATGCAAATGCCCTAGGTGGTGTTAGGTAGGGGGTAGTAGTTATAGAGAAACTGCTATCTATGTTATGTATCTAACTCAACCAGCCGTGCCAATACCACAAATTCTAGCATTTGCCATTTTAACTACTCCTCAAGTAACCTTAGATGCTATTAAAAATACTATTTGGGAGTTGAACAAGCCAAACCTTAAACAAATTGGTCACCCAAAGTTTCTTAAACCTTACCCTGATATAATTGACAAGAAGAATCCTTGTCCTAAAGTTTACTGTATTCCTAATTTCAGTGTATTTTCAGGTGAGGATGGACAATCAACCTTGGAGCACATTATAAGAATCACAATTCAATGCAGTGAACTGGTGAATTATGAGAATTTTACCAGTTACAAGCTGAGGCTTTTTCCATACTCCTTTACTAATGTTGCTTTCACCTAGTATTTTACCATTACAAGACACTCTATTTTTTCTTGGGAGGAGATGAAAAGGTTGCTCCATACCTAGTCCTTCAGATCTGAACTAGAGGTATGCATAACTAAGCTATCCAGATTAACCCTGAGAAATGGAAAATTAGTAGATGTTTTTGCTGCTCCGTTTAAGAAGATGAGAAACAGGTGCAAGGTATTATTACTTAAGACCAAGTATGTCAAAATGGCCCAATATGGCTTGGACATCAAGCTACGAGAAAAGTTCTAGGGGATGGAGTTTAGGTACTTCTACAAGCTTGCTACCAAGGTAACTAAGTATGAAAGGTTGTTGATGGAGGAACCCACTAGAAGAGAACAACTAGGGGACCTATTAGTAGGAGGTAAATAATCATAAACTTGTTACAATTAATCTTATTACCAATGGTACTTGTGTGGGTCTTATTTTAGGTACCTCAAGCAAGATCACTCCTCATAAGAAGACTTAGTCAACCTTGTACTTACCTCCCTAGTATGCTTTTGCCATCAATAAAATTGAGGATATATTTGATTTCTTACTGAAAGAAAAATTAATTAATTTCCTTATTGATCACACACTCCTAACTAAAAAGAGATGAAAGGAAGAGATTATTGAAAATACCATGATTCTTGGAATAATAACACAAACAACTACTAGGCTTTTAGGGTGGTGATCTAAGATTGTGTTAACAAAGGTGTCTTAAAATTCCCTAAAAACAATGAAGCTATGCTAATTTATGAAGATCCATTCCCAATTGTGGCTTCTGTCAACACAGCCACGTGGACCTTAAGGGTGTCATCAATAAACTGAGGAAATTGCAAATACAAATTGAAGTGGTCAGGAAATTAGAGGCCTTCAACATATGTATTCAGCATATGAAATCCTTCTTAGGGTTGCTAAGGGGCTACCAATGAGATATGCTTAGTATGATCCATCTCCCAGGAGATTTCTTAGGGAAAGGTATCAGAGTCCCAATAGAGGAACCAATAGGGGATTTGGCCATCACTCAATCCATATTCCCAAGAAAGCCAAACTTGCTGCACCTGTAGAGCTAGAGGTGAAATTCCAGAAGGAGTCAACCCAGGTTTGTGGCACCTCCCTTAGTAGAACCAAGCAAATGGTGGTAATTGGTGTGCCATCCCAAGTTTTCATAGCCATTGACTTGAATAATGAAGAGAAAGCTCTAGAGGTAGAGGGTTGCAAAAATGAGACAACAAGAAGTTGAAAAGGATTAGCCTGTGCAAAAAAACAAGTTTAACAAAAAATAATATAAGATATAGAGTCAGTGGGAAGCTTAGAAGAAGTTCAGGGAAAGGAAGATAAGGCCAAATTTTTTTATTGTGATGTTGCTTAGTTACTATTACGTATAACTTTTTAAAAAGTAGTGGTAAAGGTACCTAAGGACCCTAAGGAGGAACCAATAGATCCCTTAGAGGCTGAGGTATACAGTGGAGTGACAATCCAGTGTACTAAGCTGGGGAAACAAAGAAAATTGTGATTGACAAACCTTTTAAGAGAATGACCAAGCACCTACGACCATTATACATCATAGTTCATCTCAATGGTTGACCTACCTCTAAGGTGCTTATTGATAATGGGTCAATAGTAAATATTATGCTACTCAGGATGCTGATAACACTGTTAAAGTTAAAGGGGGACCTTATTACAACTGATGTCTCGGTGTCTACTTTTACTGAAAAGCTGTCTAAGACCCTAATGTCTTGCTAGTAGAGCTAATTTTCTCGGTGTCTACTTTTACTGAAAAGCTGTCTAAGACCCTAATGTCTTGCTAGTAGAGCTAACCGTGGGTAGTAAGTCTTCTATTACTACTTTTTTTATAGTTTGATCTATTGTAAACTATCATGCACTTTAAAGAGGGACTAGATACATGCGAATTAGTGCTCTCCTCTCTTCACCAATTTTTATTGTTTTAAAAAGGGAATGATTTGGGCAAATGCCAAGCCATTTTTAGCTCACTCAAATGCAGTACAGGCTTAGTATTATGATGTTAACATGAGTCCCATCCAGTTCATTAAGAAGAAGTCTCAATAGAGGATTCAGGGGGCATCAGCTCATAACTCCTCAAGTGAAAGTCATGTCATATATGCAAAATCTGTAATAGTTTCTAAGCTTACCTCTCATGGAGATAAGAAGCTAGAAAAAGAGATAGATAAACCAGTAAAAGAAGCTAATAGATCACTTGATATTGTGCTTTATAAGTGGTCGATGGTGGATCCCGCTATTGCGGAGCTCTATAATGAGTAGCAGATATACAGAAGAAGAAATGGCAGTAGTTGTAACTACCATATCTAGAGCATAAATACAGTAACTCCTTAATAAGATGGAGATAGAAGAGACCTTGAAAATTGAGGGAGCTAAAGTCATATATGAAAAAGAACCAGAGGAAGAACGGTTAGAAGAATTACAACTTTAAGATTTAGACCTAGCACCTACAAAGCTAGATAGCATATTAACTGGTATGCAGGATCCTTTTGAAGAAGTCAATCTCGGTTCATCTGAGGAACCATGGGTAACTATGTTAGTTCTTTATTAAGGAATGATTTGAAACAAAAAAAAAAATAATTTCATTATTGCATGAGTACAAGGATTGCTTTGCTTGGAATTATGATGAGATGCCATGTCTCCACAAGAGTTTGGTGGAGCACAAGTTGTCAATGAAACCCAAGTACATTCCGCACCACCAGGCACCTTGGAGAATGTCAAAGGAAGTAATCTTAAAAGTAAAAAAAGAGATTGAGAAGCTAGTAAAAGCAAAATTCATCAAGCCTACTAGGTATACCAAGTGGCTTTCTAATATTGTACTTGTTATTAAAAAAAAAAGGGAAGTTACATGTATATATTGATTTTGGGAACTTGAATGTTGTAACTCTTAAGGACATGTATTTGATGCCGATAACGGACATGCTAATTGATTTTAATACTAAGAATGAGTTGTTATCCTTTCTTGATAGCTTCTCAAGTTACAACTAAATATTTTTTTTGCCCCAAAAGATGTGTCTAAGACCACTTTTAGGTGCCTAGGTTCTATTAGGACATTTGAGTGGCTGGTCACACCTCTTGGCTTGAAGAATGCTAGTGCTACCTTACAAAAAGCCATGAATGCAATATTTCATGATATGTTAAGGTACTTCATGAAGGTGTATATTGATGATATAGTTGTGAAGTCCAAAATAGCATATGAACACATAGAGCACCTGAGGAAAAGCTTCCAGAGAATGTGGCAACACTAGTTGAAGACTCTTAGATGTGCAACCGGTGTTAAAGCTAAGAATTTCTTTGGATTGCTAGTGCACCTAAGGGGAATAAAGGTTTATCAAAACAACTAAAGCTATCCAAGAAGCTAAACTTGTAACACCCTAGGCAAATCCCACATCGGCAAAACACGGAAGAGATGCTAGGTTTATAAGTTGGTGGTTCGTAACCCCTAGTGACGCATTTTAAAACCGTGAGGGCTTCGGCCCAAAGCTGACAATATCACTAGTGGACCGGGCAATTACATTTGTGGTATCAGAGCTGCTCCGCATGCAACCTTGAGCGATGGTGGGGCAAACCTTAGCGAGGACGCTAAGTCCCATAAGGGGGGTGGATTTTAACACCCTAGGCAAATCCCACATCGGCAAAACACATGAGAGATGCTGGGTTTATAAGTTAGTGGTTTGTAACCCCTATTAATGCGTTTTAAAACCGTGAGGGCTTCAGCCCAGAGCGGATAATATCACTAGTGGGCCGGGCCGAGGATCGAAACCTGGCTCTGATAACACAAATGTAATGGCCCGACCCTCTAGTGATATTGTCCGCTCTAGGCCGAAGCCCTCACGGTTTTAAAATGCGTCAATAGGGGTTATGAACTACCAACTTATAAACCCAGCATCTCTCCCGTGTTTTACCGATGTGAGATTTGCCTAGGGTGTTACAAAACTACCCTAGAATAAAAAGGTTTATCTTTAACCCTGTAGGAAAAGCCAAAGAATTTTCTGACCTTTTGAAACTCAAGTAAAAGAGTGAATTCAAGTGGAAAGAAAAAGCACCAATAGGCCTTTGGCCAAATCAATGAATATCTCACCAGGCCACCGGCGCTGGCTCCTCCAAAGGGAGGTGATCCTTTGAAGCTTTATCTATCTGATGTTTTTTATTCCACTGGTTATTTATTGGCATAAGACAACTAAATGGGTCATGAGCAGGTGGTGTACTATCTCAGCTGAAAATTTACTGTCACAGAGGTCAGGCATTTTCCCATAGAGAAACTTTGCCTTGCCTTGTATTCTTCTTGTATGAAGTTGAGGCATTGTCTAATTAGATCTAGAGTGTAGGTGGTCTCGTAGATTGGTTTGATGAAATACATGTTGTCTAGACCATTGATCACTAGAAGAATGGGAAAGTAGCTACTGGCTTTATCAAAATTCACTTTAATTGATTTCCCTTAAAAAGATGTGAAGGGACAGCTGTGATGTAGAACAAATATGGAACAAGGACCAATCTTTAGGAAAGAGAACTAATTCTCAATAAAATATTAATAGTAATCATAATCTAAAGCCATTAAATAATAGAAAATTGGTTCTATTTATAGAGCTTACAACTCGAGCAAATTAAGAATTGAATTCAACTCTAATTAGGAATACTAAATAAAATAAATTAAAAAATAATAAACCTAATAATAATAAAATTCCTAAACAATAAAAATAAAACTCTTGAAATTTCCTAACTCTATAATAATTAAAATTCCTAAATAAAACTTTAGGCTACCTATACTACATTATTCTCCCCTCGTTGGAGAAAAATCAACCTTGAGTCTTGAAATGCAAAAGGATCATATCACAAGTGACTTTAAGAAGCTTGCACTCTCTTTTGTATTCTTTGAAACATCTGGACAAATAGTATCAATTAGAATAATAGTTGAAATGCCCTTTAGCTTAAGAGGATCTTCAATTTTCATTAATGTCTCCATAGAATCTTCTTCATTCCATAATATATCTTCCTCAAGCTTTGCTTATGCAGTTTTATCAACCTCTTACTAATGTGCCACATAGTGACATGACATACGAGGGCCCATTGACCAGGTCTAAGACCAAGCTTATCACCTTACTTGCTTGTATTCAGAATTAAAGAAGTTGGGCTAGACCTGATAAGTCCATGAGGCATGTGAGTTGGGTGCATGTTAAAATGTTTGGGCTTAAGCTAAAATAAAGATAATGGGCTGAGTATGAAGAAAATAAGCCATATGTGTGTAAAAGGCCCCCATTTGTTATTTGGAATTGACCAAGTCAAAGAAATCAATAGAAGATTGTAATATCTTATGAATAAGAAAGAAAATAAGGCTGAAAAGTTAACAAAATCATTCAAATTCATGCATCAACTTGTGGGTAGATTTTTAAAGTGTTTTTTTTTTCAAAGATTCAACATTATTCCTTATTTAAAAGACTATTCAAACTTCCTATTCAGTAACCTTGCTATCTTTCCTTTATAGTGCTTATAATCAACCTACATGAAAGCCAACTCTCGTAAGCTTAAAACATTCTGAGTTTTTATCACAATAGCAAGTGCTGCTTCTTCTTTCGTATCAAACATTATTTGTTTATGGTGAAGTTCTAACTTATCACAAGAGTTCCTAGTGTGACATCTTCATTGGGATTGTATTTTTTGTGACAAGATTACTCTTATCAAAGTTTATATTCCATAATTATCGTTTTATTTTTTTTTTTTTGCCTTTTATTACTGTTGCATCTTAATTCATAAAATACCAAAAAGAAATCCTTTCTTTTTAACCAAATTCTGTTGAAGTTTGATTTTGGTTTTATATTGCTTTATCTTGGTTTTTTTTTATGGTTCAAAGTTATTTCTTGTTCCTCAATTCATTCTAGCTGAATTTCTTATTTTTTTCATAACTAATCAATTTCATTCTCTCCTTCACAAGGCACATCACTTACTTTGGAATAGGCTCTTCAACATGTGAATGTTCAATACTCAAATCTTTAGATTCTTCAATCTCATACTTTTCAAGCTTAATTTCTCCAAGTTGCTCTTTTTGTTCCTTATTCTCATCTTCAAGCTGCTCTTCAAATTCTTCTTCTTGTTCATCTTCAACAATAAGCTTTTTCCTTTGATTATAATTTGAATTTCCTCTCTAAGTCCTTGCAAAGCTAGTAATAATTCATTAAACTCTACTTTTGATAACTCATTAAGCTTTACTTTGGTGAACTTATCAAGCTTTGCATTCAATTTTTTTACACTTGAAATCATAAGGTTTTTCATATATTTTTCAAGCTCTCTTTCATTAACTTGTAAGAATTATTTTAAATCTTTATATTTCCTTTCTTTATTTAGTAAAATTTGTCTAGCTTTTCGATGTTCAGCATCTAAGAAAGAACATCTTTTACAATCATGCCTATAACTATAACTATCTATCCAATGATATAGATATAGTAATTGACCCTTATGAAATCCAATGTCACAAATAATTTCTTAGATAATATTTTTGTAGTAATTGTTCTCGAGTGGTTAGCCACTCGTTCATCTCTTTTGTGGAGTGAATGGAGCTCTCCACTAACTTGGTCAAAACTTCCTAAGGAAGTTTTGATGTAATGGCCAAGATTGAGACACTTGTCTCAATCATAGGGTGGTTGCCACATGTCTCTTTCTTAAAGCTTAATGGCTTAAGCCCCTGTGGTCCAGGTTTCCAATATCGTAATTCTAACAGATAAGACATGGACAAGTTGATAATTTTATAGGTGATGGAGGGAATTCTTGCAACTTCTAATGACCAATTCCTTAAGCTGGAGGAGCCAAACTTGACTTCCAAGAGTATCAGAGAACTCAGGGGGAACTGGCCCAAAATTTCCCTGTAGGGTAGTATAAGAGGAATCATGTTCCCTCGATTCAGATTCCTTTTATGACAATTATAATTGCTCTAGTTCTTAAGGTAGTAGCTCAAATAACACGTTTCTGCAAGTCCAAAGCCATCTTACCTTGTAGAAAACTGATGGCATAACACTGAGCGTAAAACAGCCAAGGCTAACCCACGGCCTTAAATAATCGACTTTACGGCTTTTCCAAAGGACCCTATAGAAAATGGAATAGACAAAGCCGACATAACAACTAAAGTGTAATTGAGTAGGCATTGCTGCAACTTATGCAGAATAAATAGAGGAATAATGTGATAAGTAGGCTTTATGACCATTTTCATTAATAAATAAAAAGCCAAAACCCGGCTTATTATTCAACAAATATCCAAGTATTTACATGTATGCTAAATTTATTACATCAAGATATAACAACTATAGCATGCAAAAAAATTCTTAGAGGAAGCTTAAAGTCAATAAATAGCTCTAGAATAAGGCTGGATACAAACTCCCTAGTATTTGATACTGACATTTAACAAGGAAGCGCTAGGAACACCATTGCAAATAGGAGAAACCTACGGTACCATCAAAGGCATCTGTGGAGCCATTGGTGCCTGCGAGGTGGCAGGTACCTAGGTACTAGTCGATACCTACGAACTAGAAAAGGGACTGATGCCATCTCTACAAGTATAAGAGATATAATGAGCATTCCCAAACAACAATAGTCAAGCAAGAAACATAGGTACTAACATTCAAGTTCAATATATAGTACTTGTTCTTAACAAGATACACACAATTTACAGGTACCAACCAACATATTGTAGATACCGATTAATATATTATAGGTACTTGAGCAAGTACCTATAAAATTCTCAAATCTAGGGACAATCAACAAGACCTATTCAAATTCCCAAAGCTATATGATAGAATTATATTAAAGAAGTGATGGAAATTTTCAATCTACCTAAAATCAAGTGAAACAAGTATACGAATGCCTTGAACTGATGACCAAAATTCGCGAACTAGTGGCACAATACAAGCTGGTGTTGAGATGATGTCATTGAAAGTGGCTAAGGGAACCACGAATGAAATTTAACATCAAAAGTATATCATGGTGAAAAGTGAGCCGATGAAACCAGCAAAGAGAGAATTGCACTATGGCCAAGCTTGGGACTAAACGATGGTGGAGTGGAGCACCGACAAGGTGAGATGAGTGATAGACGATCGATGAAGACGAACAGCAATAGCATGAATGGCGATGGAGCACCGATGAAGGCAATCACACAATGAGAGCATGCCGATAGGAAAGAAAGGAATAGAAAGAAAAAGAGAGAAAAGAAGGAAAGGAAAAGAAGGGAAAGAGAAAATAACTTGATTAGTTTCTTTTGGTTTGATGGTGATAATTGTGAGACTGAAAAATAAATTATTTTTAAGTGTCCATTGGAAAGATAAATCTATAGTAATTAAGAGGTATGCAATAATTAGAACTCTATGGGAATTGGATTTACAATGATTAGAGTTCTATAGTAATTTAAACTCTTATAGGATAGAGTGAGCTTAAATTTCAAATTCCTAAAAGGATCATAAAAGATACTGGATAATTTTTGAATTTTGAATAGCAAAGAGATGAGCTGAAATCAGTTCTTGTCCACCTAGAATGTCTTAGTCAGCCAATCCAATTGTTGGGGGGCAATTGTTTACACCAAAAATCATTTATTTATCTATCAATTATTTTTAGGCTTAAGAATTAATTAAATTAATTTTTTATGAAATTAATTTAATTTATTTTATTTTATTAATTTCATTAATCTATTTCTTGAGGTAATTAATAATTAAATATTTGGTGGTTATTAGATGGTTATCTGAAAGAATGGAGTTGGTAATAGTTCCAAGCGGTTTTAAGTAGTTCCAAGAAGTGGGCAGATGACTAGTTGTAACTATAGAACAAGATAAAGTGCCTTTCAAAGTCTTCCAGGAGTCTTCCAGGTACTTGCAAGGAAAGCTATAAGAGTTAGATATACTGCAACGTGAAAGGCTCCCAACAACATCATCAACAATAACTCATCCAAACTCTAGCAGTCTTTTATCTTTATTTTATCAGTCTTTTATCTTTCCAAAGCTCTTGCATTTGATTTTAAGCCTTGTACTTTTCTTTTAAGTAATCAAAGCTTTCAATTCTAGTTCACTTACCTATAATTACTTGTTATTCATGAGATTAAGGAAATTGTATACAGTAGAGTCAGTTCTCACAATCATTTGATTTGACAAGTTAGAGTATAATCCCAGGTGATATACTCAGTATCTAGCATGCTAACGCAATCGTAAGTTATGAGATAGCCAAATTGCTCCCTGAAAAGGAAATAGACATATTTAATCTTCTTCCCCAAATATGCCTCTGCTATCGGCTTCATTTTCCCTAGTACCATAGCACTGATCTTCTCAAGGCTAAAAAACCATATTATCCCCTTTCACCTTCACTTATACATAAGGTTTACTGTCCTTATTCACCATCTCATAAAGCAATAATTTTTATCTCTCTAAACCCCTAGAGTCTATATAGTAAACTTGCAAACCAAGTGGCGCCAAAACTGATCCAACCCATATCAATATTTCACTGGCTAAAACAAAAAATGGTTTCTAAGTCATCAATAAAAGGAAAAAAAAAAAGAGGAGAATTCCTTTACTTTCTTCCTACGAGATGCTTAACATTTGTTAGACCTAAGGGTCTTAATCTATATTTTGATGATAATAAACAATTAGTATGCTATTAATCTTTATTGGAAGTGTTTGTGTTAAGATTGTAGGTTTCAAATTCGAAATTGTTAAATTGCTTTAAATCAAGGTTGAATGAGATAAGGAAAGGAAGCAAAGCATCATGGGATTATACAATATAATTTTTATTTATTTTTATACTATGTGAATCTCATTTAATTAATTGTGTTGGCTCAAGTCTAGGTATTACTAAAAAATATCTTGTTCTCTCGTTTTTACCTATCTCTTCACCAAGGAAGAGTTAAATTTTTTTTTTTTTGAATGATGCAAAGTTAATTTTTGAAAATGTTTTAATTGAAAAATTTATTGAATTAGATTTTTAACGCTTCAAACGGATCGCATATCCGACTTTGGGATCAAAAGTTATATTCTTTTAAGTCTTTTAAAAAAATAGAACAGTATGGACTTCAGCAGCTAAAGTAGGAAACTTCAGCAGCCGAAGTCAAGTTTTTGAAATTGTAGTTTTGGGTAAAATGGACTTCGGTAGTCGAAGTCAAGTTTTTAAATTTGAAGTTTTGGCAACATAGACTTTTGTAGCCTAAGTAAGGGACTTTGCAGCCGAACCTAAGCTTTTAAAAGTTGAAATAATGGGATTTTAAATTGTTAAATGCTTATTTTTGAATTTAATGCACTTCCAATGATCATTTTCTTGTCAAACTATAAATAGAGAGTATTTATAACTAGAAACAAGTTGCAATAAACATCCATTTGAGAATTTATTCCAGAACTTGAGCCTTTGCAATTAATTTTTTGAGAGCTTGTATTTGAGTTGTGATTTATTGTGTTTTGAGATTGTGTGACACCCCTTACTCGTCTACAGTATAGTCGAGCAAGATATGCCATCCAGTGTGCCAGAGCACCATATCTTATTTCATAACAATTTACCCTCCTTAATTTATTTATTATTCACCAAGTGTAAAATTTTACCAATTATATCATTGATTTACAACTTTGATTTATCTGAATTTTTCATAAATTTTTATAGAAAATCCGGCAGAGTGCTAGCTGTAAATTAGAAAAACAGTTCTTCTGAACCTGTTAAAAACACTTCCAATATGGTTTTCAAATCCAGAACTCCAATATACATACATATCAACTCAATTTCCAGTTCTCAATCACAATTTTCAAAATTTTGTTCACATCACAATTTGAATTAATTTCATGAATAACTCCTCAACATTTACTTTTCAACAAAATATACTGATAATTACAATAACATTTCATATATTACATTATCATATGATTTCATGAGTTTTTAATTACAATCAAGAACTAGTACAAAATGCAAAGTACAAAATACAACCCAAAATCCTAACATCCAACCAAGTGCACTGCAGATATGAGGTGACTCTAGACTCTGTACAGATCTGGCTAATCACCCGGTCTGAGGTTTGCTGGACTCCCCAGCTATGTCTCTAGTACCTACGCATGGCAAAAGCGATGTGCTAAGCAATTCTGCTTAGTGGTGCCAATATAAAATAAAATAGCTAAAATAAAATAGATATGCAGAATGTATACTGACATTTTATGTAGACTAAGTTCCTGGCAATTATTATAGTATTATTTAATTAAAATTTAGTAAGATTTACTTTGATTGCCCGAGTAACCTATAATAGTCGATTGGACTGGATAAACGGGTGAACTGGCACTGGGTACCAAGTACCTAGGGCCATCACACCATCGGTCACATTGTGTCTCCCGGTGTGCAACATAACAGCTAATAAGTTGTAGTAAACATTGGGCACAAGGCCAAGTGTCACACTGATATCAGAATGGCTAAAAGCCATAAAATCATAGAATGGCATAATGCCATGTGCAGTACTGCTAACTGAACCCTATTGGCATGCCAACTTATCCAAACCAATCATTCTAGGCAAACTAGGGCATTTTACACAGTTAATGATTCAATTATTTATTTTTATAATGTAGAGGTCACTATTTACTTGACTAATTTCACTCAAAGGTTGACTTTTTAATTTATAACAGATTTGTTGAACCTAAGTTCATCAAGATACCACATTTTGGTTTACAAAATTATTGGCATTAGTTGCCAAACAATACTTAAAACAAATGGAGAATAATTCAAAAATTTCAGTTTTGAGTGCTAGAATTCATTGTTCCATTAGGCCATTCTACAGTGAGAATTTGGCCTAATGTTCTTCATCAAAATTGTTCCTTATTGTGTCTAGTTACAGTTCTTTTTTTGAATCACTCCATTTGGATTTTTGTCACTCAAGTTATGGCCTAAACACCACAACTGGCCAGATTGAAATTTTCCCAGAATTTCTGGGCAGAATCAATTCTGAAATTTTTGTACACTGACTGCAGGTCATTTTTGAGCATATTATGGTCAAAATTTGGGTTTGTTTTCATCATGAAAGTTGTAGGGCTATGTCTCAGCTTTCTACTGGTTAAATTTCAAGTCAATTGAACTTTTCTAGACCGAGTTATGATCATTTGAATCAATACCGTTCATTTAGTTATTTTCCAGGGACAGCATGTTGGTCACCCAAATTAGGGTAGTTTTCAGGTCAACTTGGTTTGGTTTTCTGGGCAGGGTTTCTTCACAAAGTTGTGCTATTATGTGTCTAATTTCATGTCCAATTAGCCTTGTACCAATTACACCTACACCTTTCAAGTTACAGCTACCCAAACCTGTTGGACTCACACCCAACCCCGCAGGTCACCAAGGGCAGCATAACTAACCTCAATTCCATTGTCCTAAATCACTTCAATTCCTCATAACATATAGTTAAATGGTCACTAGTTGACCATTACAATGTTCATATACCATTATATGAGCAAACCCTAATTTTGTTCAAGTCTCCAAGTTCTCAAAGTTTAATTTATGCATTAAACTTACAATTTCAACTTACACATGTCCTTAAACATGAATTGATTGAGAGAGAGAATAAATTGGGCACTAACCCTGAATGGAGTCAGTCCCAAGCTTGTAAAAGCTCTTCCTTCCTACTTCTTTTTGCTGTCATTTGTAACACCCTCCCTGTAGCAACTATGTGCGTTCTACTGTTTCAGTGACCAGTGTCGGTTCGGATAGCTATAACATCTGGAAAAATATTTAAACTAAAGTGAGGAACCATAATTAACTCAAATATTAATAAGAAAAATTTAGAAAAAATTTTAGAAATAAAATACAACCAAGTTAAATGAGTCGGTACCCTAGCGATGGGTAACCTAGTAGGAAGTTGCAGTTCTCGTAACTAGGAGCCCTAGACCCGAGGAAAAATTCATAAAATAATTTTTGGCATTCCAGAGAAGGGTCATTGAGGTTCCTATGGCATTAGAATGTCAAGAAAATGCTTAGAAAAAAATTTCAATTGGTACAGACAATTTTAGTCTGTTAAGCCAAGCGGAGGGCATTTTGGTCACTTCGCCTTTAGAGGTATTTTTGGCCGACTTGTCCAGTTAAGTAAATAATTATTATGATATAAAATGTGAATAAATATTGCTAAAAACTAAATTGAAAATAAGTATAGAAGAGAAGAAAAGAAAATGAAAGAAAATGCTAATTATGACATCATATGATGTCATTAAACACTTACCCACCAATCCCCATTAGATAACCACTTAATTAACTAATAAAAGAGGATAAATGAGACCAAAAATGGGAAAAGCAATCTGCTCCTTTCTTCCTCAACATTTCAGCTGTAACCCATTTTCCCTTCCACGCAAACCTCCATGAAAGCTCCACCAAAGCTTCATAACTCACCAAATCTCACCCCAAAACCCTAAACACCCTTCACAAAAAATTAACCCCCACATCAAGAGCAAGGTTTTGATTATCATAAAGTAAACAAATTCCAAGGTTTATACAAGCCAATAAAGAGACCAAAGAGGTTAGTGCACTAAACAATTTCTTTTCTTTCTTTAATCTAAATCAAGTAGAAATTGTGTGAAATTAAAAGAAAAACTTGAGTAAATGAAATCTCTAAATTTGACAACCATGAGAAATTTTAAGTATTTTTGGTTTTTGATGAAATTAAGTGGCTTAATTATGTTATTGACGAGTATAGATGATGGATAAAGTGATTTGGTATGAGTTTGGTGTGTGTATGCCATGAATTGGAAATTGGAGTTAGGGTTTGAGCATGAAATTGAGACTTTGATCATGCAGTGGTGAAAGTAAGTTTTAATAGTCAATTGGTGACCATTTGGGTATGTGTGAATGAGAAATGAAGTGGTTTGTGTAGTGGGAATTGAAGTTAGTGTTACTGCCTTGGCTAACCTGCAAGACTGACCATGAGTCCAGCAGGTTTGGGCAGCAATAACCGGAGTTATAGAGGTTCAATTGGTGGAAAGCCAATTAGACATGAAACTAGACACATAATGGCACAATTTTTGTGAGGAAACCTTGCCCAGAAAACCAAATTAAGTTGACCTAAAAATTGCCCTAATCCGAGTGACCTGCATTCTGCCTGGGCAAAATGACCAAATGAACAGTGTGTATTCATTTGGTCATAACTCAGTGTAGAAAGGTCCAATTGACCTAAAATTTACCTGAAGAAAACAAATCCAAATTTTGATTATAACCTAGTCAAATTGCCAACCAAACTTAGGTTACCAAATCTAGCAGAACCAGTTTTGTCCAGAATTTTGGATTCTGTCCAATCCGGCCAATTATGGTGTTTAGGCCATAACTTGAGCTACAAAACTCCAAATGGAGTGATTCAAAAAAGGAAATGTAACTAGAAAAAATAAGGAACAACTATCATGAAGAAAATTTTGCCAAATTCCTACTGTAAGAATGACCAATAAAACAGTAAAACAAGGCTTGAAATATGAAAATTTTGAACAACTAGCACTAAGCTTAGAAATGGTATTGGTAACCAATACCAACAATTTTAGAACGTAAAATGTGGTATGTTGAGAGTATTAGAACTAATGTACCTATTGTCTATACAAAAGTCAACATTTTAATTGACTAATGAAATGAATAGTAACACCTAAACTTAAATTTTAAGAATTGTACAATTTAAAAGTGTAACATGCCCTAGTACACCTAGCAAGATTGATTTGGATAGGTTGGCATGCCAATAGGGTTCAGTTAGCAGTACTGCACATGGCATTATGCCATTCTGTAATTTCATGGCTTTTAGCCATTCTATCATTATGTTGATACTTAGCCTTGTGACTAATGTTATTACAGTTTATTAGCTGTTCTGTTGCACACCGGGAGATACATATGTGACCGATGGTGTGACGGCCCGAGGCACTTGATACCCAGTGCCAGTTTACCTGTTTATCCAGTCCAGTCATCCAGTATAGGTTGCTTGGGCAACCAGAAATGAAAGTGGATAAATTTAATGAAATTATGAATATAACAAATACAAAATAAATAAGATTACCAATAATGATCGAAAAATTATCTGTATAAGACATCAGAATATACACTGCATATTTATTTTCTATTATTTCTTTTTATTTTATTATTGGCACCACTAAGCATCATTGCTTAGCGCGTTGCTTTTTGCCACGAGTAGGTTCTGAAGAAACCGACCGAGAGCCCAGTAGACTACAGACTGGGTGAGACCTCCTGCAGCTCTGCATAGTGTCTATGTCACCTCACCGTCATCAGTGCATTGGTAGGACACTAGATTTTATTTTGATATTTTGTAATTAACTTTTACTTTCTCATGTGCAATTGAAACTCATGTAATGTATTTTGGTATTAATGTAAATAGTGAGAATTGTGTTTATGAATGAAAAAAATTGAATATTTATGTATGACTTGCATATGAATATCATAAGAAATGAATGATTGAGAAATGGAAATGTTGTTGAAAAATAGTGAGATTTTGATGATGAAATGGAGTTTGGGATTGATTGAGAATTTTGGAAGTGTTTTTCACAGGTTCCGAAGAACTGTTTTCTCCATTTTTAGCTGGTACTTTGCCGGATTTTCTATAAAATTTGCGGAACCTCAAATAAATTGTAATTTCAATAAATGACTTAAATGAATTATATTTCACAAATTATACTTCATAACTATAAAAAAAAAATTAAATTAGGAAGAATAAAACTGATTGAATTAAATAGGGTGTTCTGGTACACTGCGTGGCATATCTTGCTCGGCTACACTGTAGACGGGTAAGGGGTGTCACATTTAGCAGAATCAGAGCACGGTTTAGGCATTCTGGGCCTAGATCGAGTCCATACCATGCATTGCATTTGGAAGAGTCGAGGTGACACTAATGCAGATCTGTTTGTCTTTGTTATTTTGATTAGGATATGGACACCACATCTCAGAGGGCAGTTGAGGAGGAAGTGGAGAGTCATGCTCCACCTGCAGTAGCTGAGACTAGGGGTAGGGTAGAACCTGCTATGCCAGCTCAAGCAGAGCCTGCTCAGCCTCCACAGTCCATGTTCCAGCAAATGGCCGAATTCTTCAGACAAATGGCTAGGGTAATGCCACCACCACCACCACCTCTACAATAGAAATCTCACTTGGAAAGGTTGAGAAAATTTGGAGCAGTGGATTTCTTTGGCAAGAGAGAAGATGATTCTGTTGCAGTCAAAAATTAGTTGAACAGAACAGGAAGGGTTTTAAAACAACTCCACTGCACTCCAGAGCAAAATCTAGAAGCTATTGTATATTTATTGCAAGATAATGCCTACCAATGGTGGGATACAGTGTCTAGTGAAGTGCAGCCAGAAGTAATAACTTAGGACTTCTTCCTCTCAGAATTCAAGAAGAAATATGTGGGTAGTGTATACCTAGAAGAGAGAAGAAGAGAGTTCACTAACCTAAGGCAGAGACAGCTGACAGTGGCAGAGTATGAAAAAGAATTTGTCAGACTAAGCCACTATGGAAGGGCGATAGTCCCCAATAAAGCCGAGAGGTGTAAAAGATTTGAAGAGGGATTAAATGATAACATAAAGATCATGATCACTGCTTTAGGAATCACAGACTTCACCAAGTTAGTGGAAGCTGTAATAAAAGTTGAAAAAGTAAGAATAAGTGAGCAAACCAGAAGAGAGAGACAGTAGAAGAGGGGCTCGGGTCAGTCTAGCTCATCTCCTGCACCAGGAAAGAAGTTCAAAGGTCCACCTGCACAGAGTTCAGGTCAACCTCAAGGTCAGGGTCAGTCCTAGGGGCCCAGGCCACAGTTCACCCCTACGAGAGGTCAGTCCACACTATCAGTGGGCAGCTCTCCAGGGACGTGGTTCAGGAGACTAGCCCCAGCATCTTCTGCATATCCACATTGCCTGAAGTGGCATAAGGGGGAGTGTTGGAGAGTGACTGGTGCCTGCTTAAGGTGTGGGTCGACAAAGCATCAGCTGAGGAACTATCCATATAGAACTACTACAACTGCTCTAACACAAGCAGACAGACCTGCTCCTGCACCACAAAGGGATAGGAAATCTGGCAAATCTGAGGCAGTGGAACCATCACAGAGGCCTGCATCTGAGCCAGCAGAGAGGCCTGAGGGCAGACCACCTGCCAGAGCCTATGCCATGAGAGTTCAGGAGGAGCAAGATGCCTCGGACATCAATAGGGGTAGGTTCTCCCTCTACAATACATCTGTGCATGCATTGGTGGATCCAGGATCCACTCATTCATACATCTGTATCAACCTACCTGTAGAAAGGGGGATATTAATGGGGAAGAGTGACCAAGACATTCTGGTCACTAATCCATTGGGCCACAGTGTAGTGGTGAACAAAGTATACAAAGGTTGCCCATTAAGGATTCAGGGGTATGAATTCTTGGCAGACTTGATTGAGTTGCCTTTCCATGAGTTTGACATGATTTTGGGAATGGACTGGTTGTCACGTCATCAGGCAATGGTTGATTGTAAACTGAAGAGGATTTCTTTGAAAACTCCTGAGGGTAATGAGATTACAGTTGTGGGGGAAATGACAGATTTCTTGTCCAATATCATTTCAACCACAGTTACAAGAAAATTGATGAGAAAAGGCTGTGAAGCCTACCTAGCACATGTGGTGGATACTAGGCAGGCTAAGCCAGATCTGTGTGACATACCCACAGTAAGAGACTTCCCAGATGTGTTTCCTGAAGAATTGCCTAGCTTGCCACCAGAAAGGGAAGTTGAATTTGCCATTGAGATACTTCCGGGTACAGCATCAATCTCTATTGCTCCTTATAGGATGGCACCCACAGAATTGAAGGATCTGAAAATCCAATTACAGAAGTTGCTGGATAAGGGGTTCATATGCCCCAGTGTGTCACCATGGGGAGCTCCAGTGCTGTTTGTAAAGAAGAAAGATGGGACTTTGAAGTTATGCATCGATTACCGGCAGTTGAACAAAGTGACAGTTTCCGTTGCCTAGAATTGATGATCTGTTTGATCAGTTGAAGGGAGCAGGAGTATTTTCCAAAATTGATCTCAGATCAGGGTATCATCAGTTGAGGGTGAAGGATGCAGATGTGCCAAAGACTGCATTCAGGACCCGATATGGGCATTATGAGTTCTTAGTGATGCTCTTTGGCCTAACAAATGCACCAGCGGCATTCATGGACCTTATGAACCGTATCTTCCATCCACACTTAGATCGGTTCGTAGTGGCCTTTATTGATGATATTTTGGTGTATTCCAAGACCAGGGAAGAACATGATGAGCATTTGAGGATCGTTCTGCAAACCCTGAGAGAAAAGAAGCTGTATGCTAAGTTGTCCAAGTGTGACTTCTGGTTAAATGAGATTGCATTCCTTAGACACATAGTGTCAGCTGATGGGATTAGAGTGGATCCCAAGAAAATAGAAGCAATGATGGAATGGAAGCCTCCTAGAAATACAACTGAGGTCAAAAGTTTCTTGGGGCTAGCTGGGTATTACAGAAGATTTGTGAAGGGATTTTCCTTAATAGCTGCTCCAATGACCAAGTTGTTAAACAAGAATGTCAGATTTGACTGGAATGACAAGTGTCAGACCAGTTTTGAGAAGTTGAAGGCTATGTTGACTGAAGCACCAGTGTTAACACAGCCAGTGTTAGGAAAAGACTTTGTGATCTACAGTGATGCCTCTCATAATGGGTTAGGGTGTGTATTGATGCAAGAGGGGAAGGTGGTCGCCTATGCTTCCAGGCAGCTAAGGCCACATGAACAGAATTACCCTACCCATGATTTAGAACTTGCAGCAATTATCTTCACACTGAAGATATGGAGGCACTACTTATACGGTGAAAAGTGCTACATTTACACATACCAAAAAAGCCTGAAATACTTGCCAACCCAAAAGGAGCTCAACCTTAGACAGAGGCGATGGATTGAGTTCCTAAAGGACTATGATTGTGTGATTGACTACCATCCTGGGAAGGCAAATGTAGTTGCTGATGCTTTAAGCAGAAAATCCATCACAACTTTGAGATCATTAAATGACCGTCTATCCTTGACTTGAGATGGAGCTATTTTGGCAAAGTTACAAGTGAGGCCAAACCTGCTACAGCAGATCTTAGATGGGCAAAAGGCAGATGAGAAGCTAAAGGCTATTGTGAGTAAAATCTCAGAAGGGCAAGCAACTAACTATGAGGTAAAAGCAGATGGGTGTCTGTACTACAAAGGAAGAGTATGTGTACTAGATGATGGGGAATTGAAAGCCAATATTCTGAAAGAGGCACATACCAGTGTTTATGCTATGCACCCAGGAAGTACAAAAATGTATCATGATCTGAAGCTTCATTATTGGTGGCCTGGTATGAAGAAGGACATAGCTAACTATGTGACTAAATGCTTGACATGTTAGCAAGTCAAGGAAGAACATCAAGTTCCATCGGGTTTGCTACAGCCTATACGCATACATGAATGGAAATGGGATCGGGTCACCATGGATTTTGTAAGTGGTCTACCTCTCACCCAGAAGAAGCATGATGCAGTATGGGTGATAGTAGATAGATTGACGAAGTCAGCACACTTTCTGCCAGTTAGGACTAACTACTCACTTGAGAAGTTAGCAGAATTGTATATCAGTGAGATAGTTAGACTGCATGGAATTCCACTTTCCATCATATCTTATCGAGACCCGAGGTTTACATCGAGATTTTGGAAGAAATTGCATGAATCCTTGGGTACACAACTCCACTTCAGCACAGTTTTCCATCCTCAGACGGATGGGCAATCTGAAAGAGTAATACAGGTAAACAATTAAAACCAATTAAACTAATACAAATATTGAACTGAAATGATAATAATAACATGAAATATATGTCAGGTCCTTGAGGATATGCTGAGGAGTTGTGTCATTGAGTTTGATGGAAGTTGGGATAGATAGCTCCCATTGGCAATATTTGCATACAACAATACCTACCAAGCTAGCATCCAAATGGCCTCGTATGAAGCACTGTATGGGAGGAAATGTAGAACTCCAGTGTGCTGGACTGAATTGGGTGAAGATAAACTGGTAGGGCCAGACCTGGTAAAACAGACTGAGGAGAAAGTAAAACTAATCAAAGCCAATTTGAAGGTTACCTCAGACAGACAGAAATCTTATGCCGACCTGAAGAGGAAAGAAATAGAATATGCGGTTGGCGATAAAGTGTTCCTCAAGGTGTCACTGTGGAAGAAGGTACTAAGGTTTGGAAGAAAAGTTAAGTTAAGCCCTAGGTTCATTGGCCCATATGAAGTCATTGAACGTGTGGGTCTAGTAGCCTACAGGCTAGCTTTACCACCAGAGATGGACAAGATCCACAATGTGTTCCACGTATCTATGCTAAGAAGATACCGCTCAGATCCTTCACATGTCATCTCTATGGAAGAAATTGAAGTACAACCGGACTTGACATATGAAGAAGAACCCATACGGATCCTGGCTCGGGAAGTGAAAGAGTTAAGGACTAAGCAGATTCCACTGGTAAAAGTGCTTTGGAGGCACCACAACACTGAGGAGACAACTTGGGAAAGTGAAGAGACAATGAGGCAACAGTTCCCTCAACTGTTTGCATGAGGTAAATTTCGAGGATGAAATTTAAATTAGAGGGGAAGAGTTGTAACACCCTCCCAGTAGCAACTCAGTGCAATCTACTATTCCAGTGACCGGTGTCGGTCCGGACAGCTATAACATCTGGAAAAATTTTTAAACTAAAGTGAGGAACCATAATTAACTCAAATATTAATAAGAAAAATTTAGGAAAAATTTTAGAAATAAAATACAACCAAGTTAAATGAGTCGGTGCCCTAGCGATGAGTAACCTAGTGGGAAGTTGCAGTTCTTGCAACTAGGAGCCCTAGACCCGAGAAAAAATTCATAAAATAATTTTTGAGACTCCAGAGAAGGGTCATTGAGGTTCCTATAGCATTAGAATGCCAAGAAAATGCTTAGAAAAAAATTTCAATCGGTATAGATAATTTTAGTCTATTAAGCCAAACAGAGGGCATTTTGGTCATTTCGCCTTCAGAGGTGATTTTTGGATGACTTGTCTAGTTAAGTAAATAATTATTATGACATAAAATGTGAATAAATATTGCTAAAAATTAAATTGAAAATGAGTGGAGAAGAGAAGAAAAGAAAATACTAATTATGACATCATATGATGTCATTAAACACTTACCCACCAATCTCCATTAGATAACCACTTAATTAAATAATAAAAGAGGATAAATGAGACCAAAAATGGGAAAAGCAATCTGCTCCTTTCTTCCTCAACATTTCAGCCGTAACCCATTTTCCCTTCCACCCAAACCTCCATGATAGCTCCACCAAAGCTTCATAACTCACCAAATCTCACCCCAAAACCCTAAACACCATTCACAAAAATTAACCCCCACATCAAGAGCAAGGTTTTGATTATCATAAAGTAAACAAATTCCAAGGTTTATACAAGCCAATAAAGAGATCAAAGAGGTTAGCGCACTAAACAATTTCTTTTCTTTCTTTAATCTTATAAGCATGCTAAATCAAGTAGAAATTGTGTGAAATTAAAAGAAAAACTTGAGTAAATGAAATCTCTAAAATTGACAGCCATGAGAAAGTTTAAGGATTGTTGG
Organism: Hevea brasiliensis; assembly: GCF_030052815.1. Classification (NCBI taxonomy): domain Eukaryota; kingdom Viridiplantae; phylum Streptophyta; class Magnoliopsida; order Malpighiales; family Euphorbiaceae; genus Hevea; species Hevea brasiliensis. The sequence goes on from NC_079507.1 coordinate 23,863,522, forward strand.
TTTTTGATGAAATTAAGTGGCTTAATTATGTTATTGATGAGTATAGACGATGGATAAAGTGATTTGGTATGAGTTTGGTGTGTGTATGCCATGAATTGGAAATTAGAGTTAGGGTTTGAGCATGAAATTGAGACTTTGATCATGCAATGGTGAAAGTAAGTTTTAATGGTCAATTAGTGACCATTTGGGTATGTGTGAATGAGAAATGAAGTGGTTTGTGTAGTGGGAATTGAAGTTAGTATTGCTGCCTTAGCTGACCTGTAGGACTGACTATGAGTCCAGCAGGTTTGGGCAGCAATAACTAGAGTTGTAGAGGTTCAATTGGTGCAAGGCCAATTAAACATGAAACTAGACACATAATGTCACAATTTTTATGAAGAAACCTTGCCCGGAAAACCAAATCAAGTTAACCTAAAAATTATCCTAATCCGGGTGACCTGCATTCTGCCTGGGCAAAATGACCAAATGAACAGTGTTTATTCATTTGGTCATAACTCAGTGTAGAAAGGTCCAATTGACCTGAACTTTTACCAGCAGAAAGCTGAGACATAGACCTAAAACTTTCATGAAGAACACAAATCCAAATTCTGACCATAACCTAGTCAAATTGCCAACCAAACTTAGGTTACCAAATCTAGCAGAACCAGTTTTGCCCAGAATTATGGATTCTGTCCAATCCGGCCAGTTATGGTGTTTAGGCCATAACTTGAGCTAAAAAACTCCAAATGAAATGATTCAAAAAAGGACATGTAACTAGACAAAATAAGGAACAACTTTTATGAAGAAAATTTTGCCAAATTCCTACTATAAAAATGACCAATGGAATAATAAACACAAGTCTTGAAATCTGAAAATTTTGAACAACTAGCACTAAGCTTAAAAATGGTATTGGCAATCAATACCAACAATTTTAGAATGTAAAATGTGGTATGTTGGGAGTATTAGAACCAACGTACCTATTGTCTATGCAAAAGTCAACATTTTAATTGACTAATGAAATGAATAGTAATGCCTAAACTTAAATTTCAAGAATTGTACAATTTAAAAGTGTAACATGTCCTAGTACACCTAGCAAGATTGGTTTGGATAGGTTGGCATGCCAATAGGGTTCAGTTAGCAGTACTGCACATGGCATTATATCATTCTGTGATTTCATGGCTTTTAGCCATTCTGTCATTATGTTGATACTTGGCCTTATACCTAATGTTATTACAGCTTATTAGCTGTTCTGTTGCACACCGGGAGATACATATGTGACCGATGGTGTGACGGCCCGAAGTACTTGATACCCAGTGCCAGTTTACCTGTTTATCCAGTCCAGTCATCTAGAATAGATTACTTGGGCAACCAGAAATGATAGTGGATAAATTTAATGAAATTATGAATATAACAAATACAAAATAAATAAGATTACCAATAATGATCAAAAAATTATCTGTATAAGATATCAGAACATACACTGCATATTTATTTTCTATTATTTCTTTTTATTTTATTATTGGCACCACTAAGCATCATTGCTTAGCGCATTGCTTTTTGCCACGCGTAGATTCTGGAGAAACAAACTGAGAGCCCAGTAGACCACAGACTAGGTGAGACCTCCTGCAGCTCTACATAGTGTCCGTGTCACCTCACCGTCAGCAGGGCATTGGTAGGACACTAGGTTTTATTTTGATATTTTGTAATTAACTTTTACTTTCTCATGTGTAATTAAAACTCATGTAATGTATTTTGGTATTAATGTAAATAGTGAGAATTGTGTTTATGAATGAAAAAAATTGAATATTTATGTATGACTTGTATATGAATATCATAAGAAATGAATGATTGAGAAATGGAAATGTTGTTGAAAAATATTGAGATTTTGATGATGAAATGGAGTTTGGGATTGATTGAGAATTTTGGAAGTATTTTTCATAGGTTCCGAAGAACTGTTTTCTCCATTTTTAGCCGGTACTCTGTCGGATTTTCTATAAAATTTGCGGAACCTAAAATAAATTATAATTTTGATAAATGACTTAAATGAATTATATTTCACAAATTGTATTTCATAACTATAAAAAAAAATTAGGAAGAATAAAAATGATTGAATTAAATAGGGTGTTTCGGTACACTGCGTGGCATATCTTGCTCGGCTACACTGTAAACGGGTAAGGGGTATCATATCTTTAGCTTGCCCAAGGTGTGTGGATAATTTTTTGTGAAAACAAAGATGGATTTTATGGTGAGAAACTTAAGGAAATCAAGTTGGAATGAATGAAAATGGCGGAGAGCTTTAGGAAGGGATTTCGGCCACCATGGATGGAAGAAGAAGATGAAGTGATTTTTGGTCTTCTTTATCCCTTATAATGTGTTTATTTAATTCTCATTGGTGGGAGAGTTTTTAATGAGGTCATGCTTATGTCATTATTTGACTTTTATTTCATTTCTTTTCTTTTGTTTTTCTTCCTTACTTCTTTTACTTATTTTTAATAAATTTTTCATCAATATTAATTCACATTTTATGTCATAAATATCACTTACTTAAATGGGCAAGTTGGTCAAAAATCATCTCTGAAGACGAAATGACCAAAATGCCCTCCGTTTGGCTTAACGAGCTAAAATTGTGTGTACCGATTGATTAAATTTTCTTTGTGTTTTCTTAGCAATTTATTTTCATTGAGACCCCAATAATCCTTCTCTGAGATCTCAAAAATTATTTCATAGAGTTTTCCCCGAGTCTAGGATTACTAACGACCTTCGCCGTCATTTCCCGTTAGGGTCACTCATCACTGGGGCTACGGCTCATTTAACCTTAGTGCATTTCATTTCTAAAAATTTTCCTTAATTTTTCTTATCGTTATTTGGTTTATTTATAACTTTTCACTCTAGTCTAATTATAATTCCAAATATTCTAGTTGCCCGAACTGACATTGGTCACCGAAAGAGTAGAACGTACGGATAACTAAAGTGAGAATGTTATAGATTGCAAGTAAGGTTGTTGAGTTAGCTTATTGTACTAAGAGTGTTCTGGAGCATTAAATTTCTCTTGTGTGCAAAAGAGGTTATACAAGCAAAGTTTTGCTCTTATGGATTGTAAAGGGTTTCATCTTCACTCAAAGAAGATTAATGGTGGAGTTAACTCTCAGGGAGAGACTTGAAGAGAGGACGTAGGCTTGGGATAACCAAACCTCTATAAATCGATTGAGTCTTCATTCTTCTTCTACCGTTCTTTGTATTTATTTCCCTCAAATTTTTCTCATCCTTAAAATTTTCAATTAAAACCCAATTCACCCCCCTCTTAAGTTGCTACAAGGGACAACAACATCAAAAATTGTGTTTTCTGAATTGAAAGCTACTTGATTCTTTGTGGCCTCCCTTTAGCAAATGCTTGGTGTCAGTGAAGGCCACCCGTGATAAGTTATTTCGTTGACTTGATTGTTGGTTATAATCTTCATATGTCTGTTTTGAGAAATGCCCACAAAACCACAAGAATAAATAGTCTCTGCTTATAAAAATAAATAAATAAATAGTTCCATGATCAATGCTAATTACTGTTCCAAGTTTTGGAGAATCATCCTGTGACACCCCTCACTCGTCTATAATGTAGCTGAGCAAGGCATATCACACTCGATGCCGAAGCGTTTTAACTTAACTTATTACATTTCTTATTATTCATATTTATTTTATTAATTTGGGTCAATTCATTTACCGGAGAAACTGACGGAGTTTTCCCTAATTTATTAATATTTTGACGAGTTCCCACCTGATTGAAAAATAATTTTATAAATATTCTCATTCAAATCATCAATTTAATGTCACTCATATAAATACATAAGAAATTCCTGATCATTTCCATACATACATAATTTGAATATGAAATTTCAAACTTTATTAATTTACATCATGTGCACATTTAATGTACAAAAATATATAATTTACATTACATGTCCAAAATTTAATTACAAAGATCAAAAATAAAATATAAGCTGGTGGACTCTACCAAAATATGCACTGTTGAGGAGGTGACACTCGGGACTCAAATGCAGATAAAAAAAACTTCTAACTCCTAGTCTACGGTCTACTAGGCTCCCGCTCAATAACTCCAGTACCTACGTGTGGCAAACAGCGACGCGCTAAGCAATATAGCTTAGTGGTGCCAATATAAAATAAAAATAAACTAAATAAATAAATATACAGATATTATATTGTTATTTTATGCAAACTAAATTTTTTGGTAATTATTAATATTATTAAACCTTTTTATATTCATTATTTGGTAATAATTTGTTAAGAATTATTTAATTGCCCAAGTAACCTATGTAAATTGACCGGACTGGATAAATGGGTAAACTGACACTAGGTACCAAGTACCTCGGGCCATCACACCATCGGTCACAAAGTGTCTCCAGGTGTGCAATAGAACGGCTAATAAGCCATAATAACCATCGGGCACAAGGCTAAGTGTGTTAAGCATAGCAAAATGGCCATATGCCATAATATTACAAAATGGCACAAAATGTCATAAATCACGGAATGGTATAAAACCATATGCAATACTGCTATTGAAACCCTATTGGCATGCCAAACTATCCAAACCAATCATACTAGGCATACTAGGGCATGTTACAAAGTTAATTGTGTAATTCTTTACATTTGATATATAGTAGTTACTATTCACCTTACTAGTCAAGCAAAACGTTGATTTTTTCATAAATAATAGGTATGTTATTTCTAATAATACCAACATACCACATTTTGAATTCCACAATTGTTGACATTTGTTGCAAATTTCATTTCAAAGCTCATTAAAGGTTATTTCAAATTTTCAAATTTCATAGCTTATGTTTACTGTTCCATTAGACTAATCTACAGTAGGAATTTGGCTAAACTTTCTTCATCAAAGTTTTTCCTTATTGTGTCTACTTTAATTCCCTTTTTGAATCACTCCATTTGGAGTTTTGTAACTCAAGTTATGATATTTTTACCATAACTGGCCGGATTGGTCCAATTCCTGAATTTTGGGCAGAATTTGGTTCTGCCAGTTTTGGTGATCTAAATTTGGTTAACAATTTCATTAGGTTATAGTTAGAATTTTGATTTCTGTTCTTCATAAAAGTTGTTCTAAATTGTCTAAGCTTTCCATGGCCACAAAAATTAGGTCATTTGGACCTTTCTACACTGAGTTATGACCATTTGAACAAACACTGTTCATATGGTCAATTTCTAGGTCCAAAATATTGGTTACCCGGATTGAGGTAATTTTTAAGTCAACTTAAGTTGGTTTTCTGGGTAGGATGCCTTCATAAAAAATGTGGCTTAAGGTCTTAAATTTAATTTCCAATTAGCTTTACACCAATTGGAGTAACATAGCTCAAGTTATGGCCAATTGAACACTCTGGACATAAGCTATCCAGAATCAGTCTCATTGCGCAACCTTACATACCTTTAATTGTTTTGTTATCTCATCAATATATATCAACAAACACATGCCAAATAGTCTTAATTTAGGCTTAAATACATCAATTAAATCATAAGAATTCAAATCCTCAAATTCAAAAAACCCTAACTCAATTTTCTAAAATTTCAAAATCCAAAAGATCTAATAGCACTAACCTTGTTTTCTAGGTTCAATCAACCTTAATTCACCCTTCTAATCAACCAAAGCTTGAATCCCTTCTTGGTTCCTCTTTCAGCCCAATTCCTTGCTGTCCAAATGCTCCAAATTCCCTTCTTTTCTTGGCTGGATTCTTCAAATTTATGCTCAAGGTCAGTTTTTCTCTCAATTTCCTACAAGTTTTATGGTGGGAGACTAGGGTTTTAGAGCTTGAATTGTGCAACAATGGAGAAAAGAAAATGGGTGAGAGAGAGAGAGAGAATTATGGACGGCTAGCTGCTAGGAGAAGAACAAATTTTCTGATTTTTTTTCCTTTTTAATGATTATTTATATTATTTAATAACATAATGGCATACTTGTAATTAAAGAGAAATGGCAATTTTGTAATTACCTTGAATTTCCTAATCATTTTAGTTTGAATATTTATTAATTATATTTAATTTTTATAATATCAATTGATTAAACTAATTTAGCTTTATGACTTAATAAATTTCATTCTTGGTCAATGTGAGACTTCAAAATTTCATTGACCGAATTTTTACTCTTATCGAGTTTTTGGTTCGCCTTTTTCTTTAATATCTAATAAGTCTTTCTTTTAAATTTTTTTTTTCTTAGCTTTTCTTGGCATTCTATTGTCATCTAAGCTTCAATAATTCTTCACTGAAGTCTCAAAAATTATTTCACAGGGTTCTCTCGGGTCTAGGGTCGCTAACTGTCTTCACAGCCACTTCCCATTAGAGATACCCATCGCTGTAGCTCTGGCTCGTTTATCCTTGTTGCATTTCATTGCTTAAATGTTTCCTTAATTTTCTTATTATTATTTGGGTTATTTATGATTCATCACTCTAATTTAAATACAATTCCAAACATTCTAACTATTCGGACAAACATTAGTCACCAAAACAGTAGAATGTACGGACTATCTAAAGTGAGGGCGTTACACATCTGCAGCTATGCTAATCTAACAAAAATTCTTCAAAAGGGGCAATTGACAGATGAGACATTATCATACGTATGAAACTTAGACATCACTTCAGGATCATATTTAACACTACATGGGACAACCTCAAAACCAACCATCTCATAACCAGATGGCTTTTTCTTATCAACGTTAGAGATCAAACCTGTACCTTATTACCTAATATCGATTATCTCTACACCTCTCCTTTCATGCTCATAAATCAAAAACTGTGAACTTAAGATAATTGATGATCTAATCATCATTGTTGTTTTGTGGTGTAAATATATATAATTTGTAAATATTTAGAAATTAAATTCAATTCCTAAAAAGTTAAATTTAAAATCGTAAAATTATGTCCTAAACAATTTAGAAATCCAAACAATTTAAATCATATATGAACTAAACTTTAATTTCAAATCTAAACCTTTTAGATTTACCAACCCAACGAAGATTTATAATTCAAGTATAAGTCTTGCCCAAGCTTTTTTATTAAATAGAATTTTACTTAATTTAAGATTACTTGTTAAATTAGAAAAAAAATATAATAAAAAAATTATTTTAATAATTATAATTATTAAATTTTTAATATTATAAATAATAGCATGTTTATGGAAACACCAATGTTCCTCCCTCCTTCATACATTTATATATATTATAGATTAAAAATTCAAATTCTCAATTTTAATATTCAATTAAAACTTATCTGTTACTAATTTTTTTTTTTAAATTACTACAAATTTATAACAAATAAAATAAAAATCATTGAATAGGATTTGAATTTCATATCTATTAGTATAAATGCAAATTTTTACTTAATTAAATATTTAATTTTTTAGAAATAATTTTACTATTATGTTAATTAAATAGTTAATTTTTTAATAGTAATTTTATAATTCTATTCAGAATATTTTTTTTATTCTATTATTCTTCCTCTCTTCCACTTATATATATATATATATATATTAAATTTAATGTTATGAGTTTGTAAATATTTAGAACAATTAAAAAATAAATTAGTGGATGTAAGATTTGGTGCTTAAGGTTTTTTTAATTAATTTTATTATAATAAATTAAATAATTTTTAATGAATTGATAATACTTATAGGATAAAGATTATAGAAGTACTATATTAGGAATTATAGTAAGATTTTGATATAAGTACAATTATTATTAAAATTTTAATTTATATTAATTATACTAATATTAAAATTGAAATTATTTAGGGATTTAGCAATACATATTCTGTCACTAAAATTTATTAGAAAAAATATAGAATGATAAGCAACATATTCTTTGTGATGAGAATCAAGCTACATCCACGCCAAAGGATTTCATCCAAGGTCCAATTACTAGAGCTAGAGCTAAATCACTTCAGAATTTAATTTGTGAAATCTTAAGGAGCAAGGATTATAAGCTGGAATGGCATGAAGAAAATTATAAATGATTAAATTTGGTGAAAATTAAGCTTGGACACTAGGTGTCATGTGGAGCATTAGGTTACATGGAATAAGCTGTGGACATGCATGCACCAGATCCAACCCATGTACATGCATTTGCTGGCACCTTTTTGAAGGAATATTCCTTGTTGCTATAACCACCTCTCTTTTGGACTTAAATGCCCTTATTTGCTGCTGTATTAAATTTTCTTTTTGTTGGGAGTTTTTAGTCTTTTGATAGATTAATTTTTATTTGGACTTAAAGCTCCTTGCAGCTGTTACTAAAGTAGGGATATTTTTGTCTTTAGCTTTGGAGCCAAGAGACTATAAATACAAGTGTAATAAGAGAGTGGAGGACACACTTTGAATATTAATGAAAGATTATTTCTGCTCCATTAGTAAGTAAATTGGTTGTTGCCTTTGTTCTTGTGAAGCTCATTAACTTGCTGAGATTTCTATCTTGCAAGGTTTAATGTGCATAATATTCTTGGTTTATTCATTCTCCATATGAATTAGGTCAAGAATCCCATTTCTGATATTTTCTTTGAATTACACAGCAATCTGATTGTGCTGGTTCAAAGAATCAAATTCATACATCTTGATTTGGTACTTTCCATATTGTTCCTTTAATTCTTAAATTTGGGTTTTCAAGTTACCAATTACTTGAGGGTTCACATCACTTTGCCACTAATATATATTATAGCGACGAATTATATATATGTAGTTACAAATACGTTTTTAGTATTTTTGTAAGTAATGTAAATAATAAAGTGAATTATATATTATAGGTTACATGTTTTTATATAGATAAATATTTATATTTCATTATTTAATTAGGTTTATATTATGTTATATCTTTTATAATAATCATTGTTTGGTGGGAACAGAATATATAAGTTTCTATTGATTTTGATAAAAAAAAATATTTATATTTATATTTAGATTATCTTAAAAAAATAAATTTAGCTCTCTATAAAATAGGCAAATAATTACAAAAGACAATATTCTCATATTAGATATATTCGAACACTATATGTGAACTTTTGAAGGTTCTTAATAAGGTTTTTAAACCTGACATAATCATTTAATAAGTGAAAATAAAGGGTTAAAAATTTAAGATTTAACCAAGATCGAATCAGATTTAATCAATACTCAACTCAATTAAGTCTTTATCCCAAAGATTTGCGGTCGGTTATATGGATTCGCTTTCTACATTCCAAACGATTTTTGGTTAAATCCTAAAAAATGTGTAATACTTCTAGGTCATGTTGTACTACTTTCCTCCAAGTCATTTTAGGTCTACCCATTTTTTTCTTTCTATCCTCTAACCTAATGTGCTCTACTTGTCTAATTGGAGCCTCTGTATGCCTACGCTTCACATGACCAAACCATCTCAATCTCCCTTCTCTCAACTTATCTTCAATTGACACCACTCCTACATTTTCTCTAATACTCTCATTATGGACTTTATCTAGTCTAGTATGGCCGGATTTAATCAATATATTATTAAATAAATATTATAAAATTATTATTAATAATAATACTTATTAAAATCAATCCTTTTATATATTTTATAAATAATTATTGAAATAAATTTGATTAAATTTTAATGTGTAAATATTTATTTTAGAAAATAAGTTAAATTTTTACTTAAAATTCTCAATAATAATATTTAATTATTAATATTAAGGAAATACTTAAAGTTAAAATTTTAGTAATAATACATTGATATATCAATGAAAAATAAGCATTAATATATGAAAAATATATAACACAATAAACAAACAAAAAAATTATATACTTTTTATTGTATAGAAGATAATAAAATTGAAAAACAACGTAATAATTCTATTTAACATACTAATAAAATAAAATAAAATATTGATACTATTAATTATTTAAATTGTAAGTGAGTGAAGTTAAGAATTTCATAGGTAAATATTTATATTAATATAATATAGTATGATTTAATAAAAGAAATATATATATATATATATATATATATATATATATATATATATATATATATATACACACACACACACACTTGCAAAGGAATCTCAAATGTGAGACTTACTTTTTAGTTGAGGTAGAAGCTTGGTTTGACTTGGAAGCCCGTTTCAAATTCAATTGAGTTTCCAGTTGATTGGTTGCCCGGCGAGTTTCTATCAGTTTTTAACAACTATGGGTTTGATACTCAATCCAAATCGGATTAGGTTTTAATTATCAGTTGAACCGATTAGATTGATCAGTCTAGTCCGAATTTGATAACCATGGCTCTTAAAAACATTTTGAAAGCTTCACAAAAGTTTCTCTTCTTTTTTTTTTTTTTTATATATGTAAATATAACGATTTTTTAAACTTTCAAATTTATGCAATAGACATTTTAAGATGAAATTTTAAATATGCTTTTAAAGAGTTATATGCTAAAAAATAAAAGATAAAAATAATAAAATACAAAGAAAATAACTTTTTTAGTTTTAATATATGAATTATTGAAATTAATATTTATAATTTAATTAGTCATGAACTATTTAAAATTTTGTAGGACAATTGGACATAAAATATCAAATGTTTATGTGATTTTGTAATTTTATATAAATATTTCAACATTGTATTAGGTATCTTAATCTTTCACATTGGGTACAATTATTGCCAAAGCCCGAAATTGAGTTAGAGAAATTTAAATTTTGTCCGCCAAATTTACAATTATGATAACTAAATATTATAAACTTTAAATTTATTAACCAAATCCATAGAAATCCATCTATATATGTTTTAAATAAGCTAATTTTATATTTTTTTATTCATGTGGTCATAATTTTTAAAACTAACAATCAAGTTAATTATCAAGATACAAAATCTGTTTAGGGTATTTGTTTACCATAATTGTAATTTTAGGGCATTTGTTTACCATAATTATAAGTTTAGGACATTTGATTAGCATAATTATAAGTTTGGTGAATAAAATTTAACTTTTTCTAGATCAATTTTAGATTTTGGCTATAATTGCAACCAATGTGAAAGGTTGAGATACTTAATTCAAATTGAAATTTTTGGATAAAATTGCAAAATCAAGCAAATGCTTGATATTTGATGTCTAATTTGTTAGTGGTATGCCTTAGAACAATGCTTTAATGTTGTAAATTATAAATAATAATCCCTATCAATGGGACAATTATATTCTTTAATCAATAAAAGGGTTTAGGGTAATTGAATAAGTCCATAAGTGCCTTGTTAGAGATTCCTTCCTTAAATGTTGAGAATATGAGTGACAGAAATCTCTAATGCAAGTACTTTAAAAGATTGATCATAGACAAGGGTATTTTGATGGGCATTATCTATCCAGCTAGATTATCACCTTTATTTATTTCCATAGATTAGTACGAGGTGTTAATAAAAGTGGATAGTAAGTCTCATAATATCTAGCATTATGATATCAGGACAAATACAATGGACACGTAAAAGATAAGTTAGTCGGACAAGTGATACTAAGATGATATTCATATGGGGTTTACTCTTATCAATAAATTGTCATCTAGATCATAATAGTGCATATAATCTTCTGACCTGAAATGAAATTGTTATCTCTTATATAGATGGCTTTAAGTTTGATATTGTTTACACACTTATAAAATGTACAGGTATAACAATGTGGTTGGCTCAAGTTACTCATATTTGGAGATAGATGTTCAATCAAGATGTTATTCATTATCCTAAGTAAATAGAGATAAAGTCCTATGCTATTTTATTGTTCTTGATTAAGCAAAATCCTTTGCCAAGATAGATAGGCTTAATCAGAAAGGAGTTTATGATTGTCAGTTTTATTAATCGAGAATTAAAATCAAGATGAGATTATATGGTTTAAACAATTAGGTTTCGACATAAACTATGAGCCTAGCTAATATTGAGACTTTGCAATGAAAGGATTCGAATGCATGATATATATGATCAAGGTTCATAGAATGTTGATAAAACAAGAGTAATGTTCATTACTAGTTGGGTAATCAAAACATACTATGCTAAGTATCAATTATGATTTATGAGAACAAAGGGTAAAATGGGTATTGCACTCTTCGTGTAGAAAAGTGTTCTAGTAACATCAAGGTGTTGATATTATAATCTCATTGCTAATTAGTTATGAAGTTAGAAAGCCACACACAATAGAGTTAATGTGATCAAGATATAAATTAATTTGATTAATTAATTAAATTAATGAAGTTATTTTGCAATTAGATTGCAAAGTTCCTAGCATTTCTTGAAACCAAATTCACATAAATGGGTAATATGTATTTTGGAATCAATTTACATATGACATAAATGGGTAGGCCCAAAATACATTAAATGGTAAATTAAATGTTTTGGACTAAATTTATATAAGATATAAATGGGCAGCCCCAATACATTAAAGAAAAGAGGAAATGTTAAATTTGGACTTGATTTATATGAGATATAAATTGGTAAGTGCAAATTAAATAAGAGAAGAATAAGCCATATTCTTAAGAAAGGTATGAGCTTAATTCTTATAAGATGAGAATTAATTACGTTGGGCTTAAGTAATGGGCTTTACTCTTACAAGGCAAGGGTTAGAGTTAGGCTCATATTTATTAAAGGCTTAAGATGCACAAGGCGCTAAGGTGTCTTGGAGCCTAGGCATATGGTGCAAGGCGCAGGTGTGCACTCGAGCAAGGCAAGGTGTAAAAAAAAAAAAAAATAATAATAATAATTAAAATTAAAAAATTAAAAATATTCTATGTCATTTTAAGTAACATAATGCTAAACATTAAAAAGAGAGAGAGATAAGGAAATTAATAATATTTAGTAACATAAACTCTATTTACCTAATAGCAATAGCAAGTAGCAACATAAAAATCAATTTATAGTACCATAATTCCAATTATAATAACAAAAATTATCACTTATGATAACATAAATTCAATTGTTATATTTCTAAACTCTAATAATTTATAGTAAGTTCTACTAATAGCAAAACCAAATAGCAATTACCAACACACAAGAAGATAAACCCAATTTAATTCAATCATAAACCTAAAATCTAATAACAAGTTTAACCCATAGAGCTAATGAGAAATTTGGAGTAATAGCATGTTAACATACTTTCACAATAAACAAAAAAAAAATCAAAAATTTAGACAAGAGAAAAAAAAAACAACATTTGAGTAGAAGATAGAGCATGGTAGAATGGGAAAAAAAAAAAAAAGAAAAAGGGAGAGAGCAGCTGCAAGATGAAACACACACAGACACAGAGAGACACACACACGCACACAGAGGACAAAGCATGGCAAAGCGAAAAAAAAAGAAGAGGGAGAGAGTAGCTATTGGACGAAATACGGAGAGAGAGAGAGAGTGAAGACTGTTGAGAATTTTTTATTAACTAAAAGCTCCATCTTCTTCTTTTTCTTCTTCATCTTCTTCCTTTCTTGGAGCTACTATGGGAGACATTAGAAGTTGGCACTCCCATGGTGCTATCTTGTTTCTTAATGAGAGAGAGTTTCTGTTACCTAAAATAGGAATAGTTCATTCCACCCATTTTCTTCAAGATTTGGAATTGAACCTTAATCATGTCTGTGGTGGCTGGTTAGAGAGGGTCTCAATGGATGGGCTCATTTCAAGAATTGGAAATGAGTCTTGATCACTTGGTTTGTGCGGACAGAATAAGGGAATCATGCTTAGGAGTCTCCCCAGATCATAAAAGGTGGAATGTGATTTTGCGCTCGACAGGTATATGTCTTTAACATTGCATGATCTATTTAGTTTTCTTGTTTTGTTTCCTAATTCAAAATTGGAAAGATAACAATTGCCTATCAAAATGGTTGTGATTGTTTAACCCTTTTATTGCATAAGATGCATGTTTTATATCTTGCATCAAAATGTTTGATAAAATGCTTGAATGAAATGAAAATTTTTAAATTTGCTACCTTGGCCAGATTGGGTTCCTCTACAAATTTCCAGCCTTTAAAATTGGATTATTTTATAATAGGTCAAATCACTAAAAAAATCCAAACAAAACCTTTTTCAGTTTTAGCTAATCCTTTTAATTTTGTCAATTTAATCTTCAAACTTTCATATTAAATTTAATTTTAGCAAATTATCTTAATTGGATGGTTTAGTTAAAAAAGTAATTGAAATATTGTCCAACATTATTCATATTAGTTAATCCTTCCAATTTTTTTATTAATTTTAATAATTATTCTCAAATAGATAAAAAAAATCACTTTAATATTATTTTAGTTAATTTATCTCCCTCTTTATATATTTATACACACACTTATTTTCTAAATACATATCATTTTGAAAGTTATAATTAGATTTTTCTTGGTTATATTATTTATACTTATTTTATATTTAAATTGTTGAGTTTTTCTTTTGTTAGACCTTAAATTCAAGATAAAATGGCGATAACTATTGTTAATGCTTTATATAATATTTTTTTTAGAAGAATGTTTTATTTAATATTTAATATTTTAATTTATTTGTTTTAAATTTTCAAATATCAATTGAACAACATTTATATAGTGTTGAATTTTAAAATAATAATAATAATAATAATAATAATAATAATAATAATAATAATAATTCATACAAATACTACTATTATTGATTTTATTATGTCTAATTATAAAATTAGTGGAAAAACTAATATAATAATAGAAAAAGGAAATGCAGCAAGTAAATGATTAGTGATGGTTGATTCTATGAGAATATTTCATTCTTTGATATTTATATTTACTATTTTTTTAATGTGCGTTAGTTTATATTCGTTATATATATTCATAATTTAATTTTTTTAATATAATTTTTTTGTTAATTTTTGTATATAATATAATATTATTATAATATATTAATTTTCAATAATAAATTTTTAATATGTTACATTTTGAACTTTTTATTTAAGAATATAAATAATAAAAATTTGTAAAAATTTCTTTTAATATAATAAAATTCATTTATATTATATTGTAGTCTTTGAAATTTTTATTTAAACATTTATAAATATTATGAAAAGGTTCATAAACATTATTTTATATAATATTTTAAAATAATGTTAATAATACATATTTTGTAGTTTTGAATAATAAATATTTTGATGATAATAATAGTAATATCTATAATGAAATAATACTATGTCAATTAAAATCATTTATTATTCTAAAATAGTAGAATTTATAATAAAAAAATTGTATAAAAAATGTTTAAGAAATATTACTAAAATAAATTAACGTACTAAAATCTTTTACTATTTTTTAAAATAGTGTTCATAGTAAAAAATTAATAAAAATATAAAAAAAAATATTTGTAATAATTATCATTATAATATGTGCATTTTAATTCCTATTGAAATAATTCTAATTTATTATCACTAAGTATAACTATTATTAAAATAATATTAAAAATTTAATTTATATTAACCATTGTAATATTAGAAATTAAAATTTTTAGGATTTAGCGATAGATATTCCGTCGCTAAATGTTATTCACGATGATGCTGCATGGCCTTGTTCATAAAAATATTAACGATGAACTTTGTGTTTTCAAAAGATGATACCATATAAGTATACCTCATTGATAAAGTATCAGCGGCGAAGTTTGTGTCGCTAAAAGTATTAGTAATGAAGCCATATGAGTTAGCTACAAAGAATATATGTTATTGATGATAAATCATTTCACTATCACTATAAATATATTTTTAGAAATTTTGTAAATAATAAAAATAATAAAAGGCATTTTTGATATCCCAACCTTCCCTCATTTATATATTAGGTAGAATATTTAATTTTATAATTATAAATAAATATTTTGAAGTATAAAAAAACTTAATTAAGTATAATTAAATATAAATAAGACTAAAAATTTTAAATTTATATAAATTTTAAAATTAATTAGATAATAAAAATAATATAGTTATAAATATTTTGAGAAATCCCAATGTTACTCCTCTTTTATACATTTATATATTATATATTTATATATTATATAGAAAATAAAACTTTACTTTGAATTATTTATTTTTTAATTATTAGTAATGGGTTAATTTTTTTTTTTATTATATGATATGTTGAGTGGATTTCACAGGTGGCATGTCATGTCACTAGAGACACACTACCTAATTGAATTTCAATCTTGGATAATTTCTATACATTTCAATTTTGACCTAATTTGCAAAAATTGAAACAGTATAGTGTAGAAGCGCGTGAAGGTTTAGCTTATTTTGTATGATTTGGCCTTTTATTTTCTTAATATTTTTAGTAAATTAGTTAAGTTAAGCATTTAATGCGATTAGTTAAATAAATAATTTAAAAATTCATAATTAAAATTTGCCGAACATGTAGAGGTCCTCTTTTATTAATTGACCATTTATTTATTTTTTAAATCTGTAATAAAGAAAAAGAGCTAACTTTTTTTTTCTAATCAAATTATATTTATATAATTACATTCTTACTAAAATTATAATCCTAACACTACTTAACATCTAAGTTTAGAGGGATTTACGTTTAATAAGTTTTAGACTTTTTATTTAATTAGTTTAACATTATTACGAATCCTATTTATTAAAAATTAATAATTAAAGAGTTAATAATAATAATAATAGGGTTCATTATTAGACTTGGAGTTACATCGAAAAACATATATGAATAATTTTAAGATCTAAATTTAAATTTATGTTATTAATTATTTTTCTAAATAATATAAATTTATAAGCATATTTTAGGCAGTTCATAAGTTTGCTCTGCATTCATATTTTTATGTATATATTATTTTGTTGGCTAAATACATTATTTGGCCTCTGCGCTTTATAGAAAAAAGTAAATTGGCCCCCTAACCTTTACCTCGTCAACATGTAACACTTGGCCTTTAAAAAAATAAACATTTTAACACTTAAAATCCTAGTTGGCATTTCTCATGGAATCATGCTTTTATACGCGAGTGACCCTTTCTGTGCCATCCTTACCTCACCGTACTACCATCATAACTCACCATCACTTCACCTAGCTTCTTCCCTCAAAGAACAACTCCTAATTTCACCTTCGTCTTGCCTCAACCCAGTGCCCTCTTCCACTATTTCCTTCCTACACTAGACGACACACACAGTTATTGTCACAGAACACTACCAACCTCGATCCCTCATTTCTTCCCAGCCACTCTCCACATGCCCAGCACGAAAAACCCCACACCAAAATTCCTTTCAACTTGATATCACCATAGATCCTCTATCCTCAACCCACTTTTGACTCGCTCATACAACTTTCTCACTTACAATAATAGCTCCCATGATATTCTCCTATTTGACAGCTTCACCTTACCTAGCTCCAAGCTCACTATTTCCATCGATCTGCTTGCACACACAGACAACATCTCCATAAACCCATGAAAGCCCTCACCTCCTGCTTATCTCATCACAATGCCTCCATTCCTTAAGCCATACCCATTTGAACTTGTCTCATCTCTAGTCTACGGACATAGCCCTCTTACAATGTCCATTCCTCTCCCAATTCTTCCTTCTCTCTCCATTCTATCTTCTCACTCCATTAATTTGCAAAACCCCTTCTGTTTACAACCTCCACCTTCATTCCTCTTTCCTCAGCCTAAGAACATCAGCTTTGAAATGTGAGGTCTACTTCTAGTCGATTCTAAGGAGAGAGAGAAGTTAGCCTAGTTGGTGGCTATGAGGGAGCAAAAAGAGAATCCGTCAAATGGGTGCTAGATATTGAGGGAGAATAGGTTGAAGATGTTTGATCAACAGTCGCCGAAGAAGGGATTGATTGACATGGTGATGGTGATGGTGCGATGTTTGGTCAAGTATTCACAGTTTGATTTGATGATTGTATGCTACCATTCTTGGAGTTGATTATAATGGATTATGGATAGGTCTTGATGGATTAGTAGAAATTTGTGATGTTAGGGTTAAACTAATTTTATCCAATTTTTTTTTTTCAATATATTACTTGGCAATAGTAATACATGTGGCCATATTAAAAATAAATCTATCAGCATTACTTTCAACGTTCTCGCTTGTGTTAGTCACGACCATAGTCTCCTAAATGCAAGTGCTAAAATGTTATAATTTTTTTAAAGGTCAGGTGCTAAATGTTGACGAGGTAAAAATCAGGAGGCCAATTAACTTTTCCTACAAAGGTCAGGGGTCAAATGATTTATTTAGCCTACTATATTATTATATTATATTATAGATAGATAGATACATACTATAGATTTTAAATAGATAGATAGATAAAATAGATTATATATTTTTACATAGATAAATATTTATATTCCAACACTATATGTGAACCTTCTTCAGGTGCCACAGCTTGTGCAATGGGGTCAAATGACCCACTATTTTTTTAAAGTATATTATACGTTATTAAGCTCTTTTGACCCCACACTAAAAGCTTTTTTTTTTTTACTCACATTAATTTTTTTTAATAGTGACCCACTTCAATTATAAAATAAAAGAGAAATCTAATTTTATCCACTAAAAGAGTGTCAAACACATCATTTTTAAACTCACAAGAGTGAAGAGTCTCCTAGAAGCCGATAGCTCCCCTCTCCCATTCACCCATCCACTTTCTCAAACTTTCCCCTTATTTGCGCGAAAAATAATTAAGTTAGCTCATTAATTACTTTTAGGCCTATGATTAATTAAATTAATTATTGTGAAATTAATTTAATTAATTTTGTTGCATTGATTTAATTATGAGGCATAAAATAAATGTTCAATTATTTTTGGGTAGATATCAGATATTTAAGTGGTGGTTATTTATTGATTGATGGAAGTTACCTATAGGTGGAAAGTTATATGCTGCAGAGGAAGTTATCAACAATTAACAAAGAAGTGGGTAGTAGGCATAAATAATGGACGTAATCGGCTGTACGCCTAAGACATGGAGTGGTGTAGGTTTCAGAATCTTCAAAGGACAGTCAAGTGTAGCTATAAATACCTATTGCTATGCAACAGGAAAGGCCCTATCAACGCAGCCAATCAATCAATCAGCTCGATTAAGTTACAATAATCTAAAGACTCTAATAATCTAATCAATCCAAGACTCCAATAGGTATTTTCAATTTCCAAGCGTTGTCCATTTCAATTTTGTTGCACCCAATCGTTGTATTTAGTTTCAATCAAGCAATACAATTTCAATTCCAATTCTAGTGAGACAACCTCTCATTTCTTCAATTACTTTGCAATTAAAAGCGAAGCTGCATTCAATATAGCTGGTTTCTACAATCATCTGATCTAGAAGTTAGGAGCACATCACAGTTGATAAACTTAGTATCTGGCATATCACAAATTTTAAGCAGTTTGTTAGCTAAATTATTTTTACACCAAACAATTTTTGGCATATGCCCAGTGGGACAGATTTCACAGATCATCACATCAACGTTGTATAATCCACTTTTCTTACCCAAAAATTGCAAACAATTTTTGGCATGCCTAGTAAGACTAAAGATCTCATTTTGAAACCAATTTCTATTGTTCTTATCCAAAAATTGTAATAATTTTTGGCATGCCAGGCGAAGATCAACTTCTACTATTTCAACATTTTATTGTTTTTAGCCAAAAATTGCAAATAATTTTTGGCATACTCAATGGGATTGATTGTTATTTTTGCACTCATCACATAATGACAATCTCCTTCTTTTTTTTTTTTTTTTTTTAGAATTTTCAGTTTAGGTTCCTTAAGGCTATCAGAAACAAGTAGCCTGCTAAGCAAAGTCACTATGGCGTCTTAAAACTTAGAGGGACTCAACATCCAAGTTCCCCAAATGCTGGAACAATTTGAAAAAGGACCAATTCCCTAGGGAGAAGAGGTTTAGAATCCTGACCTAATAAAAACTACATATATCTTAGTTTTTGATCCAAAACCAAGGCAATATGAGTCGGTTCCTGTTATGATTGTTGAAGAAACTAATGCACCATCCATCGCTAAGGTTTTGAAGAAAAACTTAAATGAGCAGCTGGATAAAAATAATCACACCTTGAACAAACTGTTGATGCAATTCAACTTTTAGTTGAAAAGTTAAATATTCCAATTCCTACATTGTCTGATAACCATTTCACTAGGATAAAGGAGTCTAACTCTACATACAATAGCCCTAGAGAGCTTGGGGGCAACCTATACCAAGAACTCCTCAGGGTGAAACTACTGGAAGCTATGCTTAGAATGGAGAATGGTACTAACCACCTTAACACAATGGCCTTAGTGGCAGAATTGATGCTCATATCCAAATTCTTAGCAACACTAACCTTGTGACTCACCTAAGCATTTATGATGCAGATGCAATTGTAGGTTCTCAAGCCGCACTAGTGCCTTAGTAGGTGCAAATGACTAGGTGACCTTTGGCTCAGGGGTTGATAATCATAGAGGAATTAATATATCTATAGTGCAGGTTCCTCAGATAACTGCACTAGTCCCTCAATGGTGGTACCTATAACTCTAGCTCTAATGGTACTAATAGCTTCCCAGCGGACTCAGGTTCCACAGGTGAATCTAGGCTCGAGGGGCAATCACAGTATTAGAGTAGTAAGCACTTTCATAGTACAGGTTCCTCATATAACAATTCCAGCTACTTCAGTTTTTAAGTAGCAGTTTGGTGAATTGATTCTCCAAGTCCAAAGTCATTGCGCCTTGTAGGAAGCTGATGGGAGAACACCA